>NC_136071.1:523523696-524901613 GCF_964261635.1 Lissotriton helveticus | reverse complement strand
AGAAGGCGTCTAGATCTGATAGTCGCCCCATTCATTGGGAAGGGAGACATCAAGTTCTTCTCTTTCATCATCAGTAGTTTGTCTATCTAGAATTGGTTAAGGAGTTGCTGGACACAAAGGTGGTGGTGGTGATGATACCAGTAAGGTCTGTCTAGGAGACCGTACTAGTGGAGATGGTCGAAGAACAGGAGTTTGAGGAACTGAAGCAGCTGGTTTTAAGGGTGGGATCTGCTGCAGTAGTCTTCTATCGTATGCTGCAAGTTTGAAACTAGAGAAGCCGGCATTTGAATAGCAGGTTCCTTCTGCCTATACTGTTGGGCAGGATAATACTGTTGACAATAGTAATATTGATCATCGTCATCATCCAGGCGCTTGATATGAAGATCGGAAGGGCTGTATAACACCTCAAACATGCTCTCAACATCCATACATTCCTCTTCCGCATCGAACAGTTCTTCTGTAGGACTAGAGATACTATACTTTGAGAAGTATTTGCAGTTAATATTATTTCTTGCAAAGATCTGCGCTTAGACTAAGACATTGATGGAATGAGAGTGGTCTCTTTGACCTTTTGTAGCTCCGACGATGCTGACAATGTGTGCATAGATGGATCAGAACTCAATGTAGCGTGAGTCAAATGTACCGCCGAAGGTGCACCCACAGATGAAGCTCACGCAGATGGAGCTCACGCAGACGGAACACCGCCAGACGGAGTATCCGCCGACGGATCACCCACCGACGTAGCACCTGCCGACAGAGCATATGCTGACGAACCTTTCGCTGACGTCTTGGGTGTCGTTGACCTTGGCGCCGTTAATGATAGCAATTGTACCTTTGCTTTCGAAATTGGATCAATTGACGGGACCGCCGTGGATGACAGGCTTGTCCGCTTAAGTGTCATCGATGAGTGTAATGGCGACGAGCAAACCCTCAAGGAGTCTCCTGACAATGAACAGACCCTCGATTGACGAAGCATCCGTCAACAATGACAGTTTAGATGTTTTATTCTACACTTTTTTTAATGATGTAGCCGTCGGCACAGCACTCAGTATCTGCTAAACATTTCATAAATACAGAGTTTTCCTTCATACCCCTTTTCCCATTCTATATAATTTACCACATGAATTGCTGTATAGTCGGTACACAATGAAAAACCATTGTAAGGAGCAGCTCGGTTGTTGACCCTGGGTACTGCGGGTTCTTGTGAACCTACAAGCCCTATACATGCCCGCAAACAGAAGGGTACAGTGGACATAACCGTATATTGCTTTTGAAAATCTGCCATAGTAAGAAGTTACAAATGAAAATGTAGACACAAAAGGCTGAATTTTTTTCAACTGAATATCAATATTTTTTTATTTCAACTGTTACTTCTTATAGGTAAACCTTGTAGGATGTACACAAATGACCCCTTGCTGAATTGTGTCTAGTTTTCAGAATTGCATAACTTTCTGGAATCCACCATGGGTTTCGCACCCATTTCCACCACAAACTGGAAGGCGGTTAAAACACATAAAATAGGGAATCTCTCAGTAAAATGCCAAAATTGTGGTAAAACATTTAGTGTTCTTAATCAAGTCTGCCTATTCATGAAAGCTGGGAAAATTGTGATTTCAGCACCGCAGACCTTCGTTGATGCCATTTGCAGGAAAAAAAACAGATGCTTTCTTTTGCAGCACTTTTTTCACACAATAAAAACAAAATGTTGCAATATTATGGAAAATTTCTCAGTCCCCACCAAGGGAATCTACAAACCTTGGGTATCTTTCGAATCCTCAGAATGCTGGGTAAAAAGGATGCAACTTTGGCGTGGATAGCTTATGTGGACAAAATGCTATGGGGGGGAGGGGGCACTAATAATCTTTACCAGCACCCAAAAGGCCTCCATTTACTTGCCTATCAAGTGTTCTCGGTCAGTAATACACAGAAGAATATCATCTGCACATATTATTAATATTATTTCGTCCCATTAGGGATCCAACCCAATGCCTCTAAATAAGGAGATCTTCCCTGACCCAGTAAGCCATTTGTTTATGTACTAGGTTGAATACAAGTAGATACCTAGGGCAATTTCGCTTTGTGTCTCTACCAGAACCAAAGTCAACTGAGACAACAGGCCATACTTTTTGTGAAGTGCTCTGTAAAATTGTGTACATACAGTGTATAAAGAATGTTTGAACCTTCTGGCTGCTACAGATTCTTTAGTTTCATTTTTGAACCAATGACTAAAACTACAAAAATACCAGGACAGTAGAAAATACTGTTAATTGTGAATGAGTGGGCAAAGACATAATACATTTGAAAGCTCTATAACATAAAATCATATACATAGGGAAATCTCAGTGTTTAATCATCTTGTGTGTTTGAAAATGTTTTTTAACAGCCTTCCTGCATCATGAAAAGAGATTATGTTAATGTCATTGTTCGCTTTCTTCGGAAGGGTGATAGCCGTTCCCCATCAGATAATTCCAAAACCTGTCTTTACTGATTAGACCTAGCCCCACAATCTAATGTGAGATCTAACATGCCTTCTTCAAAAGTCACCCTCTATTAAAATGCTTTTAGCGGCCTACCAAAATACTGCCAGAAACCTTGTTGAAAATGCACATTGTCACAAGTATCGTACAGATGTAAAACAAAGCATTTTATGTAGAATATACTTGTTTCTCGCTGACATTTCAGGTATAAGGATAGAATTACTACCAACCAATGCCTGGTCAGGAGGCCACAAAAGAGGTTTTCTGCTTACTCAGTTTGAGGTTTGCACTGTTTTTAGTCCTGTACTGTTAACTAAATGTGTTAACTTTTTTGAAAAATTGGACTGTGAGGCTGATGTGCTACTTTTGTTTATGCTTTTGTAAAGCTTGTCATCTCAGTTCAGGTATGATTTGGCAGTAAAATAAGACAATAGAAATGAAGTCTTACCGTCCCGTGGAAAGCAGCAGTGACCCGTTCAGATGGACCTCAATTGCATTGTCTGGCTCCACCTCATCGCCCATTTCATGGTGCGCCAGCGCGCCTGTGTCCTCATCGGTAAAGGTCTCACACTCACTGTACGTGCTTTCAGAGCCCACATAGGCACTGTCGGTCACCTCATTGGCCTGTTGGGAGACAGACAATGTTAAACTTGAACCCTTAGCTTCTTACCACTAAGTTAAAGGTTAATTCTAGGCAACAGTGAAGGTATATTTTTTGCACACTTTTTTATTAAGATTGTGTTGGTGAGCACAGGTTGCAAGTTACAATTCAACACAGATTGCCTTTTTATATAGATTACACTCTGGCTGTCCAATTAAGCCTATTGCCACCCAATTCTTTGCGTTACAAAAGGGGGTGGTGATGGACGGAGCATCTGAACCAATCAAACACTCACACCCAGTCACCAGATCTGGGTTTAATCCATCACCGTTCTTTAGCCCACTCTGCCACCCCAGTTCAGACATGGCCATATGCAAATCAGTCTGACCCTGTGCCTCATGGGAACAGTCCAGCCCAAACTGCCAAGCCATGCCTTCCCTGGACCGGAAACAAGCTTCCTAGGACCGGTTTCTGGCATTCCAGCCGTCTTCAGCCAGGCTTGCTTGAATCCAGTGGCAAAGTGAGCAAGGGACTCACGTCTGAGCATACCCTGCCAACTTATGGCGAACAAAGCGGTACAAACAGTGAGCAAAATAACAATAGATTAAACCCAGATCTGTGACTGGGGGTGAATGTTTTGCCATTGTGCAACATTCCATCCATCATCTTGTGTGTTTTGCTGTTCACCCAATTCTTTGCAGCACCTTTGATGCAAACTTACTAGTCCCTGAATGAAGTGTCACGTGAACAAAATTAACTTCTCAGCATCCCTATTCTACTTTTATGAAATAAACCAATGCACATATTCCATTTATGGTAAATGGATAAGGTACAAGGATGAACAACAGCAATAGAGAAATACCTAGAACAATGAAAATTGAGGGTGTGCGGCAGAGGTGTAGTACAAATGAATTAGAGGTAGGGTTCCTATAATATTTTGTAATTGAAATCGAGATTTAAGGAAACATTTTCTATAGAACATTGTATACACGATTAATAATCCCCAATGAAAATTGGTAATACCTTTATAAAACCTCAGCATGACCAAGGGCTGAGCTGATGCTGTTGGAATTTCGAACTGCCATACCAAATCTCAACAGTGAGCACTGAACTTCCTGAGAGTGTTACTGTTATTGATGACCTATTTAATTCACAACTGGTAGATAATTAAACAAATCGATATCCATCCCACAGTTAAAGACATAATATTAGCATGGTGTCAGTATCCATTACCTGGCAAGGAAAATAATTATATGAAGATTGGACCTACCTTTGTATGCTATTAGGTTAAAATGCCTTCAAAATAATGTTTCAGAAAAGGGGGTGGTGATGAACAGAGTGTCTGAATTAAGCAGACCACTCTTACCCAGTCCAAAGATCAGGGCTTGATCCATCACCGTTATTTAGCTCACTGCCCCATCCCAGCTCAGAACCTGGCTATATGCAAATTAGTCTGTCCCTGGCCCAGTGCATCATGGGAACAGGGCAGACCAAACTACCAAGCCAATTCTTCACCAGAAAGGAGACAAGCTTCCGGGGACCGGTTTCTGGCATTTCAGCCGTCGTCGGCCCGGCTTGCTTGAATCCTGATGGAGCAGTGAGCAAGGGACTCATGTCTGAGTATACCCTGCCACACCTATAGTGGCCAAAAACGATTCAGAAAAGGGGGCGGTGATGAACAAAGTGTCTGAATTAAGCAGACCACTCTTACCCAGTCCAAAGATCAGGGCTTGATCCATCACCGTTATTTAGCTCACTGCCCCATCCCAGCTCAGAACCTGGCTATATGCAAATTAGTCTGTCCCTGGCCCAGTGCATCATGGGAACAGGGCAGACCAAACTACCAAGCCAATTCTTCACCAGAAAGGAGACAAGCTTCCGGGGACCGGTTTCTGGCATTTCAGCCGTCGTCGGCCCGGCTTGCTTGAATCCTGATGGAGCAGTGAGCAAGGGACTCATGTCTGAGTATACCCTGCCACACCTATAGTGGCCAAAAACGATTCAGAAAAGGGGGTGGTGATGAACAGAGTGTCTGAATTAAGCAGACCACTCTTACCCAGTCCAAAGATCAGGGCTTGATCCATCACCGTTATTTAGCTCACTGCCCCATCCCAGCTCAGAACCTGGCTATATGCAAATTAGTCTGTCCCTGGCCCAGTGCATCATGGGAACAGGGCAGACCAAACTACCAAGCCAATTCTTCACCAGAAAGGAGACAAGCTTCCGGGGACCGGTTTCTGGCATTTCAGCCGTCGTCGGCCCGGCTTGCTTGAATCCTGATGGAGCAGTGAGCAAGGGACTCATGTCTGAGCCGGGCCGACGACGGCTGAAATGCCAGAAACCGGTCCCCGGAAGCTTGTTTCCTTCCCAGTGTAAGAATTGGCTTGGTAGTTTGGTTTGCCCTGTTCACATCATGCACTGGGACAGGAACAGACTAATTTGCATATAGCCAGGTTCTGAACTGGGATGGTGCAGTGAGCTAAAAAACGGTGTTGGATCTAGCCCTGTTCTCTTGACTGGGTGAGAGTATTCTGCTTAATTCAGAAACTCTGTCCATCACCACCCCTTGTTGTTAAATATTTTGTCCACCCTAAGCGTGGAAGGGTATACTCAGATGTGAGTCCCTTGCTCATTGCACCATCAGGATTCAAGCAAGCCGGGCCGACGACGGCTGAAATGCCAGAAACCGGTCCCCGGAAGCTTGTTTCCTTCCCAGTGTAAGAATTGGCTTGGCAGTTTGGTTTGCCCTGTTCCCATCATGCACTGGGACAGGAACAGACTAATTTGCATATAGCCAGGTTCTGAACTGGGATGGTGCAGTGAGCTAAAAAACGGTGTTGGATCTAGCCCTGATCTCTTGACTGGGTGAGAGTATTCTGCTTAATTCAGAAACTCTGTCCATCACCACCCCTTGTTGTTAAATATTCAAAATAATCTAACACCTACTTAAATAGAAGAATCTACAGCTTGCATCCCAAAATTGGGACAAATGGCCCATACAAAGATCATATGCCAAAGACCAGACCAACAGTGCTGCATTTCCAAGGCGAGTACAAGACTGCTGTGGTCTTTCGCAAGGCTTTCCATCGCATCTACAGAAGCAGCTTGTAGCAATGCATTCCCACTGGAGCAGGGTAGTTCGATTATACTCAAGAATTGTTCTTGTGGTTGCAATGTTCATGCCCAACACTCAAAGCGCTCAGAGGCAGCTCCCAGTCATTGGTTCACAAACAATAAATTAACAGTCAATCAGGGTAATCTACGCTGCATTTCAGCTTTATTAAAGTTAAAAAATGACCAGTAGCAAAACAAGTAAGCATGATTTTCTTTGTAAGATACAATTATAAATTAAAAAACCTGAAGCAGGTTAGAAGAGCAGGAAAACAAGAGTAGAGGAGGGCTGTCCAGTGTAGCGATGCCAAAGGACCGAAATGAAGTCTCCAAAACCATACTGATAAGATTCATTTTTGTGTTGGTGATCTCTTGGGATCCATGTGCAGGACACAATGCGCTTCAGCATACCAAAGAAAAGATTATGTAAATGGGTTAGGCAAGGGTGGTGGCGCGCTTTAGTAAAGATTCAACCAGTAAGGTGTTTTCACAGACATCATTAACCATATTCTAAATCCAATATTTTCGACCTAGGAACTTGAAGAAAAGAGGGGCCTTTAGTTCCTTCTGCCATTTCATCCAAGGTGGCACCGTTACCAACTGCACAAGTCTAGTTAAGTACTTTTATGCATGCGTAAGTCATGCTCTGGTTAAATAAGCAGTCATAGATTTGAGGCATAGGATATTATTCAATTCACTTCATAACCTGCAGTATTCCTGTTGCTGTCTCATTGCCGAGTTCAACCGGTTGCATGCTTGAGGAGCTTGTGACCCAACAGTTGTACCACTGTCAACCTTGGTGTTGAAAGGTTTGAGGCGGATGGCCATCCTATTGTCCAGCACAGATTCCTGTAGTGGAAGATCACCATTGAGACTCTGAAATATTGTCTCCATAAATGTCCGTGGTAAGATGCGAGGGTGGTTCTGCATTCTGCCAAGAATCTCAGGTTGTGTGTCAGATTGTAGTTGAAGATTGTGACCAGAGCGTCCTGCCCTGGTAAATTATGTTGTTAAAATCTAATAGAGTGATCCTATCAGTAGTAGCAGCATAAACCTTTTACTGAAAGGTGTTCTGGAGGTCCTGATGTCAGCTGCTAATCTAAGGCTGCAGGACACTTCTGGAAGACTGTGATCACAGAGTTATGCATTCAATAAACCTATTTCCTGAATGATGCAACTGTGGTCCAGTTCTCCACCGCTGATCTCAGTCTGAAGATCTATTTGTAGTAAAAGATCGACTCGTTCATTTTTTTGAAACCTCAACAAGAGACTGTTTAGGAGTTGTCCAGACAAAACACAGAAGATAAACATTTTGAGTATAGGTCAGCATGCAGTGTGGCTGAGCACTAGAATCAATGCAGATCTTATTATGGTTTCAAATAATGTACGTCAGACCCTGCACTCTATTTTGGGAATGTTTTCAATGCGTTAGCATCTAGTGATACAGCCGTTGGACGGTGCACAGTCTTGCAGTGGTGTTTAGAGGCGTGTTAGCCCTGGAATAAGTCCGGAGCCATATAACCTTCCGCCCCTAGTTTGTGTCACCTGCTAAAAAGTACTACCTTTGCAGTCTTGTATGTGAGTGTAGTGTGCCTATTGTTGCTAACACAGAGCAGTGATTCTAATTGTCCAAACTGATGCATCCTACAAGCTTAAGCATCCATCTCAATCCAAATAACTGACTAGCATATCCACCACTCAAATTACTTTCATATTACACTATACTAATCAACCACTAATCCTTTATGGGTTCCGGAGTAGCCTGCTACTCGCCGAAAAAGAGTTCAGACGCATCGCCATGGGTAATAAGCGCTACATCAATGCAAGTGCAATGAAATACAATTTAGCAGTGGTGCGTCTTTGACCAGGAGCTAGGGCTTTCAGTAGGCTTCTCCTGCTCCCTCTGCACCTAGCATGATTCGTGCCACAGAGACTCATGTGTGGTCTCATTCTGTCTCGCAGAGAGGGATGGGTCATCTGTGCATTGGCAAAGGCTTAACCGTCATCAACTTTGCCAGGCCTCATGACCGGTCTTCCAAAGACCACATCTGAACAGGGCTATCTACACTGAATTGCCTGTTGCCAGAGCCCAGCCTCGCAGGATTGCCCAGTGCTTCATTCACTTCCTCGTCCTAGAAACAGAGACATTCGAGGGGATTGAGAGGAGGGGCGTGGGCCATCTCCCGATATGTAAAATGCAGTTTTATAATGGGCAGAAAAATTAATTAAAAATGGCAGTTCTGAGTTTGCATTACCTCTTTTTCTATACGTGTCCACGCGGCTTGTGTTTATGTTTTGTGCCGCTGTCCACTCTTCCATCCCCCATTCCTATTCCTGCCTGTACCCTTTAACATTGTATTTGTAAGTGAAATAGACTAGCCCTGCCGGTACCTCTGTTTGCCTGTTGTATGAATACCTCACCTGCTCCTTGTTGGGCAGTACTTTACTCTAGCTGTTGTATGTCTGTGTGAACCCTGCACTGCTTCCAAGTGTACTGCATCCTTCAGCCTGCAAGGAGATCTTGCAATGAAACTTTCAATGTTCTACATGCTCTGCACTCCCTGCTGCGAGTTATAAATGTAAGTGTGGTAAGCAGTTAGTGATTTTGGTAAAGTATTTTTCACATTAGAAACAGCAAAACGATGGACTCTCAGTTTGTGGGTTTTTGACGGGACGGCGTGGAAGGATTAAGCATGGTGAGCACGTTCAGCAGTGATATACAAAGTACCACAATGAAAACAATATTCCTTTTGAAAAAGAGGAACCTTTTGTTCTCTAGAACGAGCTAATCAAACAACTGGACTCCTCCAGTGTACAGGTGGGATCGGTTCCAGGGTGGGATCGGTTCCAGGGCGTGAACGGTTCCAGGGCGCGAACCTTGTTTTGCGGAGTGCAGTGAGGTGTGACAAACACATTCATTATGCCACTTGTTTTGCTCTCCGTCTATGGGCTATGGAAGTGCTGGGGTGAACAGAAACTTCACTTGGCTGGTAAATAAGTAACATGAATTCCAACCACAAATGAAAGGCCGGGGACTCTCGGCTATAAAAAAAACATTAGCTTTGGGTTTGTGTCCCGCCACCTGAAACCTGGTGCCACTTGGCAGATTTCATTGTAGCTCAAACCCACAGTAGATGTTACTACTATTAACTTGGTTGGGAACCAAGTTCCAGCTTTCCGTATCCAATGAAGGGGCCAACTAAACTATTCAGGAAACACTTAAGGCCAGATTCACCCAAAAAATGGTGCTTGCTATTTAAGTACTACTATCGTACTGAAGAATTGCTGGATCCCTCCTGGAATACAGCACTAAATCCGTCATACAACACTAAGTCACATCTACACAACAGCAAAATATTTCTGAATTGGGTCTCTGATCTATCCAAACTTAGTTAATAATAGAAATAACACAGACAGCCAGAATGAGACAGACCACTTGTACACATTTATTGCTTTTTGAAACCAGTAAAGTCCAAACAGTTTTCAGGCCACTTGAAAGCAGAAATAAACTAAACGCCAGAGTGAGTGAGATCCAGAAGAATGGCTTCTATAAGCAGGTCATTTGAAAGACAACTTTACGCTACAGTCATCAGAACACATAATGCTTCGTTTCTTTGGGCCCGATTTAAAGTTTGGCGGATGGATTACTCCGTCACTAAGTGACGAATGAGTGGGTCTTCATCTTGCAGGAGGAGCCCTCCTTTAGAGTCGACAAGTATGAACTAGAATCCTGGGGCTACCCTTTAGCCCTTTATAGGAGAAAGGGGGTCATGGAAGCTATTGCACCAGACTCAATCGGTAGCGAAGCCTTGGAAAGTGACAAATAGCCACATTGGTTGGGGAGACGTCTGTGATTAAATTTGGTTGCTATTCTTGGGGTGATTAAGAATGAATACAACATGGTGGTCTCTGAGGTATTCTGATGCTTGCAGTTCAGACATTTTTTAGTGATCCTCCTCCAAAAGATGTTCGGGTCCGCGCTTAAAAGCAGGTTTCTTTCCAAACCCCTTCCTAAAAATGTGATATCCTCTATATATAGAAGAATTATTAACAACTCGCGTCAAAGCCTAAAATTCTAGTGAATCCAAAATATATCTGCCTGATTTTGCTTGAAAAAGGGAAAGGCAGACTATATCAACCCTACCCTGATAATCTTTCAAAGCCCTCCAGAAGAAGCCCAGTCCTGTGCACAATGTCCAAGGCATAAGGAGTTGCATCCCCTTGCACCTTCCCTGTAATTGAAGGTCAGTCAACGGAAGGCCAATCGCACAACTCAAGCTCGGATACGGGAAATATGGAGGCAAATCATTCATGCATTTGGCCCAGAGTTCTAATCTCACAGGGTGGCTCTGTCCGACCTCACTCCACTTCAGAATACAGTACAAATAGAAAGTTCAAAGGAAGTAATGGTTTCTTACTTGTAACTCAGTTCCCTTACAGGGGAATTACCATTGAAATCATAAGCACTGAATAGTCCCACCCATGTGCGGGGGATGCTGGAGCACTTTTCATAATATATCTTGTTAAGTGTAGATGTTCACCTTCCTTCAGGAAGGTCTGTAAAAACAGTTAAGACATGAATATTGTGCAGCCTATAAGAAAGGCTATAATGGCCAATTTATTCAGATTGCATTAAAAAAAGAGTAATGAATACATATGTACATATAAATCTAAGGCTAACTTGGTAAAAAGCTATTTGATTACTTTACTCTCTTTCCCAAACCCTTTTTAAAAGGAAAAAGATGAAGGAAAAAAGGACAGTGTAGTCCTATAGGCCGCCCTTATGTAAATGTGAAAACAGCGCCTCCGCCTTAAAGGGCCCAGAGACCATCAGTATCACATCATGCCCAGCAGGTGGCTGTTGCTTCAGTTCTTTTTGCCGAGATGTGGCAGGGTTTGATAGGTCCAATAACCATCTCGGTCATCTCCAACGGGGAGGCGGGAGGGTTTCGTATGACTTCAATGGAGATTTCCCAGAGAGAAACCTGGGATTACAGGTAAGAAACCATTCCTTTGCTCTTAGGTAATCTCCATTGATGGCCATAAGCAATGAACAGAGTAGCAAGCCCATACCCAACAAAGAGCGGTGGAAAAGACAGAAGAAACGATCAAATGACCAAAATAAGCAAACACATTTATCAGGGAAGCCTGTACTATTTGAGCATCTGTCCTAGACATGAATCCCAAAATGTTTGGTAAAAGTGTGAACAGATCTCCCTGCAGGCACCTTACAAATCTCAGCTATTAGTACATTTTTCATTAAAGCAGCAGTAGCCGCTTTCCCTCTAGTGGAATGAGCTTTAGGTGTTACGGACACAACCTTACTTGCCTTCTAATAGCATAATAGAATGCAAGATACTATCAATCGGAATATGGACTGCTTGAATGGGGATAGATCTGTAATGACCGGCCCATAGTGTACAAACAATTGGTCTGACTTTTGGATATCTTTTGTTCTGTACAGATAAAATGTTAAAACTTGCCTGATGTCTAGAGAATCGAGAACCCTTTCAGCAGGTATGGAATGGCGCTGAAAGAAAGTAGGGAAGGAAATGGTCTGATTAACATTGAAGTCCGAAATGACTTTAGGTAGTAATTTTGGATGAGTTCTCAACCACCTAACTAGAATGAAAAAATGTGCATGGTTTGTGGGAACATAACGCTTCAATTTCGCTAATCCGACTGACTGATGTGATCACTATGAGGACTGCAATTATCCGAGAGAGATCTTGCAAGGGGGATTTGTGAATGGGCTGAAAAGAAGCCTGCATGAGGAATGAGAGGACTTTATTGAGCACCCAGGAAAGAGAGGGACACCTTATGGGAGGGTAAACAGTTTCAAAACACTCTAAAAAATCTTTGATGAAATAAGAGGTTGAAGGACATTTTCTGTAGGCAGTAATTGCAGTCCAATGAACTAATAAGGAAGAGAATTGCAAGCCTGACTTGGCCAGAAGTAGTAAATATGGATGAATCGTATCTTGTTGGCAGGTCGTTGTATTCATGTTCTTGTCAGAACACCAAATACAAAATCTCTTCCATTTAAATTAATACACTGAATGTGTTTAAGGTCGTTTAGGCTCCTTGAGAAAGTTCACGCATTCTTGTGGAAGGTTCAGATGCCCATACTGAACTAGCTCAGAAGCCATGCTGCCAAGCTCAAAGAGGAGAGTTTGGGGTGAAGCATCTGGCCTTCAAATTACGTGAGAAGATCTGGTCCGCATGGCAGGTTCAGATGTGGACGCTCTGACATGTGGAGGTCTGTAAACCACCATTTGTCACTCCGGGGCAATCAAGAGCATTCTCTCCTTCAAGTAAGACAGTTTGACGTAATGAGCTGGATCGGAGGAAAGGTGTAGAGAAATTTGCTGAACCAGTTGATCCATAGGGCATTCCCTAGTGTCCCTGGTTGGATGTACCTTGAGCGAAGCCTGGGCAGTTTTTGTTTACTACAGTGGTGAATAAATCAATGTGCAGAGTGCCCTCCAGTCTGAAAAGTTCTTGCACAACATCGTGAAGGACCCATTCATGGTTTTCTTGAAGGACTCTGCATAGAGAATCTGCTTGAACATTTTAAACACCTGGGGGATGAGCTGCAGGCCTCTGGCTACCAGCCAATTCCAAATTGTCTGGGCTTTGTGAGACAATGGTCTGGGCTTTGTGAGACAATGGTCTGGACCTTGTTCCCCTTCCTTGATGAGGTAGTACATGGCGATCATGTTGTCTGTCTGAACAAGCGGGGATTGTGTCTTAAAGGGTGGGAGAAATGCTTTCAATGCTAGTTGAACTGCTCGATGGTAGAGGAGATTAATGTTAATAAGTAATTTCTCTGAGACCATGTTCCCTGGATTTGAAGGGGACCCATATGCGCTCCCTATCCTATCAGAGAGGCATCTGTCACTACTGTCTGAGAGGGGACACATTGATCGAATTGCATCCCCTGAAGCAGACTTACTGGACAGAACCACCATTTCAGAGAGTGCTTTGCTGTGGGAAAGAGTGTAATCTTGTCCTCTCAATTGGCAGGAGGAATCCTGGGTGGTATTACTCTCTTCAACCCCTCCGTGAAAGCTTTAATTACTGGAACTCTGAATAGTGACAGATGTTGCCTGTTTTGCAAATACGCAGCTACTGCTGCAAGGTGCAAAGGTATAGATGTATAAGCTAGTGCAGATTGCTGCAAGTGTAACAGGTAACATATAATGTTTTGTATATAAACATCTAAAGCATGGGTATTCACAAACTTTCTCTCGGGGGCCAAATTTACAGTGTCGTTTGTGGTCGAGGGCCGCACCGGTGGGGGCGGGGTCAGAGGGGGAGGGGGCGGGACTAGAACAAAAAAAACGGTGTCCATGAGGATGAAAAAAGGCCCCTGCAGCGGAAGCCTTCGTCCACTGAACAACCAGACCCAGCATACACACATCTTTCTCTTTCTCTCTCTCCCTACCTCTCTCTGTCTCCATCCCTCCCTCTCTCTGTCTCCCTCCCTCTCTCTAGCTCTCTCCCTCTCACTCTGTCTCCCTCTGTCTCCCTCACTCACTCTGTCTCCCTCACTCACTCTGTCTCCCTCACTCACTCTGTCTCCCTCACTCTGTCTCCCTCTGTCTCACTCACTCTGTCTCACTCACTCACTCTGTCTCCCTCTGTCTCCCTCACTCACTCTGTCTCCCTCTGTCTCCCTCACTCCCTCTGTCTCCCTCACTCACTCAGTCTCCCTCGGTCTCCCTCACTCACTCAGTCTCCCTCGGTCTCCCTCACTCACTCTGTCTCCCTCGGTCTCCCTCACTCACTCTGTCTCCCTCGGTCTCCCTCACTCACTCTGTCTCCCTCACTCCCTCTGTCTCCCTCACTCCCTCTGTCTCCCTCACTCCCTCTGTCTCCCTCACTCCCTCTGTCTCCCTCACTCCCTCTGTCTCCCTCACTCCCTCTGTCTCCCTCACTCCCTCTGTCTCCCTCACTCCCTCTGTCTCCCTCACTCACTCTGTCTCCCTCACTCACTCTGTCTCCCTCACTCACTCTGTCTCCCTCACTCATTTCTGTCTCCCTCTGTCTCCCTCACTCACCCTGTCTCCCTCACTCACTCTGTCTCCCTCACTCACCCTGTCTCCCTCACTCACCCTGTCTCCCTCTGTCTCACTCACTCAGTCTCCCTCTGTCTCACTCACTCAGTCTCCCTCTGTCTCACTCACTCAGTCTCCCTCTGTCTCACTCACTCTGTCTCCCTCTCTCCCTCACTCTGTCTCCCTCACTCACTCTGTCTCCCTCTGTCTCCCTCACTCACTCTGTCTCCCTCTGTCTCCCTCACTCACTCTGTCTCCCTCACTCTGTCTCCCTCTGTCTCACTCACTCTGTCTCACTCACTCACTCTGTATCCCTCTGTCTCACTCACTCAGTCTCCCTCTGTCTCACTCACTCAGTCTCCCTCTGTCTCACTCACTCTGTCTCCCTCTCTCACTCACTCTGTCTCCCTCTCTCACTCACTCTGTCTCCCTCCGTCTCCCTCACTCACTCTGTCTCCCTCACTCACTCTGTCTCCCTCTCTCACTCACTCTGTCTCCCTCTCTCACTCACTCTGTCTCCCTCCCTCTGTCTCACTCACTCTGTCTCACTCACTCACTCTGTCTCCCTCACTCACTCTGTCTCCCTCTGTCTCACTCACTCACTCTGTCTCCCTCTGTCTCACTCACTCTGTCTCCCTCACTCACTGTCTCCCTCTGTCTCACTCACTCACTGTCTCCCTCTGTCTCACTCACTCAATCTCCCTCACTCACTCTGTCTCCCTCTGTCTCCCTCACTCACTCTGTCTCCCTCACTCCCTCTGTCTCCCTCTGTCTCCCTCACTCCCTCTGTCTCCCTCACTCCCTCTGTCTCCCTCTGTCTCCCTCACTCCCTCTGTCTCCCTCTGTCTCCCTCACTCCCTCTGTCTCCCTCACTCCCTCTGTCTCCCTCACTCACTCAGTCTCCCTCGGTCTCCCTCACTCACTCAGTCTCCCTCTGTCTCCCTCACTCCCTCTGTCTCCCTCTGTCTCCCTCACTCCCTCTGTCTCCCTCACTCACTCTGTCTCCCTCACTCACTCTGTCTCCCTCACTCACTCTGTCTCCCTCACTCACTCTGTCTCCCTCTGTCTCCCTCACTCACCCTGTCTCCCTCACTCACTCTGTCTCCCTCACTCACCCTGTCTCCCTCACTCACCCTGTCTCCCTCTGTCTCACTCACTCAGTCTCCCTCGGTCTCCCTCACTCACTCAGTCTCCCTCTGTCTCCCTCACTCCCTCTGTCTCCCTCACTCCCTCTGTCTCCCTCACTCACTCTGTCTCCCTCACTCACTCTGTCTCCCTCACTCACTCTGTCTCCCTCACTCACTCTGTCTCCCTCACTCACTCTGTCTCCCTCTGTCTCCCTCACTCACTCTGTCTCCCTCACTCACTCTATCTCCCTCACTCACTCTGTCTCCCTCTGTCTCCCTCACTCACTCTGTCTCCCTCACTCACTCTATCTCCCTCACTCACTCTGTCTCCCTCTGTCTCCCTCACTCACTCTGTCTCCCTCACTCACTCTATCTCCCTCACTCACTCTGTCTCCCTCTGTCTCCCTCACTCACTCTGTCTCCCTCACTCACTCTATCTCCCTCACTCACTCTGTCTCCCTCCGTCTCCCTCACTCACTCTGTCTCCCTCACTCACTCTGTCTCCCTCCCTCTGTCTCACTCACTCTGTCTCCCTCTCTCACTCACTCTGTCTCCCTCCCTCTGTCTCACTCACTCTGTCTCCCTCTGTCTCCCTCACTCACTCTGTCTCCCTCTGTCTCCCTCACTCACTCTGTCTCCCTCACTCTGTCTCCCTCTGTCTCACTCACTCTGTCTCACTCACTCTGTCTCACTCAGTCTCCCTCTGTCTCACTCACTCAGTCTCCCTCTGTCTCACTCACTCAGTCTCCCTCTGTCTCACTCACTCTGTCTCCCTCTCTCCCTCACTCTGTCTCCCTCTCTCCCTCACTCTGTCTCCCTCACTCTGTCTCCCTCTGTCTCACTCACTCTGTCTCCCTCTCTCACTCACTCTGTCTCCCTCTCTCACTCACTCTGTCTCCCTCTCTCACTCACTCTGTCTCCCTCACTCAGTCTCCCTCTGTCTCCCTCACTCACTGTCTCCCTCACTCACTGTCTCCCTCCCTCACTGTCTCCTTCACTCTGTCTCCCTCACTCACTCTGTCTCCCTCACTCACTCTGTCTCCCTCACTCACTCTGTCTCCCTCACTCACTCTGTCTCCCTCTGTCTCACTCACTCTGTCTCCCTCACTCACTGTCTCCCTCTGTCTCACTCACTCACTGTCTCCCTCTGTCTCACTCACTCAATCTCCCTCACTCACTCTGTCTCCCTCTGTCTCCCTCACTCACTCTGTCTCCCTCACTCCCTCTGTCTCCCTCTGTCTCCCTCACTCCCTCGGTCTCCCTCACTCCCTCTGTCTCCCTCTGTCTCCCTCACTCCCTCGGTCTCCCTCACTCCCTCTGTCTCCCTCTGTCTCCCTCACTCCCTCTGTCTCCCTCACTCCCTCTGTCTCCCTCACTCCCTCTGTCTCCCTCACTCCCTCTGTCTCCCTCACTCACTCAGTCTCCCTCGGTCTCCCTCACTCACTCAGTCTCCCTCTGTCTCCCTCACTCCCTCTGTCTCCCTCTGTCTCCCTCACTCCCTCTGTCTCCCTCACTCACTCTGTCTCCCTCACTCACTCTGTCTCCCTCACTCACTCTGTCTCCCTCTGTCTCCCTCACTCACCCTGTCTCCCTCACTCACTCTGTCTCCCTCACTCACCCTGTCTCCCTCACTCACCCTGTCTCCCTCTGTCTCACTCACTCAGTCTCCCTCGGTCTCCCTCACTCACTCAGTCTCCCTCTGTCTCCCTCACTCCCTCTGTCTCCCTCACTCCCTCTGTCTCCCTCACTCACTCTGTCTCCCTCACTCACTCTGTCTCCCTCACTCACTCTGTCTCCCTCACTCACTCTGTCTCCCTCACTCACTCTGTCTCCCTCTGTCTCCCTCACTCACTCTGTCTCCCTCTGTCTCCCTCACTCACTCTGTCTCCCTCACTCACTCTATCTCCCTCACTCACTCTGTCTCCCTCTGTCTCCCTCACTCACTCTGTCTCCCTCACTCACTCTATCTCCCTCACTCACTCTGTCTCCCTCTGTCTCCCTCACTCACTCTGTCTCCCTCACTCACTCTATCTCCCTCACTCACTCTGTCTCCCTCTGTCTCCCTCACTCACTCTGTCTCCCTCACTCACTCTATCTCCCTCACTCACTCTGTCTCCCTCCGTCTCCCTCACTCACTCTGTCTCCCTCACTCACTCTGTCTCCCTCCCTCTGTCTCACTCACTCTGTCTCCCTCTCTCACTCACTCTGTCTCCCTCCCTCTGTCTCACTCACTCTGTCTCCCTCTGTCTCCCTCACTCACTCTGTCTCCCTCTGTCTCCCTCACTCACTCTGTCTCCCTCACTCTGTCTCCCTCTGTCTCACTCACTCTGTCTCACTCACTCACTCTGTCTCACTCAGTCTCCCTCTGTCTCACTCACTCAGTCTCCCTCTGTCTCACTCACTCAGTCTCCCTCTGTCTCACTCACTCAGTCTCCCTCTCTCACTCACTCTGTCTCCCTCTCTCACTCACTCTGTCTCCCTCTCTCACTCACTCTGTCTCCCTCACTCTGTCTCCCTCTGTCTCACTCACTCTGTCTCCCTCCCTCTGTCTCACTCACTCTGTCTCCCTCTGTCTCCCTCACTCACTCTGTCTCCCTCTGTCTCCCTCACTCACTCTGTCTCCCTCACTCTGTCTCCCTCTGTCTCACTCACTCTGTCTCACTCACTCACTCTGTCTCACTCAGTCTCCCTCTGTCTCACTCACTCAGTCTCCCTCTGTCTCACTCACTCAGTCTCCCTCTGTCTCACTCACTCAGTCTCCCTCTCTCACTCACTCTGTCTCCCTCTCTCACTCACTCTGTCTCCCTCTCTCACTCACTCTGTCTCCCTCACTCTGTCTCCCTCTGTCTCACTCACTCTGTCTCCCTCTCTCACTCACTCTGTCTCCCTCTCTCACTCACTCTGTCTCCCTCTCTCACTCACTCTGTCTCCCTCACTCCCTCTGTCTCCCTCACTCCCTCTGTCTCCCTCACTCTGTCTCCCTCACTCAGTCTCCCTCTGTCTCCCTCACTCACTGTCTCCCTCACTCACTGTCTCCCTCCCTCACTGTCTCCTTCACTCTGTCTCCCTCACTCACTCTGTCTCCCTCACTCACTCTGTCTCCCTCACTCACTCTGTCTCCCTCACTCACTCTGTCTCCCTCACTCACTCTGTCTCCCTCACTCACTCTGTCTCCCTCACTCACTCTGTCTCCCTCACTCACTCTGTCTCCCTCACTCACTCTGTCTCCCTCACTCACTCTGTCTCCCTCACTCACTCTGTCTCCCTCTGTCTCCCTCACTCACTCTGTCTCCCTCTGTCTCCCTCACTCACTCTGTCTCCCTCACTCTGTCTCCCTCTGTCTCACTCACTCTGTCTCACTCACTCACTCTGTCTCACTCAGTCTCCCTCTGTCTCACTCAGTCAGTCTCCCTCTGTCTCACTCACTCAGTCTCCCTCTCTCACTCACTCTGTCTCCCTCTCTCACTCACTCTGTCTCCCTCTCTCACTCACTCTGTCTCCCTCACTCTGTCTCCCTCTGTCTCACTCACTGTCTCCCTCACTCACTGTCTCCCTCACTCACTGTCTCCCTCACTCACTCTGTCTCCCTCACTCACTCTGTCTCCCTCACTCACTCTGTCTCCCTCACTCACTCTGTCTCCCTCTGTCTCCCTCACTCACTCTGTCTCCCTCTGTCTCCCTCACTCACTCTGTCTCCCTCTGTCTCCCTCACTCACTCTGTCTCCCTCACTCACTCTATCTCCCTCACTCACTCTGTCTCCCTCTGTCTCCCTCACTCACTCTGTCTCCCTCACTCACTCTATCTCCCTCACTCACTCTGTCTCCCTCTGTCTCCCTCACTCACTCTGTCTCCCTCACTCACTCTATCTCCCTCACTCACTCTGTCTCCCTCCGTCTCCCTCACTCACTCTGTCTCCCTCACTCACTCTGTCTCCCTCTCTCACTCACTCTGTCTCCCTCTCTCACTCACTCTGTCTCCCTCCCTCTGTCTCACTCACTCTGTCTCACTCACTCACTCTGTCTCCCTCACTCACTCTGTCTCCCTCACTCACTCTGTCTCACTCAGTCTCCCTCTGTCTCACTCACTCAGTCTCCCTCTGTCTCACTCACTCTGTCTCCCTCTCTCACTCACTCTGTCTCCCTCTCTCACTCACTCTGTCTCCCTCACTCACTCTGTCTCCCTCTGTCTCCCTCACTCACTCTGTCTCCCTCTGTCTCCCTCACTCACTGTCTCCCTCACTCACTGTCTCCCTCACTCACTCTGTCTCCCTCACTCACTCTGTCTCCCTCACTCACTCTGTCTCCCTCACTCACTCTGTCTCCCTCACTCACTCTGTCTCCCTCACTCACTCTGTCTCCCTCACTCACTCTGTCTCCCTCACTCACTCTGTCTCCCTCACTCACTCTGTCTCCCTCACTCACTCTGTCTCCCTCACTCACTCTGTCTCCCTCACTCACTCTGTCTCCCTCACTCACTCTGTCTCACTCTGTCTCACTCACTCACTGTCTCCCTCTGTCTCACTCACTCACTGTCTCCCTCTGTCTCCCTCACTCACTCTGTCTCCCTCACTCACTGTCTCCCTCTGTCTCCCTCACTCCCTCGGTCTGTCTCCCTCGGTCTGTCTCCCTCGGTCTGTCTCCCTCCCTTGGTCGGTCTCCATCCCTTGGTCGGTCTCCCTTGGTCTCCCTCCCTCTCCCTCCCTCTGTCTCACTCACTCTGTCTCACTCACTCACTCTGTCTCCCTCTGTCTCCCTCACTCACTCTGTCTCCCTCTGTCTCCCTCACTCACTCTGTCTCCCTCTGTCTCCCTCACTCACTCTGTCTCCCTCTGTCTCACTCACTCTGTCTCCCTCACTCACTGTCTCCCTCTGTCTCACTCACTCACTGTCTCCCTCTGTCTCACTCACTCAATCTCCCTCACTCACTCTGTCTCCCTCTGTCTCCCTCACTCACTCTGTCTCCCTCACTCCCTCTGTCTCCCTCTGTCTCCCTCACTCCCTCTGTCTCCCTCTGTCTCCCTCACTCCCTCTGTCTCCCTCACTCACTCAGTCTCCCTCGGTCTCCCTCACTCACTCAGTCTCCCTCGGTCTCCCTCACTCACTCAGTCTCCCTCGGTCTCCCTCACTCACTCAGTCTCCCTCGGTCTCCCTCACTCACTCAGTCTCCCTCGGTCTCCCTCACTCACTCTGTCTCCCTCACTCACTCTGTCTCCCTCACTCCCTCTGTCTCCCTCACTCCCTCTGTCTCCCTCACTCCCTCTGTCTCCCTCACTCCCTCTGTCTCCCTCACTCCCTCTGTCTCCCTCACTCCCTCTGTCTCCCTCACTCCCTCTGTCTCCCTCACTCCCTCTGTCTCCCTCACTCCCTCTGTCTCCCTCACTCACTCTGTCTCCCTCACTCACTCTGTCTCCCTCACTCACTCTGTCTCCCTCTGTCTCCCTCACTCACCCTGTCTCCCTCACTCACTCTGTCTCCCTCACTCACCCTGTCTCCCTCACTCACCCTGTCTCCCTCTGTCTCACTCACTCAGTCTCCCTCTGTCTCACTCACTCAGTCTCCCTCTGTCTCACTCACTCTGTCTCCCTCTCTCACTCACTCTGTCTCCCTCTCTCACTCACTCTGTCTCCCTCACTCCCTCTGTCTCCCTCACTCTGTCTCCCTCACTCACTCTGTCTCCCTCTGTCTCCCTCACTCACTGTCTCCCTCACTCACTGTCTCCCTCACTCACTGTCTCCCTCACTCACTGTCTCCCTCACTCACTGTCTCCCTCACTCACTGTCTCCCTCACTCACTGTCTCCCTCACTCACTCTGTCTCCCTCACTCACTCTGTCTCCCTCACTCACTCTGTCTCCCTCACTCACTCTGTCTCCCTCACTCACTCTGTCTCCCTCACTCACTCTGTCTCCCTCTGTCTCCCTCACTCACTCTGTCTCCCTCTGTCTCCCTCACTCACTCTGTCTCCCTCTGTCTCCCTCACTCACTCTGTCTCCCTCTGTCTCACCCACTCACTCTGTCTCCCTCTGTCTCACCCACTCACTCTATCTCCCTCACTCACTCTGTCTCCCTCTGTCTCCCTCACTCACTCTATCTCCCTCACTCACTCTGTCTCCCTCTCTCAGTCTCCCTCTGTCTCACTCACTCAGTCTCCCTCTGTCTCACTCACTCAGTCTCCCTCTGTCTCACTCACTCAGTCTCCCTCTCTCACTCACTCTGTCTCCCTCTCTCACTCACTCTGTCTCCCTCACTCACTCTGTCTCCCTCTGTCTCCCTCACTCACTCTGTCTCCCTCTGTCTCCCTCACTCACTCTGTCTCCCTCTGTCTCCCTCACTCACTCTGTCTCCCTCTGTCTCCCTCACTCACTGTCTCCCTCACTCACTCTGTCTCCCTCACTCACTCTGTCTCCCTCACTCACTCTGTCTCCCTCACTCACTCTGTCTCCCTCACTCACTCTGTCTCCCTCACTCACTCTGTCTCCCTCTGTCTCCCTCACTCACTCTGTCTCCCTCTGTCTCCCTCACTCACTCTGTCTCCCTCTGTCTCCCTCACTCACTCTGTCTCCCTCTGTCTCACCCACTCACTCTATCTCCCTCACTCACTCTGTCTCCCTCTGTCTCCCTCACTCACTCTATCTCCCTCACTCACTCTGTCTCCCTCACTCACTCTGTCTCACTCACTCTGTCTCCCTCTGTCTCCCTCACTCACTCTGTCTCCCTCTGTCTCCCTCACTCACTCTATCTCCCTCACTCACTCTGTCTCCCTCACTCACTCTATCTCCCTCACTCACTCTGTCTCCCTCTGTCTCCCTCACTCACTCTGTCTCCCTCACTCACTCCGTCTCCCTCTGTCTCCCTCTGTCTCCCTCACTCACTCTGTCTCCCTCTGTCTCCCTCACTCACTCCGTCTCCCTCTGTCTCCCTCTGTCTCCCTCTGTCTCCCTCACTCACTCTGTCTCCCTCTGTCTCCCTCACTCACTCTGTCTCCCTCTGTCTCACTCACTCACTGTCTCCCTCTGTCTCACTCACTCAGTCTCCCTCACTCACTCAGTCTCCCTCACTCACTCAGTCTCCCTCTGTCTCCCTCACTCAGTCTCCCTCTGTCTCCCTCACTCACTCTGTCTCCCTCACTCACTCTGTCTCCCTCACTCACTCTGTCTCCCTCACTCACTCTGTCTCCCTCACTCTGTCTCCCTCTGTCTCCCTCTGTCTCACTCACTCACTCTGTCTCCCTCTGTCTCACTCACTCTGTCTCCCTCACTCACTCTCCCTCACTCACTCTGTCTCCCTCACTCACTCTGTCTCCCTCACTCACTCTGTCTCCCTCACTCACTCTGTCTCCCTCACTCACTCCGTCTCCCTCTGTCTCCCTCTGTCTCCCTCACTCACTCTGTCTCCCTCTGTCTCACTCACTCACTCTGTCTCCCTCTGTCTCACTCACTCTGTCTCCCTCACTCACTGTCTCCCTCTGTCTCCCTCACTCACTGTCTCCCTCTGTCTCACTCACTCACTGTCTCCCTCTGTCTCACTCACTCAGTCTCCCTCACTCACTCAGTCTCCCTCTGTCTCCCTCACTCACTCAGTCTCCCTCTGTCTCACTCACTCACTCTGTCTCCCTCTGTCTCACTCACTCTGTCTCCCTCACTCACTCGGTCTCCCTCACTCACTCTGTCTCCCTCACTCACTCCGTCTCCCTCTGTCTCCCTCTGTCTCCCTCACTCACTCTGTCTCCCTCTCTCACTCACTCTGTCTCCCTCTCTCACTCACTCTGTCTCCCTCTCTCACTCACTCTGTCTCCCTCACTCCCTCTGTCTCCCTCACTCACTCTGTCTCCCTCTGTCTCCCTCTGTCTCCCTCTGTCTCACTCACTCACTCTGTCTCCCTCTGTCTCCCTCACTCAGTCTCCCTCTGTCTCCCTCACTCACTCTGTCTCCCTCACTCACTCTGTCTCCCTCACTCACTCTGTCTCCCTCACTCACTCTGTCTCCCTCTGTCTCCCTCTGTCTCACTCACTCACTCTGTCTCCCTCTGTCTCACTCACTCACTCTGTCTCCCTCTGTCTCACTCACTCTGTCTCCCTCACTCACTGTCTCCCTCTGTCTCACTCACTCACTGTCTCCCTCTGTCTCACTCACTCAGTCTCCCTCACTCACTCAGTCTCCCTCTGTCTCCCTCACTCACTCTGTCTCCCTCACTCACTCTGTCTCCCTCACTCACTCTGTCTCCCTCTGTCTCACTCTGTCTCACTCACTCACTGTCTCCCTCTGTCTCCCTCACTCACTGTCTCCCTCTGTCTCCCTCTGTCTCCCTCACTCACTGTCTCCCTCTGTCTCACTCACTCACTGTCTCCCTCTGTCTCCCTCACTCCCTCGGTCTGTCTCCCTCGGTCTGTCTCCCTCGGTCTGTCTCCCTCGGTCTGTCTCCCTCGGTCTGTCTCCCTCCCTTGGTCGGTCTCCCTCCCTTGGTCGGTCTCCCTTGGTCTCCCTCCCTCTCCCTCCCTCTGTCGGTCCGTCTCCCTCTGTCGGTCCGTCTCCCTCTGTCGGTCCGTCTCCCTCTGTCGGTCCGTCTCCCTCTGTCGGTCCGTCTCCCTCTGTCGGTCCGTCTCCCTCTGTCGGTCCGTCTCCCTCTGTCGGTCCGTCTCCCTCTGTCGGTCCGTCTCCCTCTGTCGGTCCGTCTCCCTCTGTCGGTCCGTCTCCCTCTGTCGGTCCGTCTCCCTCTGCCTGTCCGTCTCCCTCTGCCTGTCCGTCTCCCTCTGCCTGTCCGTCTCCCTCTGCCTGTCCGTCTCCCTCTGCCTGTCTGTCTCCCTCTGCCTGTCTGTCTCCCTCTGCCTGTCTGTCTCCCTCTGCCTGTCTGTCTCCCTCTGCCTGCCTGTCTCCCTCTGCCTGCCTGTCTCCCTCTGCCTGCCTGTCTCCCTCTGCCTGCCTGTCTCCCTCTGCCTGCCTGTCTCCCTCTGCCTGCCTGTCTCCCTCTGCCTGCCTGTCTCCCTCTGCCTGCCTGTCTCCCTCTGTCTGTCTGTCTCCCTCTGTCGGTCCGTCTCCCTCTGTCGGTCCGTCTCCCTCTGTCGGTCCGTCTCCCTCTGTCGGTCCGTCTCCCTCTGTCGGTCCGTCTCCCTCTGTCGGTCCGTCTCCCTCTGTCGGTCCGTCTCCCTCTGTCGGTCCGTCTCCCTCTGTCGGTCCGTCTCCCTCTGTCGGTCCGTCTCCCTCTGTCGGTCCCCCTCCCTCTGTCGGTCCCCCTCCCTCTGTCTGTCCGCCTCCCTCTGCCTGTCTGCCTCCCTCTGTCTGTCTGCCTCCCTCTGTCTGTCTGCCTCCCTCTGTCTGTCTGTCTCCCTCTGTCTGTCTGTCTCCCTCCGTCTGTCTCCCTCTGTCTGTCTGTCTCTGTCTGTCTGTCTCCCTCCGTCCCTCTGTCTGTCTCCCTCCGTCCCTCTGTCTGTCTCCCTCTGTCTGTCTCCCTCTGTCTGTCTCCCTCTGTCTGTCTCCCTCTGTCTGTCTCCCTCTGTCTGTCTCCCTCTGTCTGTCTCCCTCTGTCTGTCTCCCTCTGTCTGTCTCCCTCTCTGTTTTCCTCCCTCCATCTGTCTCCCTCCCTGTCTCTGTCTCCCTGTCTCCCTCTCCCTGCTTCTCCCGCCCCTTCTCTGTCTCCCTCTCTGTCTCCCTCTCTGTCTCAATGCCTCTCTGTCTCTGTCTGTCCCCGTCTCCGCCTCTATCTGTCTGTACATGTCTCCCTCCCTCTGTCTCCATCTCCGTCTCTCTGTCTCTGTCTGTCTCTGCCTCGATCTGTCTGCCCCTGTCCCTGTCTCCTTCTGTCGCTGTCTCTCTCTCTTTCTCACTTTCCGTCTCTCTCCCTCTATCTCTCTCCCTCTACCTCTGTCTCACTCACTGTTTGTCTCCCTCCCCCCTCTCTCTCCGTCTCCCCCCCTCTCTCAACGTTTCCCTTCCTCTCCCTCTGTCGGTCCCCCTCCCTCTGTCGGTCCCCCTCCCTCTGTCGGTCCCCCTCCCTCTGTCTGTCTCCCTCCCTCAGTCTTCCTCCCTCCCTCAGTCTTCCTCCCTCCCTCAGTCTTCCTCCCTCCCTCAGTCTTCCTCCCTCAGTCTTCCTCCCTCCGTCTTCCTCCCTCAGTCTCCCTCACTCCCTCAGTCTCCCTCACTCCCTCAGTCTCCCTCACTCCCTCAGTCTCCCTCACTCCCTCAGTCTCCCTCACTCCCTCAGTCTCCCTCACTCCCTCAGTCTCCCTCACTCCCTCAGTCTCCCTCACTCCCTCAGTCTCCCTCAGTCTCCCTCTCCCTCCCTCAGTCTCCCGCCCTCAGTCTCCCTCCCTCTGTCTCCCTCCCTCTGTCTCCCTCCCTCTGTCTCCCTCCCTCTGTCTCCCTCCCTCTGTCTCCCTCCCTCTGTCTCCCCCGGACTCCCTCCCTTTGTCTCCTTCTGCCTCCCTCTGTTTCCCTCTCTCTCTGTCTCCCCCCTGTTTCCGTCTCTCTCTGTCTCCCTCCCTCTCCCTCCCTCGATCTGTCTCCCTCCCTATGTCGCACTCCTCCCTCTGTCTCCCTCTCGGTCTCTGTCCCTCTGTCTCCCTTCCCCTCCATCTCCCTCTGTCTGTCTCCCTCTGTCTATCACCCTCGGTCACCTCACCCCAGCTTACCGGGCACACACACAGCCGCACCAGAGTACTTCACAGGTCTTTAACCCCTTCCCTGCGCCGCAAATTCCGGCGCCGGCATGCCTAGGGGGTGGGTCTTGCGCTCTGGTACTTATGACAGCTCCTCGCCGTCATGAGTCACGGGCGGCGTGTGCTCATGACGGCGTGGAGCAGTCATAACCCCACCCACTCACTAATTCGCCCACACAGGCGGGGAATTAGTGCCACGTGGGTGGAGCGGCAGCGGCATGACGGCTCCACGCCATCAGGAGCATACGCCACCCATGACTCATGACGGTCTGGAGCCGTCATGAGCACGGAAAAGGGTTAAAAGACCATTTACTTCCTAATGAGGCTTTGTTGTGAATCACCCGCCCCCCAGAGAGCAGAGTGTCTCGGAGTCTGCGCTGCTGCGAGGGTGTTTGCTGACACAATTTACATTTTTTTTTTAAAACCACTGCTACAATGTCTGCAAGGTCTGCGGCCTGCCAAGGAAGGCTTGCCGGGCCGCTGGCGGCCCGCGGGCCATACTATGAGTACCCGTAATCTAAGGGATTGATTTTGTTATTGCAGTATACAACAAATCTTTTCCACTTTGCTGATTAGCAAGCTCTGTAAGCCTTTTTGCTTCTTTTAGAATATTCATACAGTCTGGTAGTACATTTAAATACAACACAACTATATGACCTGACGCTGTTTTTAGAACAGTTCTGTATGGATTTCAATGTCTGCTGTGGCACCCTCTCTTTGGCGTGCTACTTGGGCAGTTAGTATGTTTCCTCTAAGGAGTTAGAAGGCAACACAGTGTCTTTTAAAGTGAGCAACACCACGACAAGGAATAAAGAGGTACAGCTAGTGGTGGTCTTTCTCGTTTTTAATTTCAAATAAAGTGGTCCTAAGTCATTGGTCCACCTTATTTTGGGTCATTACAGAGTTGTACTAGAGAGACACTCCTCTGTAGCACCAGTAAACTTATTAGAGGTGCACATTTTTCTTTAACCATCACTACATTTTTCTTTCCTTTGTTCTTTTTGATGTGGTAGTGCTGATGATGAGAACCAGAGTCCACTGGTGAGAACCTACCAGTGGACTCCCATGGTGTTGCTTGCGTGAGGCACTCCACGTCTTTTCTTCACATTTTCCTCACATTTGTGGTGATTTCTTCTTCTTTTATTCATACACTACACCACATAATAGGATGTATGTCAAGGGAACAGAATATTTTAAATTGAACAGGGATTCATGACAAGGGACAGAGGAAACATACTAACTGCCCAAGTAGCACGCCAAAGAGAGGGTGCCACAACAGACATTGAAATCCAAAGAGAACTGTTCTAAAAACAGCGTCAGGTCATATAGTTGTGTTGAATCAGTGAGTGGGCGCTTGACCTGACTGCTAGTACCCCTGTAGCTCCTTGTTTAAGCTGGTAAATTTAAATAACCAAACTCTATGACTTCAGGAGCCAGATTGCTAAATTCAGTTCTTTGGGATTTGGATGTTGGATTTCTCCATGGTTCTGTGTGAGGAGACTTGAGGAGAGGTGTAGCTTTTGATGTGGAACTAGTGACAGCTCCAACAGGGTGGTGTACCATGGCTGACGGGCCCGTGTGGGAGCTACTAGAATTTGTTTGAGGGATGTTTGCCTGAGCTTTCGAACCAGACACGAATGAGCAGGAGAGGCAGAAAGCGTAGGCAAATATCCCTGACCAGTTCATCCATAGGGCATTGCCCTTTGAGAGTGAGTGTGGGAATCTGGAGCCGAAGCTTGGGCATTTTGCATTTTCTGCTGTGACAAACAAGTCTATTTGCCGGAATCCCTATTGTTGAAAGTAGGGAAGGAGACTTGAGGATGAAGTTCCCACTTATGAATTTGCTGTCTCCTTCTGCTGAGAAGGTTGGCAATCTGATTGTTAACTCCTGGGAGGTGATCTGCCAGAAGATATATATTGTGATGGATTGGCCAATTCCAAATGGCTTGAGCGAGTTGTGACAGTTGGAGAGATTGTGACCCCCCCCTGCTTTAGCACATTTTACATTGCTGTCATGTTGTCTGTTTGGTCTATGACAGTTTTGCCTATGAGGCGAGTTTGAAAAGCTTTGAGCGCTAGAAAAACTGCTAGCAGCTCTAGATAGTTGATGTGGAGGCTTCTGTGTTTGTTGCTCTACAGGCCTTGTATTTTGTAATCTTGGAGATGAGCACCCCCAACCTGACAGAGATGCGTCTGCTGTGAGCGCGATCTGTGGAATAGGGTCGATGGAAGGCTGTCCTTTTGATAGGTTTTGTAGGTTCCACCACTGCAGAGAGTGATGGGTACAGCCGTCTACCAACACTAGATCCGTTAATTGACCCTGCGACTGATTACACTGACGTGCTAAGCACTCTTGCACTGGATGCATGTGAAGTCTTGCATGGGGTACAATCGCGATGCAAGATGCCATCATTCCCAGCAGTTGCATGAAGACTGTGGCTAGTTAGGCTTGGTTTGACTAAAACTGTAGTATGATAGCCTGAATATTGTGAATTCTGGCTACACTTGGAGAGGCTAGAGCTTTGACTGTGTCTAGAGTGGCTCCTAGGTAAGACTGCATCTGTGATGGATGCAGGTGCGATTTTCGTGCATTCACCGTGAAGCCTAGTTGATGAAGTAGGTTTATTGTAATTTGTGAGTGTTGTAGACAGTTTTGGTAAGTGCTCGCTTTAATGAGCCAGTCGTCTAGATTGTTCGCCGTGAATATGTTGTCTTCTGAGATGAGCTGTGTCTACTGCCAGTCATTTGGTAAATACTCTGGGCACTGTATTCATTCCGAAGGGAAGTACTTTTAATTGGTAATGCTTGCCTGCTATCACAAATCAGAGGTATTTGCAATGAGCCGGATAAATTGGAACAAGAAAATATGCGCCTTTTAATTCTAGAGTAGACATAAAATCTGCCTTCTATAAAAGTGGAAGTACCTGTTGAAGGGTCACCATGTGAAAGTGTTTTGACAGTATATAATGGTTTAACTCTCGGAGATCCAGAATAGGTTTTAGGGAACAGTCTTTTTGGGAATGAGAAAATACAGAGAATAAACCCCTGAACCCTGGTACTGTGTTGGAACCGGCTCTATATCTCTTTTCAGTAAGAGAGATTGCAGTTCGTGTTTGAGCAATTGTAGGTATTCTGGAGACAATTTGTGAGGTCGCGGTGGAATGTTTGGAGGATTGCTGATAAGCTCCAAGCAATAACCATGTTGGATAATTCCAATCACCCATTTATCTGTTGTTACAGATTGCCAAATAGGGAGAAATTGTTGAAGGCTTCCCCCAACAGGTGTTGTATAGTCGGGTGAAACGTGGGCAAGTCACTGCTTATTAGGGAAAGGGGAGTAACGGTGTATGTTGCCCTTACCCCTACCTTTGAAATTGTTCCCTCTATAACCTCCTCAAAAAAAGCTTCTTGAGGGAGAAGACTGGTTCTTACCTTTGTAGGTGGAGGTATTCTGGCCTGAGGGTGTGGTTTTGGACCTCCATCGGTAAAAGGAACAATGAAAGGAGCCTCTGTTTGAAGGAGACTGGAGCGCTCCCATGGCCTTGTCCACTTCAGTGTCCTTTTTCATTTTTTCCAATGCCTGAACTATTTGAGGACAAAAAAGATGTTTCTTGTCAAATGGTGTGTTAAGAATGGATGGTTGGACCTCTGGCTTAAACCCAGCTTCAGTTTCCGCAGCATCTAGAGCACACCTTATGGAGGAATTTAAAATTAGCTTACCCTTATTTACTAAATCCTGCGCTTTAGCTTTAAGCTCATTTGGGAGATATTGAAGCAATTGCTCAATTTTTTCCTAGTGTGCCCTGTCATACCTGGCTAGAAGGCCCTGTGTATTTGTAATGCGCCATTGATTTGCAGCTTGAGCAGCTATGCGCTTTCCAGAAGCGTCTATTAACTTAAGACTCCTTATCTGGTGGAGGAGCATCCCCTGAGCATTAGACACTACCAGTGCATCTAGTGGCAGCTGGCCCTTGATAAAAACTGGGTCTGTTGGGGAGGCTTTATACTTCTTGTCAACCCTAGTAGTCATGATGCGTGCTCGTAAAAATGTCCTCTGTGTGTCTCATCATGCCCATAAGCATAGGAAGTGTTTGTGACGACCTATGTGTGGATTCTAAGGTCTCAAACAAAAAATCTTCTTCTAATGATTCTTTGTGCAGTGCCATCCCATGATATTGTGCAGCCCTGGCAATGAGTTCCTGGTGGGATACATTGTCGTCTGGAGGAGATGGATTGGCTGGGTAAAGGTCTGGGTCATTATCAGCTGGAGGATCAATTGTATAATCCGTCCAGGAATCTAATGGAAAATGTATCCTGACATCAATAATATCGTCCTAATGGTGAGATTGTGGAGAACCAGGAGGTGTGATTTGCAAAAGATCTGAAAGTGGATCAGTAGGTGGTGGAGGGGATGATGGTGGTGGATGAAAAGGGCTGGTAGCAACAGACTTTCTTTAAAGGGATCCTGTAAGGAGGGTCCTCATCAAGAAGCTTGTGTTTCTGAGGTAGTTTGGTATGAATATGACCAGTTTCAGGGTTAATATACAGTCTCTTTTGCTTGGGATCCATTTTCGGTGGAACAATGTCTAAATTTATAACCAAATTAACATCTTTCGGTTTTGGAGCCGACGTTTACGGTGCCAGCGTGGGTTGGCCTTTGGGTAATGAAGATTTCGGCTCTGAAGTCTGCTTGACTTTCGGCATGGAGGATTTCGGCTTGGAACCGCAGGGCATTGGTTCAGACGAGGATTTTTGCTGACTCGGTACCTTGTCCTTGCTGCAGTTCTTCGGCGTAAAGGTCTATCTCGAGCTTCGAGTCAGAGTCCTGCACGGAGAAGGCTTCTTCCTCCTCTGCTGCTGATGCCTCAAATTCTTCTTGACCAGAATCTTCACCAAAGATGCCCGGCCTGTCTTTGATGCTCTGACGCTGCATCTCTCGAAGTTAAGCCCGACAATCGCAAAGATTTGTCTTCGAGCAAAACGATCTGGAAGCATCACAGTCTTCTTCCTTGTGCTCTGGAGACAAGCACAAGTTACACACCTTGTGTGGGTCAGTGTGCAGATACTTCATGTGGCACTGAAGGCAGAATTCAAACGGTGTCCCTTCCATCGACAGAGAGCTGAACCAACACGGTTAGACCCGAAGGACGTCCACGAAGCTTTCTGATCGAAAAGTATATTCCATTGACCAAAACGATATGCGGAGAAGTGGGAAACGCATATGAAACAATACCATTGAGGGCAGAGAGGATTGCGCGTCAACTGGAACCTGAAGAACTGTTTAAACCGTAGTGCAGCAATACAAGTCCAAATCTGATGGCGGAAAAAATACAATCTAAAAATGGAGTTGATGACCATGCGCTTACCTCATGATTAGGAAAGACTTCTTTGAAGAAAAACAACTTGCAAACATCCAGAACCAACTCTAGATGGCAGGAGTATGCAAAGCGAGTATCCAAAGCGAGTATCCACAGCACACATGCCTCGAATACTGTGATTCTACTTGAGATCAGAGGTGTACAGACATTTTCAACATTTGGGGAATAGGATTCTAATAAGAGAGACCAAAAGATAGTTTAATTGGTGCACTTTGATCACTTGGAAACCAGACGGGCAGCAAATTTAGTTATGTTATGTTATGTTATGTTAATTGGGTTCTTCTATAGCGCAACGGCTACTCCCGTAGGAGTGTCCCGGCGCTTTGGCGAAGAGGACCTTTATTGGAAAGGAAACATAACTGCAAATAAAGAACATCACAATTCACTAGTAAAAAGCCAGGTTTTTAATGCCTTTCTAAAAGACATCAGACTGGAGGCCTGTCTAAGAGCAAGAGGAAGTTCATTCCAAGCGCGCGGGGCCAGGTAATGGAAAGAGCGCCCCCCTTGTCTGGTTCGTTTGATCGGTGGAACGACCATTTTAGACAAGGAGGCAGATCGCAGAGCTCTGCTCGGTTTGTAAAGAGCAAGACGCTTTCTAATGTACCTAGGACCCAAATCATGAAGGGCCTTGTAGGTTAGCGTCAGACTTTTAAAGAGAACCCTCTTGGCTATAGGGAGCCAGTGCAATTCCCTCAGCAAATTAGAGGCACTAGCACGTCTAGGGAGTCCATAGATAGCCCTGGCAGCTGAATTTTGGACAACCTGGAGTCTCCTTACGAGATATTTAGGGAGACCTAAATAGAGGGCGTTTGCATAATCCAGACGCGACCCGACAAGTGCTTGGACAATAACCCTTCGATGGTTCACAGAAATCAAAGGGAGAAATTTCCTGAGCATCCGCAGGATTCCAAAACATTTCCCTGAAAGACAGGCTATTTGAGGTCCGAAAGTCAACTCATTGTCAACAACGATACCAAGGTTTTTCGCCTTGGTACTGGCATTAGCAGGAGGAAACAAATCCTGAGGCCACCAACTTTTCCAGTCTGGCTCAAAGACGCACCCAAAAAAAAGCAGCTCCGATTTATCGGAGTTGCATTTCAGGCCGTGTCTTTTGAACCAATCGAAAACTGCTTCTAAGCAGCCTCTGATACGGATCCCATCAAACACCTCGTTCCTGTTGTAAGTAAACAAGAGCTGGGTGTCATCAGCGTAAGACACGATCTGAGCGCCAAACGACTCCGCAACCTCTGCAAGGGGGGCTGTCGCAGGGTTTCTGTTCTCACACAGAACTGTGCACAGAGGAGTGGAACCTCGGCAAATTAGGGTGTCCCAAAACTCACCTTAGCAACCAACTCACCCCTTACCGAGCTAGCTACAGTGTCTCATTGGACATATCAAACTCCCAATGTTTAGACAAACCAGAACATGAACTTACAGTACCTCAGGGTACGTGGGACTCATGAACACTCTTTCGTTATATTATCATTACAAACCAGAACATGGAGTAAAGAAGACACATGTGCATTTGAAATGTTTATTTACTAATGCCGTCTTCTCAGGCGCAGTATCTTAGATAATACAAGTATACTTATTATCAGTAGCAAAATTATCAGCATAGTTACTAAGACATAAAAAGCGAATGGTGACAGCATGTTAACATACTGTAATGAATAAGAGTTAACAACACTTATATCTCACCCTCCCTAACACATATATTATATTATTAGCTAAGAAGGTCTCTTTGGGTTGTTTCAGGGCGGGCCCATACCTTAGTGTCCTAGCATGAAGGAATCACATCAGCATACACCAGCTCTCTCTGCATGTGCACCGCATCAAGTGTGTTCTATGTGCCTCGTGCAAAGCAATATCAATCCCGCCTGAAGCCAGAGTTGGCAAAGGCTGCACTTGTGTTATGACTATGAAGGCGTGGAGATCAGACCTCATAACAATTCCATATCGTGTTGTTCCTGAAACTTCAGCACTCTTCGTGCAGACATAGTTTATTAAGCAAAGCTGATATCAGAGCAATAACATATTATTCTCACATACACCACGGCAAACTACTAGGTTGAAAGCTAAGTCAACAATTAAGTGTCGTGTGCAGAAGTTGCAAGAAAGAAAAATGGCGTTTAAACCTCAAATGTACCTATGCTAACTTAACACGATATAAGGATATACAGGAGCTATATGACACCCCCCCATGATCCGAGAACGGACTAAATATGATAACAGAAGTGCCATCTCATGAGAGCAGAACTCAACAGTAAACGAGCATGAATTTGAAACTAAAGATCAAAAAGGTAATGCTAAAAAATAGCCCAAAAATATAATGTGGCTCAAGCCAATAGGCAAGAAAAATTAAAAATTCATGACAAATAAGTCAACGAAATGCTATAAATCAGCAAGTCAATTCGAAGCAGTGTCTATGACAAAACTGTATAAGAAAAATAAGTAGCAACAGCCTCCAATATGAAGTCACTGTCCTCATCCGAAAACAGTTCAGCCATCCAATTTAAAAGATGAAAGGAACATACGTGTTCCTCCAGCACCGGATCCTCTATAACCATCAGAGGACAGCTCGGTGGGTTTTCAAGAAAACTCAGTTCCAAGAAATTCCGTGCTGCCGACAACACATCCCAGGGACCAATTAGTCCATGCGCCACTGCTAAGGCCATAATCCTCTCGTCAGAACAAACCAACTCGTGAGCAATGATAGGACTCATCAGTTGATTAAAATCGACGTCAGGAGAAACCGGTCCGCAGAGACACAAATCAATGGCCCACTGGAAATCACAGGTCAGGCAATGAAATACAGGCTGGACACAGGTGAAGTAGGAGAATCGAAAAGATAATCCATATGCCGTGCTCAATGTCGCCAACGGCAGTGTGCCATAATATTCAAGCATGCGGTTGCGAAACCGCGTCAGTAGCTGTTGCGCGGGGTCTTGCACAGGATGGACATCCATATTTAAAGAGACAAAAAACCACTAGCGCGCCAGCTGCTAATGCAAGTAAAAACGGGAACCCTCCAAACAAGGATGAAAAAATAGAATGGAAGAAAGCAGGGATGACTCCAAAAATCTTTTCAAAGGAAGTCACGAGACCACTGCTAACAACTTTAAAAAAATGTGCAAGGCCTTTTGTGGAGGATGCGTTAAAGATAGTTCGAACCATCGCTCCGAAATGCAAAGGCAAATCAGTATTCAAAAGAGCCTGAACCTCTGTACGGGTGTTTGCAATGTGAAGCACGAAAGTTTCACGGGCCGAGCTCAAGGCCACCTCTTTCTGGGACAAAAGAGCCCTTATTCTTGCCATGCCGCTGAATTCTGCTCCCAAGGTTGGTATCTGTGGCCAGATGGAAGACTCCCTATGTTCACGTGTGGGAGGATAAAGCACATTTCTGCAGCAAAAAACCCGCTCACTTACTGTTACTATGAAAGGAATACCTTTAATTAACCCACAACAGTCCTCATTATTGAGCATTAAATAACTACCATTCTCTAATAATTTAAACGTGGGGATGATAGCAGGAACTGGCGTGCCCTGTAAAACGCAAGCCATATTCGGTCGGTCCTTGTTGCATGAACCGTGTAACTGTATATGTCTACACATTAAAGAATGATCTGGCGTCTCAGTGCACTCCTCCCCTGTCAGATAAACTTCCTGGTCATCCTTAAAACATCTGTATGTGTATGGGAGTGACCAGACTTCATGAAGGAAACCGCTACCTAAAGGTTCATAACGACCTATGGGTACATATTTCATGCAATTTGAAAACTTATATAAAGCAAAAGGCAGCGTTATTAAACCGTGGATAAGCCACGTTGCAGCAGTGGCTTCAGCCACGGAAAAAGGTAAAGATTCTAACCTTTCAATATGTAACATAGAAAAGGAAGCATCACGCATTGAAAGTAAGCGTTGTTTGTCAGTCAAATTAAACGGTGCAAATAAAGAAGAAACGTTCATGTACCCCCAGGGAACTTTACCCATTTTCAGTGTGTGAAGGGTCCATGCAAACTGCATGATTGATCGTAATTGATTTTGACCATGGTATAATACTGACACTTCATCATGTATAATATCGACGACTGACGACACAATATTATCCAATGTGTAAATTCTAGAGGAAAGCACATTAATGCTATTGTCAACAACTGCAAGCACTTTCTCAAGATTTGCTTGATCAATGGCCCTAAGGCGTGTAGCAGCCTCAATCTGTGATAGCTTCCAAATTTCATTGTAAACCCCATATAACCACCTTTTCGACCTGCCACTAGCCGGGCCTTTAATGAAATCATTCAAGTCCACGTCTGCATTTAGTTTAGAAAGGTGATTCTTAACCGCAGGTAAAGTTGAATGTTTCAGCCAGTTTTGACACAATTTGCCTACAGAATACGATGTGACAGTATGACCTAAGTCAAAACGGGGATCAGATCTAACAGTTTTAAAACCGTCAGTTAAATTCAAAAATCTATGTTGGCAAGAATCAGCACTACGGTGCCAAAGCAGCCAACCCTTAGGATTCACACTGGAAATGTTAAAGGAGGAATTAAGAAGTAGAGTCTGTAATTCTCTAATGGATAACTGAGTAAAATTACTCCAACCATCATATTCCTCTAACTCTGGGAAAGAAGGAGCGTTTAATTTTTTAGAAGTAGCCAATCCAAAGCATGTGGTCTGGGAAATTGTTTCATTCAGAAACAGCATATGATTCGGGATGAGACATGCACGGTGCAAAGCCTCAGTGCCTTGTACCTGCCAGGCCTTTGAACCCCAAACTGATTTAAGGTCTATCGTATCCTTCCATAACTCATAGCCTCCAGTAACTAATTGATCAAGGAAGGACTTGGAATACAACAATTTAGTATCGGTAAGTCTAACCTTGGACATTGGCATTTTTCGAAACTTAAAATAAAAGGACTCGGGATTGGACTGATCAAAGTCAGTGAAGTAAGTATACTTTCTCAGAAATGTTTCAGAACTCCCCTGATGAGGCGCTGGGCAATGTTCCCACTGAGTAAAGTTAACAGTATCCCTTCTGGATGATGTTTTGTGTAAGAAGTGATTGCCATAATGTTGGTAACAGAATAATTCACCATAATTAGCAGATTCTAAATATAAATCCTCAGCATCAAATGCAGCATAGTATTGCAAATCAGAAAATAAACTTTCTACAGCATTGACATCCCAGTCATCAGAACGAATGTTTTGTTTCACCACATCCCCCATATTCACTCTAAGTACATTAGGGACATTAACGACTTCCGTTGGGCCATGAATCTGAAACCGAACTGCATCCCACACGATTCCATCAAGGACAGGCCATGCTGTGATGTTAACCAAAGTCAAGTCTCTTTTTAATCTGTGTGTAGAATGTGAAGAGGAAAGTGGGGCCAAAGTTCCATTTAAATGAGTAATGCAAGTTCTCTCCTCGACATAGTGTCCATTCATAATTCGAAAAAAATAAAACACAAAACCAATTGACATAAAAAGGTAAACTGAAAAAAGGACCAGCCAAATGTAAGTCCAAGGGGGTATCAAAAAATGTTTTTTACACAGGCTAGCATAAACTGCAATTCGAGAGGGTTTCTTCGAGGCAAGGGAAGCAGAGTCAAATGAAAATCTGGATTCCGTGGCTAAACGAGCTTGCAGGTCAGGCATGGACAAATCAGTGGGGTAGGTATAGTCTATCTCATCAATGTTAGTTCCGGGTAAATTATTTAATAACGGACTGGAAACAGCAGGTAATTCGATGGCCACTTCAGGTTCAATATTAGAAGCAGTGGGCATAACTGAATTCCTCACAATGGAAGAACAGGAAACAGCCGGTGTCATGCTAAGAAGAATCGGCCACTCTGTGTATCTTGACATTGTCAATTGAAATAAACCTGTTTTCCTTACGTCCAGGAAGTGGTGGTAAAATGACAGTTCTTGTGCCTTTCACTCCAAGGACTGGAACCGGAGCTCGATAGGAAGGACCAAATTCTTTCTTGTTATCGATCTTCTCCCGAACCAGTTCTCCAACTTGGGGTAGCCAGCCAACTACCGGGATCTGCAACGCATCATCCGACGTGGAGGGCAAATGTTCCTTTGCAAGACTGTCTCTGGTCTTTTGTAGATTCTGTAAAACATTGCAATGTTCATCTGCGTCAAAGGAAGTGGCGCGAACCACATAGTCTAGACCGTCAAGGTCAGGGACGTACATCTTGATGCCAAAGAGCATTTCGTATGGGGTCCGCCCACCCAGAGACCTTCTAGGGAGATTATTAAGAGCACGCTGCACGCCATAGAGGTGAGCCAGCCAGTTTCTGCCAGTGCCTATAACTCGGGCTGTCAAAGATTGCTTTAAATCACGGTTCATTCGCTCAACTACACTATTACCCTCAGGTCTGTAGGGAGACGAAAACTTGACTTGGACCCCCATCGAAGTCATGGCATCCTTATACGCCTTAGAGGCGAAAGCCGGACCCTGATCCGAATGGAAGGTACCACAGGCAAAAATCCCTATAAAGACACGCAAATCTCTAATGACAGTCCGTGAATCAGCGCTGCGATGTGGCCAAACCCACACAAAGCGTGTGCATGAGTCAACTGCTACTAAGATGTACTTATACGCAGTATCAGATGAAAAAGGACCGCAGTGATCTAAATAAACACAACCTAGCGGTTTATTAGAAATGTACAACTGAGTCTGTGGCGGACGCGTAGCAGTCGAAGGTTTAATCTGCTGACATATGTCACAAAGAAGGACATAATCACGCGTCTGTTTGTACAGTCCCCGCCACCAGAAACGTTGTTGTAATTGAGTTACAGTGGCAGAGACGCCCGCATGCGCAGACGCCACACCTTCATGTGCCGCTGTAATCAAGTCTGCTCTGCGATCCGAGTTGGGAATCAGCCGTTCCCCAACACCAGGAATCGTCACAAAAGGAACCTTTTCGGGACTTAAGTGGTATTTGTACTTTGAAGGAAATCCCGCAGGATGTTTACTTCCCTTCTCAGAGGCAGCAATCGCTGCCAAGATGTCGCTATCGATCTTGGTTTTTGACCTAGTAACCGCTGCAACTAAGTATGTAGATACTGCTGATTTCGCTGCCTCATCAGCAAGCGAGTTGCCAACAGCGTGAACTCCTACGCGCTGATGACCGAGAGTATGAATTACATAAACAAGCGGTAACAAAGCCTTAAGCCCTGCCACTTGAACCCAGATCATTTTATGTTTTATTGCGCTACCCTTGGAATCATGAAAATCATTTTGAATCCAAAAGAACAAGTTTTCATTGTAAGACTGGACACAGTAGTAAGAATCACTTACAATCAGAGTAGTCACACTAGGATCTGCGTACTCCAACGCTAGTAAGAGAGCACGAAGCTCCGCCAATTGTGCTGTACAATCGCCCAGGGGCAAGGTGTGCACTTCCCTGGAAATGAACTCATCATTCAACATAGCACCGACCACAATGGCGCATGCGGAAACGTAGGCATGTTTAGAGCCATGCGCAACCTGCGCCGACCCATCAGTGTAAATGATGCAATGGAAGTCCTCCAAAGGTCGCATAGCCAGAGGAGCAGGATGAACGAATTCATACTGCAAGTACTCTTGCGACCGTAAGGAAGCGTCAAAAATGAACGTGACATCCGTGGATGTCAATGACGCAGCCCACTGAATCCACCGAGGGTGCAAAGCTTTTGAATTTGGTACACTGGCTTTCGTGACTGCCTCCAAATGAGGACAGGGTGTTACCACTAACATGCGTTTCCCCTGCGACAGTGCTCGTTCTTTAAGAATCGCAATCTGTACAGCAGTTAAAACTTTCTCCACAGTGGGAAACCGCAATTCAGCCGAAGTATACAAGTGTGACTTGTAAGCAATAGGTACTGTGTCACCTTCATTAAAAGTCAGGTACGTGAAACCCACCGCCCCTGGAATTATTCTTATCACCAGGTTGGTGTGGTTATCACGAGTCAGTAAGTATTTAGAAGCGAGCAGATCGGCCTGCAAAGATTGCAAAATGGCCGAATGCTCAGGCAGCCAGCATGATTTTGAAAAAGTTGGTTGTATCAAAGCATACAAAGGCTTGATATGCTGGGCATATTCCGGAACATAAGTTCTGCCGAAATTCAAGAAGCCCAGTAAAGACTGTAATTTCTTCAGTGTTGTAGGAGCGCGCAACTGTGCGCATTTCTCCAGGAAGTGAGGAGCCAATCCTCGACCTTCATTGTTCAGCTCATAGCCGAGGAACAACACTGTGTTCTGCAATGTGCGATTTTGCAAAATTAAACTTGTAACCCATATCAGCAAAGTTACAAATTATTGAATTCACCCGACACAGATGCATCCAAATTTCGTCGTCTGTGAGATAAATGTCATCCACATAAGAACATGCATCTGGATCGATACTCTCCAATATAGTGACTATTCTTGAGGTGAAGACTCCAGGACTATTTTTGTAGCCCATTGGAAGTCGCCGGAAGCGTTTTTGCACACCAGCGGACGTAAAACTTGTCCATTGGGAGCTGAAGCTATCCAGTCTGTGTGCATAAAAACCGTTAGATATGTCAAGCGTTGTCTTGAAACGCTTACGCACTAGACTATCCACTAGCGCAGAGCCGTGAGTATTCTGTACTGCACAGTTACGGCAATGCGAGTTCAAATGACGGTAATCCAATACCAAACGATATGATCCGTCATTTTTGGTCACAGTAAAAAGGGGATTATTCATCGGTGACACACACGTTTCAATAACTCCCTGATATTCCAATTGTTCAAGGATTTCTGCGACGGCAGCTTTAGCTTCACGCCGTATGGGATATTGAGGCTGAGGCTGAGGCTCAGACCGCAAAGGAATTTCGTGGGAAGGAGACAATTTATCCCAACCACATTGGTTGCGGTACAGAGCCGGTGCAAGAGCCCGAGCCCACTCTTCTGCAAAATGCTGCGCATGCTCAGTCGAGACAGTGTGCGCGAAACTGGGAAGGATTACCTCCTCCCCTCGCGGCGCTGCGAGCACAAAAGGTGGGGGCCAGTCAGCCTCAGAAAGCAAAATGTCGTACGTAGACGAAAGGTTCTCCCAAAATACCCCTCTAACAGTACGCTGTATGTCACCTTCAATTAACAGGACAATTTCAAAAAGTCTTTCAGGGGGAGCCAGTCTTGCATCGGCTGTTTCAATTACAACGAACACTTCAGTCGCTGTCACCCTCAGTAGTGGACGCAGCGCCTCTCTGACTATGGTTATCTCCGCCGCGCTGTCCAGCAAGGTCAGAGCCCACGTCAGATTCCGAAGCCGCGTTCTCACTATCTGTGGCATATCGATGCGCTGTTAAGGCTGCGACTTTCTTTTTCGCAAACTGCGGTCTTTTAGGCGTAGAATCCTCCTGCTTCACTGCGCCGTCAGCTTGGTGGGACTGACCACGTCCCTGTTGGCCACCACGTCCACGTCCACCCCCTCCTCCACCGGTCTTCGGGGCCGATGTTTCCTGTAAGGAACGAGGAGAGCGTTGATCAGAACCCTGAAAACGATCAGGTGATTTAATCATCGCGCGATCGCGCAAATCATATACTTTCTCTGTCGGCGCAGGAGCCTGAAGCGCAGGAAAAGAATCCTGAGTCTGCTTATATTGCTTCCCCTGTGTCTGTTTTTTAGGCCAATTCTGTTTTTTGGACTTGGGCGGGACATCTGCAACTGCAGATTGTCCCTGAGGGTGTTTTTTCTCCTTTACTGCAAAATATTTCAGACCTCTACTTGTGCGGCCAATTGTCTTATAAGCGGCCACTACAATTTTTGCCAACTGACGGGGTTTGTCGGCATCGGGCAGAGCAGCCAAAGCATTCGACACCTGAAAGTTAACTGCATCTCCTTTAACATTGGAGAGAATGAGATCACATACAATCTCAAAAGAACCACACAGGCGCATACCCAATTCAACCGCTGCCTCTGGACCGTGATCATTCTGAACACGTCTAATGATTTCAGGCAGGGCAGTCATAGACGGGGTGCCGAAGCACCTTGTATAAACTGCCGCAAATGTTTTTCCCCAGCTTTCACAGTCAACAAGTTCAGGAGTTAAATCCTTCGGTAAAGTAATCGTCAACATTCTATGCTTATCAGCAGGAGTAGAATTCGGAAAAACCGCCTCCAGTTGATCAAACTTCTCTGCTAGCCAGAATGGGAAGTCATCGTTGTCAACTGGACGAGCACAAAAAACCGAATTAACCATCACTGGATTGAGACGCATTCCGCCTCGATCCATGGGAACGGCCGCACCCCCCTGGGGACCACCAGGCAGGTGGCGACCGATGTATTGCACTAATGCACGAATCACGGAAATGGAAACAACATGCAGCCTACGAATTTCCTGCAGGGTACAAGCGCCGTGATTCGGGTGCGGGGTAAAGCCACCCAACGCAGGCCAATTTGTACCTGGAATTGAGAGTGGACCTAACCTCGCAGCGGACAAAGAGTGGGGGAGGGCGCCATCAAACCAAACTCGATGCTGCCAATGATCAATAGGTATTTCCAATGCCCTGTACGGTGTATACTCAGCCGGGACAGCCGAGGCGGTGTAGGAGTGGAACAAACCAGAATTAGCGTCCACAGCCGGAAACGTAACCCAAGAGTAAAACAACTCGTAAGGGAACGCCGGATCTGCACATACCACGAAAATCACAGCCATCCCATCCACCGGGACCTGGTACGTCTGAAGATGGTTGCGTACCGCTACGCGACTATGCTGCGCAATGGCCACCGCCGCCATGACAACACTGGAAACAAGAAAACACAAAGAATACTTTGTAGCACAACTGGGTAGTAATTCAAAGAAACCGTTTAAGAAAGAATCAAGCTTGAATAATACCTATCTCAAAAAATAGGTAGGTTTCACCGACACCCCGCTTTCCGGAAACGGAGGTGAAGGGGTTAAGGTATGAACGATAAACTACTCGAGTGTCATGATATAAGACCACCGAAACCGTTGGGCGCCATGTCGCAGGGTTTCTGTTCTCACACAGAACTGTGCACAGAGGAGTGGAACCTCGGCAAATTAGGGTGTCCCAAAACTCACCTTAGCAACCAACTCACCCCTTACCGAGCTAGCTACAGTGTCTCATTGGACATATCAAACTCCCAATGTTTAGACAAACCAGAACATGAACTTACAGTACCTCAGGGTACGTGGGACTCATGAACACTCTTTCGTTATATTATCATTACAAACCAGAACATGGAGTAAAGAAGACACATGTGCATTTGAAATGTTTATTTACTAATGCCGTCTTCTCAGGCGCAGTATCTTAGATAATACAAGTATACTTATTATCAGTAGCAAAATTATCAGCATAGTTACTAAGACATAAAAAGCGAATGGTGACAGCATGTTAACATACTGTAATGAATAAGAGTTAACAACACTTATATCTCACCCTCCCTAACACATATATTATATTATTAGCTAAGAAGGTCTCTTTGGGTTGTTTCAGGGCGGGCCCATACCTTAGTGTCCTAGCATGAAGGAATCACATCAGCATACACCAGCTCTCTCTGCATGTGCACCGCATCAAGTGTGTTCTATGTGCCTCGTGCAAAGCAATATCAATCCCGCCTGAAGCCAGAGTTGGCAAAGGCTGCACTTGTGTTATGACTATGAAGGCGTGGAGATCAGACCTCATAACAATTCCATATCGTGTTGTTCCTGAAACTTCAGCACTCTTCGTGCAGACATAGTTTATTAAGCAAAGCTGATATCAGAGCAATAACATATTATTCTCACATACACCACGGCAAACTACTAGGTTGAAAGCTAAGTCAACAATTAAGTGTCGTGTGCAGAAGTTGCAAGAAAGAAAAATGGCGTTTAAACCTCAAATGTACCTATGCTAACTTAACACGATATAAGGATATACAGGAGCTATATGACAGGGCCATAAAGATGTTAAAAAGCAGGGGACTAAGAATGGACCCCTGAGGGACCCCCACTTCCAGGGTTGCCATAGCTGCGGAGTGAGGTGGCGCCCAGATCGTTTGTCGACGGCTGGCTAGGAATGATTTAAGCCAGTTCCACACCGTCCCCTTAAGTCCACAATCCCAGAGTCGAGTTAGGAGGGTATCATGGGGAACGGTGTCGAACGCCGCCGACAAGTCTAACATAACCAGCATGGCCTTCCCTCCAGAATCTAAGACCTCTCTAATGGCGGTGGTGACTTCAAGTAACGCGGTCTCTGTGCTGTAATTCGCACGGAACCCAGATTGCGTAATGTGCAATAAGTTGTTATTCTCGATGAAGTCAGAGATAGATCGGTGCACATGTCTTTCCGCCACCTTCGCCAGAGCGGGAAGGAGAGAAATAGGCCTATAGTTGGCATGTATGATGGGATCTAGATTTGGTTTTTTTATTAGTGGAAGAATGAGAGCACTCTTCCAAGCCTGAGGGACTATGCCAGAGGACAGTGAGGAATTAAGAATGGAATTAGTGAGCCTATTTAACACCGGGGCTATTTTATTGAGGCAGGAGACCGGGCAAGGATCTAGAGGGGAGCCTGATTTCAAACCAGTCAGATGGTCTAATGAGGCAGTGAGACTTAGCTGCGGAAATTCCCAAAGGGTGGGTTTTACAAAAGGGAGGACATCAAGATCCGCAACCTGAGGCTGTTTGGAATAAGTAGCAAGAGCAGTTTGAATAGATGTTATTTTGTCAACAAAGTAATGTGCCAGTTCATTCAGCCACGGTTCTGAGTGAGACTGAGCAGAGATGCCTAGGGATGGCGAAGTAAAATCCTTAACAATTTTAAAAATTTCCTTACAGGAATTATCAGATTCATCTATCCGACGTTCAAAATAGGATTTTTTCCCACTCCAAATCATCTTGTGATAGGATCTAATTAAGTTTTTAAACTTTTCTTTCTCAAGAGGATTGTAGTCTTTCCTCCAGGTTCTTTCTGCTCTCTTGCAGTTTTGACGAGCTTCTCTAAGCTGAGATGTAAACCAAGGAGCGGAAAAACGTTTATTTCCAGGTTTAGAGGCTTTCTCAGGCACGAGGTCCGCCAATATGGTTGTGAGCCATTCCGTGTAACGAGCTAGGTCAATTTCCACGTTACCTGATAAAGTGCAAGGCGAACGTGCCAAGGCCCGAACTACCATCTCATTCGTTAACAAGTGAAAAGGCCTGGAAAAACGTTTAGCAAAGGAAGTGGGATTAGATCTAACGGAAGAGACACTTGATAGGCTAAAAGTGATTAAGAAATGATCCGACCATAATACCGGTTGAGGAACAAGTACGTTAATCGGAACGGTGGAAAAAACTTGGTCCAAAATATGGCCCTTATTGTGTGTAGGATCATGAATAAAAGGTGTAAGTCCTAATGTTGCTGTGACCTCCAAAAGTTTCATTGTGTCAGAGTTTGTAGCCTCATCCATGTGTATGTTTAAGTCGCCTAAAAGTAGGCAATGTTCAGATTTAAGGCATGGAACTGAGAGTGCTACCTGTAGATCATCCAAAAAAGAGCCTAATGGACCAGGGGTACGATATGCCAGAATACCGGTGCATGCTTGATGGGGAGACAAATGGAGAGTGAAACCGAGCGCCTCGGTGTCCTGGATATTATTTACCGGGAAGGTAGTGCAGTGCAGCTGGTTGTTAACTATTATAGCTACACCGCCCCCACGCCCAGATGTTCTATCCCTCCTAATGATGGAATAATTAGGTGGGATGGCGTTGGCTAGGTCAGGGGCCGAGGTGTCGCTCAGCCATGTCTCAGTGAGAAAAAGACAGGATATATCGGAATTGTCGAGCAAATTCCATATATCTAGCGCATGGCAACCTAAAGAACGAGTATTAAGAAGTAGGCAGGTGGTAGTAACTAACGGATGAGTCAATATTGGTTTACTATGTATAGGAGCACGCCAGCCACAGACCTCACAGCCTTTTCTAAGGACACGACGGGCCGGAAAAACAGAATGGCAGCGACCTACCGGAGGGCGGAGATTGGACAAAGTCTCTGATGAATAAAAGTAACACATTACTAAAACTAATAAAAGAAAGATAACAGCCAAAAGAATGAGCCAGCCAGCCGTCCTGCCCCGTCCGCTGCCGGAACGCTGACGGGCGCAGACGGGCAGGACTCTGGCACGACTCAGGCGCAGAGAAGGCGCCACCGTGCGCGTCCCCGCTGCGCGTTGAACCAAGTGGAGCTTTAAGTAGGCCGGCGGAAGTGAAGAGAACCAGGCGCCACGACCCGCACCAATATGGCGGCGTCAGGCTTCACTAGTTACACCAATATGGCGCTCCCTCACCACCCCAGAACCGGGCCCGCAAAACAGCGGTGCTAAGGTAAGTTTTTAACGTGCAAGTGAGGGGCCAGGAGAAGCGCTAAGGCACACAAAGTAGTAGCAATTTAAAATTACAAATACGAAAGGAAAAAAATTACAGCGCTATGTAAGCAGTCTTAAAATCACCGCGTTAGCGCAGAATCGCGCAGTCCTTAAGCGCAGAATACACAGCCTACCCTTAAGGCACCTATTAAATAGAGACTGCGGAAGCAATGACATTGATTGAGCAATGGCATCCAAAAGCCTATTCCTATTCAGAAAATGAGACAGAGTGAAGAGGCCACATACAGGTTATAAGCAGAAGAATTAAAGCTTGGTATGGGCATTGTTGTGTAGTGTCAGAGAGACCAATGTGCAATCAATTTCAGGGTCCTCAAACAGAGAATAGGATGATTACCCAGCAGAATATGCAATGAAAACTCAAGGAAGTAGAAGGAATTCGTCTTTAAATCTTTGTGGCTTTGGAGCATTCCAATCTGGAGAGGTCAGTGCTCAACAAGAAGCTATCAACTTTTACGTATTTAGCAATTTTGTACAGTGTGTAGGAGGCCCATAAGGGTGAGAGTGCTTTATATAGCTAAGCAGTGTGTGAAAAGTCAAAAGGAGCAATCATAGGTATGGAGAGGACAAATATACACAAAGAAGCACTGGGAAAAATGTCACCAGTTTCATAGTCAGCTTTATCGTGCTGAAATTTGTATGTTTTACTATCTTTGTTCCTTGTGTAGTCCTACTCCCATTTCTTCCCGCATTTTGGGTATTGCCTCAGTTGATCCCATTTTAACAATTTCACCATTAAGTTTGTCTATTTGTTTCTGCAACTCAATGCAGTTAGTTTCCGCATATTTTACCAAGATTTAAACCAATTTTCTGGATGATTCTAAATTACATTCTGCCCATTCTCTCAACATGCTCGGATTGGGGTTCTCGTAACTTGGGGCGATCACTGTCCTTAAGCCTCTGGGGATTCTGCCCACTTCCAGGTATCGTTGTAAAGATTGATTCTCCCACCATTTAGCTTGATCTTGTTACATTAGTTTCTCTAATTTACACAACATGTCCGATTGTATTGGATCCCTCTCGTGCAGTGCCCCTTGAAACCTGTGCATGTGGATCCTGCGTGGGGGAATTGTCAAAATATTGTTTGCTGCTGCCTCCCGGTCACTCCGCGCGTTTCCAGAAATTTTACTGCTGCAATTTGCTTTTGGAGTCTACAAATCTAGAGAGGTCAGTGCTCAACCTTTACTTATTTTGCAATTTTGTACAGAATGAACGAGGCCCATAAGGGTGAGAGTGCTTTCTATAAATAAGCAGTGTGTGACAAGTCAAAAGGCACAACCATAGGTATGGAGAGGACAAATATACACAAAGAAGCACTGGGAAGTAAACAGAAAATAATGCAGGCAATGGCATATGTACAATAAAAAACAAGCATTCAAACTTCATGAAAATGTGGAACCAGAAGGAACATGAGTACAAAATACTAGAACAGGCCACACATGCCGGAACTGTACACAGATCCAAACTTAGACCATGGGATTGAATCAGAGTAAGGTCCCGAATAGAGTTTGTGGTCCTCGTTGAAAACAGTGCATTGAACTGGCGGTGAGCAAGTGCTACACGGAGGAGGGAGGATAACGGTGGTAAAAAACAGTTTCCATTTTTTTAAAGGGGACCGATCGACGACTGGTGCAGATGGACAGCGAGACTGAGTACCGAATCTTTAGTGCACTTCTAGAGAAATATTGTTTAAGTGTCCTACTTTTGTTGTTAATGTTAAATCAACTGTACCTTAACCCTTTTAGAATGCAAAAAATGTATCCCAACATATAAGATGAATGATCAAAATGTCAAAGACCAGGAGCAGATATAACATTATATATATATATATATATATATATATATATATATATATATATATATATATATATATATATATATATATATATATATATATCGAATCATCTTCAGCATCAGGGGAAAGCTCGCAATATGAAAGTGAATCTGAAACTGAGACCAGGCGTCAGCAAATGGTGGGGTTTCGCAAACTTACTCCGGCACAGGAGATGGAAATTGTACAACAGGATCGAAAAGCAACTCTACGCTCTGGAGCTCAGGCTGTCGCCGCCAGCGCAACAACAAGCAACGCGCAGAAAGGCGGAAATGCAACAAACGCCGTAAAAGTAGATGTCAGGCCAAAGAAACAACGCTTCAGAAATCAGTGGAACTAAATACAACCAACTCAGTCTCCACAGCAATTACAACAGAGTCGGTTCATGTTGACACTAAGGCAGTTATCAATTTATCGGACACAGTTCTCACTATTAAGGAAACCTCCATATTATCGCTGGGTTTGTCTTACAGTCCCAAAGGAAATTTTGATTACGCCACGACTAAAGTTGATATATTTTAGTTTGTGCGTAAACTCAAACTCCGTAAACATTTTGCTACACGTGCTGGATTGGATCATAATCCCTTACACACAATGCAAGTAACTGCTCCCACACCCAGTGTATCGAGTGGTGCCAGCGACACCATCATATTGGGAGCGGCATTAACGCAGGAATTCTTTGAGCTCCAACAAGAGGAACTGTGTCTTACCACAGAGAGTCAAACAGCACTTGGTGGTGAACCCTTACCCACTGCCTGTCCAACTCACTTCAAAACAAAATCTAAATTTTGTCCCCTGATGCTAAAAGACAATGTTGATATTTTTCATGACCGTGTTACCTCGCAATTAAAGGAGTTACAGATAAAAACAGCTAATTCAATCAAACGCTATAACTACAGAGACAGAGAATACCACACCTTGATTAAAAAGTTGAGAGAAAACAAAAACCTGGTGATCAGACAATCTGACAAAGGGGGCAACGTGGTCTTATGGCCACGGAAAATGTACTTGGAGGAAGCCCATAAACAACTCAACGATAGGGAATGCTATAGACGCATCTCTATGCAGGAGGCTATGCAGACAAGAAATGCAATCTATTTGAAATTGTCTGCTTGGAGAAGCAAGGGCTTGATTTCGATGGATGAATACAAGTTTCTCAAAAAAGATTACCCAGTGATGCCGGTTATCTATTTCATCCCGAAAGTACACAAGAATCTGTTACAACCCCCTGGCAGGCCCATAATATCTGCTTGCAATAAATAGCCTGTTAGAGAACATGAGCAGGTATATTGACTTTTTCTTACAGGACTTTGTAAGAGGCCTACCATCCTTTATTCTGGACACCAGTGATTTGTTGAGAAAACTACAAGATTTTATATGGAGCCCTAACTATGTGCTGGTATCCATGGATGTGACTTCACTTTATACCAGCATAGTCCACACTGATGGTTTGAAGGCCATACAACATTATCTTGGGAAAAGAGACATTGGTTTTCAGGAACACTCAAGAATGTTGTTTGATATGATTACGATCTGTCTTGAGAACAATATCTTTTTGTTCGCTAATCAACTTTTCTTACAGACCAGGGGAGTGGCAATGGGGGGCTGCTTTTCTCCCAGTTACGCCTGTCTCCATATGGGGTACTGGGAGGAGCAGGTCCTGATGAAACAACATGTTGCCACCATGAACTCCAATGTTAAACTGTGGTTAAGATACATAGACGATTTAATATTTGTATGGGATGGTACTGAGGACGAGGCCGATGAATTCATAAAGGAATTGAATGTTAATAATTTGAATATTCAATTTACTAGCACCCTCAGCAAATCGTCTATTGTTTTCTTAGATGTGGAGATCTTTGTCCATGCAGGTAATTTTCAGACTAGATTATATCGTAAGCCTACAGCAGGGAATACATTGCTGCATGCGGCCAGTCAGCATCCAGCACATCTGATACGTAGTATCCCCTATGGGGAGATGCTTCGGATTCGGAGAATATGTAGCAATGAACACGATTGCCGGCTGGCACAATCCCTCTGTAAAGCACGATTCACTGAACGTGGCTACAAATTAGAGACTATAGATAATGCCATCAAGAGAGCCAATAAGATTGACAGAGTCACACTCCTGGGCTCAGGTAGTGTTAAAACTAAGATCCTAACTGACAAGGTAGGTGAGGAGACCAGACTAATTATGGCTTACAATAACCAATATAAAAGCATCCATAAAATAGTTAAGGACAACTGGTTCCTAGTCTCTAGTGACCCGATAATTGGTTCCCACATGTCTAAACAACCCAGCATTACCTATCGTAAAGCCCGGGCAATGCAAGACAGTCTCGTTTCTAGTAGCCCTGAGGTAAATTCAGGTTCATGGCTCAGTGGGAGCAAAGGATTTTTGAGGTGCTCAATTTGCAAAGCATGTAAACACGGCATTAGTAAAACGGAGGTTTCTACCCCTCTTTCACCTTTTCCAAACAAAATCAAACAGAAATTAAACTGCAAATCTGAGTTTGTAGTTTATGTTCTGGAATGCCCGTGCGGGTTGAGATATGTAGGTAGCACTCGACCACAAGTGCACAAACGAATTCTACAGCATCTGCGAGCTATCACCCACGCAGATGCGACATATCCTGTAGCCAGGCATTTTGAAAGTAAACATGGAAAGGATGCATCCTTATTAAAGTACTTTGCGATAGATTGTGTTCCTCCCCAAAGGAGAGGCGGTGATAGGGAGTCCCTTTTACGTAAATTGGAGACTCGCTATATAATACTACTTGACACCAAGGCACCGCAAGGTCTTAATACTGGGGAGGATTGCCACACCTATCTCTGAATAATTGTTTAACCGTATGCTGCTTTGCTTGCTTATTGCATTTCTATCCTTATCTTGAATTTTGTAATGAAGCTTGAACCTTTCTATGAACTGTGACGTATGAATTTTAAATTAAGTGTTCAACATGTCCCTGAAACTCTCCATGACCATTTTAAATTTTATTTTCGTTTGAATTTATATCAATTTCACATTCTTGGGAGCACTTTAATGCCATCGCAATGTTTTGCACTAACAGCGATTTTGCACATGTACAGTACCTACAACTGGTCTTGACATTTACAGCCCACTTGGGCATCACTGTACATTATTAGGAGTTCATGATAACGGAACTTTACAATTAGAGCGTATTTTGTACAAAGTTTTGGAATTTTAATGGTTATATATTATATTTTATTTGTACATAACTATTTATTCGGCTTTTAACTTTTATATCATTTTAAAAGTTTGTTGTAGCCGTTGCCATGCATACTCTTGTAAATAGATATCGATTCCTGTAAATGGTACTGTTCGGTCGATGATAATTGTTTGTATTAACTACAATCTATGACCAATTGTTTGAAAATGTGTGCAATGCTGGCATTTATGCCGTAATGTAATAATTGTAAAACCATGGAAACACTGATAGTATTTCTTTTGTTTCCAATCCATGTGATGGCATTTTGCACTTCAAAATGGGTGATCAGCCCTCGTGACGTTTGTCATGTGATCAAGGCTATCTCTAGCCGAAACGCGTCATGGCGGACTGGTGCTGGGCTAATATTTAAATAAAAGAACATTTGCACCATCCTTGGGTCTCGCTGTTCCTGATTTGCTGTTCGGCTGTCATTGCTTTGCTGGTTACAGCTTCGGGAGTGCCACGTAATTAATATATATATATATATATATACATATATATACACATATATATATATATATATATATATATATATATATACATATATATATATATATATATATATATATATATATATATATATATATATATATATACCAAAAAGCCTTTGCCATCAGAAAGAGACGGAACTCTGGCATGGAAGAAGATCACCATAGTTTATTTAATCGGGTCGCACCGGACAGGACTCGTTTCGGCTGAACACCAGCCTTTTTCAACTGATATATATATACAAACACTTCTGTTAGGCAATCCTCGTAGTGCTGTAAATCTTATTTATTAAGCAGGGCGGATCCAAATATATAGCGTCAGATGCATTTCCGCTTGGAAAGCCTTTTCACGACGCCTGAGCACAGAACGTACTTCCTATTTACTGTGCTGTACAGACGCTAAAAATGGACTTAATACTCTAAATCCGCATAGCGGCCATATTGGAATATTTCAATACATAACAATTACTGTTGCCACTCAACTAACTGGAGTGCCATCATGATAACAATTATATTACTGAATTGCTCCCCAGTGGGCAAAGGCACAAATTGCCTTGGGTGAGTTAGATAAACATTTAAAATCTGAATTTTAACATGATTTTGCCCAATGGGGCAGAATAGGAAGGTGGTTATTTTCAAATTTTTTTGCTTTTTCAATTTATAATTTTGAATATGTTAAAATTCAGATTTTGAATGCTTGTAGGTGACGTGTGTGCTTGCGTACAGTTAATTACAAACCACCATTGTGTTTGCTATTTGCTGGGGGAACTTTTTTTGCTGTCAAAATGATAAATATTGTGGTCATTGCGCTCCTTAGATGATTTTGCAATTATTTTGCGAATCGCGAAATGCTGGAGGGTCTGTGTAAGGAGACATGTACTTGATTCATGCGCTATGGGAGGGACAAAGACAAGAAGAGGGCATGACGCCCGCATGCTATGACAAATGGCATCAAAGAAAATAAGAGTGATGCTTAAGTTTACCAACGGTAGGAGATGGGTGACCTGCAAGCCCACAGATAGAACACAGCACATCTTTTTGAGACAGCACATGCGCAGTCTAGCCGAGACCTAAAAACAACAGATTTTGCACAGGCTAAACCTACTGGATTTGGCAACGTTTTTTGTGTTTAGGAACAGGGAGATTAAGTAATTTATCCATAAACGCAAAATGTGGCACTAAGGCCGAGGCTAGGAAGATGATATGGTGTCCTCTCTGGAGAGGATGCGCGTAAGGGCCAGAATGCCGACTATGGAGCTGGTAAACCGGGTTCGAGTTTCGACGTCTGCTTACATCCTTGATTTTGGCCAAATAACGTAATCTCGCTGTGCCTACAAAAATGAATGTGTTCATGTGTAAAGTAACTGGTGCTAATGTAAAGCGTTCCAATACCTTCAGGTGGTGTTGGCGCTATGTAAAAAGTCACAAAAACAGTAACTGGCGCTTATGTAAAGTGCTCCAATACCTTCAGGTGGTGTTGGAACTACATAAAACTGCACAATAAAGTGTGAAAATAAAAGTCGGTGGAGGAGGGGATCTGTGCAACCAAGTTCAGCAGGGGCAAGCAATGACGGGCAGGAGGTGGACGGGCAACCAACAGCTAATGCAGGCAGCCACTGGAAGTTTAAGTGATCTGCCCGTAATCACAAAATGTGGAACTGAGGCTAGGGAGACAATGTGTCATCCTCCTGGGAGAGTATGTATCGTAAAGGCCACAACTGCTGGCTATGGATCTGGGAAAGCGGGTTTGACTTTCGGAGTCGGCTTAAAATCCTTGATGCTGGGCAAATCACTTAATCTCCCCGTGCCTAAAAAATGAATGTGTCCTTGTGTGAAGGAACTAGTGCTAATATAGAGCGCTCCAATACCTTTGGGTGGTGCTGGTGCTATATAAAACTGCACAAAAAAAAGTAATCGGTGCTAATGTGAAGAGCTCCTCTACCTTCCTTCTCCATTCCCTTCCAATTACCACCTCCTGCTCCATTTCTTTGGTTGGTAGCGTGGGAGGAGATGGACAGCTTTGTCCCATCTCTCTCCTTCCTACAAACTAAAAATAAGGCTTTAGCTTGTTTGACCAGCTAGGGAGGAGCTGGAGGCAGTAATAGCTTTCCTTAGCCCATTCTGTAGTTCCGTCCACTAGCACGATTCTTGGGTGGATTCTGAGGGATTAGGGAATCCTGATTAGGACCATCCAATGATCCATTGTGCGTTTGTGTGATGTCACTAGTTTCAGGAGTTGCAAGTGCCCAATAAAAATGAGGTAGTAGCAAATCCTCCCCACCCCTAGCCCAGGCACAGGCACAGAAGGAGGATGTTCTCAGCCGGGTGCTAGGTTGAAGGAGCAGTAGGGAAAAGGGAGTAGGGACAAAATATAAAAAAATGAAAAGGCTGCCAGGCTTTGGGACCTTCCCATACTGTTGCATGAATAGGTCATGAACCACTCTCTTGGCTGTTGTCAGCAAAACTGAGACAACTTCTTCAAACTAGGACAAAAATGATAAAACGCCACATTATATCAAGGCCAATGCACTTTCAAATGCTAATTCAGTGTTTGTGCTCTTTCTTACTTGTTCAACATGAAGAGGACTATGACGAGTTAAAACTAACTATGGGACTGGTTGCCCCTAAAGACAGGGATAACGTAGTGCTAGACAGACATTTTATGCTGGGGAGAAGAAAATATTTTGGATTAAGAAACGCAGACTTTTCTCTCAAAGAATGATGAAAAAATTGTGTCTGTCACTTTGAAAAGCACCCAAAGCCAGATATCGTAATTAAGTGTGGCCCAAGACAGCAAAACCTCATTTGAGTCTAAACATAAAATTAAATTAATACTGATCTAGCAAAACGAACGTATCCTGTTGCATTAGTGCATAGCGCCTTATTCTATTCTGCTTTGTGTCAAGTGGACTAGATAGCAAACATAGGTACAGCTCTGGTTGGCTATATCCCAACAGCTATGTTACAATGTGTTTCCAGGAGCATGAAAAATGCACTATGGCCATGTTAAATACGCCTCAGATTAATACCTTGAAGTTTGAAGAGACTTGTCTCATCTCAACTGTATGTGGGGCTACATTCCTTGCAACACACAAGGACTGAAATGATGAAAGTGTTGCTTTTCACATGTTCGTGTGCCTCTGGTATTCGCCTCCTGGGTGTGGTGCAGGATACATTAGCAATTTTTCCTATGTGAATACTTTGTATCTTTCACATCACTAGTGCATAACACTAAAGGCTCTTGGTTAATCTAAAAAAAAATTATTACCGTGAACTCAAATAAGAAATTAGACATCCGTAAGAAGAAAAAGTGAAATATCTAACCCTTGGGCAGACTTAAGGTGGGTGAAACAGATTACAGGATCCCCAATGGGCACATATGTAATGAATCAAAAAGACTTCCTATTTCATGAGAATGCCACCGAGAAATTTCCAAAAAATGACAGACTGGTAATAAGCACAGTGACGCCGCATGAAAACATTGTGCCTGATGCATTTGAGTACACATAGAACACATATACATCTTTCCAGTTCAAAATGTGAAGTCATGAGCAGTTCTATTCTAGCCTCTGCCACATCCCGTCCACCTCCCTCATATATTTAGATTTGTTAATGGTGATCCACATAAAGAAATACGGGTCCCACTCAAAGTTGACTAATCAGAAACTTTAAACCCAACCTCTCTTAAACACAGTATTAATGTGGCTGGGAAACGAGTGCCAAAGTGGCCTACACAGTGACGACCAGCAAAGTGTATGCACAAGAGAACCCTCAAATGCATAAGAGAGCCCTCCAAAACATAAGGGACCCCTACAAAAAGAGAAGCGAATCCTCAAATGCACAAAGGAACACACAAAAACAGGAGAGAACCCTCAAAGACACAATTAAAATGAGTCCAATAAGAGTCAATGGTCATCTGCATGGGATAGAGAAGGATGAAACAATCTTAACCTCATGGTGCATTCCAAAGTCACTAGGATGTGATGCTGATTTATAGCATACATAACTAGATCAAGTCTACATGATCAAATCATGACAGAATCAGCATGTCACCTTTTCAAGATCGATAAATCAATACAAAAAAGGAGCACCAGAGAAGGAGAGGATTACATAATCAGTTATCAGGGCAGCAACTTTGTATTTTGCAGGGTGCACTGTTTAAATGACTTATTACACGACAGGGGAGAACTCTACCATACGCAGGCACAAATTTGAAGGAGTAGTTCTCATACTCAAACGGATGTGACCGTAAGTGTCCAAACCAAAACACAAGTGAGGCAGTCGTCCACATGCCCATCCAGGAGAGGGCAACGCTTCTATACGTAAATCAGTAAAATTACACTATGAAGAGGTGAAGAGAGAGCCATTCTCATAACAAAACAGGGGGTGACAAAGCAGTTTCATCCATGCAGACGCATGAGCAGCCCCACCCGTCCATATGTAAGCATTTACGTAATGCTTTTCCATGGTGCACTCTATGCAACCAGGTGGCTGGATCATAATGTACTGAATGCAGTTAGGATGGAAATTGGGCAATTATCTCCCTAAGTAGTGACCAAGTGGGGCAGTTGATGGTTAAAGGATAACTGGCGAGGAGGGTCTATGTGGTCTTCTATGTATTTATTCCAGGATATGAAGGAGTTATCAATTCTGGGGCACAGCACCACCATTTTTCTGAATTCGAATTTCTTGGTAGTTGGGATAACGAAGCTTTTCCTGGAAGAGCTGAGAGTCATGATGTCTCAAGTAATGTGAATTGACGTAGATCACAACCTTATACCAATTTACTTTATGGGAGATGCAAATAAGCTTGAATTGGAACTGTGAGTCAGTACCAATACAATGGTAAAGAAGACCGCATACTCACAGTTGCGACATCCACCAATGAGAGTGCAAACTCAAATCTAAGAAAAGTTGGAAGAGTAGTCTCTAAAAGTACAAAGAAGTGCAAGAGGGCATTCCACAATCGTTGGAACGAAGTGACAACTAGGTCTCTACACTTGCAGAGTGAAGACGGCAGGCCCCGTACCCATGCCCAGAGGTGATGGAGCAGTTCTCTAAACTGACAGAGGAGAGGAAGCATCCTCCATGAAGATGCAAGAGAAGCCCACATACCCATGCAGAGATGGGGAAGCAGTTCCCATGAACAGATCGGACTAGTTCACACATACATCCACCAAGATGAAGGTGCAGCCCCCAAGCCCACAGCAGGTTGAAGAATCCGTCGTTCTCTCCCAGCAGAGAGCTAGCAGCCTGCTTATCAACGCAGAAGTGAGATGTGCCAGCTTTATACCTGCAAGGAAGCCAGAGAGCAATCCCAGTTCCCCTACGTGCCGGTGGGAAGAGAAGTCCCCACTCGTGCAGACCTAGGGAGTATTCTCTATATCCGTAAGTTACTGAGCAGTACCCACAACAGGTCATATAGCAGTTAGCATACCCACACAGGCAAAGTGAAGTTGGAATACAAAAGGTAAGTCAACGGCCCCTAATAAATAAACACACAAGTGAAAAGGATATAGCCTAGCTTCCTGAATAGAGCCGTTCCAACACCCACAGAGGCAGCACAGATCATCCGTCATACCCTTGCACACAGACGAACAAGCAGTGCCCATACATCCTCAGGATTCACAGTGCTGTCGCAATGTCCTTGCGACCAGGTAGCAGAGCCATATCTGTGCTTCCAAGGAGATTAAAGATAGCAAAGTCCATACAAGTCGCACAAAATCAGCAGTAAGACAAAGTCCGGAGGTAGGACGCTTTATAAATGCCACCCTTGCTCTGCCAAATAAACAAGAATGCAAGTAAACAAAGAACCAACATTATTGTACTAATATGTACCTGGCTAGGTGTACACAGGCAAGAACAGCACAGCATATACCAAATGAATATATATCACAATAACCTAAAACAGTTGTACAAGTGTAAATACAGTTAATCTGCCAAGACTTATGCAAAAGCATTTGGGGTATGCCGTTTATAGAAGAGCGAGGAGCATGAGTTCAGGGGAGCCTCAGCTTAAGTCTACCATGCAGACACAAACACAGTCACTAACCCACCTTTTACGCACTTACCTATTAACTACCTATTAACTACCTATTAACTGCTGTCCATCTGCAGGACGAGGAGTTTCAAGGTACAGTCCTCTTAGCTATTAACTGCGCCCCCTGCGGTACAAAGGATTTAAAGGTACTGTCCTCTTTGCTATCTACTGTGCCCCAGTTGGGGTACAAACAGTTTGGAGGTGTGGTGCTTGTACACACTGAATGGCACCCACTGCAGTACAAACGTTTAAGGTACAGCCCTTAACTATCGATTGAGGCCCCCCTGCAGTACAAAGGATTTGAAGGTTCAGTCCTCTCACCCATTGAATGACCCCCCTACAGTGCAAAGGGTTTGAAGGTTCAGTCCTTTTACCTACTGATTGACCCCCTGCAGTACAAAGGGTTTGAGGGTTCAGTCCTCTTACCCATTGACTGCCCCCCCCTGCAGTACAAAGGGTTTGAAGGTTCAGTTATTATACCTATTGACTGTGCCCCCTGCAGTACAAAGGGTATGAAGGTTCAGTCCTTTTACCTATTGACTGTGCCCCCTGCAGTACAAAGTGTTTGAAGGTTCAGTCCTTTTACCTATTGACTGACCCCCTGCAGTACAAAGGGTTTGAAGGTTCAGTCCTCTTACCCATTGACTGTGCCCCCTGCAGTACAAAGGGTTTGAAGGTTCAGTCCTTTTACCTATTGACTGACCCCCTGCAGTACAAAGGGTTTGAAGGTTCAGTCCTTTTACCTATTGACTGACCCCCTGCAGTACAAAGGGTTTGAAGGTTCAGTCCTTTTACCTATTGACTGACCCCCTGCAGTACAAAGGGTTTGAAGGTTCAGTTATACCTATTGACTGACCCCCTGCAGTACAAAGGGTTTGAAGGTTCAGTTATACCTATTGACTGACCTCCCTGCAGTTCAAAGGGTTTGAGGGTTCAGTCCTCTCACCTATTGACTGACCCCCCTGCAGTACAAGGGGTTTGAAGGTTCAGTCCTCTCACCCATTGACTGTGCCCCCTGCAGTACAAAGGGTTTGAAGGTTCAGTTATTATACCTATTGACTGACCCCCCTGCAGTTCAAATGGTTTGAAGGTTCAGTCCTCTTACCCATTGGCTGACCCCCCTGCAGTACAAAGGGTTTGAAGGTGCAGTCCTCTTACCCATTGGCTGACCCCCCTGCAATACAAAGGGTTTGAAGGTTCAGTCCTCTTACCCATTGACTGGCCCCCCTGCAGTACAAAGGGTTTGAAGGTTCAGTCCTTTTACCTATTGACTGACCCCCTGCAGTACAAAGGGTTTGAGGGTTCAGTTATTATACCTATTGACTGACCCCCCCTGCAGTTAAAATGGTTTGAAGGTTCAGTCCTCTTACCCATTGGCTGACCCCCCTGCAGTACAAAGGGTTTGAAGGTTCAGTCCTCTTAACCATTGGCTGACCCCCTGCAATACAAAGGGTTTGAGGGTTCAGTCCTCTCACCTACTGACTGACCCCCCTGCTGTATAAAGGGTTTGAGGGTTCAGTCCTCTTACCCATTGACTGTCCCCCCCTGCAGTACAAAGGGTTTGAGGGTTCAGTTATTATACCTATTGACTGACCCCCCTGCAGTTCAAAGGGTTTGAAGGTTCAGTCCTCTTACCCATTGGCTGACCCCCCTGCAATACAAAGGGTTTGAGGGTTCAGTCCTCTCACCTACTGACTGACCCCCCTGCTGTACAAAGGGTTTGTAGGTTCAGTCCTTTTAATATTGACTGACGCCCTGCAGTACAAAGGGTTTGAAGGTTCAGTTATTATACCTATTGACTGACCCCCCTGCAGTTCAAAGGGTTTGAAGGTTCAGTTATTTTACCTATTGACTGACCCCCCTGCAGTACAAAGGGTTTGAAGGTTCAGTCCTCTTACCCATTGACTGGCCCCCCTGCAGTACAAAGGGTTTGAAGGTTCAGTCCTTTTACCTATTGACTGACCCCCTGCAGTACAAAGGGTTTGAAGGTTCAGTTATTATACCTATTGACTGACCCCCCTGCAGTTCAAAGGGTTTGAAGGTTCAGTTATTTTACCTATTGACTGACCCCCCTGCAGTTCAAAGGGTTTGAGGGTTCAGTCCTCTTACCCATTGGCTGACCCCCCTGCAGTACAAAGGGTTTGAAGGTTCAGTCCTCTTAACCATTGGCTGACCCCCCTGCAATACAAAGGGTTTGAAGGTTCAGTCCTCTTACCCATTGACTGCCCCCCCTGCAGTACAAAGGGTATGAAAGTTCAGTCCTTTTACCTATTGACTGACCCCCTGCAGTACAAAGGGTTTGAGGGTTCAGTCCTCTTACCCATTGACTGACCCCCCTGCAATACAAAGGGTTTGAAGGTTCAGTCCTTTTACCTATTGACTGTGCCCCCTGCAGTACAAAGGGTTTGAAGGTTCAGTCCTTTTACCTATTGACTGACCCCCTGCAGTACAAAGGGTTTGAGGGTTCAGTTATTAAACCTATTGACTGACCCCCTGCAGTACAAAGGGTTTGAGGGTTCATTCCTCTTACCCATTGACTGACCCCCCTGCAGTACAAAGGGTTTGAAGGTTCAGTTATTAAACCTATTGACTGACCCCCCTGCAGTTCAAAGGGTTTGAGGGTTCAGTCCTCTTACCCATTGACTGCCCCCCCTGCAGTACAAAGGGTTTGAAGGTTCAGTTATTATACCTATTGACTGACCCCCCCTGCAGTTCAAATGGTTTGAAGGTTCAGTCCTCTTACCCATTGGCTGACCCCCCTGCAGTACAAAGGGTTTGAAGGTTCAGTCCTCTTACCCATTGGCTGACCCCCCGGCAATACAAAGGGTTTGAGGGTTCAGTCCTCTCACCTACTGACTGACCCCCTGCAGTACAAGGGGTTTGAAGGTTCAGCCCTCTTATCCATTGACTGTGCCCCCTGCAGTACAAAGGGTTTGAGGGTTCAGTTATTATACCTATTGACTGACCCACCTGCAGTTCAAAGGGTTTGAGGGTTCAGTTATTATACCTATTGACTGACCCCCTGCAGTTCAAAGGGTTTGAGGGTTCAGTCCTCTTACCCATTGACTGCCCCCTCTGCAGTACAAAGGGTTTGAAGGTTCAGTTATTTTACCTATTGACTGACCCCCTGCAGTTCAAAGGGTTTGAGGGTTCAGTCCTCTTACCCATTGGCTGACCCCCCTGCAATACAAAGGGTTTGAGGGTTCAGTCCTCTCACCTACTGACTGACCCCCCTGCTGTACAAAGGGTTTGAGGGTTCAGTCCTCTTACCAATTGACTGCCCCCCTGCAGTACAAAGGGTTTGAGGGTTCAGTTATTATACCTATTGACTGACCCCCCTGCAGTTCAAAGGGTTTGAAGGTTCAGTCCTCTTACCCATTGGCTGACCCCCCTGCAGTACAAAGGGTTTGAAGGTTCAGTCCTCTTACCCATTGACTGACCCCCCTGCAGTTCAAAGGGTTTGAAGGTTCAGTCCTCTTACCCGTTGGCTGACCCCCCCCCTGCAATACAAAGGGTATGAGGGTTCAGTCCTCTCACCTATTGACTTACCCCCCTGCAGTACAAAGCGTTTGAAGGTTCAGTCCTTTTACCTATTGACTGATACCCCTGCAGTACAAGGGGTTTGAAGTTTCAGTTCTCTCACCTATTAACTGCCCCCCCTGCAGTACAAAGGGGTTGAAGGTTCAGTCCTTTTACCTATTGACTGACCCCCCTGTAGTACAAAGGGTTTGAAGGTTCAGTCCTCTTACCCATTGACTGACCCCCCTGCAGTACAAAGGCTTTGAAGGTTCAGTCCTTTTACTTATTGACTGACCCCCCTGCAGTACAAAGGGTTTGAAGGTTTAGTCCTTTTACCTATTGACTGGCTCCCCGCTGCAGTACAAAGGGTTTGAAGGTTCAGTCCTCTCACCTATTGACTGCCCCCCCGCAGTACAAAGGGTTTGAAGGTTCAGTCCTTTTACCTATTGACTGCCCCCGCGGTACAAAGGGGTTGAGGGTTCAGTCCTTTTACCTATTGACTGACCCCCCCGCAGTACAAAGGGTTTGAAGGTTCAGTCCTTTACCTAGTGACTGCCCCTTCCTGCAGTACATAGGGTTTGAAGGTTCAGTCCTCTCACCTATTGACTGACCCCCCCCTGCAGTACATAGGGTTTGAAGGTTCAGTCCTTTACCTAGTGACTGCCCCTTCCTGCAGTACCAAGGGTTTGAAGGTTCAGTCCTCTTTTACCTATTGACTGACCCCCCCCCCCGCAGTACAAAGGGTTGGAAGGTTCAGTCCTCTTACCCATTGACTGACCCCCTGCAGTACAAAGGGTTTGAAGGTTCAGTCCTTTTACCTATTGACTGACCCCCCTGCAGTACAAAGGTTTTGACGGTTCAGTCCTTTTACCTATTGACCCCCCCCCCGCAGTACAAAGGGTTGGAAGGTTCAGTCCAATTACCTATTGACTGACCCCCCTGCAGTACAAAGGGTTTGAAGGTTCATTCCTTTAACCCATTGACTGGGCTCCTCTGCAGTACAAAAGGTTTGAAGGTTCAGTCCTTTTACCTATTGACTGGGCCCACCTGCAGTTCAAAGGGTTTGAAGGTTCAGTCCTTTTACCCACTGACTGACCCCCCCTGCAGTACAAAGGGTTTATTTATTTATAAAGTTTTATATAGAGCGAACAAGATCCCGAGGGATAGTAGAGCACTTTACAAACGGATAGGAGGAAGGACAAATGCAAAATCGACAACAAGTAGGAGGAAAAAACCCAGAAATGATCGCATATTTGGGGACAGTTGCACAAGAAAGAACCATAACAAATAATTGTCCAATGGAAGAGCAATGGTTTTCGAGCAGGTGCACCTAGACCAATTAGGGTAAGAATTTATTCACGAAGAATTTTTTGGCTTCCCATTTGAATGCCATCGTTGAAGTGAAGGTTCAGTCCTCTTACCCATTGACTGGGCCCCCCTGCAGTACAAGGGGTTTGAAGGTTCAGTCCTCTTACCCATTGACTGACTCCCCTGCAGTACAAAGGGTTTGAAGGTTCAGTCCTCTTACCCATTGACTGACTCCCCTGCAGTACAAAGGGTTTGAAGGTTCAGTCCTCTTACCCATTGACTGACCCCCCCTGCAGTACAAAGGGTTTAAAGGATCAGTGTCCTTACCCATTGACTGTGCCCCCTGCAGTACACGGGGTTTGAAGGTTCAGTCTGTTTACCCATTGACTGAGCCCCCTGCAGTACAAAGGGCTTGAAGGTTCAATCCTCTTACCCATTGACTGACCCCCCTGCAGTACAAAGGGTTTGAAGGTTCAGTCCTTTTACTTATTGACTGACCCCCTTGCAGTACAAAGGGTTTGAAGGTTTAGTCCTTTTACCTATTGACTGGCTCCCCGCTGCAGTACAAAGGGTTTGAAGGTTCAGTCCTTTTACCCATTGACTGACCCCCCTGCAGTACAAAGGGTTTGAAGGTTCAGTCCTCTTACCGATTGACTGACCCCCTGCGGTACAAGGGGTTTGAAGGTTCAGTCCTCTTACCCATTGACTGTGCCCCCTGCAGTACAAGGGGTTTGAAGGTTCAGCTCTCTTACCCATTGACTGACCCCCCTGCAGTACAAAGGGTTTGAAGGTTCAGTCCTCTTACCCATTGACTGACCCCCTGCGGTACAAGGGGTTTGAAGGTTCAGTCCTCTTACCCATTGACTGGCCCCCCTGCAGTACAAGGGGTTTGAAGGTTCAGTCCTCTTACCCATTGACTGTGCCCCCTGCAGTACAAGGGGTTTGAGGGTTCAGTCCTCTTACCCATTGACTGTGCCCCCTGCAGTACAAGGGGTATGAAGGTTCAGTCCTCTTACCCATTGACTGTGCCCCCTGCAGTGCAAGGGGTTTGAAGGTTCAGTCCTCTTACCCATTGACTGTGCCCTCTGCAGTACAAGGGGTTTGAAGGTTCAGCTCTCTCACCCATTGACTGTGCCCCCTGCAGTACAAGGGGTTTGAAGGTTCAGTCCTCTTACCCATTGACTGTGCCCCCTGCAGTACAAGGGGTATGAAGGTTCAGTCCTCTTACCCATTGACTGTGCCCCCTGCAGTACAAGGGGTATGAAGGTTCAGTCCTTTCACCCATTGACTGTGCCCCCTGCAGTACAAGGGGTATGAAGGTTCAGTCCTTTCACCCATTGACTGTGCCCCCTGCGGTACAAGGGGGGTTTTAGGGTTCAGTTCCCTTACCTATTGACTGTGCCCCCTGCAGTGCAAGGGGTTTGAAGGTTCAGTCCTCTTACCCATTGACTGTGCCCCCTGCAGTACAAGGGGTTTGAGGGTTCAGTCCTCTCACCTATTGACTGTGCCCCCTGCAGTACAAGGGGGGTTTTAGGGTTCAGTTCCCTTACCTATTGACTGTGCCCCCTGCAGTGCAAGGGGTTTGAAGGTTCAGCTCTCTTACCCATTGACTGTGCCCCCTGCGGTACAAGGGGGGTTTTAGGGTTCAGTTCCCTTACCTATTGACTGTGCCCCCTGCAGTACAAGGGGTTTGAAGGTTCAGTCCTCTTACCCATTGACTGTGCCCCCTGCAGTACAAGGGGTTTGAGGGTTCAGTCCTCTCACCTATTGACTGTGCCCCCTGCAGTACAAGGGGTTTGAGGGTTCAGTCCTCTTACCCATTGACTGTGCCCCCTGCGGTACAAGGGGTTTGAAGGTTCAGCTCTCTTACCCATTGACTGTGCCCCCTGCGGTACAAGGGGGGTTTTAGGGTTCAGTTCCCTTACCTATTGACTGTGCCCCCTGCAGTGCAAGGGGTTTGAAGGTTCAGCTCTCTTACCCATTGACTGTGCCCCCTGCGGTACAAGGGGGGTTTTAGGGTTCAGTTCCCTTACCTATTGACTGTGCCCCCTGCAGTACAAGGGGTTTGAAGGTTCAGTCCTCTTACCCATTGACTGTGCCCCCTGCAGTACAAGGGGTTTGAGGGTTCAGTCCTCTCACCTATTGACTGTGCCCCCTGCAGTACAAGGGGTTTGAGGGTTCAGTCCTCTTACCCATTGACTGTGCCCCCTGCGGTACAAGGGGTTTGAAGGTTCAGCTCTCTTACCCATTGACTGTGCCCCCTGCAGTACAAGGGGTTTGAAGGTTCAGCTCTCTTACCCATTGACTGTGCCCCCTGCAGTACAAGGGGTTTGAAGGTTCAGCTCTCTTACCCATTGACTGACCCCCCTGCAGTACAAGGGGTTTGAAGGTTCAGTCCTCTTACCCATTGACTGTGCCCCCTGCGGTACAAGGGGTTTGAAGGTTCAGCCCTCTTACCCATTGACTGACCCCCCTGCAGTACAAGGGGTTTGAAGGTTCAGTCCTCTTACCCATTGACTGTGCCCCCTGCAGTACAAGGGGTTTGAAGGTTCAGCCCTCTTACCCATTGACTGACCCCCCTGCAGTACAAGGGGTTTGAAGGTTCAGTCCTCTTACCCATTGACTGTGCCCCCTGCAGTACAAGGGGTTTGAAGGTTCAGTCCTCTTACCCATTGACTGTGCCCCCTGCAGTGCAAGGGGTTTGAAGGTTCAGTCCTCTTACCCATTGACTGTGCCCCCTGCAGTACAAGGGGTTTGAAGGTTCAGTCCTCTCACCTATTGACTGTGCCCCCTACAGTACAAGGGGTTTGAAGGTTCAGTCCTCTTACCCATTGACTGTGCCCTCTGCAGTACAAGGGGGTTTGAAGGTTCAGTCCTCTTACCCATTGACTGTGCCCTCTGCAGTACAAGGGGTTTGAAGGTTCAGTCCCCTCACCTATTGACTGTGCCCCCTGCAGTACAAGGGGTTTGAGGGTTCAGTCCTCTCACCCATTGACTGTGCCCTCTGCAGTACAAGGGGTTTGAAGGTTCAGCCCTCTTACCCATTGACTGTGCCCCCTGCAGTACAAGGGGTTTGAAGGTTCAGCCCTCTTACCCATTGACTGTGCCCCCTGCAGTACAAGGGGTTTGAAGGTTCAGCTCTCTTACCCATTGACTGTGCCCCCTGCAGTACAAGGGGTTTGAGGGTTCAGCTCTCTTACCCATTGACTGTGCCCTCTGCGGTACAAGGGGTTTGAAGGTTCAGTCCTCTTACCCATTGACTGAGCCCCCTGCAGTACAAGGGGTTTGAAGGTTCAGCTCTCTTACCCATTGACTGTGCCCCCTGCAGTACAAGGGGTTTGAGGGTTCAGCCCTCTTACCCATTGACTGCGCCCCCTGCAGTACAAGGGGTTTGAGGGTTCAGCCCTCTTACCCATTGACTGTGCCCCCTGCAGTACAAGGGGTTTGAGGGTTCAGTCCTCTTACCCATTGACAGTGCCCTCTGCGGTACATGGGGTTTGAAGGGTCAGTCCTCTTACCCATTGACTGTGACCTCTGCAGTACAAAGGGTTTGAGGGTTCAGCTCTCTTACCCATTGACTGCCCCCCTGCAGTACAAGGGGTTTGAAGGTTCAGTCCTCTTACCCATTGACTGCCCCCCTGCAGTACAAGGGGTTTGAAGGTTCAGTCCTCTTACCCATTGACTGTGCCCTCTGCGGTACAAGGGGTTTGAAGGTTCAGTCCTCTTACCCATTGACTGTGCCCTCTGCAGTACAAAGGGTTTGAGGGTTCAGCTCTCTTACCCATTGACTGCCCCCCTGCAGTACAAGGGGTTTGAAGGTTCAGTCCTCTTACCCATTGACTGTGCCCTCTGCGGTACAAGGGGTTTGAAGGTTCAGTCCTCTTACCCATTGACTGACCCCCCTGCAGTACAAGGGGTTTGAAGGTTCAGTCCTCTTACCCATTGACTGTGCCCTCTGCGGTACAAGGGGTTTGAAGGTTCAGCTCTCTTACCCATTGACTGTGCCCCCTGCAGTACAAGGGGTTTGAAGGTTCAGCCCTCTTACCCATTGACTGTGCCCCCTGCAGTACAAGGGGTTTGAAGGTTCAGCCCTCTTACCCATTGACTGACCCCCCTGCAGTACAAGGGGTTTGAAGTTTCAGTCCTCTTACCCATTGACTGTGCCCTCTGCAGTACAAGGGGTTTGAAGGTTCAGTCCTCTCACCCATTGACTGTGCCCCCTGCAGTACAAGGGGTTTGAGGGTTCAGCTCTCTTACCCATTGACTGTGCCCCCTGCAGTACAAGGGGTTTGAAGGTTCAGTCCTCTTACCCATTGACTGTGCCCTCTGCAGTACAAGGGGTTTGAAGGTTCAGTCCTCTCACCCATTGACTGTGCCCCCTGCAGTACAAGGGGTTTGAGGGTTCAGTCCTCTCACCTATTGACTGTGCCCCCTGCAGTACAAGGGGTTTGAAGGTTCAGCCCTCTTACCCATTGACTGTGCCCTCTGCAGTACAAGGGGTTTGAAGGTTCAGCTCTCTCACCCATTGACTGTGCCCCCTGCAGTACTAGGGGTTTGAGGGTTCAGCTCTCTTACCCATTGACTGTGCCCCCTGCAGTACAAGGGGTTTGAAGGTTCAGTCCTCTCACCCATTGACTGTGCCCCCTGCAGTACAAGGGGTTTGAAGGTTCAGTCCTCTTACCCATTGACTGACCCCCCTGCAGTACAAGGGGTTTGAAGGTTCAGCCCTCTTACCCATTGACTGACCCCCCTGCAGTACAAGGGGTTTGAAGGTTCAGTCCTCTTACCCATTGACTGTGCCCTCTGCAGTACAAGGGGTTTGAGGGTTCAGTCCTCTCACCCATTGACTGTGCCCCCTGCAGTACAAGGGGTTTGAGGGTTCAGCTCTCTTACCCATTGACTGTGCCCTCTGCAGTACAAGGGGTTTGAAGGTTCAGTCCTCTCACCCATTGACTGTGCCCCCTGCAGTACAAGGGGTTTGAAGGTTCAGTCCTCTCACCCATTGACTGTGCCCCCTGCAGTACAAGGGGTTTGAATGTTCAGTCCTCTTACCCATTGACTGTGCCCTCTGCAGTACAAGGGGTTTGAAGGTTCAGTCCTCTTACCCATTGACTGTGCCCCCTGCAGTACAAGGGGTTTGAAGGTTCAGTCCTCTTACCCATTGACTGTGCCCCTTGCAGTACAAGGGGTTTGAAGGTTCAGTCCTCTTACCCATTGACTGTGCCCCCTGCAGTACAAGGGGTTTGAAGGTTCAGTCCTCTTACCCATTGACTGTGCCCCCTGCAGTACAAGGGGTTTGAAGGTTCAGTCCTCTTACCCATTGACTGTGCCCCCTGCAGTACAAGGGGTTTGAGGGTTCAGCTCTCTTACCCATTGACTGTGCCCTCTGCAGTACAAGGGGTTTGAGGGTTCAGTCCTCTTACCCATTGACTGTGCCCCCTGCAGTACAAGGGGTTTGAAGGTTCAGCTCTCTTACCCATTGACTGTGCCCTCTGCAGTACAAAGGGTTTGAGGGTTCAGCTCTCTTACCCATTGACTGCCCCCCTGCAGTACAAGGGGTTTGAAGGTTCAGTCCTCTTACCCATTGACTGTGCCCCCTGCAGTACAAGGGGTTTGAAGGTTCAGTCCTCTTACCCATTGACTGTGCCCCCTGCAGTACAAGGGGTTTGAGGGTTCAGCTCTCTTACCCATTGACTGCCCCCCTGCAGTACAAGGGGTTTGAAGGTTCAGTCCTCTCACCCATTGACTGTGCCCCCTGCAGTACAAGGGGTTTGAGGGTTCAGCTCTCTTACCCATTGACTGTGCCCCCTGCGGTACAAGGGGTTTGAAGGTTCAGCCCTCTTACCCATTGACTGTGCCCTCTGCAGTACAAGGGGTTTGAAGGTTCAGTCCTCTTACCCATTGACTGTGCCCCCTGCAGTACAAGGGGTTTGAAGGTTCAGTCCTCTTACCCATTGACTGTGCCCCCTGCAGTACAAGGGGTTTGAGGGTTCAGTCCTCTTACCCATTGACTGTGCCCCCTGCAGTGCAAGGGGTTTGAAGGTTCAGTCCTCTTACCCATTGACTGACCCCCCTGCAGTACAAGGGGTTTGAAGGTTCAGTCCTCTCACCCATTGACTGTGCCCCCTGCAGTGCAAGGGGTTTGAAGGTTCAGTCCTCTTACCCATTGACTGACCCCCCTGCAGTACAAGGGGTTTGAAGGTTCAGTCCTCTCACCCATTGACTGTGCCCCCTGCAGTACAAGGGGTTTGAGGGTTCAGCTCTCTTACCCATTGACTGTGCCCCCTGCGGTACAAGGGGTTTGAAGGTTCAGTCCTCTTACCCATTGACTGTGCCCCCTGCAGTACAAGGGGTTTGAAGGTTCAGTCCTCTTACCCATTGACTGTGCCCCCTGCAGTACAAGGGGTTTGAGGGTTCAGTCCTCTCACCCATTGACTGACCCCCCTGCTGTATAAAGGGTTTGAGGGTTCAGTCCTCTCACCTATTGACTGCCCCCCCCTGCAGTACAAGGGGTTTGAGGGTTCAGTCCTCTCACCTATTGACTGCCCCCCCCCTGCAGTACAAGGGGTTTGAGGGTTCAGTCCTCTCACCTATTGACTGCCCCCCCCCCCTGCAGTACAAAGAGTTTGAAGGTTCAGTCCTCTTACCCATTGACTGTGCACTCTGCAGTACAAAGGGTTTGAGGGTTCAGCTCTCTTACCCATTGACTGACCCCCCTGCAGTACAAGGGGTTTCAGGGTTCAGTCCTCTCACCTATTGACTGTGCCCCCTGCAGTACAAGGGGTTTGAGGGTTCAGTCCTCTCACCTATTGACTGACCCCCCTGCAGTACAAGGGGTTTGAAGGTTCAGCTCTCTTACCCATTGACTGTGCCCTCTGCGGAACAAGGGGTTTGAAGGTTCAGTCCTCTCACCCATTGACTGTGCCCCCTGCAGTACAAGGGGTTTGAGGGTTCAGCTCTCTTACCCATTGACTGTGCCCTCTGCGGTACAAGGGGTTTGAAGGTTCAGTCCTCTTACCCATTGACTGACCCCCCTGCAGTACAAGGGGTTTGAAGGTTCAGTCCTCTTACCCATTGACTGTGCCCCCTGCAGCACAAGGGGTTTGAAGGTTCAGCTCTCTTACCCATTGACTGTGCCCCCTGCAGTACAAAGGGTTTGAGGGTTCAGTCCTCTTACCCATTGACTGTGCCCCCTGCAGTACAAGGGGTTTGAAGGTTCAGCCCTCTTACCCAATGACTGATCCCCCTGCAGTACAAGGGGTTTGAAGGTTCAGTCCTCTCACCCATTGACTGACCCCCCTGCAGTACAAGGGGTTTGAAGGTTCAGTCCTCTTACCCATTGACTGTGCCCCCTGCAGTACAAGGGGTTTGAAGGTTCAGTCCTCTTACCCATTGACTGTGCCCCCTGCAGTACAAGGGGTTTGAGGGTTCAGTCCTCTTACCCATTGACTGTGCCCTCTGCAGTACAAGGGGTTTGAAGGTTCAGTCCTCTTACCCATTGACTGTGCCCTCTGCGGTACAAGGGGTTTGAAGGTTCAGTCCTCTTACCCATTGACTGTGCCCCCTGCAGTACAAGGGGTTTGAAGGTTCAGTCCTCTCACCCATTGACTGACCCCCCTGCAGTACAAGGGGTTTGAAGGTTCAGTCCTCTTACCCATTGACTGCCCCCCTGCAGTACAAAGGGTTTGAAGGTTCAGTCCTCTTACCCATTGACTGACCCCCCCTGCAGTACAAGGGGTTTGAAGGTTCAGTCCTCTCACCCATTGACTGTGCCCCCTGCAGTACAAGGGGTTTGAAGGTTCAGTCCTCTTACCCATTGACTGTGCCCCCTGCAGTACAAGGGGTTTGAGGGTTCAGTCCTCTTACCCATTGACTGTGCCCCCTGCAGTACAAGGGGTTTGAGGGTTCAGCTCTCTTACCCATTGACTGTGCCCCCTGCAGTACAAGGGGTTTGAAGGTTCAGTCCTCTTACCCATTGACTGTGCCCTCTGCAGTACAAGGGGGTTTGAAGGTTCAGTCCTCTTACCCATTGACTGTGCCCCCTGCAGTACAAGGGGTTTGAAGGTTCAGTCCTCTTACCCATTGACTGTGCCCCCTGCAGTACAAGGGGTTTGAAGGTTCAGCCCTCTTACCCAATGACTGATCCCCCTGCAGTACAAGGGGTTTGAAGGTTCAGTCCTCTCACCCATTGACTGACCCCCCTGCAGTACAAGGGGTTTGAAGGTTCAGTCCTCTTACCCATTGACTGTGCCCCCTGCAGTACAAGGGGTTTGAAGGTTCAGTCCTCTTACCCATTGACTGTGCCCCCTGCAGTACAAGGGGTTTGAGGGTTCAGTCCTCTTACCCATTGACTGTGCCCTCTGCAGTACAAGGGGTTTGAAGGTTCAGTCCTCTTACCCATTGACTGTGCCCTCTGCGGTACAAGGGGTTTGAAGGTTCAGTCCTCTTACCCATTGACTGTGCCCCCTGCAGTACAAGGGGTTTGAAGGTTCAGTCCTCTCACCCATTGACTGACCCCCCTGCAGTACAAGGGGTTTGAAGGTTCAGTCCTCTTACCCATTGACTGCCCCCCTGCAGTACAAAGGGTTTGAAGGTTCAGTCCTCTTACCCATTGACTGACCCCCCCTGCAGTACAAGGGGTTTGAAGGTTCAGTCCTCTCACCCATTGACTGTGCCCTCTGCAGTACAAGGGGGTTTGAAGGTTCAGTCCTCTTACCCATTGACTGTGCCCTCTGCAGTACAAGGGGTTTGAAGGTTCAGTCCCCTCACCTATTGACTGTGCCCCCTGCAGTACAAGGGGTTTGAGGGTTCAGTCCTCTCACCCATTGACTGTGCCCTCTGCAGTACAAGGGGTTTGAAGGTTCAGCCCTCTTACCCATTGACTGTGCCCCCTGCAGTACAAGGGGTTTGAAGGTTCAGCCCTCTTACCCATTGACTGTGCCCCCTGCAGTACAAGGGGTTTGAAGGTTCAGTCCTCTCACCTATTGACTGTGCCCCCTACAGTACAAGGGGTTTGAAGGTTCAGTCCTCTTACCCATTGACTGTGCCCTCTGCAGTACAAGGGGGTTTGAAGGTTCAGTCCTCTTACCCATTGACTGTGCCCTCTGCAGTACAAGGGGTTTGAAGGTTCAGTCCCCTCACCTATTGACTGTGCCCCCTGCAGTACAAGGGGTTTGAGGGTTCAGTCCTCTCACCCATTGACTGTGCCCTCTGCAGTACAAGGGGTTTGAAGGTTCAGCCCTCTTACCCATTGACTGTGCCCCCTGCAGTACAAGGGGTTTGAAGGTTCAGCCCTCTTACCCATTGACTGTGCCCCCTGCAGTACAAGGGGTTTGAAGGTTCAGCTCTCTTACCCATTGACTGTGCCCCCTGCAGTACAAGGGGTTTGAGGGTTCAGCTCTCTTACCCATTGACTGTGCCCTCTGCGGTACAAGGGGTTTGAAGGTTCAGTCCTCTTACCCATTGACTGAGCCCCCTGCAGTACAAGGGGTTTGAAGGTTCAGCTCTCTTACCCATTGACTGTGCCCCCTGCAGTACAAGGGGTTTGAGGGTTCAGCCCTCTTACCCATTGACTGCGCCCCCTGCAGTACAAGGGGTTTGAGGGTTCAGCCCTCTTACCCATTGACTGTGCCCCCTGCAGTACAAGGGGTTTGAGGGTTCAGTCCTCTTACCCATTGACAGTGCCCTCTGCGGTACATGGGGTTTGAAGGGTCAGTCCTCTTACCCATTGACTGTGACCTCTGCAGTACAAAGGGTTTGAGGGTTCAGCTCTCTTACCCATTGACTGCCCCCCTGCAGTACAAGGGGTTTGAAGGTTCAGTCCTCTTACCCATTGACTGCCCCCCTGCAGTACAAGGGGTTTGAAGGTTCAGTCCTCTTACCCATTGACTGTGCCCTCTGCGGTACAAGGGGTTTGAAGGTTCAGTCCTCTTACCCATTGACTGTGCCCTCTGCAGTACAAAGGGTTTGAGGGTTCAGCTCTCTTACCCATTGACTGCCCCCCTGCAGTACAAGGGGTTTGAAGGTTCAGTCCTCTTACCCATTGACTGTGCCCTCTGCGGTACAAGGGGTTTGAAGGTTCAGTCCTCTTACCCATTGACTGACCCCCCTGCAGTACAAGGGGTTTGAAGGTTCAGTCCTCTTACCCATTGACTGTGCCCTCTGCGGTACAAGGGGTTTGAAGGTTCAGCTCTCTTACCCATTGACTGTGCCCCCTGCAGTACAAGGGGTTTGAAGGTTCAGCCCTCTTACCCATTGACTGTGCCCCCTGCAGTACAAGGGGTTTGAAGGTTCAGCCCTCTTACCCATTGACTGACCCCCCTGCAGTACAAGGGGTTTGAAGTTTCAGTCCTCTTACCCATTGACTGTGCCCTCTGCAGTACAAGGGGTTTGAAGGTTCAGTCCTCTCACCCATTGACTGTGCCCCCTGCAGTACAAGGGGTTTGAGGGTTCAGCTCTCTTACCCATTGACTGTGCCCCCTGCAGTACAAGGGGTTTGAAGGTTCAGTCCTCTTACCCATTGACTGTGCCCTCTGCAGTACAAGGGGTTTGAAGGTTCAGTCCTCTCACCCATTGACTGTGCCCCCTGCAGTACAAGGGGTTTGAGGGTTCAGTCCTCTCACCTATTGACTGTGCCCCCTGCAGTACAAGGGGTTTGAAGGTTCAGCCCTCTTACCCATTGACTGTGCCCTCTGCAGTACAAGGGGTTTGAAGGTTCAGCTCTCTCACCCATTGACTGTGCCCCCTGCAGTACTAGGGGTTTGAGGGTTCAGCTCTCTTACCCATTGACTGTGCCCCCTGCAGTACAAGGGGTTTGAAGGTTCAGTCCTCTCACCCATTGACTGTGCCCCCTGCAGTACAAGGGGTTTGAAGGTTCAGTCCTCTTACCCATTGACTGACCCCCCTGCAGTACAAGGGGTTTGAAGGTTCAGCCCTCTTACCCATTGACTGACCCCCCTGCAGTACAAGGGGTTTGAAGGTTCAGTCCTCTTACCCATTGACTGTGCCCTCTGCAGTACAAGGGGTTTGAGGGTTCAGTCCTCTCACCCATTGACTGTGCCCCCTGCAGTACAAGGGGTTTGAGGGTTCAGCTCTCTTACCCATTGACTGTGCCCTCTGCAGTACAAGGGGTTTGAAGGTTCAGTCCTCTCACCCATTGACTGTGCCCCCTGCAGTACAAGGGGTTTGAAGGTTCAGTCCTCTCACCCATTGACTGTGCCCCCTGCAGTACAAGGGGTTTGAATGTTCAGTCCTCTTACCCATTGACTGTGCCCTCTGCAGTACAAGGGGTTTGAAGGTTCAGTCCTCTTACCCATTGACTGTGCCCCCTGCAGTACAAGGGGTTTGAAGGTTCAGTCCTCTTACCCATTGACTGTGCCCCTTGCAGTACAAGGGGTTTGAAGGTTCAGTCCTCTTACCCATTGACTGTGCCCCCTGCAGTACAAGGGGTTTGAAGGTTCAGTCCTCTTACCCATTGACTGTGCCCCCTGCAGTACAAGGGGTTTGAGGGTTCAGCTCTCTTACCCATTGACTGTGCCCTCTGCAGTACAAGGGGTTTGAGGGTTCAGTCCTCTTACCCATTGACTGTGCCCCCTGCAGTACAAGGGGTTTGAAGGTTCAGCTCTCTTACCCATTGACTGTGCCCTCTGCAGTACAAAGGGTTTGAGGGTTCAGCTCTCTTACCCATTGACTGCCCCCCTGCAGTACAAGGGGTTTGAAGGTTCAGTCCTCTTACCCATTGACTGTGCCCCCTGCAGTACAAGGGGTTTGAAGGTTCAGTCCTCTTACCCATTGACTGTGCCCCCTGCAGTACAAGGGGTTTGAGGGTTCAGCTCTCTTACCCATTGACTGCCCCCCTGCAGTACAAGGGGTTTGAAGGTTCAGTCCTCTCACCCATTGACTGTGCCCCCTGCAGTACAAGGGGTTTGAGGGTTCAGCTCTCTTACCCATTGACTGTGCCCCCTGCGGTACAAGGGGTTTGAAGGTTCAGCCCTCTTACCCATTGACTGTGCCCTCTGCAGTACAAGGGGTTTGAAGGTTCAGTCCTCTTACCCATTGACTGTGCCCCCTGCAGTACAAGGGGTTTGAAGGTTCAGTCCTCTTACCCATTGACTGTGCCCCCTGCAGTACAAGGGGTTTGAGGGTTCAGTCCTCTTACCCATTGACTGTGCCCCCTGCAGTGCAAGGGGTTTGAAGGTTCAGTCCTCTTACCCATTGACTGACCCCCCTGCAGTACAAGGGGTTTGAAGGTTCAGTCCTCTCACCCATTGACTGTGCCCCCTGCAGTACAAGGGGTTTGAGGGTTCAGCTCTCTTACCCATTGACTGTGCCCCCTGCGGTACAAGGGGTTTGAAGGTTCAGTCCTCTTACCCATTGACTGTGCCCCCTGCAGTACAAGGGGTTTGAAGGTTCAGTCCTCTTACCCATTGACTGTGCCCCCTGCAGTACAAGGGGTTTGAGGGTTCAGTCCTCTCACCCATTGACTGACCCCCCTGCTGTATAAAGGGTTTGAGGGTTCAGTCCTCTCACCTATTGACTGCCCCCCCTGCAGTACAAGGGGTTTGAGGGTTCAGTCCTCTCACCTATTGACTGCCCCCCCCTGCAGTACAAGGGGTTTGAGGGTTCAGTCCTCTCACCTATTGACTGCCCCCCCCCCTGCAGTACAAAGGGTTTGAAGGTTCAGTCCTCTTACCTATTGACTGTGCCCCCTGCAGTACAAGGGGTTTGAAGGTTCAGTCCTCTTACCCATTGACTGTGCCCCCTGCAGTACAAGGGGTTTGAGGGTTCAGCTCTCTTACCCATTGACTGTGCACTCTGCAGTACAAAGGGTTTGAGGGTTCAGCTCTCTTACCCATTGACTGACCCCCCTGCAGTACAAGGGGTTTCAGGGTTCAGTCCTCTCACCTATTGACTGTGCCCCCTGCAGTACAAGGGGTTTGAGGGTTCAGTCCTCTCACCTATTGACTGACCCCCCTGCAGTACAAGGGGTTTGAAGGTTCAGCTCTCTTACCCATTGACTGTGCCCTCTGCGGAACAAGGGGTTTGAAGGTTCAGTCCTCTCACCCATTGACTGTGCCCCCTGCAGTACAAGGGGTTTGAGGGTTCAGCTCTCTTACCCATTGACTGTGCCCTCTGCGGTACAAGGGGTTTGAAGGTTCAGTCCTCTTACCCATTGACTGACCCCCCTGCAGTACAAGGGGTTTGAAGGTTCAGTCCTCTTACCCATTGACTGTGCCCCCTGCAGCACAAGGGGTTTGAAGGTTCAGCTCTCTTACCCATTGACTGTGCCCCCTGCAGTACAAAGGGTTTGAGGGTTCAGTCCTCTTACCCATTGACTGTGCCCCCTGCAGTACAAGGGGTTTGAAGGTTCAGCCCTCTTACCCAATGACTGATCCCCCTGCAGTACAAGGGGTTTGAAGGTTCAGTCCTCTCACCCATTGACTGACCCCCCTGCAGTACAAGGGGTTTGAAGGTTCAGTCCTCTTACCCATTGACTGTGCCCCCTGCAGTACAAGGGGTTTGAAGGTTCAGTCCTCTTACCCATTGACTGTGCCCCCTGCAGTACAAGGGGTTTGAGGGTTCAGTCCTCTTACCCATTGACTGTGCCCTCTGCAGTACAAGGGGTTTGAAGGTTCAGTCCTCTTACCCATTGACTGTGCCCTCTGCGGTACAAGGGGTTTGAAGGTTCAGTCCTCTTACCCATTGACTGTGCCCCCTGCAGTACAAGGGGTTTGAAGGTTCAGTCCTCTCACCCATTGACTGACCCCCCTGCAGTACAAGGGGTTTGAAGGTTCAGTCCTCTTACCCATTGACTGCCCCCCTGCAGTACAAAGGGTTTGAAGGTTCAGTCCTCTTACCCATTGACTGACCCCCCCTGCAGTACAAGGGGTTTGAAGGTTCAGTCCTCTCACCCATTGACTGTGCCCCCTGCAGTACAAGGGGTTTGAAGGTTCAGTCCTCTTACCCATTGACTGTGCCCCCTGCAGTACAAGGGGTTTGAGGGTTCAGTCCTCTTACCCATTGACTGTGCCCCCTGCAGTACAAGGGGTTTGAGGGTTCAGCTCTCTTACCCATTGACTGTGCCCCCTGCAGTACAAGGGGTTTGAAGGTTCAGTCCTCTTACCCATTGACTGTGCCCTCTGCAGTACAAGGGGGTTTGAAGGTTCAGTCCTCTTACCCATTGACTGTGCCCCCTGCAGTACAAGGGGTTTGAAGGTTCAGTCCTCTTACCCATTGACTGTGCCCCCTGCAGTACAAGGGGTTTGAAGGTTCAGCCCTCTTACCCAATGACTGATCCCCCTGCAGTACAAGGGGTTTGAAGGTTCAGTCCTCTCACCCATTGACTGACCCCCCTGCAGTACAAGGGGTTTGAAGGTTCAGTCCTCTTACCCATTGACTGTGCCCCCTGCAGTACAAGGGGTTTGAAGGTTCAGTCCTCTTACCCATTGACTGTGCCCCCTGCAGTACAAGGGGTTTGAGGGTTCAGTCCTCTTACCCATTGACTGTGCCCTCTGCAGTACAAGGGGTTTGAAGGTTCAGTCCTCTTACCCATTGACTGTGCCCTCTGCGGTACAAGGGGTTTGAAGGTTCAGTCCTCTTACCCATTGACTGTGCCCCCTGCAGTACAAGGGGTTTGAAGGTTCAGTCCTCTCACCCATTGACTGACCCCCCTGCAGTACAAGGGGTTTGAAGGTTCAGTCCTCTTACCCATTGACTGCCCCCCTGCAGTACAAAGGGTTTGAAGGTTCAGTCCTCTTACCCATTGACTGACCCCCCCTGCAGTACAAGGGGTTTGAAGGTTCAGTCCTCTCACCCATTGACTGTGCCCCCTGCAGTACAAGGGGTTTGAAGGTTCAGTCCTCTTACCCATTGACTGTGCCCCCTGCAGTACAAGGGGTTTGAGGGTTCAGTCCTCTTACCCATTGACTGTGCCCCCTGCAGTACAAGGGGTTTGAGGGTTCAGCTCTCTTACCCATTGACTGTGCCCCCTGCAGTACAAGGGGTTTGAAGGTTCAGTCCTCTTACCCATTGACTGTGCCCTCTGCAGTACATGGGGGTTTGAAGGTTCAGTCCTCTTACCCATTGACTGTGCCCCCTGCAGTACAAGGGGTTTGAAGGTTCAGTCCTCTTACCCATTGACTGTGCCCCCTGCAGTACAAGGGGTTTGAAGGTTCAGTCCTCTTACCCATTGACTGTGCCCCCTGCAGTACAAGGGGTTTGAAGGTTCAGTCCTCTTACCCATTGACTGTGCCCCCTGCAGTACAAGGGGTTTGAAGGTTCAGTCCTCTTACCCATTGACTGTGCCCTCTGCGGTACAAGGGGTTTGAAGGTTCAGTCTTCTTACCCATTGACTGTGCCCCCTGCAGTACAAGGGGTTTGAGGGTTCAGTCCCCTCACCTATTGACTGTGCCCCCTGCGGTACAAGGGGTTTGAGGGTTCAGCTCTCTTACCCATTGACTGTGCCCCCTGCAGTACAAGGGGTTTGAAGGTTCAGTCCTCTTACCCATTGACTGTGCCCCCTGCAGTACAAGGGGTTTGAAGGTTCAGCTCTCTTACCCATTGACTGTGCCCCCTGCAGTACAAGGGGTTTGAAGGTTCAGTCCTCTTACCTATTGACTGTGCCCCCTGCAGTACAAAGGGTTTGAAGGTTCAGTCCTCTTACCCATTGACTGTGCCCCCTGCAGTACAAGGGGTTTGAAGGTTCAGCTCTCTTACCCATTGACTGTGCCCCTGCAGTACAAGGGGTTTGAAGGTTCAGTCCTCTTACCCATTGACTGTGCCCTCTGCGGTACAAGGGGTTTGAAGGTTCAGTCCTCTCACCCATTGACTGACCCCCCTGCAGTACAAAGGGTTTGAAGGTTCAGTCCTCTTACCCATTGACTGACCCCCCCTGCAGTACAAGGGGTTTGAAGGTTCAGTCCTCTTACCCATTGACTGACCCCCTGCAGTACAAGGGGTTTGAAGGTTCAGTCCTCTCACCCATTGACTGACCCCCCTGCAGTACAAGGGGGTTTGAAGGTTCAGTCCTCTCACCCATTGACTGACCCCCCTGCAGTACAAGGGGGTTTGAAGGTTCAGTCCTCTCACCCATTGACTGACCCCCCTGCAGTACAAGGGGTTTGAAGGTTCAGTCCTCTTACCCATTGACTGTGCCCCCTGCAGTACAAGGGGTTTGAGGGTTCAGTCCTCTTACCCATTGACTGTGCCCCCTGCAGTACAAGGGGTTTGAGGGTTCAGCTCTCTTACCCATTGACTGTGCCCCCTGCGGTACAAGGGGTTTGAAGGTTCAGCCCTCTTACCCATTGACTGTGGCCCCTGCAGTACAAGGGGTTTGAAGGTTCAGTCCTCTTACCCATTGACTGTGCCCCCTGCAGTACAAGGGGTTTGAAGGTTCAGTCCTCTTACCCATTGACTGTGCCCCCTGCAGTACAAGGGGTTTGAAGGTTCAGTCCTCTTACCCATTGACTGTGCCCCCTGCAGTACAAGGGGTTTGAAGGTTCAGTCCTCTTACCCATTGACTGTGCCCCCCCTGCAGTACAAGGGGTTTGAAGGTTCAGTCCTCTTACCCATTGACTGTGCCCCCTGCAGTACAAGGGGTTTGAAGGTTCAGTCCTCTTACCCATTGACTGTGCCCCCTGCAGTACAAGGGGTTTGAAGGTTCAGTCCTCTTACCCATTGACTGTGCCCCCTGCAGTACAAGGGGTTTGAAGGTTCAGTCCTCTTACCCATTGACTGTGCCCCCTGCAGTACAAGGGGTTTGAAGGTTCAGTCCTCTTACCCATTGACTGTGCCCTCTGCAGTACAAGGGGTTTGAGGGTTCAGTCCTCTCACCCATTGACTGTGCCCCCTGCGGTACAAGGGGTTTGAGGGTTCAGCCCCTTTACCCATTGACTGTGCCCCCTGCAGTACAAGGGGTTTGAGGGTTCAGTCCCCTCACCTATTGACTGTGCCCCCTGCGGTACAAGGGGTTTGAGGGTTCAGCTCTCTTACCCATTGACTGTGCCCCCTGCAGTACAAGGGGTTTGAAGGTTCAGTCCTCTTACCCATTGACTGTGCCCCCTGCAGTACAAGGGGTTTGAAGGTTCAGCTCTCTTACCCATTGACTGTGCCCCCCGCAGTACAAGGGGTTTGAAGGTTCAGTCCTCTTACCTATTGACTGTGCCCCCTGCAGTACAAGGGGTTTGAAGGTTCAGCTCTCTTACCCATTGACTGTGCCCCCCGCAGTACAAGGGGTTTGAAGGTTCAGTCCTCTTACCCATTGACTGTGCCCCCTGCAGTACAAGGGGTTTGAAGGTTCAGTCCTCTTACCCATTGACTGTGCCCCCTGCAGTACAAGGGGTTTGAAGGTTCAGTCCTCTTACCCATTGACTGTGCCCCCTGCAGTACAAGGGGTTTGAAGGTTCAGTCCTCTTACCCATTGACTGTGCCCTCTGCAGTACAAGGGGTTTGAGGGTTCAGTCCTCTCACCCATTGACTGTGCCCCCTGCGGTACAAGGGGTTTGAGGGTTCAGCCCCTTTACCCATTGACTGTGCCCCCTGCAGTACAAGGGGTTTGAGGGTTCAGTCCCCTCACCTATTGACTGTGCCCCCTGCGGTACAAGGGGTTTGAGGGTTCAGCTCTCTTACCCATTGACTGTGCCCCCTGCAGTACAAGGGGTTTGAAGGTTCAGTCCTCTTACCCATTGACTGTGCCCCCTGCAGTACAAGGGGTTTGAAGGTTCAGCTCTCTTACCCATTGACTGTGCCCCCCGCAGTACAAGGGGTTTGAAGGTTCAGCTCTCTTACCCATTGACTGTGCCCCCTGCAGTACAAGGGGTTTGAAGGTTCAGCTCTCTTACCCATTGACTGTGCCCCCTGCAGTACAAGGGGTTTGAAGGTTCAGCTCTCTTACCCATTGACTGTGCCCCCTGCAGTACAAGGGGTTTGAAGGTTCAGTCCTCTCACCCATTGACTGTGCCCCCTGCGGTACAAGGGGTTTGAGGGTTCAGCTCTCTTACCCATTGACTGCCCCCTTGCAGTACAAGGGGTTTGAAGGTTCAGCTCTCTTACCCATTGACTGTGCCCCCTGCAGTACAAGGGGTTTGAAGGTTCAGTCCTCTTACCCATTGACTGAGCCCCCTGCAGTACAAGGGGTATGAAGGTTCAGTCCTCTTACCCATTGACTGACCCCCCTGCAGTACAAGGGGTTTGAAGGTTCAGCTCTCTTATCCATTGACTGTGCCCCCTGCAGTACAAGGGGTTTGAAGGTTCAGTCCTCTTACCTATTGACTGTGCCCCCTGCAGTACAAGGGGTTTGAAGGTTCAGCTCTCTTATCCATTGACTGTGCCCCCTGCAGTACAAGGGGTTTGAAGGTTCAGTCCTCTTACCCATTGACTGTGCCCCCTGCAGTACAAGGGGTTTGAAGGTTCAGCTCTCTTACCCATTGACTGTGCCCCCTGCAGTACAAGGGGTTTGAAGGTTCAGTCCTCTTACCCATTGACTGTGCCCCCTGCAGTACAAGGGGTTTGAGGGTTCAGTCCTCTTACCCATTGACTCTGCCCCCTGCTGTAAAAAGGGTTTGAGGGTTCAGTCCTTTTACCCATTGACTGCCCCCCCTGCAGTACAAAGGGTTTGAAGGTTCAGTCCTCTCACCCACTGACTGACCCCCCTGCTGTAAAAAGGGTTTGAGGGTTCAGTCCTCTTACCCATTGACTGCCCCCCCTGCAGTACAAAGGGTTTGAGGGTTCAGTCCTCTTACCCATTGGCTGACCCCCCTGCAGTACAAAGGGTTTGAAGGTTCAGTCTTCTCACCCACTAACTGACCCCCCCTGCAGTACAAAGGGGTTGAATGTGCTGTCCTGAACAACAAACGCAGCTAAGTTTCAAAGCCATGCACTACCTTCAAAGGGTACGCCACCCCTTGCCCAACAAACAAACAGACTTGATCTCCGTGTACCTTACCTGCGGCGGTGCAGAAATGCACTCAGAGCTTGGGTCGGGAACTTTCTGAGCCAGTGTGACTCTTTGAAACACCGGAGCTGTCCGAGTGCCTCTTCTTGGTTACACCGCCTGCATACGAAAGTGCGACTTTCACCTGCACAGCAAACAACCCTCTACCTATAGCAGCCAACACCGTTTAATCCCGACCGAGCCACGCTCGGCTGCACGTCCCTGCCGCGGGGAGGAGGGGCGCGACAAAGTCCAGGAAGTACCCGGCTGCTGGTTTCTGGTCTGCCCGACTAACCTTAGAGGTCTCCTGACAAGAGTCCCTTTTGTTTCTGACCTTGCACACTTCGCAGCGCCGAAGTGGAAACGATCACGCCTTTCAACGGAGCTTTATCAGAAGTAATCATTAAGCCTGTTCCTACCGAGGAACAAGGCAACTGTAAATCCCCAAAAGGAATAATAAATATAATCAGCCGTTTGGCTGCTTTCATGCAGATCCCCCGCCTCAGTAGATGGCACTGCCAGCGTTTACATTCATTGTATTTCACTGTCTTGCACAGAACAAGAGGGATAGCGAATGGCAAATAGGGCCCAAGATGTACGAGTTTTATCAATGTCTCTAAACAAAAGCTTCATAATCCAGATAAAGTCATTTCAGAGCCGGTTCCAGGATTTTTGGGGCCCCGGGCAGAAAAGGGACCCGCGAAAACACCTCTAATTTGCACACAACGGGACATCAAAGAAAATAATATCACAGGAAGTGACATCAACTGACCACTAATGATTTGACAGCATTGAAGACACTTTCCCAGAAGCAACTTTCCTGGTGCGCATAAAAGTAAAATGATTAAACAAACATTAACCCTAATAAAATCAGTACATATATTATAAAGCTTTAATAAATGAAGGTCTCTCCAAAATATATTATTTTTCCTCAAATGTTTAATAACTGTTTCCAGATTAGTGCAAAATGCTGTGCATTTGTGTTATTTAGGCAGTGTGAACCTAGCCGAAAGGCTACAGAGCACTGACCAGGATCAACGGCAAAAACACCCAGTTAACAAGTTATAAGAAGGGTAACTGATCTGTGGACTGATACTGAATCATGATATAGTATTCTTTAATAAGACGAGTCTTCAGCTCTTTTCGGATTCTGTGAAGAGTTGAAGCAATCATGGTGGACATGGGGATGTTATTCTAGATCCCAGGTGCACAGATGCAGGACAGTTATCTTTGTTTTGTTTCTAAATTTGTACTGCTTCCTAGCCAGTCTGAAGGTGTACTGGCTGCCGGTGTGCCAAAAGCAAATACAGACTGTGAGTTTGTCATCCAAGCAGTCAGGCGTGCTGGTAGGGATGGTTTTGTAGATAATGCAGCCGATTCTAAAGTTGGTGCTGGTTTCGCAAGTGAAGCATGTGTAATTTCATCAGGGGGCGGTGATATGGTCCTAATTTTTCAGGCCTTTAATGACGGATCTTGTAACATTTAAAATGCCCTTCAGTGGTGCCAGTGTGGATAAATGTTTCAAGATTACCAGATACCCAGTGCAAGACAAGGTATGCAGCACAGAAGATATCTTAGCCAGAAAGATATAAATACAAATCAAAAATGTGAAAATAGTTGATTTCAATTAAAGGCATCCGTGAAGTCACAAGAAAATTGCAGAACAAGATCTGGGATTTGATGGGGGTGTGGCCAAGATGGCGACTGAAGTGGTCAATTTTACAGTGAGCTCCGGCCTGGGCCTAGCAGAAATCTTCCATGATCCTGGGCCAGCTGCACTTTCGGTGCCCATTGTGGGGGTGGCAGTGCCCCCACGACCGACTAAACTGCGGTGCACCTGTGTGACCCGGGGCAATCCTGACATGGCTGTCGGCGGCGCGTATTGTGTCGCGACCAAGAGGGGTGGAAAACAGCAGCGGCAGTCAACTTCAAGAGGGCCCTCCGTCTTCACTGATGGGGCGGGTGCACTCCCCCATGGACAAGTGGTGGCAACCCGACGTGTGGGGATCAGCTTCTGGGGCCCCCCGAGCAGAAATAATCTTGCAGAGGCCGGGTGGACTCAGAGAGCCTGCGGCTTTCAGGACATTTTTGTCTGGGCCCATGTTGGAAAGCTGCTGCTGATCACCTCATGAATGAGCGGGCCCTGGGCCTGAGAGGCTCCTAGGGACTACAGACGCCGGTGGTGAGATCTTGGGGGCCTCATCAGCCTGGACGGTGTTGAGGGGAGGGCCTCGCTGCACCTCCCCATCAGGGCTTCGTGCATCTGTGGTACTGTGAGACGGCAGAAGGAGGCAGTGGGATGATGGTGTTCTGTGGAGGGGCTTCTTGATGACATTTGTTCCCAATGCTAGGTCTTCCCGATGAGGGCCCGGGGTTGGAGGGATGGCACAGGGGGTTGGTGATATGCGCAACTTGGACGCCTCCCTTGAAAGACATTCTGGCCAGCTCAAGAAGATTTTGCAGGCAATTCGGGACACTAAAAGCAGACTGGAATCAAAGATTGATGCAGTGTTCCTAGATGTAGGCCTGCTTCGAGTGGGCCACCTGAAGCTCATGGAAAGGGTGGACGATGTAGAGTCTGCTTTAATCTCAATGAGCTCTACGGTGCAGGAGTTACAATCCCAAATACAGGGGATGGCAAAACACAAACACAGCACCGAATCATACACAATCCATTTTTCATTCTGTAGTCTTTTCCTTCTTAAGTTCCCAATTATCAGTTGTTAATTCCATTCCACACATGAACGGTACACAGTCCTCTTTTTTAATTCAGGAACACATCTGAGTACATCATTGTTCAACAAAGCAGCAGCCGACACGCGTTTCTTCCTCATGGACTTTTTCAAGGCCAAATAAATTTCCGAGCGTTCAAAGTGTTTCGTAACCTCATTAGAATTCAAGTTATGGACTTTTTTTTTTGTTGTGCCAGTAAAAGGAATACGTCATAATGTAATCCTACCTGTGGGAACAGCATCCCCCTTCAAGCTTGTAAAGCCTCATGTTTCTGTTTTGACATTATTTTGCACTGCATCGTAGTGCGATTGATTCGCATCCAAAGGTGTCTGGATGTTGGCACCACAACAGCACCACAGACAAAAGGGACATTATACTGTGTTTGATATTTACTGCCGTAGATAGGGGGAAGATGTGCAGGCATTAGACATAGCCACCATATGTTAGGAAGACATTAATGCCCTGCAATGAAGGGCAGAGGATACTGAGGGTTGCTTGTGACAGAACATTCGCTTCCGGGCCTTCCCTGAGCAACCGGAGGGCCAAAGTGTGGAGTTTTTCCTCAAGCAGTGGTTGGTGCCTTGAGCTTTTGAGGTCAAAAGGCCCCTGGCAATTTGAGGGCGCTACATGAGGTCCCGTAATCCACACTTTTGTTTCCCACACTTTAATTATTTACACTAGACGTACCTCGCACCGCGACACACTGCACACATGTTCTCCGCTGCTTCGTCGGCGTGCCCCAGGTGTAGTTTGCCGGATGCATGTTTCCTCCATATGGTGTGGGAATGCTCAATGCTGGAACGGACCTGGATGGAGATTGTGGATCATCACTTTCATGCTAGTTGACTAAGAGTGGTCCCAGCTACGACCAAATCCTGTCTCTTGGGTATGCACCCTAGTGCCAAGGAGGATAAATATTTGCATAGATTTGTGGACCTGGCATTCGTTTTGTTGAAACACCAGATCTGCATGTGCTGAAAATCACAGGCATCTACCGAGGTGCTGTGCTGGCTCTGCACGTTACTGATATGTGTGCGCACCGAGGTGGATGTCCTCCCGAAGGCCCGTAGACAGGGTGGCGACGGGACTTGGGGACTAATATAGGACATGAATGTCAGAAACCTTGATGTGTGGGACGTCTTGCACCCCCATTATCCACCTAGCATTTGTTTCCTGATCCACATTCCCCTGGTGGGGACCCGGGTATCTGGGGAGGTTGGGGGAACTGGGCTCCGGGGAGGCCCCAGTTTGGGCAGTAGTTGGCCAGAAGAGCCCGGGCAAGATTGCCCTGCCCCTGGTGTGCATATGTGGCATAGCCGAAGCTGGAGCTTGCTTGGGTGAATTGCCCATTGGGACCCCCATTGGGATGGATACACACCCATATCCTATTAAAGTGGGCCCCAGTCTTTCACCTGCCGAGTGGCCTATGGTGACCTGAGGGGGAGCGGGCTGGGGATAATTCTCTGCTGGATACTCTAAGACAGTGAATCTGGGTATATGGAGGATGCTTTCTGGTACTAAATAATACTGGATGCCTGATCTGGCCAATTTATATAAAAAAAGAAAATACATTTTCCACTGAAAGTTGGGTAACTCAGTTACAATGACAGAACCATAGCTACTTGATACAATACTATTGCTGTGGCAAAGCCCTTATGGTGTATACAAGGTTGTTTGTGTCACTCTTCTGGTTAATCCTGATCAGTGAATAAGGGATGGAGAAGAAAAGCAGACCTCTCACAGAGATTGAGGGTCTCCTTCTGTGGACAAGGTTATGAGGTGAGACTGCCCTGTTCCAGCAGATCCAAGTAACAATTTTACTATTCCAAAAGTATAATTGCGCACCATCTCTTTTTCTGAACCTTGTGAACCACTCCTGGGACAAGAGGTACTGGTGAAAAGGCATACATGAATCTGAGGTGATGTATTGCATTTCCCCGGAACACACAACCCATACCCTTCCAGGGTCCTGAGAGGTGGTGCTTGGTACACTCTGATGATGCACAAACATCCACCCATGGCAGAAGAATAAAGAGGTGTTGGAAAGGACACTTCATATAATCGTAATCTACGTAGCTCCTCCAAAGGTAGCCAGACCATTTGTGGGTGCGGCTGAAGGCCAAGGACAATAGTTAATACCACTGAGCCAAAGCTCCTTGCCTTAGAACAAGTGATGTAGAGAGCAGCAATCAAAGCTTTAAGAAAAGTAGTGGGAACAATACCACTCGTGGTCAAAGGAAACACTTTGAGAGAAAAGTGAGCCCTCTGGGACTATTCAACATAGAACCCACTGAAGAGGAAGGTTTAGCAATTGCAAAGCAACAAACAAGTGTAGGTCCCAGAGGAGGCTGAGTAGTGCCAGTCATGGGTGAAATAAACCCTAATTCTTCTCCATCGCCACCAAAAACCTGTTCTCCTGAAGGAAAAACAATAGGGGGCTCCTCCAAAGAAGGAGACAAGTACATGAGGTTAACTGCTCCACGGACATTGCCCCAGTCGCCATCCAGCGTCAATGTGGTGATGCCTCAGCGTTGGAGAGATGTCGTAGTGCCGATCGGCGCCGTCAAAGCCAGCTGATCAGATGCTGGCATCGAAGGTGGGAACCGCGAAGAGCTGTTCACTGGACCCAACACTGACCCCACTACGGATCCAGAGGGCCTTACCGAGACAGAGGAGAGGGAGACCCCGCTGGAATGGATTCTGTCAAGGCTCCTCCAGCCTCCTAGGGGCTAAGACACGCACCCAGGGGCGTAACACAAGCCCCCGCAACCCCCGCGTTGCGGGGGGGGGCTCGCGCTCCAGGGGGCCCCACCGGGGCCCCTCACTGAATGCATTGATCATTGACTGAGTCATTTTAAACGGTCCCGGCCGAGGCCCCGTGAGGGCGAGGCTGGAAGCGGTGCGGGGCCCCGGCCGGGGCTCATGAGGCAGGCTGGCTGACTGGTAGTGGCAGCAGAATGGCCCGTGCCCGGGCCGGGCGGGGCCCCGTGACGTGACTGAGGCTGGCAGCACAGAATGTGAATGGTGCGGGGCCCCGGCCGGGTCCCGTGTGAGTCTGGCAGCCGCAGCTGCTGAGGCTGAGCTGAGCAGAGTTGAGCACGTCGGGCCGGGCCCCGGCGGGGCCCCCCGCCCCGTGAGTCTGGCACTGCAGCAGGATGGTGTGGGGCCCTGGCCGGGGCCCGTGTGTGGCTGTCAGCGGCTGCTGCTGAGCTGATGCTGAGCAGAGTTGAGGCAGCACGAACAAATGCCATGGGTGCGGACTGCGGGGCCCCGGCCGGGAGGCCCGGAGTGTGAGACTGGAATGGCTGCATTGCCATGATTGCAGGAATGGTGCGGGGCCATGTTACACGGTAGTACTACTAGTACTGTCTCTAGTCTTAATGGTGGTGGTGGTGGGTGGGTGTGGATGGCAGGGCAGCCAGGGTTGCTTACTCCTGACTCTGGTGACTTTCACTTTCCTTTCCGCAGGTTCCGAGATGAGTATGCGTGCGCGGGGACACTGGGCAGGGGGGCTGGCTGGTGACTGACGCTGACCAATGGCCTCATAACATTTATCAGGGGGGCAGGGACAACACATGCGCCTTGCGCAATGATGAGGTCATGATGACACTAATGCGCGTTACCGTTATAGTGTAAGGTGTGGCATCATCAGGGTCGCGGAGCAGAAGACAAAGAAAGGAAGCCTGAACTGAAGCCCCACGCTGACCGTTGACGGACGCTCAGGACTGAGGACTCATCAGGTGACAGGTATACTCATATACTCCGAGTTTATCCGAACAACAGCGCTGTAATAAACTAATTCATCGACCAAAGTTTGGGTGGGATTTATTTAAATTTACGACTGCTATAATATAAGGCAGTGAGTCTGGGTAAAAACGTGCAGGATGAAGTAGGGCGTGTCCTCCCTTGCACGTAGTCACCAGACGTTTGAGAACATGGCAGCATTGTTCAATGTTCATGTTGGTAGATTTACAAATGCTATCATTAAACTTGTAAACCAGATAAAAATATTATGCAGCATGCTAACGCATCACTATGCCGTAGCTAGCGCTGGATGCGTCATAGTGTAGTTGTTTATTAATTACTAGTGGGGCAGGAAAGGTGGGACATAAGGCAAGATGGTTGGGGGGGGGGGGGCAACACAGATGGGTCCGTGAACAGCTGGGCCAGGGTCGCAGAAGGAGTAAGGACACACACCCGAGGCCCCCCAGACCGGCCAAGGTGGTTCTGACAGGGCCGCGGGGGCCCAGGCCTTGACATTGTTCGCTTGGAGAGGGAGGGGGAGGAATGCGCACTTTGTTCTGGCCCTGAAAGTCGGAACCTGGCTCGGGGCCTGCCTCGGACCAGAACACCCCCACTGCGTTCCAAGACCCCCGCCCCCTCCTCTGGACACCAGAACCGGGCACTGATGACCCTGCACTGTATCCCAGGAGAGACGAGACCCCTCCATCAGGGTTCCAGACGCTGGCCACCCAGCACTGGATGTACTGTCAGTGTCAGTCAGGGTCCACTTCACAGGGGTGCCAGGCACTGGCGCCCTCGTCTAGATAACAGGGCCGGCCCCTCCAGACGGGCACCAGAACCGTGCACTGCCAGCCTCCACTGGATACCAAGGCCTCCCTCCATCTGGTTGCTAGGGCCGGGTTCATCAGACACCAGTACCCGCCCCTCCATGTGCTGCCACAGACGATGCACTGCTTGACCTTGGACGAGGCACTAGGTACCTACCCCTGGAGACCAGGACGCACCTGCCCCCCTTGGGACGCGGACCAGGTGCTGGGGAGCTGTCACTTACCCCTCTGAGTGAGGGACTAGCAATGGTGGGGAAGGCAACACAGCTGTGAGCTGAGCACCGCAGGATATGAAACCAGCATCCCCTCCTCTTCATCATCTTCCTCCTCCAGTCCTCCTCCCTCCTCTGGGGCTCTGACCATGGGCAACGGCATGAACAAGGTAAGCTGGCACGATCCCTGAATCCCGCCAGGAGGCCATGATGGGTTGGGGTGGGCGAGCCACTAAAGACTGGACTTGAGCCAGGGGTCCCAGCCAGATGCTTGGCTCTGGCTCAGCTCGAGGTCCTCTTGGAACCTCGAGCCCAAATCGAGATGAGCTTTCGCGGGATGCCATGTGTCCTGGGGCCTAAAGCTGCCAAAATAGACAAAAAGAAAAAAAGGCAAAAGCGCTACTTTGCATGGCAACCAGTGTGACCGAGTCATAGCTCTTTTTTAGGTTTCGCTGGGGAACGGAGCGTAAGCTCCGCCTCCAGAGAAATCTGTAGTTTCTAGTAAGGGTGCCATGAATACGCCCCTCTATTTCATTGGCTAGCTCCATAAATGGAGGCTAGCCATTGGAACAGAGAGGCGTCCGTCATGGCCGGACCAGATTCGGGGGCGTTCCCGAGAATCTTTGGCTTTTGGCTACGTCATGCTACGTCAGCCAAAAGCCGGGAACGCCCCCGAATCTGGTCCGGCCGGGCCGTGCTTGCTGCTGTCCTGCCTTCCTCCGTGTCCCTCCTCCCGCCGTCCCCCCCTCCCCTCGCTGTCCTGTGCACGTTTCCCGTCTCCCTCCCGCCGTCCGTGTCCTCTCCCGCCGTTCGTGTCCTCTCCCGCCCCCCTCCCCTGTCCTCGTAGGTGCTTGTTGTCTTGTAGTTTCACTTTAAGTAACTAAGGCCTAAAAAATTCCAGGAGGCGACCTCTAAGCTCAGTTCATTGTAAATTTGCCCTGTCACGCATCAGGCGGTGACATCCGCCAACCTTTAAATGCACTTTTGGCAGAGGCAGAGCACACACATGCCACAAGCCTGGGCTGTATCGTGTTGTGAGTTGCAAGGCACCCTTTTGCCTGGAAAGGCTTCTACCCACCAGAACTGGGGTCCCGATTGGATGATTCGTTTTGCCCGAGCACAGGAGGAGGCGTGGCCGAACCTCGCTGACCGCTCGCCTGTACTGCAGCAGGACCTGCAGCACGAGCCCTCTTCAGCTGTGAACCCTGCCACCATGAGCGCGCGCCCGGCTTTCATAGCGGCAGAAGTCGTCGAGGAGTTTTTAAGATTTCCTGAACTCATCCAGCAGCTGGAGAGAGCCCTGGCCAACTTCTCCCGTGGCGCTGAAGGGGGAGTTGTCCAGCCGCTGCGGACCATCGTTCCAGTTGCAAAGTACAGCGGGTAAGAGTGCCTTACTACTAGTGCAGAGATTCTGGGCGCTGCACCAGCCGAGAGACGGGGAGATGCGTGAACTGCCTCGTTATTTCTGCCTTAAACAGTCATGATGCTTCTGCAGTACATATGCAAGGTCAGTTAACAATGTCCTTTCACTGACCCGAACATTCCGGGACTTTGGAGTCCGTTCTTGGTAAATTAAAAAGATAAGAGATGCGTCAATGGGCAGAATGCAAATTGTCCTCCTGTAAAGCAGAGGTGGCCAAAGGCATTAGTCACATTCATAAGAGCGTGCGAGCCTCCTGGCGTCCATTTCGTAGGGTTGAGATCGGAACTCTTCACCCACATCATTAATTAAGTTATTCACACAGACATATGTTCCCCATCCTCAGAACAAATGATCTTAAAATATGTGAATATTTCTATTTATTTAATTCTTTTTTTGCAAAGATCTCACTCGTTTAGAAAGTAACTTTCACTTTGAATTCAACAGAGCCTATATATAGGCTTTTTTTATGGGCAGACGGACCCTCTCTCCTATAAACTATAGGGCGGAATGTGCGCGACCATCTGCTTTATTGTATTTTCTCAGACAACTTTGCCGACTCTGGTAAGTGCAACGAAATTGCGTGGTAATTTGTAGTCCCTGTCGGGGATGCAGAAATATTATAAAAAGGTGGTAGTTTAACCTGGAAAGCGTGACACTTGACAGGGCTGCACAAGGCAATCCGAGTAAATCCAGGGTCTTGCTTCATCCCAAGAGTGAATAGAACCACGGCCCGGCCAGTGAAGGAATTAGCAGCTACGCATACAACCGTTAATATAAAAGAACCTATGCTCAGCTCTCACAGTTAATTCGTTGGCTCGCCCACCTCCATTGTTATTTAATTATCATTGGATTTTGAGTGACATCCTGGAACGTTCTCTCTCTCCAAACAATCCTCCTTCCTCTAACTCCTATCGCCGCTTTAAAAGAGCAGGACTGCCGTTGCCCTTTTAAGAAAGAGTGTTGTCGCTGTGAGGAAGTTCGGAGAGCAGAGCATTGTGTGTTTTGGGTGTGGAGTTTAGAAGAGAGATGAGGAAGAAGTAAGTGAGAGTAAAGAGAAGAGCCCCTTTCGAAATATTAAGTGAAACATTCTTTGACGACCGGGAGTCCTTAAACAGTGGAGAAGATACGGGCTCGGATCTGTCCAATAAGACTTGCACCTGCAGAGAGAGAATGTGTGAAGTGAAGTACTAGGAAGTACATTTCCAATTATTATACTGAACGTTGCAGGCCAAGCTGGGGGCTGAGTAAGACTTACGAGTTACTGGTTGAATTCTGCTCTGCCCAGCTGTGACTATCCCTGCTCCGAGACCGCCGTTCGTAGGGTATCATCAGACAAAGGGCTTCCCTGACATCCTGTTTGTGCATTATTTTGAACCGTAACCACAGACCACAAAGTGAATTGATAGAGCTTAAAAATGAGGTGAGTACATCAACCGTTCGTGTGCAGTGCACTGGTGCCCTGTGTAAATTCACTTCCTCATTTACTTACATCTTTTTTTCACGGACTTTAATCATCCGCTTCAGATGCAGCCTGCCCTGTGTACTGAGTGGATGCTTCATACCTAGTTCCCCTATGTCAGTCACGGGAGCCCTGGAGAATGCACCCAGGCTACGTGGACCAGAAATGACGGGGTGTTTTAACTCACAGGCGGCCTCTCTCTCCACATAAGCACACTCCAGGCAGTCCCCTCTCCTCGGTATTTGATAAAATTGAGTGCAGAGTGTGAGTGCAGAGTGCAAAGTGAGTGTGCAGAGTGCAAAGTGAGTGTGCAGAGTGCAAAGTGAGTGTGCAGAGTGCAAAGTGAGTGTGCAGAGTGCAAAGTGAGTGTGCAGAGTGCAAAGTGAGTGTGCAGAGTGCATAGTGAGTGTGCAGAGTAGTGAGTGAGCAGAGTAGTGAGTGAGCAGAGTAGTGAGTGAGCAGAGTAGTGAGTGCAGAGTGCATAGGGAGTGCAGAGTGCAGAGTGGGGAGGGAGTGCAGAGGGAGTGGAGAGTGCAGAGGGAGTGGAGAGTGCAGAGGGAGTGGAGAGTGGAGAGTGCAGAGGGAGTGGAGAGTGCAGAGGGAGTGGAGAGTGCTAGAGAGTGCAGAGTGACTGCAGAGATTAAGCTAATGGCAATGTAAATGACAATGCCATTTATTTATCTGTTTTCAAAACCAACACATAAATACAAATTTTGTCATTTACAATGCCAATAACTCTAACTTTTCCAAAGGCGAAACCATTGCATTGTAAATGCTTGTTTCTGATTTGCGGGGCAGGAGGAAAGAAGGAGAGAGGCAGGTGGAGCGGGAGGGAGCACAGATAGAGAAGGGGGTGGGTGGCACAGAGAGAGAGGGAAGTTGTGCGGCCGATTGTTACAGATACAAAAATGTCATGTGCCCTACTTTGCCAAATATAAAATACTCCCTAAGTACAGGTCGCGTGGACGAACTTTTGGATTTCTGTCCAAGTTCTTCTCCCAGAGAACAGTCTTCGGAGTGGCTGCCGAATTTCAAACAAGTAAATATTGAATTATTAATATGACATGAACTGCCACTGGGAACTTTCTGCTAATGGCCTGAACAACATTTTTGTACTAATACGGACTTACAATCGTCGAAATTGCCTGTTGTAGGAAACAACTTGCTGATTGGATTGCACTAAAATGTGTGTTAATTACACAATAAAAACGAGGTTATTAAATGGTTGTGATGTTAAAAGCACTTAATAGGAAAGTCATTTAGATATGTAGAAATAGCGTTGAGAGGGATCGAGTACAATTAATTTTAAGCCCTAATTAAGAGGTTTGAGTGGATAGGGGAAGTGATAATCAAAAGTGAGGATTAACACGTGTGTGCCTAATTTAACTCCTAGAATGTGCCCAGGTACAGTGCTGACACGTTTGCCTTTCTTGAATTGTGCTGAATGAATACATCACGGGGCTATTTGTAAATGTCAGTGTAAGCACAACAAAAAAAGCACTTACATCAATCAAAAGTGAGTAGCCGCACTTGGCGAGTTTTTAGATGTGTTTTTCCAGTAAAATTGTTTTGGAAGGACAGACAATGAAAAGTTATCAGTTCAAGCTGGCAGCCTACAGCATTAAAAAGTAAATAGCCCGCCCTGCGGCGCTCGGCGCTGCTCTGCCCAGCTTGTAGCCAGCAGGAAGGCCCTTCTAGAGATAGCATGTGGCATGCGTTCCAGACGTGGATCACTAGTGATGGGAAGAGGATTCACTTCCATGGGAAGTGCAAGCGGTTCACGTTCAAGGGGCTGAACAGCGAGCTGCAGAATGTCACATTCATTGTGCATCACACTCTGAGAATGAGACATGGCATCGCCAGCTCTGACGTGATGTGAACCAGCGAGAAGATTGGGCGATGGATGGATGGATGGACGGATGAGTGGATGGATGTATGGAAGGGTGGGTGGCTGGATGGAGGGGTGGGTGGATGGATGGATGGAGGGGTGGGTGGATGGATGAGTGGATAGATGGAGGGTTGGGTGGATGGATGAATGGAGGGGTGGGTGGATGGATGAGTGGATGGATGGAGGGGTGGGTGGATGGATGAGTGGATGGATGGAGGGGAGGGTGGATGTAGGGGTGGGTGGATGGATGGATGAGTGGATAGATGGAGGGGTGGGTGGATGGATGAGTGGATGGATGGAGGGGTGGGTGGATGGATGAGTGGATGGATGGAGGGGTGGGTGGATGGAAGGGTGGGTGAATGGATGAGTGGATGGATGGAAGGGTGGATGGGTGGGGGATAGATGGATGGATGGATGGCAAAGTGACCAAGTATATGTGGCAGGAGCAAGTTTCCATGACGGACAGGCTCTGGACATTGTAATGCTGCAGTTTAGAGGACGCACTTAGAAGCCTGAGGCTGATGCTGGCTCTTGTGCTTCCAGCATCATTGGTCAGTAAATGTGTGCTGCTAAATGAATGGGAGGTAGGGCAAAGTAGTACATGGAGGGCCGTGCCGCCGGGGGAGGCATGGTGGGCTGCGCCGCGGGGGGGCCCCCCTCCATGTGCTTTGCAGGGGGGCCCCCTCAAGTTTCGTTACGCCACTGCACGCACCAGAGGAAGCAGAGGTCCAAAGATGGCATGAAAGGAGTAATAATATTTCCTGATCTGGTACAGAGTCGCCCCGGCTCCAGGGAACACCTAAAGGCACAGGGTAGACTCTCGTCCCGACTCCTCAACCAGAGGGCAGGGAGGGGCATCAGAGATGCTGCGCGTACATGTCGAAGTCAGATAATGCGGCGACTTCGACCACCTACACCGTTTTAACCAAACTTGCCAATTAGTTTGAACAGGTATAAACACAGGTATAACATTTTTATTTTTACTGCACATACGAAAGAAATACATGCCTCATCGGCATAAAGATACAGTACTGTTGGCTTAGAATTACCGTAACCGGAAAACATGGTTTAAACGCACAAAGGTTAACAAAAGAAAAGTAAAAAATGAAAAAAGAAACAGCATTCGCAAAGTAAAATACTGGTCCACCCGCTTTGGCACTGACCTACAGCCTTGTTCAGGTGGATATACAAGTGTTATCAGAAGAGAAGGTAGTCACTTACAGTTCAAGAAAGTCAATGGTTAAAGTGGGCTGAGTCACTGAAGTTGTGGTGGGTGGAAGCAGCAAAATGTGAATCACAGATTAACAGACCAATAGATGAAGGGGCTGACCAAAAGCCCCTCTTTGTTTGAGTGACACACACACTGAGACACACAACCCCCCCCCCCCCGCCCCACCAAACACCCCACACCCCCCGAGTAGGTAGTTCTAGTTAGGACCAAAGATTCCATAGGGAAAGCGTTTTATTTGTGGCATTAACTTTGGTGCTGCTTGACAAATCTCCACAAAACATCTCCTTTATGGATCAGTTGCCATGTTGAAGGTTTCGGAGTCATCCATCAAGCAGAGGCCGAGAAAAAAGGGGGACCCAAAAATCGTTTTCTCAATGTTACATCTATGGGTTTTTTTTATTTATTGAACACGACTACAGCCCGAACTGCTTAACGGAATTACATTTAATTTGGCAGAAAGCTAGATTTTGGTCCAGAAAGCGTGCTTTTTGTAATTTGGTGTCAATCCATTCAGTCGTTTCAGAGAAATAACATTTAAAAAAATATAGATATCTATGGATGCGAGTCCTTGCAAGTGGATTTGTGGATCCTACAAAAATTTGGTTGGCTGCCAACGCTTCAACTAGGAAGTGTTGGCAGCCACAAAAAGTAAATAAAGAAAAGGTGGCAGGGTAGGAATACCCTGATGCCCCCAGATATGGTGGTGGGGGGGTCACACAGTGACCCTGCTGCTTTTTAAAAGAATTTAGTTTTAATTTTGCAGCAGACTCACAGGTGACTCCATAATTCGGCAGCAAAATCAAAACATTAAAAAAAAAAGACGTGGCCCCTGCGTGGCTTTTTTTTAAGCCCTCAGGTAAGCCAAATCTCGGTGCATGAAAGAGGAGGGCTAATGGGGTCCCCCTCTTCGGTTTATGCAAAGCCCTGGGACACTGCAATTTGCTATGGCTTGGCGGAGCACCGCTCCCGTCAATCCATAGCAAACTCTCTGCTTTCAGCAAGCAAGAAGAAAAATGCTCTGGCTTGCTGAAAGCAGAGCATGTCTGTTTCCCTGCCCGCTGTCAAGCGAGCAGGGAAACAGACACTGCTTTGAGATCCAGGGAGAGCCCCTCACACCCTTTAAAATAAATATATCTATATAAACAAAAAATTTTTCGTTTGTTCAAAATCGCAAATCTCCGAAAGTTCTTCACCGATTGCTTTGAAATTTTTACACAACGTTGGATTCGATTAAGCGCGTGTTTAAATATACACAACGTTGGATTCGAATTTGCGCGTGTTTTTAACCGAAAGGCCGAACAGACCCTATTGATTTGGTTGCTGTGCGACAACTACAAGGGACGCATAGAGACAATAGTCTACGTATATTAGGATGGACAGTTGGTGTCAGGATGGCAGACCGGGAAGTGGGTGGGGGGAGGAGTTGGTCCACTTTGCAACATTAAGAAAGGACGCATAGAGACAATAGTCTACATATATTAGGATGGACAGTTGGTGTCAGGATAGCAGACCAGGAAGTGGGTGGAGGGAGGGGGGAGGAGTTGGTTCACTCTGCAACATTAGCGCGTGTTTATATATACACACAACGTTGGATTCGAATAAGCGCGTGCCCAATACACGCATGTTTTTAATCGAAAGGCCGAACAGACCCTATCGATTTGGTTGCTGCGCAACTACAAGGGACGCATAGAGACAATAGTCACAAAAACATATTGTATACCCACAAGCACTGTGAAATTAAACATATTAGAAACGTGCGCTTACTCTTTTCTTTCTCTTCCATTTAACCAGACTGAGCCACAGCAACGCGTGGCCGTGTACGGTGTGTGTATATATATATATACAAGGTGATTTTCAGTACCAATATATCTGCGTCCAACATAAGGGAGAGGGAGACCTGTGAGCAATGCTCAGTAACAGGCAGTGAGGAACAAGGAATACGAACAATTCCATACTAATGGCGGAGGAGGAAGTCAGAGAACGCGAGGAAGCTGCACTAGATGTATTCAGCGAAAAAGAAGACCCCAACACCACTAATTTGAACAAAGAGGGTGTAGAAACAGCGAGTGGTGGCAATGACCTCAAGAAAGTATTGAATGAACTGGAGAGATACCGTAGACAAGAAATGGCAAAATGGTGGGAAATTACTTCCCTCCAAAAATATCTAGAAGTGGGAAGAGTATCCAGAGGCCTCAGAGTTCTTGTGGCCCCGACATATGAGGATCCTGATCTGCTAAAGGCTTGGGCTGAAAACAGCGCCCAATCCTCAAAGAACATGTTAGAAATTCTGGTACAATTTGCAATAACGGACAGAGCAAAACTATTGGCAAAAATTGAAACACTGTTGAAAGAACTGGAAAAAAACACGGATCAGGCAGCTGTACAAAAAGGATTGGCGGATATCAAAATCAAAGTGCAGAAACAGGAACAAACTATAAAAGACAGGAAGGCGGTGAAGTTTCAAAGAGATAGAAACGACTATCAACAAGGCAAAATCTACACCTTCTCAAGAAAATTTGATAACATACGCCGCCAGCAACTGTCATCTGCGAACAGCAGGACTCAGTACCCGACGGGAGTGAGTGAATCGGAGGCCAGTTCAGGAGCAGAGTCAGAACCAGAAGCAAGCAGAAATAAAGAGCAAAACAGGAAAATTCCGACACCCATGGATGAATTTGCTTTTTTACGTATGGAGCGGTTGACAAGCCTCAGACCATCGACGCGAAGACAGGGACAGGCGCGAGCAAACCCACCCCCTCCAAGAACAGAAGGAGAAAAAACAGGCGGTGGAGGAGAAATAGCTCAAAGAACCAGAAACAGTTACAAAAGGAACAAGAGACAATGAAAGGTACAAAAGACTCATGCAACACAGTCATAAATCTAACAGACATTGCTTTGACAAATGAAGAAGAAAAGACATTGGCTCTCGGCCTATCCTTTTGCAAAGAGGCAAATTTTAACTATACAGACACCAGGATTGATCTGTACAAATTCACCAGAAAACTAAAATTGCAAAAATATTTCTCCAACGCAAAAGAAAAACCTCAAGAAAAACAATTACCCACAACTGGTGAAATAGGGGGTGGAACTCTAAACGTCACTGATATGGAACTTTTGAGAGATCTAACAGAAATACATCTAAATGCTGCAAACAATCCTGAAGGCATCAGCAGTACACAGGCAGCAAGAGCATCAGAAATTTCGATTGGGGCAATATACAAAACACCATTTTGTCCAAAGTCAGTATTTACCCCTCTCATGCCAAAGGACAATATAGACATTTTTTCAGAGAAAGTGACACAGGATCTAAAAATGTTAGCCTTATCCAGCAGCAATGAATTCAACAGTAAGACATCTAATCAAAGTATGAAGTACACTAAACTGATGGACAAAATAAAATCTAGACCTGACATTGTGGTACGATGTGCAGACAAGGGGGGCAATGTCGTGCTATGGCCTTTGAAAATGTATAATCATGAAGCACAACTTCAGCTACAGGACAAAGACTGCTACATAAGAACTACATCCACAAACATCGTGAATATTAAGGAAAGATTTGATGCGAGCCTATACGAGTGGAAAAGGCAAGGACTAATAACAAAACAAGAATTTGACTTCCTAAAAAATGACTACCCTATAACACCTCAATTATATCTGACCCTAAGATCCACAAGGACCGCCTACAACCGCCTACAACCGCCAGGGAGACCGATCATATCGGCCATAGGAAGTCTTTTCGAAAAAACAAGCCAATATGTGGACTTTTTTCTGCAACCCTTTGTTACTGCCCTACCTGCTTACACTAGAGGCACCAGCCATTTTCTTTCGCTAATTTCTGACTGTACGTGGCAAGATGATTATGTCCTAATTACACTAGATGTACAGAGTCTGTATACGAGCATCAGGCACAGGGACGGCCTTAGAGCACTACAACACTACTTAGGCACTAGAGAGATCAAATTTTACAAACACTCACAAATGCTCCTACACATGGTAGAATGGTGCCTAGAGAATAACACCTTCCTCTTTGATAAATTCCTGTACAGACAGATACAGGGCACAGCAATGGGTACCTGCTTCGCCCCCAGCTATGCGAATCTGCATATGGGCTGGTGGGAGGAGCAGGTACTCAGGACCCAATATCAGGATGTGATGTCTGAAAATGTGATAGTATATCGTCGTTACATTGATGATATCTTCATCCTATGGAGAGGGACAGAACAGGAAGCACTTGACTTTACTGACAAAATTAACAGCAACACCCTAAATCTGAAGTTTACTTGCAACTCTAGCAAAGAGAAGACCACTTTTCTAGATCTAGAAATCTATCACGAAGACAATAGAATCCAAACCCGTACCTACAGAAAAGAGACTGCGGGAAACTCCATCCTTTACGCGCATAGTTTCCACCCCAGAAACCTAGTTGAGAGCATTCCCTATGCAGAGTGTCTCAGAATGAGGAGAAACTGTAGCACCAGCAGAGATCTAGAGACCTGCACCTCCAGCCTCCTCACAAGACTTAAACAGAGAGGATACAATGACACTACACTGATCAAAGCAAAAGAGAGAAGCGGCAAACAAACCAGAGAAGAGCTCCTAAAAAACAAGGTCTCTAACCAGGAGACAACAATTCAGGAAGATAATACCATTCCACGCATGATTACAGGCTATAATAAGTACCACACAAATTTGCGCAAAATCCTGTACCGGCACTGGCCGATAATCCAATGTGATCCTGTGATTGGTGCTAAATGCGCCAAAATGCCACAACTCACATTTAGAAAAGCCAAATCAATGAGGGAAGAATTGGTGAACAACGCACCAACCTTGACACCCAAATCAGACTGGCTTAAAGCGCAAGCAGGGTTTTTCAAGTGCACAAAGTGCAAAGCGTGTAAGCATGCAGAAAATACCCGCTTCATAACATCGTCTCTCAGAAAAAGTCCCCTGAAAATAAAAAGCCACTTTACCTGCAAAACAGAATATGCAGTATATGTTTTGCGTTGTACCTGTAACAAAATCTATGTGGGCAGCACATTACACCCGGTACACATAAGAATCTTACAACATCTCAGGGCGATCGCTAATGATGATCCGGCCTACCCGGTAGCGAGACACATAAACAGAGACCATCATGGCAGAGCAGGGGACCTAAGTTATTTTGTAATAGACAGTGTCCCAAAACCCCAGAGGGGGGGAAACAGACTATTAACACTGAGGAGACTGGAGTCCAAGTACATAATTCTGTTAAACAGCAGAGCCCCACATGGGCTCAATGCAGACGAAGCTCTCAATGTACATCTCTGACAAACACCCCTTTATTAATTGAAACACTTGTCTGATTATACATTCACTATCCCGCATTCTGCCAAATCCTCCTCCGCCATAAACATCTGAAACTCACCACCTTGTAAATACCCGCACAGCATTTGGCAAACACAAACCACAAACACCGCATATACAGGCACCCAACAAGACAGACACTCATTTCATCAAGTGATGGACCCCGACTGTACACCAGAATTTCGAGCAAACAATTCACAATTCACAGTTGCCACTCACCGTGCACAGAAAATGAAGTGTAGAAAACCATACGCACACGTGATAATGTGAATCACATAGGCGAACTCACGCGGACCCCGGGCTTCCAGCGCTATAAATCCACTAGGAAAGCGACATGCGTAAAACCCGAGCGAGCTCCCAGTGAGGTGATCCAACACCATTATGCCTACATACATGCACACCAGTGCTTCCGCACATCATGCCTAACCTAACCTACACCTTACCTCAAAAGCACAGCCTCCAACTGTGTTAAGCGCCAAGCGATTTCACCGTAACACGAGCAGCTCACACACGGGCCGCTGCAAACTGAAGTTGAAGTTACAGACTGCGCGCGCAAGTGAGGGTTTTATTCATGAATTGTCAAAATGCTCGCAACTTCCATCACTCTTTGAATTTATCCTCACACACGGCAATCCGAATAGAATGCTTATCTACCTATCATAATACTCAATGCAACATGGAAATATGAAAATACAATGTTTAAATTGATTTCCAAGATGAATGTTACGGTACCATGACTTGCGTTTTTTTTGCCGTTTAAACTTCACTACGTCTATCGTGAAAGTGCCTGTAACCATGACAATCAATGGTCTGTTTTCTATTATTTTCACTTACTATGAACTCTGTTTTCACTTTAATTTGATCACATGGTAATTTGTGGCTTGTATAAAACACGTATACACTTGGAGAGTAGTAGATGTAGTGACCAAGGCGGCTGGGTCCGTCGAAACGCGTCTACGGTATGGAATAAAGAAATAATCCTTGATACATACCTCACGGTGTCGGTGCCTACTTTGTATGCTGTGGAGAAGGAGTGAAAGAATATATATATATATATATATATATATATATATATATATATATATATATATATATATATATATATATATATATATACATACATACATATATATATACACATACATATATACACATACATATATACATACATACATACATACATATATACATACATACATACATCCCCCTCCATTAAAATATATATTTTTTTAATTGGAGAAAAGAAATCTCCGGCCAGCTGCCGGAGGCCATGCCCCCTTCACCACCACTCTGCAAACGCGCCTCCTGACGCAGTGGTGGTTGGGGAGAAAGGAAGTCCCCTTAGATGCTGATATTCCTTGGGGTCCAGAAGTCCCTTCTGTTACCTCCAGTAAGGCCCATACAGCAGGATTGCTGGGAAGACTTGGAGGCCACCCCACCTTACAACACCACTCTGCAAACGTGCCTCCTGGCACGCTGCTGGTTGGGGAATGAATTTCACTTTACTCCTGAGGGCATCAGGACTAAAGTGGACTTTTCTCCCAAACCAGTAGTGCGCCAGGAGGCGTATTTGCAGTGTGGTGGATAAAGGGGGCGTGGCCTCAAGACAACCTTTCAGTAATCCAGCTGTGTGGGTCTTACTGGAGGTAACATGAGGGATAGTTGGCCTCCAACAACCCTCAAGAGCCAAGGGGACTTCATCACCCAACTAGTAGTGTGCCAAGAGGCGCCTTTTCAGAGTAGTGGAGAAAGGGGGTGTGGCCACGGAAAACCTCTCAGCAAACCCACTGTGTGGGAGTTACTGGAGGTAATAGGTGTAGTTTTCCTCTAAGGGTCCTCAATAGCCAAGAGGAGTTTATCCCCCTACTAGTAGTGCATCAGGAGGCACGTTTGCAATGTGGTGGAGAAAGAGGGTGTGGCCTCAGGCAACCTCTTGCTGTGTGTGACTTCCTGGAGATAACAGGAGTGCTAGTTGCCCCCCTAGGGCGTCCTTGGGGGCCAACTACCCCTCCTGTTACCTCCAGTAAGTCCCACAAATCTGGATTGCTAAGATGTCTTCGGAGGAGACGCCCCCTTTCACCAACACTCCGCAAACACGCCTCCTGGTGCACTACTAGTTGGGGGGGATGAGGTCCACTTTACTCCTGAGGAGCCTTGGGGGCCAAGAAACCCTCCTGGTACCTCCTGTAAGTCCTATACAACGGGATTCATGAGAGCTGGTCAGAGGTCCAGCCCCCTTTCTCCACCACTCTGCAAACGTGACTACTACTTAAAAAAACTTTAGAAATTCACTGAAAAAAACAAAGGTTACAGGGATGTTATCGTTAGGCTCAGATTTCACTCGTACAAAACCAGTGAAATTCAGTAGTTATAGTTAGCTGAGCTAACTAAAACGAGCGGCCTGTAATGCACTGCTTATGACCTCACATATTACAACACTCATGACATGGTCAGTGACATCACTGATGATATCTTTAACAGAATCACCAACGCACCCTCATAGAACCGTTCATACACCCACTACCACTCCCACACAAGCATTCAGAGACCGATACCAGTACTTACATACCCACTAACTGATTTATAGATCTACACATGCATCCACTCACTAACCCTTACAGCCACTCATTCACTAATTTAGTCACTGACATACCCACTCATACAGGCTAAAAAAACCAAAGGTTACAGGGAAGTTATAGTTAGGCTTACATTTTGTCAAACACAAAGCCATATAAATTCAGCAGTTATAGTTATCTTAAGTATATATATATATATATATATATATAATTATTATTTTTATGTAAGGCTGGCAAAACTGGTAAATCTGTTTTCAGCCCAGACCTAAAAATCTGTAAAACCTGCATTATTTGAAAACAGAACATTTCAAATCCCAGCTTTCAAATTACTTAATATATTAGTGGCTCTTAATTGAACTGCTTGTTCTTTGTGGTCGATCATTCAGAATTAATGGAAACACTGAAGTTACTATTTACCAAATGTTTTGTCCGTTATCAATTTTTCACCATTTTGACATTATCCTCTTCAGACAAAAAAATCAACATTAAATCGTATTTTTGATGGCAAGGAGATAAAAACATTGTTATCAGACTTCAACGCGAGCAGATTCTTTTGGGAAGATATTCCCAAGTCTTTATTTTCTATTTTACCAAAACAGTTCCCTTACATGTTAAAAAATAAGTGTCCTGAATGGTTAATGCCTACCTTGCGTTGCCGGAGGCTGAAAGGTAAGTAGGGGGTCTCCTATATAGTGTAAGGAGAATAGGAACAGACAGCTAAATAATAGGCAAGACATCTCTCTATGGTGGCTGCTATTTGAAATAAGTATAAAAGTATGGAAATGGATAATCAGCGAATCTTAAGGCTGTTTAGAAGCTAGTTTAGACTTTAATCAATGGAATTGTTTGAATCTTTACAGTGACAAAACGTTGCTGTTTTTGGGCGGTACTATAAGGGAATCTGACTGGACTAGGACCTGCTGTGCTGGTACACCTCTGGGACGCAAACCAAGTCAAGGTGGAGATGTATTCAGCTTGGAGTCAGATATGACTATAGGAGTGGACTCTCCCTCTGGTATCGGGGGCAAAGTTAAAGAGACCTGCATGGATTTTAGGGCCAGGCTAGAGCGGAACCAGATATGGGTTCAAAAGGCATAGATTGCGCTAATGATGGTTTCATTGGTGGTTTTCTAACTGAAGGCCTCCGCGAATTCTTAGGGCCTAAAGACGTGCCAGAGAGAGCTGGCAGAATTTCAAAGATTTGCAACATGCCCTCGATCTGTTGGGATGCCATCAATGGCCACTGAAATACAGAGTGATTTGGGATCAGTTGCAGAATCACCTAATGGGGAACCAGCAGCGAGCCTGAGGCACACCTTGACGTTCTCTCGACCAGGGGCAGTTCCTGACAGAGGGCGTAGGGGCCCCGCCCTTCTATCTAACGTTTTGCCTCAGTCCACATATGCATTAAAACAGTGCCTGCAAAGTACAGGCACTGCACAATGCCTAGCTCTCTCTCTTGCCCTCGGTATAAGAGGGCCAGGCAGCTTGGCAGTTTTAAGAAGCACATGCGCATGTGCTAACTATTATGGTTTCATTTTTTCGGAGGGGGGCAGGTTATGCATCTTAAGCCAAGGGATGTTCTTGCACTAGCCCTTGGCCTCCCCGTACTTCGGTGACTTGAGGCTCCACTCCCAAAAGAGGCAAGGGCAGCATGACAGTTATGGCAGACCCGGAGGCTTAGGGCATCAGCCCTGTACTTCCTGGGACTGTATGTCAGTCATTGCTTTCAAAGACACTGCCACACACCCCACCCTCTCCAAAGTCGTCACAAGGTGGTGTCAGCAAGCATCAATGATCCCACCCTGTGAAGAGTGAGAAACACTAGAGTAGAATGCAGGCCACCTACGTACAAGGCAGTTGGGGGAGGACCAGTCTGTGAGAATGTGACCTGAAGTCACAATATAATGAGATTCATGGCTCAGTGAAGTCAGGTCCCATGCATGATCTGAAGAGTTACACTGCACATGCTTATGATGTGGCGAGAGTATTTGTTTCCAGCATTTGCACTGATCACAGCTTCAGACTGGACATGGTCTGCTGCCAGTACCTGCACCTGCAACAGCACCATTCAAAGCAGCACTGCACTGAGCACTGAAGCCAGAGGAGTGAGCACACTTGGAGGGCAATGCTTCCAGTGTCCTCTACTGGACGACGGCGATGAGGGCGAAACCTGCATGGGGACAATAAGCTCCACATTGGCCATCAACTCCTCCGAGGCAGCCCTGGTCAGTGGCGTCTTATTTTATTGTGTACGATTCCCGAAACAGCAAAAATGATCCTGGCCAGGGGGGAATGGGATTCTAGCAGGATGTAGCTATTGCGCATGAGTGAGTATCAATATCAATAAGGGCCTCCTGAATTCAGAGTCGTCGACTCAAACTCACACATAACGTTGCATTATTATCTGTGAATTACAGGGTAGATGTGGACCAATCAGCAAATTAACAGGTTGATCCCATGCATGAGCCTTAACAATATTTGGTCCATATAAATAGCATAAGGTGTCCTCAAAGTATTTTTTTAAAAATTAGTATTTCATTTACACACGGAAGCTTTTCACCTCTGAGCATCAGATTATTTGAAAAGTATTCATGAAAAGTGAGCGGTTTTAAACATTAACTAAGAAATATTCCTGCCCCCACTCTGATGAAAATGCTACTAGCAAACTAAGAGCCAAGTCAGCTGTCATGTGCAGTACAGCCACTTGAGTGGTACCTTTTTCTGATATCAAAAGTTGATGCTTTGTTCATAACTCTTAGAGGATGTGATCAGAGCATGGGTGATGGGCAGAATCCACATTTTATTTTTGGCAGTTCTACATAGCGCAAACCTTGACCAAGGGCATAACAGCACTCCACATACTACTTACACATTTGTATTTTTTCGGCACAGGGAGATTTGCAAGATGCAGCACCCAAGGCAGGGATTCGAACCTGGTTCCCCATGTTAACGGTTAACAGCTGGAGCCACTTGGCCACTAGGCCACATGGCCTCCCATGAAAGCCAGGCTCCAAGAGGACCGTGAGCTGAGCCAGAGCTATAGGTCTATTTATGTAGGTATCCAAGTGTGCTCCTCAGCATGACACTGTGAATGTTGAATATATGATGTTACCACGATTTCAAATACAACGCATGGCTTTACCACGCGAATTTAACATCGCTAGTGTCTTTACCACGCAGAATAATAGAACGCAGCATTTTACCACGTATAAAAACGTTAGTAATCATCCAACGTCCATTATGCCCAAAAATACACTAAAATAAACATAATGAAACGGATAGGCAAAAAAAATATGTCTTCAGAAGTGACATTGTTTGTCTTTTGTCACTTTCACTGACCCTCTAAAATCGTGTCCGCAAGCAAGATGGCTGAATATTTCGTCAAAGAAGGTCATTTGTTAATTTGTAATACACATTTTATATTACACATTCAGTTAGTTTTTTTAATCGTTTTTAATGTAGATTCCAAAATGTTTTTGTAATTTTTTTTGTTGTTGTTTTTTTGGGGGGGGGGGGGGGAGACCCCCCCAGCCACCCTTTTTTATTTTTTTCCCCATTTCCACCCATGCCTTTACTACTTATCACGTACTTAATGTATGCGTGAAAACACTTCTATCAAAATAAAAAAAGGACTTCTTTTTTTACGTACACGCAGAACGTAGGATGGTTGACCGGAATGTTTCTTGGTGGGAAAAACGATCGTGGAAGGCATACGCGTGGAAAAGACGTTTACGTGGTAAGTGCCCCGTTGTAAACGTTACGCGTAGTAATGCCTTCGTTGTAAATGATGTTTCCCGTGAATGTTCATGTCTGATTCTCCTCCGCAACATCATATAACGTGTCTCCTGACTTCACGGGGAGTCTCCGGTGCTCTGCCTTGTCATGTCAGCCCTCAGTAGCCTATCCCTTAATCAGGGGGGGGGGGGGGTTCTCCTGCACTAGGCATATTTATGCCAGATTCTCCACACGTAGTGTTCTAAGAGGGGTCCTGACTCCAGACAGAAGCTACTCAGTGATCTAACAGAGGGGTGACACCGACTGTGCTCCAGATAGCGCAGATTCTCAGGACATCACACAGCAGGATATGAATGTGTATTCTACAATATAGACAGTGCAGCAGTCACAATCTTGGTGTTGGTGACACATGCCTGGGGCTTGGATTATATTGTGCATCACACACCCTGCCTACCCGGGCTATGATCTGCAAATGTACACACAGACTATGTTTTACGATTGACAGGGTTTCATAGTGCTGTAACAGAATTGGGCTGTATGCACACCCGAGCTTGCTGCCCAGCATAGAGTGCTAGAAAGCCTTATCAGGCCTAGCAAGTGGTATATAAATGCAATTACATTAAAATACAATCAGCCATATCCAGCAAGTAAAGTAAATTGATTTATGTAGAATACAATGAAAAAGAAGATGTAGCATATACTAAGCAAAAGGGGATGCATTTCACCATTATGGCGTAAATCCCTTCAGACTGCCTTGACATCTATCTAGATTTCTATGAAAGGAAAGCGTTCATCATTGGATAGTTTGTAAAGGTTTGTTAAATGTATATTACATCACTAGTAATAAACCAAGCAAACTAATTAGAAAAATGTATCATGACATTTGTGTCACTCATCATTATATTGCTAGTGATAAGCTATAGTGTGTTTTCTTAGGAACTCCTCATAGGGGCTGCCGAATATCACTATGGCAGCCCATTCTGGACTCCACCTCAGGCCTCCTCTTTCCACCGCTCCAAGCTTCGTGTCTCTTTACTGGAGTCACGCAGGTTCTTATTCATTCCTGTTGTCTCCCACTGTCAATGTTTCACAATCTCTCCATCTCTTCTCTTACCTCCCTTTTATGAATTTCTGTCTCTTGCTCCAAGTCAAATATTTTATGAGTTTTCTGTTGAAAATGTTTTTAAGAACTCTGTTTTTGGTCCATTTAGAACAAAAATTGTGCTATTAAATGCACCATTTTAGACCAATGTTTAGAAATGTTCTTAGTGGGAGCCTCCATCCCCCAGCCCTCCCCAACCATCTTTGGCAACATCTAGCTTGCTGGCTACCCTCACCCGCATGCCAAAGTTCATTCATTGGTCTTAGGCCCCACCGCTTACAAATTCCACCAGCTGCGCCTACTCTTGACTTGTGTGGCAACGAGTGATCATACGAGATGTGGTCTTTCTGTGCTTCCACTTTGACTTACAGAAGACTTGGTCCGTGAGAAGGACCTGTTGGGAGAATGACCTCAAAGCAAGGACGGGACCATGAAGAATTTCCGTGACTTATTTCAAGGCTCAGCAATTTATAGCTTTGGTTGATGTTGCCGGATCACTTTTGTCCTAATTGGGCACACTCCTCACGTGGCTTGGAGTGGTGCCCCAGAACCAAACATCAAAGGCACCTCATGGGAGGATGTCACAGACATTTATTAGTGTCACTCCCTATAAGGTTTAAAACGTATAGCTTTAGGAGGAGTCATTGCACCGAGAAGAACTAAATGGAAGCGCCCTCCAGATCTGCTTACGAAGGCGCAGAAAGAAAGGACCCCTTGGTGACGAGAAGAGGTGGCAGTTACAGTCAGCTCCGTTGTGACTTCCGGGGTAGAACGAAGTCAAAGCTGAGCCACCTACTGATGTGCGGGAGCAATGCTGTTTAAATCTTCCAGATCCAGTCTTGCGACTGGGGTTATTATAAATGTGATGTATCTATCAATCAATCAGCGAATTTGTATAGCGCGCTACTCACCCGCTAGGGTCTCAAGGCGCTGGGGGAGGGGGAGTCGCTACTGCTCGAACAGCCAGGTCTTGAGACGTTTCCTGAAGGATAGATGGTTCTGGGTCAGCCGTAGGTGGGTGGGGAGGGAGTTCCAAGTCTTGACCACCAGGTAGGAGAAGGATCTTCCTCCGGCGGTGGTTCTGCGAATGTGTGGGACGAGGGCGAGGCTGGCGGATCGGAGCTGGCGGGTGGGTGGGCGTGTAGAATGTGAGGCGGCTGTTGAGGTATTTGGGGCCCATGTCGTGGAGAGCCTTGTGTGCGTGGGTGAGGAGTCTGAACGTGATCCTCTTGCTGACGGGGAGCCAGTGCAGGTCTCTCAGATGGGCGGAGATGTGGCCGTGACGGGGGATGTCCAGGATGAGACGTGCAGCAGCGTTCTGTATCCGTAGGAGTCTTTTCTGGAGTTTGGCTGTGGTACCAGCGTAGAGGGTGTTCCCGTAGTCCAGTCGGCTGGTGACGAGGGCCTGGGTGAACGTCTTCCTGGTTTCAGTGGGGATCCACCGGAAAATCTTTCGGAGCATGCGCAGGGTGTTGAAACAGGATGACGAGACTTCGTTGACTTGCTTGGTCATCGTGAGGGAGGAGTCCAGAATGAAGCCTAGGTTGCGTGCCTGGTCCGTTGGCTTGGGGGCGGTGCCCAGGGCGGGGGGCCACCAGGAGTCGTCCCAGGCAGAGGGGGATGTTCCCAGGATGAGGACTTCCGTCTTGTCTGAGTTCAGTTTCAGACGGCTGAGCCTCATCCATTCCACGACGTCTTTCATTCCTTCCTGGAGGCTGGCTCTGGCGGTGGTGGTTGGTGAGGGAGAGGATCAGCTGGGTGTCGTCAGCATAGAAAATGATGTTTAGGTTGTGTTGGCGTGCGATGGGGCTCATGTAGACGTTGAAGAGGGTGGGGCTGAGCGAGGATCCTTGCGGAACGCCGCAGATGACTTCGGTGGCCGCGGATCGGAACGGGGGGAGGCGGACTCTCTGGGTTCTTCCAGCGAGGAACGAGATGATCCACTCCAAGGACGTTCCTTGGATTCCGGTGTTGCTGAGGCGTTGTGTCAGGGTGCAGTGGCATACGGTGTCGAAGGCTGCTGAGAGGTCCAGGAGGATGAGGGCGGCTGTTTCCCCGTTGTCGAGCAGGGATCTGATGTCGTCGGTGGCTGCGATGAGGGCGGTCTCGGTGCTGTGGTTCGCTCGGAAACCAGACTGCGAGGAGTCGAGGGATCCGTTTGTCTCGAGGAAGGCAGAGAGTTGTTTGTTGACAATCTTCTTGATGACTTTGGCAGGAAAGGGGAGGAGCGAGATGGGGCGGAAGTTTTTGAGGTCCGTGGGGTCCACGGTGGGTTTTTTCAGGAGGGCGTTGAGTTCGGCATGTTTCCAGCTCTCCGGGAAGGTGGCGGATGCGAAGGAGCTGTTAATGATGTCCCGGAGTTGGGGTGCGATGATGGAGTCGGCTTTGTTGAAGATCTGGTGTGGGCAGGGGTTGGTTGGGGACCCGGAGTGGATGGTGTTCATCGTGCGGGTGGTGTCTTCGGTGCTGACCGGTGTCCAGGTGCAGAGGGTGGTGGTGGGGGGCGCTGGTTCCGAGGTTGGGTGCGTGGTCTGTGCGCCGAAGCTGTTGTGTATGTCGGCGATCTTGCGGTGAAAGAACGAGGCGAGTGAGTCGCAGAGGTCTTGCGAGGGTGTGATGTCGTTGTTGCAGGCGCTGGGGTTGGAGAGCTCTCTAACGATGCTGAAGAGTTCCTTGCTGTTGTGGGTGTTGTTGTCCAATCGTTCTTTGAATGTTGTCCTTTTGGTGGTGCGGATCAGCTGGTGGTGTTCGCGGGTGGCGTTCTTGAGGGCTGTCATGTTTTCTGTTGTCATGTTTTCTGTTGTCTGGTCGTGGCGCCAGGCTTTCTCGAGGGTGCGAGGGTGTGGCAGGTTTTCTTGGAGATTTTGAGGTCGTTGGTGATCCACGAGGCTTTCTTGCTGCAGGGTCTGCTGGGTGGGTTCTTCAGTGGTGCGAGTTCATCTGCGCAGTTGGTAAACCACTGTGTGAGGTTGCGGGCTGCTTCGTTGGGGTCAGTCGTGTTACTGGGAGGGGGCTGGCTGAGGCAGGTGGTGAGCTGGTCGGCGGTGATCTTGCTCCAGCATCTTCGGGGAACCTGTTGCGGCTGGTGGTGGGTCGTGGTTCTCCTGAAGTTGAAGTGGACGCAGCTGTGATCTGTCCAGTGTAGTCTGGTGGAGTGGCTGAAGGAGATGTGGTTGCTGGAGGAGAAGACTGGGTCAAGCATGTGGCCGGCGTAGTGGGTGGGGGTGTTCACCAGTTGTTTGAGTCCGAGGTTGGCGAGGTTATCCTGGTGTTGCTGTCATTGTTGTTCTCCAAGTGGTAGTTGAGGTCCCCTAGGAGGATATAGTCTGAGGACGCGAGGGCGTGCGGGCTGATGAAGTCTGCGATGGTTTCGCTGAATTGTGTGCGTGGTCCCGGGGGTCTGTAGATGAGAGTGCCTCTGAGGGTGGTCTTGGGGTCAGTGTGTATCTGAAAGTGAAGGTGCTCGGCGGCGGTGAGGGTGTCGTCGGAGTTGGTCGTGATTCGGATGGTGTTTCTGTGGACGATGGCGATGCCTCCTCCGGTTTGGTTGACGCGGTCCCTCCGGGTGATCTTGTAGCCATCCGGGATGGCTATGGCGATGTCGGGGGCTGAGGAGGCGTTCATCCAGGTTTCTGTGAGGAAGGCGGCGTCTGGTGATGTTGTGTCGAGGAGGTTCCAGAGTTCGACGGCGTGCCTGTGGATGGAGCGGGTGTTGAGCAGGATGCACCTGAGGTGATTGTTGCTGGTGCTTGGCGCTGGTGCTTGGCTTGGCAGGGGCGGTGCAGGTTCGGAGGCAGGTGAATTTGCAGGCTTGGCAGATGAAGGGTCCATGGGTGCGATTCGGGCTGGCTTGGTAGCAGGCGGGGTTTCGGGCGGCGTTGAGTGCGTGGAGGGTGGCGGCGTCGTTAAGTCCGTCGTGTGGGTTGGCGTCGTCGGGGACCAGGGGTCGTGGAGCTGGGCGCGGTCCAGGCGCAAACGGGCGCAGACAGGCTTGCCTTTGGCGGGCCTTCGGCGCCAGGCGCTAGCGGTGCGCCCGCTGCGCGGCCTCCATATGAGGCGAATTGGGAGGGAGGAGCAGCTGGGAGGCGGGAGCGGGGGGGCAATGGGCAGGGGTACAGAAGGAAAGGGGGAGGGCCGCGGGGGAGCAGCGGCGGGGGGGCACAGAACGGCAGGGATACAAATCTAGGGATGCAACTAAAATACAAAATGAAATACATAAATGGAATACAAAATGAAATAAAAGCACAAATAACAGATTACAGTGTGGGCAGACAGCCGTAGGAAAGGAGAAGGCAGCAGCAGGGGGACACCGAGGTCAAGGGCGAACCTTCGGCGCCGGGGGCAGAAACGTGGTCACAGCGGCGTGGGGGGGTGGCCTGGGGTCAGGTCATACTCACCTGCCCTTCCGCTCCACCTCAGACAGACAACATCGCTCCCCATCTTCGCAAGAAACCTCAAAACCTGGCTCTTCGACAGACCCCCTCCTTGATGGAATGGAACCTGCACCCCCCCAACCCCCCCCACCCCTAGCGCCTTGAGACCCTTACGGGTGAGTAGTCGCGCTTTAACAAACTCCTGATTGATTGATTGACCTGCGCCGTGCGGCCTCCATATGGATAGAAGTACCTATCAGAAATATTTTTTTTAAAGCCTCCCCATAACATCAGAGAGGAGGAGACGCATAAACGAAAAATCAATAAGACCAGGAAATGCAACTTCGTGAATACATCTGTTTTAAAGCACTCGGGTATTGGTTGTGGTCTCAGGGGTGACTCCATCGTGTTTGAGTGACTCGACAGCCTTGGAAAACTAGCCATTCGCCGACATGCTCTACTTGGACAGCAGAGGGCGCGCTTGCCTTGCAATACCCTTCTCATGGCCTCAGACGAAAGACCGACTAAACTTGAAACGGTAAGAAAGAAGCCCATGCGTGGCTGTTACCTGATCCCGTTCCGCGTACAATGAGCCCAATCACTCTTCAGGCCTTAAACAAGCAAAGCAGGAGATAAACTTGGGGTCAATCCAAAGAGCACACAGAATTCGTCATCGTGGTAGCTGCTAGAGTTTACCTCAACAGGAAAAGAGGAGTTGTTTCAAATGTGCTGCCAACTACGTGGCTGACATTTTTACCTTGGTTCTGGAAAACAAATTATGCCGCCTAAAACATTTTATTTAACCCTGTAGTGCAGTGTATTCCACTACCATGTCTTTTGTGGAACTTTTCCAATAAGCAGAATCCGGCCCGGTTCTAGAGGGTGTGGGCCCCAAGTTAGCCGTGTGGGCTGGGGCCCACCCAAGGCATATTCACAAGCAGAAAACACGTTTTATTATTTTTCTTGAAATAACCACGCGTGCCTGCAGCCTCCCTGTTAAAGCCTTACTGTGTAACTTGTATGTATTTATGTCATTACCTTGGGCTATTTTAAGAGTCTGGGGGCAAGGGTGAGGTCACGGGGGACGGATGCTATTACTGTGCATGTGTAAACCGAGGGGGTACGGAGACCGCAATCACCGGGCACGCCGTAATTAAGAGATTACAACAACGGTTTTATGTCAGAAACAGTGTGAAGGATATTGCCCTTGGAAAAAAAAGAAAGTGAAAAAGCCCATATAATCAGGAAACGCATCCTCGTAGTGTTTTGCTGTATTTTCTTTCTGCTAGGATGGTATTCCTTATTTTTCGTTGCGGTCACTGGAATTATGCGGCTGGGAAAAATCAACTTATGCTGCAGGGCTGACTTAATAATGAGGCAAGAAAAGCCAAATAACAGTGTAATGTGGCACATTTTGGGCTAGAAATGCCCTGTGCTGCCGCTGTTCCCCTGGGGTGCTCCCAGAGCGAGGAGCTCTCTAATATAAATAGAAGGAACTTAAAGAACATACACCCCACTTTGGGGCACTGCTGACTGTGCTTTTATTCTCAACCAACAAATCCTCTCATTTTGTCACATGAACAGACAGACAGAATTGCATTATAGTTAGGCCCACTGGAATTATGCGATTCTGCAGCCGCAGCGTTTCCCTAGTAATTATGGATTTTAAACCTTTGACACAAAACCCATCATCTGAAGCAACATTTTCAGATTTTAACAAAGACCTTCACAAAAGGATCAAATGTTACTAAAAATGCCGTGATGTGGGCTGCACGGTGGAAGGCCCTTTGCAAAGGTTTAATTATCACTAATGAGGTGAAACCTTTTTCCACATGGAGTTAATGTGCAAAAAATTATAGTAATAATATCCCATGTTAACACTTAAAAAGTTAGTCAACCCTGCTGCATAATTTGGTCCTCACGGTTGCATCATTTTCAAAGGCCCTGTTTATAGCCAGGGCCACTGGAATTATGCGATTGTGGGGACGTGGTGTTTTTTTTAATAATTATAGCTTTGCTGTGTCTGCCACAAATACCATCATCTGTTGCAGGATTTGCAAATTCTTACAAAAAAAGTTGTTTCTAGATCAAAAGGTTCAAAAGTCAGTAAAAGCTCAACGACGCGTGTTGTCGCGCTATGGAAGGCCCTTTGCATGAAGACTGGCCACCTTTCTGCTGCTTATTACTACATTTGGGTGTTAAACTGGTACTTATGAGGTGAAACCAGACCGTGTTATTAATTGTAAAAATGTCAAAAGAACGAAGTCGTACTATAACAAAATGTGCTACACTAAGCAGCATAATTTGCCTTTTCTTGCAGCGTAATTTACTCAACCCTCCTGCATAATTTGTTCCTCTCAAGCCACATTATTCTGGTGGCACTGTTTTTAGTGTTGCTGCTCTTCGAGTCCTAACCTAAAGGGTGAGATGGGGAGAGGGGGGGAAGTAAAGAAGAGAGACGAGAGGGTACTAGGGAGGAGGCTGAGGCAGGAGGGAGGATACTGAGAACACAAGGAGGATGGTGATGGGGACAGAAGGAGGGCAAGTAGAAAAGACAGAGGAGGGTGAGCAAGAGTGAGAGAATGGCGAGCACCAGAGAAAAGGGCGAGGAAGAGAGAATGGGTGAGGTGGAGAGAGGAGAGTGAGGAGGAGAGAGGAGAGTGAGGTGGAGGAGAAGGGTGAGATAGAAATGGAAGGGTGAAGTGTAGTGAGAGTAAGTTGAGGTACAGCGAGAGGCTTGTGAGGTCAGGAGAGAGAGAAAGTAGGATAAGGTGGAAGGAGAGGAGGGTGAAATGAGTCAAATTTGAGAGTGAAGCGAAGGGACGTATGGAAACAGGTGGCGGAGGTGGCGCAAGAGTAGGAAGATGTAAAGAGAGAAAAGAGTGAGGTGGGAGGAACTAGAGGGTGACGTGAGCGGGACTAGTAGGTCAAGTGGAGCGAAAGGAGGATGGAGTGAGAAGAAAAGAGGGTGGCACAGACAGGAAGGAGGGTGAATTGTAGAGAGCACAACAGATCAAACCTATTGATTTAAACCTCTACAAATACACAGTTAAAACAAGTAGTCAGAAGCCGGCAATAAGTATGGTATGCAGCTCACACCCGTACAACGCACTTAGCATGCACAGACCCAGCTCTCAGACACCTGGGAGACTCCGGACAACCCCACTCATCTTTAAGGCCTACCCATTCTTCTTCATGGCCCACCCATTCTTCTTCATGGCCCACCCATTCTTCTTCATGGCCCACCCAGATCCCAAATCCTGAAGCCACGGCGGAGTAGAATTAAAATAATCGCGTCAGGAGGGTCGAATAACTTCGGGCTGTGAACAGGGCGCTTGGGAAAGGTGTGAGGCTTACGGTCACTGAATTGCACAGTTTGTAAACATCTCACCCCGTGAAACGGACTTGCTCTATCTATATGAGCTCTCGGTAGTGAATGCCAGCTGCACTGCTAATGAGCATTGTTTGTATAGACGGCTGTTGAGTTTTACAGTTGTGTTAGACACATGAAGCCAGCCTGTCGTCTTCAAGATCCGAGTTTAACCATTTCAGTGGACTCTGAAAGCATAATGGGCCTCGGGATCTTCTTTGTGGCCGGTGTTATTGTGATCATGTGGGTGGATATCCAGAGGTTTGAGACCTGCTGGCAAACCAGTGTCCTTGGTTGATTTTGCTGGGTTTATGAGTTGTCCATAGGGTATAGTCCCTACTAGACGGCATGCTTGTGCCAACGAGACGCGTGAAGAGCAACACAAGGGTAAGCACTAACAGCAAGTTCAACATTTGCACGAGCTTTGTGGTTATGTTTTACCAGTGAGAGTGGTACCTCATTACTGGAGCCTCAAGGTTTTGGAGGAATACCGTGTATGAAGAGTGACAGCGTCATAAACAACTGGCGTGAAGTCGCAGGAAAAGCAGGTGTCCATTAGGAAGAGCATGTCAGTAGACTACTGAAGCAACATAAGGAGATCTAAATTGGTGCAGAGCGTTATTAGAAATTTGGACTTTTGTCGAATAGAAAATCCTACAGTACAAAGCATTAACACTCTAAATGTTTGTTGTGTCTACTTTGAAAAAAAAAAAATTCCTAAGCAATGGTCTATGGAAGATGGTGAGGTGTTGTAAACCAAGAGAGCTGGTTATTGGGATATAAATCCCACCCTGTACTTGCAAAGTAGACAGAGAAAGGTGGAGAGGAGCCGTGTGACAAACATCTAATAAATGGAAGTAATTAGGGGCATAAAGTGGGACACTTGTTGGGAGGTTTGAAAGTCTTAAGAGGGTAGTGATATCCATCTTATGAGGGATTTTCCTCTGGGAAGACTTACAAAAGTTGTAAAAGAGGACATTTAGGTGCTGATTTCGAGTTTGGCGGAGAGCATACTCTGCCGCAGGAATGACAGGGTACTCTCTCCGCCAAACTGAAGATCCTCCCCACCTGATTTACAGATGGATGGAGCTTATGAATGCCAGCGACATGAATTACTCTGTCTTCCTTACAGACACTCCTCCAACTGCCTGATGGAGTAAGGGCGTCTGAGGCTTAGCGATTTGACCGCACCAAGCGATTTATAGAGGGTGTTCGAATGGCCAGTTATCACTACCTCTTACTACCAGGTTTTACCTGGTGGTAAGGGGCAGGGAAAACTGCAAAATCACCTCTACACCATAGGAGACAACTCAGGTTGTGGGGGTGATCAGTTTTTAATATTTTAGGGAAAAAAATCCTGCTTTGGGATTTTATTTTTGAAAATACAAAAACATGTTAAATGCTTGACGGGAAGGTAGCATCGTTTTGACAATGACATTAATCAAACGTTTAATACATTAATAGGAATCACCATCACAGCAGTTCCTGCCACGTAAAGAGATGTTTGCTGGGTCAGCAGACATCTCTAGATTTTGCTGGCGGAGGACCCTCGTTATGGCGCGAGTAAAGTACTTCGCAATATATCAACGGATTGAACTCCGTTTGCCAAAGTCTAAATTAGGCCCTTTCTTTTACTGTTGCAATTTAGGGTGATATTTTACCTAGTGAATTGGCATAAGGTGCATAACGTAAAACAAAATACAACTCACACTTGGCCAGATACCAAACATTGTCACAGAAGACGCAATGCACCAATCTAAGCAAAAAGGTGTTTGAATTGAACTCAGCAGTTTCCAAGAATTCAACTACATATGTATAGCCTCAGGCACACATTCTGTCCAAAAATGAAACCTTGGTTAGCCAAGCTACCATGGATAGAATTACTGCCAGCCAACAACAATAAGCATCAGGTTTTCATGAAATTGTTACTTGCTAACATTTGGCAAGACTGCTACATTGTCTTTCAACTCATGGTCTATGTCTGCATTTAAAATAAACATGAAAAATCATTTGAAATGTTGATTAAATAGGTGCCAAAAAAGAAAGAGCAAAATAAAACATCACCACTGCAAAAAAAACAGCGCACACCTACTCCTACCTTCCTTGGACCTTTGTAAGTGGGCTAACTACAAAAGCCACAAAAATGTATAGAGTGAAAGTAACAGCATAGCAATAAGGCACTAAATTATTGTTTCGCCGAACAAGCTCCTTTCTATGTCCGTCATCCTCTCAAAACCGGAGTTGAGCTGTTAACAATTGCAGGGAGTGGGAGGGCCAGCTTGAGGCCAGTGCGACTGGTGCAGCCGCACTGGGTGCTGACCTGTGCAGAGGGGTGCTGTGTCCTCAGCAATAGTGCTTAGCAATATCTTATGAAAGCAGAGACCACGGGCAATTTTGCAGGTGGGAGTGAGATAATCCGAAGAGGAGGTCATGGGACGTGGGGCACCAAAAGTGATTGTCGCACCAGGTGCCACCAGTGATAAAGCCAGCCTTGGGGAGAGGGGCTGTCTACTGGGGGCAAAGCCGTGACTCCGGGCTCATGGGCCTCAATCTGCAGAAGGCCCTACCTGATCTGAGGGTCTGCCTGCCTCTTAGACAAGGTTCAATTCAGTAGACTGTCGGTGAGGCGTGCTGCTGATGCTTCTTAAAATATAGAACCACAACCTAGGCTCCACATGCGGAATCCAATCGGACTTCGGAGACTGCTGTAAGAGCTGCTCGTGAAGTCAAATGAGAGGAAGAGACGGGAGCAATAGGCTCTCTCGTATCTCCCAACTAAGTATTTTGGTAATTCATGAGTAGGTCTATTGTGATGATGAAAAGATCCAAGGTTAATTCTTTAAGTACGTACATGTGTTTTACCACAGTGATTCGTAAAGTAATTTTAGATCGAATTAAGATGCCGGAGTCATTTTACTACCGCCCAAGATCATAAATAATTCAGTATCTTCTGCGATGTAGTCACATTACTTCCAGGAAAGCTGGAGAAGCATTTAACGGTCTAAAACAGTATTAATTAGATAAACGAGCCAAGTGCTAGAATCCTTCTTACCGAGCCATATGATGGAACTGTATTGAACTAATACTGCAGTTCAAGTATAGTACAATGCTTTCTAAACAATAGGCAAAATGTATACATACCTTTGTTAGTTGTGCAGAATTCGAACTGCAAAGATTAACACTTAAGGCCATTCAGCAGAAAAATTAGTTCACACAAATCAGATCAGCATAATTACATTTTTTCAATTGTATACAATGGGAGTAGTAACAAAAACCACGTTAGATTCCTATGAAGTACTCAACATGGCTCCTCTGTCTCCAAGCAATACCATATACATAATGGGTACACAATACTGTGTGTTCTAATACTGACACAACCAAGCAGCAACGAGGAGTAGGTCAAAAAAATAAATACTTCGCTGGACAGTAGACTTCATCTGATTTGAAGGCGTATACTGATTCTGTAGACAATGACTTATTCTATAGACAAGGTTAACCAAGGTCTAATCCCAATACTAGCAGACCAAACCAGCCCCAAACCCGTATAGAATCCCAAAGACGCGACATAAATAAAAATGAAGAAACAAGCAGACATTTCAACTAATAATTCTATGACAAAACCAGAAATGCCAAAGTGATCTTAGAAGAAAATGGAAACAAGCTAAGAACCCTAAAAGGATGCTCTAAAATTCACTGCAGGCCTTAAGTGAACTGAATTCGCTAACAAAGGTTGCTCAGTAAGCAGCCTCACAGAATAGGGCACAACAAAGAAATGTAAACTGTGTGTGTCAAAAACCCTCAACTCTGCACCTTAGCGAAAACTGTTCTAGTACACATCTACAGAAAACTAAATCTATGCTTAGCAAAGTTCATTACCTTTTATTTTCATTTAATTAGCTGAACATACCAGCAACCAATATTGAGTCCCCAGTACTAGGTTCCAGAGTAGGAATCTGATACTGCACAATAAGAGGTTCATGCACGCATGCACGCTTGCGCACACTGTTACACACGCGTGTGACTCCAGCGGATGCATACACCTATTTCCGTGGTAATAAGGGTTTGGAATGGGGTGAGAACAACTATCTGAGCAATTCCAAGCCTGCGAGAACAATCTTTGCAAACACTGGCTTTTCACATGAACAGAGGCCTACTCTGTCTCAAAACCATCAGTGTCCCTATTCTCACAAAGGTGGACAAATGTATAAATGCAGATGTACTCCTGCATATTCAGGAAGAGCAGAACGCGTCCAGTTGTTAGTTTGCCACCCTGTTTTGCTCCATGTTACTCAAAAACGCAAAATTACTCGCAAGACAAAAACAATGTTTAGACCAAAGTTCGGGGAGAGCAGATAAAAAGAACTATTTGCAAGTTAACACTCTAATATATATCTTATTCAGATTTAGAAAGAAAGATGAGCACATCCTCCTAAACATGCAGTTCATTCAGGGTAGCGCAGGCTATCTGGTTACGAAAGACTTATTGTGGGCTTACCAAGAACTTATAGTGAGCTTACAACCTGCACACTGCTTATCAATAGTTGGCTTTATTATCACTTATATTTGCTTGATTTTATTCAATGGTCTTCCATGTCCCATGTTGTCCATCTTGCGTTTGTCTCTTACTTGCAGTAGATCACCTTTACCATCCTTTTGCTTGGCTGACTTGTATCCTTCCACAGATCATCTTAAGGGAACTCCTTTTTGGTTAAGAACTCTATGAGAGTGCATGTGCTTTCCAGCTCTCTCAATCATGTGGGTTTCCACCGCCATACCCCTGCCCCACATACTCCATGTTGCTCTCTCTTTTATAAACTTCCCAGAGCTCGGTGTTGCTCTCTTCCTCGTGTGCAAATGTACTCTACATGCATATCACAGTGAACTTTTCAGCTACTAAACACACCATACTTGCCTCAAAGGTGGCAAAATCGTCAAACTCATCCGGGCACACGGGGTGGTCATCCTCTGCAGAGTAGCCCATGTCATATAGCTGATGGTCAGAATCTGCAAGAAGTCAAGGGACAACATTATTAATTGTTCATAGACCAGGCACTTTTCAAACCACAGAGAGACCAACATAGTAGGGAGGAAAATCTTTTTGCAAACACATCAGCTAGGTAGAGTGTATGAGAAACCTCTCCTTATGCCCAATTTTTGATCAGGTCACCAAAAGCACGTGTTCACCTTTGTGAGTGCTGTGTAGAGTTCCCTTGGTGATCACATCACAGGTAAAAGCATTCTGCAGTTCATAACAGTTTTCGGCGAGCACGTTAATAAGATCTAAGATGCACAATCCATTTCAGTGCAGCCTTGACCACCTTTTACATGGTATTTGGGTAGTTAATATAATACACAGCAAACTCTCCTTCTAATTATGCATCAGCAGTATTTTGTGAAAAATAGCCCAAAGCTAACTACTAGGTTTCAGGCTAGCATTAGATGAAAAGTCCTTAGAACCCAAGAAATTGAAAAAGAAAACAGTGTTGCACTCCCTAACCTTGAGGTCGCTCAGTTTTGAAGTTATTGCTCTGTAATTAATGCGTTTGCAAGCAGATCTTACTATTGAACTTTTGTATTTATCCGGAAAATTGTGAAAATGGGACGGTGTTAATTAAAAAGGTGATTGTGGGCTAAGGCTAGTAGCTTTACTTCAGTTAAACAAAGTATAAAGTCTCTAGTGTCAAGGAAGACTGCATGTGTTGCTCGGTGAGTCTTTTAGCCAGTGACAGATCTTTTCACAACAACGTTGCTTGAAAAGAAAATCTGCATCCTCCTGCTCTGATTCTTTCTACATCTGGTATTATCAGATTTCTTGGTGCTAATGTTGTATTTATCCTTCAGGTATTCTAGTGACTAACAGGTTTATACCCCGACTTCCACGGGCAGACAATTAAGTCTGGTTTGCATACCTTCAGTGTTAGAAATTGGATTTCTGGTCGGCAGTATGCATTCTGTCCAAGCAGGAACCACAATCCTAGTCAGAGTAAGTCAGATGCACACCATAAATTAACCTGTGCTCACCATCTGGTAGTTTGGCACAGACCAGTCAGGCTTACCTTAAAACGCAATGTATTTGTGCAACACTTCAAACTGTAACACAGTGAAAAAAACACAAAAAGTCCACACCAGTTTAGCAAAATAGCTTATATGTTTATGAGTAAAGCAAGACAGAAATGTCAAAAATCTAATAAGTAGAAGTCAAGATATGAATTTTTAAAGAATAAACAGTTTTCCAGTGCTTAGAAACAAATAGCGCCAACCGGGCTATCTGGTTACCCTTGACTAGTGCAAATGCAAAAGTTCAGGCCGACCGCGATGAAGCGCACGTCGGATACAAGGACCAGCTTTGGCCTACTGAACAGCACATTGGACGCATCAACGTCAAAGGCAAAGCGTGGAGCAAAGTAGGAGGTGCATCACTGCCGAGCCCGCAGATGTAGGCGGTGCATCTACTTCGAGCTTCGCTAAGATGCGCTGAGACTCAAGATGCAATGAACATTGGGGCGACGAGTCGCCGTCTAACCACTGGGCTGTAGGCTTTGCGAGCAGCACAAAGCGATGTGTTCTCACTGAGCCACGCAAAGTCAGAGATGTGTCGCAAACATGGGACGATGCATTGCGCAGTCAGTGATGCGGTGTTCGTGCAGCAGCAGCTGTGCGTCGGTGTTAAAGGAAATGTTCCAGTTCTAACAGGCAAAACGTCGTTGATGCGTGGATTTTGTTAGTTGTAGCTCTTGCTACTCACGTCCCAGGGCCCAGGACTGGTTTGGCACCACTTGGCAGAGTAGGACCCACAGCAGACAGAATACAGTTGCTGGTTGCAAGATGAAGAGAGAAGTCTTTGAGATCACCGAGACCTCAGAAACCGGAGGCATGCTAACACGCCCTTGGAGACACTTTGGTTCAAGGATGTAGAGATGCAGGTCCAGTCCTATGGACTCCAAGATAAGGGGCAGCAGGCCAACACACCAAAGCAGTTCATCAAAGCAGCAGTCCTTCCAGCAGCACAGCAGCACTTCTTCTTGGTAGAATGTCCTCAGTTCCAGAAGTGTTCTGATTTGGTGGTTTAAGAGGTCCAGTACTTTTGGGGCTTTGAAGTGAGGGAGACTTCAAAGAGATGCACTGCAGTGCAGAGTCCCTTTCTTTCGTGCCCTGGCTTACGAATCACTACAGGGGGGTATGCAACCATTTGTTTGGGGACATGACACAACCCTTTCAGGTGTGTCAGCTTCTCCCTCCCAATCTGCTCAGGATGACCCATCAGCATGCAGATGACCACACAGTCACACCTACCCTTCCTTTGTGTGTGGCTACCAAGAAGGAATGCAGGGATCCTGCAAAGACGTATATTCTAGAGACACGCTGAAGACACCACATGGTTGAGGTAACAACATGCACATTTCTAAAACGAGTATTTCCAGAATTGCAATTTAAAAACAAACTTCACCATAAGTTGTGTTTTTAAATTGAGATTCCAGACACATCAAATTTGGGGGTCTCATCTTTTTTCATTTGAAAAATACACTTAGAAAATGTAATAAGGCAATCACCATGTTATCCTATTGGAGAGATAGTCTTTGCAGTAGTGAAAAACAAATGTAAGAGTATTTCACTACCAGGAAATGTAAAGTTTAAAAGTACATGTCCTTTTTAAATACACTGCACCCTGTTCGTGGGCTGTCCAAGACCTACACTGGGGTGACCTATATGTAATAAAAAGGAAGATATGGGCCTGGCAAGAAGGTTAACTTGCCAGGTCAACATGGCAGTTTCAAACTGTACACAGAGGCTCTGCAGTGGCAGCCCTGTGACATATTTAAAGGGCTACTTATAATCAGTGCTGCAGGCTCACTAGTACAATTTGATCTAATCCCCAGGGGTACATGTAGTGTACTTTACCAGGGACTTATAAGTAAATCAAATATGCCAATTGTGGAAAAACAAATATTACTAAGATTTAAGTAAAGAGCACATGCATTTTAGCACTGGTTAGCAGCGGTAAAGTGCCCAGATTCTTAACACAGCAAAAATGAAGCCAGCAGCAACAGTAAAAAACAGGACATCAGAAGGCAAACGGTCAGGGGAAACCACACCAAGGATGCCAACTCTAACACTCCAAACAACAAAGAAGGGTTTGAACTCTAATCAGTAAGGCTGAGCCCCTAATCAATAATAAACACCAGAATGCCAGTACTGATAAGTAATTCACCTTTTTTTTTTTTGCAGAGTTTTATATAGCGCGAACTAGACCCGAACCGAATCAGGTATCAGAGCGCTTTACATATTTTCCAGTTACGTTACATGAGGACACACTTTCATTTTAGGCACGGGGAGATTAAGTGATTTACCCAGAATCACAGGAGGTTTTGGCGTCGTTACCGAGACTCGAACCCAGATCCCAGGTCCGAGGTCGAGCGCCTTAGCCGTTAGGCCAACTCCTCTCCCCAACAATAGCACATTGAAATGAAACAGTGTCACCACAAGATCTCCGTTTCAATCTGAAATCAAAGTTTATTCATCAACATGGTCATTTCTATGGATTCATGAAATTATTTGAAAAGCATTAAAAAACTTTTATTTCACCACACTCACGCACTTGTTTTTCTTCAAACCATACCACCATCCATCGTCAGTTCACTTACACACATATTCTATCCACTCACCACTCAATGCTCCCATTCTTTCACAATCATCCACTACTCCCACTCCACACACATTCCAGCAGCCATACACCCAACCCACTTTTCGCAACTCCAAATACCCAATTTGAACCAACAATTCAACTACAAGCCAAAAAAAGACTAGATTCAACAAACATATAGAAAATATTACAAAATTTAAACACGTTAAAGTACACTCAATTGGCCACAAACAGGTCGACGCGTTTCGAACCCCCTAATGTTCCGGGGTTCTCCTCAGGACCGACAAGCTCAGTCAAGTCTCTAGATCAGCCAATCTAGATTTCTGATGCTGCATGCTTTTTATTATTAACGGTCAGCAGACGTGCATAGTTGAATCCCCACTGCATTTAATCTGGGGATGTTTCTTTTTGTGCAAGTCCTGCCTTTTGATATTTGGACTGCCCACAGTCGTAACGGCAGACTATGGTGACCTGCGAATTCAGATACTACGGATGGATTCGCTACTCGCGTCCAAGGAATTAGGACACAAGCCACCACGCCCTGATTCATTCCTCCGTTACGACTGTGGGAAGCAGCTAGCTTCGCCCATAGTGGAGTGAGCTTTTGGGCTGCCGGGAAGGGTTTTGGGTGCCATTTGATTACTGTGCAAAATACAAGGCACTATCCCATCTGGAAATGGATTGTTTCACAGTGCTAAACCCAATCTAAAGGGCTTATAATTCACAAATAAATGTTCAGCTTGACTAAGACTATTAATTTTGTCTAGATGGATTTGAACTCCCTCTTTACATCTAGAGCCAGCTTCGCCAATGAGTAGCTCATAAGGTACTGGTAGCTCTCCAGCTACCTAAAAGTAGCCCTCCAGCTACCTAGAAGTTGCTCTTCTGTGTGCAGCCCAGCCTATTAAATTAGAAGTTTTTGATTGGTTGCCTTCATATAAGTATACCAAAATTGAGTGTGTGCTTTTGAAAAGAAAATGTGAGTATTTTCAGAACTCATAAGCTGTTTTAAGAAAAATGGCTGCATTCCCAAAACATATTTAAAATTGACATTTGAGTGATAATTCATGTGGCATTGAGAGACCTATTAATAATAGCATTATCTTGGTGATAGGGGTATTGCAACTATCGCTGTTAAATATTACCTATATAGAGGCATTAAAAATTGACAAAAGATTCTTTACATTACTTTTGGCAGCCTTGCCTGGATGCACCGAGGTGACCACTGCTAGTAATCTTGCGTGAGGTGGCCACTAATTTAACCTCATCTGCTTTTGACACTGTTACAACATAACAATAGTAGCAGCTCAGGATGATTTTCATTGTACATAATGAAGTCCTATTACAAAAAAGGGTGGAGATCCTTGATCTACAGAGCAAAGGAATCTCTGTGCTGGAGATAATGGGTTTGGAAAGAAAGTAGGCAATGGAATAGTCTGATTAACATGAAAATCTGACAATACTTTCTGATGAGGGCTCATCATTACCATGCTCCTATAAAAAGACAATGTAAGGTTCGTGGATGCACACGGCTTGAATTTCAATGACTCTACGAGCTAAACCTATTAAGAAACGTAAAGTCCAAGTCAAATGTTCCAAAGATACCACTGGTTCAGTTCAGAGAAAAACCTTTAATTTAGAGAAGACTTTGTTAAGTTGTCAAGATGGGGAATGGAGAAGTAACTTGTGATTATCCACTAGGAAATCTTTCACTAGAGGCATTGTAAAGAAAGGTGTTGGGAAGGATATTGTCTACAGGCAGCAATTATCGCAAGATGTACCTTAACTGAGGAGAATTGAAACGCAGATCCACTAATAGGAGAAGGTAAAGGATTACCGCCTGTTCTTGACATCTCAAAGATTACCACAGTTCTGAGTACACCAGAAGAAGGACTGGTTTAATTTAACCACATCGATGCTATGCATTTTCCCGCTGTGTGCTGGAATCAACAAAAACACATGTTACATGACGAGCTGGGCTCGTCATGAGCGTAGCAGGAGGCTACCTCATGACGAGCCCAGCTCGTCATGAGTGTGGAAGGGGTTAAAAGAGTACGATGTTCTGGTTGAAGGACATTTGGCCTTTTAAAAAATGTCCATAGAACTTGTGACAGATTTAAATGCCCATATTGTATGTGTTCATGAGTTAGGACTCTATATTCTGGTTGAGATACAGAATATGTCCCCCAAAGTTGTGCAGTAGGTCCAGTGTGTACATCAGTCTCTTGTGTGATCACTCCAACAGATGTATTAGGTTGGTGCACCACCATTTGCAGAGCCACTCTGAAGCTATAAATATTCTCCTGCCTTAGCAGTAGGAAAGCTTGGTTAGTACTACTGGAATCAATGGTATCGAAGAAGGGCACATGGAAACATCCTTAACTACTCCATCAAAGGGGCATTCCCATGTACTATGATTTTCTTGAAAGGTTCCACTGAGTAAGGTTGACTCTTCATTTTGAATATGAAGTAAATGCACTGGTTTCATCAGAGCCATTTCAATATCAACTGAGCTTTGAGAGATAGTGGTCTGTATGGTCTTCTTCCTCTTTTGTTTAAGTAATGCATTTCCTTTGTATTGCCCGTTTGTACAAGAAGGGAGTTTGGCATGAACGATGGAAGAAATAACTTCAGAAGAAAATGGACTGCTTTCAATTCACAAGGCTGATGTGATAAGACATTTCTTAGTTCAACCAGATACTCAGTATTTGAAAGTGGTTCATGTGAGCTCCTCACCCCATGAGAGGGGTATGCATCATTCAAAATATTTGTATCAGGTACCTTGATGAAAAGGATTCCACTTCAGAAGATTCTCTGATCCACACCCCAAAGGGACTGACTGAATCTAAGAACAAATCTATATTGCTAGCTGCTGGCGTACAAGCACCATTGTCATCTAATCGCTGCTGAAGAGGCCTCATGTGTAGCCTGGCATTAGGTATCAGGAAAATGCAAGAAGCCATTGATCCTACCAGAGAAGATATCTAGCATGCAGTCTGATTCGGTATTCTTAGAAAGCTGAGACACAGATATATGATAGTTTCTCCTCTGAAAGATGCACAAAAATGACTCAAGTGTCCAGATAATGGATGGATTAAACTGGTAATATAGTTGATTTCATGTGGTTGACTTTTAGTCCCAGATGGCAATGGTTGACTTTTAGTTCAAGATGCCAAAACAATGTCTAGTTTAATTCGATTGTGGTACAGAGCTTCTGTGATGTTGAGCCTTATCAGCCAATCATCCAGTTAGCAATAGACACATCTTTTAATTTATTTTTCTCAGGAATACGACTTCTTGGTGCTAACTTTAGTCCGAATAGCAAGACTTTATAACAGATGTGGTTGCTGCCAAACAGACACCTCAGGAATTTCTGTTGTTTTTCGATAACTGATATGTGAATGTAAGCATCCTGAGGGTAAATAGCCCACATACAGTACTTTTAATGCAACTGAAGAAATAATTTGATGCAAAGCCAAAATTCTTAATTATTCTCTCCTTTTCCTATAGTTGGCTTTCGTGAAATTGAGAATGGGTCCGACTTCTTGTTTGGATCACTTTTTTCAAACCACAAAGTAAACTGAATACATTCCATTTCCTTTTTGGTGATGTGGGGCTTCATTCATAGCTTCTATTGTCAATAAGTTAATCACTACATCTTGGAGTTGCTCTTGATGCCATTGGGAGAATTATCACAGGCGTTGACAACCTCCAAGGGGGACTCTGGCTGGGTGCCGTCCGCCGTCGACCCCACTGCAACTTGTGGGGAACAGGGCGTCGAGCCCAGCGCCGCTTCTGACGTCGACTCAGGGAGCCACTCAGGGCTAAGCGGAGACTGAGGGGTGGGCTAGACTGACGACTGGGAGGACCCACTGGGTCGTGTACCAGTCGGCATCGAATCAGCTCCGGAATGCACACAGCCGGCGACGAATCCGCTGGGGAAGACCCAACATGAGTGCCTTCCACCTCTACAGGACCTGAAGGCGCACCAGGGAGAGGGGGTGACAAAAATAAGAGCGGAGTGCTTCAGAATCAGCCTCCATTTGGGCTCGTGTCGCTCCGGCACCCGGAAAGGGGGGTAAGGAGGAGACGACAGCAGGACACCCGTCCCCGGCAGGGAGCGAGAAGAGCAAGCACCAGCATCACGGGTAGGGGAGGAAGACCTCCTGGACTTACGTTTGTGTTAACCCTCCGAACGACAGCTGGGGGAACGACCTCTGGAGTGGGCTCGATCCCAAGAGGGAGAGCGGCGAAGCGAAGGAGTAGGACTGGACAGCCGTGCGGCAAACAATTTCATCCGACGCTCCAGTAAGGACTTTGGTTTCATCCGCTGACAATCGTTGCACTCTTTGGAGTCATGGTGCACCCCGAAGCACCACATACAGATGGCGTGCGGGTCTGTCACAGACATCTGACATGCACAGGTCTCACATGCTTTAAAGCCTGAAGGCATAGCACACTGTTCCGGAGCACCGAAGGCGGCGAAAAGACACGAAAAACAGGTCAAGGAACCACTGGTTTTCCAGGATCAGCGTTGGGACGCGGAAAAGAAGAATTCCTAACGTCAGCGCCCCTGGAAGGGCATATATGGCTCCGCTGAGGTCACGTCCGTGGACGACGTTAGGGCGGAGACGTGCGTTGCTGCCCCCGGCGAGCAGAGGTGCTGCTGCGGAAAGTTTTCCGGATCCAGTCTGACGCCTGGGGATATTCTAAGTTAAGGAATCTGCGGCTAGACATCGATAAGATAGGAATATTCATTATTCGCTGTGGAGCCTTCTGCTTCAGACCAGTAAGATGAAGCCATGAACTGCATCTCATGGTCAAGAATGGCAATATCCGCAAAAGGTCTGAAAAATCAGCAGCCGTACCAATTACCTGGTTTGAGACCAGCATGTTTTCCTTCCAAACGTCTTGGAAATCTTGTCTGTACTTCTCTGCAAACTGCTGGAGAGAATCCCAAAGGGACATGGAATACCTGCTCAATAAGGCATTAATACTAGCAGTTTTCAAAGCTGTGGCCGAAGTCCTTTACATCTTCCTTCCCACTGAATCCATACTTTACTCTCCTTTTTAGAAGGAACAGTGGAAGCAGAAGCATATACTTTTCTGGAAGCTGATATGATCAGTGAATCAGGGTATGGGTCAGCTCTGGAGGTTCAAACTTCTTTAATATCCTAATTGGCACAGATATGGTTGGCTGATACAGGAATGAGGAACAGTTGCATGACCAGTTCCAAATGTCCTGGCAATAAAGGAAGAAGAGGTCTTAAGTTGGCCCGATGGTGGGGGATCCAACTAGGACCAGTGTAGATCATATAGAGATAGGCATTGCTTTAATAGGTTTGGCCACTACTCTGGCTAGGACATCATAGAAAGTTGTATTATCTTCAATTGGTAACATATGACAGGATGGAGGGTCTATCAACCATATATGGAGGAAGATGAAACTGTCCCCTAAGAGTGATGTAGCAAAAGTGATTGGGACCTTCTCCTAGAATAACCTAGACCATATCAAGGGAGAATGTTGAGAACAATCTCTGGAGGGCGATCTAGGTATCCAGCAAGTACTTGTATGATGTGATCTCTCTGGAACAGTCATAAGCTATGGAGGTGTTGCCTAGCCTGAGAAGCAGCAAAGAAGAGGATGGTAGTGCCGGTGAAAACTCTGGTAACACAAACCTCCTTGGTGTAGGTGAAAGCCAAGCCAAGGGAGACACTTCACTTGTCTGCAAGTAGTATCTAGTGTCTTCAGAGTCAGAAGTCTCAGGAAACCTTCTCTTCTTTAACTAAAGTACTAAATCAGTTGAAAGTTGTAGGGTCCTGTTTGACATCAATATCTTCAATTCCATATGTTGTTTTGGCATTGATGTCGCTTTCAAAAATGGCTGATGGTCCTCACCATCCATGGTAGTATTGACAGCAAATGACCAGTGAATCTTATCTAGAGGCTGTTGGTACCAGGAGGCAAAAAAACACAAGTAGCCTGACTGTTAATGACAGGGCATGTTGGGATACCAGAGGGGTAGGATTCCTTAGTGGTGTAGTGCCAGTTTTCCAATCTGATTTTTTTCTGCACCCTTTCCTGTCTATAATATCGTGCTTTCCTTTCTATATCCTTTTAAAAATGTTCTAGTCACAATTTCGCATGTATGTGACTTATCAAAAAAACAAAATGAATTACAGAATTTGGCAATATGGCCTTCTAATTGACCGCAATAATTGACTTTTCCTTTTAAAATTGTCATTTCTACTGAAATGTTTTGTACCTATATATTAGTGTATATATTTTTTAAAGTGCTCCAGGATCCTAATTCAATACTTAAGAATATAAGGAGAATTTCTTATTTCTAAATACAATTTTCAGATCTCTTTGGATAGCCTGAAGTGTTTTGTTAGCCAATGAAGCAGGCTGACTAAGTTGTTGAATAATGCTCAAGAGGGAATTCTGTTAAAACCTTTAGTATGAAAGAAGGTAATAGTCGTGGGACATCCAATTCATGTAAGATGATGATAAAAGTTTCTTCGGAAGAAAGAGCCTTTAGTGTTCTCAACCCACTGGCTGAACTGTTCGCAAGCAAAACCACCGTCTTCAAAGTCAACAAGCCAATGCTGTAGGAGCCATAGGTCTGAAAAGCTTGTCCATTAGAAAGATAAATAACGAGGCCCAAATTAAGATTCTAATCAGGATCGGAATTTTTGAAATTGGTGTGGGGAGGAAGGGGGGAGGGGGCAATAACAATAAACAGTCCTGCAAAATGAAGCTTTTTCATTTAAGGCTATCATCTTAATATCCATGTGTCCACAGCTTAGTTTTTTTTCAGAACCAGACTGTCAACTTCAACAATGGTATAGAGGACTGAAAAATAACATTCACACACTGCCTCCCTTCAGTGAACCCACACTAAGCTGGAGTGGAACATTGAGTAGGTTTCAGGTGTGGCGTAACGGCCAGAGCTGCCGACTTTGAGATGGGGGTCCAGGTTTGAGACTCTGGGTCGGCTAAACGGCCTGTGATTCTGGTCACATCGCTTAATCTCCACTTGCCTATGGACAGTGCCTGGATACCCTCACTGGTGGCAAGTCGTGCCCTACAAATCCGAGCATTTATTTTTTTATAAACATTTTATTATACAAGTTTATGACGGTCAAAAGCTAATTAACAAATGGCACAAGAGATTTAGTAACATCTCTGATTTGTTGGACATCGTGAACTTCTTAAGAGTGGGATGGATAAAAGGCATGGGATGAACTGAAAAAAGGATTTGATTTTCTCTGGTCAACTGACTAAGAGAGCATCTACCAGATATGCTCTTCCTACTCCAGTCAAGGAAAGCTCTGAAGAATTAAGTTATTCAGCTCCCATTCAGCAAATAATGCTAAATCATGCTTAGGTTTTCTGACTTTACATTATTCTTTCCCTCCAGATAGGAAGCACCAGGGTGAATTTTATTTTGGAGACACAGGTCCCCAGCTGCATCTTTGCACTACTAAAAGCACAATATTTAACAGCTCACATCAGACACTGATCCGCAGAGGAAACCTCATAACTGCCTTATTACAGAAAGCACTGAAATGCCATACTAAAACAGATTAAAAGCTGTACCAACGTAAATATGAAACATAAGCAGCTACTGAATGTGGGAGCTGGTGCCTCACTGCTTTTTCGGGCAGAACATATCACCAGAAAGTAACTTCCCCTCGAAAGAAGAGGAATAGGCCAAATACCTAAAAACTCAGCAGTGAGCTTAAGGTGTTTTATGTGAAGAGTCACACCTTGGACACAAAATATGCCTGAAGGGTTGGAAGCTGCACCGAGGTGGGTATTTTGTGGTAGTAAAGTTAGGAATGGGATCCTTTAGGAGTTTGGTCACCTATCTCTCCTGACTGGATAGAGCAATTCTTTTTGTTTGGACAATAGTAACCCCAACGATACAGGAAGCCATGAGGCCTAGTAATAACAAACCACACATCAGAGGCTACAGCCAGTCAATTGAAGTGGTGGACTGTGCATTCAAAAGCATCTATTCTATTAGGGAAGGTGTCTTAAAGATCCAGCATGGATGTCCTTGGTTTTCTTGTAGACAATAAACTACATAAATAAAGCCCAAGACGCTTATTGCTTTCTGAAACCAATAGTATTGTGCCTAAGACAACGACGTTGCTGTAGCTCCTCTAAACACTAGATATGCATTTGAAATGCAGGCACAGAAGATAAAAGGACTGAGGGACGGTCGAGGTCATCCCTTTCCTTACATTTTATCAACGCAATCTGAATCGGAGTGATCATAGACTATTTCTGAGAGATAAAGGGATAGACATACTTCTAGGTTGAAATAAAAGCTGTGGGAGTGGCTTTTGCAGCGCAAGTTTTAATTTGGGTCAAAATCTAAATAATTTGTTAAGGAGGGATGTTTTTCTTTTACAGACTGTGAAGCCATAAAATATAGAAAGGTTAGGAGTGGGAGATGTGGGGGTTGGGGAGTACCTGCAAAAGTGTTGTGGAGAGGACAGTTAAGGATCTTGTCATTAGCACAACTGTTTTACATTTCTCCAAAATGTTAGCAGTGTGAGAACCAGGTTTCAGCACTCCATATTAAAAACACTTTGTCTTGTATTTTTGGGTGAAGGAAAGATGTAAGTAGCCAAGCATGCCCTTGTACACTAATCTGGCTATTCATGGCTCTGGCCATTATGTAGGCCCTATTTTATTTTTATCAAACAGCAGATGGTGCAGAGACAAACAAGTTACCTTCAGTAACTCTCTTTCTGGTGAATACTCTAACTAACCACTGACTCTTCACCGTAGAATTCTCCTCAGGTGCCAGGCTAGATCCGGAAACTATTTTCACCATTTTTCAGAGTTACATGACGCTCAGTGGCATCATGCAGCTTTGCGCTTGACTTCAACTGCCCAGGACGTAACAGAGCAGAGCAACATATAAGTATCAACTTTTTACCTTTTGGCTCCATCAGACACAGAGGTTGAACAATTGTTGGTATCAGTGTGATGAAATCTAACTTCAGGCCTTTAAAAAAAAAAAAAAAGACAATAATGTTGATACAAAATAGTAAACACACGCCCTGGGCCACATCTGACATTTGATCGCGTGAACAGCAAAAGCGATCAGATAAGCATTACGGCCCTGCTTAAAGCTCAGAGGAGTGAAAACACAGAGCGCTCCCTTGTGTGAACTGCTGTTAGACAACTAAAAAAAACAGACGGGAGGAGGGGCCATCATGCGCTGTGCGAGTTGGAAGCGTGTGTTGGCCAACCCCCCAAAAACGATATGGGCGGAGGCAAGAAGAGGCCATCACACACTGTACAGTGTGATGGCCAACCAAATTGTTCTCTCGATGAAATCGCTGGAAAGAGAGCTAAGCACACAAAGGAGGGACATTTACAGAAATGCACCAATAACAAGCCAGCATTTTTGAATGCAAAATGAAACAACAATGGCAATTGGTGGGTGAAAATTGCAAAAAACACAGTTAATGGACAGAATGTAGAACAATGTCATACATTCACACCAGTACAAGGATCTGGGCCTAAATCCATCGTTTTTTTGCACTCCACACCACCCTGGGTTAGACACTGGCTATATGCAAATCAGCTCTGACCCTGTGCCTCATGGGAACAGTCCAGTCCGAACTACCAAGCCATGTCTTCCCCAGACCGGAATCAAGCATCCAAGGACCGGTTTCTGGCTATCAGCCTTCATCAGCCTGGATAGCTTGACTCCAGTGGTGTGGAGAGCCTGGGACTCACGTCTGAGCATACCCAGCCCACTCGGGGTGAAAATTGCAAAAAACACAGTTTGGTGGGTGTGCCAGTGCCCATAGGAGGATTCATCAGGTCTTGCGAGGCTCGACCTAACCAGTGGTAAAGCCCATAGGTCCCAAGGAGAACTATGGGCTTTGCCAATGCTTGTTTGGTGATTCAAGTACGCTGTTTTCACTGTCCCTCTCTAGTCCTGTCCCATTCCATTCCCCATGTTTTAAGTTGTTGTTGTTCTTTTCTTATGAAGGCCCAGAATCTGCCAAGTGCACTTGTTTCTTTTTTTTGCACTTTCCACATCTGAATTTCCCCTTCTAACATTTTACTGCCCACTATGTTAGCATGTTAATTTAATAAATAAAAAAATGGATACGATTGATCATGACGCAATGTGCACACACGTTATGACACATGCGTTGCCGGTCGTTGTAAAATTTGTTTTCTTTAAATTAAAACCCATTTCCCTCGGGATTCAGGCCTCGCCCCCTTTTTTTGTTAAGAAAGTCTGTGCTGTTAATTTGCCAAACATACAGCAGAACTTTGTTTTGTATTACCATCACTCAATGTCAGAAATAAAGAGAATTACCATTAATTCACTAAGGTCATTAGTCATTTCTAAAGCAGGTTATAAACGTAGTCTCTATTAAAAGGGGCCATTTTTGCTCACACCTCAAAAATACAGAACATCTATGTGTTTCATTTTGCAAAGACAGTGGGATTAGTTGCAGAAGTTAACACACGGATAATGAAAATGTTCAAAGTGACAGTGGCATGCTGAACAGAAGGCTGCCGGAAATACAAGGGGGGGGCCAATAGGCCCCCACGCAAGCATGGCGGGGCCCGGCCCCTCCCACAACCCGTCCCCTTCGGGGCCGCGTTCCTCGCCCCCTCGCCCCGGAAGTACTGGTGTGCTTCCGGGGCGAGGGGGCGGGGTCGCGGCGGCGAAGGGGTTAAGAGCCTGGGGAGCGCGGGAAGCGGCCTCTTTGTGCCCGCGCTCCCCGGGCTCGCTCTTCGCCCCACCGTGGGGCCGTTTAATTTTCTATCTTTTTATTTCAGGGTGCTTCGTGGCGGCGGAGGACTGCGGGGGTTTTCCTGGATTTCAGGCCGACGCGTTGTAGGAGCGGAGCAGAGCGGGAGAATCTACGTGACCAAGCGGGAGTGGCGATCGGAAGAATGCGACCTACAGAGGACTGCGGTGGACCGGTGGACCTGCGGTTGCGACGGTGGAATGGCCTGCGGTGTTTGGAAGGGTACACGGTATGTGTTTATGTGCGCCGGGATGCTCGATGTGCATCGCATGTGAATGGGTGTCCGCAGACTAGCGCTTGATATAGAGCATTTTATATCCAGACTAAGGTGACAGGGGAGGGGTAAAGGGTTTGTCTCTAACAGGGTGAGACACTTGCAAGAAAGACAGAGGTGTGGGATCTGGGCTTGATGACAGAAAACTCCGTAGACTGCCCGATCCAGGTGTGCTTGTTGCGTTTAAACAAGAAGCGAAAACTTCAAGAACACTGGTTTGTGGCAGTAGGCTCCTACTGCCCAAAAGGCTGATGGCAGCATACTGGGGCCAGAGTAATGTTCCAAAATACAAGCGATGGCTGCAAGATTTGATATATTGTAGAGATACACTAAAAGTATTCAGAGTACCTGCCTGCGGCATCACGGACGAAGGAGGTACGGACCCCCCTCCCCCCTCCCCTCTTACAACATACTTGTTGGGGCTGTTCATGATACCTAGTGAGCGGATTACTCAGATGGTGGGGTGGACTGTGCTGTATTGTTTATTGCTAACTTATAGATACATGGTTAGGCACAAAGGTGTGTCATGATGGATGACTTTGTGCATAATGCCGGCCATTTCAATGATAGAGCGAGATTCAGTGGCAACCAGTGTAGGGAGATTGTCTTGATATGTTGCCAAAGCTTGCTGTTACGTGCTCAATGTAAAGACTGAAGATGATATATGCTGGAGCCTTCAGCTTGCTTTTATTTAGTGACTTTTGTGATACGATGAAGTACGTGTTTAATGTGGTCCTGTGGTGCCGGCATGGGATTCTGCTTACATCCTATCCACACTGTGTGGCCTTTAGCCCCAGAAGGGCAATTTTGGACAATATTATAAGGTTACCGATTACCGGAGTCTCGTGCTGGCAGTGTGGGACTATGTTGTTCATGTTGTGTAGTTTTGTGTCACGTTTTGGGGTAGTTATTAATACAGTGCGGGGTCACATTCAGGTTTATTACCAGAGTACAGCGAAGCTGACAAGAGAAAACGACGGGTTGAGTCGAGATGTTGCATATGATTCCTCTTGGCTCTTCTTACGGGACTGGATTTGGGATAAATAGAACGCAGAAAAGATCATGTTAGTACAGCTATACAAAATGTATGCAAAATAAACGTGAACATTTGCAGTTCAATATAGAGAACAGAAGTCAGTCTAGTTACATTTAGTAGCTGGTCACGCTTGAAATGATGTTGAAAAAGCAGGAATTCCGTTAGAGAATCATAAGAGGGGGATAAATGAGGGGCATGCGTTGATGCGAAGGAGAAACATCATGGCATGCGCAGCGGGAGTACGTCACCTCACTGCAGCTCAAGCATTTTTCTGACCCAGAATGGGCACTGTTTGATGCGCATACTCTAGCCAATGCAACGTGGTACCAACAGTACTGCGTGTAAGCATGTTTTTGCTTTCCTCTCTCCTGTATTTTGTGAAAGGTATGAACCTGCGAATAGACGCGCTCCATTTATAATGGAGATTAAGCACGTGCGTATGCATAAATCCCCCTTCCACGCCTCGGTTGGGATTCCTGGCTGTCTGCGCGCTGCGAAACCGAAGCTGTCTGCGCGTGAGGGAAGTGCACAGCTGGCAGATAAGAAGCGTTTAGGCACGATACCTTCAATATTGTTTTGCTTCAATTCCAAGGATGTTCAGCGCAGGGCCAGGAAGACTGTATCCATACCAGAGTTACAAAACAGTAAAATAAGTTGTATTTGCATACACCATATGAACTAAAGGCTACTGCTAGAGATAAGCCTAAAAATACAATTAGCCATGCTAATACAGAAACCTAGCACGACTCTAACACCGTTTCTCTGTACTTTTACACAAGCCAAAGAATGTGTTTTACAAAGTGACGAGGCTTGGGTATTTGAATTCACTAATTTTGTATTGTGCTATGAGTTCATCTCTTGCACAACAATCAATTGCAGATGGAAGCAATTTAACTTTCGCCCCGACTTCAAGGTGAAAGGTGTTTATGTACATAATTTGTGATTCTGGGCAAATCACTTGATCGCTATGTGTATAATTATGTGTAAAAGGTATTTTGTGTAATCCCCAGGTGATGTACACGATCTTGTAGATGTGCAGTGCCTTTTTTGCTTCACAGTTGGGTTTGCGCTGTATAAAGAAAATTCCTACATTCATAAAACAAGTATTGCAAAGCGAGATCGACTGGCTTTGCCGGTAGCTCACAAGTTAGTTAAAAGAATGGCAGGGCCACAAATAATTGCCTGATGAAATTGGAAGATCTTTATCTCTTTCTTTAAATCAAGAAGGTCCAATGTAGGCCCGGGAGGGCTGTATCCATGACAGATTTGCAGGATAATCAACACGCTTTAAAAATGTGTATATTTTGGATGCATTGTATCTAAATGCAGTTAATATGTTAATTCTAATCCCAGAGATGCTGCCCATTGTATACCTACATTTGGGCATGAACACTTTAAACGATCATTTGTAAGTGTAGCCGTTGGAGGGAGTCATCCGGTAGCCCAAGGTTAACCAGCTTGCATACACTTAATGCTCGAGGAGTGGGATGCATAAAGCACTGCCTACAGACCTGAAGAGGAATGCACAGTGCAATGTTAATGTCCTCTTCTATCAGTATCCTTACCTTGCCAGGAGTCTGACCATTTAATTATTAAGATCGTGTAGCATTTGAGTATCTAATATCAGCGTGATCATATCAAATTGCGTCAGGGAGACTATTTAAATGTTGAGTTCCCCGCCTTCCTCATGCGGGTGTAAGGGATTGGGCAGATATATGCTCTGGGGTCGATCTATGGGTTAGGGACGGTCACTTATGCCACTCCGAAACCTGAGTGAGAATATCTGGTGTTATCACCCTGCTTACGTTTGGTGTGTTGGTTCAGGGCCACAAAATATTTGCCTGCTGAAATTGGAAGATCTTTATATCTTTCTTCGAATTAAGAATGTCCAAAGTAGGCCCAGGAGGGCGGTATCCATGACAGATTTGCATGGGAATCAACACCCCAAATTGTTTATAATATTCAGATGCACTGGGTCTAAATACATTTAATATGTTAATGCTACTCTCAGAGAGGCTGCCCATTGCATACCTACATTTGGGCTAGAACACGTTAAACGATCATTTGTCAGATTGGTTGAGTGCAAGGAGCATGAAAAGCTGCACACATGGGGCTAAATGCTGGGACATTAGGATGACAATTACTGTTCCCCTTGTTTTTACTTTCTGAATCAGCGACAAGACAGTCGTGGTGCTATTTATTGGGTGAATAGACAATGTAACCATAATTGGGGGGTGGGCACTGTAAGTCTGATCCCTGTTTAACACCCTCCTTGTACTGACCCCGCCACCCCACAATATTTCTTTCTGGGTGCGGGAATTTATTATTGCATCAGAACGTCCACACTCTTCATAAAATAATAGCTCCTGTCTGGTGCAACAGGAGGGATCTCAGTGCTCCCACAGACCAAGCTAAGGCTACTTATAACGATAACATGGCAGTGGGGTCTACGTAATCAATATATCTATCAGTATTATTGACAATACTAGTTCAGGGTCACCTGTGGGCTGGCTGATTCAAGTACACTTACGTGCGTACTTGCCTAGGTGGTAGGCCTCGAGTTGGTCGTAACAATGCCTAAGTCCCATCTCTGATACTGCTGGTGCTCTTCAATGGGCAGAAGGGTCAGACAGATTTGCATATGAACAGGGCTGAACTGGGGGAGGCAGAATGGGTTGATGAACGGTAACACATTAAACCCTGATCTGTTGAAATTAATGTTGCATCATGATTTACAATAGGTGGCGGTGTACTATCAATTGATTGGACAATCATGGGTGGCAACGGGGGGGCCACCTGCTACTTGCAACTTGTTAGGGAAATGATGCTCAGTCGGGGATCATGAGAATAATACTTATAGGTTATGGTTGCCCCTTAGTTGTATTACGCGTTACCACTGTCAGCCACGATCCAAGCCAACAGTCAGGCGCAAGGGGTTCGATACTTAGAACACCTATTTCTCATCAAGTTGTGATTGGGTGGGTGCCAATACAAACGGACTGTCCCTTTTTAACTGTTATCCTAATCATCGTTAAGGAGTCATGAGGGCGTTATGGTATGCACTGGGGACTCCATGCTTTGTGGCAATACACTACACACTGGGTAGTATTTGTTAATGAAGGCCATTTTTTCAGGGTACTCTTCATAACACTGATACAGTCACACTACAGGGGACACAAACTGAGGCTATGCTCAACACTTAGTCGGAAGTGTTTAGGAGTAGGCATCTGACGCTAATCGTATCTCAAACGTGGCAAGGGATGGCAATGTAAGACTAGCACATGTACTGCAGTTATCGCCAGAAACACTAATGGTTTGTGTTTATCTTTTCCATTTATGTATGGCCGGGTCCATGGTGGATATCTGGAGTGCTCCGCATCACAAAGCTGCTACAGGTGGACAGCCCAAGGGATGCTGACGTCAGGTAGAGGATGGCAAACAACAACGCAAGTGTGATGGTCGAGCGATTAAAAAAAGCAGGAGGTGCCAACACAGAGTTGATTGTTTCGGTGTGTAAGCCCTTATATGGGGCTGGCGGCAGTAACGTAGCAGGATGTGGCTTCACAAAAAATTGCAGTATTTGCCGCACAGGAAAATGTATACCTTCAGTAACGGCGCCTGTGCACGCAGGGCCACCAGTGTCAGATATGCATAGATCACCAATTGGTAAGTGACAACGGTAGAGATGGGACAGTACACAAGGGTATGCAGTCCTAGCCTCGGCAACCCCAGGAAGGATAGGCCTATGCAGCGCCTCGTTTCCCCGGTTCAGGAAGTGGGGACTTCCATGGTAAAAGTAGTATCATGCACTTAACACTTTCCAGGCGTAATGGCTGGGTGTGGATGGTTAGCAGACTGTACAGTATACCAGTGGGAAGGGTAGAATGTAGTACCAGGTTTCCCCCGGTCATAGCATCTGCAGGGAGCCTCGAGAGGCGTGCCCCCCACACCCTCAGTCATGTTAGGACATGGGGTAACGGTGATAGGACACAGACGGCACCATAGGGGGGGCTCGGTTTCCCCCAGGCTGAACGTAAGAGGGGTGGGGGGGCTAGGCGAGTGCAAGGAGTCACTCGGTGAAGAATCACTCGATAAAGAGGATCAACACTTGGTTTGAGAAACTATGTCATACACATTAAGCGCAGAATATCCCACAGGGGGTCATCGCAGGAACAAGTAGACTAACAGTCGGTTGATAACTCACAGGGTGGGGGTTCCGGTAGACAGTCGGGGATGCCCTAGGGATAGGGAATTAAATAGCAGGGGTAGAGGGTTTTTGGATTAGGAAGTTATGACCTTTCAGTGTAGGCGGTTTGGGGGGGGGCCAGATAGTCGGTTAACTACCTGGCCTGTGGCGGTAAGGTCATTAATCGGTGAGCAGCATTTTAAGGTCCTTACGGGGGGGGCGGACCCATTCACGAAAGGGGCCGCCCGCGGGAGGGGCCATTTGGTCTCTCTCAGAACTTCAGGGGCAGGAGATGGTCTCCATTAATTTAAAGGGTGCGGGGGAGGGAGTCTACGCTTTCCTCAGGCTGGTAGCCACCCCTCACAACACTATGACGTCATTAAGGTGCGCGAGTGTCTGGGCCCTCCTGTTATGGTTAAATGGAGTTCGGGGAGCGCACGTGGGTGTAACGTGCCCTGGGTTGCGCATGCGCATCTTCAACGCGAGAGCGCAGCTGTAAAAGGATCTGACACCGGTTGGCGACCTTGCCGTAGGCCTTTATTAAAGTTATTAAAAAGTTATTAAAAAGTATTGGAAATATTAGAATGCAGTTTAATTTTCAGGATGATTAGATTACGTTAGGAGACACGCTGTATTAGCTATTTGTTAAGGTTAGCCCATCATACCATGTCGAAACGGATGTCAATCTAATATTCTGAAAAGTGTGCATTTTAATAATGATCAGAAATGTTTATTTGATTAAAATTTTTGATTTGTTTTTATATTTTAATAAATACGGCCAGGGGGGGGGGCCCGTACCCCCCCTTGACTTCCAAAGACCCCCATGTGTTGACTGGTTGAATTGGGTAATTCGGTCAGTGTTCAAGGGGGGAGGTGGCCGGCAGTCCAAGACCATGATACAAGGGGGGGGCCAATAGGCCCCCACGCAAGCATGGCGGGGCCCGGCCCCTCCCACAACCCGTCCCCTTCGGGGCCGCGTTCCTCGCCCCCTCGCCCCGGAAGTACTGGTGTGCTTCCGGGGCGAGGGGGCGGGGTCGCGGCGGCGAAGGGGTTAAGAGCCTGGGGAGCGCGGGAAGCGGCCTCTTTGTGCCCGCGCTCCCCGGGCTCGCTCTTCGCCCCACCGTGGGGCCGTTTAATTTTCCCCACCCTCCATCCCTTATTTAGCAGACCTTGGGGCTTGGCAAATGGTGAGTATCAGGTTTTGTCAATGTGCCGGAACATAGATGTAAGGGGGACTTGATCCAGTAGGCCTGGAATTTCCTGTGTACTGGAAGGAAGTACAGAATTTAAACGTTGGTGCAGTGCCGTGATTTTAACCAATTCTTTCCTTAGGCCCCTTTTTTCCCGCTTACAGGAGTAATTATATATGTAGATGTTATGCTTTGCTGTGTGTTAACAATTTTATCCTTAGGCCTTTTTTCCTTTTAGAATAGCATTGTCGTATTTATTATGTGTGTCTGGCGGTAAGGTCATTAATCGGTGAGCAGCATTTTAAGGTCCTTACGGGGGGGGCGGACCCATTCACGAAAGGGGCCGCCCGCGGGAGGGGCCATTTGGTCTCTCTCAGAACTTCAGGGGCAGGAGATGGTCTCCATTAATTTAAAGGGTGCGGGGGAGGGAGTCTACGCTTTCCTCAGGCTGGTAGCCACCCCTCACAACACTATGACGTCATTAAGGTGCGCGAGTGTCTGGGCCCTCCTGTTATGGTTAAATGGAGTTCGGGGAGCGCACGTGGGTGTAACGTGCCCTGGGTTGCGCATGCGCATCTTCAACGCGAGAGCGCAGCTGTAAAAGGATCTGACACCGGTTGGCGACCTTGCCGTAGGCCTTTATTAAAGTTATTAAAAAGTTATTAAAAAGTATTGGAAATATTAGAATGCAGTTTAATTTTCAGGATGATTAGATTACGTTAGGAGACACGCTGTATTAGCTATTTGTTAAGGTTAGCCCATCATACCATGTCGAAACGGATGTCAATCTAATATTCTGAAAAGTGTGCATTTTAATAATGATCAGAAATGTTTATTTGATTAAAATTTTTGATTTGTTTTTATATTTTAATAAATACGGCCAGGGGGGGGGCCCCGTACCCCCCCTTGACTTCCAAAGACCCCCATGTGTTGACTGGTTGAATTGGGTAATTCGGTCAGTGTTCAAGGGGGGAGGTGGCCGGCAGTCCAAGACCATGGTAAGGTGTTCTCTCTTATGCGAGAGACTGGCTTGGGTTGTTGTGCTGCTACCAGCTTTGTTTACGGTCCTTTAGTTAGAGCCCCAGAGAGAAGGGATTTCTTCACTCGTCTCGAGGGAGCGTCGTCATACGCATCTGGAGGTAGGCTGAAATGTTGTCGCTGCATACTGTGTTAGTCCTTTTGGCCTGCGCAACTTTTGACCCCTATGTATTTAATCATATGTGGTACTTGATCATGTGATCTGATTTTTTCTGTTCTGTATTTGTTTTGTTTCAAAACTCAATACATTTTTTTTTTTTTAAGAAATAAAAAATTACAGCATCGCAGCCCGCCAGTGTCTCTCAAAGATGGAATACCAGGCAGCACAAGAAAGACAGACTGCATGACATTATAATTAAACAACAGGCCATCATAGGAGAGAATATGCATTCCCTTTCATAAGGGAACAATAGTGAACATATTTTTGGCTGCAATATTCTAATTATCTATGCGAGATCGTTATCTGGGAAAGAGCAGAGCATAAAAAGACAGCCAAGGGCAATAAAATGTATAGAAGTCTTGAAAATGGAGGTTGCTGCAAGCAGGAGATGGTTGGTCTACAACAGATGAATCGGTCACTCAAAGAAAAGATGATCCTGAATAAGCCCACTGTTCATCACTGAAGGATTAACGCTTATATATCGATTTAGAGTGGAGATTTGTAGTACTGTTTTGAAAGGGCAAACGATGTAATATATGGAGAGTTTATGACTTTGTTTATTGAATTCATTCTATGGATAAGGTTGGGTCTTGAATGCTTTATAAAATACTGTGATGTGATTCGTGTCAGGTTAGAGCGCAAATGTTTACATGTTTTTAAATACCAAAAACAAAGAAAAACTTGAAATAAAAAAAAATATAAAAAGAAAAAACTGAAAGCCGTTTGGCTTTAACTGGATGGAGCTGCCAAAGAAGGGGATCGCTCTCAGCTTTCGAAATTCGCATCAGGAATAGTTATCCCCAACAAATGCCCAAGCAGCATGTTAACCAATATTTTAGCCGAAATGTGGCATAACCGTTTCAGCAACCTTCCCAAGGTTTTATCAGGGTACACATGTCCCTGAACCTTCAATCACCTGGTACAGGGGCATAGAATCACAGATTTGGAAGCCTGTACTGTCCTACAGGCTGTGGGTCACAAGGTATAAAAACACTTCACTGGACTTATTTCACCTTTTCTGGATCTTTAGGTTCCTCCAATTAATGAAGCTTTTTAATGGGCGCATAAAATCTGGCGACTTTCCAAGCACAGGAGCTATCGCAGGGGTTTAAAACGTGTGATGTAGCAGACGCCGCTTTGCTATGGCATTATCTTCTGTAAATTAACTTCAGAACTCTTTGGGAACGTGCTGTTGGCTGGGATAACAAATGGAGCAATTAAATTAAGCTGACGACTGATATGCAATTTGGTTTTGTGGCGTTCTGCCAAATCTGTAATTGCAAATAGATGTTCCCTCTGCTTGACCTTTATGGGTCTCAGCTCGCCCTAGGGTAGTGTTAAAGGGATGAAACTGTGGCTTACAGACGGACAAACAGGAATAGAAGTGGCCATTCTAAATATGTCATGGCATGACTCACGAACTATCCAGATAAGGTGAGTTACAGCTACATAGAGTTGCTTCCAGCCCTTTGGCACATAAAACATGATGTGTTCTGGCAACGTCTTGTTAATATGCGCATGTATTCTATGGCTGAATCGCCTAAAACCATCTGTGTACAAGTACCAAAGGTGGATGGCTCGACTGGTGTTACTGTGTCTCTATGTTGACTTCACTTACTTTCCCAGACACCAAATGGACTTCATCTTTATACTTCCAACTGGATAGACTTAGTAGGGGAAGAGTCCACAGGCCTATACTATGAGTGGACCTGCAGGCTTTCAGCACGGAAGTGTCAATGTGTTGCCAGCTAACTTCTTGCCAAAGCTGGACTGTTCCCATGAGGCACAGGGGTCAGACTGATATGCATATGGCCATGTCTGAACTGGGGTGGCAGAGTGGGCTAAAGAACGGTGATGGATCAAACCCAGATCTGTTGACTGGGTGTGAGTGTTTGATGGGTTCAGATGCTCCGTCCATCACCACCCCCTTTTGTACCGCTTTGTTCGCCATAAATTGGCAGGGTATGCTCAGACGTGAGTCCCTTGCTCACTTTGCCACTGGATTCAAGCAAGCCTGGATGATGACGGCTGAAATGCCAGAAACCGGTCCTAGGAAACTTGAATCCGGTCCAGGGAAGGCAGGGCTTTGCAGTTCTGGGTGGACTGTTCCCATGGGGCATAGGGTCAGACTGATTTGCATATGGCCATGTCTGAAATGGGGTGGCAGAGTGGGCTAAAGAACGGTGATGGATTAAACCCAGATCTATTGACTGGGTGTGAGTGTTTGATTGGTTCAGATGCTCCGTCCATCACCACCCCCTTTTGTACCGCTTTGTTCACCATAAGTTGGCAGGGTATGCTCAGACGTGAGTCCCTTGCTCACTTTGCCACTGGATTCAAGCAAGCCAAGCTGATGACTGCTGAAATGCCAAAAACCGGTCCTAGGAAGCTTGAATGCGGTCCAGGGAAGGCATGGCTTGGCAGTACGGGCTGGACTGTTCCCATGAGGCACCGGGCCAGACTGATTTGCATATGGCCATGTCTGAACTGGGGTGGCAGAGTGGGCTAAAGAACCCTTTTGTACCGCAAAGTTGAAAAGGGCCCATCGGTCTGGGCTAACTATAATATCCAATATCTTGAACTTTGAGAACTACAGTCTCACCCACTGGATTGTGTTTCTGAAGATAAAACTCTCTACGAGGAGCAGTTTATCCTCATACAAATCCTCCTACCCAAAATAAAGGTCATACGAGTTAGATAGATTAAACGAAGTGCATTTGCCTCAGTGGCAAATCAAAGAGAAGCTCTCCATCAAAAGAGACCTACTTTGAACTCCCATCTGCTATAAACAAAACATCTGCCGTAGGAACATACCGCACGCAGTTTGCGAGATATTTTATACCGGAGTAGTTAGTTGGCTTAATCAGAATAGGTAAAGGGACTTGGACCAGAGGCACTTTATTTAATTGCCAAACCGTGCCTTGCTTCAAAGTAGGAGTAGTGATGGGATTCCAGAATAGCAAAATACTTGGGAACGAAAAGTACTGGGAATTTGAATTCTATATAAAGGGAACAGCCACTGAAATGAAAAATCTCCATCTCTCTAGACACACTCCTGCATCCCCAACCATACTGAGTTGAGAACGCACCCTTGTTTGGTGATGCTTCAGTGGGGTTTGAGAACCATGTTGACATAATGTTCAAGATGTCCCTTTAACGTTGAGCTTCACAGCCAGTTAGTAGGGGATGTTTTTGGTTGCATTTGTGAGGTTCAGAAGCACTCAGGTCTCCTCTCTAAAAAAATAAGACGTTGAGTGAAGGGAAAGAGACAGAGGAGACAGGTACCCCGCTTCTACTTTGAATCACTGCCTATGGCACCATGAATGCTCCTAAATTAAAGGAAGAGCACCGAAAAACAGTCCTAAGCTGTAGCCTAGAAAAACAGCCATCCCAAACACTCATTTCAAACAACCTGACTCACACTTGTTTTAGTGCGCGTGTCCTTGAAGAGAAAACAACATGCTCTTTCAAAGGAGAGTCTCTTATGGAGAACCCACATCAAGGCTTAGGGAGAAGAATCCATATCCCTTTTTTCTCCTCACCCAAATCCTCAGGTAACTCTTCCTTAGATGGAAGGATTAGCCCATCCTTTATGAATTCCAATATAGAGATATGGTGTGAGTTCTATGAATGCTCACAATTAAATGGCACTTTGTGCCAATGGGAACTCTTACTATTGACTAAAACGGCCAAGTTATCATACAATTTCCCTGTTGGATTCCTCTGTAAAAATCGTGGGTCGAATCATCCTCGAAAGGCTGCTAGATTGGACTTCCGATTGTAAAATCTTGGTTAAAATACAGTATGGTTTCCACACAGGGCTGTAGACATTAGAGCAAAGCCTTAATGTACACCTTTTAATCAGTAAATATAAAGTGGCCAAGCTGCGTTCACCTTGCTCTACTTACCATGTTTTTATGGATCTTTCAATTGCCTCCGATAGTGTGAAGAGATCAAAGCTCTGGTCCATTCTGACATCTTTGGGGGTCAAGGAGGGATTCATGTATTTTAAAAACACATTTTTTACAGGCTCTTCACTTTGATCTTTCTACCTCTTCAAGATTTTGGGACAGAGGGAATGTACTGACTCCTTTAAACTAAATAGAGGAGTCTGGCAGGGCTGTGTCTTGGCCTCTATTATATTTTTGTTATATATTAATGGTCTAGATATCGCCCTTTTACATGCAGGAAGTATTTGCTCGTTGTTTGGAACAGGCCGCTGCCTGCTCAGTTTCATGCTGATGACGCAGTTCCACTAGCCAAAACGTTGGGTGGGCTTAAGATCTTACCAGATGTTTTTTTGGGAATTTACGGAGAACTTGAACTTGGAGCCCCCTAGGTCCAAAATTTTTATTATGGCATGTGGACCAAGGAATATGAAAAAAAGCGGTCTCTCGATCAAGGGCAAGCAGTTAAAGAGGGTAAACAATTTTGCCTTTTTTGGGTGTAACATTTGATCACAGCTTTACCCAGGCGTTTTGTCTGTCAAGCAGGAGAGCATGCTTTTTACAGGCAGCTAGCTGCACCTTCTGTCTCTCCTTTATAATTGGGGAAAAGCCTATTACCCCTCTTTTGGAGATCTATAAAAGGAAGTGTACTCCTGCACTCACGTATGATGCAGGGGGTTGGGGCGGTACCAATACTAAAAGCTTCTAGGTTGAGGAAAATAGGACACTCAGATGGATTTGGGGCATCCCCGCAAGCATCCCTCACTTTTTGACCCATGAAGAACTTGGCTTGGACTAAGATAATGACCATGTTAAATTGGCGCCTTTGCTGCTTTCGTGTTCGATCTAGATTAATGATCAGGCTGTAGTATTGTACAGTATGCAGATGAAGAAAGGTTTGAAGTCCCAGGTCTCGCAAGTCCTTGGTTGATAGGCTAATTTAGGGTGCTCGATTATCCTCAGAAATGGGAAAACACTTTACCCATCAAGGCATACATCATTTAGAGTTATAGGAAACATCCAGTGAATATGTATTTTCTTAGCTTGCAATGTATAGGGATCCATAAATCCAGTTGTTCGAAAGGAGTAGAGCAATTGTATTAATACTTGAACAAGGTGCTGGTTCCAAGCGGTGAACTAAGGTATACAGAAAGTGAATAGCCAACATGGGTTTGCCCGCCCCAGCTTGCAGGCCTGAGGCTTTCTCTAGGCGGAGGATCTACAGGTCCTGAATAAAGTTGCAGTATGCACTATCAAAGTGTGAAAGGTTCTTGAAAGGTTCACAAGACGTTCTAGGCGGTCTAGAGCGGCAAAGAGTCCACTGCGGTCCTGTTAAGTATAGTTCATTGTACAGTATTTAGAATTAGGTTATAATTTATTAAGTTCTCTTGTGGTTCACTGTTTCTTTAATGTTATTATTTGTATTTGGAATGAGGCGTGTTCTGGTCATTCTAAAGGAATCTGGCAGGCAGCATTCTGATGTTGGCTGCTGAGGTAACCAGTGCTTTATGCATCTCCTATGTCGTGGGCTGTTAGATTAATAAACAACTTATACAATTCTTGGAATCAAGTCTTCCTTTTCTTCTTTTAAAATTGTACAATGATACACAGGCCTCTTTTAAGAGGGAATTCATTGAGGATTGTCTGGCACGTGCCCTGGGTCCTACGAACCCATGGTTGCATTATAGGCGATTGTTTCTTTGAAATTAGGAAGGCCACCTATATTTTTTAACCCATGGCACCTTAGGTGGGAGGACAAACACTGGCTCCACAACAGATTCCGGGCAGATAAGGGAAAGGGAATTATCTCAGTCGAAAGCCTATGCTATGATTTAAACTACTCTTGGGGTGGAGCCCTACTTGGAACGTGTAACATCACCCTGGGAAAAGATGTTACTCACAAGGTTTTGTATATGTTCCATCATATGGAAACTTTGCTTCCTCTTGGGACAATATGATGTTGCTAGTACCTGCTGTTGCCCTTGTGATGAAACTTCATTTCAAATCTTGCTACATTTTCTATTTTTTTGCACATACTATAAGCATCTGTCAAGGTTTTTTAGTCCCAGGTTTAGAAAGTATGCAGATTAAAAGATGTAGAGTAGCACTAATTTATTAGAAGTCATTATGCATCGAAGGAAGTAAGTCAGAGAGTTGGTAGTTTTTTAAGCTGCCATTTGTTATAAAAATTCATTAAGGTTTTAACTAGACATGATCATTGTCATATATATGGAAATGAGCTCTTGGTCTTAGTTCACTTTTTATTACTATTTTACCTTGTAATCATGTTTTTCAACTTTTTTTTACTAATTCTGATTTATTTATATATAATAAATTGTATACTGAATGTAGATTTGTTGTTATTTTATGACCATCTTTAAGATGGTCAAATAAAGAGAGAACGGATTTGAATAAGACTCCTATTGAATTCTTACAGTAGGACTGGTCGGCTGTCTTCCTGCTATTGAGCCGATATACAACTGCATGAACAGTAGCAATTGTGAGGCTGTCCATCTCCATTGTGTTGAGGGCTCTTCTGATTTGTGTGTGTCCAACCTCTGTGCCAACTGCTACCAGTCTAGCTTTGAAGGTGGATTAATTTGGCAAAATGCACCTCAGGTACATTTTCGGTCCCATTACTAACTAAGCCAGAATGCGATTGTGCATGTATCACCTTGCGACGAAACCCAAGCACTAAGATCTTGCAGATAATTCAGAACTTGTCCCAGTGCAATTACTCAACATTCAACACTTTGGCAGCAATTGTGACATTAAGCAGGCAGACCGCTGCTCTTAACAACAGGACAGCCAAGTCACAATTCCACCACACTAAAAGCCATGATAAATGAATTCCCTTCGCACACACCTTCAATCGAGATCTGGTGATCCTCGTGCAATGCACCTCTGAGTTTTATCAGGAGGGAATCCGTACTGGACAGAGGCATGGAATGCACCTCAAAGTTTCCTCAAGTGGAATTGGAACAGAGGATGCCGTGACCAGAGAGGCTTTTAAAGTTTAGCCATGACAAATTGGTTAGAACAACAGATCACCCAGTTATGAGCCTGCGAGAAAAAATGACTGCTCTCTCTATATATCCGAGGTCATTTTTGCTTCCATATCGAAAATGAGAGTGCCGAGCCTACCATAAATTCAAGTCTAACAAAGCCCTGTAGAAAAGGAAAGCATGCAATCAGGTCAGTGGTGCTCAGTCCTCAGGCACTGAAGGCACGGATAGTCATCAAGAGCAGAGATAGGACGAACAGTACCAATTACAGTGACTCAATGTTAACGTGCATTCTCTCAAGCAGGAGTGACCCATCTATTATGGGAGTGAACTAAAGGTTTGAAAAAGACATTGGACTGAAACCTCCAATTTGCTTCCTTCTCTCCCTATACTTTCCATGACAGTTCCAGCCATATAAAGTTTGACAAACTTACTGACTGCTAGCATGACATCTGTACTGGAACAAAAGGCATTAAAATGGCCAGAGGCTTATTCCTCTAGACTAATTTCAGAGATGGTAGGAAGAAGGAGCCTACTCTAACCTTCTTGAGAAATAAGACCAAGACTCTACAGATCAATAAAGTTAACTATTTTAGAGAAAAGGAAACTGTCAAGCAAGAATGGACCATGCTGTGTAATGGCTCAATTTCCATCTGATGGTTGAGAAGCCCCTGGCGAAGAACAAAATGAAGATGGTACTGACAGCTTGTCTGGATACTGTACAACTAGACCAGGTCAACATCAGAAAAGCAAAGTGAACAAATTGTACACTCCCACGCCTGTACGGTCTTAAGAAAACAGTAGCCTCTGCTATGCTACCTATAGGCCATCTTCCAATATTACTATGTGTTGTTCCTGAGCTCCTGGGAAATGAATAAGCAAACCGATCTAGCCTGTATAACCAAAAGATAAGAGGCTGCAACTAACCTAGCAGAAGGCAAGCGCTCTCACCAATTAAGCCTAAAATGTATATTCCCAGGCTATAATGAGCTTAAGATGATAGACATATTTTTTTTGAATGAGGACATCATGTAACCAGCGACTGTGACAGTGGACTGTCAGACAAGAAACTGGTCTATCGTTTGTCATCAATGGCTTTAATCATGCAATGCTTATATAAAGAGGGTATGCTCAAACAACAGAAAATCTTTACCCCAAGAATGTCCTTGTCGGAAACACAGAGGAGAGACTCCCAGAAATACCCTCATTTTAGACAAGCATGATCTAGAAATTCAGTTTGAGGCTCGCCATAAACTTTAGGAGGAACATTTGTTTCCATTTGCTCTTAAAATTGGATCTCAATTCCAAGGCCTTAGAGTCCTTTTCAATTCTTGGTCTAAAACAGTAAACTACTATTTTGTGGAAAAATTGGGATTGGCAATACCCTCTGGCGGTACATAACCAGCTGAGGAGGATTTGATATACAAACTTATAGAACATAATGTACACGCCCTAGGTGGCCTGTTGGTGCTGAATTAAAACAGAGCTAAGTAAAAAATTCAAGTGATGACTAACCAAGAGAAAGCAAGCCGTTTTTATTAATTAAACCACAGGGATGGATCTGAGAGCTTTCCTGAAGAAAGGGCCATTTTTTCTTAGTATAAAGGAGGAGGAGAGGCCATTCCACAATTCAGGGGTTTGTTTGCGCAACAATCAACCCTCACTACGACCTTTCTTTATTCAAGGAGTGCACAGTAAGGCTTGCTGTGATTAACTTAACCCCTTCCACGCTCATGAGCTGGGCTCGTCATGCAGTAGCCTCCTGCTACGCTGATGACGAGCCCAGCTCGTCATGAATAATGGGGTTCATGGAGTTCCAGCACAGGAGAAAAATCCCCATAGCATTCAAGGTGTTAATGGTCGCTGCGCTACTACTTCAAGTGTAGCTTAGCAGGTCGGCTGCTGCTTTTTGATGTATGCAAGAGAGACTTAAACTTCTCACCAATGAGAACAAGGACAACAAACCAGTCTACATGAGAAGAGTCACTGAACTCAATGTTGTACGAGAGGACTGCAAGTGTGCTCTTTCAGAAGGGGACCAATGGTAATCCAGTGGTGATCCCAGGGTGCAGACCCCACTGCCCAAGAAAAAGGATAAGAAACACCCAGCTCTGTCCACTGAAATCTGTAGTGTGTCACCTCCCTCTCCCCTCCAGGACTAATAAAGCCATTATTATGGACACCACAGTCAATGTAAAAGCAGATTTCTAAACCAGTCTCTTTGCTGATTGTATAACTAAATACCTTTACTAGCTAAAAGTGGAAGGAGATGGCACTGCCTAGCATTTGATAGACTTACTGATATGTTTATGTTTGGTACCCACAAAGTATTACATTGGCTAGCCATCTGAGACCAAATCATGATTAAACTGGCCTTCTGTACTAACCAGTGTTTTAAATTTCAAACTGCACAGTATTTCCGTTTAGAAATAAGCTATATCCAGGTAGTCCTTGAGACATTTTAGCTATTCTCCTTGGCCATTGTCAATATATGCCTGGTTTTCAAACAAGGGAGATAGCTTGCCTGTCTGAAAGCAAAAAATCAGCAACAAATTGGCCATATAGCTTTATCAGGCAACAACCATCCCACAGAAACGTATGGTGCCCAGCAAAAATGGCATAGCTGCATCAGCATTAGTGGCAAAAGAGTCGCCTGGCAGCATAAAAAGAATATGTCTGCAGTATGATCCAGATGGATCATACCTATCAAGAAACCAAACTAACGACTAACCAAAACAAGCATTTGCAATGCAATAGGTCTCGCATTAGGAAAGTTTGAGCTATTGGTATTGTAAATGGCAAAGTTTTTATTTATGTTTTTTTTTTTTTTAAATAGCTAAATTAATAGCTTTGTCATTTACAATGCCAATAGTTATAACTTTCGCAAATGTGATACCTATAGCATTTGTAATGCAATATGTTTTGTATTTACATGACTTAGATGTATTGATATTACAAATAACAATGGCAATGAGTTGTCTCTATGTAGAAGACACTGAGTAAGTCGTCTACTGGTTTGTGGTCAATGCTCTTAGCTCACGAAATAGACTCTGTAGAGCAGTCTTTGGGCTTTTATTTGTTCGCTGATGTTTACTGTAAGTATATGATTAAATCTATTAAAAAAAAAAAATCTATAAAAAAATAAAAACGACCACCAGCCAAGACAAAGTATTGTTCCAAAATAGGGAGCGGTAGCTAGCATTTGCCATGTGTGAACATGTGCCTGCAAAAACGGCAATGAGGATTAAGTGTGACAGGCGCAGAATGTAGTTAAAAGTCTCTCACAACTCTCTGGTTTCGCGTAGCACAGGTCGTCTTAAATGAGGACTGAGTGTGTCGGGTGCTGAATGTCGTGAAAAGTCGCTCTCTACTCTATTGATTTCGCGTAGCACGGATAATTTAAGATTATGGCAGCCTGTATGCATGCATTCTTGTCAGCTACCCACCCATGCCCAGCCGCCATCAGCTCTCACCAGTATTGAAAACGCAGCACGGGCCCGGTGTAGAGAGGCACGGCAGGCTGCCTCCGTAGCTCGCGCGGTTCCTCTCTTTCTGGCGTGACCACATTTTCTTTGGCCATATACATGTCGCGTAGGGTCAAGGCGCTGAACAGAAGCACAGACAGCAGGGCTTTAAGTGGTCAGATAAAAAGTCAAAACGAAACCTAAGAGCCGTGCGCGTGAGCTTCTACCGTAGACAGCTCACGTCGCGCGGCTCTTATGTTTCGTTTTCCAAAGCGCATGGCAGAGTCGCGCTCGCACACATGCGCGCTCACGAGGTCAAATCCGAGATCCGAGACGGAAAGCGCGTGCACCTCCCCTGTCCCATTTCGAGGTTTGGAGGTGGATAGAGGTAAATGGGGGTGAGGGCGATTTAAGAGCTCAGGGGTGGGTAGAAGCAAAGGGAGCAGAGGGTGACTCAAGGGTTATGGGCTGGGTAGAGGTGAAGGGAGGTGAAGGTGTCTTGAAAGTTCAGGGGTGGGTTGGCGTAAAGGGGGGTGAGGCTGATTTTACTGTTCGGGCGTGGGCAGAGACAAAGGTGATTTTAGGATTCAGGTGTGGGTAGAGGTAAAGGGAGCTGAGGGCGACTTGAGGGTTAGGGTGTGGGTAGAGTTAAAGGGAGGTGAGGGCAACTTGAGGGCTTAGGAGTGGGTAGAAGTAAAGAGGTATGGGCAACTTGAGCGTTAGGGTGTGGGTAGAGTTAAAGGGAGGTCAGGGCAACTTGAGGGCTTAGGAGTGGGTAGAAGTAAAGAGAGGTATGGGCAAATTGAGCGTTAGGGTGTGGGTAGAGTTAAAGGGAGCTGAGGGCGACTTGAGGGTTCAGGAGTGGGTAGAAGTAAAGAGAGGTATGGGCAACTTGAGCGTTAGGGTGTGGGTAGAGTTAAAGGGAGGTGAGGGCAACTTGAGGGCTGAGGGGTGGGTGGAAGTAAAGGGAGGAGAGGGTGAGTCGAGAGTTAAGTGGTGGGTAGGGTACAGGGAGGTCCTATTCTATTCAGATGTTTTTGTATAGCGCTTGGTTATCAGTAGGCCTCCCAGCTCTTTCATAGCTACCGTAGGGGGTATGGGTTACTTGAAAGGTCACGGGTGGGTAGAGGTAATGTGACTTGAGTGTTGAGGGGCCAGTAAAGGTATGGGAGGTTAGGATGATTTTAGGGTTCGGAGTGGGAAGAGTTAAAGGGAGATAAGGATGATTTTAGGGTTCGGAGTGGGAAGAGTTAAAGGGAGTTAAGGATGATTTTAGGGTTCGGAGTGGGAAGAGTTAAAGGAAGTTAAGGAGGATTTTAGGGTTCGGAGTGGGTGGAGTTAAAGGGAGGTAAGGATGATTGTAGGGGTTAGGAGTGGGCACCAGCCAGGAACAAATCAGGATTCGCAGATGATACTACAGTGCACCAACCTATTTAGTCGGCTTTTTTATTGAATTGTTGATTTTAAAGTCAAGAAACGACCGCATGCAGGTGTATGTGAAGGCTCACAGCTGCTGTCTCGCTGGGGGTGTGGAATCTAAAGAGGTGAAACCAAAATCCTCCCAAAGTCGCCTGGCTGGGCCGTCCTGGGCGCTGGAAATATGAAACCAGCTGCGGTTCCTCTCCACCCTGGGTCCCGTGCCTCTGCACGTGCTTCAATATGAATAACAACACCCCTGGCATGAAAGGCAGAATAAGGGACTTAAGTCAGGTGACTTGCATAGCCAGCACACTCCCCCTGAGCATGGTCTCAGCAGCACTGCTGGTACAAGCAGCCTCTTCTCCGTGGCTGCAGCTCTGATCTCCCAAGGAGCAGGCCGAAGGCCTCATGAAGAAGCATGTCCCCAGGGACCCATCCCCTCCTCCCTTCCCCCACCCTAGTTACGAAGGTGCCTGCCCCGGTGACCTGGAGGGGATCGGTGTCTGCACCGTGTGTCTGGTGTCTGCAGCCTCAGGCCCGTCTTGTCGTGTCTGTGAACGGTGCTCTCCAGAGGCAGCAGCGTGCTAGTGACGGGGACCTCACCCGAAGCCCCTATGCCGCCACTGCCCCCGTGGAGGGGCAGCAGGCCTCTAGCTAGAGTGAACGCTGCCAACCCCTCTCCAACCACACCCGTGCATGAGAAGCTGCCCCCTAGCGACAGGGAACGCTGCCAGCCCCCTGCACCACCCCCGTCCAGGAGGAGCAGCAGGCCTCGCGTGACCGGGGGGGGGGGGGGGGGGGGGGTCTATCAGCCCCCAGCCCACATATCCGTCCAGGAGCAGCAAGCCCCTAATAACAGTGACCTCACCCGCAGCCCATATCCAGCCACTGCCCCTGTGGAGGGGCAGCGGGCCTCTGGCTTGAGTGAATTCTACCAACTCCTCTCCAACCACACCCGTGCAGGAGCAGCATGCCCCCTAGTGACGGGGACCTCTGCCAACCTACCGTCGCCACCATCACCACCCCGTGCAGACCAACCCCTCCACCCTCGCCCAGGGGCAGCAGGCCTCAGGCGACAGGGGGCGCTAGTGCCAGCCCGCACTCCCGTCCAGGAGCTGCAGGCGCCTTTAGTGGGCAGGCGCTCTGTGACCTTCAGGCCAGGAACCGTCGGTACCACAGAGTGGGATCCACAGTTGCACCTCTCTGCCAACTCTCCACAACAGACTCTCCCAGCGCCTGCAAGCTTTGTTCTTCCCGGGTGCGAGTCAGTCTGTCCGAATTAACCTTGGTGCCCCGTCTCCCCAGTGCAGATGTCTCCCCCTTGTCACCTGACGCTCGGTGCCCTCACACAATAACGCAGGTTGTTCCCAGTGACCGCAGCTCAGTCATACTCACACTGGGGCAGCTCCTAGCTCTCACTTGTGATCCGGAGCGCTGTGTCACCATCACAGCCTCCGCCACCTCATCTCACCCTCGGGCAAAGCAGGAGAAGTCCTTACAGGCCAGCGTCTGGACACCTCGAGGCACAGGGCAAAAGTTAACCAGTCCCCTTAAACAATAACTTTTTCAACTACAAGAAATATTCCAATAACTAGCTTGCAAAATAAATTAACTATTTGGTGTCCACCATACTCGTCACATACAGAGACTTTTATCTTGCCTTGTCAAGTTTGAGCCCAGTCCAGAGATGGACTGGTCTTGCAAAGAACATGTAGCGTCCTTCCAATATACTGACCGGAGGCCTGGAGCAGGGGTCATAAAATATGCAATACTGGGGTAGATTTGGTTGTATATCAGGTAAGTCAACAGGGTTGGGGCAGAGTTAGTCACATGTTGCTTCACCGCCGGCCTGCGACCAGGAAGTCAGGCAGGCCGGGCGGGACAACAGGAAGTAGGAGGGCAGGAGCCTACCCCGCCTCCCACAGAAGACCTGCAATTGTTTGGAGCACCGGAGCAGGCAGGAGCCTACCCTGCGCCCCGGTGCCGAAGAAGGGAGGAAGAGTCCTGCTGCCGGTGAGAGCCTCTGCACCAAGGAAGCCGGTGAGTGGGGCTTCGCCTTCTTGCTGGGCTGCGAGGGGCATGTGTGTGTGCGCGCGCGTGCGGTGGCGGGCTGTGTATGTGTGTGAGCGTGCGTGTGTGTATGTGTCTTGGAGTCTGTGTGTATGCGTGTGTGACTGTGGGGGGGGGGGAGGGGGTTGCCTGTCTGGGTGCCTGCGTGTCTGCGTAAGTGCGTGTGCGCGCGTGTGTGTGTCTGTGTGCATGCATGCGCGTTAGGCTGATGGGAGGGAAGTGCACGGTGCGGCGCAGGACGGAACGTGCGCGTTCGCGCACACAAATCCAGGAAAAAAGCTCGTACCACTTTCTTGTCCCTCCTTCCCCCCAGACTGATAACTATACGTCTCCAGCTGGACACATGCATCCTTCGGATGCATTACCAGCGAGACCCAAAAAGATTATCCCCAGACTGGGGAGCATCAACTATAGCTTGCACACTACTGTGGCAAAGTGTTAGGGTACAGAAAACACCTCCCTTCCACTTTGCAGTCTTATTTTTTCAGTATTGCCATTATGGCACCTACTTACAGATCTGCAGTCCAATTCACAAAAGTCTACTTACAGAAATGTAACAGGTGTATATTTCAACGTGCAGAAACGAGAAGCAAATGTGCATTTGCACAATTAATACTTTTTTAGTAACAGGGATAATCATTTTTCCCAGGGAGTAAAAAGTTCCCAGATACCTTATCAATTTTGGGTTGTTCCATCACCTCCCCCAACCCCACAAAATATATTTATTCTTGCCCTTGACAGGAGGAAAGAAAGCATTTTCGGGGTGGCAACCCAACTGCAAGTTTGAGGGTTTGTGTTCACCACTTTTAACAGGTGATCCCACCAATCACACTGTCACAAGGTGAAGAGCCGATATCACAGTGTGCTCACAATTAGCTAGAAACCTTGCAGAGAGCATCTTTCCAGCTAATTGGTTGGAGGTTGTGTTCAATCGATGTCCAATACGAGGTACGAATCCTCCTCAGGAGATCGGCAACAGCCTCAAAAACTTTGTTTTTGGTGGAGACGGTGACTTTAAGATTGCCTCAAGTTGTGCTCAGCACTAAACCCTGCCACCTTCGAGGCCCAGCCCTTTTTGCTCACACGGTCACAAAATTTCACAAGTTGGCAGGTCTGTAATTTGCCCCAGAAAATTATACTTTGGATGCCTAGGGTGCAATTTGGTGAATACCAAAGCTTTAAGCAGCCGCTCAATGTTTTACTCCATGGATTTTGGAGGATTTAAAATAAAGTGGCGATACTTGCCACACAAACCCCACATTTTCTCCTACCTGTTACAGTAAGACCTATGTGACCTACACGGTAAGCTGAAGAAACCAATATGACGGGGGGATAATCTTCAACCCAAGTCTCTTTGAATGCTACAATTTACGCATTAAACTATACGTGGTTCTCAAGAATGAGCTCAGAGTGATGCCATCTGGAATGGTGGGTGGGAAGAACTACAAATCAGAAATGTCCGATACCACGCAGGTCTTAAAAATGGAAGATGCAGGTGATGTCGCCCCTCAATAAAAAACAGGCAGTGGTCTGATAAGGGTTGTGCGCTTCCGAAAACACAATCAAATAAAAAAATTCAAAGTGAATAAACTCACCACCATTTCTAATCTGTGATATTCCACGATAAAAATCTTCAAAGCCAATAACTCCAAGTCCAGCAGGGTCCAGGTATCGGGTCAAGTCCTTCACCTGGAGGACACCAAAACAACAGATTATCAATGAAAACAGCGGCTTCACAAAATTGTAATATATACAGAGATTGAATGTTTGGCAGTTCTGTTCTTGGTGACACAGCATAGCTACATTGAAAACATGTTTTGCAACCCAATGGTATTGTTTTTAGTTCACATAGTACACAGGAATAAATATCAAAGGCAAATTCAGGTGCTAGGATTAATTTATATTGGGGTGAATAGCAAAAAGGCACAATATGATATTAAAAGTAACAGCTGTGGCACAGATTACGCATACATAAAGGAGCGCTCTGGAGGCCATGCAGGCAGCGCATAATTATTTTAGTGTTTATGACTATCAATGAAGTACCTACGACGCAGAACCATCTTTACACATCTTCAGAGACCTTACATCAGTGGATCACCATCCTGCACTGAACATTTAATTCTAAAGCTACAATAGTAAATTGGAAGACACAGTCAGTTGTTTCCCTTCATTGTATGCTATCTGGGAACGCTCAGATGTCTGGCACACTAGAAAAACATATGATCTTATAAATATACAGAATTTGGAAGTGGCTCACTTAGGAATGCTTTACCATGACTGGTTCACATTTTTTTTTATACCTCAAGAGGTTAATAAACACTTTAAAAGTTCTCCAAATGGATTCAGTTTTCAGCGCCTCATGAAGTCAAGAGATATTATAGGATACAGCGCCACAGGAAGTCACATATCAATCACCAGTGCACTTGAAAACTATGGTTGGCATTTAATGACTTCTATAATAACTTCTATATTGACTGGATCCGGTTGAGTTTTAGATTGTGCGCCCCATTTTATATGTACATCTTTTAATGCATAGTTTTAAAGGCACACACATTGCTTCCGGCAAGTCTGTAAGTATGATTCATTTCATTACTTTTATATATTTATATATATTAGAACATATGGTTTTCTTCTCGAGACTGCCCTTATGTTTAGTAAAATATGTTGGAAAAAAAGTTGACCCGCCCCATGACCACAACAATAAAAGTACTGTGGAGAGTATGCATGCAGAGTCGTATTTTAAGAAAATTTCAAAACTCAAGGATCGTTGTTTTAACAAGCATTGGCAAAGTCAATAGGTCTCACCTATTAGAGCTATTGGCTTTGGCAATGTTTTGTAGTCATACTGTACAGCAGCAAGGATGCTTTGCAGTGTGGCTAAAACTCATTTTTAAAGCGCTATGATGCAGCCAGGGCTAATGTGCTTTTCAGAAAAAAGGGCACTAGTGCTGGATGCATCATAGTCCCTTTTTTATTATTATTTGTAGCCATACTGCACAGCAACCACACTGAGATAAAACGTGGCAACAATCATTGCCAAAGCTGGCAATGGCCGGCCATACTGTATAGTGTGAACAAAAGGCAATGATAGGACCGATAGTCTCAAAGAGGAGACCCTATGACTTTGCCAATGCTAGTTAGGTCTTGGCACAACACCCTGTGATTTTGAGCAAATAAGTTCATCTCCCCATGAATATGACATTTAGACCCAATTTTTTTTTTATCGCATATACAAATCAATTGCATCCATGTCTAGTTAAAAATACATTCGGAAGGAGATAACATCTGTTGTCATAATAAAAGCAGACAACATCTGTTAGCACAAACCTCCATTTCAAAAGAAATGAGGGCTTCTTTGAAGTGTGTGTGGCTTAGTAAAAACATAGGTACAAATTGCAAGAGGCTCAACCAGGACAAAAAGGAAGAAGAAAATATATAAGTAGTGCCTCAATCGCAGAGCAATCAGTGGAAGGACAGCAATCAAGCTGAAGTAATCAGTACTTGATTCATGCTCTAGTTGAAAGAAGAGGAAGTGAAGCCAGCAGGAACTGGCCAATAAGAAGGCAGCAAAAAAGAGAGACAAGGAAGCCAATGAATGTTAAGCAATGGGCGAGCTCCAAGGCCCTTGCTGTATACATTATCTCTCGCAAGCAACAGTACATGTGATGTTGCAGGTGAGACCTAAAAATTGAAATTGTGGATTCAGGAGATCACAGTGTCATCAGCAACATGTAAGGGTTCAAACTTCTACTGTAGCTATAAACGCTGGAAGGAGCACAAAAGATGATGGAAGTAAACACTTTGTTCCAAGACACCAAATACTTTAGTAATCAAAGCCAGCACAATTGGTTGTGTTTCAGCATATACAGCAGTTTGTTCTTGACAGTATATTACATCTCGTAACCATTCCTTAAACTTTGGAGCTCTGCCCCTGCCCATCGACAAGCCAGCCGTCGCTTGGCCAATAATAATGCAATACCTAAAATGTTCTAAAGTGTTTCGGTATGTGTGCAGTATATCCCAACAACAGGATCAACGGGTCCCTCTCCAGTGTGATATCCAGCAATCTAATCTATAGAGTTTGCACAAATCAAACTAATCACAGAATTCCATTGGCGCAGGCTTGAGTGGCTGAATGTAAAAATCTCTCACGTATAGAGTACATGATTCACACATTTATATGAACGTCTCTTGGCACTGTGACTATCTGACTATCCCGGATAGTCTCAATGAGCTTTTGAGGATCTTCACTTTCCAGGAGCCATGCCAGCAGGCACCTTGATGTGCTCCCGCCATGTGACGTGATTGCCTACTTATCGCTAATTGCTATTTGCTTGACCATTTGCCTGTTGTTTCTCCTACAGTAGTTGTGTTGGTAATGGGCCTTGTATTATTTCTCCTATAATAATCCAAGCTTTCAATTTCCATATACACTTTTCCAGGTGGCTTCTGGTACCAGAGATCTTCCCCAATTTAGAGCCACACTGTAACACCTCACAGTAACACTTTCATTACTTCCCCTTCAACATATTTAATACTGACCAATCACAAAGCCCACAATACTTGTCAGTTACATTCTTCAGATCATGAGCAAAAAACTGGTCTTGCAGCATATTCTAGAGAAACCTGCTTGTTGGGGCTTATCACATACATATGTTACCAACAAATTACAGTGATCCGCAATCGTTCTACCTTGATAGAGCGAAGACAAACCAATCTACATCTTTTGCTGGTCTTGCATTTGGTCTAATCTCCAATACATCCCATTGACAGACTAGTTAAACAAGTATTCCCACACATGTCCATGTTGTTCTCACTATTTATCTAGGAGATAAAGATTGTTCATTGGTGTTAAAGGTTGTCGGTTATACAACATCTAGTGGATAGATATCAGTCAGTGTGAGTACCCAGAAATTAAAACTGCTTATATCAACAAGTATCAACGTATTGGACAATGCTGTTGGCAACTCCAAGAAAAAGTAGGTTATCACCCTCACTGGAGGCGTAAATGTTAAGAAAGAGCCTCTCTAACCTCTAAGTTCAACAACAAATACATTTCGTAGAAAGGTGTTTTCGGAGAGCCCCATAAAACAACTGCACTTGCATGTGAAGAATATGATGAGCAGTGAAAGTGGTCCCTACATTAGAGACTTCATTGCAAGTAAGGTTTGCCTCATAGAGGACAGCAAGTCAGATGGGATGTTGTGTAAGATAAGAACCTGGCCTTGTTTGAGGAAATTGATTAGCCCTTTAAGATTCCAGATGCGTTCACCTATAACAGGGTCATACGGTTTTCAGTAGGTAGGTAAGTTGTCAATGACTCTGTAAAGGTACCAGCAGAGCCGCCATTAGCCCATGCTCCTTCAGTTATCTTCATAGCAGATGTTCAATCTCCGAGTTAAAACCAAACTTCATCATCCCTCCCATCTGGCAATACCAATTCACCTCACTTGTGACCCCATGTACCATGTCCTAAAATGGCACATATTTTCACCACGCCATTTACACCTCTCTATCCAAACTTTATCAGAACACCCAACATTAAGTGGTAAAAGACTAGGACGTACAACTTTTCATGAATTTTTCCTGCTGTCTCCCAAAGCTCAGGATGAGTATATGGAGCAACATACCATTCCACTGCAGTGGTGTAAAGCAAAATGATGGTGCCCCCTGCAGAACGTGATGGGGGGGCACACCGAAATCTTTCATATCTCAGATATTCATAGGTATTGGCCGAATACCACGCCCCTTGAGTGGCTGGGGCAGGGGGAGCAGGAGAGTTGAGGCCCCAATGCAATGCAGGAGTGTTAGACGGACCGGGAGGGTCGGCCGAGGATAAGGGGAGAGGTCTCCGGGGAGATCCGTCTCCAGCAATCGTACAGACCAATAACTTCCCCCCCACTGACGTACACCACACAAGCATAAGGTTCAACGTTACTTTATAAGCAATTCTTTAAGTACGGTGAGGTGGTACAAGGAGGTCTGGACTCCGGGGTCCCCTCTATTCTAGTCTCTTGGTTGGGTAAGGGGGTAGCGGGACAGTCTCGTTACCACTCTGGGGGATGTGGTTGTAGATGAATTAGCTCACAATCCTCGAGCTCGGCGTTCTAGATGATCGGGCCGCGGCGGAGCCAGCAGGTCCCGGGATGGTTGAAGGTAGTGACGGTCCGCGGCGGAGCCAGCAGGTCCCGATGAAGATGGGTGCAGAGAGCCGCGGCAGCGCCAGCAGGCAGGTCGGTAGTTCGCAAGGCAGGGCTACGGCAGCGCCAGTAGTCCGTCAAGGATGAGTTCTTCACTGCGTCTCTCGACTCCAGGATACAACTGCCTTCCTGCTCTGGAGCTGCGCCAGTTATAGGTCTGGCGCCCTTTGATGTCCGGACCCTCGCACTGGGAGGTCGGGAGGTCCGGGATGAGGGAGTCCAGACACCCAGCAGGGGGGTGGAGCCAGCGCCTGGGGGAGCTGGGGGCGATCGGCACCTGGCGGGGGAGAGCCATCGACACCTCTTTCTCCCACTGACCTGCCAAGTAGTCCGCTCACCTCCTGGGTGGATGGTGGTGCCGGGATGTCGGGGCCTGGCCAGGCCCAGGGTTAGGGTTGATCGGAGGCCACGCGGCCTCGTGGTGCCGTGTCCAAGATGGCGCCCCGGCCGGGCGAGAGGGCCGGTGGGGAATCGGGCCCACGATGTGGAGATGTTCAGGGGCAGGGGCCCTATAGGAGACGGGAAACGGGTTGTTGTTGCGTGTAACGCCTGAGGAGCGGGGCTCGGGCCTGGTCGTGCGGGGAGGGAGCAAGCCTTACACGTGGCCTGTCCAACATGCGTCCCCCCCAGCTGAAGGCGGGGAGAGTCACCCATCCTCTTGGGGACTCTCCTCGTCGAGGCGGAAAAAGCGTGACAGGCCATCTGCGTTGGCGTGGTCTTGCCCGGGTCGATGTTCCACAGTGAAGTCCATCCCCTGCAGGGAGATGGACCAACGTAGTAGTTTCGGGTTTTCCCCCCGCATCTGCATTAGCCATTGCAGGGGTCGATGATCGGTCTGGACCCTGAAGTGGGTGCCGAAGAGATAAGGCCGGAGCTTTTTGAGGGCCCACACCACGGCGAAGGCCTCCCTCTCGATGGTGCTCCAGCGTTGTTCTCGGGCCAGGAGCCGTCTGCTGATGAAAGCCACTGGCTGGTCAAGTCCTTCGGGGTTCAGCTGGGAAAGGACTGCCCCAACGCCATGGTCGGAGGCATCTGTTTGGACGATAAATTCCCGACTGTAGTCGGGGGCCTGGAGCACCGGGGCGGAGCACATGGCGGCTTTCAGCTTCTCGAAGGCCGCTTGACAGTCTGGGGTCCAGTTGACCTTCTTGGGTTGGTTTTTGGATGTGAGTTCCGTGAGGGGCCCTACAATGCTGCCATAGTCCCTCACGAACCGCCGGTAGTAGCCTGTGAGTCCCAAGAAGGCGCGGACCTCGGTCTGGGTGATGGGGGGCTGCCACGACTGGATGGCAGCGATCTTGAGTTGCAAAGGGGCCACCAGACCGCTTCCCACCTGGTGCCCGAGATAGGTCACGGACCCCTGGCCAATTTGGCATTTGCTGGCCTTGATCGTGAGGCCAGCTCGTTGGAGGGCCTGTAGCACCTCTCGGAGGTGGTGGAGGTGGTCGGACCAGTGGCGGCTGTACACAGCGATATCGTCCAGGTATGCGGCGCTGAATTCTTCGAGTCCTGCCAGGACCTGGTTCACTAGCCGCTGAAATGTTGCTGGGGCATTCTTCATGCCGAATGGCATGACCTTGAAGTGATAGTGGCCATCAGGAGTGGAGAATGCAGATCGTTCTTGGGCCCGGGGTGTGAGACCGATCTGCCAGTAGCCCGCTGTCAGGTCGAAGATGCTGAGGTAAGCGGGCAGCTCCCATGCGGTCGATTAGTTCATCTGCTCGGGGGATGGGGTGTGCGTCTGTTCTGGTGACCGCATTCAAGCCCCGGTAGTCGACGCAGAACCGAAGCTCCGGCGTGGCGCCGGGGGCGGCCGCTTTGGGGACCAGTACCACTGGGCTGGCCCAGGGGCTGTCTGAGGGCTCGATGACCCCGAGCGTGAGCATCTTGGCCACCTCCTCTTGGATGCAGGCCCGTACCCGATCTGGTACGCGGTAGGCCCGATGGCGGACAGGGGGACTGTCTCCAGTGTCCACGTCGTGTAAGCACCAGGGGGTGACCCCTGGGGTGAGGGAGAACAGGGTGGCGAACTGCAGCAGGAGGTCTCGGCAGCCTTGGCGCTGTTCCAGGGTGAGGGCCTCCGAGAGTCGGACCCCGTCCACGGAGCCGTCCTTCTCCCGAGACCGTAGGAGGTCAGGGAGGGGTTCGGAGTCCTCCTCGGTTCCATTGTCGGTTGCCATCAAGAGGCTGAGCTCTGAGCGTACAAAGTGGGGTTTAAGTCTATTAGCGTGGAGGACCCGGAGAGGGTTTCGTGAGGATTCCATATCGATGAGATAGGTGACAGGGCTCTTGCGCTCGATTACTTTGAAGGGCCCCGTCCATTTGTCTTGCAGGGCGCATGGTTCGGTGGGAGACATTACCCACACTTGTTGGCCGGGTTCAAATTCGATGGAGGATGCATTCTGATCGTACCACCTTTTCATGTCCTCCTGACTGGCCTCCAGGTTTGCTTTTGCCATCTCTCTGAACCGTCTGGTCTGGTTGCGGAGGGTTAGGAGGTACTTGAAAACATCTGGAGGGTTCTTTAGAGGGGGCATTTCCCAGCCCTCTTTGACTAGGCTGAGCGGCCCCCGCACCGGGTGCCCATACAAGAGTTCGAACGGGCTGAAGCCGAGGGACTTCTGGGGGACTTCTCGGTAGGCAAAGAGAAGGCACGGTAGTAGCACATCCCACTGGCGACGGAGGGGCTCTTCCAACCCCCCAATCATCCCTTTGAGCGTGCGGTTGAACCGCTCAACCAGTCCGTTCCCTTGAGGGTGATAGGGGGTCGTGAATCGGTAGGTGACCCCACACTGTTGCCAGAGGGACTTCATGTATTTTGAAATAAAGTTTGTGCCCCGGTCGCTGACGACTTCTCGGGGGAAGCCCACCCGGGAGAAGATCCCCATCAAGGCCCGGCCGACTACCGGGGCTGTCACAGTTCGCAGGGGAACAGCCTCGGGGTAGCGGGTGGCGTGGTCCACCAGTACTAGGATGAACCGATGTCCTTGTGCTGTACGGGGGTCCAGGGGTCCCACAATGTCTATCCCCACCCTCTCGAACGGGGTGGTGACCACTGGAAAAGGTTGCAGAGGTGCTTTAAGCTTGCGGCCGCTCTTCCCGCTGGCCTGGCACGTGGGGCAAGATCGGCAGTGTTGGAGTACGTCGTTCCTCATCTTGGGCCAGAAAAAGTGGGTCACCAGGCGACTGTAGGTTTTATTTTGACCCAGGTGGCCAGCCAGGGGGACATCGTGGGCCAGGTTTAGCAAGAAGTCTCTAAAGCGGAGGGGCACCACTAGTACTCGACTGGCCCCTAACTCTGCGATTCTCTGTTCGCTGTACAACAGGTCATTGTCCCAATAGACCCAATGGGTTCCGGAGGTATCCCCTGCACTCTGGGCGAGGGCTTGTTGGCGGAGTCCCTCGAGGGAGGGACAGGTCTTCTGCTCGTGGCGAAACTGTTCTTGGGTGGGCCCCCCCCCCCCCCTCCTGACGCCACTGATCCAGGCCGGGAAGGTCCTGAGGCTGAACGAGCCCCTCGGGAGTTGGTTCTGGGGTGACGGCACGGTCGGTGTCTGGAGCGACCGGGGGAGGAGGTGCCGGCCATTCAGGTTCTTCTGGTCGGGGGATGGCCCGGGCAGCCATGGACCGGGTGGTTACGCACGCCCAATCCGGGATGCCCAACATCCCTAGGTGCTCTCTCCTCTCTACGGCGGCCCACGGGGAACTCTCAAGATCATTTCCCAGGAGACAGTCTACGGGGGCATCATCTCGGACCGTCACTTCCAACATGCCGGAGACTCCTCCCCACTCGAAGGGGACGCAAGCCATCCGACATAGACTCTCCGAATTGTCGGCTGAACGGACCGGGCAGAGGACGTTCGGCAGAATCTGTTCTGGGGTCACCAGGTGACATCGGACGGCCGTTACACTGGCCCCGGTGTCACGTAGGGCTTCGGCCCGGCGTCCATTAATGTTCACCCATTGACTGTACTTCCGGGTGTTGGCGGGTAGGGGGACCCGCGGGACCATGTCTCTTCCCCCTAGGCACGCTAGAACCATGGCGGCTGGTTCCCATTCCTGGCGTTCTTGCTCACATTCCTCATGTTCTTCGTAGGTTTGTTCTTCCCCCAGGGCGGCGGCAGCCATCTGGCGGGGTCTCGGAGTCTGGCTCTGTGGACAATTCGGGTCGTTGGCGTAGTGGCCGACTCGCTGGCATCGGTGACACGTGACATTGGCTCTGTATCCCGGCCGCGCCGGGGTGTTGCCCCGGTTGGCCGGGGGTGGGGTGCTGGTAGCGGGAGCGGCCGGGGCGTTGTCTCTCCCTCGTCCCTGGCCCCCTCCTCCTCCTCGGGGACGGTGCTGACCGTGGTTGTTCCGGTTCTGTTCATGGGGCCCAGTTCGGCCCACTCGGGTAATTTCCCACCGGTCAGCCTCGGCGGCAAGCTGTCGTGGATCAGTTAATTTACTGTCGAGGAGGTGCTGCCTGAGCTCGACGAAGCAGTTGTTCGATAGATGCTCCCATACCATGAGATTGAAGAGTTGCTCGTAAGTCGTTACGTTGCTTCCCTTGATCCACCCCTCGAAGGCCCGGCTGAAATAGTTCACGTATTCCACCCAAGTTGTGCCCGGGATCCGAGTGCAGTTTCGGAACCTCTGGCGGTACATTTCGGGTGTGAGCCCATAGCGGGTGAGGAGGGTAGCTTTCATGTGGTCATAGGAGGTCATCAGATGGTCTGGGAGCTGTAGCAGGGCATCGCGGCCCTCATTGACGAACCTCCCCCATAGACCGGCTCCCCAGTCGCTTCGATCGATCCGGTGGGAGGTCATAGCGATCTCGTAGGCCTTGAACCATTGCTGTATGTCGTCCTCTCGGAAATATTCTCGAACGACATCCTTGGGGATGTGTACCTTCCTTTCTGTCACCCCCGGGGGGCGCGGTTGCTCGGGCACTCCTAATTCTTTGTTCTGCTTGTGTAAGTCTATCTCAGCTAGTTTGCGTTCGTGTTCGTACGCCAGTCTCTTCTCTTCAAGCTCTCTTTGTCTCTGTTTCTCTTCCCGTTCTTCTCGGAGCCGCAGATGTTCCAGATTTAGTTTTTGTTCGGCTAATTTGAGTTCGCCATCCATTTTGAGCCGGGCCATCTCTAGCTCATGTAGTCGGTTTCTTTCTCGTTCTTGGATCTCATCTTGCGAGAGACCCGTTCTTCGCTCCTCGGGAGCCGTGGTGTCTTTCTCTGCTGTTGCGAGATTTTGGTCCGGGGGTCTGACGGCCCCGGTTTCTGCCCATGACTCAATGGCGTGCTTGAAATCGTCTTTAGTATTCAGACCGGTGGTAGCGATACCTAGTTCAATGCAGAATTGTTTCAACTCACGATGGCTGTATTCTTCCAATTTCTCAATCTGGAATTTTTCGGTGGATCCGCTTTCTTTGGTTGACATTGTGGTTTTGTCGTGGGGTGAGCTACTCTCTGTACGATTACGCGTTGATTCGGATCCCGTCGCTGGCCACCAATGTTAGACGGACCGGGAGGGTCGGCCGAGGATAAGGGGAGAGGTCTCCGGGGAGATCCGTCTCCAGCAATCGTACAGACCAATAACTTCCCCCCCACTGACGTACACCACACAAGGATAAGGTTCAACGTTACTTTATAAGCAATTCTTTAAGTACGGTGAGGTGGTACAAGGAGGTCTGGACTCCGGGGTCCCCTCTATTCTAGTCTCTTGGTTGGGTAAGGGGGTAGCGGGACAGTCTCGTTACCACTCTGGGGGATGTGGTTGTAGATGAATTAGCTCACAATCCTCGAGCTCGGCGTTCTAGATGATCGGGCCGCGGCGGAGCCAGCAGGTCCCGGGATGGTTGAAGGTAGTGACGGTCCGCGGCGGAGCCAGCAGGTCCCGATGAAGATGGGTGCAGAGAGCCGCGGCAGCGCCAGCAGGCAGGTCGGTAGTTCGCAAGGCAGGGCTACGGCAGCGCCAGTAGTCCGTCAAGGATGAGTTCTTCACTGCGTCTCTCGACTCCAGGATACAACTGCCTTCCTGCTCTGGAGCTGCGCCAGTTATAGGTCTGGCGCCCTTTGATGTCTGGACCCTCGCACTGGGAGGTCGGGAGGTCCGGGATGAGGGAGTCCAGACACCCAGCAGGGGGGTGGAGCCAGCGCCTGGGGGAGCTGGGGGCGATCGGCACCTGGCGGGGGAGAGCCATCGACACCTCTTTCTCCCACTGACCTGCCAAGTAGTCCGCTCACCTCCTGGGTGGATGGTGGTGCCGGGATGTCGGGGCCTGGCCAGGCCCAGGGTTAGGGTTGATCGGAGGCCACGCGGCCTCGTGGTGCCGTGTCCAAGATGGCGCCCCGGCCGGGCGAGAGGGCCGGTGGGGAATCGGGCCCACGATGTGGAGATGTTCAGGGGCAGGGGCCCTATAGGAGACGGGAAACGGGTTGTTGTTGCGTGTAACGCCTGAGGAGCGGGGCTCGGGCCTGGTCGTGCGGGGAGGGAGCAAGCCTTACACGTGGCCTGTCCAACAAGGAGCCTGCCTTACGCCCCTGCCCTGCCCCACTGTATGCCCACAAGAGAGGACAATTTGAGGGACCCTCTAATCACCTGTAACGAAGAAGTGCTGAAAAAAGCAGGTCAAACAGCCCCATTTCAAATCTCCCAGCAACCCCTGGAACCTTAATAATTGGTATATGAACCACAATTTTCTATAGGCCGATCTCCCATGACAGCATGCATGAACATCCTTTACTGTTGCTCGTCCTTCTGACCCAGACACTGTCCGAGTGGATAATGCATGCTCGAGTCATGTACTTAACCAGTTTGCTTTTTCGCAACAATTATACCTCCTCCTCCAATTGTGTGAATTTGAGGAAGAGAAAGATGATGCAACTCCCGCTCCACAGCCCAGACACTTTTTTCTAAACCCATATGAAAGCAAATTAACAAGGGCCCTGTCAGTGGCTAATGTGGTCACGTGTGAGGTGCCAATACCTACAAGGCCTGAGCAATTGACAGAAAAGAAAACGTAGCAACAAACTTTCTGATATTCTGTGACAAAGAACGCAATCACATCTGTATCTGCCTATATCATGAGGTGTAATGCCTGTGTAACATGCACTGGAGCGGTAGACTGGAGTAACGCATATTTTAATGAAACAACGTGGTGCTAACGTGGGGTTGTTTTCTAATGGCGGTTAGCACATTCTGCATCTGACATGTTTTTTTACAGGTTAAAAGATTAGTAGGTGTAAAGACTGAGCACCTTCCACATGTAGTTCAGCTGAGTTCACCCGACACCTCAAAGAGATTCGTCTGTGGCCACATACACAATGTCACACCCTGTTCGGCTACCGCATGTTAAAATAAACAGGCCATTGAATTTTGGGTGGAGAGCTCTTTTTCCGGCATCAATTTGTGCAGCATGGAGGGTGGTTGTTATGGCGACTGAAAACCGAGTGGTTTGTACACGTTAATTACAAGATGAATCAGCGAAGGGCACAACCCGAAACATTCCTGCTGGTTTCGACAGGCAGCTACAAAGTGTGTAATAAAAAGTGAGCCAGCAAACACGTTGGGATTATCTCCCGGAGGAGGTCTTCACAACAGAAGCATCAAGCGAGGCAAACTTCAAGCAGTAAATCTTAACAAGAATACATATTCTCATGTATGCACGCACAGCCAATGTTCACATGCAAAGCAATGCACTCCTTGACATTCGCTGCAGGTTCTATCACACACTTCTATACCATGGCATCCAGGATCACAAGAACAACCACCTGTGTTCTGAATAGGCTCCCGGTTGCATGATGTATTGTCCTGTATGGAACTTTTATTAGTTTTATATAGCGCTAGCTGGACCCGAGGGGTATCGGAGCACTTTACAGGTGTGCGTTGCCCAGCAAGTCACTAAGCCAATTTTCCGATAACAGAAACGTTGCATATGCTGACCCACAAGGACGCTAAGAACCAAACTGGCTCGTTTTCTGACGATCTCAGGCTCAAAAAGACTTGCACTGTTGGAACTTTCTTTCAAATATAGCCAGCCAAACTCTAAGCCTATCATCCTGTACCGACAAGAAACCTTTATAACCACCTGGACTTTCAGAAAAGATTAAAGACCTGGTTATTTACAAACACCCTGATCTTCCATTAGTGCAAGAAGGACTTCCCCTCAATAAACCATCCTCTAATTTGAAAGAAAGCAATCCAGCGAGGAGGACCAGAGAAAGAAGGTATGTTCTGATATAGAGAGGTTTAATCAACCTCACATCACGGTTTGGCGGTTACATGGGGAATAAAGTCTTTAGCAGCACAATTGGTAGACTCCCACTAGACCGCATCCACAACCAAGGTAGGAAATCATAAAGCAGTTAAGAGCTAAGAACACATAAGTAATATTGAGGGACGGTGAATGTAGCAATTCATTTGGGGTGGGGGGGGGCTGGTGTTGAATTTCAATACTGGTTATAGATGGTTCCCCATACAAATTGACAAGCAGCAAATCAAAAACAAACTCTTCTATGTACATCATGTGACTGCACTGTGAGCGCTTGAAATACATGAAAAGAATGTCGAATGCAAGCATTTGATCTCGATATACATCAGAAGAACCCAAGCACCGTCATGTCTTATAAATCGAACAGAGCTGTAGAATCCAACGTTTTTCCAAATGAATAAACCTATTGCCCTGCCGCAGCAAAATCTGTGTTTTGTCAATTCCCATAAATTTATAGGCCGAGTGTCTTGGTTGACATAATGAGAAATGTGTTAACATGGGGTGTTTTGAGCCATAATCTGTAACCACATTTGCAAGTTCTAGAATGAGCATCAAGAAACATTACCGTAGCATGAATCATCAGCATAAACCCCATTTTGGTAATAGCAAGCTAAAATAACTACGCACTACCATTGGTAACTGGTGAAACATTGACTTTTCTAAGAACCTATTTTGAAAGATATATAATTCTAACTTTAATATTTTTTTAAATTTTACTTTACCAATATGCTAGATAAAAAAATGGGTTCTTTGTTTGTACCAATCAGTCACGAAAAAGTATAACTACACAAAACGCAGCAGCTGATTACCTGGAACAAAGAGTATATAAAGTGTTTAAGCCCTACAGTCTTTTTTAAATTAATTATAGTGCTGATGTAAGTGCAGCCCACATATTTTTTAGGTGTTCCAATGGTATCAGCTTTGGAATGCATGGGGCTTTACCTATGGTAGGTGGGGTGTAGAGGGCACGGGTGTGCTAGGGCTGTAATGTCGTAGAACAGGATGAGACTGAAGCAACTGAAAAGGGGGGGCCCTCGGCCCCCCCGCACGCATGGCGGCGCGGCGACCGCTTCCCCCCTTCCCCTCTGTGTGCCTCTCGGTGGTGGGGGCGGGCCCTTGGGCGCGACCCACCACCGATTGGCCGGCGGCCTCCCTGACCCGGATACCAGTGGAGGATGTCCGGGTTAGGGGGGGCGGGCTACTGGAGGGGCGGGGCGGAGGGGCGTCGCTACTCCGCCTGGCCCCTTGGGAATAAAGAGGCGGGGAGCGCCCGGGAGACCCCCTTGTCCCTGGACGCTGCTCCACAGCACGGTGTGCCCCGCGCTCGGGGCTTCTTTGTTTTCCCACCCACCATCCCTGGAACCAAAAAATGTTGTTGCTTCACTAAGTCTGGTTTGAGCGTAATTTTGCTAGCGTACTGTTAACATGTCTTACATGCGTAATCGAACTTTATCTGGACTGTATATTTTGATGATGTAATTTTGTTTAGGAATGTTTTCCCTTTGTAGCGAACTGTGTGTAAAGTGCTTTGATGCCAATTGTATCTAGGCCTTTTTTCCCTTTGTAGCTTTACGTTGATGCGTGTTATTAATTAGCCAGTGTAGCTGTCCTTTAGAATTTTTTCCATAGGTCGTCGTATTTATTAGGTATGGGGCATGCGGTAAGGTCATGACCGGTGAGCACATATTTTAAGGTCTGAGGGGGCGGGCATCATCCTATGGAGGTTCCCGCCCAGGGGGAGGGGCCATTGGCCACTCCTAGAACTCCAGGGGCAAGGTAATTGATGCTTCAAAGGAGCGCGGGTCAGGAGTAGTCACGCTTTCCTTAGGCTGGTAGCCACCCCGCGCGCGCATACTCATGACGTCACCGGATGGCGCAGAGTAAGGGCCCTCCTTTAGTGGGTAAATGGAGTTCACGGCGTAGACCGGGCGATTACCGGAGCACGACGGCGCATGCGCACAGCTCTAGGTGAGGCGCAGCTTGTAGGACCCGACACCGGTTAGCGACCTTGCCATATGGCCAGAAATGTACAGAAATCAAGATGAGGATGTTAGATTCGGTTAGGAAACAACATGTATTAGAATTTTTTGTTAAGGTTAGCCTCTCAAACTTGTTGATGATATTGTATCTAATGTCCTGCTGATTTTTGTATACATTGTTGACCATGCAATTAAAACCTTTTTTTAATTTCATATCTTAATAAATACGGCCGGGGGACTAGCCCCCGCCTTCCAAAGATAAAGAAGCCTCATGTTCATGTTTCTGGGTGTTGGGTGCCGGATTGGGGGGGGGGGGCGGCAGCCAGTCGCTGACCATGTGGGCAAAGAAATCAAGGCGCCGAAATTCTTCTTTGCCTCTTTTTTTCCAGATTTTCAGGTCGGTCATGAAGTGCCTTTTTATGACTTCAAGGGTAATGTGTTTTTGAAGGGACATTGCTTGGCCTGCTACTGCACAGTTCTCTAAAGCTGTGAAATCCGCTGCTACCACGGTTTACTGTTCTATGATGTGCTCCATTCTTTCTCTGATAAAGTACAATATTCATCTGCGATGTAGCCTACTGCTCCGCCGTTCTCGGCTCCTCACTGCAGGCCCCATCGATCAGCAACGGTTCAGACTAATTCTCAATGTCTACTCCTGCTATTCTTTACCTGTAAAACCAGTCTGATTTTTTCTGCTACAATGCCAGGTTGCTCCTTTTACATCTTTCTACACATTTCCTGAAAGCATTTTTTTGGGTTTCGCCTGCCGAAAGGCTGCGCTCTGCGCAGCTTTTCAGCGCAGGTGAAATCCTATGTCTACACTAAGCACTTCGGGAACGTCCCCCGGCTCTCATTGGCTAGCTCCATAAATGGAGGCTAGCCATTGGGTGCCGGATCTGTCCGTCAAGGCCGGACCAGATTCGGGGGCGTTCCCGACATTTTTTCCCTGGGCGGAGTTTCTCGTGTCCTCTCCCGCCCCCCTCCCGCCATTCGTGTCCTCTCCCGCCCCCCTCCCGCCATTCGTGTCCTCTCCCGCCCCCCTCCCGCCATTCGTGTCCTCTCCCGCCCCCCTCCCGCTGCTTCGGTCTGGTTGTGGGAGTCGGGGACAGAGACGCTGATCGCTGCGAGCGGTAAGTGCAGGGAGAAACTCACGCAGCCTGCGTGAAGAAGGAGGAGACCCGAAGAAAGCCGAGGGGCAACAACATCCGTGGGATTCAAAGTGCGTCAGTATACTGGTTACTAGGAGGAACGGGCCGGGCCACAGCCTCGAACTTTCTTGGAGGTTGTAGCCGACAGATGCACATAATTCTCAGCGAGGTTACGCACGCGAGGCCGGGGCTTGAGGTGAGGCCTACCAAGGAGCCTCGTTTGGTGAGTGTCGACGGCAGACTTTATTGATGTGTTCGGGGCGGTAGTCAGGGGCAGCGGGCATCAATGAGTAGAGCGAGGGTGCGACTCACTTAAGTAGTTACAGAGGCAGCGGGTATTATAGCATACTGGTTACTAGGAGGAACGGGCCGGGCCACAGCCTCGAACTTTCTTGGAGGTTGTAGCCAACAGATGCACATAATTCTCAGCGAGGTTACGCACGCGAGGCCGGGGCTTGAGGTGAGGCCTACCAAGGAGCCTCGTTTGGTGAGTGTCGACGGCAGACTTTATTGATGTGTTCGGGGCGGTAGTCAGGGGCAGCGGGCATCAATGAGTAGAGCGAGGGTGCGACTCACTTAAGTAGTTACAGAGGCAGCGGGTATTATAGTATACTGGTTACTAGGAGGAACGGGCCGGGCCACAGCCTCGAACTTTCTTGGAGGTTGTAGCCGACAGATGCACATAATTCTCAGCGAGGTTACGCACGCGAGGCCGGGGCTTGAGGTGAGGCCTACCAAGGAGCCTCGTTTGGTGAGTGTCGACGGCAGACTTTATTGATGTGTTCGGGGCGGTAGTCAGGGGCAGCGGGCATCAATGAGTAGAGCGAGGGTGCGACTCACTTAAGTAGTTACAGAAGCAGCGGGTATTATATTCTTTGCCAGTCCACAGTCTAGTCCAGAGCACTGGCTCGAGACTGTTAGACTGCATCAGCAGCGTGCAAGGACAGCCTGTGTTGTGTTGGCGCTAGGTTGCCGGCGAATGTGAGCAGGTTGCAGGGTGTGAGGTGGTGGATTCTGAGTCAGGCAGCTGCCAGTGAGTCACCGCCCCTCCGCCGGTCATGCTCAGACATGTCTGCAGCGCTCCCGCTGGGTCTAGCCCCGACTTGTCCCGCGCTCTGTACTTAAAGCTGCGGCGCCTCACCCTCGCAGCACTCTAAACACTGCAGCACTTTATCCACTGCTCTCTTATTTATTTTAGGTAAAGCTGGGGATCCCCGTTTGTCTTCAGCCACAGCCTGCTGCAGGTGCCATGGCAGCGAGAGAGAACATGTCGCTGGCGCTCGCTGACTGCGCTCTCCGCTGCTCAGCCTCTGACCAGCAGCTGCTCTGCGCTGACTCCATCTTTTCCCATTGTGTTTTATGGTTGAAACCAACAATTTATTTTATTTTATTGTAGGCAACCGTACAATACCAAAATGTCTTCAGCCGCAGGCTCCTTAAGCACTTCTATGCTGGCTTCTGAGCACGAGGCGCTGGTAAGGTCCTGTTTTGAAACGTTTGTTTTTAAATGCATTACGTTTGTGTGATATTTGATTTGTTGTCAGATGGATCTTCAATTTTATAATAGTTAATTTACTTTGACATCTGCAAATCTCGCATTGTCTGGTTGTCCATGTTTTCATGTATTTCTCTTTGGTCCTGTTGCCTAATTCACTGTGCTTTGGGCCAGTCTCATAGACCTCTGGGAATAGAATTGGGGATAGCTAGCGTTGGTAGCTTGTGTGGGTTTTATTGGTTTGCTAACCTCTGTAAATCTCTGTGCAGGTTAAACCCAAACCCCTGCTCTTGAAGTTACTAAAGTTTGCAGGTGCTCAAAATGACACCTTTACAATGAAGGAGGTAGGTTGTCCTTGCTTTTAATCATGGCGCACTCAATGTACATTGATGACACCTGTTACTTTATTGTGCGCTCGCCACTGTACTTGGCTTTCTCTCAAGCGTTGACGCGTTGCGCTTGTATTTCAGGTTATATACTATCTTGGTCAGTACATTATGGCCAAACAGCTGTACGATGAGAGACAGCAACATATTGTCCACTGCTCTAATGATCTGCTCGGAGAACTTTTTGGAGTACAGAACTTTTCTGTAAAGGAACCTAGGTAAATAACATACGGGGCGGGGACATTTGTGATTACGTGCAAGTCTAGCTTCCTTCTGTACTGAAAGTCTGTCCTCTTCTTTTGTGGTGTTTTTCTGCTGAGAATGTTAATGTTATTAAGGATGCAGTTTTTAGCAATTAGCTTGTCTTACAGTGCTGTCTATAGCAATGCATATTACCTCTTAGACGTATGGTACACAGTGATTTGCCGCATTCAGGTTAGTGGCATTTACCGTTCTTCTGTTCATTCGGGCTGTGAAATGTTTATATATATCCTCTCCCGCCCCCCTCCCGCCGTTCGTGTCCTCTCCCGCCCCCCTCCCGCCGTTCGTGTCCTCTCCCGCCCCCCTCCCGCCGTTCGTGTCCTCTCCCGCCCCCTGTGTCCTCGTAGGTGCTTGTTCTCGGTATGTGACCGCATCGCCTGACTTTACCGAACTGGGTCATGTGACCTTCCGGAATTAAAAACCTTTATCTCGCCCAAAACTCGGGACCCGCAGTTGCAGCCAAGTTACTTCCTCGGCACCTATTCAGCGTCCTTCAGGTCAGACTCTCTCTGCGGGTACCGCACTGCACCCCCATGGCCCTGCACTGCCTCCTGCCGCTGCTGCTCCTCTTGGTGCCGGGGCTCTCCCTGCCCGACACACCGGCTAACTGCAGCTTCCAGGACCTCCAGGGCTCCTGGCTCTTCAGCGTGTATAAGGGGGCGGGGGAGACCCCAGACCGAGGCATCGACTGCTCCAGTCTAGGTGAGTGAGTAGGGGCAGGGGCAGAAGTTAGTCCGTAAGATGGAGGAAATGTAAACTTCAGGTTTCCCATCAATTTTGGTGGAATAGCTTATTGAACTACTCTATTAGAAGGAGGACATGAGAGGGGTTGAAGAGGTAACGGAAAGAGAGGAGTGCCATTTGTTGGGGGGGAGGGGGACTTAAAACCCAAAAGTATACAAAGTAACCTAGTTTTTAGACGGAGACGTGTTTGTGTGTTTTTGTTACTGTGGGCATGTAAAAACCCAGCACAAAAATTAGTATAAATGTCAAATCTGCATTGGATACAAGCAATGTCTCGTATTTTACAGTCTAAAAACCTACTGGATGCCCGGTATAGGACAACTCTCCTCTGCTCTGGTATTAGCTGAGACTGTCTCCCAAGAAGGCGTGGCTATCGCAGCTGTTGTGCCCCAAAAACTGAAAATATCCTTTTTGCAGGGAATTTTAAAACATGTCCTGTTGTCCATCCTGTTCCTCTTCTTCCCCATTATTTTCTGTTTTGGCTGCTAGCAATAATAATGTTAGTTCCCCCCAGCAGTGATGGACGAGCCCTCCATTTTGCTGGGGTTGAAGCACAATAGCATGGTCCATTTTTCCTTTTTTCGTTTCAGGGCACTTGGCACACGTGGAGACATCAGAAGACGTTAGTTTGGGAGCAGGGGAACGAGTCAGAACGCATTTTTGTGGATTCATTCCACAACTCATCCTCCTGTAAATTAGGTCATTTTAAAAGCTATAACTCTTCCGGGTTGAGCATATTTCTTGTGAATACTCTGCCATACTGTAATTGAGTTCCATACTCTTTGCCACCTCTTAGAGTAAGCCTCGACTGCTCCATATTTCCACTTTTGGGAGAGAAGTTTACAAAATGAGTTACTGTTCTACAAATGGATGAAATAGTCTTAAAACCCGAAAAAGTAATTGCACACGTCAGTATCCACTGTAGATACTGTCCAATAACCACCTACAGCCACCAACCAAAAGGAAAGTTCATAGTCTTATGTCTTTCTCCTATTATATGAAAATATTGGGGGAGTTTAGAAGCAGGCTCAGTGCAGGTAGCAATTTGCTTCAAATAAATCTCGACTATACCCCTAACAAGCCCTAACATGGCAATGTAAATGGCAATGCCATTTATTTATCTGTTTTCAAAACCAACACATAAATACAAATTTTGTCATTTATAATGCCAATAGCTCTAACTTTTCCAAAGGCGAAACCATTGCATTGTAAATGCTTGTTTATATATGGTGTAGCCCATTGTACAATGTTGTTCTTCACGTATATCGTACTGTGATCAACATATGTTATCTTTAAAGCACAAAGATACATTTTTGGTGCAGGAATCCGCTAACGCAGTCAAATAAAATAATAAAGTAAAATGAAATGACCCGATGTAACATTATTCAGCGTATTGCCCTCGAGAGGATGAAAGACAGAGCTGGCCTGGTAAGGATCCTTAGTCATAATCTGCTGCTCACAAGAGTTTCCAGCAGTGAGCACCCAATTTGATAAGCCATTTTACTAACAGTTCCTTCGACCAGACAACGTTTTGTGATCAGATCATTTATCCAAGGAATTGTTTTTTCCTTCTACACCATGGAGAAGAAAGCTTTTTCCAGTATGCAGTCTTCAGTTGAAAAGAGGTGCTGTAAGAATAGCTACCTTCGCACTGCAAAGAGGAACTTGTTAGTAATTTCCAGGCAGGGAAAGTGATCTACAAGCAGCACCTGCTACAAACTGCCTTGCTGCAGGTGCAGTCACAACCCAAGCGTTCACTCGTAAACACTGAAATCTAAATACATGGTCTCTGTTATCATTCTTTTCTGATGAGTTCACCTTTCAAGCCAAAGCTCTGACGGAGGCGGCAGCGGTATCACCCAGTTGTCAATTGAAAACAAAACCCTGGTTTCTAAGAAAAGGCTATTTTGAAAAAAGTACACACCCAGGCAGACTTAGGCTACAAAGAACTGGCTAGATCCCAACATGTTAGTATAAAACACATTTTGATAAATACACAAAAAAACAATTAGAACAATAGACTGTAATGATATCAAAAAATATACTTTTAATTTCAATCTCTTTTAAAACATTATAAAATGAAGGGTTGGTGAATATCCCTTGATTATATATGGTGCATATATTTATGAATTTGATACATTGATCATGAATGACAATTCCATAATATACTGATAAAATTAGAACAGAAAGGAAATAATTAAAACTCAGTTTCAAAGTTATTTCGTCAATTTTTTTGGTAGACTCGGGCTGTGTCAACGCGTTTCGACAAATTTCTTGTCTTCATCAGGACTTATTAGAATATGCAGCCACTTTTTTTCTTCTAAACAAAATAAAACAAATTTTTTTTAGGTAAATATTTGGCCAGCACTTTCTAGATTATCATCAACAACTATTAAAAAACTGAAAGAGACCATCAAATTACAAAAGTACATAACAGTCCATTGACAATTCAAAGATATCATGCATCCGCTCTAGAAGAGTCAAGAATAAATTTATTTTCTTAGCCAGACTTTTGTTTGCATATACGTGATAGTGCAGAATCGTAGAAACCAGAAGAGCGTATTCATTCTACCAATAAACAAGTTTTATTGGTAGAATGAATACGCTCTTCTGGTCTCTTTCAGTTTTTTAATAGTTGTTGATGATAATCTAGAAAGTGCTGGCCAAATATTTACCTAAAAAAAAAAAGTGGCTGCATATTCTAATAAGTCCTGATGAAGACAAGAAATTTGTCGAAACGCGTTGACACAGCCCGAGTCTACCAAAAAAATTTACGAAATAACTTTGAAACTGAGTTTTAATTATTTCCTTTCTGTTCTAATTTTATCAGTATATTATGGAATTGTCATTCATGATCAATGTATCAAATTCATAAATATATGCACCATATATAATCAAGGGATATTCACCAACCCTTCATTTTATAATGTTTTAAAAGAGATTGAAATTAAAAGTATATTTTTTGATATCATTACAGTCTATTGTTCTAATTGTTTTTTTGTGTATTTATCAAAATGTGTTTTACACTAACATGTTGGGATCTAGCCAGTTCTTTGTAGCCTAAGTCTGCCTGGGTGTGTACTTTTTTCAAAATTGTTGTTTCCCTGACCCAGGAGTCGATCCTTAACAGGGGGTCCCTGATACTTACCTAAATTCTAAGAAAAGGCTTACATCACTTGTTTCAGGAGTACCTTTCAGCAATATTCTTCTGGACAGATAATGTATTCTCAGACATTTTCCCAGAACACCCTAACAAATGGTTAGGTGCCACCTAACCCACGGAATGCCTATCCGCAAGCTGTGGAGTTTCACTTTTCACATCAAGACATGCGGATGCAGTGTGGATTCATAGGGCAAGATGTAGCTTGAGCAGGAACACAGCACTTCATTGGTACAAGTGACGCTCCACTTTTCAAAACGGTAAACTTTAATTTATGCAAATTGCATTAAAATGTGCTGCAAATCAGTTTTGCAACCAGTTGACATTACTTTAAAAAGCGCCCACAGCAGCAGTTAAGGTTAACTGAGTAATGTTGGCCGCGTACCCCAGGGACAAGGTACAAGCAGGGAACCCCGCCCCCCTTTCTTCCCTGCTTTTCACGCTATGCATTGAACCACTGATGTGCAGGGTGAGACTGAAAGGAGATATTACAGACTGCCTGAGGTTATGGGCCAAGGGGAAAAATGTAACTCCCCGCAGATATCTGATTATATCTTTCGAATCCAGAGATGGCTATTCCAGCGACTCTCTCAGTATTCCAGTCCTTTGAAAAATATTCTGGTTTCAGGATAAACTAGGGGAAATGGATACTGTACCCTGTTGGTCTATAGGATATACCGTGCGCCTCCTACGGTGTTCCTAGTAAAAAATCTAGACAGGGTAATTTAAGACTATCAGGTAAATGCCTAATGATGGAGACAGCTGCCACTGCCCCAGATGGGGAATGCGCCAATTAAAAAAATAATCATGCTTCCTACATCGCTATAATTATACAATATATGCCATTTAGCATTCATGGGTCTTATTTTGATAAAAAAAACACAGAACCACATGTAGTCTTCTATGGGACGGGAGCCATCCAATCCTTACACTGATCATCCTACAATGGTGGTGCCGCACCACAAGATATTAGAGCGTACCGGTGGGCCAAAGCAGCTACAGAACATTAATGAACGGAGTTTGCCCCTAAGACTTGATCCATCACCAAGGTTAGAGAGACTAGGGTTGAAACAGAATACAGTAGGAGGCGGTTACTGCAACCCACCCAGACTGAACTTGAAACCTGGGACAAGGCGGTTATGGCCAAGGAGCTTAAGATGGCGTCCGCAGTGTAAGCAAGCTCCACACTGGCCCAACCATCCTGCAATCCTTAGCCCCAACCAGGTGGTGAAGGACGGTGGGCCCCCGGTGGCTAATGCCTCCAGCTTCCCTCCCTCTGTGAGACAGCCTGAGGAGGGGGAGGAAGTTCCGAGACTGCCGCCGAGACATACACAGAGAGGCGTGGGTCAGACCACGGAGGCAGAGGAGCAGCCTTCCCAGTCCCGCTATTAAAATGGTGCGCTGTAGGGCTGTCCAGTAGAAGCCAGAAAGGGTGAGATGATGGCGGTGACTCCCGCAGCCGGCCCGTAGTGGAACGGGCACTAGCAGCAAAGGGTGGAGCTGCGTGGGCAGTGGGGCCCATACGAACATTTCAGGATGCCCCAGAAAGAGCGAAGGTGCTTGGTGAATCCTGACCAGACCCCGACTGTGGCAGTTGGTACCAGAGAAGCTGGAGATGCTGCGTGACTCCTGCCCGGCTGACTGAGGGCCGCAGGGAGCTGACTTACTGGAGAAGTATGGTGAGAGCATAGCGGGCCCACCTGTTACATCTGGAATTTAGACGACAGAATCTAGCGGCGGAAGCCGCCAACGAGAGGGGCCACGGAATACCACCCCACCACAGGACCAGACTCCGAGAGTGCACCATTGGCAAAGCTACAACACTGTCATGGCATTAAGGTGAGGAGCGGCGGGCCGGAAGCATAGAGGGCACGGTAAGAGGCACCAGGAAATTTTGCAGGCACAAGGATATCAAGGTGGGGAGAAGACACATGGTAGTAGTGCACCTCCACACACCTTCCCTCCCTGCTCCAGAGGTGGGCAGCCAGCTCTTCGCACTAGAGACCGCTAATTTAACCCAGCCCAGTGGCAGTGACGTTCTCTGCCCAGGAGATGCCAGAGGGGGGAAAGAAACAAGAGCCCCAGGCTAGACATCCAACATGGTGAAAGACAAGGTGACATCTGGTCAAGGGCGAACAGGCAAACATGCCAAGCTGATGGTGCCACCTGAGTTGGATTGAGATGGAGTATCTGATCAGACACCCTCACCGCAGAAAGAACCAGTATCGCCGGCCACTATACTTTAGTGGTGGGGGACTCCTTACAACACCAGGATCTACAAAACTTGGTGGCATGAACCGCGGAGGGACGTATCTCATCTATGGAGGACTTGGCAGGCACCACTAGTAAGGATTTGCACGCCACACTTCGACTATGAATATTGAGTTTACTGGGGAATCTGTCACAAAAATGTAGTTCTCAGTTGAAGAACGTTTGAGAGATTTAGTGAAAGTGATCAATATGGAAAGAGATGTAAAAATGGTGAAGGACAGTAGGACTGAGAAAAGTTAATAAATATGACATGATGTCAACTGATGAGGGTTAAAACAAAGCACTATCGGTATACTTTGGGAAAATTTCATGAATGAGTTTATTGGTAACAAGTTTTAGAAACAAGATAATTTTTAGAAACAAGATAAAAGAACAAGAAGGATCAGAGTATGAAATTACTAGTTATCAATGGTAAGCCAAGACAACAATTTAAATTGTGGTAACATACTATCTGCTTAAGTTGGAACTATGTTATATGGTAATGTGTGATGGAAGCGAGTACCCTATCAACAGATTTCTATTTTACAAATGAATAACGAAATTGCAAAAAAGTATAAATGAGTCCCCACAGCCTAAAAGGTATGTTTATTGACCCTCTATCAATGAAGAGTTCAGTGGAAAAGCAACTAGGACAAGGAGACACGGACAGATGCATCTCAGGGACATGAAAAGGGATCACAATAGACTACACTCCATCTCCCAATGAAACACTAATTAAAATGCAAAACAAGAGGGTAACATTATGCATAAACCTTTTATTGCAACAGACACTTCAGAGATAAACACATCACAATGAAAAGAACTATTGAATATAATGTCCCCCAGTCTACATAAACCCCAACAACAGTCTGATCCTCTCTGAACTGATGCCCCTGAAAGACGAGTATCTTTCGAATTAGATGTACCTCTGAATATTCTTTGTTTAAACTTCTGAGTGGGTTGTGTTTTTACGGAATAAGGATGACTTCTAATTTATGGGAGTTTATTACATTGTGTTGGTTTTAAATAAGCCATTTTAAGGAATCGTTTTTTGCCTGTGTATTTTTTCAAACATTTTCAACCTTTTAAAATGGTAATTCGTGAGTTTGTTTTCTTAAATTGGGAGAACTGTACTCCCTTTTCTTTGATGCCAGGCGTCTGCTGAAGCCAAGGCCTCTCCTAGAGAGCTCACTCCGCATCAGCGTCTGCTGCTGCTGAAACAGGGGCCTCGAGCTTTCTCAGCGCGATGGAAGGAGATGCCGCTCGAGGCCCACATTGCTCGGTGGCCACATTGGATTGGGCTTGAGCCCATCTGTTATTATTACTATATATTATTATTATTTCTCCTTGGGCGCTTACATCACGCAAGGTGACGTGATCATCTTGGTAACTGCAGACACAGGTGGTTGGTTAACTGTCTTAGACGCGCCTCGACAACCTTTCTCTTTTTCCTAGTAACAGAGCAACTGGATGCATTTCTTTTCTTAATATAATATGATTTTATAAACTTTTAATTTTTGTAAGGTTTTCTTATTCCATTTATATAGTCATTATAGTTTGAAAGAAGTCGTGGTTGAGGCTCAAACACTATTGGCTGATCTTTTCAGCAGTAGTGAATCAATAGATTTACTGAAGCAGTTATTAAGACTTCACTTAAAAAAGGCAGTGCTACCTGCACTTGCGAAAAGAAGGATTATCTTTCTGAAGATCTGATCTCTCACTGCTTAGGAAGTTGTCAAAACCAAAATCTGTATCAATGCCAGAGGTGCCAAATTTAGCAGGAATGAAATTGCCAGTCCTGTTCTATCGCCGTCTTCAGATGCTCCCTGGGACCTGCTTCTGAGTCATATAGGCCATGCATGTGAAGAAGGTGCCAGTGCGGCAGTGGCATCAGTGGGTAACAAGGAGGCTGAGACTAGGCCTGCTCGAGAGTGGTCGGCAGTTAGTAAAGCTCACAGATGGCCAGCACGATTCTGTGGCAAGTTTTAATTTGGCTGACAGAGACTCCACATGATGGTAAACATACCTGCGGGATTGGTTTTAAGACTGGAACATGATCAAACAAAGAGTGCTCTGTAGATCTGTGATTTATTTGTATGATGATTGAATGACCAAGAATGCTTATGCTCTTTGTAGGTTGAAGCCCGCCAGACTGTAAGATGTCAATAGCTGACCTAGAAAACAACTCTGCCCATTACTTTCAGATGGCTTTTTGTACCATCACTCTTATTTTCTTGCTTTTATTCAATTATTTTATTTGTTTTAGCACGTCCATCTAGTCAATGTCCTTCGCGTAGAGCATAGCCTGTTTACCAATACTCTGACTGGCCCCTTTGATCCTTCTAGTGTCTGCTTTTCGGGAACCTTTTTTTCTTTTTCTAAAAGCACTCCATTAGGGTGCATGTGTTTATTTTGTTCTCTGTGTTTTTCACATATCCCAGCACAGTCGCTCAATTAGAGTGCATTATTTTCCGCCTTCTCTGTATTTTCCCTCTTCTCCGTGCATATTTGTTTCTATAACAATATATAAATGTATTTTTCCACAACTTTGTCCTTCGAGACGCTCTTACGTACGCTTTCATTTTTACATGTTCACCCTCCGAACTACTCAGCCATACTCCACAATGCGCTCATTTGCTTAAAACCCACGCGAAATTTCTTAGGAAAAGTCATTTGATCAAAAAAGTGAAAAAGATGCTTAAATACGATTAAGATAACAGGGAAAAGGCGGCTTTAAATGCCATCTCATTGGAAGCACATAAGTAAAATAACAAAATCTCAGGTGCCTTTTAGTGCCGCTGCAACATCATGTCCCATGAAGCCTTCAAGACTGAATGCCCGATGGCGGACAAAGCCAAGTGGTACCCGTACCTACAAAGTGCAGGAAAAAACTGGATCTGCTTTAGAAGTGGGAAGGGTATAAAGTAAGAAACCTGTGGATGGAGGTATAAATCAGAAATAGGGACGGTCAGAAAAATACTGAAAGTCACCAAACTACACTGACTTTACTAAATAATAACATGAACTGAATGTGCTCAGCAAATCGAAGATATCCAAGATGAAAAAAACCTAGCGAAATAGGCACGTTTATGGACACCCACAACAACCCAGTGTTAAAGTGTGGCGTTTGGATTTTAAAAGAACACAATTGAAGAAAGACCAGGGAGTAGAGCATTTCCAGTCAAATCCTTATAACCAGAACCGAGCAGAGGTACAAACAAAAAGAAAGACCTTCGTGAGAGGTTCGAGAAGGATGAATTTTAATTGAAGCCACAATAATGAATTTGAAGAATTTTCTAGAGGAAGATATTTCTGAAAGCAATGTTTAATGAGGAGGTAGGAAAGCAGCTGATGGCTGTGAGTTAGACACTCACAGCTGAGATCTATAGTTATCTACAGGTCATGAGCTAAAATTGTGGCAAGGCCAGCTCAGTCTTACATCCTTCTGAGGTCGGTGAATTGTGTACTAATAAGTTGGGTATTATAACAATTACTTCCTACGTTTAGACCAGGCTGGAGTACAGCGCAAGAAGCAAACTAGAAAAAAGAAAAATTTGTAGAAGACCAAATTCAATTTTAGTAAAGTCCTTTTTAGCTTGTGTCGAGCTAGACTAAATCAACAGACACTGATCATACCACAGACGACTAACAAACCGAAAATAACAGAAAATAATCAGATGCCTAAAGGATGCCCTTAAACAACAATGCTATGCACAAATGGCTAATGCAAAAAGAACAATTAATGGACAGAATGTTGAACAATGTCAAAACATTCACCCCAGTAGAGCGATCTGGGCCTAAAACTATAGTTTTTTTTTCTCCCCATGCAATTCCAGTTTAAACTCGGCCATATGCGAATCAGTCTTGACCCCGCTTCCTATGGAAACAGTGCAGCCCGAACTGCCAGACCAGGTTCTCCCGAGACCTGAAACAAGCATCCAAGGACTGGTTTCAGGGTTTCACCTCTCATCAGCTAGGATAGCTTGACTCCAGTGGCATGGAGAGCACTTTACCCACATCTGGGCATTCCCGTCCCACTCCGGGTAACAAATGTAAAAAGAAAAATTGATGGACAGAATGTTGAACAATGTAAAACTTTCAAGTACAGACATCTGGGCCATCTCCTTGTGTTTGCTTTGTTCCCCTAAGTTGGCAGGGTATGCCCAGACGTGGGTCCCCTAGCTCACTTTGCCACTGGATTGAAGTTAGCCTGGCTGATGAGGGGTGTTACCCTGCAACCGGTCCCAGGATGCTTGTTTCCGGTCCAGGGAAGACCTGGCTTGGCAGTTTGGGCTGGACTGTTCCATGAGGAACAGGGTCAAGACTGATTTGTATATGGCTGGGTCTGAACTGGGGGGGCGAGGTAAGCTAAAGAGCAATGATGGATTCAACCCAGAACTGTGATTGGGGTGTCTTAAAAGGTTCAGCACTCCGTCCATCATTTCCTTGTGATTGCTCTGTACAAATGGCTCAGCAAGTTTGTACTAAATCAGACTACTGGTAGTTTTGCACATCATCGCTTCCCAAGAATTCTAGAAAATGATTCCACGCACTAATACTCATGCGAAACCAGAGAACAGGTTGACTGTTTCTGGCCTGGTTGGAAATATGCAGATTAGATACAAAGGGATGTATGTCGTTACTACGCATGCTTTTACAACGCATGCCTTTACCACGCTACTTTTACAACGCAAGTCGTTACAACGACTTGCGTTGGGGGGCGCTGGATAGGGAATAGTTTAATTTACTATTCCAACTCCAGTCCCCGTGGATAGTAGGGAAGGTTTTGGATAGTAAATTAAACTATTCCCTATCCTACAGCGCCCCCCCCAGCGCAAGTCGTTGTAACGACTTGCGTTGTAAAAATTGCGTGGTAAAGGTAGTGCGTGGTAAAAGTTGCGTTGTAAACGCTGTTTACCGATACAAAGACATGTAAACATGTCTTAAACAAGGGACGCTCTTGGCCCCAGCACTGTCTATATCAGAACTAGTGGGCATTTATCAACGAAAAAGGGAAACCGAAGCAGCCACCTTTGTTGTTAGCAGCTCCCTCGCCCCGGGTAAGATTTAAAACATACTCGCTCAAATAACATTTGTAAGTCAGCAAAATAAAAAAGCAGTTTCACGATCTTGGCCCAAAACACATGTATTCTTGGTCAGTCTGACATCAGGAACAAAAGTGTACACTTAGGCGTGTAACTGGGAATAACCATGTTCTATAGAAGGCCTTTCAGGAGGCAGTCACTATGCAATAAAAGCACTGAAGTCTGTAATGCTCTGTGACTCCCAGACAGGATATGTTCAGGTTCTGGTTCACCACTTGTTTTAGCTCAGTGACCTCCACTTAATAATGATGTACCTGCTTCTAAATCAGCTGGGAGGAATCAGGAGCAGACCCGCTAAATCACAAGTTAATCTTCTGCTTAGAGTCATACTTGCCACCATGAGTACCTACAGTAAGATAAAGCCTTTAAAAGTGTTAAACAAAAGCCACTGCAACAATGAACAAGCATTGGCAAAGCCAATAGGTCCGAGCTTGACAAACCTTGTTTTATTACTTTTTGGAAAACTGTATTCAATAGACATTAACAGTAGACATTAACAGTGCTAAAGTTATTAAAAAAATGAAAATACTGTCATTTAAGGATGATGTTCATGGTTACCAAATTTATCAAAAAAAGTACACCACCGCAAGAATACATTTAAAAAAAATGTGAAATGTAGGCATAATTTTGCCTACCAGTCCTGGCAGTGAAGTGGACTGCTTTTTAGGTGTACGTGCACATATGCAAAAGCATAATGTTGCCACTCACAGCGAAATAATTAATGGCTGAAGAGGGTGATCCACTGTCCCATGCTGTGGTGGGCAGAAACAAAAGTGAATGGCACTTGAACACACAACTATGTTAAGACGGCAGACTAAAAGCCCCACTCTACATATATTTACGTATGTAATTTTATTTTCTGTTTAAGAAGAAGCTGGTCTTAAAGCTAACGTGGTCTTGAAGCCAGCCTTAAAAATAAGGAAATAAAATAGTTGTCGTTAAAGAATTTTCCATGCACTGTACCTTCCAGGAGATGGAAAGTGTTATTCCCTACCAAGACCTAAATTGCTAAGGTTAGCTCCACGCACGCGCGAAGACGTTTCGAGCGTGGGGGGAAGGAACTTGTGTGGGTAAAGGAGGGGGATAGAAGTGTACTGCTCTCCTTGTACCTTCCCTTCCGGTGAAACAGTACTGCTGGCAGGCTTCGCGCTGCTAGACGGTAGAGTGGAAAGGGAACACAAGTGAAGTTCCGCATAAAGCCATCGAAGCAGTGGTCCGATTCCAAAATAACACGTTGCAAGGTGTGGCATACATTATACGACTGAACCATCGGCAAAGCCAAGAGCTTTGCCAGCCCATGATTTTTTTAATTTCCTTTTTGCAGACATTTGTAAAAGGCATTTCAAGTATACATTTGTAAAAAGTCAAATTGCAGCCATCTAAAGGTATAAGTTTGCAAAAAGTAAAAAAGGACATCGGAAAATAAATACATGTGCATTGCCAAAGCCAACGGGTCTTGCCTAATTGCAATTTATTGGGTTTGCCAATGTTTTTTTTATAGCTATGTTGCAAATGGCTGAAAGTAAAGGAAAAAAGCTGTATGACATATAATGTGGCTAAAATAACACTGACAAAGAAAGCACTAGATCTCTCAAAGGCGAGACCCATTGGCTTAGCCAATGTCTGGTACGGAATGCCATACAGTAAGTTATAAGTATTTATATAGTGTTTACAACGGCTGAAGTGCTAATGTTATAGAATGGAGAATGCCCTTTCTAAGGTGTTTGTGAGTCGTGTTACTTTGGGTGCAAAGGTTAGAAAACAATCAAAAAAGCACTCCTGAATGCTTGTTTATTAGTAAAATATAGCAATAATCTGTGTTGAGAGTTACCTAGAGCTTCTGGCCTTTGTGCCGCTGCACCTTCTGCACCATTCCAATCATGGCCCTAATGCCTGCACGGTAACCACACTTGTGACTGCATGTTTAGTAGTATAACATAGCCATAATCGGTGTTCAGTGGGTTTCATGGAGTTATTGGCCCCTGTGCCACTGCACCTGCTGCACAATTCAAATCAGGTCCCTAGTGCAAGCAAGACAACTGCACTTGGGAGGGCTTGCTTAGTAGCAACATATAGCAGCAATCGGAGTTCAGTGGGTTTCATGGAGTTATTGGCCCCTGTGCCACTGCACCTCCTGCACAATTCAAATCAGGCCCCTAGTGCAAGCAAGACAACTGCACTTGGGAGGGCTTGCTTAGTAGCAACATATAGCAGCAATCGGAGTTCAGTGGGTTTCATGGAGTTATTGGCCCCTGTGCCACTGCACCTCCTGCACAATTCAAATCAGGCCCCTAGTGCAAGCAAGACAACTGCACTTGGGAGGGCTTGCTTAGTAGCAACATATAGCAGCAATCGGAGTTCAGTGGGTTTTCCTAGACCTTTTGGCTCTTGTGCCACTGCACCCACTGCACCCGCTGCACTGTCTAAATCATAGCCCTAGTGCCTGCAAGGTAACCACACTTGTGACAGCTCGCTTGGTAACATATAGTAATATTCTGTGCTCAGTGGGTTTCCGAGAGCTTTTGGCCCCTGTGCCACTGTACCTGCTGCACCACTGAAGTCATTACCCAGGTGTCTGCAAGTACAAATGAGGAAATCGTTTATATCCAGTAGTGTATGAGTTCCAAAAAAGACACAGTTGCAGATGGAATACATAATTATTGTGTGGGTAAACAAACAGAAAAGCTTTCATAAAAAGTGCCTTTAAACTTATCCAACCCTCCAAAACGAGTTGCCCCAAACGCCATAAATAAAGCACACGCTTTACACATCAAAGTGAAAACCAAGCACGGTTAAATTGTGGTACAATGTGTCTGGCTCTCTCCTGTGAAAAATCTTATCCTGTGCTTGACAGTGAATGGTCGATAAACAGTGTAAATTGCTCTCAATCACCATATGTTAGACTGACGCTGGGACTTGAAAAGCAGTTTTGTACTTTGTTCCTAAAAAGGCTGCTTAACAAATTAAATGGACTCTCCAAAGAAGAGGAATTATGCAAAAATGAGCAAATGTTTCCTGCAGATGAAGAACGAGATTACTTTTGAAATGGCTATGTCTAAAATAAAATTTTAAAAAATGGCAGAAGCAGGCTCCATGAAGAAAATACACTGCATTCCTCTAGCTTATAAACGCTCTCACTTTGAAGTTCGCCGAAAGAAAAATAACCAGGCTCACATGAAAACACCCCTTGACATTTGAGCTCCGTCCTTGAATGCCAGCAAACGTGACGAGATAAGAACGGGATTTAAAGGCCTGTTGACTGAAAAAGAGTTTGAGAAGGAATACAGTGAACACAGCTGTCTCATCGGGCAGGACAAACTGAACCTGGACAACCTATGGCAAAGAAAGCCAGCAAATAGGAAGCAGGAAAACATGAGTTACAAACCACAAACGCAAGCGACAAGCAGAGTGCATTCCCAGGTCAACTTTCTGAAACTCCGTAAGATTTATTTTGCAAACCACAGAACTGGGCTGAATGGTAGGCTGCGACCTAAAAATACGAAAGAATAGCACAAATGAAAGCAGAGAATAGACTACCATCCCAGGCACTAAAGAGGATGACTTTCTATGCGGATGTACACATAAGCAAAATTAAAATGCGGTCACTCCTAGTGAAGAGAACCAATGTCTGAAGAAGGCTATACCACTGCCCCATTCTGTAGGCAGCGGTGAGGCAAAGGAAATGATGACTGATAACTGAACACACCAATCGATGAAGAGTGCTGACCCTAAGAAGCTGTAGGCCTGTAAGTAATTTTTAAATAGGTTTATGTTTTGAAAAGCACAAGGTTGTCAACAGGTAAAAAAAGAGAATGCTTCACACCCCAGGAAAGCAAAGAGTAAATGGAGCCATGGGGTAGGAAACAATATTAAAAGATGTCCAGCACAGAATAACAAAAGGCTTGGAGAGCTACAGGATACTTATAGGGAGGTCCCAGGAAGAAAAACTATGGCTAAATATGAAAACCTAAAAGTAGGGCCAGGAGCCCCCCAGAGAGAGAGTGCTAGGCAGAGAAGGCAAATGCAAAAGTCTACTTAATGCACGAAGGCTAGAAAGGTCATTTAAAAACAGAACCTATGTAATATGGTGCTTTAAAAAGAATGACAGCAACACATCCACTGATTTTAGAAACCTAATGCACTCGGTCAGAAGGGAACTCCTACCATCAAAACATAGGAACAACACTGCATCCAGATCCATGGGTTTAGATGGTATTTTGAGTCTACTTTTTAAAGCCACATCTGGAATAGTGTGTCCAGTTTTGGGGGCATCATCTGGAGTATGAATTCCACATGTGGGGTACCATCCACTGAACCTTTAAAAAACTAGCAATATGTGATGTGTGCAACAGCCCCTTGGGCTTCAATCCTCTTCTGGGGTGCCAGTATGATTCCAATATGGTCAACTGCAAAAGTAGCATACAATAAAACAAAGAATGCATCCTCTGGTGGCAGATGCATCTGGTTGGTGTACAGAGTCTGTTGGCAAGGCAGGTAATCAAGCACTGGTGCTTGGGGGCTGTAGTCCCCTGGATTCCCCCAGTAACGGCAGTGGCAGGCAACAGAGACCAGGAGCCCAACATTGATTTTTGCGCCTCCTGGCCAGTCGTGTAGGCGGCGTGCAGCCGCGATGGTGCTTGGGGGCTGTAGTCCCTTGGATTCCCCCAGTAAAGGCAGTGGCAGGCAACAGAGACACTGGCTCCTTTCTACAGATAAAACCGCCCGAGCCTCGAGCATTACTGGGATATCATTAAAAAGCCTTTGGACAGAAAGCTTTATTTGCAATTTAGATCAGGATCTTTGCCCCTAAAGTGCTTTACATCCAAATGGTGCTTCACCGGGAACAATAAATGGCAGACATGTGTTTAACATGCAGAGATATATTTGCATGTGCTATTTGCCTGCCCTGCTTAAGCTGGCCCGCGTAAAGTTTAGTTGGCACAGCTTTGTTAGAATATGGGTAATAGAGAACACAGCACAGCTCTGCAAATTCTTCTCTCTGATGCAACTCCTAGGTATGCAATCGCGGTGGCAAATTCTTGAGGTGGATGGTATATTCGATCCCAGCAAAACACAGGCGAGAAATGAAAATGATAACATTTTCTTAAATCATATAGGTGCATGTGGGCATGAGGCGATCTTTGGGGCGCAATATGATTTCAAGGTTTATCAGACTGTCTGAATGTTATGCTTTTATTTTTTGTCATGTCATGTAATGTACTATATAGTGATTGCTCTGATCGTTCTTTTGCTATTTTGCACAAACGTTTTAAACCAGATTTTTTACTTTTCTACTGCTTTTTAATCTTTTATGTCTAATGTTTTTATGACTTGTATAGTCGAATAAAGCTTCTTTGACTTGACTTGAAGCACTGCCTCAGGGGGAAATGGAGGAGGCCGTTTTTTCCATATTTTAGGAGTTGAGTGTTCGTGGCAGCTTGCACCGCACCTGCACAACCAAAGTGGCTGAGAAGCACGAGGAGGTTCAAGCTGGGTGGTTAAGGGGTGGTTTGTACTGCTTACCTACTGAGATCCTCAACAACATTCATGCCTAAGGAAGTATTGCCATGCCCACATCAAAACCAGCAAAGTGAGGCATGCCAAGAAAGAGAGGGAGCATAGCAAGTGTCGGGATGGGGACATCAAGAGCTTGGGTTCATCATTCCAGATTGAGTGCGTGCAACATCAGTGCCACCCACAACTCCTAATCTAAAGTGAAGACTGCAGAAATTAACTTACTCTTTCTCCTCCTCCTAAAGTAGTTTTTTAATTGTCTGCACTGTCACCAGAAGGCCTGAGGCACTCTGGGTTATAAATGCAACAGATGTAACTTTCTCTGCATAGTCTTTATAAAGAACCCATACAGGTGTAGAACTAAAATGCAGCAGCACTGTAGATGAAGTTGCCATTTGACTATGTCACTGGGGATAAGGTGGTCCAGTGCTAGAATTTTGCTTGAAAATGATTTGTTTTAAATGTCCAACGTTTCCAGGATTGTGACGATCATAGCCTCACAGAATGCTTACTGGGAAACGTTGCTCCCACAGTGGTAAATTAATGTAAGAAAATGGACCACCCTATCATCCAACTCCCATGCAGCATGTGATTCTCTCAGACAAGCTTTGGATATGTCTGGTTCACACTGAGAAGTAGCTCAACAGCCTAAAAATAAGACCGGTTACAAATGTATTTTAACATTTCTCATCCAGGAGCTGCTACAAGCTCATAGAAAGCATTTCTATGTTCTTTCTAGTGCGTGGTAAAAAGAAATCAATGCTGCCCCAAAAACATAAGCACTTTTTTTCTGGTGAAAGAACGGTTAATTTAATTTAATGTAACTGTATTCATCTAGCGCTTACTAGCCCTGACGAGGCATCTAAGAGCTTTTCAGCGAGTAGCATGCTACTACAAAATGCAAAAAGGATTAGTGGTGGATTATTATAGGGAAATACGAGTTAATCTGAGCGTTGGACTTGGGAGTGTCAGTTGGATTGAAAAGGATAACCGAGGGATAGAAGAGCGAAGTATCTAGCTCTGTTCAGAATTGTACAATGAAAAGGCATCTTCTAATTGATCTCCTACTTCGCCAAATCACAAGGTTCTGGTAAGTTTTTAATACAGAATAAGGACCTTTAATGTCTTCCTTTGCCATGTGTCCTCTTAAACTGTCTTCACGCACAGTAGAAGAATCACTAACTTCTGCACTAGAAAACGACACTTTAAAAACTGATGCATCACTATGGACTAAGAGTATTTGGACTAACATTTTCCTAGGTAGTATCTTCCTGTTTGACAGATCAGTAATTCAAATGCGTATCCAATTTTTAAATAATTAGAAAGTAAACACAATAGATCTTTATAAAATCCACAGCTTCACTACACAATATTTATTCATCAGTACCGGGTACTTTATGGAGGAAGACACAGCCAAAGGGTTAAACACTACAACGAGCAACACTACAATAAAAAAAGCTGGCAAAACTATCCAGTGATTACAAGACGTCCATGCATTTAATTAGCCTACTCGACTACACTCGACACTTTAATTACAGGTTGAGAAGAATGAAATGGGGAACGGCAGAGCACACAGCTGTGGATCATGAGTGAATAAGTCACATCTAAATAAAAAGAGAAACCACATCTCCAAGGAAGCCGTTCTCCTTTTGAAGAAATCTGGAAGTAGAACTTGTGGTTGGCAGTGTAATCCATTTGTGGAATATCAAACATTTGAATCGAGTCTATCTTTTGTACATATCCTATTTTATTCCTGACATTATCTAGGAGTCTCCAAAAAACGTGATCATCCACACAAAAATAGAGCCCAGGAATACTCTGGGTGTGCAGAAGCTTGCTGCCCCCTACAAGTATGCACAGCACTGCTGAGCAAGTAGTGGGGAAGGAAAAGAAATGCCATCTGCATTTCGAAATGTGAAGCTCATTTACTGATTTAATGTATTAACCTTTTCTGTAACAAGGTGTTAGTGCTTTTCTGTACGTATAAATATATACGTTATAAGGATGGTGAAGAGGGTTATAAACTTATAGATGGCACACTTCCACTGGCAGGTTTTCTACTATAATCTTCAAGATATCTTACAAAATAAAAAATTAACTTTATCGTGAATGCAAATAATGTCATTTAGAAATAATTCTTTATACTGGTAAATGGATGTAAATTTAATCAAAAGAAAATTAAACATTCTTTTTTGCTATGGTTTTTTTAAGGAATTGCTAATAACAATGGCGTGCGAGCAGCTCCAAAGAAAAGCTAGTTATGCTGCTTAAAACAATGCAGATTTTAGGAGATTAACAAATCGAGCACTAAGAGGGTTAACAAGATGGCAGAATGGTGACTGCACGTGGCGTGTACGATGTCTGGCAGGCAAAATTTCAAATATCAGTGGCGCCCACCATTGGTTCACAATCTTCTAGCAGATGGAAAAAGTAACATCTTAGTTTTATTAGTTGCTATATAAACGCTGCATCCAGGTTGAGACAATAAGGCATTTTTCAAAGCAGTCGTAATGACATTGAACATATCAGTAAAACATTAAAAACAGGACCTTAGGACAAGGAGTGTAAAATTGTTTATGGTCTCCAAAGGGAGCTCTAAAGATCTTTGAGGTTCAGACTGCTGTGCTAATTTTGGAGTTCAGGGTGATCCTGCCAGCTGAGTGAAAAAGCTCCAAGAGAAGTGATTATCAGTATTCCTGCAAGAATGGGCTTGGCTTATTTTCTTCAACAGGTGAAGGTGAAAGTTAGACACTTTGCAAGGTACTTGATGTGAACCTCCATAGTGAGGTGGGAGTGGAGGATAACTCCTGGTGATTTGTCTTGCATAGAAAATGTTGACAATATATCTTAAACCTCTATGCAAAATTTGCAAGATATTTGGGATTCCAATCCAGTATTGCTCCTTTTTTGCACTGCTTACTGTTCCTATTGCAATATTTCATAACCTTTATTTTTACTTCTGAATGTCATGATTCAGATGAAATATTTAAAGTCACAGGGTTTAGGAATACAAGCTTCCATGCTCTTCTTCGGCTTAAGGTCTGACAGGGACCATTTGGTTGGCATTTTTTTGTAAAATAAAGGAATTTTAATTTTTATCTGTTCCGGATGGGGGTGTAGCAAGTCTCAGAAATAATGTGCATCTTCTCTGGAGAAATGACCTCATTCACAGAAACACTGGAGTCGATTCAGGTGCAACTTTTCATATTGCCTACAACATCTACAAGGCACTTAACAACCATAGACCCTCCTACCCTGAAAGTTTGCTTTGAGTCTCTGGTCAGTCCACAGCACTTCAAATGTCAATCTTCCTTAGAATTAGAAACCTCTAATATCCATACTAAACCAACTTCTTATCTGTAATTTCTAGGGGCTGAAAGGAAGCAAAGGCTTCACTGCAGAAGAAGGAGAGTGCAGTACCTCTGTCAAAATACTAGATTTGACATCTGTCGTTGGCAACTATAAGTCCAAAAGGTCAGCAGCCTTTCTAATGACCGAATGGTATGAGGACACATCCTGCAAGAGAAGAGCTTTTGGAAAGGAGAGCTCCCACTCTGGTGATGTGTCAAGCCCACTGGCTTCTTGCAGTCCTGCAAAATCATGTATAGAGTCCAATATCTCCTCCTCCTCAGCCTGCTCCTGTTGCTCCTGGAATTCCTCCTCTTCCAGAAACCTCTGAGCCTCCCTCCTCTATCAAATCTTCGGAGTCTGTGGTGCCAGACGTGGCGCCGGAGACCTCAGAGCCGGCGGAGGACCTTCAGAAGGGGGCAGCGGCGCCGATCGAAATCGAGAAAGCACCCAAAGGCACCGCAGAGTAGTCCATCCTTCTCTCCTGAGATGGAATCGGCATTGAGAACCTCTGAGTCGGGAGTGGCCAAGACGGAGTCATTGGCATAAAAGGCATGAATGGTGCCTGGGCATAATGCTTGGGAATGCCCAAATTATAAGAAAGCTGTCCCACGGGGCCAGCCGCTGCACCGGATGAGTTAACTGCCCTGGTAAACATGCAATACATTGCATTAAGACAATGCAATGGATCCACACCTGGAGCCGGGAAAGGTGGATTCGGAAACGCTTGACCTGAGATAGATCGAGGTTGTAGAGCGGGATCCGGTTGCGGCGCTGGAGACGCCGGACCCAGGATCAGAGTATCCGGAGGTGCAGGCGACTCCCCCCTGGGAGTCGGAGAGTCCCTCGGTGTCAAAGAGTGCACAGGAGACGCCTGTGGTGAAGGAGAAGGGGAGATGTCATCCTTCTTATGACGACGCCGGACCGGGGACACAGACTTCGACAACTTCTCATTCGAAGAGCGATGCTTGGATCTCTATCGCCTCTTTTTCTTGTGCTTTATGGACAACCTCGAGGTGCGCGGAATCGGCGACTTTGACGTCCACTTTGATCTTTTCCGACCTCTCTCTCCTTCTTCGCTCGGGCCATAACAACTTTGCTTGCCTCTCCTTAAGTGCCTTCAGATTCATCAGACTAATTAACAACAAGGGGTGGTGATGGACAGAGTCTCTGAATTAAGCAGAAAACTCTCACCCAGTCAAGAGATCAGGGCTAGATCCAACACCGTTTTTTAGCTCACTGCATCATCCCAGTTTCAGAACCTGGCTGTATGCAAATTAGTCTGTTCCTGTCCCAGTGCATGATGGGAACAGGGCAAACCAAACTACAAAGCCAATTCTTACACTGGAAAGGAAACAAGCTACCGGGGACCGGTTTCTGGCATTTCAGCCTCTTCGGCCCGGCTTGCTTGAATCCTGATGGTGCAGTGAGCAAGGGACTCATGTCTGAGCATACCCTTCCACGCTTAGGGTGGACAAAATAATTAACAACAAGGGGTGGTGATGGACAGAGTCTCTGAATTAAGCAGAAAACTCTCACCCAGTCAAGAGATCAGGGCTAGATCCAACATCGTTTTTTAGCTCACTGCATCATCCCAGTTTCAGAACCTGGCTGTATGCACATTAGTCTGTTCCTGTCCCAGTGCATGATGGGAACAGGGCAAAGTTCTGAAACTGGGATGGTGCAATGAGCTAAAAAACGGTGTTGGATCTAGCCCTGATCTCTTGACTGGGTGAGAGTATTCTGCTTAATTCAGAGACTCTGTCCATCACCACCCCTTGTTGTAAATATTTTTGTCCACCATAACGTGGAAGGGTATACTCAGATGTGAGTCCCTTGCTCATTGCACCATCAGGATTCAAGCAAGCCGGGCCGAAGACGGCTGAAATGCCAGAAACCGGTCCCCGGAAGCTTGTTTCCTTCCCAGTGTAAGAATTGGCTTTTGTAGTCTGGTCTGCCCTGTTCCCATGATGCACTGGGCCAGGGACAGACTAATTTGCATACAGCCAGGTTCTGAAACTGGGATGGTGCAATGAGCTAAAAAACGGTGTTGGATCTAGCCCTGATCTCTTGACTGGGTGAGAGTATTCTGCTTAATTCAGAGACTCTGTCCATCACCACCCCTTGTTGTAAATATTTTTGTCCACCATAAGCGTGGAAGGGTATACTCAGATGTGAGTCCCTTGCTCATTGCACCATCAGGATTCAAGCAAGCCGGGCCGAAGACGGCTGAAATGCCAGAAACCGGTCCCCGGAAGCTTGTTTCCTTCCCAGTGTAAGAATTGGCTTTTGTAGTCTGGTCTGCCCTGTTCCCATGATGCACTGGGCCAGGGACAGACTAATTTGCATACAGCCAGGTTCTGAAACTGGGATGGTGCAATGAGCTAAAAAACGGTGTTGGATCTAGCCCTGATCCCTTGACTGGGTGAGAGTATTCTGCTTAATTCAGAGACTCTGTCCATCACCACCCCTTGTTGTAAAGATTCATCAGACGGCACGAAGAGCATTCTCTGACGCCGTGGTCCGACGACAAACACCAAAGGCAGTTTTCGTGGGGGTCTATAACTGACTTATGGCCCCCACATTCCTTACAGGGTTTAAAGCCAGGCTTCTTCTGAGTAGCCATCATAAAGAAACAATTTAAGGACAACTGCAAGAAAGTAGACTACAAAGAAATGGAGGGTCCTACAAAAACTGTTTTGCGTCAACATCGCGGAAAAAAGGGAACGGACGTCAGCACACCGACGAGGTTTTCATATGGCTCCGATGACGTCACGCGGAACCGTGCTGATGTGACGTCCTCGTCAACGTGGGAAAGCTATGAAAAAAGTTTCTGTGGTGCTTACAGACCTGCAGTGTTGAGAGGGAGCTAAGGAACCGTGAGTGCTTTTTCGGTCATCTCCTTTGTAATTGTGCTATTGCCACCCATGTTATGCTCATTGTATGTTGTGTTTCCACCTACCTCACTGCCTACTTGTTCTGGTTTCTAAAATACCAATAAAATGTTTTTAACAAGAGTGGGGTAGCATCGGAGCAGTGACAGAATGCACTCGGTGCTTTAAACTAGCAACATTTATTATTAGTTGAATAAGGAGGAATTCATTTTAATTTGAAAGTCTAAGGTTGAGGATTGTGTGTTCAAAGACTTCTTAGTAGATTGTAAAGATTTCCACGGAATGGTCTGTACATTGTGTTAGTTGTAATGTAAAGGTTAAATCAGAATCCTAGTCCAGAATCTCTTTAGTAAAACCACCACGGAGAGCCAGCAAATATGTTTTATCAATCTGCTTGATTGTGCCAAAATTATTACAACGGTTACATGAAAACAGTCATCAGAAAAGTTCCGGCCCTGATGCCTCAGAGAGGATAGAACAAAACACAAAGCTACATATTGGTTTTCTGCTCCCTACTCAAGATGTGATCCTAATGCCACAGAGCAATTTATTCTCCAATTATATTTCTCAAACCTGGAATTATTTTGTAAGACTTCGACTGCAGCGCTTTAGTCTGCTGGACTGGACTGGCTCTTGGAAAAATCTCTCGAACATTAACTCAAATGATAACTGCGCTTTTTAGACACAAAACAATTATGTACATATTTGCTTTATACACAGGCTTTCCTTATTTACAATGTCACTAAATAAGAGAAGCATAAGCAGTCATACACAGTGAGGAAACTACCGTGCTGCACAAGGGTCACTACTTTTTACAACCTGGTGATGAACACTTAACACCTTATAATACCAGGAATTCACGATCAAGGGTATGCATATCCTATCTTGTAAAACAAATGCAATGATTTAACTAATTTCTGCATATTTAAGACTCGCAGAGTAGTGCTTCACTACTTTACAAGTAGTGCTTCACTACTTTACATCAAAGCAAAAACAAAGAAAACATTTTAATTAAATTGTAATTTAATCACCAGTTTTTCTTCCTATGGTGTTTTTTTGTTTTTTACATTTGGTTATGCAGGAACTGCACCATTTTTTAGCATTTTACATAATGGTTTATAATATTGCATACCGTTTGAAATAACTAGTGTAGCAAAACATATACTTACTACAATGAATTACACAAACATACATTACGATTCAAAAGATATGACTACTGGAAGGATTGAAGGTTGCGATACAAAATGGAAAAGCAAAAATCTTATGACAGTCCCAGCACATTCAGAGATGGAAGGAAGTAATCCGATATGCCTAAAGTAAATAATGTATTCAGAATTTAAAAATAGCATTAAAATAATTACTTTTACGGGATAGGCAAGGCCCTGCAGCAAATGGTTTTGCATTTGGTGTTCTACATCCCTAATATACATATAAATGTTATGTATATGTTATTACTGCATTGTGTTTAAAGCACTTGGTAATACAATTAATGCATTTGCTGTTAAGAGGGAAGGCCAAGGTTTTGTACTGATAATAGTAATTACCTTGTCATGGGTCTATGATAGGTCTGATTTACTTCCCACCCATACAGAGGTTAGACAAGCCTAGTGCAAAATACTGTCTTTTAGAAGCCCTTACATCTAATCAGTGACCAACCACTTTAGCAGAGTCTTCCAGATCTGTGGTAATCCCACATGCAGTTCTTTGGAAAGGAAACCTTTTTTTAAAAGTAGGTTTTTCATCAAAGTACTGGTGGCATTACTGGAGTCAGAATACCTCTATCAGAGTTTTAACAAAAGGATTAATCATTTTGCGTTAGGGTTTCTGACACAAATGAGTTCTTAGACAGTTCTCATAAGAGGAGAAAGCTGTATCCAGGGGCACGTCCCTCACACAAAAATCAACCCTGGGTAAATGTAAACGGTTTTCCGGGAAGACCACCCTTTCAGGTCCACAGAAGCGGTCTAAAATAAGGTCTCTACATCATGTTGTGTTTCGTTATTGTCATTCTTAATCTTGGTACCCAGTTTGTGTCTGGGTTTGGGAATGACATTGTTTAATTGTCAATATTGCTTGGTCGTTGTCCATTGAGTGAGAATAGCAGCGGCGTTGTTTGATGTTAATTCTATAAGTGGTTTGTGTAGGTTAGTGAGAAACTAAAAGAAAGTTCGTTTTAAGTGAAGATCCTATGTTTATATATGAATGGAGGGGTGTGCAAAGGACTATTCAACTTCTTCTACAGATTGTGTTGTATGCATTCCATTTCCAAGCAAATGCTGACCACCTTTTATACCCAAGTTGGAAACTATTATGTCATGTGATGTGATGTGATGATGAACCTGTGACAGTATATTATGTTTGTGCTGCTTTTATGATTTCAGACAGTAAGTTGGTGTGGTGTCTGAAAGTGCTGTTGATTTAGCATCACTTTGCTAACTATTAAGCTTTGGTACCATATCGTGTGTTGAGGATGAAAGGGTGCTGTCTAGGGTTTGTATTCAGGTACAGGGTGTATTTGTTACATGGAAAGTACTATTATACTTTGGTCAAAGCGAAATATGGCATATCAACAGAATAGATGGGGTCAGGGTGGTCTATAATGCCCTGATTACGAGGTTATGCGTCTTGGGTTTCGGGGTTGTGTGCAGCCCCAAAACGCATATATCCTTAAATAATTCCATAAACATATGTGTAATGGTAGGCTGGGTCACTTGAAGGGTGAATTCCTCAAGCATATGTGTAATGGTAAGCGGGGGTCACTTAAAGGGTGAGTAACCGTGTAGGAAACAAGTGGGTAAAAAAAATGCAACTATGCAGCTTTCGGATTATTGTTGCATGGTTGGATGAGGTAAGGGAGTTGTTATGAGTACCCTAACATTAGAGAAGAGTATACCGTATAACTGGATGAAAAGGGTATTTTAGACCATATTTACTCTTTTTGAACAATTTTCACATCTTGCCAAAAGTTAGCGCAAGAGACACCAGGCATCAACCATAATCCACAGTGCCTTTCCCAAAATTACTGTCTGCACACCAAAGTTGCAGCAAAAAACAAATAATGCAACTCTCTACACAACTTTTACTTCTCTGCTAGCAAGACCATGACCAGTATTCAGGATTATTTCATGGAATTCAAGTAGCTGGTGTCTCAACGCCAATACAGTATCCTGTAGTGAGCTTTAAAAACTCATCAACCTGCCTATGCCAACGAACGAGCAGATGAATCCAACAAGTTTTTAGATCAAGTTAATGCATGCCCATGCCAATTTTACAGATTAACTGTTTTTGATACTAAAGGACACGCCCAGAGACACATCGCAGTTTGGCTAGGTAGGACTTCTAAGTCCATACTGCCGCACTGCTCCAGGAGGCTGAGGAAGAGCCTAGAAATTGGTTGTGAACAGCCCGCGGCATGGGATGCGCTCAGAGGGACATTGCACATTGCACTTTGGCTGGGCATGACTTCTAATCTCATACTGCCGCCCTTCTCCAGGAGGTAGGGCCGGGACCCACAAATTAGTTGTAAACAGCCACAGTGAGGAACAGGCGTGGGATGCTCCCGGGTCAAGAGTGGGTCCATCTGTGCCCATCCGCAGCCGGGCTAGGCCACTTCACTTAGTTTTACGTCTTAAGAACCCCAACTTTATAGGTGATCTACATTTTAATTAATACTTTCTACTCTTCAGGTATCGGTTGGAAGTATATCTTTGCAACTGGTTTAGTTATTTACTCTTATAACGGACCAATTGGTTGGGTGTGCATACATTTTATTAAAGGAGGTACAATTTATTAACTATCTACACATTCAACCCATTTAACCCTTGAGGGGTTATGGGAAAAGGAAAATGTCAAGGGGGAAGGACAAAGATAAATCTAGTGGTGCGTCCCGCCATTTGAAACAACGATCAAAGCAGGTATTTAACGTGAAAAACGTGCTACTAAGTGCCAGGTAATAATCTCTTGGTTATTAAGATACACAAACACCCTGCGAGTTTAGCTAATGGAAACATCAGTCACAACTGGGGCTAGCTGCTCAAGCAAATTGTCATTGTTGAGGCCTGTGTTACTCTCTTGATTGAGAAGGTGACAAACTTAGAAGCTGCTGTCCAAGAACTAATTAGGGCACGCAGTGAGGGGATTGCGGTTGCTGCTGGTGTTGTGCCATCAGGACCAAAAACAATGTTGCAACCTTGGACAGCTCTACCCACACAAGGCCAATCTACAAGGCCCATCAACGACAAATCTTCAGAATTGCTGTGACAATGGCTTTTCTAAACCTCGGAGGCCCCAGAATAGAGGTTGTCAATCTAAGCGGAGAGCAGAGGGTCGGCGTATCTCCCTTTATCATTAACTTGCAGCTAGAATCTGTCTGGATCAGACAGACCAGGTACATTTAAATCTTCCTCCCTAATGCTGCAGATATGTGGTTGTCTTGACTAACGTGCCACCATAGCCTCCAGCTGCTGTATCATACACCCTCCAACCTAAAAATAAGGGTTGCCATTGGCTCTCCCTACTTTCAATTTATTTTGAGAGTTTTATAGAGACCGAACAAGACCCTTGCGGGTATCAGAGCGCTTTACAACAGGTGAGAATCTTAAAAACAACAGTTAAATGCAGGTAAAACACGTATACATGATATCTTGTAAAAGTAAAACAGTAAGATACAACAAAGAAAAATCCTATTGAGTCAGGTAGAGGGTAGATATAATGTCTAGGAAGTATAGAGGGTCGCTTGTCATGGAAGGATTAGTAACGCGGGTACGTTTGTTCTCGAAATTTCTTTAGACTCTGCTCAGGTGAATTTTGCCATGAGATTCGATTTTACTTCCTTTTTGAAAGAAGCAGTAGAAGAATTCAGTCTGGTTTCTGGGGGTAAGGTATTCCATATCCTGGGCGCCATGCCTGAGAAGGATTGTTTATATGTTTTTTTCCTTGTTGAATTTTTGAGGTTTTAGTAATAGGTTTTCCGCACTTCTTGAAGATCTTATCCCACCAGAGATCGTCAGTTTCTGTGTCAGATAGCTGGGTGCATTGTGATGCAAGGCTTTATGCGTCATACACGCTATTTTCAGATGGATTCTGGCTTCCAGAGGTAGCCAATGCAAGGATTTTAAGTCTGGGGAGATGTGGGAACTTCTTTTGGAACCAGTGATCAGTCTCGCTGCAGCATTTAATGAAGCTTTTAGAGGTGCCGTTGTAACTTTAGGAAGGCCACACAGAGAGACAATGCCGTAATCCACTCTAGGGATAACTAAAGCTTGTACTGCGTGTTTAAAGCCATTGACTGGTAAGAAATGTTTCAGCTTCTTCAGTGTATTTATCTGGAAGTTTGGTCCCTTTGTTGCACTGCAGTGTTTTTGCATATTGAGGTTACTGTCCAGAGATATTGCCAATGATTTTGCGGGACTCCCAACGTTACAGGAACGGGTTTGGACAGAGAGTTGGTAACTTTGAATTTTTTGTGTCTGGTTTTGGAGAAATGAGGTAAACCAATTTAGCACTGATCCGGATAGCCCCATTCTATGTTTCAGCAGATCTATCAGGTTCTAATGTTTGACCGTATCAAATGATGAGAGAGAGATCTAGCAGGATGAGTAAGCATGAACCGTTCTGATCAAGGATTTGTACCGCGTCGTCAATTATGTGTGTCATGGCTGATTCGGTGCTGTGACCTGCTCGGAAGCCTGATTGGTGTTTGTTAAGGAGGTCAAAGTGATCAATATGTCTTGTCAGTTGGAAGTGTACACATTTTTCCAAGAGTTTGGCCAAGGTAGGAATATTGGAAATAGGGAGATAGTTGTTTAGGTCCGTAGGGTCAGCCGTAGGTTTCTTTAGAATGGGTGAAACCTGTCCGACTTTGAGAGAGTCCGGGATGCAGCCTTGTTGAAGTGAACTGTTAATGATCTTGGTCCAGAAAGGCAGAAGCAGTGGCGTTAAGTCTTCAACAGCGTTTGCGGGGAGGGGATCGTTGAAGTGATTGGCAGGTTTTAGGGCATTAAGAATCTTGCATATAGCTTCTTCAGTGTAAGTAGCAAAGGAAGACCACGTTGCGTCATTTTTTAGGTCAAAGTTTGATGGGATTTGGTGTGGCTCAAGTGGAAGTGCTGGGGTGGTTTTCGTATCCGTATAAGGCCCAGAATGTAAGATTAGATCATTAAGGAGGTCCTTATTGATGTTGTCGGTCTTCTGAGTAAAGAAGGCAGAGAATTCTTAACAGTTGGGTTGCGGGCAAGCTATGTCTTGTAGACATTGAGGTGCATCCTTAGATTGGGTTTTGATTAATTTTGATTAATTCAAAATGTTTTTGTAGACGATTTCTTGCTTGGTCAAGTTGGTGGCTGAAGAAATCTGCTTTGGTGCGCTTGATCTTTCTGTAATAAGCATTTCTCTTTTTCCTTATTATCTTGAGGTGATTGGCGGATGGGACTGATCTCCAATTACGTTCAGCAGTTCTGAGAGACCGTCTATGCTCATTGAGTAGGCCATTGTACCAGGGTTTAGAGTCTTTTGAGGAGACTCTCTTTAGTTGCAGGGGGGCTGCCTTGTTTATGTTCGATTGTCCTTCACAACTATCAATAGATTTTTCCCCTATCGGATTTAGATGGTATTAACTGACAGCTAATGGATACCACCTTGCCCAAGAGTGAATCAAATACACCTAAGGCTTGTGACGATTTGTCAGATTGGTTGTTTCAACTGCTGCAATCATTAGGGGATTCAGATTTTATAGGTTATCCTTGCAAACAAGTTACATTTTTCCTTATCAATTTTTATAACTCAGTTTATGATTTGGGTGCTAGATTGATATTTTATATAGTATTGGTTTTAAAAGTTAGGTCAGCTATTTAAGTAATTTCATGTGATTTGGGGAGGGGGTGGGGGGTAAACACCCAGCTGGGTACAAGTACAACAATGTATGACTCCTTTGTAGCCAGAGATAATATTTTTTTCTGCGGGGTACAGATTGTAAAGGCCTGAATTTATTACACGCCCTATCCAACTTTGTGTTATATATATATAATATAGCTGAAATTGTGGGCAATTTATTTAACCAGATTCCCCCCTTTGTTCGCTGGGGTCAGGGTGCAATTATCGATTATATTTTGTTCTCTAAGGATTTTGACCAGTAGGTTCACTCGGGTTGGGGGCGGGGAAATGGCAATAGTGACGATAATCCGACTGAGTTGGTGCTCAGTCTACCTGTTAGAACCCAGCCCCCTAAGTCTGGGGGAGTGACAGATCTTGGCCTAAAACAGAAATGGCCTAGGATAAACAGGAGGGCAGCCAATATTACTACAGTGCCGACTACTCTTGTTGAGTCAAATATTGACCTAATTGTTGAGCGTTTGTTAGCAATTAATACTCTGACATTTTACTAGCTTTTGGGGAACTAATTCTAATACAAATGTTATCGCAGGCCTGGGAAAAGTTCTCACTCCAGGTCATTCGATAACTGCTGTAGAGCCGAAAACAGGAGGTTGTGTGTAGTACTTTACAATAATGCTAGGAATCAGCAATTAAAATGCAGAAGCAAGATTAAACAATAAACAAGCCTTTAATAATAGGAAATTGGCTATCAAGGAAGAAATGTGAGAGAGTTTAGTTAAAGGCTGCAAAAATAAGGACACCCGGGGTTTTTGAAGCATTGTGAATGGTAGGAGCATCACCTCTATTACAAAAGAGGGACTAGGGTCCAATATTAGCCCAGATAAATGGCTTGATCACTTTGGGAGGATTTACTCTTCTAGGGAAAGCCGCGTGGAAGTTGGTATGGATAATGCCGCACGGTTTCCCCAGGAGATTAAGTTTGAACGCAAGGAGCTCGTTGCTGCCCTCATCACCAGCCCATCTAAAAAGGCACCAGATCCCGATGGGGTCCCCATGGACCTCTACAAGATGAACATCCCCTTCTGGGCACCTATAATCATTAATGTTTTAAATGCTGCAGACTCTCATAAAATCCCTCCCTCATGGCAAACTGCCAGCAATGTCCCAGTCTCTAAGAAAGGCAACAGATAGGACCCCCGATGTTACAAATATCATTACTGGACTACATGGTTAAGATTGTGGAGAGTATTATTTTTCACAAGATCAAGGATTGGATGCACCAATTTATATACTTAGCACTGTGTAATATGGATTTAGAGAAGGTCAGACTCTGCCTGAAATTGGACCTTATAATAGGGAAGTATACAAGACAGGTTTGCCTTATTTGGTCTTTATGGATCTTAGAAGTGCCTTTGACTGGGTAAATCGCTGGAAACTTTGGAGTATTTTATGTAAGTTACGCCTGCCCGTTTGGTAACAGTACGTTTTACCCAAATTCTGTCTATGGTCATATAGAAACTATATTTGCTTTCCACTGTGGCAGTATGACCTAAACCATATTATGTTCTGAGCATGTGTTGATACCTTCCCTCAAACGTTGATGCATTTTGCTCTCTTTTGCAAATATTATAAGCCTTTTAGACAAAAGATATCTATGACTTATTTTCAAAAGTCAGGGTTTTTGACAACATAGACCGGCATTTTACTTTTTGCGTATGTTGTTTGGTCTTGTTTGTTATTCTGTGGAGTTGTTTTTAAAAAGCGCATTGCGATGGCAAAAACAATGAGCTTCTAGGCTATTCACAAATAATGTAAATATTTTATATCTGTTGCAATATATTATATTTTTTATGTTCTTTTATGATTATTTGACAAATGATCGAATAAAGATTATGATTGATTGAATGATACTAGTGATAACTGAAAATATAAAAGAATAAAAAGGCTTTCATTTGTCAGGGGCACCATGGAAATTCCCAGAATATTGGAGCTAAAGGGCAGCTTTGTCACTGAAAAAGCGTCCAGTTGCCTTCAAGAAATACCATGACAATTCCGCAAACTGAACAGTTCTTCAAACATTTGAACCTCATGCAGTATTTCTCAGACATCATGTGACCAAGATATGTATGAACTGACCTCAACCTAAGCATAAGAAACTGCTCACTTATGACTGGTAAGATCCACAGGACATATAGGTGTTTTACACAGTCACCAAACCATCAGTTATGGCTTCAAATGTACATCAACCCGCTTTGAACAACATCCCAATGCCTTCCACTCCATAATGTCTTGTTTGCCTAGCCATGGATGGATAACATCTCTGTTCATCACGCACAGTGTCTATGTACGTTATATGTTCTTGCAATTGTGCAATGCCTCAATTTCCAAGTCAACTAAAAGACGAACACAGATATAAATGTAATATGTTCTAGAGCTCTGTAAAAACAAGGCAAAAAACTTCCGAAATGAAAAGAACAAAATGTGTGTAGGACAAGAGATAGAGACAGTGAACTATCTGAAGCATACCTTGCATCCAGCTCTCAGGTAAGGCAAGGAAAATTGCATGTTCTCAAATTGTGTCTTATATGTAATGCACAGACTAGGCAAATACCTACACCAATGAAGAGCTTTTGTGTAGCATAGAACGCAAACTGAACCGCCGCGTTGAGCTTAATTCTTTGTAATAATTACTAGCCAAATCAATTAGTCCAACTATAACATCCTCATAAGAACTCTGTGTAGCTATCTGCAGAGGGTACATAACCCATTGGTCTATTTTACCTTAAATTAAAAAGCAGAATGTATTTCTGAAATAAACACACAAATACACTGATCCCATTTACTAGGATTTCAACGTGGGACCTACAGATTAAACTCTTCACCAGCTTCAACAATTGCGAAGCTAAAATAACAGATATTTCGATTAAGATAGTTAGGCGAGTTAATTCACAATACACCTGTAACTTACGTTTCAATTTCCAAAAGGTTGATATGGAGTGGGATGTAAAAAAGTATTACAGTATGTATGTATGCACCTATATGTGTTTTATGTCTTCACTGCAAACATATCATGGGAAGAATTACGACCACAATCTCGTAAAAGGCAGGCACAATCATTAGGCCATAATGGGTCATCTTCACAAGACCCCATTCCTGGTCTATGGCCACGAAGTTAAGTAAAAAGATCAATTCACAAAAGCACCCCCAAAAAAAGAAACCTCAGCTCTTAAGAATCATGGGACCTTCCAGTAAACTGTATTTACCATTCCATGTGTGACATTAAGAGACATGGACTCCATATATGCCCATCACCAAATAATAAAACAGATTACAAAGTTACATATGTTGCTGTAGGATCCAAGGCCATACCACCGTTCATTTAGGTGATTCCGCATGAGCAACAATGGAAAACTTCATCAATACCACTGTTTCTCATTATGGAGAAGAAACAACAGTGGAGAAGGAGCCCACCATTGCCTTGTTATCAAGTCAGTGACTTTCATTACTGCAGATATCAAAAACTGTAACTTCTTTTGTAGTTGTCTCGTTACTCTTAATATCATAACGGAGTATATATAGAAAGTTAGGGTAGGGAAAACTTTTGCAAATTACATATATACATGATCCCAGAATGCAGGCAGCTGCAAGAGGGCACCAAGCATGGTCTGCATATGGAATCGTATTTTTTGTACAATTATCAGTGTTACCGAAATCCCATTTAATTACGCTGAGGTATAACTGAGAGGGTGCATGATCCAAAAAAGTAGCCCTCTTTATTATGTAGTAATCAAGCTAAATGGTGATGAATTTAAATATGTATTGATATGTTTTTTTTTTAAAACAATTTACGAAAAAGGGTGCTGGAAAGGGCTCATCACTTTTGCATGCAGATTGGGAATTCCATTTAAATGCTGTGTTGGACAAAAATGGTAAACTGATGAGTAGACATTGTCAAGCCCCCCTCCCCAACCCCCATCCCCGCTCATGGCTCACTGTGAGAGCGGGGAGCAAGGTGGCCCAAATCTACCATCACTAAATAATAATCCACATAATCCACATTTGTATAGCGCACAATCACCCGTTAGGGTCTCTTGGCGCTGGGGGCCGTCGGGAAGATTAAGCAAGCTATTGCCCAGAGTCACATGGTGCTGGGCTAACCTGCCGCCGGAGCCGGGGATCGAACCCAGATCCCCAGATTCCAGCGTCAGTCGCCCTGGCCGCGGCGCCACACCTCTCCCCCTTTCTCCTCAACTTCTACTTATCCTTTATGCATTAGCAAAGAGCAGTTGGGGAGTGAGTGACTGAGTTCAAATGGTGAGAATGTGTCCTTTTTTTTAACAAAAAAAGATGTACAGAACGCTTATCAGACTAGACAGGGCCTGAAAATAATTTTACATTCATTTTCAAGTGATCCTCATTTGAAAGAACTTCCCAGTAGCCTACATATACAAACGAGAAAATTCTTTGAACTGGAGGGATTTAGGACCACATCTTGTTTCTCATGCCACTTACAGCACTGGATGCATGTTCCTTATAGGCAATCGCACATATATTCTTGCTCATTTTGTGGAGAAAGAAGAGCAAAACCTCGAGCACAGCAGACAAACACAAGCAGTGGTAAACCAAAAGGTCTATTGCCTTTCACAGTAATCGTTTTTTCCGCCATGCCCTTTGTGAAACATTGTAGTTGTGGGAGGCTCTTGCAAAGATATATATGTTTTTTTAAATAACAGCCTAGGCGCAAATTTGTTTTTGAAACTGCAATAGTAACCACTGGCATTAAGAGAACTATTTAGTGTTCAGATGCGCCCCTTGTGAAAGAGCACAATGCTATCAATCACAGTAAAATTAGTTAATGGATGAACTGTGCTGACCAACTGCAACCATGCTGTATGTTGTAGTGGGCAGAAGAAAACCATGAAAAGACACAATAACAGATCAATGAATGAAGAGAGCTGCCTGAAAGCCCCTAAACGTGAGTATACTATCATTATAATTGTATTACTTCCAAAAGACTTGGCTAACTCCAGAGCTCCCAAGTGAAATTATGGCTAAAAAGTAGCATAGTGACACAGAAAAATCAATTGTATAAACTAGCCATAATAAATTAGAAAAATGCATCTTGCCAGTTTTAAATGTCATAAATGGTTAAGTGCAACCATCCACCGGGGTAATAAAAATAGACTGGATCCACTTTTGAACATTTTTTTAATTGTCTGGCTTGACAGTGCAGCTGTCACTAGAAAATTCTGTGAGTATCACCAGGAGAGGTACACCCACATATTGGGAGCCAGGAGTAGATGTTTTGATTGAGCAGACTCTGTTTCCAGAAAAAGGTAAGTTCCCTCCATACAACTGCGATCACTTTGTTTATTTATTCAGCTGCCTCGGTTTGACCTTTTAGGGGAGCACACAAGCCATTGCACTGCTATTAAATGATCTTAGATAACTAGTTAATTGGTGGCATTTCTCCCTGGCAGCAGCACAGATGGAAGGAGGGCAGTCATTACAAACAGTGCATTCAGAGGCCAGACCTATTGCCATTGCCAATGCTTGTTCTAATAGTTACGACTGAACGTTAGCTGCTGCCAGAAACAGGGTCTCTGAAAGAAGTACTATATGCTGGTTCAGATGCTGTCGGTTGGTCTGCCCTGAGTTAAATGGATTTAAAATTGACCAAAAGGGTTACAGCCATGAAAAGAGCTAACTGGAATATGTGCCTGAGACGTAAGAAAAAAGACCTTCTGTGTGTTATTTCGACCTCCCCTTGGTAACAAATAAAGAGTACATCTTCCACATACCAATAGGAGATGGAAAACTATTTGCCTCGGCCTCTTTGGAGGATGCTATTTCAATAAGCTGTGCCACTCTGATCCTCTTCACAGCAGGGAGTGGAAGACAACCAGGAATGCATGACTGCAACAAGAGACTCGCCTCACAGGATAGAGGTCACTGCTGGTGTCAAATTGAACAACATCAACAGACCAAGCAGGAAGAACTCGAGGAAACCCACCCAGTATTCTAGTACTGCTACAGCTCCCAAGCAGGCTCCCCGGGTCAGGTGTCGGGATTATGGTTACATTCATGAAGCAATAGGTATCCGATGTACTGAAGCGATGTGACATGTGTACTGATCTCAGGCACTCAAATTAGTGATCATGTGCACGCTTGACTTTGCCGTACTCTTCCTTATCTTTGATATAAAACTGATGCATTATTTTTGCTTTACGCAACTGTGGAAAAATAGGGAGGTGTGCAGTAGAGTTACAGAAAGATACCACAATCCTGCCAGCAAATACTAGGGAAATTACAAGTCTTTCTTATATAGATTTATTTTTAGATAATCAAGATATATGGGCTCCACTTTTAACAAATGTTTTTAATAAAATTGCTCAATCAAAAGCACCCCCATCTTGGAAAACAACTGTAATCGTTCCCATATATAAACAAGCATTAGAAATGCAATCGGGCTCGGATTTATTTGAGTTTGAGCTAATAGCATTGTAAATGCCAATGTATTGTTGCTATGTGTTATGGAGTGTGTTCATGTGGTGTGTACTGCCAGTGATCTCCTTGTGAGTGTGAGAATATTGCACCGTTACTGCCTGTGATGTCCTTCTTGTGAGTGTGAGAAGCTTGCACCTCTGCTGCCTGTGGTCTCCTTGTGAGTGTAAGAAGCTTGCACTGCTGCTGCCTGTGATGTCGTTCTTGTGAGTGTGAGAAGCTTGCACCGCTGCTGCTTGTGATGTCCTTCTTGTGAGTGGGAGAAGCTTGCACCTCAGCTGCCTGTGGTCTCCTTGTGAGTGTAAGAAGCTTGCACAGCTGCTGCCTGTGATGTCCTTCGTGTGAGTGTGAGAAGCTTGCACCGCTGCTGCCTGTGAGTATGAGAAGATTGCATTGTGCATCTCTGTGCTGTGCCTGTTCTTTGTAAGGGACTCTTGCTCTGTTGCTGCTGCTGCCTTGGCACAGTACCTGCTGTGAGTGTGTAAGGGAAGCTTGCACCACTGCTGCTGCTTGTGATGTTGTTCTTGCGAGTGTGAGAAGCTTGCACCTCTGCTGCCTGTGGTCTCCTTGTGAGTGTAAGAAGCTTGCACTGCTGCTGCCTGTGATGTCGTTCTTGTGAGTGTGAAAAGCTTGCACCTCAGCTGCCTGTGGTCTCCTTGTGAGTGTAAGAAGCTTGCACAGCTGCTGCCTGCGATGTCCTACTCACTACTCACTACTCAGCACTCACTACTCTGCACTCACTACTCTGCACTCACTACTCTGCACTCACTACTCTGCACTCACTACTCTGCACTCACTACTCTGCACTCACTACTCTGCACTCACTACTCTGCACTCACTACTCACTACTCTGCACTCACTACTCACTACTCTGCACTCACTACTCACTACTCTACTCACTACTCACAGTACTGGTAGTACTGGTGGTGGTGGTACTGGTAGTGGTAGTACTGGTGGTGGTGGTGGTACTGGTAGTACTGGTGTTGGTAGTACTGGTGGTGGTGGTAGTGGTGCTGGTAGTACTGGTAGTGGTAGTACTGGTTGTCTGTGAACACGGCGTGCCAAGAAGAAATCAGGCTCTTAAACTCACAGTTCTCTTCCACATATTTACTGTAAAATGGAAAGGTTAGCCAACATTAATCTTTTTAAGGTGCAGCAGGCCTGGGGATGCGGTTCACAAACCTGTAACTAAACCAGTGTGGCTGTGATCGTTAACCACGTACAATCTAATCAATTACGGAAAGTAATCCGTTGCCAGGCTCGTATAAATTATGGCAAGTAAACAAAGAAAACTGTTATGGAATCCGCAAGAGTGGCGCACGTTAAGGTCAGCCCATCCACATCTGGGGGAGGGATTAATGCGGGCAGTTTAGTGTTTATAATGCTTATTATGTCATGAAGCGGTTAAACATTTGAAATATATTCTCACGTTGTTTAGTCTAAGGAGTCGTGCCCTCCCGCACACAGGAAATGCGTCTGTGAATTGTTTTTAACGTGCCAGTAATTCTTCATACTCTTCCTTCGCAAGTGCTTTCTTTCCTGCCATAAAATATTGCTTCATTTCCATGAGAATTATAGCGCATAACATCTATCAAAGCTGTTCATTACTATCCCTCTATGGCAAGTACAGACATCCTGTGGTTTGTCACTGAAGGCAGCAAGGGTACTGCAAACAGTTTTTATAACAAAAAGTTTAACAAGCATACAAAACTGAACTGATTACAAGTACAATCTAAACACGTGTATCTCACCAACTCACTCCTAGCTCTGATGCCGCCGGTCTGTCTTCCCCTTAGATTGTGTGTGTATAGTCTAACTGCGTCACCATTCACTTCTCAAACGTGGACCAGTCCCTCTGGCCGTCCTCGTGACACACTGCGCACACTTCATTCACCAAGCATTCTATGACGTGTGGTTCAGGATGAAAAGCTGGGAGTCCGCTAATGTGCACTTAACAATGCCGTTTTTCACGAATACAAAGCCGTTAAGCTAAAGCCGGCTGGAAAAAAAACTATACTCGTCGAGAGTGGTACTTGCTTTGCACCGAATCCTTGCAGTAGCCCCTATCTGCCACAAAGTGTCACAAGATTAATATTCTAACTCAGAACTAAGATAGCTACTGGAAACAACAAAATTATCATAATTAGTGTAACAAAGGCTGCTAATAAAAGAGCAATGAAAAATCACATAAAAGTTCAATACAATAAACGTCCACATTTCTCAGCCCCAAAAACGCTGCAGACGAACGCACGCCCTATACATGCAATGCAGAATGGTGAACGCGCTCCCACCATCTGGATTGCATTACAAGGGCACTCTGACAGCTCCTAATTAAAATTAATGGTCTGCCGTGCGGGTAACCGCACAGAATATGCCAAAAATAGCCGACTAACATTACATATGCCCTATCACATGAAGACTACTAAAAAAACAGCACCGCGACGACCAATCACTATTCAGATAATAAAATAGCGCACTGAAAATGCACGAGCAAAGAAGAATTTATCCAGCATGAACGAAAAAGCCGCTACAATACGGCTCGCAGCTCCTCCCCACTTCTGACGAAGTGGTGACGTCGCCGAGCCCGTAAAAAGGGGATAGGTCGATCCCGAAAAACTATAGACCTATCTCCCGAATAGACTCTACTGCAAAGCTAATGAGCAGACTGATTTTAAATAGACTAGAGGACTGGGCACTGGAAAAGAATATTATTATCCCATGCCAATTTGGCTTTAGAAAAGGGAAAGGTACGGTAGACCAGTGTCTGAACCGGAGTCTAATTATGGCAAAATACACAGCTGCAAAAAAGGTCATCTCCACCTAGCCTTCTTAGATCTGTCCGCAGCCTTTGACTGCGTGGCACAGCCTAGGCTGTGGCAGATCATGGAGCAGATGGGTATTGATCTGAAGATTATTAATATTATTCGTGACCTGTATACAGATGCTTCAGCCTGTGTTCGATATGGGCCTAATGGTGAGTGCACAAGGCCATTTAAAATCGCAAGAGGCGTGAGACAGGGGTGTGTCCTCGCCCCCTTCTTATTTGCACTTTATACTAATGGTGTGGAATCCGCATTGTTGGGCTCCACACCAGATGTCCCTTATATTAATTCAGCGCAAGGGCCAATTTTATTATATGCAGACGACGTCGTACTTTTAGCTCGTACTAGTAATGCACTGCGTCGTCTAGTCCAGGATTATACACACTTTATGTGTAATTTAAGCATGAAAGTGAATTATTCAAAGTCATTTATTTTAGTAGCAGGTTAAAAAAAAAAAATCGAAATATCCCCGCAAATCACTACTGAAGAGGGAAAAATGGGGGTTGTCGATTCTTTTATTTAGGGATTATGTTTGATTCTCAAACAAAATGGCAAAAGATGATTACTAATAGAGGAACTCAGATGGAAAAATATATTGGGGCCCTAACTAAGTTTATTAAAAAACTGGTTTAAAACCAGTAGATCTAAAAAAAAAAAACAGTGTACCAAACCAAGACTGTATCTACCGCTGCCTATGGGGCAGCTGTCTGGGGCATGAAACATTGTACAAAACTGCAGATTATCGAAGATAATTTTCTAAAAAGGGTCCTTTCGTTACCACAGTCATGTGCCAATTACAAGTGTCATATGGAATTAGGTGCCTCTTATATAACCAATATAATTGCAATGGCCTATCCTAATGTGGCACTCAATATGGCGAAAGGAGTCCCTTGCCTTGACAAGAGAGATTATCAAAGATGTCCTGAAATTAGATGGAGTAGGTAATATTGCTTGGCTAACTTATGTTAAAATAACATTGAAGGCGGCTGGGCTTCATTACCTCTTTTTGGAACCCTCTAACTACAGCTCTATATCCGAAACTGACCTAAGAGCTAGACTGCTTTCGAACGGCCAGATAAGAAGGAAGATTAAAAATATTGATCTCCCGACAGTTAAATCTTACCTGGCGTGCCCCACCTTATTTATTTATTTTAAAAGTTTTATATAGCGCTAGCTTGACCCGTAGGTATCAGAGCGCTTTACATACACACTGTAAAAAAACTGAAGGATATTGCATTACATAGCAGGCAGTCAGTAAGGAAGCAAACCAGAGATAAAAAAAATACAGCAGGAAATATAAGTAAACAGTGCATCAGAGGGGGAGAGAACAAAAAAAAAAAAAAGAAGTGGTTAACACAGTCCGGTCACCAACTATCCTTGAATGTCAAGAGAGAGAGGATTCAACTCGGATATTGAAGTCTAGGTTAGTTATCGCCTACACACTGCTCTAAGAATTTACGAATTCAAATAGAACATATTTAACCGTTGGTACTAACCTGCAACATAGGCATGTTTTGGTGAGGTTTTGTTTAAATTCTATTCCGTTAATGCTGGGCACTCCTCGCAATGTTTATGTTGTTTCTGAACTTCCATTTTGTACATGTTATAATCAATCTATGCAGGATGACATTTTTGTTTTTCTGTAAATTTTACTATAATGAAAGGAAACGTTTCATTATCCCTATTCTGCGAAAAATGAATTTTAAACAGTGTCGCGTAGCACTCTATTATCTCCAGCTTCTTCCTGATCCTTTTATCGGTTTCTCTTTAGCGTCTTTTTTATTACGGGCACTAAAAAAGAGATCTATAACTACCTGACATTATATTTTTATAAAATCAATTGATTTTATTATTGTGTAAATGATCATGAATTTGTATCTGTATTTTTAAAGTAATGATCTTTTTTCATGTGTGTTGTAATGTTGTGAATTGTTTTTTATATGTAGTATACTTTTTATGCCTACTTTGTGTTGGCGAAATAAAGTTTTTGACTGACAAGTCTTTCTTTTTTTGGGTGGGGTTTGGGGGGGTGGTCATGGACTAAACGTTGCTTGACATCTCCTGAAAAGGCGCAGGGGTGGAGGATATTAATTTTCTCAATAAAAGATGTCCTAGCAAACACTCTCCAGGCTCAGAAAAAAAAGCATTTGCAAGGCAATAGGTCTCTCATTTTTGAAACGTTGACCTATTGCTGTTGTAAATGACAATGCCTTTAATTATTGCACGTTTTTTAAACCCATAAACGGCTTTGCTATTTACAATACCTATAGCTCAAAATCTCACAACTGTGCGAGCTATTGCAGTAGAAAGCTGAAACAGAGAGCATGGTATCCCTGAAGTGGGCGCCACACTCAGCATTAAAGTAAAAAAAGTGTATTTTTTAAAAAGCTGAATCAGAGAGCATGGTGTCCCTGAAGTGGGCGCCGCGCTCAGCAAAGTAAAAAAAAAAAAAAAGGTGAAACAGAGAGTGCGCGTTTCCTGAAGTGGGCGCCACGCTCAGCATTAAAGCATTAAAGCAAAAAAAAAATTTAAAACAGTAGTCGCAGTACTAAGGAGGGACTAACAAGCCTATTAACCAATCAGAAGCCAGCATTTACGAAGGACTATGACACAAGCCAATGACAAATATGGGCGGATAGTGGGCATGGCTTCAAGTACCTACTCTAATACAGCATGCCTGTCAGAGCAGCGCATGCTCTGCCCAGGCGCGAACTCAAAAATACACCTCCTTTCTAACGGGTAGTTATGTCCGGCAAGAAAGAACACTGGGGAGCATGAAACCTGACCTGATCAGTACAGCTTAAATCATCAAAAAGTTTCAATCACTACTGGAGGCTGGTAGGTGCAGTCCTCACGTCAGACATATCTTCTGCTGTGGGTTCAGTATGTGTGCTGAGCCACAACACGCGTGGGGAGAAATACATTGATGCTGCCTTAGATGCACTCTAGTTGTTGTCAGAAACGGATGATACTACAAACTCGCTTCAGGGCGGAGTCGACATCTGGTGACGGAGAAGCAGCGTCGGTGCAAAGCTTTCGATTACCTCTTGGCACTCCTATGGAAGAATGGGAAGTGCTACAGACAAATTCCTGACCAGTGGCACAACAGTCTCTAAAATCATCACACAATGAATGACTGATTGGTTTTCTCAGCCAATAGCAAACCAACACGGACTCAGCGTTTACTCATCCAATTAACAACAAACAATTATTCTATCACTACTTGTAGTTATTCAGCCAATTCAAAGCGATCTCGTTGTGCCACAACCAATAGATTGTTTCCTCATACCTGACTGGCACAGCTGCTTCTGCTGCTGAGTAGAGGGGTGCGGGGTCAGGGGGGGTCATGCGAGTCTGGGGACGCAGCAGGGCTGGAAGGTACAGAGCGCTTCCGATCCAATGAAAGTGAAAGCACGGTATGTTGCGCTGTTAAAAGTATGAAATCAATCGTTGGAAAGTTTTTTCAGCGAGCTGTGCGTAAGAAATCAAAATCGCGGCCAACACTTTACATATTTAGCGCAGTATGCACGCTATTAAGTGAAAGCAGGCAAGGCCCACTGTCAACAATAAAAACTGTGAACAAAAGAAAAGCACGTCCGCCATTAACTCATCTAAGGCGGCTGTGCTGATTAAATAAACAAAAAGGTGTTGCAAGAGAGAAAGAGCATGTCCAGCCTGCAACAGCAGGCAGAAAAAAAACAATTAAGAAAACAGTGCTCCCAAGCTCTAATTAAAGCATACAAGTAACAACACATGTAAACAGGGAGTGTCCTCATGGGAGGTTCCAAATGAAGACAAGGCGTTACTAAGGAGGGACTAACTAGCCTAATAACCAATCAGAAGCCAGCATTTACGAAGGACAATGACACAAGCCTATGACAAATATGGGCGGAGAGTGGGCGGAGCTTCACATACATACTCCAATACAGCATGCTTCGCAGAGCATAAGCTGCCAAGGCAACCTAAAAATGGTACATTTACAATGACTGCACCCTGATCTCGTCCCTTGTTATCACGTTCTGTGATTCTGATGCCACGTATGGCTGGAATGAAGACTGCTTCTCTCCCTTAAAATACCGCTTTGAATTCAAATGAAAAAGCTGTAGGCTTAGTCCTGCTTACACAGTCAGTCTCTTCCCTTCCATTCCAAGAGTGCAGACTCTGAACTAATCACAGCTGAAGGTGCATTCACCTGTGTATAAGCATTCCTGAGACTACCTGTGTCAAGAGCTGTGCTTTATACAACTACCCAAAATATCTATTCCGATTATTTGACCCGCTCACAGCCACGGCTCGGTGATGCTCCCTACTTTACATCCATTTCTTTGCAGAAAGTTAAGATTGCTATCCAGGAGAGTACAGGAGGGAAAGCACCAGGTTCTGATGGTGTCTCAATTGTCTTTATTAAGTGTAAAATCAATCTCTGGGCTCCATTACTGACCAATGTCTATAATAGCATGAGCCTTTCGCAGATCCCTCACTTCTAGCATACTGACAAAGACCAACAAGCATTTACAATGCAACGGTCTCGCCTTTGCAAAAGTTAGAGCTATTGGCATTGTAAATGACGTAATTTTTAATTATGTGTTGGTTTTGAAAACAGATAAATAAATGGCATTGTTATTTACAATGCCAATAGCTTAATCTTGTAAATGCGAGAATGTAGTGTGCACTGAGAGGGACAGTAAGGTGGCATTTGCGCTGAGAGGGGCAGTGAGGAAGTATTGTGCGTTGAGGGGGGCAGTAAAGAAGGTATTATGTGTTGAGGGTTCAGTGAGGAGGTATTATGCGTTGAGGTTTCAGTGAGGAGGTCCTAACTTTTCTTATGATGAACGAAGATAGGTTGTTCGCAGGAGAGAGTTCTTCTTTAGGGAATTGATCTGTCCCTGGAGGTTGTGTGGAGGACAGTAAAAGCCGGTGGAGCATCTCTTGCAGACTCACTCTTTGTAGCTCAGAACTAAGGGGACTATGTAATAATATTCCTCATCAGACCCGGGACGGCAGTGAGTGCTGCAGTACTGTGAAAGGAGCCGCACCGAGGAGACTGGGCTGCAGAGTGAGAACTAGTTCTAGAACTGAGTAGACTGCTACCCGTTCCCAGTAAAAGCGTTTCTGGGCCTCTCTGGGATATGAGGCGCTATACAAATGATACTCTCGTACAAGGACAATGAGCACCATGTGTCCCTGTCTGACTCAGTGCTCTACCGGTATAAGTGCAGCAGACACCACCCTTGATAATGACACATCCCTTCTGGGGGGCCAGCGTGGGCTTCTAGGCACTTTAAATCGGGGCAGTTCCATCTGTTCGTTTGGTGCTATGACAGACGGAAAGGGAGACAGAAAGAGTTCCCCTTCTTTTATCATTTGACATTTAATAAGAATGCCCTTTGTGTAATTAGGAATACAAAACATGGTGTAATTAGAACCCCATCATGTAACAGGCACAGGCCTTATCCGCAGCGTCAGGCTGTGTTATTACTTTAGGGTGTAATGCAGATAAAGGAATCATGCCTAGTAGGCTAAAACTAAAGATTTTTGATAGTCTGTTTCTACCTCCCTGCCCCCGGTCGCCACTCCCTCCCAATCGCAAAAGGCAAAACCTTGCTATGCGCGACACCTATTGGCTTTGCCAATGTTGGTTTACTCTGCATTCAGAGCCAGTCTAGTCAGGCTCGGCCCATGTGACTGTGCACCTGCCTACCCAGCATAGGCAAGCAATATGAACACCAGATTACATCACTTAGTAAGAGGCCACTACCACGTTTTACTCGGGTACCGTCACGCAGTACCCTACAGTCCTTTACATAAAGGCCCCAGCGCATTTGCGAATGTCTTCGATGTGCTAACTCGCCGCGTGTTGTGCGGCCATAGAGACTAATAAGTTAGAAGTAAAAATGTCACAGAGGCCCGGAGATCACAACCAATCACTCACAATCGATTGAACGAATGCTCCGGACACCACTGGCACCCGAGGATAAAAAAAAATTAAAATGTTCGTACACCCACCACGGTACCGTATTTCATAACGATTTGGCAACTTTCATCGGCTCATCACAGCAGTTCGCATAATTCTCCTTCGAACCATAGGAAAGGAACCGGTTCCTGATAGCCGGTAAAGTCTAATATTACAAGCTCGACATTTAAAACCGCGGGGAAAAGTGCGAGGGGGTATAAAATACCTTTCTGTTCACGGTTGCCTTTCACAACAAAGTTTATGCGCGAGAAACGTCGCCTAGGGTAAAGAATAAGCAGACAACCCTTCGGGCTTAGGGTCCTTTAAAACATCACCAGCTGAACGTAAACACGAGAGCCCCTCTATGCACTGCTAGTGGAATCAGAGGGTAACGACTTTAGAGGTCACTGCTACATGCAGCGCTCACGGTTGGTTGGCAATGAGATGCAACAGGCTCGCATTACGGCAAAACAGAGCTATTATGTAACCGAGCTCTTATGTAACTAGTCATTACAGCGCCATTCTCTGCTGACACAACGGATACAAAGACAGCCCTGTAAAAGCTGGCAATTGCGCGTTCCAGCTTGGGGGTGTCCGCACTAGCCGAAAGACCAGCTAAAAGCATCACCCTATGGTGGCAGCACCGTTGTTGCAGTCTGACGAATCTCACCTGGTGGAGCTCATTGTGTTGTCGAACCATTGGAGGGGGTCGTGCAGTCCCGGCGGAGCCTGGGAGAGAGAGGTGACAGCAGGGGCCTGAGGGTCAGAAAACAGCAGCGATAAGTACACGAGCTGACAAAGAACAGGCACACACCCCCCTGCAGACCCACTCCCATCCTCAGGGAGCTGACGCAACACTAACTTCCGCACCTCAAACCCCGCGCTTTCCAATAATTACCCTATTCGCCCAAAATGAATCTGTGCCACTTAAGCCGTCAGGAGGGCGGAAAGAGTAGAATGAAGGGTGGCAGAAGAGTATTTGCAATACAGAGCGCTACAGAGGGCAAACAGTTAGGAGACAAAGACAGAAGGGAAGGATATGGGAGTACATAACAGAGACCAATAGAGAAGGGAAGGGAGGAAGTAAAAGGTGACTAACAGTGAGGCAACCGAGCACGAGACTGGTCAAATTACGTGCAAAGGAAGAGGAAAAGCAAGAGAGGTGGCCAAAGACAGCAACGGAGAGGATTAAGACAAAAAACAAAGTGAACAACGAATTAGACGAGAAGTCGACGGGCCCCGTCGCCATCTTCGGAGGAATGAGAAAAACAAACCTTTGTGCAAAAAAAAAACAACCGCCCACGCCGCATGACGCTGTTAAAGGGGCAGGATGAGTAAAAATTGCCGGAACGCCCACGAATCTGCTCCGGCAATGACGGACAGATCTCTTTTCCAATGGCTAGCCTCCATTTATGGAGCTAGCCAATGGAAGAGCAGGCGGGACAAAGCCCCCGTACTGTTCCAACATAAGATTTCGCCTGCACGAACGCTGCTGCGCAGCGGACGCCAGGCGAAACCTAAAAAGGGGAATTTTTAAAGGTTTAAGTTGAACTAGTGCCAATGAATCTTTAAAAAGAGCAATAGGCCGGAACCTAAATGTTACTGTCCTATCTACCAGATAGATATCCCAGCTAAAATCACAGGGCTGAATTCTTATTTCTTCTGAGGCCTTTAGATTTTAGTTGTCTTATCAATAGGTAGTTTTGGGGACATGTGCTGCCCCTTCTTTGCTCGTAGAAGAGAGATTGATGGAAAAAGCAATCCACAAGCTTCTTTTCTGGATCGGTTTCTTTAAGAAGGTGTAATAATAGTACGGTAAGTATGTTTTTAAATGATCTGTGTTCTACCTGCAGCATGCACAGGTGGCATTTCTAACTATTCTCACATAAGCTGTACCATCCTTCCCCTACTGTCTTTTGTTGCACTGACTGGATTCATTTACTGCATTTTTACTGACTGTCCAAGCTTCTGACAAAATGCCTCAGCTTTGCTGGAACTTACCGTAAAATGGGAGTTTTACGTGCCCCCACTCTGACATGTCCCCAAATCAGTGTCCAGTCTGATTAGGTCACTCTCCCCGCTCATGCAGCAGTACTCAATTGTTTATTCTTTTATTAATTTATTTATTGGGTAGATCAGATCAGAATCCTCTTTATTCGACTGCGAACAGCCATAAAAGTAATCCAAACCATGTGCAAAATAGCAATGAGATACATATAGTATCATAGAAATTAAAACACACAATACGATATAAAATCTTACAATAAGATACACAGCACTCTAAAAATCAATATTAAAAAGCAACAAATAAATTAATCTAAAAGCATCGACCTCTTAGACCGACCGCAGCTTGAAGAAATTGGGTCACATATCGACATGTTTCATCATCTGGCAGTGCTAATAAGCAGTGAGAAGCTTTTAGGCTGAATCACAAGTTCCTAGACCTCAAAAATGCAAAAAAAGATTGTTTTTATTGTACATTATGATATATTTGCAAAAGAGAACGTATCATTGTTTGTTTCTGCAAATTTCTGCATGGGCATACTCTGGTATCAAGCTTGGGCTGATATCTAGCTGGAGAAGAAATGGAGTATTTCACGGTACCAGCCCAAAAGCGGAACCGTGAAATCTTTCCCTTCTTTTATTGGTGTTCCACAAATAATCAGTGGAAATAGCCCCAGGATAAAGATGTAAATAATACTTAACACTTGTTTTTGATCTTCTACTCTCAACCTCTCTTCTTTAGCTCATTCTAACAGTTGGGCTTTCACTTGCTTTCTGCCGGCGCCTGCCCATCGCATTTTGTCCAGAAAATTATCAGCTAAGCCAATTGCTTCCAAGGATTTTTTAACGTACGCTATACAAGGAACACAAACATCGTTGTCACATGCCGAGCAATCTAGGATTATCTCTTGTTAGTTTCGCTTCATCGGTGCTCAAGATAGACAGCCAGAAAAATAACGGCCAAGTATTTCACTCTCATGCAGCAGTACTTAATTGTTTATTCTTTTATTTATTTATTTATTGGGTAGCTCAGACCAGAATCCTCTTTATTTGACTGCAAAAGCCCATAAAAGTAATCCAAAATATGTGCAAAATACCAATGAGATACATATAGTATCATAGGAATTAAAACACACAATACGATATATAAAATCGTACAATAAGATACACAGCACTCTAAAAATCTAAAAATATTCGACTGCGAACTGCCATAAAAGTAATCCAAAACATGTGCAAAATAGCGATGAGAAAATAAAGTCAAAATGCCGAACAATAAATATTCCAACAGATTAAAAAAAAAAAGAGTAAAATGTAAAGAACAAAATGACAATACTGAAAAAGACCAAAAAGGGGAATTTTTAAAGGTTTAAGTTGAACTAGTGCCAAAATGCAAAAAACGCCAATGATAGTCTATGATCGCTGAAGACCAGAACCTAGGCGTCATTTGGGGAGAATTGCGATGAAGCTTGGGTCAAATACATACAACAGGTTTGTCCTGGTCAAATATGTTATCTTCTGACCTAGGGCCAGATGTAGGAGACCAAATACCGCTCGGTAACGGCCGATTTCGGCCGTTACCGACCGGTATTTGGGTTTTGGAATGTAGGGGGCCTTTGATTTACAGAATCGGTAAATTTACCGATTCGGTAAATTTACAGAATCGGTAAAATACCGAATCGGTAAATTTACAGATTCTGTAAATCAATATGTAGGTGGCACAGTAAACAGTGCCACAGGCCCCTAAGAATTCGTTATTTACCATGTAATACTATTGCATGGTAAATAACGAATTCCTGTGTACCTGTACACCTGTGCCATGTGGCACACAGACATGCCCTAAGGGCATGTATGTGTGTCACATGGCACACAAGCCAGAAACAGGGGTGCAACAGGGTGTCAAAGTGACACCCTGTCCCCCTTGGCCAATTCGGTATTTTTACCGATTCGGTAATTACCGAATCGGTATTTGCCATTGCTTTCTATGGCTTCAAGGCCCATAGGAATCAATGGCAAATACCGATTCGGTAATTACCGAATCGGTAATTACCGAATCCTACCGATTCGGTATTTGTTACAGAATAATTACCTACATCAGATTTACCGATTCATGAATACTGAATCGGTAAAATACGGTATTTATGTATCGGTAAATCTGATTTACCTACATCTAGCCCCTAGTTCTTTAGGTCCCAATCCACCATAGGAGTATATTTTAAAAATTCTACAGGACTTGAGGGGAGGCACTTAAAGCCTCCCAGGATGTCAGGCAGAAATCAATAACAGGGCCTTGTCCAGCTCTAGTTGCCACTGGTCACCTGGATACTTCTAGGAACAGACTTGCTGTATCCCTGTAACTTAAACAGGTGGTCAGCATTACGACCCTTTGAGTTAACTTTTGCACTAAGTAGAAGAAGAAGCAGGTCCAGTCCTTCAGAAATCCTCTTAGGTCACAAACAGCATATCCAGTCCTCTTCTGATCTTGCAGAGATACAGAAAGTGTTCTGAAGTGGGTGCCTGGAGGTGCTACATTTATGCCTGGCACTAGCTAGTGGGTGGGAATGACTCCTAGGCATTCCCTAACCAATGGGGAACAGGTTCCTGGGGCCAACCCTCCTCACTATGGGCATTGTCAAGATGGTGAAAGTCCTTGACCACACTAACTTTGACCTCTGAGAGCTGTCTGTGAGTGTGGATAATCTTAGTATGCACACACATCACAGACTAAAACTAAGTTTGAGGCGGGCAGCGTACCCACAATAAGCCCAGAGACAGAAGTCTTGTAGGACAAAAGTAGAGTCCTTCAGCAACCGGACAGTGGGGCCACAAGAACTATCTTGGTATCCTGTTCGCTCCCCTTCCAAGTGTGCCCGAGGGTTATATGTAAACCTAGGAGACCTGTCAAGCAGGACTTGTCAGAGTATTATCCAAAAGGATGCCTAAATCCATAACCCTGCATATTCATAAAGGTCATCTTTGCTCATTTAGGTAAGCATACTGTTTGCTATAGGGAGGCATTTCACATCCATTCACTTGTCTTTAAGGCCAATTACTGTCTGTATGCTGGCAAGGGGTCATGTACATTAGCGCTCTGACAGTTTAGGGAGGCAAAGTGTAAGTTTATCAAAGTTACTTTTGTTTAACATTTATTAAAAATCTAGCTTCACCACTGAATTGGAGTTTTACGAACGATTAAACATTTCTAGCTGGCCACTTTCACAAGATGCATTATTAGGATTTTAATATGTACTCTTATTTTCTACACAGGACAGCTTGGCCTGCTATGGTGAAAAATAGCGTTTGGTTTCCAGCCACTATAAGGAAATGTTTTTTTGTTTTTTTATATTTCTTTTTATTAAACAGTTTGACAACAACACATAAATTGAGTACAGGTAAGCGACTACATCATTTCTCATTACCATCATTGACTTTCAATAGATATCATGATTATTATGCTGATTAGATCAAGGGGTTTCAAGAGTTCCAACTTCAATCTGACGACAAGGTTGAGGTACTGGGTTTTTAGGAACCGGTACCGAACCGGTAACCCAGCGGTGCCAGGGGATCAACACACCAAAGACCTCGGGTTCTCCTGAGTCAGACCCACAGAAACTTCAGAGTCTTCTAGGTGAAGTCAAAGATTAGTTTATTGGCTGCAACCAAGGTGACAGGGTCCTAGAAGTACAATGCCAGTATATTCAGGAGACTGCACACTTTCACAAAGTTAGGCTTCTCTTCTTATACATAACATTTGCCCTTTGGCGAAACATTCCTTGGGTGCGCGGTATTTCATTTATGGTTACTGATTACAAAAAGAAAGCAGAGTCATGATGACATGTACATATTTCACGTCGTGATACCCATAACAAATCATCCGGCAAGGCCCAACATTTCATCAGATATCGCTGGACCCCTAATAAAGATGGTCACCTCCCCACCATAAAATAAGTGAGGAAAAGGAGTGAAGAAAGATGTGAGCGAGATATGGCAGGTGTGCGTGCTGAAATGGCTTTATGGCCGGTTGGGCCTAGATACTATCTTGCTTGGCCACTGGGAGGGAACTGACCTAACGAGTTCGGCCTGGGGCAATGGTTCTAACTTGTACTGGGGTCAGGAAGAAGTCGATTAAGGAGTACGTGTCCTTGTGGAATCAAATTCGACTGGATTAAGGCCTATGTAGAGGGCAACATGCAACTAAGGGTTCAGAAGGTAAATGACGATTTCGAGGTGAAATTGTCACTCGAATATACTGAAAATACATGTGCTTGATGTACTCGTCATTTCCGGTCTTTTGATACCAAATTCGTCCTATTTAGACGAAGTTTTTATTCTCGAGTCCGGTACTATTACGGATCCATATTTTTCAGAACCACAGACCCTCCTTTTGCCCTTACATAGGCAATTAATCTACCCTTATGTTAATCTGAGTCCGGATCTATATTCATAAAGTCATTGAGGTGTTGCTGTAACATCATTCTAGTGCTGAGTTCGTGTCTTGACACAGGCTTCCTTACACATGATGTAGCACAGAGGCCACATATTGCAGGAGCACACTGTATGCATAGACAGAACAGGAAAAGAATGGCTAAGACCATCCCAATGACCATCGGAATTTTCCATCCCCAGGCAGATATCAGCCCCCAGAACCATCCCATTAATGACCAATCTCCTTTGTCCACATGGATAGATTCGGAAATCTTATGTAGTTTGGAGATGGCCCTGTACACTGTTGGAGCATTATCCGGAATAAAAATGCAACAACTGGACTGGATCAATTTGCATACCCCACCCCGGTCCGCAAGTATTACATCCAAAGCGACCCGGTTCTGAAGGGTCATCAGTCGATCCGACTGGAGCTCAGCAGTCAGGTTACTAAGGGCACCGGCAGTTTCAATCACGGTGGATTCAACTACCCTTGTCAATTGCCTTATGTTTCTGCTGTTAACCATGGCTCCCCAGAACGGCAGAATACCCATTGCAAAGTCACCAAATTCTTGACCCGCAGTGTCTTCTTTACTCAAAACACCTCTAACTACCCTTGTCCGATGGTAATCCGCCGCTGCTGTGTAGGTGGGAGGTAACAGGAATGAAACAAAACATGAGCCTGAGAAGTCAGGGGGCAACCATGTATAGGCTCTATCGTGGCAGATGAAATAAGTACCCTTTGCGGCTAAAAAGGCAGGGGAAGTCTGAGATCCAAAAACATACGTTTCTGTGCAGACACTCTTCCCTAGCTGAGCTCTGGGATTCCTACCAATACCTTGCAGACACAGGTGACCTTGATGGGGTACGATCCAGATAGGGGACGATCTCTTGGCTTGCTGTTTCTCACTTAGTGTAGTGCCATATCCGGTCACATTCCAACCTACATATGCAAGTATCTCATCGTCTGGGGTATCTTCGTAAGAAGTCACTTCCTTGATCATGTCAACTATACCCTTCACTAGAGCGCTAGTCTTGAGGTTGTCTTTTACAGAACGTAGGGGTTGGATTTCTCGTGCATATATGAACATTGTCCTATATGCCCATAATGACCCATTGTGACTAAATGGCAGGACCAAATAGGGGATACCTCTATCCGTGGTGTGGGGCATGAGACCGCACACCCAACAGTTGGTTGTGTTCATCACAAGTTGATGTTGGTGTAATAGCTGAATGAAGGAGTTATTAATGAACTCTAATCTCCTATTTGATTCGTGGTCAGGCAAAGAGTGGAAAGAATGAGAGGAAACAGTAGGGGGAGGTATGGGCGATGTAGTAGGCGTGAATGTCACATGAAAAGAGAATAAAGCATAGCTTATCAAAAACACCATTACGCTAAATATCATAAAAATACACATCATTATAAAAATTTTCTTTCTCATTGTTTTCAAAAGTCTCTGCTTAAAGTTCATTTGTCTGGCAGTTCTCTCCACATCAGGAAACTCCATCCTCTCTAAGGTGCTGCCCGCGGCGGTAGGTTGTTTCTGCTAAAGGATGCTTCCGTCAGTCTAGGGTGGCTCCCTTCGACCAACTGGAACCGGCAACCTATTGTTGTCAGCTGCACCCAAAAGTCTTTAGTCAACCGCGACCCTAGCAGCGGAACCCGGATGGCGGTTCGAAAAAACAAAAATAAGCAAGTTACCTAGATGGGAGAATCTGCATTTTCAAAATAGCATTTTGGAAGGAAAAACTCATGATTTTATTAGTCCACAGGTTTTTCTCTCGGATCAAAAAATGAATCACTTTTACTTTAGTCTGTTTTTCTCGGTCGGAAATTATAGCGTCTTTTCCCGGGTGCTGTCTGGTCCGGAAATAGTAGCTCAGGTTCCACAGAGTTCAATTGTTCTGATGGCGGCGTAGTTTCTTGAAAAATGTTCTTACTGTCACAATCGCGTTTAGCTTCTTCTACGCGTTCATCAGTTGTGTGCTTTGAGTCAGTGCCTCCTGTCCGGACCCATTGGTCATGTGGCAGAGGGAAGGGTATTTTCTTACAATGGATCCCGTGGACCCAATTGGCCTTCCCCTCCACTTTAACAGTTGACCTTGTAGACAGGAGGACGAGGTGCGGTCCGGTCCATCTGGGCTGGTCATTTCTTGTTCTCTGGAAATTCTTGACCAGGAGCCAGGGTCAATGGAGTGACCCGGTGTCTCGGAAACCGGAGGCAAGGTGTTGTGGACCTGTTGATATAAAACACGCAATTTAGCCGTCAATTCATACAGATAGTCGAGCAAAATGGGGTGTTGCAGCTCGCTAAACTTCGTGGGCCTAGGCACTCCCCATATGTTGGCTGGCCGACCAAAGATTATTTCATAGGGGCTGAGTTTCACTCGCGAATGCACAGTCATTCTGGTGGATAGGAGTGCTAAGGGTAGAGCGTCGGGCCATTTAAGACCCGTGCTCGCTTGGATTTTGGCCAATTTAAGTTTAAGCGTGCCATTGTAACATTCCACTAATCCAGCTGATTGGGGGTGATTTGCAGCGTGGAACTTCTGACTAATGCCTAGCCCTTCACACACTCGTTTCATCACACTACCCACAAATTCACTTCCGTTGTCCGACCAGACCATTCTAGGCATTCCGAACCTGGGGAAGAACTCTTTCACAAGGGCTTTCGCTGTGGACAAGGCAGTATTGTCCCTTAGGGGATAGGCTTCTACCCACCTTGAGAAGGCGCAAACAACCACGAGCACATATTTTAAGTTGTTGCACCTCTCCATGTGTATGAAATCTAGCTGCAAAACCTCGAACGGATACGTAGGAGGTGCGAAATGACCAGCTGGAGTTGGAGTTCCCCTACCAGGATTGTGCTTCAGACATACCATGCAATTCTTGACAACATTTTCTGCACACTTGGGAATCCCTGAATTCTTCCACACTGGGGCCAACAACTCGCAAATCCCTTTCGCGCTGATATGGGCCATCCCATGAGCCATTGTAACTACTGCAGGCACATACGCATCGGGTAACATCCATCTTTGTTGCTCTGTCGATTCAATCCAACAACCATTTACATCCATTCTCCCTGTACTTTCTTTCCACATGCTTAACTCTTTCTCCGTGGCCTCAGCTTGGATGGACTTCACACTTTCTATCGTGTCTTCACACATTCCAACATCACCAGTCCATCTTTCTGGGCTCGCAACATACATTCGGCTCATCACATTCTTTGCCGTTTCTTTAGCAGTTTCGTCAGCAAATGCATTTCCACGACCAACATCATCGATCACTTTCTTGTGTGCACTACATTTTACAACTGCTACTTTCAGGGGCAACGTCAGCGATTCAAGAAGCTCATTCACCAACTGACCATGCTGAATCTTAGCTCCATGCGAAGTCAGGAACCCACGTTCTCTCCACAATCGACCAAAACTGTGAGCCACTCCAAAAGCATACTGACTGTCGGTATAGACAGTCACTTTCATTCCTTTTGATAACACACATGCTCTCGTCAGTGCCACGAGTTCGGCGGCTTGAGCCGAACCATGTGGTATTCGCGCAGTTTCAACGATTGTGTGCAGAGTTGTGACAGCATACGCTGTAGTCACGTTACCATTTGGGAGTTTAAAGCATGAACCATCCACCCATAATGTACCATCACTTTCGGCGAGAGGAGTATCGGATAGATCAACTCTCCCTTTGGTCTCCTCCTCCGTCCTGAGGAAACAATCGTGCTTTTCTGAAGCATCCGATTCCTCAGCAATTGGTAACAATGTGGCTATGTTCAGAGTACTGCATCTTTTGATGTGCACATGGCTCGCTAGTAGCGTCAATTCATAACTGGACAGTCGAGCACTAGTTAAGTGCTGTGTCTTGGTCCTATTTAACAATGTATCTACTGCATGCGGAACCATCACAATTAGTGTATTATTCATTACTAGGCCTGCAGACTGTCGAATAGAAACAGCTGCTGCTGCTGTGGCCCTTAGACAACTTGGCAATGCTCGTGCTACTGGATCCAAAGTTGACGAAAAATAGGCGCATGGCCGTTGTCTATCTCCGTATAACTGAGTCAGCACAGACAATGCACAGCCCTCCTTCTCGTGGACATATAATGTGAAAGGCTTACTGTAGTTGGGGTTACCTAACACAGGGGCCGAACATAATGCTGTGCGTAATTCGAGAAAACTTTTCTGGCACTCATCGGACCAAGGAATGGGATTGGGTGTATTTGTACACGTTAGTGCCAATAAGGGTTTGGCTAATAACGAAAAATTTGGAATCCACTGTCTACAGTACGATGTAATGCCCAAGAAAGCGCGTACTTCTCTCTGCGTTCTTGGCACATTTAATTTCGCTATTGCCTGAATTCTTTCTGGGGTCAGTTTCCTTCCCTCCTTCGATAAGAGATGACCTAAGTAGGTCACTTCTTGTCGGCAATATTGGAGCTTGGAAAGTGACACCTTGTGATGTAGACCACATAGATGACGCAGTAGTGCCAACGTGGCCATTTTACATATTTTCTCAGTATCCGCAGCTATGAGCAAATCGTCCACGTACTGTACTAGAGTGGAACCTTTGGGCAAAACCATTGCGTCAAGCTGACTTTTCAGAGCTTGACTGTATATTGAGGGGCTCTCACAGTAGCCTTGAGGAGCGCGTTTAAAGCGGAAACTGCGACCACCTAAACTAAAGGAAAAAATATCCCTGCTCTCCTCCGCAATCGGGATACTGAAGAAAGCATTCTTCAGGTCAATCACCGAAAACCATGATGCGGATGCTGGAATCATAGTCAATAATGTTGTAATGTCGGGGACAACTGGGAATTGTGGCACCACTATCTTATTTACTTCCCTAAGATCAATCACAAATCTATACACAGGTGGCTGAGAAGGGTCAGTTCGTTTTAAAACAGGCAGAACAGGACTATTGCAAACATTGCCTCGTGTTTCCTCAATTACGTCTTTCTCAATCAACTCGTAAACAATCGCTAGCAAAGCTTTTTCGCCCTCATTGGATATTCTGTATTGGGGAATTCGTGGCATTTTGACATTCGACTTAAATGTTACAACATACGGTGGAATTTCTAAAAGACCTACATCATTCGGACCAGTAGCCCAAAGAATATCCGGAAGAAGTGTCAATTCTGTTGGAAGCGTATTTCTCGACAAATACATGGGAGAGACCACTTTCTTACCTAAAGTCAGTTGTACTCCTGAGGGAGAACAGTACAAAGTCGCATACAATCTTTTTAGCAAATCTAATCCTAGCAAATTTTCACCACAACCTGTTGTCAAAATAAGGGGTGCTTCGAATTCACAAGGACCAACAGAAAGAGATAAAGGGTCAGAAATCGGATTTCTAACCGGGGCGCCAGAAAAACCTACGGAAACGTTCATTTCGCCAGACAAAGGTGCGCCAGGGAGTTTGGAGTGCATAATAGAACTCTTTGTAGCACCAGTATCCAACAGAAAAGGTTCTGACACACCCGATGTAATCACCTCAACGTAAGGTCCACTCTGATCTACTGGAACTGAAACAACTCCCTCTCTTCGTCTAAGGCTGTCCTAGCAATCGTTATTCTCCCACTGCTCATTTTCTGTGTAATACTCATCGACGTAGTATTGAGCTGTCCTATCAGATACGTTATTTTGCTGGTCAAACCTGTTCATAGAGTTTTGTGGCGGAAGGGGACGTGTGTCCTGAGGGGTGTTTCCACGCCCTCTACCTCTGGGCGCTTGCTGACTACCACGACCTCGTACACCAGAAAACTCGCTTGTACGTTGCGGCAGGGCAGGACAGTCATATTTGTAATGGCCTTCTTGTTTGCAGTATAAACACTGATTGGGACCTACGCGGTTTTGATTGTAATCGAATCTCTGCAAGTTTCTCTGCGGCTGCTGAAAAGTGTTCCGGTAGGGATTCGGACCATTATTATTTCTATTACCACCACCACGTGGAGGATATGCTTGCTGTAGCAAAACCTTCGTTTTGAGTTCTCTAGTTTTCTTCTCTACTTTATCTTTCTCATCCTTGTCTCTATTCTCGTAGTACTGTGCGGTAGCTAATATCTGGGCTGAAGATGAGACTGCCCAAGAACTTTCTGAATCTCTCAATTTTCTACACAAGTCTGGAAACAGATTGTGCACAAATTTATCGACGAACAATCTCTGACCACCTTCTGTGGTCATATCTTGACCGCTGTGATCAATGAATGTTTCTTCAAATCTGGTGAAGAAATCTGACACAGTTTCTTCTTTCTTTTGCTTGCATGCAGATAACTTATCCCAATTTACACGTATCGCAGGCATTATCGTCTTCATGTAATCTACTATTCTACCAGGTAGTTCCGCTATCAGGGGCTCAGGTTTTGCACCACCAACTTGTCGTGCATCTGCAACAGTAATATTAGCCCACGTGTCACCTAATTCCTGGTCATGATCTTCATGACGAATTTTTCCCCATAAAGGCTGTGGAACAACGTTCCCGAATAACATATCGATATCGGCTAAATTCATAATACATGACCCAGCAGTTTGCGACAATTCTTTATAGTACCCTGCAGGATTTTTACGCGGATCTGGTAGTGTTTGTTTGAGTGCTAAAACTTCTGCTCGCTTCCATGGAACATGTACCCATACTCGGTGAAAGTGGGGCAGGACAGGTGGGACAGCTGTCGCGTCACCCTCTCTCCACTGTGGGGGAACTTCTCTCATAGGGTATTGTCGTGCCTTTTTCTTACTAGATGCACTAGATTCTGATGGTGACCCAGAACTACTTCCCTTACTTCGATGTGATAATAGCATTTCAACTGCTTCTTCTACATCGGGACCTACAATCATACCCAGACTAAACTTAAACCTTATACGACACATCTCTTGTGGGAGGCAATCCTGATCATTGTCTTCTAAATCCTCGCAAAGAAAAACACACATCTGATCGAACACATATCTCTGTGTCGCTGTTTCCCATTGATGGAAAACTTCCATGACAGACTGTAAATCATATTTCGCAGTGTCCATGACCCATTTCCGAGCTAAATTATTCAGGGAATCTCTCTCTTGATAATCGGGCAGTTGACTTCGCAACTGTCTTTTTCCTATGTTAGGGGTCGTAGCAGGCGACCCGAAAAGTGGTAAAAGAAGATTAGTAACAGTACTGGCCATTTTTTGCCGAAGGGAAGGTGAAACGGAAGAACAAACAGATGAAAGAACGGGGTGAGGTAAAGCGGATGCAGAGATGGCAGAAGAGGTATGAGGAATAATAGATGTGGTACTAGGCAAAATCACAGAAGGGGCATTTGTAGAAAGTACAGTAGGCAAGATCGTAGAAAACACAGGAGCAACAGAAGTGGTCGGTGGGCCTAGAGGAGGCTGCACCGAAGAAGTAGGAGCCAGCTGAAGAACAGCTGGTGGGTGCTGTGGAAAAGCCAGAGGCGCAGCTTGTGCAACTAAAGGTTGCGGGGGTGCGGTAGCATTCTGCGCATAGGGCGGTGGCGAAGTTAATAATTGCGACATTAATTGGTCTTTTTCACGCTCTTTTGCTTTCCCTTGCTGAAGAGACGGCAAGACTGGATAGCACTTATCTATTGCCATTTTACGTTGCCTGTGCAGTTGTTCATTTATCTGCTCTTCCTCATTATCTTTAAACTGCACGGCAGCTTGCATTACTGAAAGTCCTTCTTCTCTCTTATTTTTCTTAGCTAATTTAATTTCTTTTTGTTTGGCTTCTTTGCGCCATATGCGGAAAGAGTCAAACATCGCCGGCCGGGCTTTCTTTTTGAAGAGTTTAACTTCAAGGTTGTCTAAGATTTCAGAATAAAAGCTACCATATTGGGGCCATTTTAAAACACCGTCTTTCCTAGTGTATTTAATCCATACCTCGTTGTAAACGATGGGGCCTACCCCATGTTTAACGTATAGCTCGTAAGTCGGAGTTCCAACTGGAGGAACCGGACATGAGTCCTCCAATCGGGAGTCCCTATTATTATTACCAAGACAAAACAAATTCCCGAGTCTAAGACTAGGCATCCTTCTTCTCTAGTCTAGTTCCAAAACTTCAAAGGAGTTATCGATTACGATATTGCTCGTGAAAACACGAGTCCTTCGGTTATGGTACTTGCAAGAACCAATAAAAACCTTTATGTATCTCTAAGATATCACAAAGTAAGTCCAACTAAGGACTAGGAGACGCTCCACTTATACTTAACTGAAAATTATCGATGGCTTCACCAGAAGACTCGTCTCAGCGTTTCGCTCTACCGAAAATGTCAAGGGTCCAACATCAGGGCGATAGCCAGGGCAGCAGTCCTTGTAGCCGTCGGGAAGCGGGGAACCTCGTAGTAAAGACCTTCGGACCATGTCGACATGCAGGGGTCGATGAGGTGGTGGGCCCTCCTCCGGAATTTTCACACGAAGCTCCTCACGATCTTCAGGCTGATTGGTACCACTGGAATCGCTCCAACGCTGGGCGCCAAATGAGGTACTGGGTTTTTAGGAACCGGTACCGAACCGGTAACCCAGCGGTGCCAGGGGATCAACACACCAAAGACCTCGGGTTCTCCTGAGTCAGACCCACAGAAACTTCAGAGTCTTCTAGGTGAAGTCAAAGATTAGTTTATTGGCTGCAACCAAGGTGACAGGGTCCTAGAAGTACAATGCCAGTATATTCAGGAGACTGCACACTTTCACAAAGTTAGGCTTCTCTTCTTATACATAACATTTGCCCTTTGGCGAAACATTCCTTGGGTGCGCGGTATTTCATTTATGGTTACTGATCACAAAAAGAAAGCAGAGTCATGATGACATGTACATATTTCACGTCGTGATACCCATAACAAATCATCCGGCAAGGCCCAACATTTCATCAGATATCGCTGGACCCCTAATAAAGATGGTCACCTCCCCACCATAAAATAAGTGAGGAAAAGGAGTGAAGAAAGATGTGAGCGAGATATGGCAGGTGTGCGTGCTGAAATGGCTTTATGGCCGGTTGGGCCTAGATACTATCTTGCTTGGCCACTGGGAGGGAACTGACCTAACGAGTTCGGCCTGGGGCAATGGTTCTAACTTGTACTGGGGTCAGGAAGAAGTCGATTAAGGAGTACGTGTCCTTGTGGAATCAAATTTGACTGGATTAAGGCCTATGTAGAGGGCAACATGCAACTAAGGGTTCAGAAGGTAAATGACGATTTCGAGGTGAAATTGTCACTCGAATATACTGAAAATACATGTGCTTGATGTACTCGTCATTTCCGGTCTTTTGATACCAAATTCGTCCTATTTAGACGAAGTTTTTATTCTCGAGTCCGGTACTATTACGGATCCATATTTTTCAGAACCACAAGGTGGGGTACAAATGTCTCCTCTATATTGATTCCAGGCTCCCCACACCTTTCCCATTTCCCAGGACACCCTCTGGCCACATAGACTGATTTTTCTCTGTACATGCAGAGGGCCAGACTGGGAACCAAAACCGGCCCTGGCAAAGTGCTCGTTCCCCCACCCCCCGGGGCTTGAGGGTGCTGCCGAGCTCTTTGCCAGGGCCGGTTTTCGGCCGATTTGGTTGCAGGGCCGATTTTGCAGGTCTGAATTCTGACCTCACGCGGTGATGAAATAGCCACCTGCCAGTCCTCTTCGTCAAGTTCCAAACCATCACTGTTCCATTTCCCCTTGAGGGTCTGTAGTGGATCCGCCATGTTATTGATTAGTTTCCTATATATGAGAGAGATGTTTTTTTCCAGTAGGTGACCATCCAGTATTATATCATCCGGGGGGAGGCTTCCGGGGGCATCGTGTTACTTGGAATCTGGGTATGCAATGCATGTTGGATTTGGAGATACCTGTAAAACTCGGTGTCTGCCAAGCTGTATTGATCTTTAAGTGAAACAAATGGAAGGACCGCTCCCTCCCCCCTGATATCTTTGATTCGTGAGATCCCAATAAGGTCCCACTTATCAAATCCTTTACATTTCCAAAGGCTCCCTAGTCTCTCAGAGCTCCACAGTGGAGTAGCCAGAGTGAGCTTTTTGTCCCATTGCAGGTGTTTGTTAACTGCATGCCATACTTGGGTAGCGTGAGCCGTGGGTCCAGTCAGCGGGAACCTGCGGGGCTTGGCGTACAAAGCTCTATTATAGTCTCCTCCCGGGAGCAACCACCAGCCCATAGCATACCCGGGATCATCCGGGCGGCCATAGATCCTGTGGTTGATAGTCGCAAGCTGTGAAGCCCAGTAATATTTATTTAGATCGGAAAGGCTGATCCCCCCCGTCATACCAGTTGAGAGTTAATTTAGAGAATGCTATGCGGGGTCTGCGGTCCCAGAGAAGTTCCCTTTGGAGACTCTCCACTTCTTTAAAATAAGAAGCTGGGACAGGGTCCACTGCATTTTGAAGCGCATACAGAAAACGAGCAAGACCATCATTTTAAAAAGTGCCGCTCTCCCTAGCATGGATAGGGGAAGGGATCTCCAATGTGCAACATCTCTTAAGCCTTTGTAAGAGGGATCCAGATTACGGGCAAATCATAGTTTCGAGTCCAGGGTCTCATAGATGGGGAGGTATCGGAATCCCTCAGGTGCTACCGGGATTGGGCAGTTTGGTGGGATTATAGGCAGGTCGCCTTGGAGGACATATATTACGGACTTGGACCAGTTGACGGTGAACCCAGAGTACCACACGAATATCACCAGTATATCAAGGAGACCGATCAGCGATGCTCTTGGGGAAATCATGTAGAGAAGAGAATATCATCCACGTATAAGGATACCTTATCCTCCCACTCCAATGACCATCTCATTCCTCGGATGACTCGGTCTTGCCTGATCCAGGCCGCTAATGGTTCCAGTGCTAACGCAAAGAGAAGTGGTGACAGAGGGCATCCCTGACGAGTGCCCCTGCTCATTTGGAAATCTGGGGATTTGCGGTTGTTTACCACCACTCGGGCCATCGGGTCGGAGTATAGGAGGCGAATCCAGCCAGTGAACTCTGGGCCAAATCCTAGCTTGTTTAAGACCGCAAATAAATAAGGTCATTCAACCATGTCGAACGCCATGGTAGCGTCTAAGGATACTACCGCAGCAGGCTCCAGTATGGTGTGCGCCCTGCTGAGCACTCTGTGTAGTCGGCGCAGATTAAGGGCAGTATTGTGCTGAGGCATAAAGCCTGATTGGTCAGGATGAACTTAGGTGTTGATGACTTTGATCAGACTTGTTGCCAGAATTTCGCCAGGACTTTGGGTTCTACGTTTAGCAGTGAGATTGGCCTGTAGGCCCTAGGCTTGCCTTCTTTATATATAACTACTATATTAGCCACCCGTTGGTCATAGGGGAGCATTCCCTTATCTCTACTTTCCAGCAACATAGCGGGGAAATATGGGGCGAGTTTATTTAGTCTCAATTTATATAATTCAATAGGGATACCGTTGGACCCTGTTGCCTTCCCTGAGTTCACACCCCTGATTACCTGTCCCACCTCCTCGTCTGTTACTGGGGATTCCAGGTATTTCCTGTTGTCGTCTGAGAGCACGGGCAGCACAGTATTTCTGAGTAGCTCACTGTTCTCTTCTTCAGTGAATCCGCCAGTTGAGCTATATACCATGCTGTAATGATCTGCAAACGTATCCGCTATTCCCTGTGGGTCAGTTATCGAATTGGAGTCGCCTCACTGTAACTATAAGGAAATGTTAACATTAAATTTCTATTTGTGCTACTTTTCAGTACCATTTACACTGCCTTGTGGGCTACAAAGCCTATAAAGGGGCGACTAAGTATATTTAAAAGGGTGTTTTTTTACCTGTCAAAAAGAATTGCAGTTTGTATACTGTTACAGTCAGGATACAATGGTAAACCTGAAGCCATATTGCACTCCTACATAAGAAGATGGCACAATAGGTGCTGCAGTCCACTAGTGGCATTTAACTTTCAGGTCCTGGGTACATTTACATTTTGTATAAACTACTAGGGCGTTATAGGTAAGTTAAACATACCAATTAGGAGTACGCTTGTTCTGCCATGTTTAAAGGTGAAGCACAACCACTTTACACAAGTCAGTAGGGCTAAAGTGCACAAAGTTCTAAACCCAGAAACAAATTGGGTTCAGTAAACACCGAAAAAACCTGTAACTAACTGATGAAGAGCAACAAAACAAGTTGATTAACAAAGTTATATGGGAGAAGTTTTTAATAAATTTATTTGAAATCGATTTTCTTTTTACATTATGTCTACCTAACCCCTTTTTCCTGTAGAAAACAAAATAAATAAGAATACAAATGAGAATGTATAAGTACTTAAGAACCAGTCTTTTCATATCAAAGAGTTGAAATATACTAGGAGCACACATTACCAGAGAAGTCACATAAAACAGGAAAGGGAAGTTGAACGAAAGCCAAAACATACAGGACCGAACAGGGAGAGATGGCCAACACCCATCAAAATTGCCAAGATCCTTGGAGGAACCAAGAAAGCCTGCTTTCATCGTCAAGGAATGTAACTCTCAACAGGCAATTGTGTATGTAAATATCAAAATATCAAACTGGCTAAAGCTACTGAAGGGATTAAAAGGGGACCTGGAAATTTTACCAACCTAAAGAGGCTGCATAGGTGAGGTAGCAATAATGAATGCTTTAATTCATACATAACAAACACTGTGTAAGCAGTGGAGGGGCTCAGATTACCTCGTACACGCAGTAATAAAGTAATCATTCCTGATCTCTCTATGAACCCTAAGCACCGTACACAAAGTGACAGTTAAATCTTCCATCATATGTACAGAAAGTAGACTCAAATTGGTGTTAGCCCGAATGATTGGGTCCACGCCTTCCCAGTGGCTGCCATTAAAAACCTGGATAGTCTGTTTCACAAACTAACTTTGAGACCAAGTTACAGGCAAGACGGTTGACAGGACGTGTTCCTGAGGAGCTCCGCTGTCCCCTAACCTAATCCCGAATAACCCACCCCATTGTGGGCATACACTGGCTGTTCGTGGCCTCCCCCGGCTGTGAGTTTACACAATGAGAGACCCTGAGGGGAGGTGCTTAAGGGCCGCTGCTGCACCACGGAGTCTTGTTCACAGCCAAGTGGAGAGCCACGACTGCAGCCCTCGCAGAGATCTGAGCAGCTGGGGGACACACAGCTGGAATTGGGGACAGCCTGTTTCTGGAGTGCGCTTGGCAATGAGAACCGAGCCACTGCCCCTGGATGCTTGGGTGGACACAAGGCCTCTGCAGAATTAATTTAACCGATGCTGCCCCAGAGGTAAGACACAAAGTGCTCGGAGCACGGATGGACAGGGCCTGCTGGGACTTGACTGTGACGTGGGCCCTGCCTGTAGTGCCCCCTGGACTCTGACAGCTGAAAAATTTACATACCCCTGGAGCCACTGATGGTGTTAGCCCTGTGTTGAAACCGAAGGGGAGGAAGTTACTATTGGGCGCAGCTGGTGTGTGGGCAACTGCGGCTTACAGTCGACTGTACCTGCTGGGTGGAAAAGGGCAGAAAAACAAGCAGCTACGGCCTATCAAGTGAATACTGTCATACAATACACCTTATCTCAGTCTCCATCAGCAGACTTCACATATTGTGCTGGATCTCGCGTTGCAGATGGGCAAGGACCCTCAGTTGGGGGAAATAGACGAGGGTGGAGTTCCTGGCAGTGATACAGGACTCGTGAAAGGCACTAGAGTGTAAAATTAAGAGTGTTTCTATAGATGTGAATCTCCTCTGGGCTGACCTTAGGAAGGTGGCTGATAAGGTCCTGGCAACTGAGGAGTCTATTATGGAAGTCACTATCCTCAGGGAGTATATGGCAAGGATCGAGATGGTGGCCAAGACACTGGAGCTCATGGAGGGGGATGCGGAAGGGCTATCATGACGCAACAACAACCTGGTGTTTGGATTCACTGAGGGTGTAGAAGGCTCCTCTGCCAAACAATTTCTAGAGGACATGATACAGTGGACTCCTCAGCCGCAGGGTCTGTCCACTGTGTTCTCCGTGGAGCTTGTGCATTGCACACTGACTGCTCGACTTACTTTGGGGCACCATACCAGGGCACTCGTTGCACATATTTTCACTACAGGGACTTCTTCCTGAGGGCTGCCAGTAAAGGAGGGGCTCTTACAACACAAGAACCCCAAAATTGTTATAGACCCGGATTACACTCACAAGGTGCAAATTCAGAGGAAGTTGTTCCTAGACAGCAAGCAAAAAAACTTAAAGCTTTGAACTTGGAGTCTCGCCAGTTACAGGAGCATATACTTTGAATAATTGAAAATAGGAAATCTAATTTCTTTGACTGACGAAGAGGAGGTCTGGGCATGGCTGGAGTTATGGGACAGGGCACAGGTGCGCAGTCAGGGCGCACCGCTTGGAACTGGTGGTGATCGATGCTAGCATCATCAGACTAGATGACAGCACAGATCACAGAGGGCAACTGGAGCTGAGGTCGGTAGGATTCCTGGTATGTACATTTAAGAAGATGGTACTCTACAACATGAGAAGTCCTCTCAGTTGAAAAGCCTGACCCTTGAGGATACACACCAATGGAGGCTACAGTTGTTGAATGGGAACTGGACCCGGAGAAGATTTGCATGGGCGGGGGTTCCCCTAAGGGGATGGCTTATTCTAGGACCTTGTCAGAAGTCTGATTCTTTTAAGAGATTTGTATCCTTGTTCAGTTGATGACGTGTGGCCCATCTGCTTCATCATATATATGCATCTCGGGAGTCTATTGAGACAGTGAACTTCTAAGAGGATGACTGTTGTCAAGTTAGCTGTATCGGGGGACTTCATCAGTATAATGCAGGGATTGGTCTAAGAGAACTCATCCTTACATCCTTGTACAGGGTGATTTGTTTCCCGATGGGCCTTAGGTCTGCAGGGATGGAGGCCTGCTGTCGATCCCTGGGAGACCATAAATCTTGGGTACAGCAGGGGAGCCTCCCACTCCAGACTTTAGTAGACTTACTTGAAGTTAAAGGGATGATTGGGGATAAATCTAAATTAAGGGTTTCAATTACTGTTGGGGCGCTGTGCTGAATGACTGCTTGAGCCAGGGAACGATAGGCAGACGCAGAGTAGTTTGGTTTAGAGGTTTACCCTGGGTGGGTTATTGGGAGCGGATGTTTATTATACGATATGGTGTGTTCATTAGGTCTCCATAGCATGCTATTGCTCGCACTGAATCTCCTTTTATGCTGGTCTTCTCCATTTCCTGTACAAGAAGGGACTTTATCCCTGCTACACTTTAGTTATTCCTGGGGTCCATGGGTCCATCCTAACTTAGGAGTGTATTGGGATAGCAATCAGTTACCACTTAATCACATGGAATGTATGTCTAAATGGCAGTACAGAGTGTCACAGGGTATTAACATTCCTTAAACACAATAAGGTTGCCATTTCCTGCCTGCTTACAGAGCGAGAACCACAGTAACTTGTGAAAAAGTGGAGGGGTCAGGTGTACTCCATCACCTACTCCCAATATGCCAGATAGATGCTAATTGTGGATAGCCCCAGGGATACCTCTTAGACACAGCTATCCCGTGGCAGATTAGGTGCTAGCTATGCACTACTAATTGATACTCTGAATGGGAGAAAGATCCACATAATCAACAGATATGCGACCAACACAGATGATGTCAGCTTTTACTATGGAGTCCAGACCTTAATGGCAGAAAGACAGTGTGTGGGGACAACTACAATCTGGGTGGAACATTTCAATTGTTGTGTTGATGATTGATGGACCGCCTGCCGCCGAAGCCACACAGCAAACCAGGAATGACGGCATCCATGACTGTTTTCATGTTAAATGCAGGCTTTGTGGATATATGGGCAGCTCTCAGTCCGACATCTAAGAAATATTCTTGTCATTCTCTAACACATAACATGCATAGTCGGTTGAATTGTATCCTAGTAGCTGGCATAGCAATGCATAGACTAGCGGCTGACAGATATCTGGGCAGGTTTTTTGTCGGATCATTCCCCTTTGTCATTGGAATGAAGGTGGAGGGAGAAGTGGTTCGGCATATTTCCCTGGAGAATGCCTGTGTAAATGTGCTCAAGGAGGTGGTGTGTTTGGCGGACCTCTCTCCTGCGCTCAATGATTATGTCAAAGATAACTACGGCTATGACAGCAAATGAGTGGGAGGCCCTGAAGGGGTACCTATTGGTTCAGGATGGCAGACTGGAAGGTGCTCATCGCAGAGAAACAGAATCTCTAGAAGCTAGAGAGAAGGTGTTGGCGATTAAGCACGCTCTGGGTGAAACATGTGATAGTCTGGATAATCTAACACTTAAATTATACCGTCAGAGGATGCACAGGGAAGGGGAAAAGCCCAATTGACTACTTGCATGATTGCAGAGATGGGAGGTGGAGGCACCCCCAGTCTAGTGTATAAAACGCCCAGACGACAAAGATGAAATAATCCAGAACACCACAAATGACATGTTTAGAGTGCACCTATGAGCTGTAAATGAGCAAGGGCAAGGCACTTAAGTTCCTTGGACTCTATATGAAATTACTTGGCTAATGCCAAGTTGCCTCATGTACCAGCACCGTTAACGGAGGAACTTGAGTCCGATATTACCCTGAAGCAGCTCAGGGAAGCAGAGCGCTCCAGGCCCAGGGGCAAGATGCCAGGGATATGGGTTAACTGCAGAATTTTATCAAACTTTTCTGCCACCGCTGAGAAGTTTCTGGAGGTTTTTAATGACGCATGGTGTAGGAAAGTAGGATCTGCTTTCATGGTCGCTCCCACTTTCTGCTGGCATCATTATATTTTTCTGACTAGTCTGACTGGGATCCTGCTAGTCAGGACCCCAGTCTCTGTGCTTCCTCCCTGAACTGGACATGACGAGTACATGGGTACACTCCAGACTGGCTACTGGGTACCCTTCTAAGTCCCCAGTATATGGTACCAGGGTACTCGGGGCATAGGTACACCAGGGGCCTATCATGGGCTGAAGCATGTATTATACCACCCATGAGAGACCACTCAAATTGTAACAGGCCTGCCATTGCAGCCTCTGTAAGCTGGTGCTAGCACCACTTACCAAGGATGTAGGTTTCCCTATATCAATCTTGAAGGCAGGGTGCTCGGTTCTAAGTGTGAGGGTGCCCCTGCATGAGCGGGACACCCCTACAACCTACGGAGTCCATTCTCCAGGGTTGTAAGTGCATCAGCCACTATGAGATATAGAGGGGCCATGCGTCATTACACGATGACCATCTCTAAACTGGCCGTATAGAACCCGGTCATGTTAGGTATCAAACATGTTGAAATCAAACCACTCACGTAGCCAGTATGATTCCATGCACTGTAGAGGTCCTCCGGAAGGCCCTCAGTGCTCCCGGTACCAGTGTTCCCGAACCAGACAGCAAGGTAGGGCTGCTGCCGATCAGAGACAAGATACTGCCCTCCGGCTGCTGAGCCAAAATCGAGCTGGGGAAGGCAGAACAAAAGATATCCTGTCCCAGGGAGGTGTGACCGCCACCCAGACAGGGTTTAGTGTATTGGGGCAGGGTTGGGGCACTTGGCAGAGACTGCTTGAAGGGCACACTTGGTGCCCACCTTACATACTCCAGTTCAACCCAGTTCAGGGAGCCATTGGCTCCCACTCTGGCACGAAACTGGACAAAGGACATGGGAGTATCCTCCCCACTGTTCAGCCCCTCCTATGGGAGGGACCCCTGAATCGTCCCAACCCTTTCCCAAGGGTACTTGAGGGCTTACCAGTGGGTGGGTCTCTAGATTCGTTGTGGGACAAGATTCAGATCAAGATACCACTTCACTTTGACTGTCTGGACACTCTGGACTTCGTCGGACTTTATTTAAGGAACCAAGACTGCCCAGGGGAAGATTCTTGCTGCTCCTGGTCTCATCATCCTGCTGGTCTTCTGCAACATCTGCCTCCGTGCTCTATACAGGTTCTTGGCCAGGTTTGTGGAATTCCGAGACACCCAAATTAATCTCCCATGCAGTGAAGGAGTCACCCCCCTGCATCTGCGGGCACCGTAACGCAGCTGACCGGACTGCTGATCCTGGACTCCCACAGACCCCGAAAGGCTCAGAAACACAGGTGGTGGTTCTGCAACTTCCCCAAGTCCTGTGCTATCCTCTCACCAAGTTTAAGGCTAGTATCCCTTGTCGGAACCGCTGGAACAGAACCCCTGTGCACCCTGTCAAATTGTTGGCTCTCTCCTCCAGAGATCTTTGGGCCCAAAGAAGCTCCATCCTCAAGCATCCTCTCCTGCATCGCATCCTCTGCACCGTGGGTCTGCAACTCTTGGTCAGCTGCTCGAGGTCCTCTTACAATTCCTGTGCCTCCGGCCCGCGGGTCCTGTCGAGGGTCTTCTTTGGCACCAGTTGACTCCCCAGTTTGCTTGGGGCCTGCTTAGACTCTCCTGCACTTGGTGAGTCCCTTTGACCTTACTAGTCCCGACACTGTATCTTTTTTGTTGACTTCATTGCTTGCAGCTGCCATGGTTTGTTGGTGCTCCTGCTGGACACTGACCCCTCTGCATTCGACATCAGACGTGGGACAGCTTGTCTCCGGCTCCTAGTCATACACAGCGTCGCCTGGTTCGCACAGCTGAAACTTGAAAGGCACCGTCAACCTCTCCTGCAATCCTGACATCGGTGGGCATTCGTCTTCCGTGCCTCCTAGTCACACTTGTGTGGCATAGACTCTGTCCCCTATGCTTGCAGGTGCCTCTCAACTTGAATCCACCTTTAGGTTCCACTGGACTCCTTCGTCTTCTTCTCTAGTGGCAGCTTTGTTGGAGTCCTCCATTGTGGTCTATGTCGGTTTCCGACATCACTTGGCACCTATGCACCCGCCTACCATGGTGTAGGCACCCTGGTTCCTGAGGTATCCACCGGGGGATTACTCTCCAACCTTCCATCTTCCACGGGGTGTCTTCAGGGTCCACTGGGAAAAGGTCCTTTTACTTTAAAACTGTAACCGCGACTTACCCACTGACTAACATTGAGCACGCAGTCGTGTTCCCACTATGCACACGACCTCCGTGGGGTTCCTAGATACTCACCATGAGTGCTTCCTTGGTTCCCCAGGTTTCTACGTCTCCTGGGTTGATTCTTGACTTGAGTCGTGGTTTGCATTCCACTAATTTAGTATACGGTTAGGTCTCCCCCCTGCTACTTACGTGCTCTCTCTCTTGAATATTGTGTTTTATGTATTGGTATTGGTTATGTATTGGTATTTCCGGGTAGGGGATAATACATTGTGTTAGTGAGTGTTTGTAATAAAATAACTATTTGTATTACTATACTGTGTGATTCTTTTTCATTTAATCTATACCATAAGATTATGAACTGGTAAAACAAGCTGATTTACACTCCTGGACTAAGCCTGAAGGCTACTCTCCACAGCTACCACCTAGACAGCTTTCTAAGGTTGTTTAAGACCACTAAAATCACCATAAGCGTAGTCTGGATTGGTGCAGGGTGCTACACTTAAGTGAGCACCGTTTACCAAGCCAGCTTCTTACACATATTTATAAAAATAACAATGGCTTGGGGTGGCCTCAAAAAGGTCCTAATGAGAATATAGTATAACTTTAACTCTGAAATCAATCCTGGGAGAGGGTCTTTGCAAGGTAGCATACAGTTGAAATACTTTATTAATCGTTTCACAATTCAATGTTTTAGATTTTAGATTTCAGGTGCTCACACATGTGACAAAGTGCTCATAGTGACTGAGTGAAAAGAATAAAAACAGCTATATACAAAGTGTCACAAACAAGGTTAATCCCCACAGAAAAATATATACAATGCAATGGGGGAGTTTCCTTTAAGGCGTTTCCATCATTGTCAATATTTTAAAATTCTGGTCAGAATATCATGGGAGAGGAGCAATTTCCTGCGATTTACGATCTGTAGTTTGTCGCTGTGCAGAGTCCCGGCGGGAGTAAATCACCGCGGTCCGCGGTGCCGCTATATGTACCTCGCTGCTTCGACGTTCAGTTGACAAACTACGGATCGTAAATCGCAGGAAATTGCTCCTCTCCCATGATATTCTGACCAGAATTTTAAAATATTGACAATGATGGAAACGCCTTAAAGTAGATCAAAATATACCAGGAATCTAATACTTTGAGGTCTGCTACATAGACGCCGCGCAGTTGGATTCAGTCACAAAAGCCATAGAACCCTGTTCTCCAATCTCGGATGTACACAGTTCTGCTAAATATATTTCTGAAGAAAGCTCACGTCCTGATGATGATCTAGAAATTACATTAGATCGAAACGCCGTCGACCCCTTCAAGGAAACTCCCCCATTGCATTGTATATATTTTTCTGTGGGGATTAACCTTGTTTGTGACACTTTGTATACAGCTGTTTTTATTCTTTTCACTCAGTCACTATGAGCACTTTGTCACATGTGTGAGCACCTAAAATATAAAATATTGAATTGTGAAACGATTAATAAAGTATTTCAACTGTATGCTACCTTGCAAAGACCCTCTCCCAGGATTGATTTCAGAGTTAAAGTTATACTATATTCTCATTAGGACCTTTTTGAGGCCACCCCAAACCATTGTTATTTTTATAAATACTTTAACCCCAGGTTTTACTAATGGGGTACCCTTGTTTCTTTTAGCTTCTTACACATGGCAATTGAGGAAACTCTCAACCCAAAAAATTCACAACAAAGTATTGAGATGATCGTGAATCGATAACTTTTAGTTTCTGCACCACGGATATCAGGCATTGTAGAGCTTGGTCACTTTGTAATTGAGTTTTAATACCTGTTAAGCATTTACCCCATCTTTGAGGTGGATTTTAAGAGATTTTATTTCTCTTATAAAAAATTCAAATTGGTTTAATTATAACAGATTTATCTTAAATTTAACTAAAACCGATTGTACTTCCTGAGTTTTTAATTTTTGGGCACAATGCGTCAGTTATCTCACAGGGTCTCGCAAGGAACCATTATTTTCTTTTGTCTTTTTGTATACAGTGTCTTTTTTAAATGTTTTACAGTGTCATGGTTTTAAGTAATCTATACAATAAACTTTGTTTTGACTTGACTTGAAACTCTCAACCACTATGTTAGAGGGTATAACATGTATGATTCCCAAGTCGGCCTGAATGCCGATGGAACCAAGGTCTTACAACCTGTCAGCCCTAATTAATTTTTGACAACAAGGTACTATATAAGATATTGGCTAACCAAATGTAACATGTTGTGGGACAGTTAGTTCATGAGGATCAGTACTGGTATATACCGGGTTGTAATACAGCCATGAACATTAGGAGACTTACCCATGTTCTGCACTCCATCATGGGCTGTCCTGAGGAGCTTGCTCTGGTCACGGTCGACCTTGAGAAGGCATTTTGATACTGTGCATTGGTCTTTTCTAATGGAAGTGCTTCAGGCGATGGGCTTTGGGCCAGTGTTCTGTGGCTGAGGTTGACTGCTCTGCAAGGACCCTATGGCACAAGCTAGATCGGTTGGGATGGTCTCTGAAAGTGGAGCGATAGAACAGGGTAGGAGACAAGGGTGCCCTCTATCCCTGCTTTTGTTTGCACTGGCTCTGGAGACATTGGCCAATAAACTCAGAAAAGATTTACACAAATGAGGAGGCTCTGTAGGATGACAATGCCCTTCTCTATCCTGGATATCCCCATTGAGATTTATGCATCTGCTGAGGGGCTTTGGGCATCTTTCAGGCCATGGGTCAACCAGCACAAGACTATCCTCTTCGCTTTGGAGGGAAGGCAAAGTGTGAGAGAGCAGCTCCCTGTTCTACGCCTTTAGTGGGAGGTGGACAAATTTCGATACCTTGGCATTCAGGTTGTCTGTACAGCAGAAAAACCAATACGCTCCCAGTATGGGGACGGTGATTAATGGACTGCACGCATTAGTACAGTTCTGGAACACCCTCCCACTTTCCTTTATGGTTCTATTGCCATCCAAAATGCTCTCTGTCCTCTGGTGCCTGAAGTCTTTATGCAGCTCAACAGTATTCTGGTGTCTCTGGAATGGGCTGGAAAGAGCAACAGGGTTGCGGTGGAGATGCTGTTTCAGGATAGGGAAAAGGCTGGGAGTTAGATCTTTCAAACTACTACACTGCCCATGCACAGCATGCTGCAAAGTGGCTTGCAGAGGAGGACAACTGAGAAAAGCAGATTTTGGGGAGAGGTACATGTGACGAGGAGCCTCTGCCTGTTTTATTGAGGAAGGGCAGTGAATTGGGACCTATGCTTCCATGTGTAGTGCGACAGACTGCTCAGGAGGGTCACCAGGCAGGCACCTTTCACTCACAATACAGATGAACATTTGATACCTGCAACCCTTTTGATGGGTCGGTAATGATATGGTGATTGCTCACTGGAGAAAGTGGATCGGTCGGGTACTTGATGATCTATGCCCTGACAAGACATTCATTACCTTTCAAGAGGCGCATGACTCCTTTGAAGTTGAGGCTAAGCAATTTACGACAAAAGAGATATGGCAAGACTTGTCCAATTCCTACTCTTCCGCACTCTTCACCCAATCCCCACGTCGATATCGGTTAGAGGTGACATCTAATTATGCTACAGTACTGTGCCATGAAATTGAATCAACCCACACCTATGTCTAAGGCAAGCTGTGACATGGGAAGCGGACTTGGGTACCATGTTTCCTGATAAGGATTGTGCAGTGGCATGTGATTTGATCAAATGAGTGTCGGGGAAAGGTTGCTTTAAGTTAATACACTGAGCTTTTTTGCACCGCGCTAATCTGACACCCAGTATACTGAGCAAAATATATTCATCTAGACTGATAAGGTGCCCGAGGTGCGGAAGGCGGAGGACATCATTTCTACAACTGGCTTGGTCTTGCCCAAGCATCATGGATTATTGGGCTACGATGGTTGCGCAAACTCAAGAGGCATCCGCCATCTCAGTGGCACCACCCTTACCGTAGCATTGTTTCTTGGCCCTAGTTCCCCGTCCACTGGGGAAGAAAATGCATTAAAAGTTCCTGCTGTTAGGCTTATTGCTGGTGAAAAGGCACATAGCTATTGGCTGAATGAGTAAAAGATGTCCTAGTTTCAACCTGTGGGAAAAGGACACGCTATAATAGCTTCTAGCAGAGTAACTATATCTTAAAGCTACTAGATGGGATGATAAAGTAATTGATGACCTCATGATTTGGGGGCTGTGCCATCATGCAGAAATCTGCAGAAGCTATGGATAATCCTAATGCTGTACCTGTCAATACCCAGGACATGGTTTAATTGTAAGACCCACTGTGGAAGAAGGGTGCGTTTGTCGGCTGGTTGCCTGGCTGTGTTCTCGTTGTCAGGTGTAGGACATGTAATGGGTTTATGAAGTCTGACTATGCCTTTTTGCTATTCCTGGCTGAGTGAAGGAAGGAGGGAGAGCACTATACAACTATGCATGAAAACTACTATTTGATACTTGAATGACATGTCTATTGTAGCTGACGTTTACTCTATCTATTTGAACCTGCAAAAGAAATAACAGAAAAACCCACAACTTTGAGACCAAGCTTCAAAAGGTCTGGTCGCCTTGCTTCTTGCAGCTCTGCTTGCCTATTTTCTCCCTCCCTAGTTTCCCACCATGTTTATGGGCAGGTGCATAAATCCTTGCTACTTCGACAATGGAAATGCTGTTTATTTTGGAATGCCTACCATCAGTTGGCAATCAACAAGGAATATAGAGAATGGCTTTAAAACTCATAGGTGTCTACCCACACTTGACAGTGAATCTGCAGCAGCTCGGTCTCTTCCCTGACTACCATAGTGGTTGACTGAAGTGGTCTGGGGTTGCTTGTGTTCCCTTCTAGATGGACTCAGGCCTGAAGCTTGGGTCAGACTCTTGCAATTGGCATAGGATCAAAACAGATCTACATATTATTCGCACCTCTCTAAAATACAGTGGGTAAAAGCGATGAACTGGAACGTGGCCGAACAACCACCAGTGGCTGAGATCAATTCATGAATTCCTTCCATCATTTGGCGGTTTGCTGTTGACATCATGGTGGGCGTGTGCGAAGGACAGCCAGCGGCCATCTAAACTGCGCACGCGTCATTTTTTTCCGCATCGCGGCGGAATGTCTGCTGTAGGACTCAAGCTATGCCTCACTGATGAGGCATAAGTAGGTCGAAACTGGCCTGGGGTTGCTGATGTTTCCATCTGGAGGAGACTTGACAGATCAGGCTAAACTGGTCCTATTAAGCAGGACCAAGACAGACTTGACTTTGGCTTGTCCCTGTCTAGAATGGTCAAGTAGGTAAAAAACATTGGACTGGAATGTGACCGGGGCAATCGCTGGTGACTGAGATAAATTCAAGTTTCCTTCCATCACTTCAATGTTAGTTGCACAAATGATAGACTGGGAGATACAGGCGTGTGGTGGTTACTCATAAGCACTACGCAATCTGGAGATCTACAAGAACACCACTAAGTAATCCCACATTGCATGTTATGTAAACCTGAAGTTCCCATTTACTTGGTGTTTATCTGTAATAAATTATATATTTTTTTTATGTTATTGATGTTTATCCATACTTATGTTATAATCGAGAAGGAATTAAGGTGTGACTCGTTTATCTGCACGATATTTTTAACTAGTCAATGTACACCAATGCTTCAATATCTATTGGTTTAGTGCACAAAGTAGACATAAACAGTAATGACCTCCCATGAAACTTTAGAAATTTTGTAAAAGGACAGACACCTGTGGCTATTAAAGCTTCAATAGGAAGCTGTATTTTCACCTTTTCTTTGAACTTTGTTAGCTGTCAATAAGCTACTGGCAGGTCAAAAAGAGAACATGTACAGAAACGCTAAAGCTCAAATTTCTATAGTTTTCCATTATTTAAAATGTATTTGTTGGCAATGGTTAGTAAAAATCGAAGCTCAGGTGAGAGGTCAACATTTAATGGTCTTTGGGAGGCAAATTGCTTTTTGGGACCAAGGAAGGAAGACCTAACTACACAGAAGCCCCGAATGAAGGCCCAACAGGCTCCGAACTTGCCGCCTCGTGGGAGAGGACTACACTTCCCAGCAGCCCTGTGTGAGAGGAATCAGCTATGCATCACCACACCCCCTTTCAGTGCGCTCATAAGCGCTGTTGTATCCCCGTGTTGCAGGACGCACCCATCAGGGCCCGCAGGAGGCTGGGCCCTCTCTTGGTGGTTCTGTTTTTTTCCCCTTTTGCATAATGTACTCTTGCACTGGGAGGAGGGTCAAGAACAGCTAGCAAACAAGTAAATCTACTGTAAGGTGTACTGTTGTTTTGGAAACAAAGTCACTACTGGGGAGCGTACCTGCGTATTTCTAACAAGGTCCATCAATGGGGAAACTAAGTTATTTGTGGGCACTAACTAGGGCAGTTTTAAGGAGTCCTTGGCTAAAAAGACAATTCTGAATTATTTGACCTCTGCGGTGAAGGCTCTGAATGAACAAATTATTTCGGTACAGGAGGAACTTGGTCTATGTAAGGGGTAGCCTCCCCTGGTGATCCCTTTTCAAGTGAGAAAGTAGATTCATCAGTGTCAACCATCACTAAAGTGGCAAACTCACCTATTAGGGTGGAAATGGCAGGTTCCCAGACAGAGTCCTCGATGGGTGGCTGAGGTGGAAAGGTAATAATTGCCCAGATCCATAACTCACCGGTGGAGTTTTCAGAGGGGCTTACTGCTCCAGTAGGGGGGAGGATACTAACGACACAGATGGTTAACCTCACATTATATGCGCAGAATAATGCAAAGAAAGCACGCAAGAATAAACTGGTTGAGTCTGGTGGCAAGTCCCAGTCAAGCCAAGTGAACATTAAACAACTGGGCCTGTCAGGGGAGACTGATGCCTTTATTGAGACATTGTTGGTCAAACTGATGGCACGATTGGAAACTGCGATGAAATCTCAATATAATGCCCTTAATAACAGGTTTGGCCGCATTTAAGGCATTATAACCATTTTGCAAACCAGCCTGAACTCTCACAAGGGGGGTGAGGCGGCTGCTCCTGCCCAAACTCAAGCTCAATGGGGGGCATAAAGGGAGGGCAATCAAGTTCATGTAAAAGGTGCACAGAATCATCAGGTCAAGCCTTTCAGATTGTCGCCAATTTATCTAATCCTTGTCAGTCTCACTTTAACTTCAATACCCAAGGGAATGTGCATTCCAAGGGCGCAAAATCTATGCTGCAGCCGAATGGAGATCGGGTTAGTAGCATCCCGATGTTCAAGGGAGGATAGTTCTGTGAATGAAGGCACTGTTTTAAATCTACCCCTGGAAGCAATTGTTTTGAGTAACGTCCCCAAGTTGAGAATGAATTTGTGAATTTAAATTTTATTGTTTAGTTAATTAAAACCATAACAAATTTCCATTATCATTGTCAACTATAGTTTAAAAGTTAGATCACTTAAGTAAAATCAACCAAGGATACATTTCAACTTATTAAAAAAACCTAATAATAATTATACTAAGAAACTGAGAAAAAAAGAGAAAAGAAAAAAATATATATATATATTTAAATTGCTTTCAGGCGTTTTTCGAAGGACAGCAAGAACTTTACCATCTTACAGTTTGTTTGTGGAGATGTTGAGTCCAAGCCTCCAATAACTGCAGTCCTGCAAGTGCGTAGTCTCTTAACCAAAAATATGTTATTTAGGAAGAACCTTCGCTCCAGGGTCAGTAATGTACAGTGACATATTATATGAATTAAATCTTCTTTTACGTAGCCACAGAGGCGACAGGCGACTGATTCAATGTGTTTCCAGGCAGGCTCTTCGGCCAAGGTTGGAAATTTGCCGAATCTCATGGCCATCAACCTTTTTTTGATAAAAACCGAATATGTAGCATCCAAATATGCCGCTGGAGTAAGGGATCTGTAACTGTTGATCACAGCCCAAGAATGTGAACGATGTGAAAAGATTTCTTTGTCCGTGATCAATGAATGAAATTTGGCAGCTTTATTTAATGCCTGTTTGAATGGTGAAAATGGCATATTTTTATCCCAAAGATTGGCGGTGCATGTTAACTCCAATGCTCTGGACAAGAATTTATTTGCCTCTGATTTTTGGGTTTCTAATTCCTGCCATAAGAATTTGTTGAGATTATGATCAATGGCTTTCTGTTTAATCCGGTACCACTCTTTGAGGCATGAATAAAGTCGTCCCAAAGTTTCGTTCTTTAATCCGAATTCTAGTCGTATTTGCGCAGGCGAAGCAGAGTTCAGAAGTTGTAATACCTTTTTATAGATTTTGGTAATTAAGTTGTTTAAGAGAACGGAATCCTTGCCATGCATGGCTACGCTTGCATAAGCTAATGTAGGAAGAGCTTTGTTTGCAATCACAGTTAGTAATGGTTTTAATGATGGACCTTCCAATTTTTTTGACACAGTGCTAAGGGCAAATATTAAGGCTCCTGTTCTTTGGGATAGATAATTTTTCTGGTCCTTTAAGGTAAGCTTATCGTCGAGGTAATATCCCAGGTATTTATAATTTGTCACCATTTCCAACTGTTTACCTTCTAGCCAGACATTGTGTAATGTTGAATGACGATTGGTGATTAGCATGGTTTTAGTTTTGGACAAATTAAGGACCAGTTTGTTTACGGACAGGAAAACTGATAAAACCGTTAGCAGCCTGGACAAACCGACTTTTGTTAGGCTCATAAGGACGAGGTCATCGGCATACGCCAGATGTGTCAGTTGTAGGTCGCCTAATTTTGGTGAATGGGCTTTACAGGCATTTAGCTTGCCTAAAAGATCCAAAATAATAAAATTGAACAAATGAGGAGCCAGGACACAACCCTGTTTTAAACCAACAGTCGTGAACACTTTCCTCGATAAGCGGGATCCGTCCCCTAACTTTACTTGCGTCCAGGTGTCTGAATAGAATAACAACAGGTCCCTTAATATGCTCTCTGGTATCTCCCAAGCGCTTAATTTAGCCCATAATAGATTCCGGTCCACACTGTCAAAGGCTGCTTGGAGGTCAATAAAACACAAGTTCAAGTCCTGTTTGGTGCGCTTGCATTTTTCGGCAATCATTGTAATGGATAAAATGTTCGATGTTGTTCCGATCCCTTCTCTAAACCCTGTTTGATTAATTGGGATCAGATCCCTTTCTCCCGACCACTTTACCAGGTCATTTAGAAGTAGCTATGCGAAGCATTTGGCTTCAACATCCTGCAATGCAATTAGTCGGTAATTAAGTGGGTTGGATCTTTCACCGACTTTATATATGGGCATTATAATGGACCCTTGCCAGCTTTCCGGAACTAGGTTGTAGGTTTGGACATCTGCGAAGAGTTTCTCGAGCAATAAGCTCCAATAGTCCGGAGCATGTTTGTAGGTGGCTTGCGGGATGCCGTTTGGCCCTGGGGCCCCATTACTTTTGCCCTTTTTGATTATTTTCGTTATCTCCTCTGCGGAGTATGTTCCATATGATGCGCCAGGAATTGAGGTTTTACTCTGACTGGTTGTTAGTGACTGACTGCTACATTCTTCATCGGTTATCCTTTATTTTTTGATGTTGTATGAGGTGTGCGTTCCCAGGGGCTTTTGCAGAGTATTCTTTAAATTTTGAGGAGAGAAAGGTGGCCCATTCAGATTCCTGCACATTTGAGGTCAGTACATTTCGAGGTCTTATTAATTGGTTTATCATTTTCCAAAATGTATTTGAGTTCGGGAGTTTAGAGCTGAAGAGCAATTTCATCCAGAAGCTCTCGTTTGTCCTCCTTTTGTGTTCCCAGACCATGTTTTTATATAAATATCTTTGTGCATAAAAAGTATCCTAATGCCGCGCATCTTTGTCGTTCATCTGCAGCTTCTTATAAGTTCTTCGCAGATTCCTCTTTAGGTCTTGCAATTCCTTCGGTAATTTGTTGTTTGGACCGACTCTCTTGGCCTTTGTTTCTCGTGTTTTCATTTTTGTCATTAGTTTCTCCAGTAAAAGATTCCATGCCTGTATCCTGTCCTTTGGAGCGTTACCTAAACCATTCAGCGTATCCTCTATTATCGTGAACCACTCCATTTTATTTGAGTTAGACCAATTTATGTGCTTTTGGTTAGTTGTACACAGGTGGCCCTACAATATATATGATGTTTGGAATCTTTCCATACGGATATTGAATTTAATATGTTGCATCGCGTGATCGCTCAAGGGTGAATATTCAATGTGAAAGCCGTTTAATGAGGGGATTAACGATAGGCTTACAATTGTGAAGTCCAACGTTGATTGGGAGTGCGGACCATAGTAAGTTTTTTTAGGTGGACGGTCTTCGTCTGTCCTGCCATTCAGGACGCGCATGCCTAAGTACTCTAGTTCTGTCACCAGAAGTAAGCCTAACGGGTCCTTGCGGGTCCTTGCCCCACCCCGAATCTGCTGTGGAACGCTCCAGTGCATATTATGTGCTGTTATTATTTCGTCTTCCTCAGGGGAGTATATCAAGTTGGAATTAAAATCGCCGGTTAATATTATATTCCATGATGGTTCGGTGGAACGAAGACCCATTATTACATTACACAATAAAGCATTTTTTATCTTTTTAACTTCTAATTTCGGTTGAGTGTAATAATTATTCAGGAGTGTTGTCTTATTATCGGTTGCGTTTTGTCCTGATAATTTAATTAATTGGAGACTTGGATCGGGAGAATTGAGCTATTCCGAATTAATTTTTAGGGAGTTTGACACGTAGACTGCTAGGCCTCCAACGGCTCGACCATAGGTTTTGCATTTTTCTGCAGCTACTGTGTAGTGAATAAAGCCGGCCAATGCGATTTCTTCTTGCAGCCACGTTTCTTGCAAGGCGATGATGTCACCGTTCGCCCATTCATCTAAAGCTAATCCTGCCTCCAACAATCTTTTTGCGCCGGCGATATTCCATGATATCACATGTATTCCCTCATTTGCAACTTGATTCTCCTTATTTCTATTCGGTCAGTTCTTGCGCTTGTCATTTAGCATACTGGGCAGCCTTTTCCAATGATCCATCGAAAGTTGTGGTTCCCCATTTCCGTCCGCTTCCGTTCCTTCCGGAGTAAGAGCTGAGCCGCATCTGCCTTTTGCATTGTGTAAGATCGAATACACTGGCTTTTGGGGAGCAAATTCAGCAAATTTCCTGGTAAACCGCGTCCCACAAGGTTTCTTCAGTGGCAACGGATAACGCGGGACTATGGGCTGTGACAGTTGTATTTCCCATGATAAAAATAGGTCAGAGCTCCCTAATATTAATTGAACTATCCTTGGGGTTTTCCAAGTAGTCAGTGTTTGATCATTTGTTGTATCCTTAGACTCTCTTTGAAATTGAACCCGTTCTAGATCGGTGGATTTAATATCGCTTAGTTCCTTCATTTCGGCCATGAGTTTCAAGATGTTACTCCTGTTCAATATATCATGAACACCCTGTGTCTTGTACTCCGGAGTCCAGATTATTTGAAGGCATTCATCACCAGACTTGATTGGCTCTACCCTTGGCACTTGACCAACCACTTCATTCGATTGTGTGGTTTCCTTGTTCATTATGCAGACGCCTAATTTGCCCTGATTTGAGTGGGTCTGGGTTTTAAGTATTGGGCTTTGATAAACAAGTTGAGAATGGGAGCAGGTGAGAACTATTCTCAGCTAAGGAACAAAGTCACACATTGAATGAGCTCCCATTGAAGACACAGAACCCTTGTGTGACTACATTAATATGGGCAGAGAAGAGAACAGAGTTGGGCCACATACCAAACATTTTGATGGCGACTGTGGTAGCTAATTTCAGTCAGGGGGTTGCAGACCGGTTTCTCTGTGCATTCTCCTGTTATCCTCCACCAACCTCTGTAATCAGACAGTTACCATTGGGGACTTTTTATAGGCAGATGAGGCCTTCTACAACTTCTGTCGTGTCTAAAGGGGTTCCTGAATGCTTATCTGTTAATCAACGGATCACTCTTCCTTTAGCTAACTGGTTTGAACCCCTAAGTGACTTGCAGGTCAATGACTGACCATTATCCCTCCCCTCAAATGGGTTGTTACCTGTGGATCATTTCGCATGGAGCAAATGTCAAATTCTTAATTGATTGCACAGCAATAACATAATTAAGCCAGTAAGCTGAAATATAGCGTGGATAAACAACAAAAGCTTAGACCCCTCTTTACAACATGAATCATGAGATCATTGCTCTGCAAGAGACATGGGATACCTCAAGTGGTTTCTTTTTAAATGGTTATGTAACCCTAGTGATTAGGGCGGGTAGATGCAGATCGAATGGTGGTTTAGCCTTGCTTTTTGCTCTAACCCTAGGGTGCAAGGTGAAGCCTTTAGCCACTGCTTCCCCAAATATCCTGGCAGCTCTTCTTCAGCTCTCCTCCGGTGTCGACGTATTGGTCATATATTTTGTTAGACCTGTCTGCCCTTTGGGTGGTCCCTCCTATTATTTATTTATTTTTGTCCCCTTTTTGCCCCTCAATTCCTTTCATTTTTATGTCCACTGGATTTTTAGGTGTTGACCTGGGGGTTAGGTACTCCTTGACCCCATGGTTCCTCATAGGCCTAGAAATCCCTCCTTTTTCAAGGGCAAGTTTAGTTATACAAAATGGTGGCTAGTAACTGCCACAACTGATTACCTCAGGGACTGGCCCATAGACTTGTATGGGAGATCTATAACCTTCTGGCCTGTTCTGGACCCTTGGAACTAGGGGTATAAATAGGCCAACTGTAAGGCGACCATTTTGTCTTTCAGAGAGGGACAGCTGGAGTACAGGCTGTGGCTCTAGAAGGGGTAGAACATTCAGAGGGTGGACTTCTTTTTAAGGGTTGCCTCCCTACTGTAATCACCGCCCCTATTCCTGCAGACCTGACCTGGTTAGTCTGCCGTCCTGTTGACCCTGGACAGGTAGTTGGCTCAAGTAGAGAGAAAGATCTAGCCCTAGCCTGGGGTTAGACACGGGAGATTTTGATGAGTGGAGGGGTGTGAAAAACGGCCCCACTGTCCAGTATTGAGGTCTAGCCAAACCCTTGAGGAACTTTGCAGGACTGGAAAAACGGATCGAGGGAATGAATCCTTTTCCTCCCCCTTTGGCCGTTGTGCCTATCTGCCGCCTGCGCTTGGCTCCTGAAGTCACCCCTCACCTTTGTTTAGAGGCGCGGCTGGGAGTTCCATCCCCCATCATTAGTGCTCTGGGTGAGGAGAATCGAGACCCCTGAGGAGTGTTCCGCCTACCCTGCAGCCCGTTACTGACAGGGAGGCTAGGGACGGTTGGGGCTGCGTTGGTGTGTTGAGGCGGAACAGGCAGCCAGCTGGGCCTGAGGAGGCGCGATACTGCGCAGGCCCGGAGCAGAGCTCGCTGTCCCTGTAGGGGGCGGAGATCCAGTCAGGAGGGGCCTAGGATCGCGCAGGTCCAAAGGAGGGCCACTGCTCGTTTGAGCTGAACGGGGCAGCCTCTGCCCAAAGCCGCTACTCTCCCGCACCTGCGCGGAGACGCCGATCTCGAGGAAGACGACGGAGTCGGCTTGAGGCGGAATTTAATAGAGGAGCAGGCCACGGAGCCCCGTCCCAGTGCGACCTCCCCTCGGTGCCGGCTTGGGTGACATTCGGCCTGGCCCTCGAGGGAGGCGCTGCTGGGGAGAAGGAGCCTGTAGGTGAGAGCCGGACCCCTGGGCTTGTGCAGTGTCAACAGACAGACCCCAGTACACTTAACTACAAGTAAGAAGGGAACTGGGATCTGTTGGGGGTCTGGGGACGATCGACAAAAGGTCCCGGAAAGGAAATTCTTCCCCCAATTATCTGACTGGAAGCACGGAGTGACAAGGCAGGAGAAAGACCTTTGAACCCATTTGAGTCTATTGCTTAACCTTTCTTTTACAGTGGTGGAAGGAAAAGATTTCTTTGAGTTCTCTTTGGCAATAACTTGGTGTAACCTAGTGGAGCAGGTTGGAGTATTTGCTTCACCCATTGGTCCCATATGGAAATCCCTTTTTCTTTCCTTTGTAGGCAACAGACTCTGCTTCACATTGTGCCAAGGCAGAGTAACCCCTGTGATGTCTGTATAATAGAATCTGTTTTGCTGTGTAATAACCCTTGAGTTAAGAAACAATGTATTGCTGAAATCGAGTGGGGGGAGAAATAATTAATGTAAAAAGGGACAAAAACGTCAGTTGAGATAAACAAGAGTATACAGAATCCTTTTATAAAACAGCCCGTATTTTTCCAAAAACTGGTGTAGTGTTATTTTTTAATGGATGGACGCTGAGTTACTATAAGGGTGTGACGCAGGTTTAACGCTTTTGCCTTTGGCATAGTCTTTTCTAGTTAGTGCCAAGCTACCCTATGTAGACTGGTAACCCCAGGTCCAACACATTTTGTTATGTTATGTTATTTTTGTCTTGTATAGCGCACGGCCACTCAAAAGAGTATCCCGGCGCTTTATTTCAGACCTGTATCACATCACAACAGAGGAAAAAGGCAGACAAGAAGGGAAATCCCTAGCTAGTGGTAGAACCCTATAACTACAAAGTAAACAGCCAAGTTTTAAGGCCCTTCCTGCAATCTCACAACAGTCACAAATGTACATATTTTGGCCTTAGAATCATTCTAAAAGAGCCTGGGAGTCTTGAAGTATTCAACGGGTAATGTCATTTTAAATGCGGATCTCAATATCGACCCACGTAGAGAAGTTTGTAAAGTGTTTGACCTCGACCTTAGAGTGGATGGAAGTAGGGGTTGTCATTTGGAGCACTCCTCGCTTGTTAATGATTTTAGTTCACTTCTTTGAAGATATAATTTAATTTGTGCCCACGTTGTAAATGGACGCTTGTAGTCCCCCGTTTACGGGATGTGGTTGTTTTAAGACCAATGACTATTTTCTTCTCTGGCTTTCTTTTCACCCTTTTTCAAATCCATGTGGGTAATAGTGAACACAACCCCATTTTGTTTACCTTAGTTTGAAATTTTAGTAAAGCAGTGGAACCAAGACTTAAGGGGCCTTTGCATGGACCAAGGGAGATGGTTAAAATGGGCTACAGTGGTGCCATAGTTGCTTTTTAAAGGAGTGTTTGTTAGCAGTGCATCACAGCTGGACATTTGCCTTGAAGAATCTGGGAACAACCTTAAAGTTCCAGACGCCTTTATGCAAATTACTAGAGCAGTTCGTATATTACTATCCCAATTCCAAACAATGAAGGATCTTAGTTGTGGTTTGATAAGGGGTGCTCATTAGCAAACAGAAACTTGAGAAACACACTTAAAGGGGTACCGAAGGACAGGGTGTTGATATCAGCTTGCAGAAAAGCACAGAAGTCTGAGTTACAGGGAGAGCTAAAAACTGAGGCATGTGAGGACCTCCTCAAGGCAGGCTGCCCCAAACAATTGTGCCCTATGTTGGAAGACAATACAATTTCATATACTGGACAATTGGAAGCCTGACCTGGCTATGGCTCACTTACAGCAAATGGTCTGGAATTCTCATTTTGAGGGGGATCTATAACATAGCGTACTTATCTGGGAGTGCTGCTGTGCCTCCGCCAGTTGTAGGGGTCTCGAATTTAGCCTTCCATTTGGATGAGGTGCTAATAGCCATCTCTCAGCTCTCCAGATTCTCCAGAAATGAGGCCCCTAAGGCTGGATGGTGTTCCTGCCGATTTGTATATGGATTTTCCTGATGTTTGGACCCCACTGTTGAGCCTCGTGTTACATACCACTGTGCGAGAGGGCATCCGCTTGTCTTGGGGCTTTTCTATAATCTTCCCAGTTTTTAAGAAGGGGACAGGGCTGCCCCATACTGCTGCCGGTCAATCTCACTGATCAACTGAATAATTAAGGTGTTGGGTAGAGATCTACTCAATAGACTCAAGACCTGTGTCAGGACAGGAGTCAGGTCTCGGACCTCCAAAATGGATTTAGACCGGGGGCTGAGCACGGCAGATCAATGCTTAAACTTACATCTCTTAATTAGTAAATATACAGTAGCCAGTTCTGGGTCTCTCCAACTGGAATTTATGGACCTCACGTCCGCCTTCAACCGGGTAAACAAAGATACATTATAGCCTTTACTGTTAAATATGGGGGTAGATTCAGATATTGTGTTCTTCCTGGGGCTCCTGCACACAAATAGGAGTGTGGTGGTGCGTTATCGCCCAGATATTTCTTGTACCGAAAGGTCTGAGGTGAAGAGGGGGGTGCGCCAGGGATATATCCTGGCGCCCTTCCTTTTCACCTTGCATATTAACAACTTCAAACAGAATCTCCTGAAATGTGTGGCTGATTCACCCAGGGTGGGTTATCAAGTTATCCCGGCATTATTATATGCCAATGATGCAGTGCTGTTGGCCAGGACCACGCTGGGTCTGCAGCAGTTTGTGGACTAATTTGTCACCTTCATGAAGTATTTTGACTTATAAATCAACTATGTGAAATCGTTCATGATGGTATTGGGCCGCAAAGCATGTTAGATCTCAGCAATTCCAGGCCAATGGTCATCTGCTTGCAAAAAGTGGACTCTTTTCCCTACTTAGGAGTAGTATTTGACACTCTGCACCTGGAAGCAGCTGTTGGAGGGGAAATTTAACACACTGACTAGACTTACTCTTCAATTGCTGACTCTGCCTGGAGACTGAGAAAGGTGCCAGTGGGAACCGTGGTCAAGCTTTATTAATCGAAATGCATATCCTCAGCAAGTTATAGGAGTGGGGTGTGGGGGTACTTGGACATATCAGCACTCTAGAGCATTCAAAATAAGTTTTGCAGGAAATTGCTTGGTGTCCTCCAGAGTAGCCCTGCTTACATTGTTCATGAAGAATTGAAGCTCAGGTTTCTCTCGGATACCATAAGCAAACAGCCCCTCTTGATGTGGCTCAACATTTGGGTGAGGCCCAGTTGTCTTCACAATTGATTAATTTTGAGGGATTGCCTGGCTTTGGAAATGTGGCAGAAAATCAAATTGTTAAAATATGGTAAGGTCTACTTCTACCAGATGAGTAAAGTTGATCTGTTTGATTGCCTCGAGTTGGTGATCAAAGGCAATGTTGTATGGACTTTCAAAAACTACAGTCTGTGGAGGAGCAGCTCAAGGGAGGAGAAAGAACTCCTGATGCCTATGGTTAGAAAATATATTCCACTTTAAACCACTCATGGTATGGATGCCTCTTTAACAATAGTCAGAAGGGATTCTCATCGCCGAATGCTTACCCGTTTTAGTTTGAATATATCAGGTAATATTTTGGCTGATGATAATATATATAATTCCCTATGTCCCTGTGACTGTGATGGAAAATCTCCTCAGGATGATTTACATTTTGTAATGTTTTGCAGTTTTTTTAAGGTCTCTCAAAAGCATTTTATTATACCCTTGCTCAGGGGGAAATGTTTTAACGAGGTTCGACCAGCTGTACAGTTCTTAAAAATGCTTCATGGTGATTTTAGTATGTACTCAATGGCTTGTTTCTTGTCTTCTGCACAGAGAATTTGTCAGGCAATGTTGAATATTACACAGCCCTGAAGAATGTATTACTGGATTAACTTGAGAGGGGAGGCTTTTGAATAAAGGGCCGTTTATCCAGGGTGTAATCACTCATGGAATCTGACATAGACACTGTTTAACTTGTCTGAACAATAATTGCCCTTATTTAATTAAGAAGGTTGTTCTCTGCACTCTGTGCTCCTCAATTGTTTTTTTATCTATATTTTAATGAAGAATGCTGATATTGGGCTGTATTTATATACTGTTTTACTGTGATTGTTGCTTTTATGATCAAATTGTAGATCACAAAGTTGTTATTGATTGATTGACAGCCTTTGCATGCATTTCCCAAGAACAATGTGACTGGTTAAATGTGCAAGACCTATTGATCCCATTATACCCTGCATATACGTTTGTTTGAATCCCTTTCTCACAAGCAGCATCTACTGTAGATCTAATGTGCTTTAAGCAAGCTATCTGATGCTGTTGACTGCTTTCATAATTGAATTGTCACATCTAGGTTAAATCCAATTCATATACAGTTTTGAGTGCTGTTTGTTGAGAGCAAGAAGCACATTTGTGGTCTTAAGGGCCGACACCGACAATAACATGCCTAGAAATCGTGCACTAGTGAACTGTTTGATAGCTGGGCTATTTCTTAAGCAAGAAACCATAAGCCACTATTTGGCACAGACAAACATGAATCGAATCTAGTGAAAATATCTGATAGCTGGGTCGTATTCTGGTTACTTAAAATACAATAGCATCCTGTAATCACAACAAAAATGGGAAACAGGGACGAAGGCAGACCGAGCTATGAGGAGAATAGTTTCTCAGCCGTGGCAGATAGAGTGCTTTAACAGTCATGTTTCTTAGGTGTGTTGCTTAAGAAGGTTGACGTAGCCTAAATTCCAATCTTCACGGGCTTCAGGATCCCCAAGTACTGTGGCACTGACCCTAAAAAAAGTTTCTTAAACTGCGTTCTCCAAAGTAGTGAGCATGGAAGAACAGAGCTTGACGGTCATGGAAATTGGGGAACTAACATTAAGGACCCTATACTGGAAGATGCTGGCATACCACTGCAGGTCACATGCAAAAACAGCATACAGGAGGTTGTGGAAAAGTAAATTTTGCCATGTTCTGTGTCCCTACGTGTCATCCATCATATGTTATGTGTGCATGACCAATATGCATATGTTATTCCCCATGTCCGATTCAAGACGCAATTATAGTTGTGTCCACCTCTGGTATGTCATTTTCCAGTCCCCGTGAATACTACGAATATCAGGCTTATGTAAAGCTATGTTGCCACGTTTCTCAGTGTGCACGTTATTTCATTATAAAGTCCCCGTTTCCAGGCCTCAACAGGGCCCGGACATCAGATTCAGCTCCTGTCTCTTGAGCCTCGCTGAGGAGTGATCCAGCCCCCACCTGTATCCTCGACCTTTCACTTACTTCCTGCCTCGCAGTCCCCGGTGCAGCTTGGCTCTGCCTCCGAGTCTGCCAAGACTATGTTATGATTCCAGTTATCAGTTTAGTCCTCCTTCTCTGCATTCCTAAGCTACTGAACTGCATCAATAGTTTCCGTCATTGTCTAGCCTATGCGGCTCCATATTAAGAGAAATACTGTATTTAATGGTCATTTAATATTCTTCATCACGCACTACATGTAGAATAAATGCATGCTCTAGTCTTAGAGTCAGTTAGCTTTTCCCCTCATGACTTCTAGTTTATATCAACATGTTCCCTAAACATTAGATACCAGATAGGGTTTAGGTACATGTCGCTCCGACCCTCCAGACTTTAGTCTCTGCTCCTAGCACAGAGTTCATAGCCCCCAGCTTCTCCTAGTGATACGTCATTGCCAGTTTGCGCGCACCATTAGGTTAGAGGTCCCGGCTCCTTAGGTAGCCCCCTCCTATGTTTCCGCCCATTCATGACATATTCTGTTATGTTTGCATCACATGTCTGAGTTACACCTTCTTTTTACTCTTATCTTTCGCGACTGCTATGCGTCACGCCTTCTGCTCCACCCACTGCTACGCCTACTGCAATGTAATGCTATGTGTTTGCGTTATGTATATATGCTCATGTAATGTTATTAAAAGTGAGCGCGCTCATCCCAGATCCAGCCCCAGCAGCTGCTGGGCCCTGTCATCCTATTCCTATGCAGGTTGTCCTGTTCCTGTCCTTATGCTGTATTAAACCTGCAAAAACTCCTACTACCTCGAATCCTGACTCTTATTTATTGAGCTATCTGTTATGATATATGTCTAGTCAAAAATAGGGTATTATTTATTTATTTACCACATAATGGCGCCCGAACAGGGACTTGCCCTTTCCCCACGCGTCGGTGAAGCCACGCCGACCCCCTGACCCTCTGCAGTCGTGACGGAACTCTTCTGCGCAGTGGCAGATATTTCTGCTCAAGTATCCCTCAGGCCCACGGAGGAGACGGAGGAGGCGGTCCAGCATCCAGACGAGACGGTGGAGGAACGCGGCGAGTCCCGACCAGAGCCCAAGCCAAGAGTCCAAGGTCCGAGGTATCCGGAGGTCCACCCGTAACTGAAGTCCGAAGTTCGTCGTCGTAGCAGTCCAGTCCAGTCCGAGGCCTTCCGTTCTTGCTGCCCGGTGAGTACCGTTACTGGGGTAGTATCTAGACAGGGTCAATTTAATTGACTCTGGTCTGTGGGTTGGTGGTACACAGTCCCACAAACGAAGTGTTCACTTCGGTGGATACGGGTCCTGACGTGTCTCTTTAAGAGACCGGTAAGTTTCGTACTGTTTCAGCAGTGCATCTAGTTTCTGTTCTAGTCAGTTTCTGTTCTCGAGAAAATTCACGTGTTCTGTTCTCAGTATTTTCAGGTGGTATTCTGTTCGAACTGTTATTCATAATGTTCTTCATGTATTTTAATGTTGTGGTATGAGTGCGACGTGATTTCGTGTTTTCATTGTGTATTGTATTCTGTCCAGATTATAGTCCAGTCATGCCGCTCTTCTCAAAATTACGTCAGTTAAAAACTAGAAAGGGTCTGCTGGAAGCAGCAGTTCCCGTCCCGCCCAGGGACAGTCCAGGTCATTTTATGTATCAGAAACATGGCATAAGCGCCATATTGTATCTAGATTTATGGGTAGAATATACCAAACAGTTAGAAGAAAAGTATAGATGGCCCGTATCGGGTACATGGTGAGGTACCAGAATCGATTCCTGATCACGTAGTATTGATAATCGATATGTTAGGATTAGCATGGTGTCACTAAACTCACACTGTAGACATGCATAATTAGTATGTACGGTATTTACTTTCACTTAGCTTCATGCCACGTTACGCTATATGAATACCATATTATGGCCTTCTTTAATATCGTACATGCACAGGCCTTATTCTCCCTTAGCTCTAAAAACCCTGCTCCTGGGAAAGAAACCAACTGTTGCAGAAACTGCTGTTTCAGCTCGGTAGGCTCGGCAAGGTCGTAGTTAGCCAAGGAAGGGCCGATAAGCACATTCCGGGAGGGGTGCAGGGTGGTTTGTCTCTGAGAAGACAGAAGGGAGTCACCCGTCTGACCTTGCTGCCTGAGCGAAATCAGGAGCTCTTTGTGTGCCTTATATGGGCTTTCCTATTACTGTACTAGCTTGTACCAATTTGTATTTTTCCATGTTAGGCCATGCCGGTGCCAACGCAATTGTATATATGTGATGTGCTGACAATGTGCCAGCAGTCTTCTTGGCGGACCTTTTGGGTCAGGTCGCAAGGAGCTCCTCTGGCAGAGTTTGTGTTTGTCTAATAAACGCTTGAACCTTCTACACTGCCGACCGACTGCTTATTTGTAATGATAAGGGACTTGGTAATGTAATGATTATTGTTGGGAGGGGATCATATAATTTTCGGTACTTCAGTTGGCGACTCCGCCGGGACTCCGCGTTGGGGTCGTCCCTGTGTAGCCACAGGTGACATCGAAAGGGGTCCTCTTGATCGGGAGAGTTGCAGACCAGACGCATAAGAAATTGGGGTTTTGCTCTGCCCTCCCGATCCGGAGGGCTTCAGCTGCTAGTAACCCCACGCCGGAGTCCTTCGGGTGCAACCCGAGAACCTGCAGCGCTGATACTGGGCAAACGTCGGCAGTGAAGAACGTTCCGGCAAACCTGCGTGCACCAGGTGAGTGTTGTGTCTCGTTATATGTTGAATTGCCTATGCAGATTTAAATAACGGGATTTAAGCATTTGGTGGCCCATGGTCACGGAGAAACTCTGACTTTGCATTAGTTGTCACAGAGAGGATTTGGTCGGAGGTTCGACGGAGGCAGTGTGGAACTGCACGTGCGAACGCTCTGGGTACTCTAAAGATAAGGATTATACGCCTAGGGGAACTGCGGTTCCTGCTCGGCCGGACTGTTCTCGGGAAAGCCGATGGTTGAGATTGGGTAGCACCCGGACAAATCTGGAGCGGCGCTGAAACGCGGGCTTAGCCAGAACTGTTCGGGAGGTGAACCATGAATGCTGTCGGATGGCCTGTAGACCGGTCTGTGGTTTAAAACCTGTGTAACCATCTTTAGGCAGTCTGAGGACGAGACTGTTGTTGGTCGTGTTTTTGCAGCCTTTTGAATAAATTAGCAGAAGAGTTCTCCACGAGTGGGAGCCGACGGGCTCCACTTTTTCGATTGCAATTGCTGGAACTTATGTGTCACGTTTTACGTTTGTCTGATGTATAAGGAAAATACGGATGTGAGGATGATGGGTGTCATGGCCATGAGAATGAAAGCGTAAGGGTAACGTGATATTTAATTTTGTTGAATTTGTACTAACGGAGAAATTCCTTTTCAGCCGGAAACGAGATAATACAATATGCCGTGCCTTAGCAAATTGTGTTTTGGTTGTGTCCATAGTGAGGAAGGGAGGTTAGACGAGAGTCAGCCGAACCCCCCAGAGGGGACACCTAGCCACTTTATGTATTGTAAGCATGGTATTGGCCCCCTCATCTTTAACTCTCTGTGGCATAAATACACTAAGGACAATATAGAATTACAGTGGCCAAAAACAGGGTCTTTCGATGAACAAAAACTGGCATATTTACAAGAACGTCTTTTTATTAAACGCAGTCGGCAGTCGATGTTCGACACCCTTAACAAATGGCAGAAAGAAGCAAAGAGACGACGCATTCGATCTGAAAAATTAATGAAGATAGAGCAGGGACAGACTATTACCCAGAAGGCTATCGCATATGATAAAAATAAGGTAGAACAAAATATTGAAATTGCAGACAGGCGGTTTAAACTGCAGGTAGACCAATGTTATGTAGCCAGAGAAGGGGCGGAAGATGAGATTGAGGAATTGTTAAATGCAAGGCCTCCCCCACCATATGCCCCGGAGCGTATATACCCTGCAATACCTGTCCAGCCAGAAGTTAGACCACGGGCATCTGCGCCCGAGGAACGGGGCTCCGTTATCAATGAACAAAATAACGATGTTTCCTCTCCTCAAGGTGGGGCCTTGGCTACGCTTGTCCCCGAGTCTACACAACTGATCACTTCCCCTCAGACGCACTTGAGTCTCCCTATGCCGGAGATATCCTCCCCCCGAGCTTGTATTACACCCAGAGGGTTTGACCCGACCCCGAGGGGAGCTGTAGGGGGCCTAGATAGCAAGCGTTTGTTCACTAGAGCATCTGTAGAATATGGCGAAAAAGAAGCATTAGGAGACCAGGCTGTCAAGTGGGTGCGGAATGAAGTATATACCCTGATTGACATATGGAGTACGGTGAAGGATTTAGAGCCAGTCCTGCAACAACATGTGCTATACGAAATGTCCAATTCGCTCATTGGATATTGGGAAATAAGCTTTAGGGACGGGACAGCCCCCCAGATCCTGTATACTATCAGAGATTGGGCCCATAAATTTAGCCTAACGCCGGAAGAAGTATTTAAGAATGTAGACACTTTGGTACAATATCGCGACAGATTATTCTTGAAAAGTCCACAGTGGACTAAGCAATACCCTATGCGAGAAGTACACCCAATCTATCATCCCGAAATCCCCGAACAACGAGATGGTAATCAGGCGATCATACGACAAGGGGTGGCGGCTCGGTTCCAGGAACAGTGGGTTTATACCCCATGGAAAAGAAGTGAAGTACTGGCATTGAAATCTCAGTTGCCAGATCCCCGAAAGAATCCTACTGCGTACTACAAAGAATTGACCGAAGCAGCTGCGTCCGCTGTAATGACTTTAGCCGATGTTGAATTGTTCTTCGGACTACTAGTACCGGTTGATATATGGCGACAGGTGCACGATTCTAACCATGCTGAATTTGGTGGCACGTGGGAGGAGTTAAGAGGCTGGGACCAGGATCGCAAGCCAGGGGACAAACCAAGAGTGGAAATAACTTCTCTTCCAGCGAAAATAATAACTTTTATGCATACTCTGATCCCACCCCGAAAAGTCGATTGGGATAAACTGTCCGCCTGTAGACAAAAGAAGGACTAAAGTGTGTCCGACTTCTTTACCAGGTTCGAAGAGGTTTTTATTGATTTTAGTGGGCAAGATTTGGCCACAGAAGGGGGCACAAGGTTGTTCGTTAACAGGTTCGTTACGAACCTGGCTCCGGAAATTTCAGCACGACTGGAGGCGGCAGAGAGTACCTGGACTACCTCTTCCCCGTCTGTAATCCTCAGCATGGCCCAGTACTACGAGCATAGAGAAAATGAAAATAAGGATAAGGTGGATAAAAAGGTTAAGGATCTGAAGACTCGAGTACTGTTACAGCAAGTGGTTCGAGGGCAAGGAGGAGGTAGAGGTACTCGGGGCCCAATGACAAGAGGGGCGTGGACAGGAAGGGGCTCAGGAGGAGCCCCGTCAGTCGGCATCAACCAGTGTTCCTATTGTAAAGAGGAGGGACACTGGAAGGCTCAGTGTCCATACTTGGCAGCCCAGAACACAGCGGTTCGCGGACGAGGTAGAGGACGAGGGGGCCCCGACCGAGGTGATGTGCATAGAGACGAGCACAGAGACGTTCAACAAGACAGGTCAGAAAGGAATTATTTTGATAACACCCAACGCAGACAATACTACCATGGCGACTATGCCGGAGGGAATGATGATGACTATGCCCCAGTATAGGATAGCCAGGGACAGAGGGGGGGCCATGTGTCAATTCCGGTCAATCAGAGGGGACCCTACATCAGAGGGGAAGTGTTGGGGACATCTGAAAATTTTCTAATTGACACAGGAGCAATGAACAGTTCCGTTGCTCGATCATTGGTTCCAGGGGCAGCTCTGTCCGGGCAAAACAATGTTTCGGTGGGTTTTTCCGGAGTCCCCGTTGTAAGCCCCATCTCTAAACCTATCCCCTTTACGATTGGTCCAGCCACTATGGACACTCCTTTCTTATTGACATCGAATTGTGGGGAGAATCTGTTGGGATTGGATATGCTGAAAAGATTGAATGCTACTATACATTGTTCTGCGGATGGGGTCTATTTAACTATACGTCCCTCTGTAACACCTGTTAAACAATGTTTTACGAAAAATGAACGACTCCCACCGGAGTTCGATGGCGTCCCAACCTCCCTTTGGGCGACAGGGGACGCAGATGTGGGTGAACTGGACATACCCCCAGTTCACATCACGTTGAAGCAAGGCGCTAAACTACCACGCATCCCACAGTACAAAATAGCACCGGCGGGGGAACGGGCTTTATTGCACATCATCCAGGAATTGATTGACAAAGGGGTTGTAGAAGAAACAAACGCCAATATTTGCAATAGCCCGATCCTCCCGATTTTGAAGAGGAACCATGACCAAGGGGAGATGGGTGCTGCCTATCGTTTTGTGATTGATTTGCGAGCCGTTAACAAAATTGTGGTACCACAGTATCCTGTGGTGACCGATATCACTACCATTCTCACCATGATTCCTCCGACTGCACAGTACTTTTCGGTCATTGACCTGAAAAATGCTTTCTTCAGCATTCCTATCCACCCTGATAGCAGACAGATCTTCGGATTTTCAATATCCGGACGCAGCTTCCGCTTCTGTCGCGCTCCTCAAGGCTACACTGAAAGTCCGAGCATATATAGCCAGGCTCTGAAGGCTCTGTTGGATGACTTAGAATTGCCGGATGGCAATGTCCTCTTGCAATATGTAGATGACTTACTCATTGCATCTGACACAGAGGATGGATGTAAAAAAGCTACGGTTAAATTGTTGCACCATTTGGCTGTCAAGGGGAACAAGGTATCCTTATCTAAATTTCAGTATTGTCGAAAGGAGGTGACCTACTTAGGTCATCTCTTATCGAAGGAGGGTAGACGACTAACACCTGAACGTATTGCTACCATTTCTAACATGTCTGTACCTTGCACGCAGCGTGAAGTCCGCGCTTTTCTTGGCATCACATCTTACTGTCGCCAATGGATACCTAATTTTTCACTTCTGGCTAAACCTTTGTTGCATTTGACTACCAAAGATGTGCATGAACCCCTACCCTGGACGGATGAATGTCAGCTCTCTTTTGACTCTTTAAAAACTGCTTTATGCTCTGCCCCTGTTCTGGGTACTCCGGATTATCGTAAACCTTTTGTACTATATGTACACGAGGTCGACGGTTGTTCATTATCTGTTTTAACGCAGGCCTTTGGAGGTAAGCAAAGACCGTGCGCCTATTTGTCAGCAACATTGGATAATGTTGCAAGAGCACTTCCTAGCTGTCTGAGGGCTACGGCTGCAGTAGCGGTGGCCATCCGGCAGTCAGAAGGACTCGTTTTAAATTCCAATTTGACTGTAATGGTGCCGCATGCAGTAGACACCTTGCTAAATAAAACAAAAACGCAGCATCTTACGAGTGCACGCCTTACTGGGTATGAGCTGACCTTATTTGCACCACATATTACGATTACTCGATGTGCAACATTGAACCCAGCCACATTGTTACCACTCCATACGAGTGAACAGGACACTAATTTACATGATTGCATATATCGCACAGAGGAAGAGACCAAGGGTAGAATTGACCTCACAGACACACCCTTAGATCAACCCCAGGGAGAGCTATATGTGGATGGTTCCTGTTTCAAACTAACAGATGGCACAACGACAGCTGCATATGCGATCACGACTCTGAAAACAGTTGTTGAAACACTCAGACTACCCCACCGATCAGCCCAAGCTGCTGAACTTATGGCCTTGTTACGGGCCTGTGAGCTGAGTGAGGGACTAGAGGTCAACATTTACACGGACAGCCAATACGCCTTTGGCGTAGCCCATAGTTTTGGGCGGCTGTGGAAAGAAAGGGGTTTCCTTACTTCACACGGTCAGAGAATACAGAATGGGCAGCTGGTTTTGAGGTTGTTGGATGCTCTCACACTCCCCAAGAAAGTGGCTATTATCAAATGCAGTGCTCACAAAGTGATTGTGGATGAGGTGGGAGAAGGCAATGCTTTTGCAGACCAGGTGGCCAAGCAGACAGCTCAGTCGCTGATGTCACCCATGTACGTTCATTCCTCTGCTAGATGGGTGGGGGGAGACTGTGGATTATTTGATAATACTATGGAAAGTGTGAGAATATTACAGAAGGAAGCCACCCCAGCGGAACTAGAGAAATGGGAACAAGAGATAGGGAGATTGGATGAAAATGATTGTTGGATCGACTTGACTGAAAAACAAAGATGGCTACTGCCCAATGCATTAGTACAGGCTGTGGTAACAATGGCACACGGACCAGCACACATAGGAGCGAAGGGTATCTGTGGGATCTTAGATCCAGTTTGGAATAATCCGAATATCCAACGGACGGCTGTCCGTTTGGTCCAATATTGCATGGTCTGCTTGCAGCATAATCCAGGAAAAGGAGAAACTGTTTTAGCCGGGAATTTCGCACCACCTGCATTGCCTTTTGAAGTGCTCCAAATGGATTATATTCATATGGACCGCGTCAATAATCTCAAATATGTACTGGTCGTAGTCTGTGCATTTAGCAAATGGGTTGAGGCATACCCTACTAAGGAGAACACAGCATTGGCAACTGCAAAAGCTCTCCTGAAAGAGTTTGTGCCTCGCTTCGGATTGCCTCGCTTGATCTGGTCGGACAACGGGCAACATTTCCATGGGGCCCTTGTGCGGCATATCTGCGAGGGCTTACACATACAACAAAAATTCCATGCTGCCCGACACCCCCAATCAGCAGGGCTCGTGGAAAAGTACAATGGCATTCTAAAATTGAAAATGGCTAAAATAAAGGAGAGCACGGGGTTGAACTGGCCTGACACTTTACCTCTAGCCCTTATGTCTTTACGTGTCACCCCGCACTCACGTTCGGGTCTCTCTCCATATGAGATACTGTTTGGGAGACCTGCTAACGTGTGGGGGGTACCTCGACCTCGTTCTTTTGCAGATATTGAATATCCTATGTTGATTGATTACCTGTATGCTTTGACTAAAGACCTTCGTTCTATTCATCAGCAGGTAGCTTCTGTACTGCAGCCACTGCCAGAGGGCCCCGGTCATCGTTTACAGCCCGGCCAGTGGGTCCTGGTCAAAAAGTTTGAGCGAGACACCAGCTTGGCTCCCAGATGGTCTGAGCCACGGCAGATTTTGTTGGCCACCCGGACGGCGGTTAAAGTGGATGGCCGAAAACATTGGATACATGTTTCGCATCTGAAACGGCTACCACTTCCACTCCCTGGTGAGCGGTCACGTCCAGGGGAAATTCTAACACAGGAAACTGAAAGAGCTGACGCATTTGTGCCCTTTTCTGACGCCTGCGAGATTGAGCGGAGGCTACAGGAAGGATCGGCGAGATCAGACGACTTGGTCTCCACTGAAGTTGCAAGTGAGCGTGCAATAGCGTTGAATTCTGTTTCAAGTACCCCAGACGACCAAACGTCACCAGTACGGAAAGCCCCGGGTGCGCTCTTTTCTGACCCTGAAGTGTTGGGTCGTGAGCGATACAATCTTCGGCCCAGAAGGCCGACACACGGCGCCTCAGACCACATTGTCAGGAGATAGGGAAGGACTTCATTGCATAAGATAGGGTTTGCTAGCCTACCGGTCTGAGCGCTGAGCAAGACACTGGACTGAACTCGTTGAGAGCTGGAACTTTTCAATCATTGTGCTCTGTTCAGAAAGAAGGTTCTGTTCAAACGGATATGGCTTCTACCTTGGAATAAGGGATACGAGTCTGCCTGTGAGACTCTGACGGACGCAGGAACGAAGAAACCCTCTGGCAGGTCGGACTGCTAGGCCTATTTCTGGACTTTTAGCTAGCAATGTACCCTTTTGGTCGTGTAATCCTAGAAGAAGAGTTTCCTATTGCACCTAGACGCATACCTTTTTATGAGCCAATGTTTTCCACATGGACCACGAAGGTCAAAATAGCTTTTGTTGTAACTATAACTGTTATAGTAGCCGTGTTCATGAGTCTGTTTGTATACCTAGAACATAAATACCCATTACAGAAGTTTATGCCCACAACTGCCGCACCTCCCGAACATTTCCTGTTTACCCTAGCGCCCCACAAAGAAAGACATCGCCAAAAATATGCTAAAAATGTATTCATAGAAATGTTGCATCAGACGCACAATGTTACTAACGCCACGGATTGTTGGGTTTGTGGACTCCTGCCTACTGTGGTGCGCAATCATGATCTATTTCTCTCCCGCCCTCTGTCTTATCTAGGTAGTTGTGAAGCATGGTACAAACTGTTTCTGGCGATATACCGGCATGGGAGTGAGCATTTCAGGGATCTAGATGTCAATGAGCACAATATTATTCTTGATTATGTTCGAACGCACTATGCTTATAATAGAACAGGACATGGGGATAAGGTGATAATTGACCCACAAGGGTGTATACAGCTGTATTTAGCGGTAATGAACAAAACTTGGTTACAAGATGAACTGTATGATTTTAAAGACTTTAATGCCACTCAATACTTTCAGATTTTCATCGAACGAAATGTTACCAGAGATCGCACTGTCCCCATCCCTATTTTGAATGTTTCTGCAGGATTTTGTGTGCAAGGGATAGGTAAGGTACAAATGGGGAATAGCATCTGCAATTATACCTATCGACTGCGAAAACGTATTAGCCCTCCTTTGATTACTCCCCACAATGTGTACTTCGTGTGTGGGGAACATGCATACACTTGGCTACCACGAAACTGGGGGGGACGCTGTTATCTGTCCTTTCTGTTTCCCCCTGTTTATGTGGCTCCCTCCAACTATCATAAAACGCATCAGTTATACCCGATGCGGTCGTATCATGGGAACCCAGCCGCTCCAATCACAAGCACACCGATAGCAAGCTTCACCGAGGTGACCTCGAGCCATTCCCGTAGTACACTCTTACATAGAGCACGTAGACAGCTCGATATGACTGAAGTTGATCAGACGGATACTTCCTTGCAGCAATTTACGGATTTCAGCAAGGGTCTAGTACCCTTTTGGGGGCCTATTTTCAATAGTAGGGAAATTAGGAGACTGTCTAGAATAGTGGAGAATGTCATTAATATCACTACTGATATTTTAACTAATCTAACGGTGGAAATTCAGGCTACTCGCCTTGTAGCGCTTCAAAATCGAATGGTTCTAGACGTTATCTTAGCTGATCGGGGTGGGGCATGCCGCGTCATCGGCAGTTCTTGTTGTGTATATATTCCTGACTCCGCCCCCTCCGTCCATCTAGCCATCCAGAAACTGCATCGCATTGCTTCCGAAATGCATGTTGACAATGGGTCTTGGTCATTGTCAGGTTGGTTTTGGGGACTTCTGGCCACATGGGGATGGAAGGTAATGTTAATTTTAGGAGGAGCCGCTGCCATCATCTTCACGTGCTGTGTCTTGATGCACTGTGGTCCAGCCTGCTGTTCTTACTGTGCTTCCCGTATCACCACTCTGTGTGTTCCATCCCCTATCGCTGTTAAAGCCCAAATGCTGCAGAAAGAGGTACATGATATGATGATCATCGATGAAGAAATATTTGAGGAGTAGATGTCTGTTGTCATTTAGCGCCACCACGCTAAAAGGAGGGTTTGAGGTACCAGAATCGATTCCTGATCACGTAGTATTGATAATCGATATGTTAGGATTAGCATGGTGTCACTAAACTCACACTGTAGACATGCATAATTAGTATGTACGGTATTTACTTTCACTTAGCTTCATGCCACGTTACGCTATATGAATACCATATTATGGCCTTCTTTAATATCGTACATGCACAGGCCTTATTCTCCCTTAGCTCTAAAAACCCTGCTCCTGGGAAAGAAACCAACTGTTGCAGAAACTGCTGTTTCAGCTCGGTAGGCTCGGCAAGGTCGTAGTTAGCCAAGGAAGGGCCGATAAGCACATTCCGGGAGGGGTGCAGGGTGGTTTGTCTCTGAGAAGACAGAAGGGAGTCACCCGTCTGACCTTGCTGCCTGAGCGAAATCAGGAGCTCTTTGTGTGCCTTATATGGGCTTTCCTATTACTGTACTAGCTTGTACCAATTTGTATTTTTCCATGTTAGGCCATGCCGGTGCCAACGCAATTGTATATATGTGATGTGCTGACAATGTGCCAGCAGTCTTCTTGGCGGACCTTTTGGGTCAGGTCGCAAGGAGCTCCTCTGGCAGAGTTTGTGTTTGTCTAATAAACGCTTGAACCTTCTACACTGCCGACCGACTGCTTATTTGTAATGATAAGGGACTTGGTAATGTAATGATTATTGTTGGGAGGGGATCATATAATTTTCGGTACTTCAGTGGGATGCCGAATGCATCATGCGAGTAGAAGAGGCATTATGGAAAAAGAAAGCCAGACAATCACAGAAAGATGCCATCGAGTTATGGCGCAAAGAAGCTCATAAAAGAACCGAAAAAGAAATCAGAAAGTCAGAACTAAGTAGAGAATCCCAAGAACGAGCCCAAGAAAGAGAATTAATCGAGATAGGTGAACGAGTTAGAACTGAGCAATCAGACAGACAGAGGAATGCCCTCATTAAGGGTATGTATCCTCTTCTTGCTGAGGGCTTGCCAAAAGCGACCCCAGAGGCATCCAGTAATTTCCCGCCACCATTAGTTCCGACCAAGCTACGTCACAAACCGACCGCAGCTGATATTTTTATTTCGTCCTATCTGGACGACACAGTCCCCGAATATGCAAATCCTGTTCGCGCTCCGCCAGTCCCTGTAAATCAGGTAATTCCTGCTCCTCAAGACACCGGGGTGCCCTTAACAGCCCCCCCGGGTCAGCCCGCCATACAAGTCCAGCCCACGTTACAATTACCGACCCTGCCAGGACGAAAAGCATCAGTTGATGATTCTAGTTTAGGGGCCGCAGGAGGAGGTCTTCCTCAAACCCCGCCGCCATACAAGCGTTTATCAGCACTCGAATTACATGCTCAAGCATCACAGCGTACTCCTAAAAGTAATAAGTCTGTTGCAGAGATCAGGCAAACCCTTGGCGAATGTGTTTATGACCCAGTTCCAGGCGAGTTTAATATGGTTTTATATTCAGTACGCGTAAGGAGGGTGACCGAGTATCTAGTCACCCTGCCGAATATGAAAGAAGATCTAGACAGGATATATCGTTTCATCCGTACAGGGGATGACCCACAAAGTATTAGTGATGCCATGTCTCAAAGGAAAGCCGAGATTCAGCGCATGATATTAAAGTTCTTAATTAACTGTCTAATAAGAGAACAAGATTATCCGTCTAAAGACCCGGAAGAAATGAAAACTCTAACAAAGTGGAGTGATAATATAGCCGAAGGAAAGCACAATACCATTGGTGCCATGGAAAGTATGTATAAGAAAATCCGTAGAGAGATAATAAAGATACACGAACAGCGTAAAGCCGCACAAGTAAGCGAGAAAGAAAGTACCTCTGATCCTGAAGAGGAAGACGACGAGAATACTGCCAGAATAGCGTATGTAGGAAAATCTAGATTTCCAGATCGCCATTTACGTCTAGAACCCAAGTCTATTTTCCATCATTCAGCACCAGAACAAGGTTCCCTAGAACAAGTATTTCAAGCTACCGATCACATTCTGAAATCACGAATCGGTTATAGTGAGTTAAGTACCATGCATGAACAAGAAATAGTTCGGTCAGCAGTCCGATGGATTACTGATCCTACCACTTTTCCGGACGAAATAGTGGCACAAATGTTTCTGAAAATGCCCCCAGCCGAGCAGCGACTGGTGGGTATGTATATGATTCAGCACCTCATTACTCTGTATGAGGGTCAGCACTCTGATCCAGGTCCGTTACATGATATCCTGAACGAGTTACTCCAGTACAAATGGAGAGGTCTAGGTACCGATTTAATTAGTGTCATTCTAGAACAGCGCCACAAATATAGAACGTTTTTGAACCCACATTTTGTTCATGTCTCACCCCCGGAAAGTAAATCATTCTACATAGACAGACAGAATCCGTTACGAGAAGTCCACCCAGTCAGAGGAGCGGGTGGCGAAATGCAACGAGTGTTTGTATACACTCCAATCACAAAGATGGAACTTCTCGAAATGAAGAAATTAATTCCCTGTCATGACAAAGATCCAGCAGGGTTCCATAGAGAATTAAAAGACATGCTCCGTATGGGAGAATACACTTACCCAGATATCATTAAAATGTTAAAGGTTCTGCTGCCCGCAGGGGTGTATGAAAAGCTAAAGGAAAAAGAATGGGAGGTGGGAGAGAAAAAGATCGATTGGGCAGTTCTAGAAGCTGAAGACAAGATACGTGTACCAGGTACTGGTCTTGGAGAGAAATGTAAAGAATTACCAGAATTATTAATTCAAGTTTTACCCAGATTATTAACAACTAGAAAAGAAGACTGGGATGCAATCTCAGCCTGTAAACAGAAACAAGATGAAGATATTAGTGATTTTTATTCTAGGTTTGAAAAGTGCTTTAGTATCAACAGTGGCCTCAAGACAAGTAGTGAGTCATACCCTCACCTTTTCGTTACTAAATTAGTCGAGAATTCAAGCCCACAAGTTAAAAATCGAGTTTTGAAAGTCGAAAGCACCTGGCAAGCAAATACTCCGTCCCAGATGCTCCAGATGCTCCAGTACCACCAGAATAGAATCAGGGAAGAGCAAGAACACGAGAGAAAACGTATGAAAGACACGAAAATGAAAGTACTAGTTGCACAATCCGTTCCTCAAGACAGTCAGAAGAGGGGTCAGAATCAAGCCAGTCATCCTGCAGCTCCCGTTAAAGGGAACTGCAATTATTGTAAACAGCCAGGTCATTTTATAAATGAGTGTGCAGTTCTGAAACATAACATAGCTACTGGTAAGACTAAAGAAAGACCACGTCCGCCTAGACAAGAACAAGTTTCACAGACTCCTCAGTCACAGAATGCACCACAGACAGTTACAGCACCGCAGCCTATTGCTGCAACACAGCATGTTACATCGCAGATGTACCAGTATGCACAGTCTGAGTATCCAGAGTATCCACAGTATTCATGAAACAGCCTAGAGAGGGAGGTAGGCTTGCCTCTCATCGAGATACCTGTAGATCAAGAAGGTCCCTATGTTCACAGTCAAGTATTAGGGAAAGACAGAAAGTTTTTGATTGATACAGGGGCAAGTAGGACCACAATTAGTCATGCCGAAGTTCCAGGGGCTCCGCTCTCAGGCTCAAGAAATGTTTCCCTTGGATTTTCAGGAAAGCCTATCGTTAATGAGATTTCAAAGCCAGTCACTCTAGAAGTAGGTCCATTGTCCCGCACTACTGATCTGTTACTTACTAAGTCATGTCCAGAAAATCTATTAGGCATTAAAACACTGAAAGAGTTAGGTGCAGTTATATGCTGTTCCCCAGAGGGAATACGATTGTTCCTACGTGACTTTAAGGGTCACTATGTATTACGAGATTTTGATTCCAGACTGTCTAATGTCCCGCAGCATTTATGGGCGCAAGGTCCAACTGATGTAGGTTACATGCAAATCACACCCCATCGTGTGACCCTCAAACCAGGTGTAGTGTTACCACGAATCAGACAGTATAGATTGCCACCTGAGGCTGTAGCAGCCTTATCCAAAATTATTGACGAGCTCATGGCTCAAGGAGTAGTTGTAGAAACTGACTCCAATGTATGTAACTCTCCGATCATTCCAGTCATGAAACGTACTGATCCAAATGCACCCCCAGTATATCGATTAGTGATTGATTTACGGGAACTTAACAAATGTATTATTCCTCAGTACCCAGTTGTCCCAGATATCTCTTCCCTATTGACAGCCATTGATTCCGAAGCTACGTTCTTCACTGTCATAGACCTCAAGAACGCATTTTTTAGTGTTCCCATCCATCCAGACAGCCAGTTTCTTTTCGGATTTTGTTTAAATGGAAGGAGCTATATGTTCACACGCGCTCCTCAAGGTTTCACAGAAAGCCCTAGTATTTACAGTCAAGCACTTAAGAGACAACTAGACAATATTCACATGCCAACTGACACTGCCCTGCTCCAATATGTCGATGATCTACTGATCACAGCCCGTTCTGAACGTGCTTGCGAGCGAGCATCCCTTACAGTCTTGTATTTCCTAGCCGAGATGGGACACAAGGTGTCCCCTTCGAAGCTTCAATTCTGTGTCCAGCAAGTGGTCTACTTAGGACACTTACTGTCCAAGAGGGGTAGGCAGTTGACACCAGACCGTATCCAGTTGATAGCGAGTCTTCCTCAGCCCAAGACCCAGAAGGAGGTACGTGCCTTTATCGGCCTTACTTCTTATTGCAGACAATGGATTCCCCAGTATGCATTTCTAGCCAAGCCACTGATACAGTTAACGACACAGGAGGCAGCCGTATCGACTGTCCTCCCTTGGACATCTGAACATACACTGAGTTTCAACGAGTTAAAGAAAGCTTTATGCCAAGCTCCAGTTCTAGCGACACCGAACTACAGTAAGCCTTTTACACTTTTCGTCACTGAACGCGAAGGTACAGCATTATCTGTTCTCACACAAGATCAAGCAGGACAATACAAGCCCTGTGCTTATTTTTCTAGCACACTAGATCCAGTCGCCCAGGCTCTGCCTGCGTGCCTCAAGTCAGTTGCAGCCACAGCACTAGCTATCAGACAAAGTGATCCCATAGTTTTAGGACACTCCTTGACAGTACAAGTCCCACACTCCGTGGAAGTTCTTTTAAACCGAACACAAACACAGCACTTGACAATTGCACGTTTAACAGGTTATGAATTGACACTGTTTCAGCCACACATAGAAATTAGACGCTGCAACATCCTGAATCCTGCTACACTGTTACCATCAGTTAGTTCAAATCCTGCCGCACACGACTGTGTGGAAGTAGTCAACATTACGACAAAGCCAAGACAAGACCTGACAGACATTCCGTTACCAGATCCTGACCTGACACTTTATGTGGATGGTTCATGTATGAGAACTAGTACAGGAGAACTAGTCGCCGCGTATGCAGTGACTACTGACACCGAAGTTATTGAAACACACCGTATTGATACCCTGTCCGCTCAAGCAGCAGAGCTAGTTGCTCTGACACAAGCCTGTATACACGCCAAGAACCTGAAAGTTAATGTTTACACAGATTCACGCTACGCATTTGGAGTTGTACACGACTTTGGAGTGCTCTGGCAGGAGAGAGGTTTCATGACTTCTCATGGAACCAAGATTCAGCATGGTTTCCTTATCCAAGTTCTGTTAGATGCAATACATTTACCGACATCTATCGCTATCATGAAATGCAAAGCACATACGAAAGTCACTGACATTATTTCTCAAGGTAATGATCTAGCAGATCGCACAGCCAAGCTTACAGCACAGACTCCAGACACTCAAGTTAATCTAACACAGACACATACTCCAGATCTGACTACATGTATGACAGTTAAAGACCCTACTCAAGATGTCATAGATATCCAGTTACATGCTACTCCCGATGAAATCAAGAAATGGTCTGAACAAGGAGGGGTCCAGACAGATCAGGGATGGTTAACAAAGGGTAGAGCCACATGGTTTCTCCCCGACTCTATGGTTCAAGTCATCATTAATACCGCACATAGTCCAGCACATTTAGGAGAAAAAGCTATGTTAGACAGTATCCAGAACATTTGGTTCAACAAGCATTTACGAGCTGCAGCCAAGCAGAAAGTCCGTACCTGTATGATATGTTGTCAGTTTAATCCAGGTAAAAGTGTCCCGGTGGAACAAGGGGGATTCCAGCCTCCTGACCACCCTTTTGAGGTCCTCCAGATGGATTATATTCAGATGGAGCGATGTCGAGGTTTCAAGTATGTTCTTGTAGTTGTATGCGCTTTGTCCAGATGGACAGAAGCATATCCAGTCCCAGATTACACAGCCGCGACCACTGCCAAGCAGTTGGTTCGTGAATTTTTCCCTCGATATGGACTCCCTAGAGTCGTATATTCTGATAACGGTCAGCCATTCTCATCTGAACTGATGAAGCACGTCTCCCTGTTGTTGGGGTACCAGTGGAAGTTTCATTGTGTACGCCATCCTGAAGCAGCCGGTCTAGTCGAGAGACATAATCAGACTCTGAAAATTCGAATTGCCAAAATATGTAAAGATAAGGGTGTGGACTGGCTAGTAGCTCTGCCAGTTGCTTTGTTTTATATGCGCATGGTCGCACATTCCAGATCAGGTCTGTCCCCGTATGAGGTCGTTTTCGGCCGCCCCCCTAACATGTGGGGTACTCCTAGACCCCGAAGTATTACCGATGTTTCATGTAATATGCTGACAGATTACCTAGCTTCCTTGATGTCTGCCCTCAACTCATGTCGTTCACAGGTTGCCGCCGCATTTCCAGACAATACCGAGGTGGCACCGCATGAGATCGTTCCAGGTTCGATGGTGCTCGTCCGGAACTTTGACAGATCAAGTCCGCTGGAGCCACGTTGGAAGGAGCCCCGTCAGGTCCTCCTCACCACCCGTACAGCTGTGAAATTGGAAGGACGCCGCGGCTGGGTGCACCTTTCGCACGTCAAGAAATTCTACGGATTAAAGCCGGTCTCTAAAAACATTTCCCAGGATATCAAGACTTGTCAAAACATTGTTCCTAAGGACTGTCCCGCAAATGACATTGACACAACCCCTCCCCTGTTAGAGAAAACTCCGCAGCAGGAGTATAAGCAAAAACTCCGGTCTAGTAAAATAAGTCAGTCAGTTTGATTGTATAAGTCCTCCCCTAGGTGAAACGGTTAGACTGTTTCTGACATGTATAAAATAGACCCCCATAGTGAGAGAGTTAGTCAAAACTCAAACCGATGTATCGTTTTTCTAAGTTTCATATTATTCATCAGCATAATGATTTCCTGCACTAGTTACGCATTTTTCCTGTGTTTTCCAGTTCCTCATGTAAATAAGCCTTCTAATGTTACAGTAGAGCACACGTTTAGTGATCTGCCTCCTCACGAATATTCATACCGCCTCGCTATGCGTAACAATACATTTATCCGCATGTTACATTATTCACACCAGACCAGCAATGCCACTAATTGTTGGGTGTGTGGTCGACTCCCCCCTTTCCAGACGTCAAAGGGAGTTCTGCCACTTTTTCCTTATCCTTTTTCACATAATGGTTCGTGTGGAGCATGGTCCACGTTAACGTCATCCTCGACAGATATGTCCTTTCTTAACAGCACATGTTTCCCAGACAAGAAAGGTCTCCCCCACAGAACAGGTTTAGATCTAGAAAATGAAGTGTACAATTTAGGTAACTATTCGTCGAATTTTATGGTCCTGAATGTTCAGTCTGATACTACTCCAGACTCACCTGCTATTTCAGTATTACCAGTCAAAGGCGAATTATGTGTCCGTAATTATGGTTCCGTACATGTAGGACATAGTGATTGTACTACTATTATCAAGTATAGTGACAGTGGGAAATCTATTTTTAAAGCTTCACGTCATTCTTATTTTGTTTGTGGTCAAACTGCATATGTTCGTCTGCCCCTCGATTGGGAGGGAACCTGTTACATTGCCTTCCTACTGCCACCTGTTTTTCTAGCCCCACCTGACTACCATAGGAATTCCTTCCTAGTACATACTAGACACAAGAGAAACCTCCCGATTGTCGATTATACTGAAACCGCTGCAGAGCAATTCATTGATATTGATAAAGGTGTGTTCCCTTATTTAGGTACAGTTGTAAACAGTAAGCTAATCCGTAGGTTAACAAGAACCCTTGAAGCTGTAGTAGATGAGACTGCCTCCGCTCTAGGTAACTTAACCGAAGAGCAATCCTTTATGAGAATTGTTGTGCTCCAGAATCGTCTCGTCCTTGACGTCATACTGGCCGATAGGGGCGGGGCCTGTAGAGTCATCGGATCCAGTTGTTGCATTTTCATTCCAAATAACGCGCCGTCTGTTTATTCAGCTATAACCAGACTTCATAAAATTGCCCATCTATTACACCAAGATCCAGGCACCTGGACATGGTCCGGTTGGTTCTGGAATATAATTTCCGCCTGGGGATGGAAAGTCCTGTCCTTTCTAGGTATCGCAATAGCGATCATATTCAGCTGCTGCCTCTGTATACAATGTGGCCCTGCGATTTGCGGCATGTGTGCTACCTCTTGTATTCCTAGTCCCAAGCCCCGTTCTAAATCTCGTTCCAAGACAATTCGAGATGAACAAATGGTACTGTATGAAATGATAGATGGTATCATGAATATTGATGTTTCCTGATGGAAACGTAGTGACAAGGAGGGAATGTGGAAAAGTAAATTTTGCCATGTTCTGTGTCCCTACGTGTCATCCATCATATGTTATGTGTGCATGACCAATATGCATATGTTATTCCCCATGTCCGATTCAAGACGCAATTATAGTTGTGTCCACCTCTGGTATGTCATTTTCCAGTCCCCGTGAATACTACGAATATCAGGCTTATGTAAAGCTATGTTGCCACGTTTCTCAGTGTGCACGTTATTTCATTATAAAGTCCCCGTTTCCAGGCCTCAACAGGGCCCGGACATCAGATTCAGCTCCTGTCTCTTGAGCCTCGCTGAGGAGTGATCCAGCCCCCACCTGTATCCTCGACCTTTCACTTACTTCCTGCCTCGCAGTCCCCGGTGCAGCTTGGCTCTGCCTCCGAGTCTGCCAAGACTATGTTATGATTCCAGTTATCAGTTTAGTCCTCCTTCTCTGCATTCCTAAGCTACTGAACTGCATCAATAGTTTCCGTCATTGTCTAGCCTATGCGGCTCCATATTAAGAGAAATACTGTATTTAATGGTCATTTAATATTCTTCATCACGCACTACATGTAGAATAAATGCATGCTCTAGTCTTAGAGTCAGTTAGCTTTTCCCCTCATGACTTCTAGTTTATATCAACATGTTCCCTAAACATTAGATACCAGATAGGGTTTAGGTACATGTCGCTCCGACCCTCCAGACTTTAGTCTCTGCTCCTAGCACAGAGTTCATAGCCCCCAGCTTCTCCTAGTGATACGTCATTGCCAGTTTGCGCGCACCATTAGGTTAGAGGTCCCGGCTCCTTAGGTAGCCCCCTCCTATGTTTCCGCCCATTCATGACATATTCTGTTACGTTTGCATCACATGTCTGAGTTACACCTTCTTTTTACTCTTATCTTTCGCGACTGCTATGCGTCACGCCTTCTGCTCCACCCACTGCTACGCCTACTGCAATGTAATGCTATGTGTTTGCGTTATGTATATATGCTCATGTAATGTTATTAAAAGTGAGCGCGCTCATCCCAGATCCAGCCCCAGCAGCTGCTGGGCCCTGTCATCCTATTCCTATGCAGGTTGTCCTGTTCCTGTCCTTATGCTGTATTAAACCTGCAAAAACTCCTACTACCTCGAATCTTGACTCTTATTTATTGAGCTATCTGTTATGATATATGTCTAGTCAAAAATAGGGTATTATTTATTTATTTACCACAAGGTGATGGGAGAGGCATACAAAAGGCGTCCACAGAATCCAGCGTCTTGACTCGTAATAAAGTGAACTGCATGGTTTGTGGGCGGTTTCTGATGCACAAAGCCCACTGGTAAATATGTTTCACCATTTAACATATATGGGGTATAAAGATGTAGTCCCTGATCTGAAGTCTGATATTAGTTGAATAACTTTCTAACGTACACTGCAGTTACAGAGAAAATTTCAACTACTAAATGAAGAGGGAAGACATAATGTATTAAAAGTGTCACTTCCAGGTTGGCTTTCCAAAAGAGCTGAACAACTGACTTGTTTTAAACACTAATGATATTAAAGCTGCAAATAAAGCCCATTAAACTTAAAGTCCATTTCAAGTTGGTCGTTTTTTTTTCTTAATCGACATGGACTCTGTAGAGCATGACTCAGTGTTATTTTAAATATTCCTGATCAGCACCATTGCACATAATCCAATTGTGGCATTGTGCCAGACACCACCAGTACTAATGGGAGTTTGTGAGGAACTAGACACTCACAAAGCACATCATGAAAAAGAAATTGCATCTATGTAGCTCAGTCCAACTTAACGCAGTACCAATTTTTTATTTAAGACCAATACACAAGGTTCGTCATCATGTTCATTAACAAAGGCCTTCCCTCTTGTTGCCCACAAAAGGGACGAAAATGATTCAAGTTTATAAGTATGGCAGCCATTTTAACTTTAACCCCTGTAAATTAGCAACTTACTTGCCCACTGAGGGTGTAGTTACTCAGCTGAGACACGGCGTAGGTAGATCTACACAGAGGACCTCCACACTGTGAAGGTGTTCTAAAGCGGTTATATATCGCCGCGGCGTTTCAGAGAGGGGCACAAATGGTGCATGAGCGTTCCATCTGAACAGTTGTGTTCTTTGGAACCCCACCCTCCATACGCCAGGTCAAGTGGTATGTTTCAATAAACTCGTTATGTCACCGTGTTGGCAGAACTCCCTCCACATTGTCTCATATTGATGGGCAAGAGTGACTAATACCCTTTTAACACCAAACTAAGTTAAGGGGGGTATCATAGGAGACTGGGACAGTCAGGCGTCCTGAAGAAGACCGAGGTGACCAATTATTTGAGGGCACGCAGAGGTCAAAACATGTTGACTGTAGCAGTAAAGGAGGGGAGCTAGGGGGTCCTAATACCCTACCTTAGCACTACCATCAATAATTTACTTTTAATCCTGACTTTGGAACCTATCAATAACGTTATACTTGGTATCCAAGAGCCAGTTTTAATCTCACTATTCCCTACTGCAATTTTTTGTTCGATCACTGTACCCAGTCTTGAGTTGTTGTGTTTGTTTGTGAACATTGTTGTCACTCTCAGTCTTGTGTTGTACTTTGTTCTTGTATTATTTGTTCCCCCTCCCTATGCTCCGCCCGTAGCGAGGCTACGCCCGGGCGTCGTAGCAGACCCGATGATGAAGCATGTCACACACATTGTGTGTGAGTGAGGGCAGTTTTTCATTATACACAAATGTGCCACTGCTTGTACACTCTTTATTTGTTTTGCTTTCCTCTCCACCCCTCTTTTGTGTATATTACATTGACTTTAGGGGGTTCGGTGGTGGAGTTTCATGTAGACCCTCTCCCCTTCTGTGTGTGGGGAAAAAGTTCTAAAGCTGTTGCCATTTCTAAGTGGGAAACAACCATAGCCATGATATTTAATAAGCATCTTAACATTTTTTACCCGCTTTTGATCTTTCTACTCCAGTGTTTCTTTTACTAATACCATTAGGTAGGTATATTCATAAATATCATTACAAAGAGTAAGTTACCCAGCTATGAAGGCTGTGTAGACATGCCCTTCTTAGTTTGTTATCTAGGTCAATGCATCTCTTCGCTGTTGAATTTCTAGGAGACTACCATGTTAATTGTACACATCTATTTGCGCTCGTTTCCAATGTCTTCTTTGCAAAATGGTTATTATAGTTGTGACCTGTATCTTGGATCGTCTTTACTGTTCAATGGTTATGCTGCGGTGACAACAAGAAGAGGTTTCATTCATTAAACTTATGTCTAATTTACTGGCGATGTCAACGCCATCATTAAAAGACTGAAAATATTCACAGTATAGTTACCAACTAAACTATGAGCAGATTTTGTATCCGTTTCATTCGAAATGCAAGATGAGCACACATCAACACGCACTCAGAAGCAGAAGGGGGCTGATTTAAAGGCTGCGATTGATTCAAAACATCTATGTCTGAGTACACACACACAAATATCCCACTGTTGTGCTAGATACCTCACAGGGGGAAGGGGTGAGTCACTTGAAGAAACAAAATGTATCACCGTTTTATCTTCCCCTAATAGACAGATGGACGAATTTGGAGTGTTTTATACGCCCTAATTGTAGACATGTATAGTTTACTAACCTAAAAGTATATGTTGGTCTTTGATAGTTAAGAGATGAAAATATAACTATGTCACTTGTACAGCTGAAAGGGGATAATGCACTTATCTAACACCTCAATATCAAAACTATCCTCTCTCAGGCTCTTGTATATGACTTAACAGACCTATTTAGGAACATATACGATATATAAAATTAAACTATTCAGATTCATATGAGTGAAAGCTAGTGTCAAAGGAGCCATGCTGCAGGGCTCAGGTATTTTTAAAGATATGTGGGAAACGGATCAACTTCAAACCAACGGACCAAACCATAAGATTCAAGAACGGACAAGCCAGGATTTGCAAAAACTAGACAATGTGAGCTATAATAAATAAGGGTACTTATTTTTGGTGGAGAGTGTTACTCTGGGTCCAGTCTTTCCGATTCTATGGTATCCAAGTAAAACTATATTATGAATATAAACGTTAGAGTTTAGAAGTCTAATTCAATACTATATTTATTGCAAATAAAGTTAAAAAAATCAAAAACAAATCATACTTTCTGGAGAAACAAAATTGAGAACAAATTGTTTTCCCCAAATGGGGAAAGTTAGCCATATTCTAACAGGAGATTCCAGGTATAACTGAAGTCTGTTACAGAAAAGATCAGACTTCACCTTCACTAAGAACTTCCTTTAGGAATGTTGCTAATTTTCTCTTGTGGTGAAACGATTTAGCCAGAAATTAGTTTTTTTTAAAATTTCTTTGTAATACATTTGTTTAATTGAACTTTTAACCTTCAACTTTTGTATTCACAATATATTTGAACAGAAATAGAACATGTATGCCCAATATAATACTACCCACCAAAAAATAGGTATCTTTATAAAATGTACTGGACCATGTTTAGTTAATAAGTCGGTTTGGGGATTTCTGAACTGGTGTGTTTGAGTTTGCAGTGATCAAGGCACCATTTGCTTTGCTTTGTAAGCCACAACAGCTGAGCACAAGGAAAATAAAACCAGCATTGGCATAGTCAATAGGTCTCGCTTTTGGGACCTTATAAGTATTAAGTTATGCAGCACAATATCCTTGGTGCAACAACATCAACTGTTGTATGGCTAAACACTTATAAGGTACCAAAGGCAAGACCTACTGGCTATGCCAATGCTTGTTTCTACTGCTGGAGATCACGCACCATGGTGAACTGTGAGGGCTTTTACTTCTGAGGCAAGGGTGAGGGAGCAGTGAATGGAGTTTCTGTACCACCAGTGCCGGGGGCGAAGTACTTCTAACGTGAAGTGCTGAGGGCCTCCTTACCTCATTCCCACCCCTCACTGGGCTCTAAACGCTGTCACTTTGCACCAACCGGAGGACCCCAACTTGCTGTGACCTCAAAGATACCCTTGCGACTCACGCACCTGTTTAGAGCTAATAGCCGGCATACCGCGCCCAGAGTGAGTGAGTGTGGGAGTATATGTGTGCATACGTGGGTGTGTCTCAAAAAGCACTCGTCTGCTCAGTGCAACAAGACCGCAAATGGACAGCACAGACAGGTGCCAAATCACTAATTCAGCATAAAGCACACCATCTCCGTCCAGGATTTTGAATTATGAATGACGTCGACACCGGAACGGAGCCCGGTGCCCGAAAGATGTTAAGTCACATCTGGGAGATGCAAGTGTATCATGCATCAAATGGTCAGTTATATCACTGTAGGCATCCGAAAGCATTTTTTCCCCGCGCATCTGTAGCTATGAAGTGAATACTGAGTTTCAAACTGCAAATTATAGATTTAACACCTTTTATATATAGTTTAAGGAGCTGCATTACACATCCTGGGAAAACTATTCTACAGTTATCCAAATCAGTTTCAGGATAAGATACTAACATCACCCGCACTTTCTTGTGGGATTTGAGCCTGTGTCTCGGATTCGTTTTGCGTTTGTTATGATTAATGTTACTCTGAGAGGGGGAAGAGTCTCTTTCGTGCTTTGGGTATTAAAATCGCCTACCTAGACCAACTGTATCATACTGGGCACTATACAAAAAAAATACTACATTGACTCCGACTAGGTTAGTTACCTTCATCGTGCGTACAAGAGAGAAAACTAGGTTTAAGGATAGTCACATTTCTGTAGATGTCTGTTTCTGTGCGTACATCTTTAATAAATCCAGGGGTGTTCCGTGTTCTCACTCTTACACGTGCAGCCTGTGAAAGTGTGATTAGTGATTCAGGTTGACGGGAACCAAGACAGTTTAAGACCCGAAAGGGGCATGTATATTTGCTTCCGTGAGTTTGATTCAACAGAAAAGGAGGCAGGGGATGAAAGAATGAGATCCGGCAGAAGGCAGGGGATGAAAGGATGAGATCCGGCAGGAGTCAGGTGTCTTAACCCGACATGGTTTTTCACAATCCATTTCAGCTACACTTTTTGCAGTTTCTCAGTTATTTTGTGCGTGGGACTGATACATGACTCAATAGTAAAATGCCTGCTTATAGACACAGTGTAGGTTAGCCCATTTCTTGTTTTTTTTTCTCATTATTTAAAGGGAAAGAGTCGAGAACAACTGACAAAAAACGGACGTGTCCAGTGTCACACAATTTGGTTACATGGGGAAGACGGGATCAGAGCTCCGGGGAGTCGCAGAAAGGCACGTGCAAACAAGCGCGTGCGGCCACGCTGAATTAAACCGATGGCCCCTGCGCGCCGCTGCTCGCTCCTGCAAAGTGGATGCCGCCAGACGCACAAGTGTTTGAAAAGTGCTGATCGATTCCAAAAGGTCATCTTCTAGAGCAGCGCATGCTCGCTGCACTAGGCTCGACCTAAAAATCAAGAAAGGAGGGAATAAAATAGTGACGGGATTAACCGTATGCACAGCTGCTGTAGTGCTCAACAACATTACTGGTGTTCATTTAATTAGTCAACAGGAACATCAATAACTTAATGGAACATTCAGATTAAATAAAGAGGATTCTGTGAGAGTCTCCAAAATCTCCCTAGTAGGTAGAGGCCCATCTTTGGTATTCATTAAGGCTTTCATCCTCTATTGTGGCCCTTTAGCTACCTCCTCTTCCTTTCAACGCACGCACTAAAACCCCTCCGAATTAGCTGACAAGTTCTGCATGCCTGTCTTGCTGTTGTGAATCTATCTAGGACCCTAATTAGATATCCCCGATTCATGCCCTTATTTGGTTATAACAAACATACCCCTATAAAGGCATAAGAATCATGTCCATATTTAGGCATAGCCAATGCAGTCCAAATACGGCAAGGCTTCTCCCATAGACTCCTAGAAAGTACAACGTGTTCTTTAAACAAACCAAGCCTCCAGCAGCCCAGGAAATACCCTGCTTTTGTTTTGATTTGCACAAGAACTCCTGGAGTCCAGAAAGAACTGTTAGTTCTTAGTGACGTCTTATGTCCAACCTTACGTCAAACACGGCGCCTTCAGGTATAAATATACCAACGTTGCCTTAAGGAAACACACGGTGGTTTGGAGCAGAGCGGCTATCTACTTGCCCGACGCCCAGCTGATGCGAGTGCTGAAGGAAGCCGACCCTCTCATTTGACGCACTGAGAGAGACGCGGTCTTTTCTCCTGCCGAGAAATCCAGCTCCGGTGTTTCCAGTCACCCTTGCGGGTTGCTGGGAGATCAAGTCCTGAGACACGAGATACAAGACCTCCTTCATTCTATAACCAAGGTACGGAGCTGACTAAAACCTTAAGAGATTTCTTGATTCAGATTCTTGGCAAAAAACCAACTTAACCTAAACTGCAACTTACTTACTCCTTCCCACGTATTAGGTTTAGGTCAGGTACACCGGGGTAGGCGTATATTAGAAGCACCAGTTGAGTACGTTAGTCAATGTTTTTACGTATGTATATATTTTATCCGTTTTAAAGTATCATATGGCTAAGAAACCATATCAATGCTTTTACAGTATTATTTCATAATACTTTTACTGTACGCACTTTACTTCATGATAAGTATTGCAACTGTGGCAATTCATTTCTCTTGCATGAGAAAGAAGACTGATCAATAAATAACAACATTTATTGAAAACGCCCGTCTCTCTATTTCTCTGCACTCCTGATGAAATTAAGCATGCACGATTGACTGAGTGAAATAGATGTCTATTGTTTTCACACGACTCCAGAGATATACTCTTTATTCTGAGGGAGCAAAGTTGTCTGTTTATGCGGTTGTCAGAAGCTAATCCCTTCTTGTCTATTCAGGGAAGTTAACTCCTTCCTGTTTACTCGAGAAAGTTTCTAGTGACCTCTGAGCTAGCTGGCAAACCTAATTAAGTCTAACATAGTCAGTAGAGACCTAGATGACCTCAGTCCTACGTCTAAACTGCGGTTTATGTTATTCCAATGCGCAGAGCCTATTGGGAATATAGGAACTACACTACATTGCCAATACTGTGAATTCAAATTAGAGTTGTGTATATAAACTGAAACATTTGCTAAAGTACTAGGCCTCCCTTACTATGTATTTTCTTGTCCTGCACACCTCAAAGCTTTCCTCTGTTGAGTCATTTACTGCATACAATTACATATATGGTCTTACAAAACACCAATTCAGCTTCTTCATTTTAGTTAGGACCATAACCTGAACAACTGCCCCCATGCCTAGACTAGGGAAAGAAGATTTGCTAAAAACATGATCCCAATTTGCAGCTTGAAAGCTTTACTTTTAATATGATTAGTTTTGTGGTATATACACTTTTAAAAATGTGAATTTGCTTTGAAGCTTTTAAACTATTAATTAGGGTGTAAAATTAATTAACATATGACTATAGCTAGCAGTTTTCCATTTGTAATGGTTTTACACATAAATCCAGGTAAAAAATAATGTCTCCCCGTGCTACTTTCTTAAAAAAAAAATATATATAGACAAAAACGTGATTTTCTGGGTGTTTCTCCGTGTTGGTTAAACGTAACTAGCAATTCAATAAATGTGCATACTGACTGTACAAAGAGTTTGAAAAAAAAGGATGAAGATGGCTTAAGTAAGTTTAAAAAGCTGCATGTTGGTCTCTGTTTTTTCCCTGTCCTCCTGCCCAATTCACACACACTTGAAATGTTAAAGATGGAGGGTAAACGGCTGTGCAGGACTATTTGGGACTAACAAGCTCTGAACACTTTATCGAAGTCCCCGCACAAAGGTTTAGAAATAATTATGCGCGACCTGCATAAGCAATAAAGGATTCGGGGATTTTGTTCAGGGATTCTGAAGTCACAGCAGGGACCAACAAGGAACTGCACAAAAAAGCTAGCTAGGCCTTGCAGTGTTCTAACGGTCCATTCAGTTGAGCAGCTACTGAGCTCCCATACGATAGAGCAACCAGATTCAAGCACGTGGCTGACTTCCTTCATCCTAACATATTGAATCCTATATGCTGGAACAGCCGAAGATTGCCGCCTGGCTAAACTGCTGTATTGTGAACATAAGTAAGCGATATCCGATCTGAACTTGGAAGCGTTCCTGCTTGATAATAAGTGCACTGTGTGTTGACACCTATCACACCTCCTTTTCTACAAACGTCCCATTCCTTTATCTGTCAGGTACTCACAAGGACTAATTTCTCGATATCTTACATAGTTAGTTTGTTTCACTGAACACGCCCAAGTATCAAGGTGTGTCTTTGGGCTTAACCAAGCACGATCAAGCGCCCCGCGATGTGACCACAGAGTAAAGAAAAGTCCTCAAAGCCTCTTGTGCAGCACATGCAAAGGATTTTTTTTAATAAGGAGTGGTAATTGGGGCATATTAAAATGTTTAACTTTGACCCCCGAATAGAGCCGCACCGCCGAAATTATGAATGTTTCACTAGAAAGAATTGATAGCGCAATACACGAATATAATAAAGTATGTGGTGCAACGAAAACAAACTTTTGTTCTATTCAGCTACCACAGTAGGCCTTTCCCCTTTATTCCCATCAGCAGAACTTCAACTACCACTCACCCCAGCCTTACACAAGCAGTCATTTCTGCTGTCCCTGTATGAGAAAGCACCTGTGCCACAAATCTCACTGCTTGTAAAACTTCAAAGGCTAAGGAACACCAAAATAAGCAGGGACAACAGGAAAGAAACCACATTTTGGCCACATCCCCTGAGCAGTTACAAACCTATCAATTTCAGGCAGCGAAATTATACAAAACATTCCACCAAAATGTAATATGTCAAAATGTCTCCTTTACGAACAGCTCGGGCTGTTAATTCGACTGATGCAGAAATCGGTCTGAAACCAAACTGTAGGTCATAGGTTTGATTTCTGGCAGGGCCCACTCTGCATTCCATCCCTACAGACCTCAGTAATATAAGCTTGACGGAGTTGTAGAAAGTGTCAATGTTAATACAGTGCTATGTTGCCCATGATACTGTGGCTGCAACTGGAGGCAAAGCACTACAGACTGGTTAAACTGGAGATTTTGTCTAAGTTATCTGCGCTGCATTAGGGTGCATTACAAGCTCCCCTGAAATTTCAATGGAGCCAGTAACAGGAGCTACCGAAAGCATCGAAATTCTGAGACCACCATGAATTCCGTAGGCATCCAACTGAAAGCAGCCAAAACTTATGGGTAACACAGTAGGGAGAGACTCCGACATTACTGGGGTTGGTTTGGAGTTAATCGAACGTGGAATTATCAATTTCCAAGTAAATTCCTCATTTCTCAGGGGAGTCGCGGGTTTCCTCATTCCAGTGCTTTCGCACCGACTTTACTCTGAGGGTGAGGACTTATCACTCATAATGCGCCACTCCGAGGTTTAAGAACAGTGGATGACGCCTTAGCAGATCTTTCTCAAAAGTCACAAATGTCAGGCCGCCCCATCATCAACAAAGAAATCACAAAAAGCAGCAGCAACATTCATCCGACGACAGATCCCGGGGGCGGGGGGACTCGGCCACATTTCTGTGGTCTCCCACAGGAAGGACTGTTGAATAGGCCTGTTTCCTTCATAATATCACTTTCTTGCCCTTGTGGTTACTGATTGACCTCATCAGCAGAAGTGCCCTCCTTACCCCGAGCGGTTACATTTGTTCTACACAGTAAAGCAGAAGCCGAACTCAATCAAGTCCCATTCTGAAACGTACCCTGAAAATTATGAACGGACGTGTACATTTTGATTTTTAAAGTAGTGTACACTGAGAACAGATGTATCCAATTCACAAAATAACCAGGCATTGTGATACATACAATTGCAGTAGCGTACACTGGGGTCAAATGCATCTAATTCACAAGGTGGCCTGGATGCTGCTAGAAACTGCAGACTAGGGCAGCACAATATAAGGGGGTGAATGCATTTAATATACAGGATAGCCGAACCCTACAATGCAGGCACCCTGGCAGCAGCCAGAAGCAACCAACTGAAAAGAAAGCCCAGCACTAACGGAGACCAGGGTGGCAGTATACACACTGAGACAAATAATAATAATAATATCCACATTTGTAAAGCGCACAATCCCCATTAGGGTCTCTAGGCGCTGGGGGCCGTCAGAAAGATTAAGCAAGCTATTGCCCAGAGTCACATGGTGCTGGGCTAATCTGCCGCCGGTGCCGGGGATCGAACCGTGATCCCCAGATCCCGGAGTCAGTCGCCCTGGCCGCGGCGCCACACCTCTTCATTTAATACATTTAATTCAGAAGATAGCCAGACCCAAACGGAGACCAGGGCAGCAATTTACACACTGAGACAGATACATTTAATTCAGAAGATAGCCGACACTAACGGACACTAAGGCAGCAGCGTACACATTGAGACAGATACATTTAATTCACAAGATAGCCGACAAGAACGGACACCAAGGAAGCAGTAAACACATTGAGACAGATACATTTAATTCACAAGATAGCCAGACATTAACGGAGACCAGAGCAGCAGTATACACACAGAAAAAGATGCATTTAAATCACAAGATAGCCAGACAGTTGCAGAGACCGGGGCAGCAGTGTACACACCAAGAAAAATGCATTTAATTCACAAGATAGCCAGACAGTTGCAGAGACCAGGGCAGCAGTATACAAACTGAAACAGCCATCATTTTGTGTTCACCAGCCAGTGAAACCAACCCCCCATGCCTCCCCTCCGCCCAGCAACAGGGATATTCTACATCAGAGGTTGCTTCTGTGAGCTGTTTAAACTGTGTTTATAAGAGCCCCTGCACTTTGTTTTTTGGCCAGCAGAGGGAGTAAAGTAAAGTTTTATTCAAACAATATTGTTAGATTTCAAGTTAGTGAGGCCTTTACCTGCAGACGTTCAAAGTGTGGATTGAGCCTGTCTGTCTCCTAGGAGATTCTGAACAGGAGAAGCAGCTCCCCAGACCCCACCCCCAGGCCAGCAGACTATTGGCTATTCAGCTACCAGCCAATTCTGAGTCTGCCCCACACACTTGCCCAGGCCCCTTAAGTCTTTGCTGGGTGCACCCCAAATCATTCTCCTCCATCTTGTGGGTTGCAGCCTTCCTGTGCCCCAGATTGTGAGCAGAGTCCAGGAAGTGGTAAGGAGATAGACTAGTGCCGGCTCTTCCCCAAAACAAAAGTTGTTAAAAAAACGATTTTCCCTTACTGTGATTACTGTCTTTACCTGTGGTTGTTACAGTTTAAAATTGTGGTTTTAACCTGCCTGTGATTGCATATTTTATCACCTGTTTTGTGTTTTAAACTTGTGATTTTCGCTGCCCATGATTGCTTTCATTTAACGTGTTGAATTGTGGGATTTGCAGTCCAAACTCTGTAGTTTATCCCTCTCATTCCTGGTGACATTTCCTTTTTCCCTCCAAATTTCTCCTCTGACCTGAATGTTAAAACAGTGCACCCCTAGCCACCATTTTGTGTTCACAAGCCCGTGAAACCAGCCCCCCTGCCTCCCCAACCCAGCAACAGGGATATTCTACATCAGAGGGTGCTTCTGTGAGCCGTTTAAACTGTGTTTACTAGGGACCGTGCACTTCGTTTTTTGGCCAGGAGAGGGAGTAAAGTTTTATTCAAACAGTATTGTTAAATTTCAAGTTAGTGAGGCCTTTACCTGCAGAAGTCCAAAGTGTGGATTGAGCCTGTAGGTCTCCTAGGAGATTCTGAACAGGAGAAGCAGCTCCCCAACTCCCTGGCCAGCAAACCTTATCTGAGGTCGCTAGGACCTTATATGGTCTGCTAGTGGTTGGTACATGTGTACACTGATTGGTTGCTGATTCTTGTATTTCTATTGGATTAGGGTTAGTGTTCTCATTGGTTGGGTATTTGAGGGTTCTGATTGGTTTCTGGGTCTGTGATTCAATCAATGTAGGGTTGGGACTGGGGCTAGGGTTAGGATTTCTATTGGAAGTAGGGACTATGGCTTCCTATGTTATTGGTTGTCGGGAGTAGGGTGGGACTAGGGCTAGGGTTAGACCTTTAATTGGAAGTAGCGATTAGGGCTTCTGGTGTGATTGGTTGCTGGACTAGTTGTGGGATTAAAAGTAGGGTTAGGCTTTCAATTGGAAGTCGGGAATAGGGCTTCCTGTACCATCTGATACTCGCAAGAGTTTTGTTCGCGCTATATAAAACCTTCAAAATAAATTGGTTGCTTGGACTTGAGTTGGGACTACTGGTAAGGGTAGGGCCTCTATTAGACGTAGAGTTCAGGATTTTTGAACTGATTGGGTGCTTGGACTAGGGCTAAGATTGGCTGTAAGGACGTGGTCTCCTATTGGTTCTGGATTTTAAGGCTAGTGTTGTGATTGAATAGTGCTAGGGTTCCCATTGGCTGAAGGGGTCACCTGATTACTAGGGCTATAAAAGGCCAGGGTTAGGGCGTCTCAGCCCGGGCGTTGAGGCTAAGGGTGGAGAGGCTAAGGGCAGCTGCCTGTTTGAGACTATTAAGGGCGGAGAGGACAAGGGCAGAAGCCTGTTTGAGCTTGTTAAGGGTGGAGAGGACAAGGGCAGCTGCCTGTTTGAGCCTGTTCGAGACTGACCAGGGCCAGGGCCAGAAATGCTGCCCATTTTCCCATTTAGCAATACCCAGCCCACAACATCCACATCCACATCCACAAACTTAAGGTACTCATGGATCAATATATTCATCACTTTCTTCAAATGTAGCATTTCCAATGCACTACCCTATTTCTAAGCCTATACATCTATCAATATATCCTCTACATCCACTCACATTTATCCCAAACCCCATACCACTATTATGATCCTCAAAATAACCCTTTCTTGACTCTCTCCTACTCTACCCCTCCTTGTATCATCTGACACCTCTTTCTACTATACCTATCCCCCAAAACAAACCTTTCTAAACTCTTCCCTCTGACTCCTTCCCTCCAAAACTCCTTTTTACTCATCCAAAAGCCTCCTCCTACTGCTAAGACCTAAAAACAAAAAAAATCAAAAAAAAATCCTTCACTCTTTTATCCCTCCACTATCCTTTTTAATCAAAATTAACAGACTAATATGTTCACTTCCCAAATTCCATATTCAACTATACTAAGTCACCACTAATCCTTTATGGGTTTCGGAGTGGCGTGCTTCAACACCCCATCATGGGTAACAAGTGCTATATGAATGCAAACCTTTCTTCCCCTTTTATCCCCCCGCTATCTTCTCACTCCAAATAACTGACTAATATCCACCACTGAGATTACTTTCATATTTCACCATACTAATTCACCACTAATCCTTTATGGGCTTCTGGAGTAGCGTGCTTAAACACCCCATCAGGGGTAACAAGCGCTATATAAATACAAACCTTTTTTCCTCCTCTATCCTTCTGCTATCACTCCAAATCCAAATAACTGACTAACCTATCCACCACTTAAAATGTACTTGCATGTTTCAGTATACTAATTCAACACTAATCCTCTATGGGTCCTGGAGTAGCGTGCTACTCGCCGAAAAAGCGCTTTGACACCTCGTCAGGGGTAGTAAGCGCTATATAAATGCAATCACAATACAATACTTAGATCAGGCTAGCAGGTTACACTAGGGGCTGATGCATCTAATTCACAAGATCACTTCAGAACATTGTAGCAACAGCGTTTACCGGGGAACAAATGCATCTAATTTACAAAACAGCCTAACACTACATACAGAGAGTAGTAATAAGACAAAGGCAAGAGTGCAGATAAGGGAGAACAGATGCACCAAACTCTCAATCCCCCATACAGTGAGATCAGAGCAGCACCATACATAGGGTTAGATGTATCCAATTCACAAGACAGTCAAACACTACAGACACTAAGACTTATCAGGGCAGCAGCATACACTGGGTCAGAAAAATATTCCACCAGAGAATCTGACACCGCAGAGACTAACTCAAACCTGGGCAACAATTTACACTTTGGAACAATGCATCTAACCAACAGGACTGCCAGAAACTGCGACCTGTAATATAGAACAGGGCATGGTGTGCACCAGGAATGCATTCACCCATTCCATCAGATATCAAGATGCTGCATTCTAATATAAAATAGGGCATGGTGTGCACCGGGAATCCATTCATCCATCCATTCAACCAGATAGCAAGATACTGCATACACTAATAGAGACAAGGACAACAACTGGAGACCTGTATCTAATCCTATCGGATAGCCAGAATCTGCAGATCAACACAGATCCAGGCAGCAGCCTGCACTGGGGAAAGATCCCTCAGATAACCAGACACTGTGGAAACCAACACAGACCAGGGCAGCAGCAGACACCGGGGACAGATATATCCAATCCACAGCTAGCCACACACTGTGAAAACCAACACAGACCAGGACAACAACAGATATTGGGGACAGATATTTCTAATCCATCAGATAACCAGACACTGTGGAGGCCAACACAGACCAGGCCAGCAGCAGACACCAGGGACAGATATGTCTAATCCACAGATAACCAGACACTGTGGATGCCATCACAGACCAGGGCAACAGCAGACACTGGGGACAGATAGATCTAATCCATCAGAGAACCAGACACTGAGAAAACCAACACAGACCAGGGCAGCAGTAGACACCAGGGACAGATATTTCTAATCCACAGATAACCAGACACTGTCAAAACCAACACAGACCAGGGCAGCAGTAGACACCAGGGACAGATATATCTAATCCACAGATAACCAGACACCGTTGAGGCCAACACAGACCAGGTCAGCAGCAGACACCGGGGTCAGATATCTAATCCACAGATAACCAGACACTGTGGAGGCCAACACAGACCAGGCCAGCAGCAGACACCGGGGACAGATATATCTAATCCACAGATAACCAGACACTGTGGAGGCCAACACAGACCGGGCCAGCAGCAGACACTAGGGACAGATATATCTAATCCACAGATAACCAGACACTGTGGAGGCCAGCACAGACCGGGCCAGCAGCAGAAACTAGGGACAGATATATCTAATCCACAGATAACCAGACACTGTTGAGGCCAACACAGACCAGGTCAGCAGCAGACACCGGGGACAGATATATCCAATCCACAGCTAGCCACACACTGTGAAACCCAACACAGACCAGGACAACAACAGATATTGGGGACAGATATTTCTAATCCACAGATAACCAGACACTGTGGAGGCCAACACAGACCGGGCCAGCAGCAGACACCGGGGTCAGATATGTCTAATCCACAGATAACCTGACAGTAAGGGACCTAACACAGACCCAGATAGTACCATACATTTGGAGCAGATCAATGTACCCCACCATACAGACAGCACGAGCTGCACCACAGACTAAAGATACTCATAAGTAGATTTGCTCAATGACTACGCTGCAGTGGTCTGGTACCGAACCTTACACTGGCTTTTCATGTCAAAAGAAAAACTACTACTTGACATTAATGATCAGAACCAGTTCAGCACAGCAGCAGGTAAGGGTGGGAGGTTGTGATGGGTTGGTGTGTTGAAAGATAAAAATAGCGGCCCAGAATGTAATAGCCTTTCTCCTTTTAGTTTCTGGGGAAAGCCAAGCTCTACTAGACAGCAAACCCATGGTTCTGGAGTGATAAAATAGACCCAAGGAAGCACTTTCTCCACTTTCTCACACTTAAACAGGACTCAAGGGAGCACAGAGGAGCGGCCGTGTGCTGAATCCAGCCAGGATGACACATTCGGCCTGTAGCTGGGGAAAGGCGTGTATCGCTCCGGAACAGGGGAGGGTTTGTAGCCGCCTGAGCAGGCCACTTTGTTTGATAATCCCCTGGCGGCTGCTGCGGTGTTAGCAGAAGTTCAAAGCGGCCGGCCGAAAGTTACAGCCCTGTTTATCTGCAAATGTCCCAATTCCCTGCGCCGACTTGAATAAATATTCGCGCTCTAACACTGCCTGAAGGAGCTTTCTCATCCACGTGAGCGTGTGCGTGCAGCCCGTACTTACACACCACAAACCTTTCATACCAGTTTTGTGTCAACAAAGAAACACGTTTCTGAGGGAGTAGCGAGGCCTGCTTGTCCCTGGATGAAGGCTGCTATTTATCAAAACGTAAACACTGTTAAGGCCACTGGGCTCAAAACCTGCGCTGTTACTTGGAAGAGTATTCCAAGGAGGAGAAGTGGGCGGGAAAGGAGCATATCCCCTCTCTGCCCCAACAAAACAGACAGTCATACTCCATGACTGGGCAGATTTACTTTATAATCACCAGAACTCTAGTGAAGGCACCCGGCCAGACCAGACCGGAACCAATGGTCCTATAAGACGGTGCTCGAAGTGAACATAGGGTTGGTTTCTTATTCGCAGGGGACAGGTTTCCCTGAAATATTAAAGTATGACCGTATATATATATATTTTAAAGCATTTTTGTGTGTGTAATATCATGTGAGAGACTGAAAGTAAAGGATTGCTGTTCTCGATGGGGGTTTACAGCGAGAACTGCAGAAGGGCGGGGTGGCAGGATAAAGCACCAGGGTTGGTGCTTTACGGTGGGAAGTGGAAGGGTGCTATGGAGATGCCAAGAAGGAGTTTAAAGGAAGAGTGTGGACTGAACTGGGGGTAGAGTTGGAACTTTTCAGAGGTGGTCCGGCATGCGGGTGGCTACCCCGCTATGAGGTTTTACACTGAGAGATGCGCTCGGCTCTTTGCAGAAGAGCAGATTGTGTGGAGTCCTGAAGGCCCGAACTGGCCTTCCAGATTTCTTTGTGTATATTCGTTTTTAAAGTGAACGATCTCTACATATAAATGCTTCTTGGTGGTTTCCAGGGGTCCCAGTAGCAGTGTTAAGATGTGAATGGACTAACGTGAAACGATTCAAAGTAAAGCTGCCATGCCACCTACGTACACGACGGCAAGACTAGCTGCAATCGTAGTACTTAAACAGATGTTGAAATCCTCAAAGAACCATCCACATGATCTTTTTACTATCTGAAGAAATCCATATTGTGGCCTCATAAAATAGAGTAGGAACTACTTTTGCCTATTAAAAGATGAACTTTAACAGCAGCACTGCTGGGTCTTCAAACGTCCTAGTAACACTGCTGAGATTGCTGAAGGTTAAGTAGACCACTGTTAACTTGGCACATATAAAGGAGGCCACAAGAGCTTGGCATCGACCATTCAGACCCAGCATGTTCCAGCTCTTCGTCCCTTTATAGCAAAGCTGGTGAAATTTAGAAACTGTAAAAAGCATGAGTTATCGATCATCAAATGATACTCCTTACCATATTATCTAGAAAGATTAACAGGGAGCACTGTAGAACTAACAGGGAGCCCTGTAGGAACAACAAAGAGCCCTGTAGGAACACCGAGGAGTGACCAATGAAGGCAGCGTTGCAGGAAAACAGGGACGTGTGACTGGCTTGATCTCTGAGGACATTTCCTAGCCTACCATACACAGTGTGGAATTAGCAAATTAAAGGGCAGGTTACATAGAATCAATACCCATCGTTAGAATTGAACATTTATGTTCGAATGTCGGTCCATTTGAGGCCCTCTAAAATACTAGAATTGCCTTTTCATTCCCAAGAACTTCTTTTTATCCCAATTTAAACAAGTAGGGAGTAAAATACTGCAGATGGTGGTAAAGTGTTCTTCCCAGCTAGGTGGGACAATGGAATGCTCCAAAGCCTCAATTAATTGGTGTATAGGAGTTCTCCATAGTTCAAAGGGGAGAAACGGCCAATTTCTCTGAGCTGACCTCCAAGTATATAAAGAGGTTTACCACATCAGCCCACAAACGTAGAAGGGGCTCCAAACCGTGCCACAACGCCAACAGGAGTCTCGAGCCACAATGCCAACAGGAGTCTCAAGTGTGTGGTGCTACAGCAAATGAAATGTTCGCTGCCCAGGGACCTGTTCGAAAGCACAGCCACAGGAGGTTCACCCCAACCTTCGGAATGGTTTGTGGACTGGCAAGTTGCAGGTAAATGAGACAATTTGCATAATACGAGATGACACCCTATACTGTTGCAACAGTGTTCTGCAAGGAGGCAGAATGGTATCTGTCATCCCTACATGGGGCCATTGGTTGTGGAAAAAACAGTCCACTTGATAGGAAACACCGAGAGAGAGCTCTACCTAAGCTTCTACTTGCAACTACCCTTAAGTGTGCAGATTATAAGAGGGATTGTAAAGCATAAAATACATTGTTTCACTTGTGTAAATTTCCAGCATGTGTTACATAAAATACATATCCATAATTTCACCAATAGAAATATTTTATGCCCACCTAATAGAAAACGTAACATTTATAGGGTGAAAGTCAAGTTGTTGTGTCACAATAAGCTCCTAGTAGAAATGTACACTCTCTGACGTAAAAGCAACACCTATTCTCCAGATAAAATAAAAAAAATCAACGATGTATGAAACGAATAGTACAGAGGTTGAGGTCCAATAGGGCCAAAACCTGTATGAGGTTGTTAGCATTCTCCATTTAGAGAGGACCACATATGGCTGGGCTGTTGAACAGGACCAAACCTGGCTTGCTTGTGGCAGGTTTGTCTCTGGATAGCACAGTAAACAACAATGATGGACCAGAATGCTGCCACGGAGCAATTACCGGTGGCTAAGATTCATTTGAACATTCCACCCATCACTATCACGTTCTCTATTTAAGTGAGGTATGTGAACCTCTTGTGCGATATTGCAAATTAAATTATGTTAATTAGACAGCCAGCATAGAAGCTGCTGACTCTACTTAGCATTCAAGTTCTTTGCAGGAAACTTGCACCTGCCAACCGCTATCACTGTTATCCAATACCTATCACTTAAAGGCAAGGAAAAGCCATGGGAGCCAATGTTGATGCGACCAGATAGTGGAATTAGCTCCCAGGTGTCACATAAAACGCAACTGCATGACCAAAAGCATCTACGTTACTTACGAAAGTAAACTATAGGTACATGAATGCATCTTTTATTTCACATGTCTTTTGCAGCAGAGAAGTGCTTCACCCTGAGCACCTTAAACCAGTAAATCCACACACAACCCAGAGCTGCTGGGCAGGGTCCCATTAAAATAGTTTGATCATACCAACATGATGATATGAACAAGTAGGCTGCTAAGAAGAGGACGCACACGACAACTTTACCTTCAGGCGATTCGTTAAGAATATATGTAACTTTAACATAGTAAAACAGGATTAAAAAGGGAAAATGAGAAGGGATGTATTTCTACAGAAAATATGGTCTAAAGGCTCAGCAAATTGGAAGAAGCAACCTAAATTCGTCAAAGAAAAACTTTTAAAATGTTGGTAAAGTTAGTGAAGGTTAATGGGAAGGAGGTGATGAGAGCAGCACAGGTAGGCACCGAAAGGAGGGACCGTTTGTCACCCACCCCCCATTTTCTGTCCCCACTGGACTCAGTTACAAGTTTTGTCCAACTCACTCATAGCTGTACCATTTGCTCCGAGGTCACCGTCCAATATATCTATGCTGTATTTATACTGGCTATCACATGTTTGATGTTTTGCTATGTATTGTTATTATAGCATAATTAATCATGATCAAAGAAATTATCAGTGTTGACACTTAAAGGATTGCAACACCCCGCTTTAAGACTCACCTACTAGACAGCACATGTTTTATCTGTTGCAAGACATATTGGGAGCTTACCAAGAACATACAGGGACACGGAGCTCACTCATTCCTTTCCATTAGTTGGCTTTTCTGACACTCATTTGCCAGCTTCTTATTCGTGTCTCAACTTCTCAATTTTATGTTTGCCCCTCCATGGAGCATTGCACCTTTACCATTACTTTTGATTGGCTTGCTTCTTTTCTTCCACTGCTTGCTTATGAAGCACTATTTTTTCCTCTTCAGTTAAGTATTCAATAAGAGTGCATGTTATTTCCAGCGGTCTCCCTCTTGTACTTCTGTCACCCTGCACTCCATAATGCTGTCTGTTGTCCATGTGCTTCTCCCCACCCTCTCTCCATGTCGCGCTCAACCCAGTGTACTTTCCACCAGTTGTTATCTGTCCCATGTGCTTCCTCCCTGCCTACACCACACCACTCTGTAGCCCATTGTCTCCTCTCCAACCATGCCCTCTCTTTTGCTTTTCCCCACTCACAACCTACTCTCCAAATTTCTTGTACTCCCTTCCCCGTACTCCCACAGTTGCCTGCTTGACTGTTTGCTTCTCCCCCGCCCACTCTATGTTGCTCTCTCGCCGGTTGCTTCTCTTCTCCCAACTGCACCCTCCATGTTGCTTCTGCCTTCCTTGTGTTGCAAGTGATCCGACTCTGGTTCCCGTGAGTTTGTATGCATGCGCATGACTGGTGTCCACAGCTACAAAATAACACGGGTGGCAGCGTGAACGGCTTCTTTTTTATTTTTTGGCCATGTTGCACAGCATCTGGAATGCCATAGGCTGAGCCAATACGTCCAAAAGGAGAGGTCTATTGGCTTTGCTATTACTTGTTTATAATGTGCCCCCTTTCCTTTCATATTCACTTATTTAGCACTGATATATTCTCCGGTCAACAGTCTACCTTTTTTTATACACATGTTTTTGTTCTTTCACGCACAGTACAAAAAATAGCAAAACATGTAGGTTTGTTTTACTCATGAGGCATTTACTTGTCATTGTCTTTCTCTGTTAATACTTTCCTCAAATGAAAAAATATGACAGTAACTTCCTAATTTCTCCCTACATCTACTTCAGGTAAAACTATCACATCCAATGCTGCATGATCATGTGCTAGTATTTAAGTGGTAGTACTGCAATTCTGAGGCAGAAACCAAAACTAAGAGTACAAAAAAAAAAAAAATCAAAAGGAACATGGGCAAAGTCAATGGGCCTGCAGGGCATTGGCGGACATTCTTTTGGTGCTGCCATTCCTTGTTTAATTTTATCATGCTGCTGGGCCCTAACCAATATAACAAGCATTGGAAATGCAATAGGTCTCGGATTTATTTGGGTTAGAGCTAATGGCATTGTAAATGGCAATGTCTTTTAGCCATGTATTATGGAGTGTATGCATGTGGTGTGTAATGTGGTTTGGATTGGAATTGTTCAGCCTGCACACTCACAAACTGTTCACCCTGCACACTCACAAACTGTTCACCTTGCACACTCACAAACTGTTCACCCTGCACGCTCACACATTGTTCACCCTGCACGCTCACACACTGCTCACCCTGCACGCTCACAGACTGTAAACCCTGCACGCTCACACACTGCTCATCCTACACACACACACACTTCACACTCTGCACTCTGCACTCGCACTCTGCACACTCACTCTGCACTCACTACTCTGCACTCACTACTCTGCACTCACTACTCTGCACTCACTACTCTGCACTCACTACTCTGCACTCACTACTCTGCACTCACTACTCTGCACTCACTACTCTGCACTCACTACTCTGCACTCACTACTCTGCACTCACTACTCTGCACTCACTACTCTGCACTCACTACTCTGCACTCACTACTCTGCACTCACTACTCTGCACTCACTACTCTGCACTCACTACTCTGCACTCACTACTCTGCACTCACTACTCTGCACTCACTACTCTGCACTCACTACTCTGCACTCACTACTCACTACTCACACTAGAAATGCATGCCATGTCCGCTCTAACCACAGCCAGTGCAAGCATTGCTCGCGCTAGAAAACGCCCACAGCACAAAATAAATGCACGACCAGAAAAGAAAATAGCATTCAAAATAGAAATAAAATCGCCCAGTGCATGGAACATCTGAAACAAAAAAATAAAATGCATAACATCTGACTGGGAGCACCTATACATTCAGCAGCGTGCAGTAACTACGGGAAGAATTATCCAATTTACAATAAATAAATAGCATCCTCTTCATCATACCTAACGCATACAACAGCCGATTGCAATAACAGACTGCTTATAGAACGCATGGTGTAAACATAGAAATATGGGTATGCTTTTAGATGTGTCAATAAACCAATATTTTATTAGATTGAATATCTGATATTTAGAGGCATTTTCGGCGTGCTCTTTCAAAAAAGTACCGACTGCATGTCAGATCTTCGTAAAGAGCAAATGCAAAACCACTACACAATCTCAAACGCTAAAATGGAATGCAACAGCTGACTAGTAAACCCACAGCGAGCACTCAACCTCAGATCAGGAAAATACTCACTGACCTGAAGAAGCGTCCAGTCAGTGCACGCATCAGACAAATAACATGGTATGCAGACACTGCTGCAAATAACATCTGCTACTTCATGCAGCATACACATTGTGAAAATACAGAATGTATGCAACTACTGCATTAAACATTGACCACACGTTTACAGCATATGCACAAAAATGCTGCATATATGCATATGCAGTCTGGGTACATAGTACAGCGCAGACCTGCACTGACATCGCGGATCATTGCAGTAAGCACAGCTGTAGTAAAACATCTTAATTCACAAATCATTATACAAGCTTAACACTCTTGCATGGACATTTATATTTATTGCTACACAGCTCCATAATGACTTGAGGAATCTTCATTGGAATAGACATCAAAACAAGAAGTGTGCGGAATATATATGTACATATACACATTTGGATGCCAAGTTGAAGCCTATGTGGATCGAGAGGTGCTTCGCCACACGCCTCTGAAAGAAGATATACTGGTGCTTGTAAAAGATCAGGAGAGATGATTCCCAACCATCCTGGAAGGGAGTAAAAGGCAGTGCAGGCGCTGTCTCAGTGAGTGTGTGCAGAGAAGGCAGGCGGGCGCCGCTTACCTCTCTGGGGCTACTCCTGCTGCAGAAACAATCCCTAACGTGCTCACTGCTCGCCAAACTCCCAGCAGAGGAAACAAAACCAAACAACCAAGAAAGTATCCAGCCCCGGCTTGCCTGCTGCATCCAATCCTCGCTGCTGCCAGACACCAGACTGTCACTGGCTCGGCTTTGAAGCGGCTGAATTAAAGCAGGAGGAGGGTAAAAAAACAAGCAACCAGTAAACGTGTCCGTCCTAGATAAACAAACGCATTTTAAAACAAGAGGTGCTAATGCTACCTGCCGTGCGTCTGAGATGCCACGGAGTGCTAGCGGAAGAAACGATCGCTATTGTAAACAAGCTGAGGATCAACGGGCGCGATACAGCGTGGTGGGCGCGCACGACGCAGCGTGGGCGTGCACATCAGCTGAAGATCGCCGGAGAAGACACGAGTCTGCCTTCTGCCGTGACTGACCCGATGCGGAGGGAAAGAGCCCGGTGAGTGGGGGGGGGGGGGGGGGGGGCGGCAGAGAGAGAGTGTGTGTGTGTGTGTGTGTGTGCATGCATGCATGCGTGCGTGTGTCTGTCTGTCTGTGTGTGTGTCTGGCGCATGCCTGCCTGCCTTTGTGCGCGTCCACAGACCCTGGTCGGCTCGTCCACCTCTCTGTAGTCCCTTGCTAGCTTACTAGGCGACAATAGTTCTCGTTGCCGAGACCTAAAAAAGTAGGCAGATGATTGATTTTCGCGAGGCTAGTTTGAGCACATTTATGAAATTAAAGACAGCGACTTTTGGCTTGAAAATCTGACAGATTTAATTATCTCAATCGGTCCTGCCTCTGTATACGTGGAAACGCCAATTCACAAATGATTAAGAAACCAGAAATTGACACAAACAACTAGCAGTTGTAGGTTTAAAAATGAACACTTCGTCTCATCAAAAGTCACGAGAGAGAAAGCAAGATTAAGGTGGACTTTATGTCTCGATGCGACCACATCTGTTAGGAAAAATGATTTATGTGAGAACTAAGTTAACATGTTTTTACTTTATTTTGCTTCAAGACAATAAAATGCCTATTATGTCAATAGAAAATGGGACTACAAGTATTACTAATGGGTATTCTTAAGTGTTGTGTTTGTGTATCCTTCATTCATTTTTTTTTAGTCTTTGCAATGTTCTATTTTGTACCACTTTTCTCTTGTAACGTAACTAGCTCTATTGTACAGCGCTCTGAAACCTTCGGGTAATGTCCGCGCTTTATAAAAATGCACTAAATAAATAAAAATAAATGAAATAAAAATATATGGATCCAAGCCCTCTACAGGAACGAGTAGGCTCCGAAACAGGCTGCAGACAAAAACGGGAGAAGTCCTTCCCCCACCCCCTTGAAGCCGGCAGCGCTCCAGTCACAAAAGGGCTGAAGGGTTTCCGCACATACCACGTTGGAGTGATCCAGCACGCACCGTGAGTGCACAGCCGCGTCTTACCTCGCGCGTGCTCCCTCTGGGTTCACGTCCTCCTAGCATTGGCTCCCGGGACTCTTGGGTGTCCCGCTACCACGTTTTTCTTTTGCCTTTGAACACAGGTATCCAGCAGCCTGTATGTACCACGTTTCGCAGCACCACTGATGCCCAGCCGTTTCTCCAGCTCTCGCTCGCAGGCAGCCTGACGCAGGCGGCAGCAGTGCAGTCACGTGACGCCCTAAACCCGCCCTCCATCTTTTTTCATACACATTTTTTTGGGCGCCGTCTACAGCGGTGGTGGTCCCCAGAATTCCTTTACGATTTTAAAAGTGTTCGGGGGGGGGTGACGTAGCGACGGTGCCGCGGTTACCCTCTGACGTCACTAGTCCGCTTCAAAAAGGGCGTCTGAGTGACAGAAAAGTACCGGCGCAGGCAGTTGGACCTGTTTATCTGCTTGTTTTGTTTGCCTGCCCTCACGGAAAGGTAGAGAAAATGTTTTAGCCAAAGAGGCGGTACCTTCCACAGGCGAAGGTGACCTCGGCGGTCTTTGAGTGCCCGATGTACTGTTCTCACACTGCTGACAGGCCCGTCTCTGCTGACCGGTCTCCTCTCCAACGGCTGGCCAGTGTGCATAATAACATTTCACAAGGCACTGCTGATGATAAAATCAAGCATGGCCCGCGAATGATGCTCGGTACACTATGCTTTAAACAAGCAACCAGTAAACGTGTCCGTCCTAGATAAACAAACGCATTTTAAAACAAGAGGTGCTAATGCTACCTGCTGTGCGTCTGAGATGCCACGGAGTGCTAGCGGAAGAAACGATCGCTATTGTAAACAAGCTGAGGATCAACGGGCGCGATACAGCGTGGTGGGCGCGCACGACGCAGCGTGGGCGTGCACATCAGCTGAAGATCGCCGGAGAAGACACGAGTCTGCCTTCTGCCGTGACTGACCCGATGCGGAGGGAAAGAGCCCGGTGAGTGGGGGGGGGGGGGGGTGGCAGAGAGAGAGAGTGTGTGTGTGTGTGTGTGTGTGTGTGTGTGTGTGTGTGTGTGTGCATGCATGCATGCGTGCGTGCGTGTGTCTGTCTGTCTGTCTGTCTGTGTGTGTCTGGCGCATGCCTGCCTGCCTGCCTGCCTTTGTGCGCGTCCACAGACCCTGGTCGGCTCGTCCACCTCTCTGTAGTCCCTTGCTAGCTTACTAGGCGACAATAGTTCTCGTTGCCGAGACCTAAAAAAGTAGGCAGATGATTGATTTTCGCGAGGCTAGTTTGAGCACATTTATGAAATTAAAGACAGCGACTTTTGGCTTGAAAATCTGACAGACTAAATTAGCTCAATCGGTCCTGCCTCTGTATACGTGGAAACGCCAAATCACAAATGATTAAGAAACCAGAAATTGACACAAACAACTAGCAGTTGTAGGTTTAAAAATGAACACTTCGTCTCATCAAAAGTCACGAGAGAGAAAGCAAGATTAAGGTGGACTTTATGTCTCGATGCGACCACATCTGTTAGGAAAAATGATTTATGTGAGAACTAAGTTAACATGTTTTTACTTTATTTTGCTTCAAGACAATAAAATGCCTATTATGTCAATAGAAAATGGGACTACAAGTATTACTAATGGGTATTCTTAAGTGTTGTGTTTGTGTATCCTTCATTCATTTTTTTTTTGTCTTTGCAATGTTCAATTTTGTACCACTTTTCTCTTGTAACGTAACTAGCTCTATTGTACAGCGCTCTGAAACCTTCGGGTAATGTCCGCGCTTTATAAAAATGCACTAAATAAATAAAAATAAATGAAATAAAAATATATGGATCCAAGCCCTCTACAGGAACGAGTAGGCTCCGAAACAGGCTGCAGACAAAAACGGGAGAAGTCCTTCCCCCACCCCCTTGAAGCCGGCAGCGCTCCAGTCACAAAAGGGCTGAAGGGTTTCCGCACATACCACGTTGGAGTGATCCAGCACGCACCGTGAGTGCACAGCCGCGTCTTACCTCGCGCGTGCTCCCTCTGGGTTCACGTCCTCCTAGCATTGGCTCCCGGGACTCTTGGGTGTCCCGCTACCACGTTTTTCTTTTGCCTTTGAACACAGGTATCCAGCAGCCTGTATGTACCACGTTTCGCAGCACCACTGATGCCCAGCCGTTTCTCCAGCTCTCGCTCGCAGGCAGCCTGACGCAGGCGGCAGCAGTGCAGTCACGTGACGCCCTAAACCCGCCCTCCATCTTTTTTCATACACATTTTTTTGGGCGCCGTCTACAGCGGTGGTGGTCCCCAGAATTCCTTTACGATTTTAAAAGTGTTCGGGGGGGGGTGACGTAGCGACGGTGCCGCGGTTACCCTCTGACGTCACTAGTCCGCTTCAAAAAGGGCGTCTGAGTGACAGAAAAGTACCGGCGCAGGCAGTTGGACCTGTTTATCTGCTTGTTTTGTTTGCCTGCCCTCACGGAAAGGTAGAGAAAATGTTTTAGCCAAAGAGGCGGTACCTTCCACAGGCGAAGGTGACCTCGGCGGTCTTTGAGTGCCCTATGTACTGTTCTCACACTGCTGACAGGCCCGTCTCTGCTGACCGGTCTCCTCTCCAACGGCTGGCCAGTGTGCATAATAACATTTCACAAGGCACTGCTGATGATAAAATCAAGCATGGCCCGCGAATGATGCTCGGTACACTATGCTTTAAACAAGCAACCAGTAAACGTGTCCGTCCTAGATAAACAAACGCATTTTAAAACAAGAGGTGCTAATGCTACCTGCTGTGCGTCTGAGATGCCACGGAGTGCTAGCGGAAGAAACGATCGCTATTGTAAACAAGCTGAGGATCAACGGGCGCGATACAGCGTGGTGGGCGCGCACGACGCAGCGTGGGCGTGCACATCAGCTGAAGATCGCCGGAGAAGACACGAGTCTGCCTTCTGCCGTGACTGACCCGATGCGGAGGGAAAGAGCCCGGTGAGTGGGGGGGGGGTGGCAGAGAGAGAGTGTGTGTGTGTGTGTGTGTGTGTGTGTGTGCATGCATGCATGCGTGCGTGCGTGTGTCTGTCTGTCTGTCTGTGTGTGTCTGGCGCATGCCTGCCTGCCTGCCTTTGTGCGCGTCCACAGACCCTGGTCGGCTCGTCCACCTCTCTGTAGTCCCTTGCTAGCTTACTAGGCGACAATAGTTCTCGTTGCCGAGACCTAAAAAAGTAGGCAGATGATTGATTTTCGCGAGGCTAGTTTGAGCACATTTATGAAATTAAAGACAGCGACTTTTGGCTTGAAAATCTGACAGATTTAATTATCTCAATCGGTCCTGCCTCTGTATACGTGGAAACGCCAAATCACAAATGATTAAGAAACCAGAAATTGACACAAACAACTAGCAGTTGTAGGTTTAAAAATGAACACTTCGTCTCATCAAAAGTCACGAGAGAGAAAGCAAGATTAAGGTGGACTTTATGTCTCGATGCGACCACATCTGTTAGGAAAAATGATTTATGTGAGAACTAAGTTAACATGTTTTTACTTTATTTTGCTTCAAGACAATAAAATGCCTATTATGTCAATAGAAAATGGGACTACAAGTATTACTAATGGGTATTCTTAAGTGTTGTGTTTGTGTATCCTTCATTCATTTTTTTTTTGTCTTTGCAATGTTCTATTTTGTACCACTTTTCTCTTGTAACGTAACTAGCTCTATTGTACAGCGCTCTGAAACCTTCGGGTAATGTCCGCGCTTTATAAAAATGCACTAAATAAATAAAAATAAATGAAATAAAAATATATGGATCCAAGCCCTCTACAGGAACGAGTAGGCTCCGAAACAGGCTGCAGACAAAAACGGGAGAAGTCCTTCCCCCACCCCCTTGAAGCCGGCAGCGCTCCAGTCACAAAAGGGCTGAAGGGTTTCCGCACATACCACGTTGGAGTGATCCAGCACGCACCGTGAGTGCACAGCCGCGTCTTACCTCGCGCGTGCTCCCTCTGGGTTCACGTCCTCCTAGCATTGGCTCCCGGGACTCTTGGGTGTCCCGCTACCACGTTTTTCTTTTGCCTTTGAACACAGGTATCCAGCAGCCTGTATGTACCACGTTTCGCAGCACCACTGATGCCCAGCCGTTTCTCCAGCTCTCGCTCGCAGGCAGCCTGACGCAGGCGGCAGCAGTGCAGTCACGTGACGCCCTAAACCCGCCCTCCATCTTTTTTCATACACATTTTTTTGGGCGCCGTCTACAGCGGTGGTGGTCCCCAGAATTCCTTTACGATTTTAAAAGTGTTCGGGGGGGGTGACGTAGCGACGGTGCCGCGGTTACCCTCTGACGTCACTAGTCCGCTTCAAAAAGGGCGTCTGAGTGACAGAAAAGTACCGGCGCAGGCAGTTGGACCTGTTTATCTGCTTGTTTTGTTTGCCTGCCCTCACGGAAAGGTAGAGAAAATGTTTTAGCCAAAGAGGCGGTACCTTCCACAGGCGAAGGTGACCTCGGCGGTCTTTGAGTGCCCGATGTACTGTTCTCACACTGCTGACAGGCCCGTCTCTGCTGACCGGTCTCCTCTCCAACGGCTGGCCAGTGTGCATAATAACATTTCACAAGGCACTGCTGATGATAAAATCAAGCATGGCCCGCGAATGATGCTCGGTACACTATGCTTTAAACAAGCAACCAGTAAACGTGTCCGTCCTAGATAAACAAACGCATTTTAAAACAAGAGGTGCTAATGCTACCTGCTGTGCGTCTGAGATGCCACGGAGTGCTAGCGGAAGAAACGATCGCTATTGTAAACAAGCTGAGGATCAACGGGCGCGAAACAGCGTGGTGGGCGCGCACGAGAGGCAGCGTGAGCGTGCACATCAGCTGAAGATCGCCGGAGAAGACACAGAGTCTGCCTTCTGCCGTGACTGACCCGATGTGGAGGGAAAGAGCCCGGTGAGTGGGGGGGGGGGGGCGGCAGAGAGAGAGAGAGAGTGTGTGTGTGTGCGTGCATGCATGCATGCGTGCGTGTGTCTGTCTGTCTGTGTGTGTGTCTGGCGCGTGCCTGCCTGCCTTTGTGCGCGTCCACAGACCCTGGTCGGCTCGTCCACCTCTCTGTAGTCCCTTGCTAGCTTACTAGGCGACAATAGTTCTCGTTGCCGAGACCTAAAAATTGGTAAAAAGAAGAAATATGTTTCTGGCCTTGTAAAGCACCCTTTCCTGTTGTGGTTTCTGGTACTCAAGGAAACCCACTTTGTGTGGATGTGTTCCTTGTGAAGCAGCTGAAGGTCGCTACTCAGCCAATGGCTGAAGTAGGTTGACTCACTGCCCAACGCTGTACTGGGGGAAGAACATGCAAATGCCACAACAATATATCAATGGATGAAGAAAACTGTATGAACGCCCCAATAAGTATATTATATAGATATAACTATAGCAAAGTTAGAAGGCACACTAGACCTAAAAAAACAAAAAGATATTTGTCAATCAATTCACACATGAAATGAGACAGCTTAAGATATGTGTAGTGTTTTAAACAGTAATTTAAAAACTAAGGCACTTTGATCAAAGAGGTATTACTACTAGGGTTGCAATAAAAGGAAGGAATAATAGGGTGAGCTAAACAGACTGGGGACGGAGTGTTTGAGTCAATCTTATTCACTAATGATTACTCTGAGTAGCATTCGTTTCCATTGTGTATTTATTTGTTAGTCTAGGTCATGACAGACTAGGTCAAATCACATGAAAACCTGGCTTGGACTCACCCAAAGAATAAACAGTCCAACCGAAACTGGTAGGCCATGTTCCCTCTTCCTCAAACATGTTTCAGTCTTACTGAGCTTCACCAAGGCGCTGTTTGAATTCAAGGTCACAGCTACCTGTGTTTTCTAAACTGCCCCAGGTATGCCAAGAGATGGTCCCCAAGCCCATGTCTCAACTTCCTGCATGTACTTAAACAGCACTGCACCAAAGAGGCCCCAAAATGCTGCTGCTTGTTTTCCAATTCAGAGGGGTTGCAGTCTGACAGTTTAGTCATGTTGGACTGTTTCTTCTTTTGTAGGGCAGAGACTGCTTTGTTTACACGCGTTACTGGTCTAGAATGTCACAACAGAGGTAAGAAATGTTATAGCATGGAAAGCCAACCAAATCAATTACCAGCACTCTCAGAGTGACGTTCTAAGGAAGTGTAACTTAGTTGATCCCGGACTATACCCAACGCCTTCTATATTTTCATCACTACCCAGAGAAGTGGACAAGGACAATCAGTCACTCTGATCAAACACTTTCGGGCAAAAAAATCTGCTACGGGGCTAAAAAGGGACTAAAGGTGAGGGTCTGGTCTTTTCTGCTTAGTGACCTAAAAAAAAAATCCCACCATAACTTCTATTATTAGTAAGCCCTTCAAATTGCAATAGCTATTGTTTCTTTTGTGTCTCCAAAGGGTTTTTAGTCAGGGAAAAGAAAAGAAAGGGCGCACTGCTGAAAGTGGACGCATGAGTGTCTAGGAATCTTCACACACGGAACACAGAACGTTCTTAGCGGAGATACGAACACGTCGCTACTTGTAAACGGCGCCTTCAGTACGAGGAGTTAGTTATCCGCTCCCATACACGCCGCCCTCACGGACGCTGATTTTCTCCGTGGAGCCTTTCCGAAAGGAGTATGATATTTAGATTTTAAATGTCAACAAGGAGAATCATTTCTATATTACAAGCATATTTACTTGACCCCAGCAAACGCTTTTCACAGGACCTACGGACTCAGTATACTCAACCATTGATCTGATCCTTTTTAGGTCTCGTGACCTACAATGCGCGCAAGCGCATTGAGGGATCGAGAATTCAAGTGCTCGAAATCCTCGTCAAACCAAGGGCTTCGTTCCTTGCAGTTTTCTTGAAGTTCACGTGGCCACAGGCACGCGCTTTTGGGCCATAAACTCTGTTCCCCACAGCCTTACATTCATTTCTCCTCCCCCTCCCCAGCCAGCTTCCCCCAGGCCGTAGCAGCACTCCTCCCACACTCCCATACTTCAAAGGCTTATCACTTCACACGGCCGCAGGCCGTTCAAGGCTTATCACTTCACACGGCCGCAGGCTGTGCAACCAGAGCACTTCAGTTGGTGCGCAGCCCCCCTCCCAGCACTGCCTTGTTACTCTCTGCAGCCAACTTTCGTTTCATGGTGGAACAAACCTCACTGATAACTATCGTCTATTGTAGCGAACAACACCAGGTTCAACTTGTGACTTCAGGCGCTACACGCATCTTTGCAGGGTGTGTGCACAACCTAATGCCATTTTTTGTAGCTACCTTTACGAGTATCATTGGGTATTACGACCCTGTCTACGTGCCTTGAAGTAGCATCCTGATGGCTTAAGGCGCTTGCTCACAAGTCCGCACTCGATGCACTCTCTTATCTTCTCCTTCCTGCTACCCAAGCTCCGCATTTCACCCATTGAAATAACTTTAGAGCAGCATAAAAGGGTATACAAACAAAGTAATGTAACTAAACAGAACATATATTCTTAACTAAATGTGGCATATACATGGATAATATATGGAACGTATGTAAGCATAACATACCATATGTAGAGTGCAGAGTGCAGATTCAGAGTGCAGATTCAGAGTGCAGAGTGCAGATTCAGAGTGCAGATTCAGAGTGCAGATTCAGAGTGCAGATTCAGAGTGCAGATTCAGAGTGCAGATTCAGAGTGCAGATTCAGAGTGCAGATTCAGAGTGCAGATTCAGAGTGCAGAGTGCAGATTCAGAGTGCAGATTCAGAGTGCAGATTCAGAGTGCAGATTCAGAGTGCAGATTCAGAGTGCAGATGCAGAGTGCAGAGTGCAGAGTGCAGAGTGCAGAGTGCAGATTCAGAGTGCAGATTCAGAGTGCAGATTCAGAGTGCAGATTCAGAGTGCAGATTCAGAGTGCAGATTCAGAGTGCAGATTCAGAGTGCAGATTCAGAGTGCAGATTCAGAGTGCAGATTCAGAGTGCAGATTCAGAGTGCAGAGTGCAGTGTGCAGAGTGCAGAGTGCAGAGTGCAGAGTGCAGAGTGCAGAGTGCAGAGTGCAGAGTGCAGAGTGCAGAGTGCAGAGTGCAGAGTGCAGAGTGCAGAGTGCAGAGTGCAGAGTGCAGAGTGCAGAGTGCAGAGTGCAGAGTGCAGAGTCAGAGTGCAGAGTCAGAGTGCAGAGTCAGAGTGCAGAGTCAGAGTGCAGAGTCAGAGTGCAGAGTCAGAGTGCAGAGTCAGAGTGCAGAGTCAGAGTGCAGAGTCAGAGTGCAGAGTCAGAGTGCAGAGTCAGAGTGCAGAGTCAGAGTGCAGAGTCAGAGTGCAGAGTCAGAGTGCAGAGTCAGAGTGCAGAGTCAGAGTGCAGAGTCAGAGTGCAGAGTCAGAGTGCAGTTGCAGAGTGCAGTTGCAGAGTGCAGTTGCAGAGTGCAGTTGCAGAGTGCAGTTGCAGAGTGCAGTTGCAGAGTGCAGTTGCAGAGTGCAGTTGCAGAGAGAACTCAGCAGCACCACCACAGCATCACTCGGCAGCACCACAGCATCACTCAGCAGCACCACAGCATCACTCAGCAGCACCACAGCATCACTCAGCACCACCACAGCACCACTCAGCACCACCACAGCACCACTCAGCACCACCACAGCACCACTCAGCACCACCACAGCACCACTCAGCACCACCACAGCATCAATCTGTGCAACCATTCAACAACAACTGGTTCAATTATGTTCTCTCAATGTTTCAAGCTTTATTACAAATGTCACAAAAAGATGTTATTTCACTTCTGTTCTTGGATTTTCATCACAATAAAATACACTGAACATAATCTTCACAAACGTTATTTACAAAAGTTTAAGCTATTGCCAATATAAATTACAATCACTTATTTAAGCATTAATTATTTTAAAAAATTAAAAGCCGTTGCTATTTGTAATATCAATACATCTAAGTCACGTAAATACAAAACATGTTGCATTACAAATGCTATAGTCGTCACATGTGCGAAAGTTATAACTATTGGCATTGAAAATGACAAAGCTATTAATTTAGCTATTTTCAAAATCAACACATAAATAAAAAAATTGTCATTTACAAGACCAATAGCTCAAACTTTCATAATGCGAGACCTATTGCATTGCAAATGCTTGTTATTAAAGAACCTGTATGTTGGCAATTGAGTCCTGGGCCCTGCCAGGTCGGAATTATCACCGGCGGAGCGACTTCCCCAGTGACGTCCAATTATATCATAGCCCTGAGGAGTCGCGGGAGGACATTCCCATATGCGACGAAACAGGTGTCGGCTGGATTGCTCTTAAGAACATTAAAATACTGTATTTCTCAAGGACCAGTTGATCTCACAGGTTTGGTTTTTGCTCGGATTGTATATTACTGTCTACATAGACACAACTTGTTATAATTATTTGTTGTGTGCAAGGGTATCGTGTTGTAACTAATCTTTCTTTGCCTTCCTTTTACTTACATTTATTACATGCAACATCTCTATGTGTTACAAGGTGAACTTCAGGTGGCTAGAGAAAAATCTAACACCATGAATAAAATAAAGGAACTACAACATTGTGCTTTCCACCATCCGGTATTTCTATACTGGGATCTTGGACAGTCCATAATGTGGACCATCAAGATGGTTGCGACAAAGGTTTCAGTCATTTAAGAATTATGAGCACATGTGGGGATGGCCTCCTAATAATTCATCTAGCATGGCATTGCTCTTCTCGAAATGTGAAAACAGAAAAATGCTCAGTTTTACTGAGTGTAACAGTAACTTTCACATACCCAGTCACGGCACATTGTCAACTACATTTGGATAGCTAGTAAGTTTACCAAAATCTGTTTAACAAACTTGGGGCAGATATTCTTCTAAAATAAAAACTGTGATGTCAACTATTGAATGTTGAAAGTTATTACCCAACTAGTTGAAATTGTAACTGCATTTATATAGCGCTTACTACCTCTGACGAGGCGTCGAAGAGCTTTTTTCGGAGAGTAGCATGCTACTCCAGAACCCAAAAAGGACTAGTGGTGAATTAGTATAGGGAAATATGGAATTCATTTGAGTGGTGGACATGTTAGTCTGTTATTTGGATTGAAAAGGATAGTGGAGGGATAGAAGAAGAAAGGGTTTGCATTTATATAGTGCTTTGCTCTCCTGATGAGGTGGTGAAACGCTTTTCAGCGGGTAGCAAGCTACTCCTGAACCCAAACAGGATTAGTGGGGAAATTATTATAGGGAAATAAGAAATTAATTTGAGCGGTGTGTGTGACTTGTATGTCACAAGTACGATTTGTGTCAGGGTCACCACCACCTCGTTTCCTCTTGAGCTTAACAAATCGGGAACAACTAGAAATTTGGAATAGCAACTTTTCTGGTGTACATGCACACAGCACCTGCTGCCCCCATGGAAGGGGTGGTGCTGTGTAGCGGTCTATATATTTTAACCCTTGTTTGAATTAGAATTTGCATATCCATCTTTCACATAACGACAGGCGTTGCCTCCCATAACACGACAAGTGCACATCGTGGCCATCACACTTAACGGGAAAACATCTGCCAAATGGGCTCAAAGAAAAACAACACTGTTCCACCTACAAACCCTACATGGTGCAGCTGGCTGTCCATGTGGGTAAGGGCACATCAACGCCCCACAAAAGGATACAGTAAGTGCTATCAAAATGCTACAATAAACGGGTATAGTAGCAGTGGTAGGGAGAAACTGCAGAGAAAAGTTGAATAGACAGACCACAGTTTCAACGAGTTTTGTATTCTTCTTCTGACGTTATTTTTCGGTCTGGCCTAGTGCCAGTTGTTGCTGTCTCATTCATGTAGACAAAAACATGTTTAAGTAAAAAAAGAAATACATAGACACAACACAGTGAGTGCTTAGTTTAAGCCTGTGGTTTTAGGTGGGGCCCAGTGAAACTCATGTTTGGGGACCGGGACTTATTTTTCATTCATGAGGCTTTGCGCCAGAACAAGAGAGAAGGCAGTAAAAGGGAAGGGGGAAAGAGAATGACGGAAAAACAGTGCGCAAGGACAAGCAGGGATGAAAAACAACATGCAGGAGTGAAACAAAAGAGCAGGGAGTGTAGGTTGGTGAATGAAAGAGGTATGAAATGAGAATATATGATTTTTCCACGAAGACAAGTTCCACGCATGGCATTACCACGCGAACTTTAGTTCGCATGTGTCTTCACCACGCAGCATTTGACAACGCATGTTTTTACTCCGCAAAATTAACGTTACGAAACATCTCACGTCTCATTTAAATTTACATAACGATGCTGATAGGCTACATGCAGTATGAAGGAAAAGATCGATGTTTTAAACAATTAAAAACAACAGATTCCCTTACATTTTATTTTTATTTTTTTCATAATGCGCTTAAATAATACCTTAATTAATAAAGTTTAGATTCTTATCTGACCCCTGTACGTCTTTCCCCATCAGCCCTTTCTTCCACCGACCACGGAAACAAGCGTCAAAACACGTCTATCAAAACTGTGAAAGGACTTCAATTATGACGTACACGTCTCCTTGTTGGTGAGGCTATTTCCTTGTTCGTTTTTTAAGTTTTCTTATTTATTTATTGTTATCCGCTTGTTTTTTTTTGGGGGGGAGACCCCCCCAACCCCCCCTAGCCCCCCCCCCAACTCCCCCCAGCCCCCCCCCCCCCCCCCCCACCCAAGCCCACGCAGATCGTACAGGCAGAACGACACGAAGGAATACCACTCGCGTGGTAAAGACGGACGTTGAAAGCATACGCGTGGAAAAGACCTTTTCGTGGTGAGTGACGCGTGGTAAACGTTATGCGGGGTAATTCCTTCGTAGTAAATGATGTTTCCCATGAAATGACTACACAGCATTGGCATTCAGCAACCCCGGACATTCAGCACCACGTGGCACAGGCTTCTGAGAAGACTTGTATGCACTGGCACTTATGTTATCATTCAAACCCCACATAGACATTTAAATACCTGAGTATCTTTCGGTCATCCCTCTTCTTCCATTGGTTTTGTTCAACTTTCATTTCACAAAAGCACTCTTTAACATTTTTGCACTTTGTGGAGTGGTGACATATTTTTGCACATCCACCCCAAAAGAAGTGCATTTCAGTGCTGGGGCAGGTGGGTCAACACTTTACTTTGCTAATGCTTTTTTCTTTTGATTATTCTTTTTTTTAGGTCACACAAGTGTTTGTATTATCTGTACAGGATGCAGTATTTGAAAGTCAATTTTTCTCTACCCCACTAAGAATCATGTTTCCCGGTGACAAACAGTAAAAATAAAGATGGTTTTATTAATGGTTAAAAGTACACCTTCTGGCTAAGAAGCACAAATGAGGTTAAATTAAAATGATACGTGATAGCAAATTTTTAATTATATTTAATATTTTAGTGCAAATACGTGGCAGCCAAGTTTAGAAGGTGACGTTTTTTTTCTCGTTTTTATTTCTGTTAAATGTATTTGATGTAAAAAAAAAAAAACAAGTTAACCATCACACCAGCTCGCGGAGGTCAGACACAGTGGCTTTGCGAATGGTGGCTTCCCTCAACAAATGAATGTTTTACAATGAATAAACTGGGCTACTAGTGCTAAACAATAGTGACTTCATTCTTGTGCAAAAATATCAGCAGATTAGATGGGTGAGAACTGAGAGGAAACCACGCGCTTTCCCACTCAGGGGCCTGACCTTTTGTGAAAGATGAGCCCATTGGTTTCTGTGCATTCGGGGCTTGGGGGGTCGCAGTGAAAGCATAAAAAGTCCAGCCTTTGTGTCGATAAGCAGAGCCTTTGTTTTTAGCTCCTCGGACCCCTTAAACTCGCAGCGCAGCACCAAAGGTTCTACAAAGGATGCTTCAAGGGGGATTATGGGTCGGCTGAGCTCTTCCTGTAAGGTAACCAAGCTTCCTAAATCCACCCCACTGGCCCCGCATGACTGAGAGATCAGATAACACTGCAATACAATAGAGCCGAGGCAAGGCGAGTAAGGGATCCCGCTGACACAGGACAACACAATGCTGGGGGGGGAGGGAAGGAATGTGAAATTTGTATAACGAGCCGCGCAATGCACATACCATCACATGAGAGGTACGCGTATTCAGTCCACACTGCATAAAAACATAACCACAACTGGTTTACACTTAAACACGGCGCATTCCAAAGGTGGGAGGGTGCCGATAGGGAGTGAGGAAACACTAGATAACACAAACAAAAGCGCACCCTGTTTGTTTTCACTTCCCTGAAGCGCAATGAGGTTAGACACACAAGCCATAGCCCACCCCTTCAGTATACAAATCACATTTACGATGTATGTGGCAGAGTTCTCGAGTGTCCTAGGTCCAAGAGTGATTAATTAATTCATTCAGTTCAGTGTTTAGCTTTGCATTCTGGGAATTGTAGCCCTGATGTTATAATGGGATAGACCCAATAGTCAAAATGCATTAACAAAAGTATTGCAACTGTGATGCTGCACCTAGTGAGGACAAGGTGAGTGGGCGTGGTCAAAGTGTGGCTAAAAAAACGATATTCTGTTACTTTTTCACCTTAAGGTAACTATATATATATATATATATATATATATATATATATATATATATATATATATATATATATATATATATATATATATATCGTACAGCTTAAATGAAAATTAAATGTAAGTAAGTTAATCAGTGGGAAATGCACGATCATAAATTATGAAACCTCTATTAGTTAATGCACTGCACCAAAAAGCCACAGAATTAAACCTTGGTTAGTGCAGTGAAGAATACTGACTTGTGTATGTTCAGAGATACGACTTCCCAGTCTGGTCTGTGACAGAAAGCACTGTGAACATGCAAGTCATTTTACACATACATTACACACAGTATAAGACTGGTTGCTACAAAATGTTTAGGATAAAAAAGTGATATCAAAATATAGATTTTAGAATTGGTTATGAAAAAAATATATAGATTTTAGTAATAGCGAGTCTGTACGCAGTGCACATTTTTTTATAACTGACTTTTAACACCACACACTTCACAGCTTAGCTGGTAACTCCCTTACAATACCACTCAAAAAGAATAAATCTGTGTCATCAGGAAGCTTCAAGTGATTCCATCAATTAAAGCCAATACCAGGACCAAGGCACCCTTTCCCTTTGCAGATGAACCAGTTGCGCACATTTACGTGTATTTCAGGCAGCAAGCACCCTGGTAAGATGGCTTGTTTGGGTACCAGACCCGCTCTTGGTTTCACAGCACAAGAGACACCCAAGCCTAACACTGCAGCTAAAGCATTTCAACTCTTGGAAATAACCATCTCGGGCCGGTTGTCTTTTCACAAAAGGGTAGGGGAACTGTTTTTCTAAAATGTAAAAAGTACTTGCAGTTATGGTTAGGTCAACTGTTCCATAGGAAAATATTTTTCTGTGTTACTAACAATTTTGGCCTTGTTTGATGAATCTCACAAAACTTACCAAAAAAAAGTCCTAGGTTTCAACTAGTCTGTAAATGAAAAGTTTTGGGATCATCTGTGAGGCTGGGGCCGAGAAAAAAGCAGGTTCCCAAAACACAAAAGCCTCATGCATTTTCCATAGACTTCTTTAAAAACAGCGACAGCAAAAACTGCAGAACAGAAATACACAAAAATTGGCAGGAAGCTAGATCTTGGGCAACAAATTGTTATTTTTGTGAATTGGTGTGAATCTTTTCAGTAGTTTTTGAGAAATTAAGGTTAAAAAATATTTGCATATCTGAACGGTTGGGTCCTCGAGCCTCTTGTGGGAGTGCCAATTTACAAATAGAACGTTCCGATTGGCCCAAGGAGCTTTATTTCCCTTGGGCCATCACGCTCCTGCGGGAGTCAGACTATCGAGGGATCGAGAGCTTAATTCGCTGGCTGCAACATCAGAAAAATGTTGCTGGCAGCCATTAGAGGACTCAGGAATTTAGTCTCCTTGTCCTGAAGTAAAAAATAAAAAGTAATATAAGCGGGCAGCGTAGGGACCTGACACCCTAGTCCTCATTGGGGGCTGAGGGGACTCAAAGGGATCCCCCCACTCCTTTGGTGCCAAACCCAAAACAACGTGGCAATATTTGTAGCATTCCCACAAGATCAGAAAGAAGAAAAAACAACAATGGTGGCCAGGCTGCATTCATTAATTATAAGCCCCGGGAGTTTACTCGACAGACCGTAATCAATAAGGGGAGGGGGGCAGCATGCCCTGGGTGGGCATCAGGGTACCCTCTTTTAATAGTGAGGGCCCAGCACAGCCTCCCTCTCCAAGCCATTAAAGGCACCGGGGACCCCATCCCCAGGGGCCCACTCACATGCTATGTCCTGAGGAGCCCACCCCCGGTACATTGCGGATTCACTGTCCATACCAGCACAAGCAGGGAAACTTGTGTTTGCGCTTGCTTGGCCGGAGCATTTTCTAATCACCCACCAAGCAGGAGCAAACACAAAGTCTGCTCCCAGCAGACAGGAGCTTTAAGTATGCTCCCGCTGGCTGGGAGCAGACTTTGATCTGCTGGAAACAGATCAAAATATTGTTCCCTCCAGGTGGGTGCAATGCCATCTCCTGCTGCATGCCGGGGAGCTGGCGGGGCCCATGGGGCTCCCCCCAACAAGTGACACACCCACCTTTAATAGTGCAGACTCCAGGGGGATGGGGTCTGATAACGGCTCGGCGAGGCAGCCATGCGGGCCCCTCCCCATTATTTTATACATAGTCTTTAAAGGCACCTGTGAAAGGTGATTATATCTCAATTTTGCTTTCCAGAATGACTGGACGTTTGTCCCAAAAAACAGGACTTGTACTTAAAATTAAGAAAAGTTTTGGGGCCCCTGGACAGTCCTCTAAAAACCATGACTTTACCTTACAATCAGCTAGTACATTGGGTGACTCCCACAGGAATGAGACCGGGTACACCCTGCTCAATGATCCCCTTTGAAAAATGGCTTATAATCAAGAAAGATGATAAAAGCAACATCTCTGAACTATACAGCCTCCTATCAGTGTCCCCTAGAGCCGTCAAGTCCAGGGGGCAGCTGAGACGGGAGGAAGAACTCGGCCGAACGCCATCTGATAAAGACTGGCAGGACATACACTACTGAATCCACCACACGGCACACGACATGCCGGGCACAAAGGCAGCTTACAAAGTAGCGTCTTATTGGTAACTAACACCGACACGCCTACACAACTGGAACAAAGATTGCTCTGCGTCATGGATGGTGAGGGTGCAGGCAGACAGGATCCCTAATACACCTCCTATGGCACTGCACCCAAACTGGTAAGATACTGGGAGCTGGTCCTTAACGATATAGATGAAGCTTTTAGTATTAGCACCCCACGCTTCACAGCCGATACCCATCTGGGCCTCTCCAATCCCCTGACCCTTCCCTTGCGCTCACTCAGAGGGAGACAGATGGCTTTAACACTCAACACAGCTAGACAGGTTTTGCTGGCCAGCTGGGGAACAGCGATAGTTCCAGACCATACGGTATGGCTGAGGAGACTGTGGGTTGCATTAGCCATGGAATGCATATCAATGATGCTTGATAACAGTGCTCAAACCTATTCTGAATTATGGGCACCGTTCATCACAACCCTAGTGAAAGAGTTTAGGGAGGTGACTTGTCCTCAATACTTACAAATTTTAAGCCTAACATCTAACAAGCAGGAAGAGTCCACGGGCTTTTGAAGAGGAGTGACGGATGCTTCCACACCAGGACACTACCCGCCTCTGGGGGCCGAGGACTCCGTGTCTAAACACAAAAGGGGGTGGGGCTCTTCTTGGGCTGTCTCTTTTTCTCTTTCTTAGATAAACATGGTTATCTCACTTCTCACTGTCATTGCACACTGCTTGTCAAAGGCATGAACTATCTTATCGCGACATTCGCTGCCGACCTCCGGGTTGTTGGCATAATGCTGTGTACCCTTCATTCGCATTTCATTTGCTGCCGTCTAGTGGTTGTAGGCGTAAGCTGTGTTCTGGCTTTTTCAAACTCAAATAAAAAAAAGAATTGTTCCATAAAAACCAGGACTGCCAAGGGAAATCTGGGATGTCTGGTCACGCAAACAAAGCATCAACATGGACTGGATTAGCTGCTTGCGCATTAACTCAGGAACTTTGAGCACTCTGATGGACAGGGGAGTGGCTTCAGGGGGTGTTTGGGGTGTGACAGCCCCCAAATAAATGCATTATTTTGTTGGTAGTTAGGTCTTGGGGCCCGAGTTAGGTCATCGATATGTCGGTTTTTCTCGTCCTGAGCCAAGAATAAAAGTCAAAGAAGTGACCGTTGATGTACATGTAGGAGAGAGAGAGACAGATACCCACCATGGTTCCTCAGTTTCAAAATTGGAAACCAGATAATCAATCCTTTATTTCCTACTTGTCCTAATTGTATGATCCTGGACAAATATTTTATTTCAGAAAGTACCCTTTTTCTTTATTATCACACACGAGCTACTTTTAAATACTTGCATTCAGGATGTGCGCTGTACACGCACCTATTATGCTCGATTTAATAGACTATAGTGTTACTCCATCTTTAATAAGAATCTAGGCCATGTTTAGTGTTCACATGTCTACGGACTTGCCTCTTGGTCAACTGATGGCACAGTTTTTAGAAACCTTCGTTGCTCGCCCCCAAAACAATCACTTTTAAATGTCGGTCTATGCAGTAATATAGCTAATGTAATAAGGCGAAACATGTCTGCATGTTAAAGAATTACACTTTTTGAATTTTGAAGAGATTCAAACACATTTTTACATTATGTATGTTGCACGATATTATGGACAGCCATTTTCATGGCTCTCTGCTTGTGCATGGGCTCCTAGAGTCAAGCCAGACCCACGGCTCTGGCTTGGCTCGGCTCATCTAATTAATTTGCCTGTGCGCCCTCTTCCGTTTGTGACTCGAGCATGAGTCCATCAGTCACTTGCTCAAATGATTTGTAAAAGGCGAGGACTAGTTACCTGGAGTCCTGCCCACATGGACCAATTTCAGAGCTCTACGACCGAGGCTTCTTTTAGCAGAGATGAAGACTATTCTACGCCACTAGTAAGTACAATGAGTGTTAAGACAGAACAACCCAACATTTTTTAGCTGTTGGGTGAGTTTATCAGTGACAGAAACGATTTGGCTTTAGGTGCATGAAAAGAAGTGACAGGAGTGTAGGAGTGCAGTGACAGTGAAAAAAATATATAAAAGGGTGGAGCAGGGTCGTCATGAAGAATGAAGAAGAGTGCGTGCAGTGAAAACACTCCAGGCTGTTGTGTTGTACGTGAAAATAGTCGTGAGTTCTCAGGGAGAACTATCAGAAGGGACAGCAAGGCTGTAGCATTAGCGGGTGTGTTAGGGATGTGACACCCTTCAAATGCATGCTTGGTTTGGTATTTGGGACTGGGAGCCCGAGTCGGGTCTGCTATGTCTGTGTTGGGTTTTCTTGTTCTAATTTCACTAAGTGGTTTCAACTAGTATATTTTTGGGATCTTAAATATAGATATAGTGACCAGTTTATCAAAAAAGTAGTAAATCTGAACTTATCACAGTACTGCTTGAATAGGTGCAAATTTACTATATTTTGAAATCACAAACACTGACAGTAGTAGGCTTGGAAAGCTGTGTCAGTCTCAGGTTTCCAGGCATACTACTGTCAATCAAGCACACAAAAGATGATGGGATGAATGCTTGCAAATAGTTTAACCAGTGACAATCGCTCGGGTGGAATTCCAACCCATCGTTTTTTGCCCACTGTACCACTCTAGACAGAGGTCCACCTAAAGCAAATCAAATCAGTACTGACCCTGTTCCTCCTGGAAACAGGCTATCCCGAACTTTGGTTATCTGACCTCTCCATGCTGCAGCCCACTGCTTTTTAGTTGGGAAATTCGAGATTTAAACCCCCCAGCCCCCGAATCTTACTAAGCTACGACCCTGCTGATGGATCAAAAGAAATAGCGCAGAAGTGTGTTGCCAAAGTTTTCTAATTGGTGCATAATAGTACCAGTAACTTTCCAAGGGAAGACTACAACACGGCAAAGAAATCAATATTTGCAACTAAACTGCAGCTCAGCAGTCAGCAGTGTTTTGAAGCAGCGGTATCTTTCTTTCCCCATAGAGAGCCTAGTCAAAGAAAAATGGAGGGACCTATCAGCATCAGTGAAAGTCAAGACGGATGGCAGGGTTAAATGTTTTTTATGGTTCTCTGGAAAACCAGGACTGGCCATCACAAAGGAAAAAGGAGCAATTGCACCCTTACTAAATGTAATTTAATGAATGCCACTGCTGGGGTATTTATGTAACCAGGCCCCTGTTGTTTGGGAGGACCTGAAGTTACCAAAGCAAAGGCAACAATTGGACCCAAGTGCTAGGAGAAAATATATGCACAACTCTCCTAAAAGGAAATTCGTACTGCTGATAATGGCTACAGCTTCCCCTTTTCTAACCTGATGTATATGTTCCGACTGTCTGCGATGAGCCATTGTTCCTAATGTAAACACAAGCGGCGTCATTGTATTTTAAGAAGTGCTGGGGTAGTTTCTCAGCCACAGAGCCTGTTATTCGGCCTGTGAGACGGAAACTGCTTCAATGAGATGTTAGCACTAATTATACAGTCAACCGCATGGTACTGTCGTGTTCATCACCCGCAGAGCGAATTTTCCTACTTCAGAGATCACTGCACATACCACTCATCTCAAGATAACTATGTGATAATAGAATGGACGGGTGCTACATTTTCTTTTTCACCAACGTGCTAGCACGATGTCACCAGATACCGTTTCTGTGCTGAATTTAGCAGGGTCCTTCCATCTAAAAGTGCAGTGCTCGTCAGTGAAGCTGCAGATGTGGAGACTTTTCTAAAGCAGAAATTCGGTAGACACCTTTCATCGCTTGATTTAGGGACTGCGTTACCTTTGACCAAGGGACTAGCCAGTAAATTAAAATACTCCCAATGTGAATCAAAGCTCGTACAGGACCAAGTACTCGACCCAAGTGAGCCCAAACCTCAGTCAAAGAGCTCCCTTGTCACTCCCATCCACCATTTCACCTTCACACTCTGTCATCCATTCATTCTTTCATCCATCATTCAATCTTGAACCATTCATCCAACTATTGGTCAATCCATCCATCTGTTCACAGATCAATCATTTAGGCATGCAAACACTCATCCACACATCTGTCCATCCAGACATACATACATAATTTGATGTACCCATCCATAAATAAAGCCTTCCAGCCATCAATTGTTTTTGTCCATTCATTTATTAATTCATCCATCCTCTCAGATTTTCATTTACTTTGCAATCCATCTACAATCTCAGATTTCCATTTACTCTGCCATCCTTCCAGCCACCCATCCATCCTCTCAGATTTCCATTAACTATCCATCCATCCACCAAACAATCCACCCATCAGCTCAGAATCCATTTACTCAGTCAACCTTCGACCCATCTACATATCCTTCTACCCACTCATCCACCAATCCTTCCACCAACTCATTCATCCTTCCTTCCCCACACCCATTCGGTCATCTACTCATTAATCCTTTTACCCACTCATCCATCCATACTTTCATCCACTCATCCACCCTTCTCTCTCTTGTATAGCAACCCACCTTTCTTTCTTCTTTCAGATAATTATGATCTCCTATCTGCCAGGTTTCAGCTAAGAGGCCCCTAAAAATCCCACCCGCTGTTAAAGCAGGGGGGGGCAGGGGGTCACTACGCCCCTGCCTGGTCAGACACAAGGAGCAAATCTCTACTTAATTCTAACCTTAAACATAGGACAATAAAATACTTGAATCCTATACATATTCTTTCAATGATGCGACCTCACTCATTTTGATATTAAAAGCAGGTTTGTCCTCCCTTGCACAGAGAGACACTAATTATGCTCATTGCAGTTCCCAAGTTCGGATCATCGGCCTCGGATGCCAATTACTACAGAGACCTTTGTAAAAAAAAAAAAATCATTGTGCGCAGGACCGGTTTATCCGCCGAGGAAAAACAGAACTGAGCTGCATTGGCAAAGCAGTATAAAGTTAAGTTATTGGGATGAGCAACACAAAGCAGCAGAGGCAGAACTGAGGGCTGTGCAGAAGAGGTTTGAGCTGCATGAATATAGCTGTGTGGGCCACAGTAATTCGGCTAGGGTCCACCAGACAAGACGTAGGAGGTTAGTCTGGGAGTAGTGTGTGGAGGGCACTACATGTGCGTGCGTGGACCCCCTACTTCTTAAAAGTTAGATTCCACAAAAAGGTTGGTCTTTGAACCTACCCTGCACTTATCCTCGTTTGTTAAGTCCAGGCTTAATCCACTTTCTGCACAGGGCAGTGCTTTCTAGCTCACTCCCCAAGGTAAATTCTTTAGGGTTGATTTGACGTTCGTCTCTTAATACTCAGACTCACACTCACATGCGTAAATTGGCTTCATCCTGCCTCTTTCAATTAGATCTTTAGAGGAAAATAAAATATATTATTTCTGCTAACACTGCACCCACCATCCAATTAGTGGTTATTTCTCCAATTTGTGGTTATTTCCAGGGTGGGAAGAGGTCATATCCCAATTCGCAGAAGTAATATTCTTTATTGCAATTCGTAGTCTTCCTCATCAGAGAACTTATGCATTGATGAAAGATCTTAACCCGGCACAGGCACCAAGCTGCCCTGGTAAGAGTTTCTGTCTTAATAAAACAAGCATTTGCAATGCAATAGGTCTCGCATTAGGAAAGTTTGAGCTATTGGTATTGTAAATGGCAAAGTTTTTATTTATGTTTTTTTTTTAAATAGCTAAATTAATAGCTTTGTCATGTACAATGTCAATAGTTATAACTTTCGCAAATGTGATACCTATAGCATTTGTAATGCAATATGTTTTGTATTTACATGACTTAGATGTATTGATATTACAAATAACAATGGTGTTTAATTTTTTTAAATAATACTTAAATAGAAGTTATTGTAATTTATAATGGCAATAGCTTAAACTTTTCTAAAGAACTTTTGTGAAATTGTGTTCAGTGTATGTTATTGTGACGAAAATCCAAGAACAGGAGTGAAATATTAACATCTTTTTTGTGACATTTGCAATAAAGCTTGAAACATTGATTGCGTATATTTGAACCAGTTGTTGTTGAATGGTTGCACAGATTGATTCTGTGAGGAAAGACAACGTCCTTCCAGACAATGTATTTCACAAAAACAGAACAGTGCTTAGAAGCACACAAGCTCGCAGCAGGGCAAGCGCGCAATGCATTTATCGGTGCGATCTGTTCCAGACGCAGTAAATGATACATTATTGGAGCCAGGCCTGCTGCTCCTTACCAGGAATAACCTCATTTAAGTGTCAGTGCACCTCCCTCGCCCACCTCCTGCAAACACTGTTCCATACCTTTGAGCGGCTTCACATACATATACACATCCCGGTATATCAGATTATAAACTGTGCGCCTCCAGTGGCTATAAGCGTCTATCGTAAAGGAAAAGGGTGATCAGCTGATGTTCTGAATCGCACAGTACCAGTAGATACGCAATACACGCTTATCCACACCACATCACAGAGAAAGTCACGCAAGCCATGTGCTCAACAAATGTAACTACTTAACATTTACTGAGATGTCCCTTGTTATTAGATATACGAGTCTATATTTATGGAGCTCTTGTCAATAACTCTTGCTTTCTGCTGTTGGCAAGCAAAACGCTAGCAGACACCTCTGACACACCCCTCGTAGAACAGTGATTTAAACCTCCTACCCATGGTTTCCCCCCGATTGTATGACATTCTGATCTCAACACAACCATGAGTTTTTTTAAACGTTCTGACATTCTGATCTCAACAGAACCATGAGGTTTTTTTTTTCAGTTCTGACAGTGAACTGGTCCTTCCCATGCTCCTCCCTTTGGTATTCTTTCAAACCTCCAACCCACCTGTCGGGCGGCAGCTTGGATGTGTCTCCTCGGGCTCCCGCCTCAGCTGCCTGCGCTTCGCCCTGACACTCCTGCAGCTGCTGCGGCAGCTCGTCGGAACTCATGCGCGGCTCGGCCTCGCCGCCCCTCGGCCTCTCCCGGGCCCGGCTCCTTCTTGGGGCCGCTCACTGTGCAGGAGCCCACGAACGCGCGGACATGAGCAGAGCTTTGGGTGAGTGTGATGGGGGCTGCGCTGTTCCGGAGCGAGAGGGGAGAGGCAGCTGCCTGGAGTGAGCGGTGAAAGAGGACTGTACTCTCTATGCAGGAAAACAAACCAGTCAAAACGAAACCTAAGAGCCGCGCGCGTGAGCTTCTACCTTAGACAGCTCACGTCGCACGGCTCTTAGGTTTCGTTTTCATAAGCGCATGGCAGAGTCGCGCTCGCACACATGCGCGCTCACGAGGTCAAATCCGACATCCGAGACGGAAAGCGCGTGCACCTCCCCTGTCCCAGCGCGTGCACCTCCCCCATTTACAAAGTATACTAAAGTATACACGAGGTCCCTTCGCTACGCTCGACCTAAAAAGGTCTGCCAGCAGTCTGTGCGACAGGCAGCCATACTCCTACACCATTATTCCTTGTGTGGCATTCCTCTGCGCATGTCTGCCTGCACGTGACCCACTAGGACAAAACAAATCTTTCAAACCAATGTACAATACAACGCAATACCAGCAGGTGCAGCCTGGATAGGTTAACATTTCAGTTAGGTTATTGGAGTGCAGGCTTCACTGAAAGCAGTAGGGCGAGGTAGGTGATATGGAATTCTAGATTAAGCCCCTTCCAAGTTATACTGTCAGACACACGCGTGCATTAGTTAAGCATTGCTACCTGTCTCTTTAAGCTGGCCTGTCATTCCCTGTAGCCTGAAAGTCATATGATGCATTTGTTGCCATGACAACAAGCCCTGCTTACTTAGCTATGCCGAGTAAAATGCATCGCAAGAAGTCAGCTTGTTAAACCTCACCATAGCAAATGGAAACGTTGAAAATGTGGTTTTAAAACAAATACTTCAAAATTCCATTTATGAGGATATACGGGCTTGGTCATAAAAAAATAAAGACTGCACCATTTTGATTGCATGCATGCAAAGGTGCTGTATTGTACTACTGCACGAACCACTGTGAGTGTCTGCTGATTTTGCAGACAGCGATCAGTCTATTTTCTGACAACGTTTAGAGTACTACACAAGCATGCATCCTTAACGCACATGGACACGTTTCTAGTCCATGAGCATCCACGCGGCCTCGAGAAGCGCCACTGCGTCTGGTTAAAAGGAAAAATGCAAGGATGGCTTCTGTCTGAAAGAACTAACGTCTACAGTTCCACGAGGCCTGCTGTTCATTGCTGAAACGCCCGCGAGGAAGCAGGCCAGCGCCAGCCCCGGCACGCGCGCGAGGACCTGTGAGGACATGTTCGCCATTGGCTGCGCTCGCACCTGTCCTGAATGCCCTGTAGTACTACCGGTGTCAATGCCGCGCGCTCCCCGAGGGAGAGTCGGAGCTCTTCACGCATGGAAGGCGGACTACTCAAGCGCACGCATTATCTAATGCAGCGCGAATTATTAAATAATGCGCAGCCTTCCTCAAGGAGGTTTGTTATTTAAATGAAGCAATATATTAATATTTATTACATCGAAAGGAATAACATAAAATTCAATATTTACACAGTAGCAACCAGACAACACATGCACAAAAGATACAAACACATTTCCAAACAGAAAACCAGTCAAAACGAAACCTAAGAGCCGCGCGCGTGAGCTTCGACCGTAGACAGCTCACGTCGCACGGCTCTTAGGTTTCGTTTTCATAAGCGCATGGCAGAGTCGCGCTCGCACACATGCGCGCTCACGAGGTCAAATCCGACATCCGAGACGGAAAGCGCGTGCACCTCCCCTGTCCCAGCGCGTGCACCTCCCCCATTTACAAAGTATACTAAAGTATACACGAGGTCCCTTCGCTACGCTCGACCTAAAAAACGATTTGACAGCTACAAATGTCTTAAAAATAGAGGAATCCCAGAGAACAACCTGTACACGCCTAAGAAATAAAAGATATGAGGCCTAAGGCTTAGGAGGATGAGAGTGGGTTCCAGAATCTGGAGAGGTATACTAGGTCTTGGATTAATGAAGAATACAGGTAAATAAACTGGATAATAGCTCATCATCATTCATTCACACCGAGGATATACAAAGCAACACATAAAGCAACTTCAGCCAGGAAGTCACACAAAGCACCTCCCTGATGTTATTATGTATATGGAGTCAGCTTCACAGTGAAACTGAATGCAAATCTCTTCTGCAAAGGAGGGGATCGACCCATTTCCACACCCAATATGTAAGGGTCAACACGATAAGGGATGGACAAGTACCTGCACTGACATATCCACAAATAATTTGCTCCAATTCTGCCCTGGAGGCTGCCAACCAGTGACATTCCGGTTTTCAAACAGATCAGAGGTTTGGAATTCTTATCGTCCGTATCCTCGACATATTGTTTGGGGTTAAGGACAACAAAAGTTCATGTTTATTTTGTCCACTAGACGCCCTAGCTCATGCAGCACAAACCATCGACTGCCAATTTACAGTACCATGCATTGGCTCTGAGAAAGAAGATCATTTACAACTAAAGCAAGATTTGTAGCCATATGCAGAAGTTGTATATAGGATTCACTAATGCAATAGTATTTACAATTAGAGCGAGCCTTCTAAGGAAAGGAAGTGAGCTGTGAGCTCAGCCTGCTTTACTGAAAGTGGTTCCAGTGTAAAACCATGTATACCCGTTTTTAAAATGTAACAATTTGAGGTTACTTGTAATTAGGACTCCCGGTTTAATGGTATTTCTTTTTCAACATTCCCATCGCTATTTATCCAAATTTAATATTTGGCCATCGTATTGGTATTTATCCATGTTTATTTTGTGTTTCAAGAATAAATGTAGCTGTAAAATTGCATATTTCCGTGTTTATATAACTCTTCAACGTGCACTCAAACATGGATGCCTGTCATGTTTTAGCACACTAAGCAGCCACGTATAACAAAAGACTACACTCACAGGTACATATTAGCATCATACTACAAATATATGTTAACATATGCCTGTATTTAAGGAAATCTCATCCTGTATTTCAACCCTTCATGCTGTCTGCCTGCTCAGCTGTTGCCTAGAATTAATTAAAGACAGCATGGATAGTTTCTCACAAGAAGCACCATTTTCAGTATTTTTCCGCTTTTAAAAATAAATATATACAGGAAACACATTGTTTTCTTTCTGTATTGATCTGTAAAAATCAGTAAAACCGGAAGCCTTACTTGTAATGCCCTAGAAAGCTTCCTGATTACGTACAGATACATGAAAATGCTTGAAAAAGCAAGACCGGTGTTTGCTTGCTTTCAAAATATAAAGTCCACAAAAAAACTGCACATTGGGAAAAAAGTTTTGCTAAGCGATTGTGCAGTTTAAGATACCATTTCTCCGAGTCTTGTTCTTGTTTTAAGTAAAATGTGTTTGATGTTTCAATAAAAAAAAAAATGGTAATAGATAATCAGTGTAAAATAATCACGGGCAACAGTCCCTTGTCCAGTGTGGATGAGTTTAGAGAGCAGTAGGTGAATGCCTTTCAATAGGTGTACACAAACTCCCAGTGCATTTCGACCCAGTAAATACAGCTTCCCGCCTACTTCCAGCTCTTTTATGTAGATTAACAGGAAGATGGGAAAATGAAAGCCTGGCTGAAATGTAAACTTTGATGAAATATGACTTTTGGCATAATTGGGGAGGCTATTATCAGAGCTCTGATACAATACGAATGATACCATAATTGTACATCTATGTACATCGCACCAAACGGGACAAGTGCATTTTAATGGTACAAGTAGGCTTCTGAAGCATCCCGTCCCTTGGACAAGGAGATATTTCATAAAATTCCACACGCCTAACAGATGCGGCTGTGCTCGACACGCAACACCTGCTGTCCCAAAAACGTATTATGACAGATGTAGTCTTTTATATTCATTCCTCAAACTTTATAGTTCCATTACTATTTTGAATTCTAGGCAGTGTTTGCACAGCTCAGTTTTTCCTGTTCAGTACACAAATCAGTGTAGAATCGTCTTTTAAAAAATGTGGGCTATGGTTAGACATGAACCAGCTGACAATGTGGAATGGTACCATCAATGTATAGATCTCTGCAGGTTCAACATGTCTATGGTAGCAAATAACAGCAAATGCCGACATTTGGTACAAATCTGGGAACCTAAAATGTCTCAGGTTTGTACACTGCCGCCCTGCGATAAGTAAGGGGGTTTGGGAATAGAAAGAAGAAACATAATTCACGTTATTTATACATCTTAACATATATTCTATTTTAGTATTGCCCTTCCTCGATTTCTTTTTATTTTTTCCATTTATGTTCTGCCTGCTAATGTTGTTATTATACAAAGTGAATTTTTAACTTATGCTGAATACAACTGTTCAAATAATAACAAAAAGTGGAGGATGTCTAGTATGTTGTTCCATTAGCGGCTGGGCAAAAAAATTTCTTCCAGAAGAAAACATTTGTGAGGGCACCTTGGTGCCCCCTTCGATAGGGTGCACTTCGACAAGCAGGTAATACTTTACTCTGAGGCCTTCTGTGTTCTTTTTGGAGCTCCTTTAAAATCCATCTTTCAGTCCGTACCAAGCCTGCCTTGTCTATGGGCTGTGCAAAAATGATTCTATAGCCCCTGTCCATTCAGTTGCACAGGTTGAAGCTTAATGTTCTGATTTTTTTCAAATTCTGTTGCACAACTGTCATGGTGCTCGTCATGGACCACCCTAAACACGTGGCAGACAAATGAAACATTTCCAAAGGGTGTCCAGAAACACAGACTGCCCTTGAAATTCTCACACTGAGTAAGGCAAAAGTATCTGCTTGGGATTTTTTCCTTTGAGGCTCTAGAGCGTTCTTCCTGCTAAGGCTCCGCTCTGCTTGGCTAAACTTTTTTTGCAGTGTAAAATAAATACACCTTTATGAAAGATTTTCCTGCCTGGACTTCATTCCACTGCTCTCTTGCTGCCTGGCTGCTCTGAAATAACTTTTGAGCTACCAAAGAAATTGTATTTTGTACATGCACAACTCCTTTCTTTTTTCAAGCACTTAGTCATTTATATTGTTTTCTTTATTTCCACTTATCAAATATTTTTAATTTTACTCTACTTTCACTTTACCCATTTGCTTTCATTTTTTTATTTTTATAGTGTGGTGTCGCGTTTAACTTTCTAAATTTAGGTTTTCAGTGATTTATATAAAAAAACGTAATTGGGACTTATGGAGATAAACTCCGAGGAGCATTAGCTGAGCAGGGTCGTATCCTTTAAGGGAATGGAGCGGATATGGCACCTGACACAGTCTAGTCAATGCAGAAGTCAACATTTTATACTTAAAATCGGATCAGTTTTGCAACAAGAGCTTACACTCCCCATTAGTGAGGCAAACCAATCATTTTCTGCATTTTATTTTTATTAGAGAAATGCACCGACTTCACAGTTTGTGACCCTAGAAGATAGAGTGATAATAGCATTAAAAGGATAGCAACGGAAGATATACTTTTGTTGAAATATTCAGAGATTATAACTGTTGATCTTCAAGGGCTAATCAGTGCAGCCTTGTGAGATAATTAGAAGGCCCACTCTCAATAATCGTGGTAAGCAGCACAACGTAGTTTCGCAAATCCTACATTTCAGTCGTTCTAATTGACAGGTTTCTATGCAGTATGTACAGTGGCACAAAAGTCACGGAGATGCAAAATATGCAGTCAAGCAACCACCGGCAACACTTCAACTGCAAAAGGCGCTAAAAGGCAATACGTTTTATAAATAATACTCCCAGTTTTCCGTTTTTACATATGCATACAGACAGAAAATGTGTTTCCTGTCTGTATTTATTTTTAGAAGAGGAAAAATACAGAACACTGTGCATCTTGTGACTCTCCATGCTGTCCTTCATGAATTCTACGTCAACAGTTGAGTGAATAGACATCATGGAGAGTTACAAAAAAAATCCTGCATTAATTTTCCTTAAATAAAGGCATAGGTTAACAAATATTTGTATACAATGCTAATATTTACCTGTGGGTGTAGTGTTTTGTTATATTTGGCTGCCTAATTAGCTAAAGTGTGACAGGTACCAAAGTAGGAGTGCACGTTTTTCAGTTAAATACATGCAGAAATATAGCATTTCACATCTACATTTATTCTCAAAACATCACATAAATATGAAAAATACCAATAAGATGGTCAGAAAATAAATATGGGTAAATACAGATGGAAATGTTAAGAAAAAAAATACCATACCACCTTGAGCCCTATTAAATTATAATCCATATATATCGTACCTGTGTGCTTCTGAGAAGTGATAGTACTCTCCAATTAAAATGATTGTACCTCTGCTAAAAAGTGCAGGTGCTCTTCCTCTAAAAATAAGTAAGTGCATGTGCTCAGTACCTCACAGAATAGGACCATATATTGTGTTGGGTATATGTGACGAGATTCAGGAGAGACACGGAAATAAAATAAAAAGATAATACCAAAACTAAGAGCCAAGACACCACACTAGCACAAAAACAAGCATTGGCAAAGCCAACAGGTTTTGCTTACGCAAGAGCTATTGACATTGCCAATATATTTTAGCCATGTTGTACAGCAGAGCGGAGTGGTATAGCGTAGAGTGGTGTGAAGTAGAGTGGCATAGAGTGGAGAGGACTGGCGTAGAATAGAATGCAGTGACATAGGGTGCAGTGGCGTAGAGTAGGGTGGGGTAGTCTAGAGTGGAGCGACGCAAACTGGAGTAGAGCTGAGTGCCGCAGCATGGCATAGAGTTAAGCAGCGCAGAGTGGCATATAGTGCAGTGGCGTAGAGGGAAATGGCATGGAGTGGCGTAGAGTAGCAATGTGTGGATTGGTGTAAAGTAGAGTGGCGTAGAGTGGAGCTGCGTTGAGTGGATTGGAGTGTCGAAGAGTGGAGTGGCGTAGAGTGGAGTAACTTAGAGTGCAGTGGTGTAGAGAGTAGTGGTGTAGAGTGCAGTGGCGTGAAGTGCAGTGGCGTGAAGTGCAGTGGCGTGAAGTGCAGTGGCGTGAAGTGCAGTTGAGTAGAGGCCTGTAGAGTGGCAAAAAGAGCAGTGGCATAGAGTGGTGCAGAGTAGAGTGGCACAGAATGCAGTGGTGTAGTGTGCAGTGGTGTAGAGTGCAGTGGTGTAGAGAGCTGCAGAGTGGCATAACGTGCAGTGGCATAGAGTGAAGTAGAGTGGCACAGAGTGTGGTTTCGTAGAGTGCAGTGGAGCAGAGTAGAGTGCAGTGGAGCAGAGTAGAGTGCAGTGGCATAGAGTAGAATGGTGCAGAGTAGAGTGGTGTAGAGTGCAGCGACATGCAATAGAGTTGTGCAGAGTGTGGTGGGGTTGAGTGGTGTAGAGTAAAGAGTGCAGTGGCGTAGAGTGGCTGCAAAGTACAGTAGAGTGGCATAGAGTGTAGTGGCATACAGTAGAGTGATATAGAGTGCAGTTGTATAGAGTTGAGTGGTGCAGAGTAGAGCACAGTGGTGCAGAGTGCAGTGGAATAGAGTAGTGCAGAGTAGAGTGGCATAGAGTGTGGTGTTGTAGAGTGCAGTGGTGCAGAGAAAATTACAGTGTAGTTGCATAAGGTGCACTGGCGCAGAGTAGAGTACTGAAGTAGAGTGCAGTGTCCTAGAGTAGAACAGTGCAGAGTAGAGTGGTGCATAGTTCAGTGGTGTTAATTAGAGAGGTGCAGATTAGAATGCAGTAGGGTAGAGTACAGTGGTACAAAGTGTTGTAGAGTAAAGTGCTTTGGCACAGTGGCGCAGAGCGCAGTCGTAGAGTAATGTGCAATGATGTAGAGTGCAGTGGTGTAGAGTGGTGCAGAGCATATCAGAGAGGCATACATGTGGCATAGAGTATGGGATAGGGGTTGGATAGAAAAGAAGCAACATGGAAGGGAGTCAGGTGCGAGGGAATAGAAGCTACATGGACAGGATATGGGAGATGGACTGAAAACACAAGCAATTATAGTGAGTGCTTGAACACAAGGAAAATAATAGCTCCAAAATCGGGAGCAGTGGATGGGCACAAGTATTTTGTCCAGGCTCTATTAGAGGGCCAAACACAAGAAGAGGACCCGACACTGCTAGCCATGACAAACAGGAACTAAGGAAATGAGAGCGACGCTAAAGCTGACAAATGTAAGCGATGGGCGAGCTGTAAGCCCACTGCACGTTAACAAAAGTCTTGCAAAGACAGCGCATGCGCTGTCTAGGTAAAACCTAAAAACACACAAGCTGCTTTTATGAATGACAAAATGAACATTAAAATAATGTATCTGTCCCCGTCTACCTCGGGGGGAAAGCTTGCTATTCCAAGGGTAGCTGTACTTCCTAAGGCTCACTTTATGTCCCTTTCTCAGGCCTCCTCCTGACCACTATCCAAACTGGGAAGAGCTCAACAAAGTAAATATCATCTGCACTATTCTCTAAAAAGCCATTCAGTAGTGCTCCTAGCCCCAACAAGCAAATACTGCTGGGAACAAACATCAGGAAAAAAATACCATCTAAGACCTTGTTTTATCATGCTGGCTTAATCCCAGGTCCAGACAAAGTGAAAAGCAAATTTGCTAATTGTATGAGGGAAGTCGCTGTTTGGATGACTAGTAACTATCTCCAATGAAACAGCGACAAGGCTGAGATAATGCTCTTTGGGAAAGCGTCTGAGCTTTGGTCGGCCAACTGGTGGCCGTCTGAACTTGGCCCTGCCCCTTCATCTAAGCAGACTGGGAAAAATCTCGGGGTGAAGTTTGACAGATTACTTTCCAAGAAGGACCAAATAAACGCCACTTGAGGCTCCTGCTTTGCCTCCATGAAGCTTCTTACAAAGGTTCTCCCCTGGCTTTCCGGCAGTGCTAGGAAAACTCTTGTCCAGGATCTCATTATCAGTCACTTGGACTACGGGAATGGGCTGCTAAAATCAATAATCAACACCTTGCTGACCAAGTGGCAAGTGGTCCAGAACACCGCAAGACCAATTTGCAATCTTCCTTCTCGCTCCGCCTCCTGGCCCTATTCTTTGGAACATTCATTGGTTGCAAATAAGAAAAGGGATCATTTTTAAACTTTGCTGACCAAGTGGCAAGTGGTCCAGAACACCGCAAGACTAATTTGCAATCTTCCTTCTCGCTCCGCCTCCTGGCCCTATTCTTTGGAACATTCATTGGTTGCAAATAAGAAAAGGGATCATTTTTAAACTTTGCTCTCTGACACCTAAGGCACTTCACAAATCTTGCCCCGCCTACTTGTCCATTTGTTTAAAAGCATATCGGCAGCTAGATGCCTCAGGACCTCTGATAAGGCTCTTCTGACTATCCCTCATATTCGGACCTCAAATCAGGGGGCAGATCGTATTCATACACCGCCCCTAATCACTGGAACAAACTCCCCTTAGTCTCTGCTCCTGCTCAGATTTGATCTCCTTCAAGAAGGGTTTGGCAGCCTGGTTGTTTTAGGAAGTTCCTCCTATCTTAGCAGTACTGCGCTGAAATACACCTTCGGGAGTGATTTGTGTGCTATATCAAATGTCTAGATCAGTCTCAGTGCACCTATGTTTATTCTCCTTATCTACAACCAGACGTTTACACTCGACTCAAACTAGAAACCAAAGAATGTCCCCTTGAGCATCAAGATCGTTGAAAAATTCATGACCATGGATTTACACACTACGTAGAACCCATAATAATTCTGTGTTCTCAGATATGAGCAAATTCAAATATTAGCCTGCTTTATACAGAGAATGGTCTAACCTTCTGTAGACGACTGTGGTAGTGCTTTCAACAAACTAATGGATGACTGTGTGGCCTTTTCAGCATATGCCTTGCACACTATTTTCCACAAGTGCAATGTGACAGTGGAGAACTGAAGACCCTCTCTACCAGCTTTTGACTGAGGAGTTGGTCCTAGGCCGGGCTTAAGTGCCCAGTTTCAAACAGGCAAGACAGACATTAAGCATAAGGTGACCACTAGATAAAGAGAAGCCCCAGGTTTTAACCCTTAAATAATTCTACCCTGGGTATCTTCAGAGGAGCAGCAACAAACTATTGAAATCTACTTGTACATCATCTGTTTGCAACTGCTGCAATATGCTGCTTAGCAGTCCAGGACAACACCACATGCAGGACCTGAAAAGGGTGATCCAGGCAAGTCAAGTATGGGATTGAACCCACTTGTTCCAATAAAGCATAAATGCGAACATATGTAGTGGAGGACTTCTTTCAACATCCATTCATGAGGACCCATCCAGGGCTTTAAGTGAGGTGAACCCCAAAATAATCAAAACCGGATGCTACGACAGGTCATTAGCCAGGACTATTAGGTTTCATGTAAATGGTTGGTGAGATGAATAGACCGGCTGGGGAGAGACCTGCTATCTTTAAAACTCCATCCCTGCAATCTAACAATACCAAGTCACACCATTTCATGAAACATTTCTCAGTTCATTCGTAGGGCTATGACATTTTCAATTGCTCCAGAATTGCTGTGTGTCACAATGACCCACTACACATCATATTGCAGAATGAAGCTACAGCATGATAAATGTTGACTAGTGCCACACAACCTGACAACACCTCATCAATGATCAAAAGAAATCACCCAAGCTCCCAAACCCATGGCACTAGCTAGATTCAACCTACTTCTCTCATTCTTGTACACATTTTTAGGTCGAACCTACCAGACAGATAATGTGAGCTTACCAGAGCTTACTGGTGGCCTAAACCAGCCTATTGCTTACTATTGGTTAGCATTATTGTCACTCATTTCATTATTTAATGGCTGGACATGCCAATAACGTGTTTGTCCCTCTCTCTGGAGCATATCCTCTTTACTAGTGCCTTTCTACTGCTCACATTTAGGGAACTACTTTTTTCTTTAAGAACTCCACCATAGTGCATATTTTCCAGTTGTCTCCCTCATATGCTTCTCTCCCCACCCCTCGCTCTGTGTTGTCCTCTTTCATCCTTGTGCTCCCGCCTATGCTTCTCTTCCCACATTTCATGTTGCTCTTGCTCACTTATTTGCTTCTCCCCACCCACTTAGTTGCACCCTCTACTACGTTGCCCGACAACCTGGTCTGGGAAGGCCATCTCTTTTGATTTGAAGTGGCCACTGTTTTACAAAATGGTGCTGGATTGTCAATTATACTGTACCATGCACACAATACAGTCTATTTCCATAGTTTTTTTCCAGGTCGCTAAGAAACTTTGATAGTGGTGTCAGATTTCAGGAGTGGTTCTTTTAGCTCAGTTATAATATGAATGTCCCAGTAACCAGCCACTAAAAACTGACTGGAATATTAAAATAATTTCTCAAATAACTTTCAAAAGTTGCTGCTGGTCCCATCCCTGGCCCCTGCTTCATACACTACCCCGTTCCAGCCGATCGGAATTCATCACATTTAAAGAAGTAATAGCAGTATTCGTAATGAGCCACCATTGCCTTTTTAGGTTTCGCCTCGCCGAAAGGCTGCGCAAGCGAAAAACTTTTGTTTACAAGTATGGGGCTTCGTTCCGCCTCTCTGTCCCATTGGCTAGCTCCATAAATGAAGGCTAGCCATTGGAACAGAGATGCATCACTCATTCCCCGAGCAGATTCGTGGGCGTTCCCGTGATTTTTACTCATCCCACCCATTTTCGTGCGTCATTGCGGCGGTGGGCGGATGTTATATTTTTTTTTCGACGCCATGTTTTGATCATTTGCCGGATCAATGTCCAGGTGAGTGCGCCCCCCTCCCGCTGTCCGTTTGCCCGTTCCCGCCCCCCCCTCCCGCTGTCCGTGTGCCTGCCCACCCCCCCTCCCGCTGTCCGTGTTCCCCCCCGCCCCTCCTCCCGCTGTCTGTGTGCCCGCCCGCCCAAGTCGTTTGGAAATTACCTTTAAAATGCCCAACTACTGTTATTAATAAAAATAAAAAAAACTATTAAGACACACGCCTCGTTATGCACTTATTTTCATGTCGAGTCAAGGCTATTCTTTTTATTGGCTTCCAAAGAATGAAATGCTCAGTTGATTCACTTGGATGCAGCCTTTTACCAGTGATGTTTTTTAAAATCTTGATATGATGGTATTTTAATTGTGTAGTTTGTTGTGTAACTTAAGGATGTTTGTCACATCCGAATAAAGTCATTGACCTGAACTGAAAAAAAAATGCTCAGTTGATTCACATGGATGCAGCCCTTCACCTGGGAGTGGCACAGAGGTTTCTGAATTATTAGCATTAATTTGCTGGTAAGTCTACTCGTCCACAGGTATAAAAGCATGTCTATTGGTGACTCTTGTAGCTTAGTTTGTTTCAGAAATCTTTCTCCAGTTTTTTAGTCATTGTTATTAGTTTTTAGATTTCAACAATTTAGATCTTGTGCACACAATTCCAATGTTGATGTCTGCAGTGATAGTGCGAGGCATATGACCACAGGTTCCCTAAACATGTCCCTTGTAACTATATTTGGTACAGGCCTATACCAAAGTTTGTATACACTACGCTGAGTGAGCTTATTCGTTTATAGCAGTGTAACACAATTCTCTTTAAACAGTATGCAGTTTCTTTCCAGCAATGGTTTGTTTACTGACGAATTTACAGTGGCATCTCATCATCCCTTTTGGCCTTGAAAGGCTTGCCACTAATTTGCCCCATTATTTGGCTATTGGATACTTTCTCAAACCCCTGTTTTGTTCCCTGTGTAGTGTCATACCTTCACTTAAGACCACCCTTAAACCACTGTCCCTACGTTTGCACCATCTGTCCCGCAACAGGGCCTTCCTATGTAGAGTAACAAACAGTTATTTGCCAAAGCAGGTTTACTTTTAGGAATTTTGATACTGCAATACTTGTTTTTCAGCATTGAAATAATCCCAGTAAACATTACTGAGCGCTAAGAATGGCAGTATGATTTGTTATCTTTGAGGGCTCTCCAGTGACTCTTCGCCAGAACTTCCTAAAACTAGGGTATTCCCACATCCTGTCTACGAATGCCGCTTCACATCTCAAACCATCATAGAATGCCCCAGATATATTTTTCCAATCTTATATGTGGTTATATAGTATCTATGGATGAAGTTGAAGTAGACCTATTTGAATGTACTATTGCAGGATGCGTTTTGTTGGTCATTTGGGGCCCTCTGCAATTCTTTTAGTTACATAACCTCTTAAGCTTGTGTTTTTTTCGTAAATCCAGTAAAGTTAGTGTGTTTATTTAAAATCATACAAGTTAAATAAAAACACAAATGTCACAATAAGAACACTGTAATAAAAACCCTTAAAATGTGCATTCCCTATGTGGTAACGTATTTTGCAAATGTGAATAGAGAAGTTGTTATTCCGTGTGAAATGCACTATTGTACATTATGAAACCTCTAGTGGTGGATGCACTGCAGGGGTCTGTGTGTAACCAGAGAGCATATAATTTAATCCGGTTGGTGCCGTGTAGAATAGTGACTTGTGTGTGTTTAGTGCTACGAGTTCCCAGTCTGCGACAAAGCACTGGGAGCCATTATTTTGAACGTGCATTACACACAGTACAATGGCTGCTACAAAATGTGCAGAAATGGTTAAGATAAAATGGTGCCTTCAAAATATAGATTTTAGTAAAACCATGACTAAGTAATAAATTTTTTTAGGTCTCGTGACCTATCAATGCGCATGCGCATTGAGAGAAGCGAGACTATAGGGCTTTAAACAAAGCTTACCTAACTGTGGCGATTTGCTGCTGTGCCCGTGGCTTTTAGGTCAATGCGCAAGCGCATTGACCTAAAATGCGCGTGCACATCACCAAATCGCCGTCTGTTCCCTCAGCCGCACTCCTCCCACACCTTTGAAGTGAAGCTTAGCTTCACTTCATAGGCCCCGGCTGCTTCACACCCTCATGCCGCTCTCCCCGCTCCGCCCCCTCCCCTGCCCGCCGTGTGCATTTCTCCTCCCCCCCCCTCCCCACAGCAATGCCCTCCGTCTTGTTTCCTTTCTTGTTTATTTTTGGAAAGTTTTGTCCAGAAATGCCAAGCGGTGCTAAAGTTATTAACAAAATATGCCTTTTCAATCGAAATCCTGATCCAGCCATAGTTAAGCAGGCACTATTGCTTCCAGTGTAAAATATTAAATAAAATAACCCCCCCCCCCTCCACCCACCACTGATGCTTGTGCTAAGGCCTGGAAGCTGCTCAATGCCGCCGTGTCTCTCGCTTGCCTGATTGTGTTTCCCATCCCTCTCCCCATTTTTGAAGTTTTCATTTTTTTGCCGAGGGCCTGGCAGCAGCAAATATCGTTTATTTCTTATTTTTCTTACTCTTGCTTACTTTAATATTTTTACTTTACTGTTGTAAAATAATGATTGTCCATGTTCAAACGGTATACTTAAAATACTAAAATGTTTGCAACTTTGCATGCTTCGGTGGCCATCTCCAACGACTATTCTTTATTACTGCATGCAAGAGATTACCTTTTATGCATCTGTATATGTCGTAACGCACTGGTAGCCATTCTGAAGTTCCCTTGTGTCGATGCAAACCCTTCAAAAGCAACACAGTTTAAGTTTTGCAGTACTTGTTTATGTATCCTTTTTCTTGAGCCCTCCAAATTGAACACCCTGCCGTATAGTGCTTTATAACTGCACCGGGAACTATCCAGAAATGGTTAATCCTTCGTTTGATAGTTTTATATTTTGTTTGTAGTCTAATTTCGTTTGAGTATACGCCGTAAATCTGAGCACCTTTTTCCTCGGACGTGCTGTGGAAGTTTGTATTAATGTGGAATCTGGTTCATGTTAAACCTCCTTGCATTTTGCATTTCTTTTCGTTTGAAGCGCGACCCTTTAACAAACAACTGCTAGCAATCTAGACATTTAAGTTGCCTTAGCTGGAATCCTCATCCGCCTCCAGTGAACCGATTGCCTTTTCTGAACCAAAACTGACAGTTGGCACAGGAATAGGCGGACTCTTCTTCCAGATGGCTTGTAAATTTGCTCCCGACAGCTCGCTCCCTTGCGCCCCTCCTCACTTTACAAGCCTCCTCACCTGCTCGCCCCGTGGTAGGCTATCTGAAAGGTCGTTTGTAACTGGGACGTCACTGTTGAATGTAGCGGGTACGTGTGAGGCAGATTAATGAAAGTGTGCGGAATTCACTTCTGGTTAATAATTGCAGCCAACTGCCAGCCAGTGTGCTTAGTCTGCTGTAAAACCTTCCTCTCCCACATGAACGGCGAGCGAAAATTGAGCCGAACGTTGGAGAGACCATGGCGTAAAATTCTCTGCTCACAATACAACTGTTTAAAATACTGCTTCATCGAAGTTTAGAACTGTACAAGGAATGTCAAAATCTAAAACCACCACCACATCCACCACCACATCCACCACCACCACATCCACCACCACCACCACCACCACCACCACCACCACCACATCCACCACCACATCCACCACCACATCCACCATCACCACCACATCCACCACCACATCCACCACCACATCCACCATCACCACCACATCCACCACTCACCCTCACTCACCCTCAACCCCTCACCCTCAACCCCTCACCCTCACCCTCACTCACCCTCAACCCCTCACCCTCAACCCCTCACCCTCAACCCCTCACCCTCAACCCCTCACCCTCAACCCCTCACTCTCACTCACCCTCACTCACCCTCAACCCCTCACCCTCACCCTCACCCTCAACCCCTCACTCACCCTCACCCCCTCACCCTCAACCCCTCACCCACCCTCACCCTCACTCACCCTCAACCCCTCACCCTCACTCACCCTCACTCACCCTCACCCTCACTCACCCTCACTCACCCTCACCCTCACTCACCCTCACTCACCCTCAACCCCTCACCCTCAACCCCTTACCCTCACCCTCACCCTCACTCACCCTCAACCCCTCACCCTCAACCCCTCACTCACCCTCACCCTCAACCCCTCACCCTCACTCACCCTCACCCTCACTCACCCTCACCCTCACTCACTCACCCTCAACCCCTCACCCTCACCCTCACTCACCCTCACTCACCCTCAACCCCTCACCCTCACTCACCCTCAACCTCACTCACCCTCACCCTCACTCACCCTCAACCCCTCACTCACCCTCACCCTCACTCACCCTCACCCTCCCTCACTCACTCACCCTCAACCCCTCACCCTCACTCACCCTCACTCACCCTCACTCACCCTCAACCCCTCACCCTCACTCACCCTCAACCCCTCACCCTCACCCTCACCCTCAACCCCAACCCCTCACTCACCCTCACTCTCACTCACCCTCACTCACCCTCAACCCCTCACCCTCACTCACCCTCACCCTCACTCACCCTCACCCTCAATCCCTCACCCTCAATCCCTCACTCACCCTCACTCATCCTCAACCCCTCACCCTCACCCTCACTCACCCTCACAATCACCCTCAACCCCTCACCCTCCCTCAACCCCTCACCCACCCTCACCCTCAACCCCTCACCCTCACCCTCACTCACCCTCAACCCCTCACCCTCACTCACCCTCAACCCCTCACCCTCACTCACCCTCAACCCCTCACCCTCACCCCTCACCCTCACTCACCCTCAACCCCTCACCCTCACTCACCCTCAACCCCTCACCCTCACTCACCCTCAACCCCTCACCCTCAACCCCTCACCACACATATTGTGTTACAATAGGTGTCACATTTGCGAAAGATAAAACTATTGGCATTGTAAATAACAAAGCTATTAATTTCGCTATTTTCAAAACAAGCACATAAATAAAAAATGTGTCCTTTACAATACCAATAGCTCAAACTTTCCTAATGCGAGACCTATTGCATTGCTGTGCTTCTCTCCCCTGCTGCACTCTCCTGCTCTCTAGAGATGTGGCCTAACGACCAGAGCTGCCATCTAAGTCACGTAAATACAAAACATGTTGCATTCCAAATGCTATAGGTGTCACATTCGCGAAAGTTATAACTATTGGCATTGTAAATGACAAAGCCATCAATTTAGCAATTTTAAAAACCAACAAATAAATAAAATATGTCATTTACAAGACCAATAACTCCAACTTTTCTAATGCGAGACCTATTGCATTTCCAATGCTTGTTTAACATGCCTGTCCTTTCAATATCTCATCAGGAGAAGTTAACTCTATATAATTTCAATTAAAAACACGCACTTCACAGCTCAGTATTAACTCTTTGCACTACCACTCAAACTCAAACTAGAAAGCACTTTCTGATAAAAGTCTATAACCCAAGAAAGTGCTCTGGTTAGGGCAATGTACGGGCAGTATTGCAACATGGGTGACCCGGCCTGCCTGTGACCTCTATCACAAGCACATCTGACCCGCAATTATGCACGACTATGGATTCTGAACGGCCACAAGGAGGGTTTAAATTGTACTTATACAGCGCTTACTTTCCCTGACGAGACGTTGAAGCGCTTTACAGCCCATTAATTATAGGGGCTAGTTGTGCATGCTCATTATATGCATTCACACGGTAACTGAAGCTATACCTGCATTTTCCGTCTCCACTGATTTTCTTGTAGACCAGTCTTCTCCAAAGAGGAGCTCGCGAGCTGCTGGTCGCCCTCGTGCCACCTGTGAGCAGGTCTCCTATGTGCAGGGAGTGCAGAGTGCTAGGGAGTGCGGAGTGACTGCAGAGTGCTAGGGACTGCAGAGTGACTAGGGACTGCAGAGTGACTGCAGAGTGACTGCAGAGTGCTAGGGAGTGCTAGGGAGTGCAGAGTGACTGCAGAGTGCTAGGGAGTGCAGAGTGACTGCAGAGTGCTAGGGAGTGCAGAGTGACTGCAGAATGCGAGGGAGTGCAGAGTGACTGCAGAATGTGAGGGAGTGCTAGGGACTGCAGAGTGACTAGGGAGTGCTCGGGTTTGCAGAGTGACTAGGGAGTGCAGAGTGACTAGGGACTGCTAGGGAGTGCAAGGGAGTGCAGGGTGCAAGGGAGTGCAGAGTGCAAGGGAGTGCAGAGTGCAAGGGAGTGCAGAGTGCAAGGGAGTGCAGAGTGCAAGGGAGTGCAGAGTGCAAGGGAGTGCAGAGTGCAAGGGAGTGCGAGGGGGTGCAGAGTGACTAGGGAGTGCAGAGTGACTAGGGAGTGCAGAGTGACTAGGGAGTGCTAGGGAGTGCAGACTGACTAGGGAGTGCAGAGTGACTAGGGAGTGCTCTAGAGTGCTAGGGACTGCAGAGTGACTGCAGAGATTAAGCTAATGGCAATGTAAATGACAATGCCATTTATTTATCTGTTTTCAAAACCAACACATAAATACAAATTTTGTCATTTACAATGCCAATAGCTCTAATTTTTCCAAAGGCGAAACCATTGCATTGTAAATGCTTGTTAATAGTGCGAACCAGGCCTGAGAGTATTAGAGTGCTTGAAAAGTATGGCAGATGTTACACAACTTTTATTTCATGATGCTGAGCGGAGGTCAGAATCGAACCTGGTTCCCAAGCGTCAAACTCCGTATATCTAGTCACTAGACCACATCTCCTCCCATGCTTCATCTGCCCGTCAATAGGTTGGCCAATCAGAAGGCAGCAGAGGAGACCAGCTACTACCATCATGGTTCAGCTAGCAAATGCCACAGAGCAATTCTTTTTTTGAGCATTGGAGTGCTGTCGGATAGATTACCTCCTGTAATACCAACTGTACTTCCTAGCAGTGACATGAAATAGCAGATTATTTACTACAGGGCTTAGTGATTTGGCTGAGCTTGCATGGGACTTTCCTTCTCAGTCGTTCACAGGCAGTGTGCAAATGTCAGTAACAACCACAATTTGATGACAGTTGCTATCCGTCAGTGGAATGTGTGAAATGAGTTAGAGGTTTTACATTACAATACAGATGTGAAGGTGTTCACGTTCACTGGCAGATAAATAGTCACATATTGACAGTTTCAGATGAGAGGCACGACCAAATGGACACAAAAACTGTGCTGCCCTCTCCCTGCGTGGCCCAGGTTTCTGCATGGGTCTGGCACTATTTAACATCCAATCACTAATCACCACCCATTATCCTTTCAAAATGAATTCATCATCCATTCACCTTCCACCACTACTAATTCACGAAAAAACATTCTCCATTTTACTAGCTATCCAATCACCATCCTGTGATTCGTCACTGAAGACAGGACATCAGGCATGTGGCACAACCTTCCACATGACCCCTCCAGGTCTCAACATAATAGAAGAGAAATAGTCCCCATAATTGAACATAAACCTCCAGATGAGGGCCCCCACAACTGGACACAACACACCTGAGGTGGCCTCTAGAACCAAACATCACTTCAAATGAGGCCTCCGGTGCCAGATACAATATAGTAAGGTGGCACTGAGATTGTGACGTAGTATGGCAGAATATGCGTTCAGATGTAGAAGCAAAACTTAGTTTATATATGTACGCAGAACAGCAAATAAGACTGTACGCTCTTCAAACATTACTCCAGAGGAGCCCTCCAGAAGTGGACCCAGAACATAATATGTAGCCTCCGAATCAGAGCACAATATACCAGAAGTGGCCTTCAAAGCTATTAGCAATCCTGCAAGTGACGAATTGTGTCTAGGCTCAATATTATACATCGGGCCCATAGACTGAACGCAATGTACCAGAAAGGGCCTTATTAGTGATGTGTGCATTGAGTTGTAGCACTAACACCCTTTTCTGCCATTTGTATTGTTGCTCATCTACACCCCAAAATTTACTTTGGCCTCTCTTCATTCATCCCATATTGTTTGCCCACACTATGATCATCCAATAGGGAACTCAAATATACTTTAGGGCAAGAGAATCTTGCACTACTATTACTACAGCGTTTCTATAATTATGTTGCGAGGCGAGTGTAGTGGAAACTTGCCCTACTACTGCCTCTGATTTCACCATTTTGTGTGTGTGAAGGAAGGTGGTACCGTTGCTGCGTATGCAGCACCTATTTTTATGCGAGAGTGTGAGTAAGTGCACACTGCTAATATTGCTACTTGGGTATGTCTGTGATCTGCTTTTTAAGGAAGCTTGAATGCTGCACCTGGCACTGTGTGTGGGTGAAGCTTGGTAAAATGTTTTCAGTACAGAAAAGCCAATATGACTGGTTTGTCAGGGTTGTTTATAATTTGGCAACACTGATTCTGAGTCGGTAGAGGGAAAGTGATTCAGGGAAGAGACATTTAAGCTGCGCCTAACAGACAGCACTAGTAAGACTCTTTATAGGTTTCCCAAAACTTACAGATGGCCTAAAACTGGCAACTGCTTGGCTTTATTGTCACTCTCATTTACTTGTTTCTTATTTGATGGCTTGCATTGTCAATCATGCATTTGTCCCTCCCCTAGAGCATAGCCTCTTGATCTTACTTTTAATTAGAGCACTTTAATTCTGCCGTTACTTACTTTTAGAAAACTCTTTTTAGGTCTCACCAGCCAGGCAGTTTTTAGCTCTGACCGAGGGAGTACCTCAGGGCTCTTGTTTGAGCCCTACCTTATTCAACATATACATGACTCCCTTGGCGGGATTACGGAGGAATTGAGGATTTAGCCCAATCTCTTATGCTGATGATACTCAGCTCCTACTTGCCTTTGATAAAAACAACCCCAATGTTCAGTCCACTTTTTTGTAGGCTATGACGGTCATCACTGGCTGGATGAGAGATAACTTCCTCCAGCTTAATGCGGGAAAATCTGAGATCGTACTGTTTGGAGATGCAGCTGTGAGGTAGTCCCCTAGATGGTGGCCAGAGGAACTGGGCTCTGCGCCAAATCCAAAACAGGTAGTTAAAAACCTGGGAGTCCGTATGGATCAGAAACTAACATTAAAGGAACATGTCACAACTACTGTTGGAGCATGCTTCCACATACAAAGGCTTCTCCAAAGAGTATTCCTTTTTTACCTCTAACCACTCGGAAAACTCTGAGCCAGGCCGTAGTGTTAAGCCGCCTGGACTACTGCAATGCCAGCTCGTTTGGACTCCAACGCTCCTCCCCGAACGGCCTCCCTCCCTCTTCTGCAACAATTGCATTGGCTTCCGGTGTGGAAGCGGATCAGATTTAACATCTGATGCATTGTTTCCAAATCTCTAAATGGCCTAGGTCCAAGTTATCAATCAGATAAATTTACCAAAGATCTGCCACCTTGATCAGGGTCCAAATCACCTAGCTCCTGATTATTGAAACCAACTTCCCATCCAACTGCGCCAATGCCCAGACTACTTGAAGTTCAGAAGGCTGCTAAAAATCTCACTGTTCTGATTAGTTTCTATTCTTGGTTGGCAGTAGTAGCTATAGTGCGGAGATACCCCTGACTGGGTTATTCGGGCACTTTATAAATTAATAAATATCAAATAGGTGAAAGCTTCTTGTAAAGCATACCAAAAACGCAAGTGGATTTAAAATCCACCCATTACTTGTCATTGAATGGCCTTTGTCACTCATTTGATTGCTTCTTATTCTAGGACTTAATTGCTTGCCTTCCTCTTCTTGGAGCATAGCCTCTTTTCTCTCCTTTTGATTGCTTGACTTGTATCCTTCCACTACTCGCATTTAGGGAGCTACGTTTTTCGATTCAGCACTCCATTTGAGTGCATATGTTTTTTGTTCTCTTCCTCATGTTATGCTCCCCCCCCCCCCCCAAAAGACCTGCCTCACAATCTTAGAGTTGCTCCCTACCCCTCACAAATTGTCTGTAAAAATACAACATGTATTTGCGCCTGGGTATGACTAAAGAGCAGACTTTATGGGTTGTTTTTCTTTTAACTCCTGCAATCCACATACTGCACAAAAGCGTAGGCCTTGGCACACAAAGGATTTTATGGTGCTGAGCGAGGGGTCTGCTACCGCAGTGGCTTAACTAGTGTTTGAGGCAGAGTGTGTAATTAGCATTACTGAAAAAGATCTCTTTTCCTGGAGACCCCAAAATCTATTCCCTTGGCTACTGCAGAAGACCAAATGGATTCGCATGTTTCAGTTCCTAGTCCTGTAGAAAGTAATCCAAAACTATGCAACAGGCAGTAGTTGGCTAAGAACAATGGCGTACTGGTGTGATAGTAAGACCCTTCTACAGGCACACTTTCACGCTCACCTTTATGTGGTCCAACTGCCCCTTAGCCACGATAATGTAAAGTCCAACTTTAGAAAAAAAGGAGTGCATAAAAGTCCATCAATGCTTTTTCTTTCCAGAATTCAAAGAATAGTATTAATTCCATAACTCCTGCCAGTCCACATTCAACAAATAATCACTTGGGAGTCTTGTGTTTCTTAATACAGATCCAAGTTGTATTCAATCAATGCTTTCCATCAGAAACAATCCAAGTAGCCCAGCCTAGTAATAAAGTTGGACTTTACATTAACGTGGCCCAGTGGCAGTAGGACCACAAAGTTGAGCGTGAAAGTGTGCCTACAGAAGGGTCTTGGTGTTACACCAGTGCGCCCTTGTTCTTAGCCCACTACTGCCAGTTGTATAGTTTTGGATTGTATTTACGGGCTGGTGCAGCAGGGTGTTGAAAGAAGCAGTGTTAATTACTAAGCTGGGCTGCGTGGATTGCTTCTGATGGAAAGCATTGATTGAATAAAATGTGGATCCGTATTAAGAAACACAAGACTCCCAAGTGATTATTTGTTGAATGTGGACTGGAAGGAGTTATGGAATGAATGCTATTCTTTGAATTTTGGAAAGAAAAAGCATTGATGGACTTTTACACGCTCCTTTTTTTTCTAAAGTTGACCTGCAGAAAGTAACTTAAGCTTTGGCAAAATTTTCCTTTAGACGTGCTTATTCTTTTTCAATTCGATTCAGTTTCCTGAGTGAAATGTATTTGAAAAATAAACCATGCTATGTATCCAGATTCAAAATACTGAATTCAGTGCACAGTTTTGAGATACCTTAAGATATGTTTTTGCTTTTACTCCAACATTTTTAAATGTTTTTTCTTTTACATGTTCTTTCTTTTTTATAAACAGCGAGCATTGGCAAAGCCAATAGCTTACCACTCCCATTATAACGGTGAAACCAATTGGCTTTGCCATTGCATGTTGATACAATCCCTTCTTGCCTATTCTGTAGTGTTGCTTGATGGTTTGAGCTAGTGCCACAATCTAAGTGATAAACATTAGTTGTACAGTTTATACTTTGCAGTTGGCTTTTAAAATATGTGGTGATATAATTTCATACCCAACTAAAAATACAATTTAGCTAGAGCATTACAAATATGCCAGATGTACTGGGCAACCAGTGTAACAATGACATATCACTTAAAAGTAGGGATAATAAATATTTCACATAATCCATCCCATCAAACTGAGAGGTTAGTTTTGGCTATGACGTCTAGCAATGCCTATGGTTGCCTTACATAAAGCCCTAAATCAGTACACCCTTATGTATGAAATTGATGTATAAAGCGTACTGTTACCCCAAGGGGCGTCCTAGCACTAGGTAACAATTCAAAACTGTCCAGATAACCAGAGACAATTCTGGGGGTCGGCTGTACAATGAGAAGTACAACCAAGTTTTTACTGCTTCTGAAAAAACAAATACTTTTTCTCCAGTCACACAGACAGCCGAAGTTGGTTCAAGCACCCCTTTCAGGTAACATAAAATGCTGAATGTTGTAGAGAACAAATTAGCTTGCCGGGAGTCATAAACAGGCCTGGCCTTTCATGGTTCCGACACTTTGCCAATATTTCTGCTTGTTTCTGCTGCTCCAAAAAATAAATATACTGTTTTTGATATTCCAGCCGAACATCCTCTGCCATCCTCCAACCCCTTATAGGAAACAGGCTGCTTTCCTTACCCGGTTCTAATAAAGTGGTAGAAAACCTTAATTAATTTTCTTCCAATTCAAAACACACACACAAATCAGACCCGAAGTCCAGAATCCTGCTTTACTTAATCTACATGTCCTTCATCGCTTTGCAAGATGCACCACAGCAAAACCTTAATAAGCGAAAACCTGATCTGCTCTCTATTGCATTTCCACAAGCAATGCTACCAGGAAACAGGCTGACTGACAAGCAAAATACATTCTCTGCTTCCAGCTAACCGGGGTGGTTGTTTAATAAGACGTTTTGTAAGCCATACTTAAATGCCTAGAACAACCGTCTCTGTTCTCTGAAATACACACTTGTATTTGATCTATTTTCATTTGCCCCCGCTGGCAGCCTTTACAGTGAAAACTACCATAGAGAGAAATTAAAATATAGACGGGTATAGAACAAGAACAGGAGGGGACACGATTCAAGATTACCACAGAAGTACATGTAAGGAATGCATTTCATTTACTTGGATATTGAGACATTTAGGGATACAGTGCCCTAGATCAATTTAATTAGAGTTTTTACCTGCTCTGCTCCGTAAGCCGTTGCAAACTGGACAAACTCATCTATGCTTACAAATCCATCTCCATCTTGGTCAAGGGCATCAAACACAGCCCGGAGGCGAGCAGCCTCATCCTCACAGATCGAGGTATCGTCTTGGGTGGGGTTAGGCAGGTTTACATCCTGAAGGGGCTCCATAGTTTGCACTTGTTGGGGGGGGACATTTACAACAAAACGGGGGGCAGCATTGCTGTCATGATGGAGCAGTCCTTCAGAGATTTGGGAAGGGTAGCAAACATCCTCTGCGCATGGGGATGGGCTATCCATGCAGCCCACATGCTTCTCATCAACAGACGAAGGATGATCAAACAGCGAATCTTGAGAGGTTCCAAGATATTTATAAGACTCTACAGGCAAAAGGTTAGTTTCCTCTTCAAAGGCTTCCAGATCCACCAGAAAGCCGTTTACAACTTTGGAAGTTTGATCATCATTACTGGAATGAGGAGACAAAGACAGATCTACTAATAACTCCCCATCTCTAGTCAAATCGGCACATGTTTCAACAGGAAAAGGATCCAGCACATCAAAGTGAAAATCGGATTCCCATTTCTCATTCTGGTCAACGAGATTAGGCAGTTCTGCTGGTCTCCTTTCATCATTGCCTAAACTATACATCCCATCGGAGCCCTCTTCCAGTCGACACAAATATTCAATTGGACCTTCGGAATAGGGATCCTGGTTTCCTTTTCTGTTCTGCTCATCTTTCTCCAGGAGAGGTGGTAGTTTGCTGGGAGTCAAAACGAGGCTTGGTCCCTCAGGCGGGTCTCCCTGACCCAAAGGATATGCTCGTTTCTCAAGCTCCATGATGAAATATTTACCATTCTGCTCTGGGAACAGCATACTGCCAAATATCTGCCCCCCAGGATCAAGCCCACTTTTTGCATCTGGTTCCGATAGAGTTCTTAACAAATCCGCCTCCATTTTCATTAGTTATAGACAAGATGAACTAGATCAGACATGTTCATCACTTTGCAAAATGCACCTAAGCAAAACCTTCAACAAGAGAAAGGCCAAACTGCTCTTCATTGCATTCCTCCCACGTAATGCCACCATGTAACAGACTGAAGGACACGCAGCATGCATTCTTTGCAGCCTCACATTCATTGCAGACCCTGGGCCAGGCATGAATACATCCCCAAATTCTTCAGACAGAGGTTCATGATATTTTGCAGAAAGATCCAAGAAAATTCAATAAACCCCTCCTCGTGCAATTCCAAAAGTAGTACTTATTCTTGGAGAGTGATATGGCGATGTGACAAATGGTGGATGTCTGTTTCTTTCCTGGAAAAATTCTTCATCCACGTGCGATGAGCTCTGATCTGGAGCTGGAATCTCTGACGAGTCCTGAGCAGGCTGTGACAATTGAGAAAAAACCAAAGAGCCCAGATCAGGTGCTGGGACCTCAGAACTTTGATCAGGGTATGGAAACTGCAATAAGCTTTGGTCAGGTGCTGGGGATGGCAAAGAGCTTTGGTCAGGAGTTAAAGACTGTGATGACCACTGGTCAGGGGAAAAGGACTGCAAAGCACTCTGATCAGGTGTTGGGGAGTCTGAACTTTGATCAGGAAAAGGGAAGTACAACACACTTTGACCAAGTATTGGGGACTGTGTTGAGCTCTGGTCAGGGGCTGGGAATTCAGATGAAATCTGGTCAGGTGAGGGGCAATCTGATAGGGTCTCAATTAACTCTACAAGTTGTGAATTGCTTTGGTCAGGCTCTGGAAACAGACATACGGTTGGGTCAGACTCTTGGAATTGTGTTAAACGTCTTGCTCGGAATGGAAACAAACTCTGGTCAGGCTCAGGGTACCGCAATAAGCTCTGGTCTGGAAGTGGAAAATATAACGGATACTGGTCTGGTGATAGTAAAGGCAAAGAACACTGGTCAGCAACTGGGAATTGTAATGAACTCTGGTCCGGCACTTGGAAGTGTAAGGAGCTCTCCTCTAGCTCTGGAATCGGAGATGAACTCTGATCAAAATAATAGTAAAGTAAAGTACTCTGATCCGGTTCAGAATCCTGTGAAGAACTTTGGTCTGGTACTGGGTGTTGTGATGAACTTGTGTCTGGCTCAGGATATTGCAATGAGCTTTGGTCAGGCACAGGATATTGAGACGAACCCTGGTCCACCACAGGGCTTTGCAATGGACCCTGGTCTGGCAAAGGGTACTGCAAGGAACTTTGATCAGGCAGCGTGATTAATGAAGAACTGTGATCGGAATCTGGCAGGTGCGATGAGCTCTGGGCAGGGGCTTGGCGGTCCAGGTTCTTTAGCGTGGAACTGTGGTGCAAGAGCAATATACGGCGGTCCTGTATCTGTGCCCAGGAAGCATAAGCATCTCACTATTTCTGAAAAGGCGATACAGAACTCTGTCATCACAACTTCATGACTGGGAGCCTGAGAGTGGAAATAAAAAAATGGCCATGGGATGCTTTCTTTTGTCAAAAATAGTGTTTTTTATCTCGTCCAGTAATATCTGGCTACGTGTCTCTACGTTTCCTATCCCATCAGTCCTTGCAGAGCGTGCCAGTGTGGAGTGGTCTTAAAATATGCTAGCTTCTCTTGGTAATCACTATATTGATCAAACCACCACTGCATTCTTCAAGTAATCATGTATGGACACATCCTTTATTAAGGAAGCTTCTGGATTGGGGACTGCCTTCAACACCTGATGTACCACAGCCCTTCCATCAGTAGCCACTGGGATGATATCCTCCCTGTCATATGACAGACTTAGGCGCACTCCGCAGGACCCACTGAATCAGAGCACTCTCCTCTGCATATTCTAGTCAGGGGCCCTCTCGTCTGTCAAGTATTACCTATAGTCCTCGGATCAATACCCAGACCTCTATAGACCTCTCCTCAATAACCACTGGGCGTGGACCCTCTCGGCAGAACAGACTTAATTAGAGCGCTCTCTTCTAAATCATGTGGCCTGGGTCCCTCTCCTCTGTAACAATTAAATTGGGTCCTCTTTGCACTTCCCGCTGTCCTGAGGCCTTCTAAATACCCAGTGGATCGGGACCCTCTGTTATGTAGCCTCTAATTCGGAGATCTCTTCTCTGCATCCGCCGGGCGTGGGACCACCCCTCAGAAAAGAATGGGCTGCTTTATCTTCTTTGGCTCTACCTGCTACTGAATCCTCCTCAAAGTCCAACAGTGTGTAACCCAGCCACACAAATCCAAGGAACCGGGGTCCTTCCTTCCGTACACCCGGCTTAGCAAACTGAAGCCTGCTTCCACCAGGCCCGAACCAGTACCTTTCTACCCAGCACTCCGCCAGTATCCTCCTCTCCGCAGTATTCACAGGAACCCTGGTCCCATTCAATCCCCCGGTTATTCTACATTTAGGATCCACCGCCGGCTCATGTTTAGCCACAGGATAGCCGTCCTCCCCTCAGCACCCTGGACAGGGCCCTTTCCCCCGGCCGGGGAGCCCTGGAGCACCCCTATGCCCAATTCCCTCAACGAGAGGTCTCTTTCCAGCCCGAGGGCCCGCTCGTCTCACAGGTGGACCGAGGAGGAGGGATGGAGAGTCGCCAGCGGGATGGAGAGGAGGAGGCGGCCGCCGCTCTGCCTGCTGCGGATCTCCAACGCCGTAGATGACAGACGCTGCTCCCACGTCCCGGGGAGTGACGGGTCACGGTTGGTGACGCTGCTCTCCTCGCGGTCCGCGGTGAGTGATGGGGATGCTGATGCCTCTGTCCTCGCGACCACTGGAGAACGCCTCCTTCTGCCTAACCGCCGCAGCACCAGTGAAGTGACGTCACAGCCAAGCTCGCTCCCTGCGCCCACTGGGATTCGTCGAGCGAGCGCCCGCTCCCTGAACTTGAGCGCGAGCACGCACATCTCCCAAGCAAGCGAGCGCGCGCTCTGCCCTGCGTAGCTCGGGTCGATGAGATCACGTGACGCCCAGCCGAGCTCCTGTGTTGCCACAGTTACTGTGCTTCTAGGAGTTTGAGGACGACGCTGCCTTCCTGAAAATCTACGGTGGCCTTCGAGCTCAAAATTAGCGCGGACCAGACAGTGTGGTCGCTAAACAAAGGTCTTGCCAATGTTGCAATGATTACAGTATAGTGGTAATCCCTATATCTGACAAATATGTCGTTGAATTTCTATTGGCGAGTTTTCATTTTTTTTTTTTACAGATACGGGCACTTAGCTGCCATTAACGAGATCTCTAATTGTAATGCTCTCTGTGGTCTGGGACTAGAAGAGTATGAGATTAATTATTTATGTAATCCAAGTTGCATTGCTTCCCGATTGAAGCTGGTTGTATTCTGCATTAAAGCAAATGTCATTTATTTCTTTACTGTTAAATTATCGTAGCTGTTTCTTCAATTCCCATATTTTCAATTGCCTTATGATTAGGGCTCCCGGTTTTCTAATGTTAATTTTTTGAACCTTTCTGTCTGTATCCATATTTATTTTTTGATTATCTTATTAGTATTTTCCATATTTATTTTGTGTTTTAATGTAAAGATGTTAAATGGTATTTACTGCATTTATTTAACTGATAAACATGCAGTCATACTTTGGTACCTGTCACTCCTTAGCTAATTAAGCAGCCAAATATAACAAAGCACTAAACCCACAGGTAAATATTAGCATTGTATACAAATATTTGTTAACATATGCCTGTATTAAAGGAAATTCAATGCAAGATTTTGTTTAACTCTCCATTATATCTATCCGCTCAACGGTTGGCATAGAATAAAAAATTAGCTAGCTATCGCGCCAGGAATTTTCAATTCTATTAAGGACACGGAGGCGAGGATTATGCTTTCTCTTTCATTTATTGCTACACACAGCAGCCAATGAAATTTAGTATTGTATATCAAAAATGTACATTTCCCATGATGCATACAACACATCCACATTTAATAGAATCCAAATTTGTAAAGCGCACTATCACCCGTTAGGGTCTCTAGGCGCTGGGGGCCATCGGGAAGATTAAGCAAGTTATTGCCCAGAGTCACATGGTGCTGGGCTAATCTGCCGCCGATGATCGAACCGTGATCCCCATATTCCGGAGTCAGCCGCCCTAGCCGCGGCGCCACACCTCTTCCGCGTCACATCCTGTCATAGCCCATAAAAGCCAGCCAATACCGGATATCCTCCTCTTTCTTTGCTTCGAATAGTAAGTCCATAAAATAACTTAAGTCCAACAGTAACATCCTCCAATGTGGAAGAACAGCCAACTGGAAAGACACTTCTTTTCAACAGAAAGCATATTTAGTCCATCTTCTTCTCAGAACCTGGGAGAATGAAAAATAGAGCCCGTAAATTCTGCGTAAACAGAACATAAAGTCATGGGTGAGCAAAACATTACAATACTTGTAATATAACCAGGTGGGATAATCCTCACCTCCGTGTCCTTAATAGAATTGAAAATTCTTGACGCAATAGCTAGATAATATTTTATTCTATTACAGGACCGGAGGCTTCGTATTATGCTAGTTTAACGCTGCTGAAACACTACAGAGGAAATATCACCCACTGGTTTATAATAAAACTGTTTGAAAGTAGATTCTGAAGACCAATCAGCAGAATGCATAATGTCCTGAACTGTAGTTCCTAACATAAAACTCTTAGAGGCCATGGCGCCCCGAACAGAGTGCGCTCCAAAAACTTGGGTATCAATACCCGCCTATTGCATAACATATTTCAACCATCTGGCTATAGTAGCCGCAGTAACAGGGTTGAACGGCTTCTACAAAGCAATCAATAATTGTGTTACACCTGTAGGTCGAATTGACCTCGTACATTCCTCATAGGTCTTAAGGCATTGCACTACACAAAGCTTAACATTACTTGGAAAAGCATGGTAATCAACAATTCAAGACATTGTCTTGGTCCTGGCAGTAATATTAAAGAAGACCCCTTCCAGGGTAAATACTCTACCTGTAATGTCCAAAGCTTTGACATCCGATGACCTTCTACATGCCGCAAGACATAGCAGCATAGCCAACTTGGCCGAAAGTTGTTTCCTTGCAACGTGTCGTTTTGGGGCCAAGTATTAAACAGGGAAAGAACTAGAGAGACATCCCATAAGGATGTATACCTAGGTTTGGGCGGATTCGCTACTCTAATACCTTTCAGAAGCTTACAATCCAACGGATGCATACCTACAGGTTTACCTTCAATTTGAGCATGACCTGCCGAAATAGCGGAACGGAAATTATTAACGGCAACGATAATGGAGTGGACCCGGAAAGATCGCCTGAATAGAGGACGCCAGGAGACCCACTATCCTGGCAATAGCTCTTAGAGAGACTGTCTGTTTGGTCAACAGAGAGCGTAGTTCCTTCTGTATGTTGCGCAGTTTGGAGCGGGGGAGGCTCAACTGAGCAGCGTGAGAATCTTTGACAAATCCCAGAAAGTCTATTTTCTGTGATGGACATAGGACGGACTTGGTCTTGTTGACCACAAACCTGAGGCCTTGTAGCGTAGCAATGGTCATGCGCAGGTGTTTTGTCGCGATCACTGGTGACTGCGCCATGATCAGTATATCGTCTAAATACACTATCATGCGAATCCCTTGCTCTCTGAGGTAGGCTACCACTGGCTTCAACACCTTGGTGAAACACCATGGCGCCGAGGAAAGTTCGAAAGGAAGGATCAAATATTCGTACCACTGGTCTTTCCACTGGAATTGCAGAAACCTCCGATGTGGAGGAAAAATCGGAACAGATAAATAGGCGTCCTTCAAATCCAGACGGACCATCCAGTCCCCCTGTTTCAGAAGATCCGCTAAGAGATGGATACCCTACATCTTCAAATGTTTGTAGACCTTGTATTGATTGAAATCTTTCAAATTGAGTACCAACCTGTAACCTCCGCCCTTCTTCCGACCAGAAAAATATTGCTGCAGAAACCGTGAGGGCCCTCGTCGCAACATGCTATCGCTTGTTTCTGCAGCAATTCTTTGATATCTGAATCTATGAAAACGCATTCTGTTTGGGAAAAAGACAGCTGCCTGGGCTGTCTGTCCTGAGAGGGGACCTGAAAGAAATCTAGATGAAAACCCTGAACAGTTTCTAAAATCCAAGCATCCTGAGACAATTGAGCCCAATTGTGAGAGAAATATCGAATACGACCCCCCAAAGGGAGTGGGGAAGTGTCTGGAGCACTCACCTGAAGATTCTGAGGCCTGGAAGCCACCACGGTAGGCACCCCTGTTAAAATTCCTCTTGTTGAAGCGCTGTCTGGTAGTGTAGAACGTTCCCCCACGGGTGGAATCCCAATTGCCTCTACCTCGGCCAAAGTCGCCTCTCTGGGGGCCTTGGGAAGACTGACGGCCAAACGAGCGTCCCCGGCCTCATCCGGCCCTGTTAAAAACACCGGCCTGAAAGACTCTCTTGATTCCCGACTGGGCTTTGTCGAGAGTCGTGAAGGTACCTACGTACTTAGCCAGGTCCTTTACAAAACGTTCACCGAATATGTTCCTATCCGCCAGAGGCCCAGGTTCCGCCACTGCCAGCTCGGTGAGGTTGGTGTCCATTCTCATAAGGAGGGGACTTACGGCGCTCTGTGGAAATTGCGCAATTAGCATTGCCCAGGAGGCAGATCGCCCTCTGGGTCGAACCTGCCAGAACATGGGGATCCATCGCCGTACCTGATTTCTGCGCCTCCAAGGCCATCTCTAAAATTTTGGCCAGGGGCCCCACAACGTCCAGGAGCTTATCCTGGCACCCCCTCCAGGCACGATCAATGCCCTTTTTAGGGTCTATTGCGAACTTTTTTAGAAAGGTCAACATGCTAGAGTCTATGTCGGGGTTTCAGTGACCGTATCGGCAATGTCCGGCCTAGGACACTCTGACCTAAGTCTATTTCTCACCTCCTTGTCGAAACTCTTACGGAAATTGTCATGTAGATAAGCGGCGACCTCCGGCGCTGGATGCCAATTGGAGGATCTCGGATGAACAATGTCTGCCGGATTAAAGGTAAAGGGGGTGGGCACAGGTTGTGTGGGCTCCACATTCTTGGACTTCTTAGTCCTCTTTTAGGAGGAGACTCGTCAGGGGTGTCGGTAGACGTAGTGTCTGTATCAGTATCCATGTCCGGAGCCTTGGACTTACTAGAATCAGGGGCAGGCAGTGAGGACAAGGTGTAGGAAGGAGGCCAGGATTCAGTTTGAGAACCAGAGGACGCACCGTCTTTCGTAGGGACTGTAGGCGCAGTGAACCCATGGCGCTTGGCAAATTTCTCTAACTGCTTAGTGATAGGCTTTAAAGCAGTTGCCAATGCTTGTTGAACAGTTCCCGGAACTGTCTTTTCCAGGGCCTTGTCGATGGAATCCTTGACCGAGGCATCCAGGGCCTCAACAATATTATCCTCAAAGGAAGGGTTAGTCACTTCCTCCTCATAAACAGTGTCATCCTCCTCATAGGTAACCCAATCCTCCATGGTGGCGCCAACTTTATAAATGGACCTACTCATGAGGCAAAAATATTGAGAGGAGTAGATGGGGGAGCCAACCCACAGCACAAAACAGATCACCAGGTACCTAGCTCCTCAGCCAAAGCTGTAGTCAGGTTCTTGCAGTCCACATGGCGTAGATGGAGCAAAGAGCAGTGCGAAATGTATAAAGGAGGTGTGCTCCCTCCAGGCCCAGCGTTTTTATTGCAGCCTGTCAGGCGTAGGGGGCCTACTCAGAAGGAATCCTAGGTGGAATGGGCAAAACCTATTAAAAAACGGGCAGTAGCGATGTGCGTAGCCCAATCCGACCAAAAACCAGCCTAATTGGGCTACGCACATTGAAACCAAAGGAAAAGTGAAACTAAATTGAAACTACAGCTCCTATAGCTTCCGGCCAATGAGGGAGGGCCTCTGCGCTGAAATGTGTTATCCCTGCCGTCGGTGGGTCGGTACCGGTGAGGTTAAACCCATTAACGCGACCCGCAGCGGCCGCAGTCTGTAAAGCACCCGCGCACGGGTGAATTAATCAGGTAATCGCTCAGCGGGAGAGATGCGGGCAGGAGAACAACTGCGCGATGCTCACGCTGCTGTCAAGAAGTCTCCTGCGGCCCCCCGGAATACACCGGTAAGACGCGCGCACACCCCCGGTGACTCCGGGCTGTCGCGCTCTCCCGAATCAAGTTACAATGCGGTAGCAATATGACAATAATGCAAGGTACAGCAATATGCAAATACAACAATATATAAGCGACAACGCGCACCATAACATTCAAAAACTGTATAATCAAACACATTAGCATAAAAGTGAGAACAAGGATTAAAAGCACTTAACTGGCTGGCTGCGTGAGCAGCAAAGAAAGAGGAGGATATCCGGTATTGTCTGGCTCTTATGGGCTATGGCAGGATGTGATGTGTTGTTTGCATCATGGGAAATGTCTTTTTTTGATATACAATACTAAATTTCATTGACTGCTGTGTGTAGCAATAAATGAAAGAGAAAGCATATTACGAAGCCTCCGGTCCTGTAATAGAATGGACAGCATGGAAAGTCACTCATAAGATGCACAATTTTCTGTATTTTTCCACTTCTAAAAATAAATACAGACAGGAAATTCATTGTTTTCTGCCTGTTTTATATATAAAAATCAGTAAAAATGGAAAACAGGGAGCCTTATCATATTCTGCAACTAGTTGGTTATCTGTGTTAATGCATTCTCTCGCCCAGAGGATTCTGTATGATAATGCTATATGTACTGGTGCACAAGTAGTAAGTAATCTTTATTGTATATGGTCAATTAAAACCGTTACAAAATGCATTGTAGATAAAAACACAGCTCATTTTAAAAATCAGTCAAAATGCAAAGAAAGATAAAGAAAATTATTACATTCACAGATGTTTGATGCTCCAACAGGTCTTTTACAACTGGCTTTAGCTTGCTGGGGGACGGGGCCAGTTCGATTTGTTTCCTAATGGCATATAAAAGAGAGTTAAAAAAGCGGCTGAAAATGCAGAGTGTTTAAAGGTGGCGGACCTCAGTAGCAACAGACTTGATCTGGTTAATTTTGGTCTGTATGCCCCAAACCAATTCTAGGAGGTCCTATCTAGAGGAGCAGGTGATCTTTGCATTTAGGAGATGCTGTTGCTTGTGGCCGCGGCAGAGGATGTTACGATGGCTGTGTCTGTGCAGCTCTTTGCAGTTTGTTTTCTTCCAGTGTCAGAAATTTTACTAGTTTGCAATTTAACTGTGGGTCCTCTGGTTTGAAGCATGCTATCACAGCCTGTCTCCGCATGTGGATCCCACGGAGGTTAAACTGCAGTTTAAGCAAGTGAGACCTCTCCTCCTTCAGGCTGATGCATGTGCAGATCAAATGTGCCATGGTCTCGGCTGCGTTGCTGCACAGGCAGCAGTTCATTGAGGTTTGCCCCCTCAGCCATGGTGGGAGATGTATGATAGCTGGAAGGTTACCCAGCCGGTGATTTAGACATTTTCCTTTTGCATTTTTCTAGAATGTCCTAGGCTGAAGTATGGCTGAGAGCGTAGCAATTTGTAGCCATTAATTGTCATCCATGGAAAAAACGATTGGTACAGAGGAATTAATATATAATTTTTATTTTATCATAGGGAACATTCAGTTACCCTAACTCTAATCTTCAATACTTCAAAGATATCTTACCTAAGTAGATTTAAGGCACACATACACAATGCGACCGACATTCAAACAAATTAGATAAATTACACATTGCCCTTGTCCTGAGGAGGCCAAGAAGAATACAAAGGCTGAAGCGCGTCAGAGTCGACATTTTCTTTGGAGGAGTCTGCGCTAAATTAACAAGTAGTGATTTTTAACTTTTTGTGACACAAGAAAGCCAAAGAAAAGGCACTTTTGCCTCAGTGTACAGTTTGACTACCTCTGAGTGTATCACTCAGATTCAATGGGTGAACACTGTTTATAAAAAAAACTTTTAGGGTATTGGTAACGTAGAATTGTTTTCAGGATTGTTTGTCTTGTATATATTTTATGTATTTTTGTATGTCCTTGTGTAATTTATCTAATTTGTTTGAAGATCGGTCCCATTGCGTATGTGTGCCTTAAATCTACTAAGGTAAGATATCTTTGAAGTATTGAAGACTAGAGTTACGGTAATTGAATGTTCCCTATGATAAAATAAAAATTATATATGAATTCCTCGGTACCAATCGTTTTTTTTCATGATTGCGATCCATACCCAGGTATAGGAGGGTGATTTGGGTATACCAATTGTGTATATATATGATTAATTGTCATCCAGGCATGACTTCTTCCAGCAAAGGTAGCTTTGTCTTCTACTAGGGAGAGATGCCTTATTGCCTTTCACACAGCTTTTTTGAAAACAGTTGTTCCTAATCAGAGTGTTAACCCTGAGAATATTAAGCCCTGTGGACCAAGTAACTAAAATATGTCCAAGTTTGGTACCTTGAGCTGGAATATTGCTGGCTTAAGATCTAAGAAAAATGATCCTAAGTGGCTACAGCTGATTAACTCGTATGATCTGGTGGGGCTCCAGGAAACCTGGGATACGGAGGGAGAATGGTGGCTGGATGGTTATACATCTTTTTCCCAGCCAGCGGAATTCGCTTCCTCTGGTAGAGCCAAAGGGGGTCTTCTTTTGTTATTCTCTCTTAAATTGCCATGGATGTATAAAAGGGTTGAGGTGGGGACACCCCATTGTTTAGCAGTAGAACTGAGGGATCATAATTCCATGAAACTTTTGGTAGTTAATTTTTATAACTCAGCAGATTGCTCAACTGGAAATGAACATCTGTTAATTTTAAAATCCTTTCTAGAGGAGTATAGGGAAAATCAAACCACTTATCATCCGATTATCATTTTGGGTGATTTTAATATACATCTTTGCAGGCAGGATTGTTATGGGAGATTGGATAGTGGTGATTCTACAGTATATGTTGTACCTCATTTTGAGCATAATAGGCAGGGGGAATGCCTGGAAGAGGTCCTAGCAGTAATTGATCTATATGAACCCAGTACAACTGAATTAACTAGCAGGATCCCTACTTTTAAAGCCAGAGGCTGTAATACTGTGATTGATTACATTTTCCTGTCCCCCCTCCTGTTGTCTTGTGTTTATTTTTATAGTGCGAAACACTCGCATTTTAGTGATCACAATCCGGTTATTTTGGAATTAGATAAAGATTGCGGGTTGGGGCGGCCCACAAGTCACATAAGGGCGGAGGTCAGTATTAAAACCACTGATCAGGGTAGGAGGCTGAAATGGACAAAGATTATCCCTGAGATTTTTTTGGATACACTTTTCTTGTCGGTAAATGATATGCTGAATATATGTCTAGATGTAACATCTGAGGGCACAGTGGTTATTGAGGCCTTCACAGCCATCTGTAAACAAATATCCTTGAATTTAACGGTCCCGGTAAGAAAGGGGCAACAAATGGCCGAGAAATGGTTTGATACCACGTGTTCACGGGCACATAGCAAATTAATGAGCGCTATAAAACAGATCCCACAAAATAGGATTAATTTGGCCACACTCAGGAAGGACTGTAGTCGCAGTTTTTGGGAAATTGTAAACAAGCCCTTTTTCTCTGATAGTGATGACACTGTAGCAGAATGTAATATCACCGAAGAACAGTGGTTAGCACATTTTGAGGCTATATAGAAGACTCCCCCATCTACAGAATTTGTACCCTGTGCTGTTTTAAGAGATTCAACCTCGCCTTTGAGTTTTAATGAGGAGGAAGTAGTACTGGCCATTAAGGATATGTCTAGTAATAGGGCGCCAGGCCCAGACGGTGTCCCAGCCGATTTATACAAAACGTATCCCCTTTTCTGGGCAAAAGTTTTTACAACAATTTTTAATACTGCAGTAAAGGGAAACCATCCACTTTCTTGGGCTACATCTATTATAGTACCCATTTTTAAAAAGGGTAGCAGGGGAAATGCCCGATGTTATAGACCGATCTCCCTAATTGATTCTGCTGTAAAGGTTCTTGGGAGGGTGGTCTTAGGAAAATTGATGGGATGGTTAGAGGAGAATAAGGTAATATCAAATTTTCAATACGGTTTTAGAAGTGGCAGGGGGACCCAAGACCAGTGTCTTTATTTATCCCTGTTAATTGGTAAATACACCTTAGCCAAAGGGGGAATACTCCAGCTGGCGTTTATGGATTTATCGTCAGCTTTTGACCTGGTAAACAGGTCAAAGCTTTGGCAGGTTCTTCTAGAGATGGGGATGGAAAAGAGCCTTGTTCATTTTTTAGCTGACTTGCATCAGAATCTCTCTGCACGGGTACGGATTTATCAAGATGGTAATTGCACTAGGCACTTTAGTTCTGGTTGTGGAGTCCGACAAGGTTGTATTTTAGCACCATTACTTTTTACTCTTTATATTAATAATTTAGGCAAGTTTTTAGATGTAGTTAGTTTAGATGTCCCTAAAATTGGTCAGGAGCGTTGCCCTGTGCTTCTGTATGCCGATGATGCCGTCTTGATATCGCGCATATCAGTCGGCCTACAGAAGTTGCTAGAGGGATTTGGAAATGTTATGAAATTATTAGATCTAAGGGTAAATATAGCTAAATCACATGTGATGAGCATAGGCCGCCAGAGTAAAAGAAATTGCAGGTCTTTTTATTGTGAAGGCTCCGAAGTTACCAGGGTTACCTCTTTTATGTACTTGGGGGTTCTTTTTGATGAGAATGGTACATGGGCTGCACAACATAAAACTAAGATTAATGGTATGGCTAGGCCTATTGCGGCCGTAAATGGGTTTTCAAAAAGGCTGGGGGCCAAACCTGTAGAGGCAATGTTGAACATTTATAAATCGAAATGTATTGCAATTGCCCTATATGGCTCAGCGATTTGGGGGTACAGACCCATGGAAGGATTACAGATAGAGGAGAATAAATTTCTACGGGCAGTATTATCGGTCCCCCAGTCAACACCCACCTATGCTGTTCATCAGGAATTAGGGATGGGCTACATAACAGATAAACTCAGGCTGGCCCCAGTTATTTTCTGGCTTAAATTATGGCTTAATCCTGAATTAGATCTTAATCATAGACTAATCAGGGATTGTCTCATTTTGGATCATGTACATAAGATTATATGGCTTGTTTATGTAAAGGAAACTTTGGCAAGTGTGGGCCGACAGGACCTTTTTGACGATCCTGAGAAAATTACAAGAACAGATTTTAGTTGGAGGAAAAAACAGCTTTTAAATTCATGGGCCCTAGAACGGGAAGAACTAGAGTTGACAAAACAGACGGTAAAAGCACATTACCTTTTAAAGACTTCACCCATGCTGGAACCCTATTTAAAAATCGTTACTAGGCCTTTCCATCGTTTGCTTTTAACACGTTTTTGTTTTAATTTAATTTACCTCTCTCTAGGAAGCTGAAAGGGGTGGTGCTGACTGAAAGAGCTAGGGCCCTGTACCTGTGACAATTTTTCAGTTCAGGAGACAATGCACCTCATAATGTTTTGTGACTTCTATAGTGAGATCAGAAAGAGGTTTTTATTTCCAATACTAAAAAAAAAGGGTTTTATTCAAATAAAGCCAGCCTTACTGTACTTACAGTTAGTAAATGGTCCTAACGAGATTTTTTATATAGCCAGTTTTCATGTGGCAGCCGCTAGATTAAGGAACAGCCGTGAGGAAAGCCCATAATCAATGTGGTTTTAGATTACTTGCTTTTTAATCCTTTTTAAATAATTTTAATTATGATTGAAATTTTTATGATGTGTATATTGATTTTTTGGATGCACTGTCACTTTTTGTCCTAAAATGTATTGTATTTGCCCAGTGCTGTATTGCACCTTTTGCACGTAGCCTGTTGTGGCCGGATCACATTATATTGTTGGCATTGTATTCTGTATTTTTGCACACATATGTTTGTATGTCTGTGTTGTACTTTTATGGTTTTAAATTAACAGAATAAAGTGGTTTGATGATGATGATGATGAAAACAGTGTGGGTGGTTATAGCATCCCAGAGCTCGGAGAGACCGGCGGTTATCAGGATGTCCTTTAGGAAATTTTTAGCCAGGGATGTTGTTCTGTTTTGGAGCTCTTGCCAAAGTAGATGGTATGGGGTGTGTGGGGGGCTGATATTTTGCCAGCAGGTTATGTAGGACCCCTGCCTTGCTAGGTGTTGTTTGGTAAGACCGAATTTCAACCGGATCTGTGCTGCAGAGGCATAGGTTGGTATGCTAAACATAATTCTGTAGGCCCTAACTACTGTGCTATCCAGAGGTTTGTAGTCTTGTCCTCTCAGGGCTTCATTTCCATATGTGATGGTAGGTAGGATTTTGAATTGTGCTACCTGGAGGAGAGGGGAGAGCCTAGGGCCTGACAGTTTAGATTTTAGGTGCTTCAATGTTGTTGCTAGAGCCATCCCTTTCCTTCTGATCATCTCGAGCTGGCTGGCAAATTGACCACCATTAACAATGATAACCCCTAAAAACAAATAGTGCTCACAAGTGTAATAAATAAAATGCAGCATAATAGCCTACTTTCAGATGGTTGCCTCGTAATTGCACTTGAGCACTCACACGTAGATGAGCACACAATTCTATGATCACGTGATGCGTCACATGATCCTTTCCCATGGTTATCCTCTGCTACACTGGCCGGTTCACGCGCTTATCGAGTTTGAACGCACAACTTGGATTGCAGTGTAGTTCCTATATTCCCAATAGGCTCTGCGCATTGGAATAATATCTTCAATAGTATAGACGTAGGACAGAGGTTAACTAGGTCTTCTACTGACGATATTAGACTTAAGTTTTGTGTGCCAGCTAGCTCAGAGTTCACTAGAAACTTTCTCGAATAAGCGAGGAGGAGTTTAACCTCCCTGGATAGACAAGAAGGGATTTAGTTTCTTTCTAAACACACGGAAGATGCCACAGGTCTTTGCACGATCCAGAAATACTAAGGAACCTACAAAGTATTCCACAGTAGGAACTGGAGTGACAGGAAAGTGGAGAGATACAAAGGGTGGAAAAGTACCCATCAGCCCACTCAATAGTGGAACTTCGTCATTTGGGATTTCATGCTTGAAAAAATTGGTGTCCAAAAAGCACTTCCTCAAGTAGATATTGAGGCTAGCCTAGGACCCAATGGTTGAACCTTCAACCAGAATAAATGACAGAGTATGAGGCCGATAGGGCTTAGTTGCAGTGCTCAAAGAAATTATATAAGAATCAGTGAAGAGAAAGGAAAATGATCCAAGTGGTTTAAAAATGCCTATCTTGATGTCAAAAAGGAAACTTTATTGAGTGTGCCCATCAAGATGGTATGGTTAAAAAACAGAGTGATAATAGCAAGAAGGATGGTTTGCTAATTACCATAGATGGTCTCTGGTCAACATGTTTCAGCCTTCAAAGGCTTTCGTCAGGACCTATGTATCACTACTGCAACACTTACTTCATATACTGTGAAAAACAAACTACAGATATTTTCATGGGTGGTGTATCCCCTCCCAAATTTTTGGGATCAGGAACCTCACCTCACCTGGCGACAGCTCAGGCTAAAGGAGGCCACGCACTCTCCGTCGTTACCTCTGGCTATCGCTCCCCCTCGGCTCAGCGATAGCCAGAGGTAACGACGGAGAGTGCGTGGCCTCCTTTAGCCTGAGCTGTCGCCAGGTGAGGTGAGGTTCCTGATCCCAAAAATTTGGGAGGGGATACACCACCCATGAAAATATCTGTAGTTTGTTTTTCACAGTATATGAAGTAAGTGTTGCAGTAGTGATACATAGGTCCTGACGAAAGCCTTTGAAGGCTGAAACATGTTGACCAGAGAACATCTATGGTAATTAGCAAACCATCCTTCTTGCTATTATCACTCTGTTTTTTAACCATACCATCTTGATGGGCACACTCAATAAAGTTTCCTTTTTGACATCAAGATAGGCATTTTTAAACCACTTGGATCATTTTCCTTTCTCTTCACTGATTCTTATATAATTTCTTTGAGCACTGCAACTAAGCCCTATCGGCCTCATACTCTGTCATTTATTCTGGTTGAAGGTTCAACCATTGGGTCCTAGGCTAGCCTCAATATCTACTTGAGGAAGTGCTTTTTGGACACCAATTTTTTCAAGCATGAAATCCCAAATGACGAAGTTCCACTATTGAGTGGGCTGATGGGTACTTTTCCACCCTTTGTATCTCTCCACTTTCCTGTCACTCCAGTTCCTACTGTGGAATACTTTGTAGGTTCCTTAGTATTTCTGGATCGTGCAAAGACCTGTGGCATCTTCCGTGTGTTTAGTATGTTTAGTTGGGGGACAAGATGCTGGTAGGTCTATAAAATATTTCCCCTCGGGCCCTTCTCCACTCTGTAGTTTTGTGTGGGATTTAGTTTCTGACAACCATAGAACATGACAACTTTGCTCTCCCTGATCAATAGTATATCTCTAGAGTCGTGTGAAACCAAAAGACAGCTATTTTACTCAGTCAATACGTGCATACTTAGTTTCACCAGATTGCAGAGAAAAGGAGAGACGGGCGCTTTCAATAAAAGGTGTTATTTATTGATCAGTCTCTTTTCTCATACAAGAGAAATGAATCGCTACGATTGCAATACTTATAGTTAAGTAAAGTGCATACAGTAAAAGCAGGATCATAAAATAATACTGTAAAAGCATTGATATGGTTTCTTAGCCATATGATACTTTAAAATTGATAAAAGATATACATATATACATTGACTAATCGTACTCAACTGGTGCTTCTAACTACGCCTACCCCGGTGTACCTGACCTAAGCCTAATACATGGGAGGGAGTAAGTAAGTAGCAGTTTAAGTTAAGTTTGTTTTGCCAAGAATCTGACTCAAGAATTCTCTATAAGGGTTTAGTCAGTTCAGTACCTGGGATTTAGAAGGCTGGAGGTCTGGTATCTCTTTCTCAGGACTCGGTATCCCAGTCACCCGCGAAGGTGGGCTGGAAACGCTGGAGGCTGGATTTCTCGGCAAGAGAAAAGACAGCGTCTTCCTCAGCGCGTCAAAAGGGAGGGGCAGCGTCCGTGGGCTCTCGCATCAGCTGGGCTCTCCGGCAAGTAGTCACTGCTCCAGGTTCATCACCACCGTGTCTCTGCTTAGGGCAGCGTTGGTCTATTTATACCTGACAGGTGCTGGGTTTGACGTAAGGATGGACATAAGACGTCAATAAGATGTCACTAAGAACTAAGCGTTCTTGCAGTGCTTTACAGGAGTTCTCGGACCAAATCAAAACATAGCAGGCGGGGATTTCCCAGGTTGCTCGAGGCTTGGATTTGTTTAAGAACTCGGTGTGCTTTCTAGGGGGCTGGAGGAATAGTGCTTGCTTAATGTGACAGCATGCGCTATGACTAATTTATGAAACGGGTTTCTGTGCCGTTGTATGGATATTAGTGATTTATAACTGGGCAAGGGTCAGAAATAGGAATATCGATACAGGTCCCTAGATAAACATACTACACCCACTCCACGAATTCATGTCCATATTTACTAACCTAAGCAATAGTAAACATAACTAATAGTGCATGTGTATACCGAACCACCCCAAAATACATTTTTTGCATTTGAAATGGCATATTCGAAATACACGAAAATGAGTATAGGTACTGTATGCATTCAAGCAGTGTAATCATTCAAAAAAGGATGCACATTTTATATCAGCATGAATGATTTGCGAAATTAACACATGAAATGGCTCTTAATACAGAAAAAAAAATGCGAGACCACTTCATCACATATAACAGTTACTTGTAAATATGCTAGAGGTTGAGATAATGTATTGTCTCTAGAGTTCCTAAAAATAGAAGCTCTGTTCTCTAAGAATAGTTCTACTTTAAGCAGAAGATAAGTGCCAAAAAGATAAATATTTTGGATTTTGGAAAAAAGTTTTTCTTTTTCAGGGGAAGAAAAAATAGTTCTCAGTAGCTTTGTTTTCTAAAGCTGAAAGCCAAATTCAGAGTTCATGGAACGCTGTGTGTTCGTTTGCTTAAAGTCATTCTTTCTGTTCGGGTGAAAACATCATGTCAGACAGACTTTAAAAAAAACAGTCTACCGCTTCAGGTGAAAGTTCGATCAGATTGGAAAATGTCGTTACCATGCAGTCGTGCGCATGTTCGCTTTCAATGATGTTTCGATCAGCATTGCTTACAGAAGGTCGTACCTGGTTGATGCTGCTCTCATCTTGTACTTCACTACCCTTCAATCGTAGTGGTGAAGTCTCCACGAATGCCGTCATCAGGATAGGTAGCCGCTGGGGACAGCACGATGCATGAGCCTTTACTGGACCCAACAAAGTATCTGCATCCAATGGTACTTCTGATTGCAGTGTAAGACAGGTGTCCAACACGCATTCTTCGCCGCATAGCATGCACCTCAATACAGGTAAGACACAATTCTGCCATATGGGTCTGAACGAAAGAAACCAGGTCATATTCAGATCTCTTAGCCGGGCTAATCCAAGGACTTTAGTTATGCGGTCCCGATAGCGTATAGCTAGGATCGTTTCTTCCATTGTTGCTGGAGTTTTGTCTGTGACATGGCTTGCCATAACGAAGCAGGAGTAGCAAAAATAAGATGCCTGCTACGAGTCCCAACAGGAGTGGAAGTCCGCCAAAGACAGAATGGACAAAATTGGGAAATATTCCCAGGACTGCTTTGAATGGGGTTAACAGTCCCGAAAAAACGGTCTTAAATACACTCGCGATACCATTCGTATCAGAAATATTTAAGATTTCGTTTAGCATTTCTGCGAAGTGTAGGGGGCAGTTTGTTGATAACAATGCATGTATCGGGAGGAGCCAAGATGGCGATCGGGATGGTTGTGTAAACGCTTCGCTCCGTGCGCCCTCCCGCCTTGCACGCATATCCTGATGCATATCCTGAGCAGCGTCTGTGAATTCGAATAAGTGAAGGGACACACTCACTTACCGTCTGCTTCTGCAGCCCCTCCCTGCAGTAGAACCGAAGAACTGTCCCTTGTGGTTTGGTGGCCTCCGAGGTGTCGAGACCGGGATCCCAAGTGAGGAGAGTGTCCGACCGGAAGTGATTCGTCAACGGCCTCGGGTTCCGCTGAGACGCCGGTCGTAGAGATTCCAAGATCCGTGAACCGAAAGAGAAGAGATCCACCCACTTCCCATAGTGGGCTACCCGGCGGAAGACGCGATAGGGCTGTGCAGGAAAGAAATTTGTGAGCCCAGCTCCCCCTTGGTGAGCTCCCCGGTCATATTCATATCCCGCCCCGGGAGCCTCTGGGTGGCTCCCGAGAAGTCACGGAGGCTGGTCTAGCCTTTTGGTGCCTCTCCTTTCTGCCGCCAGCCCCGACCTGAGATCCTGTTGAGGGCCCTGCAGTGGCCGGGTGCGGGACCCGAACACACGGCGAGATGGAGGAACGGGAAACCGAAACGGCTAAGATGGCGGATGATGCCCTCCTGTGTGTCCTTCACCCGGGCGGGGAACCCAGTGCACGAGAGACTCCCGGGGTTTGGCACTGTGAGAGACCACCCACCCCCACAGATGTCTTGGCTGCATTAACAACTTTGCACGCTACCCTGATCCGTGCGGCCCGAGACTTGGGGTAAAAAGTGGATGCCGTCTTTGTTCCGCCATTTTGTGATGGCACGAACTGTTCTCATGGTGGCGCCGCTGTGTCTACCTTTGATACATTGACCCCGAGTGAATCTACTCTCATGGAGTCGAAGACAGTTGTGGATCATGAACTGGCTGCGGTTGCATCGGTTATGCATGTGGTTGTTTCCTTGGGACATATCTTTCAACTGCATGTGGAGGAACACCACCGGTCCATTGAATGGGCGGCTTTGGCGTGGTATCGGCGCTTTCTGCTTCATGTGACTTTTTGTTTAGGGACGGCGGGACTGTGTTCTGATTTACGACTGCTGGCACTGTTGATATCGTCCCGTTCCGTCTCCCGCCGTGCCTCATTGACGAGACTCCGGTGGCTTGTGACCGATGGCAAGACGGCGTTGCCAAATCCTCCCGGTGTGACCGAACCTTTAGTGCTATATGATATCCTATCTGAAGACTGGTTCGACGTTGGTGCTATCGACAGAAGAGGCCAAGGGTGACTTTGATTGGGATGTGGAGGGACTCATAGATGGTTTATGGTGATTTAAGGGGCGCTTGCAGAGCTATAATTGATTGCGTTTTTACATGATTGCTGCCACTTGTACTTTTCGTTCGCTGCTGTTTATGTTTTTAGCATGCGAAGGTGGGAGGGGCCGGAACATTAGATCGAGGGCCCTCCTCCTGTATATTTTCCTTTTCTTTTCTCTTTTGTTCTCTGTATTTCGGGTCTCTTATTTAGGGCGACAGGCACGCTGCTGGGGGGGGTAGGCCGTAGCCATCCGCAGGGGTGCAGGGTGGGGGGTTGGGGGATGGGTCTGTGTTGTTGTTTTTCTTTTGTTTCTATGGCCCTTTGCCCTTTTCTTTTTTTGATGTCGTTATCTTTCGTGTCACCCTTAGTGTGTTTCGCCATGTAGGATGGGACTGGTTCGCCATGATTATTTAGTGATTGTCGCGTCTCTCCTTCCGTGATGCCCCCTTCCCCTCATTCGCAATTTATGTTTATCGTTGGCGTAATTTCTTGCTTCTGGACTAGCTGTAATGGGGGTGTATATGATAGTGCGACATTGATACCACTTAACTTTTTTGTTATTGCAAAATGAACCGTCATTGATCCTTTTGCTCATGTGTTACTTTAAATGTATGTCATGTCCTGACTGTTGACCTGCCTTCAACCCCCGGACCGCTGAGACTTGTATATTATGTTGTTCCTTTATCCTGCTATGCGTAGCGGCCGGCCGGATTGGTTGTAGGCCCATGACTGTCTATCGATGCTGATACAATAAAGGTTCTTAAAAAAAAAAAAAAAAACAATGCATGTATCTCTCCCGTTGTCCTTGCAACTTGGAGTTCATACGTTTCTTTTGACGACGTCAAATGAACTGGCGTCTGTATGAGCACAGTCTTCATTCTGCTTAAAGTATCAATTCGAATAGAAGAGATTTTCAAACTGGGCCAAATTTTTCCCTCCCTGTCTGGAGTGTCATTTGGAAACAATACTCTCTCACAGCAAGTGACCATGGAACTCACGCTTACTAGATAAGGTTTTCCTGGCAGCAAGCCACAACATCTGTGATCCACAATTAGAATGTAGCTCCCGTTAGAAAGCCGTCTAAAGAATGCTTCTATTTGTGTTGCAGGTGTGCCGAGTTGGTGACATGAAAGGTTATTTGAAGTCCCCTCACAGGCCCCATGCAAATTTATGCCCTGACACAGAAGTATACCACTTAGTGATTTTTCACAATTGTTACCACTAAGAAATACACTCTGTCCTTTTTCACTATAACCTGTGTGCGTGTAAGGCAGGTTCCATGTTGACTTAATGTATCCTTTACCCAACCTTTCATACTGGCCTGCCTGTATATATTTTTGGCAGTATCGAAATTGGAAAGTCGTTATCGGAATAGTTATTATCCCATGTATTATCCATTCAATGACAGGTCGTTCTGACATTGTCAATGGTAATCTCTCAAGTTTTTCAATGCTCAGAATTGTATATTCTGCACCCTTTTGTGCCAAGCTGATTTGTGTATCAGTAAGGTTAAAGATAGTGAATAATGACGTTGTGTTGATTAAACGCCAAGGCACGTAGCCTGAACGCAGATTTTGTAACGTCCAGCCAAGCTGTACAATAGAACGTAATTGGGACTGACCGTGTTGCAACATCAGTAAGTCTTGCTCTATTATATCGATTGCAGATGATACAATACTGTCCAGTGAATATATTCTGGAAGACAGAGTCATTAACCCATTGTCCACAACAGAAAGTGATTTTTCCAAATTAACACGGTCAATTTCCGGTATTTTCTCTGCTGTCTCAATTTGAGTTTCTTTCCAAGCTTCGTTGTAAGCTGCATATATAGAGGCCGCTATGAAACGTTTTTGACGCTGTTTGCGTGGTCCCATAATGAAATCACGCAAGTCAGCACCTTCTTTAAGTAAAGTCAAGTGTTGCTTAATTTCTGCCAGTGTGGATGTATGTAGCCATTCGAGGCAGAGTTTCCCTACACTGTATGTAGTTACAATCCCTGGATGTTGTCTCTGGGAGTATCTAGGGTCTGGCTGGTCAATTTGAACCCCTGTATTTTGTTCAGGAATCTATCTTGACAGTTAATTGTGTCTGTGGGCCAGATCACCCATTTTTTCCAATCAGGATGTGTTCTGTTTTGGTTTAAAATATGGGATACGTCTATCTCAACATCTGTAGTGCTATTACTGTCAGGTGTTGGCTTTGGAATAGACGGTTTGTTCAAGTCTTTTATTTTGGCTAAGCCAAGACAGGTTGTCTGTTGAATTGTGTCATTCAAAAATATAATTTGTGCTGGGATCATGCAGGCTCTAAATAATGATTCTATACCTTGGACCTGCCAATCTTTGGTACCCCAGATGGTTTTTGTTTCAATATTATTGTTCCAGAAATCAAAACCAAATGTATTCATTTTTTCAAAAAATGATTCTGAATAGATTAATTTTGTGTTTGTTAGCATGGTTTTCATTCCTGTCTTATTTAACAATTTGAAAAAAAATGTTTCTGCATTACTTGTGTTAAACCCTGAGAAATATGGAAATTTTTCATAAAATGTTTTCGAACTGCCTTTTGGTGGAGTTGCACAATGTTCCCATTGGTTATAATTAAAAACATTTCTAGGTTGAGCAGATTTATGCAGATAATGGTTACCATAGTGGTTGTAACAGTACATCTGGTCATAATTAGATGAACCCTGTAAATAATCATGTTCTGTAAATTTAGCTGCCATCACTAGATCTGACATCATATCATTAATACTTTCAAAGTCCCAATTATCAGCGAATGTGCTTGGTTTTACAAAGTCACTTAATGAAACCTTAAATTGATGAGGATACTTCAAGAGCTCGACCGGGCCATAGATTTCATAATCAGTTTTGTCCCATGCTACCCCACCGGGTATAGGATTGGCTGTGAAGTTTACTGAAGAAAGTTCTCTTTTCTCGATGTGTGAAGACTTGTGTGGTTTCAGGACCAAGTTGATTTTCTGACTTGCTGTGTCCATTGTAACATATTTTCCCTCAATGAAATGTCCCAAGCATAGTACCATGATGAGCCAAAGTATGAGGACAAATACACCTTGTGCCACCCAAAATTCAATCCATGGAGAAATCAGATAGGTTTCTTGTAGTTGATGAAAGAGTTCCTTTACTTTGTTTCTAAAAGTCTTTGGTGTTGTCGGCTGTTCCTCAGGTTCACTTGGATCATCAGAAAAATCATCGAAGTTGATAAAGTAGCCTGATGCTGTTCTGTCAATTGTTTCAATTGCTTCTGGATTCCTTTTTGTTTTTGGAATTTTCTTTGTTTCATTAGCATAGTCAGTGGTTACATCATTGTAGACTGGTGTTTCTTGATGTAAGATTTGGATTTGGGTTTCAAGAGGTTTAAGTTCCATGGCTTTGTTGCATAGTCCTTGTTGAATCACTGTAGGTTTATCAAATGTGATTAGTCTCTCAGTTTGAACCTCTGTGTTTGTAGCAAATTTTGGTGTTCTGCTATTTCTTGGGAGTCCACTTGGCCTACTACTTATTATCGGCCACATGATTGTGGTTTAACCAGGTCGATGGATACAACTCGGTTCTCCTTTTTACCAGCAAGGGGCGGTAATACAACTGATCTTGTTCCGTTGATAGCCAAGACAGGTACTGCTTTTCTGTAAGAAGGCCCAAATTCCTTCTTTACCGCGATCTTCTCTCTGACCAGATCCCCGATTTTTGGAATCCAGACAGGCCTTGCTGGGACAGGTGGTTTTTCTTCAGTGGTTGTTGGCTGTTGTTTCAATTTTATGTTGCTCAGGTCTTTTCTTCTTTCGTTTAAGTCCTGAAAAATAGCCAAACGATCTTTGATATCAAAGCATTTTTCTTTAACCACTGAAGTTTGACTATCGAGGTCCTGGATTATCATTCTAGTCCCAAACAATAGTTCGTACGGACTGAGACCTCTCAGAGAATTTCTTGGCAGATTGTTAAGACTACGTTGGACACTTATTAAATGTTTGACCCACCCAGCCCCCGAACCTAATACCTTTGTCATTATAGATTGCTCTATGCCTTGGTTTTTTCTTTACACCATCCCGTTTCCCTCAGGAAGGAAGTGACAAGAGTCCCGCAATGCAATGCCCATGCTGGCCATGCCCCCCCCCCCCATAAGCGCGAGAGCTAAGAGCAGGACAATGGTCAGAATATAGCATGCCCCTTGCGTATATGCCATTATAGACTCGCAAATCTTTTTATAACAGTTCAGACGTCAGCCGAGAGCTGGGGTCTACATTTTAAGTGATGATAGTCTCTACATGTTAATATGACGCATTATTCATACTGGGTTTTTATGTCGATAGCCTAATCCTTTATTGAGCGAAACGCCATGGCAATACACCGTCTCGGTCGCCACTGCGATCCCTGTTGCAGTTTGGACAGTTTTTTGCAAATATGTGACGTTGCAGGCTCATTCCTGGCCACCAGTATGTGGATTGCAATTCTTCCAGAGAATCCTTAAGCTTAAGGTGTCTAAGACCCTCACCCATATGTGCGTCTGCTATTAACAATATTCTCCTGTTCATGTTTGGAATTACTCTATCCCCCACTCCAGGGATTTGAGCAAAAGGAACGGAGTTTGCATCGATTATGTATGTATAATTGAGTGGATACATGATGGGTAGCGCTGAGCAGTCGCCTTTTGATGACGTTTTCACCGCCAGCATTGTTTCCCCGTCAACGTATTTTTCTGAACGCTTTATTGTAGCTACGGAAGCCGATTTAGTTGCTTCCGCTGGGGCTGTTTCAGCCAATGAATTCCCTGCAACGTGAACGCCATCACGCTGATGACTCAGTGAGTGTATCACGTGAGTCTTTGGTAGTTCTTTCTGTAAAAGAACTACTTGTTCCCAAAGCGATTTTTGCTTGATTGTGGCACCTGTGTCATCTTTGTAACCGTTTTGAATCCATTTCTGTAAATCCTTATTGTATGATTTGACGCAGTAATACGAATCGCACACTATTAGTGTCGGGAATTCGCGATCGGCATTATCTAGCGCCATTTTTAACGCTATTATTGCAGTCTGTTGTTCTGAATTATTTTCCACTGAGTGTGTTTTCGTTAACAGAGGTCTCAATTTTCCTCCGTGCCAAACTGAGGGTTGAGCATGTCCGTCTGTATATATCACACAGGCGTACTGTCGTATGGGCAGAATGTCGATTGGCAGAGGATATTCTCTTTCATATTCTAGATTTTTTAATTTTTTCATTTCTGGGTCAAATTAGTATTTCACTCTGTCTGTAGCAAGAGAATTTTCCCATTGTATCCATTTTGGATTTAATGCCATAGTAGGTAAATTACATGGGCTTGTTAATGCCTCAAAGGCTGATTCTGCTGTTCTGACTGTAATCCGTCTGCCGTCAGCTTGGTCTCTTTCTCTTGCTACAGCTGTTTGAACCGCATGAACAATGTTTTCCTTAATGCTGAATGTTTTTTCAGCTTCTGTGTACAAATGAAATTTGTATGCTATTGGTACCGTTTCTCCCTCATTAGAGGTCAGGTATGTGAATCCGCATCTTCCTGGGATGACTCGGATTACAAGGTTGCGTGTGTTATCGCGTGTTTGCAATTTTGTTTTAGCTAACATGTCTGTTTGCAATGATCTCAAAATTTCTGTGTGTTTTTGAGTCCAATTGATTGTTTTAAAATCTGGTTTTATTAGTTCATAGAGAGGTTTAACTCTCTCTGCATAATTTATTATATAAGTTCTTCCGAAATTCAGGAAACCTAGAATTGATTGTAAGTTTTTCAGCGTTCTTGGTGCTTGGATTACGGCACATTTCTCTAGGAAATTGTCTGCCAGGCTTTTGCCTTCACTTGATAATTCATATCCTAAAAACAGGACAGTTAGATGGGCAATTCTTGACTTCTTGAAGTTGAATTTATAACCCTCTTATTGTATAGCTCATGATTTTCTGATTATGGCCCAGGACAAAGTTTGTCTTCTCTCTTTTTTACATTTATGTCAGGATCTTCTCCAAAGTCTAGGTTTCCTCATCAACATTCAAAAATCTTCTCTCCTCCCTTCAAAACACTTATAATTTCTGGGGTTCCTAACAGACATATAGGAAGCTGGCTCTTTATACGATATATAAAAATGAGAGCTATCGTGCAAAGAGTCCAGGGGTCACCTTATAAGTGGATAGGGGTTTGCTCTAGCAATGCCAAGGTGCTCTTCTAGGAATTAGTGTGGCTGAGCACCCTTAGGCTTATCAGAGGGGAGTGTTAGACATTCACAAATTCACAATAGTCAATAAGGGAGACACACAACTCAATAAAGAGATCCACATCAATTTATAAAAATAACATGTATCTTGATATATATTTAGGCACCAGAATCAATTTGTTCAGGTATGTATGTTTAAAAAAAAACAGTGCAATTTTCAGAAGATGCATTGTTATCCTATGGGAGGAAAAACAAGTGCACAATTCAGGTACAGTACAGTGATTTATTAAACAAGTCTCCAGGAGTTAAGGTGAGTGGTGGGCAAGTTCTAAAGCAGCACCAGCAGAACACCACCAGTGGCACTACGGCAGCCTGGTGCAGGGGTGCAAAACAATATTGGGTGCCTCTTGTTACTCTATGGGGATTGGTCTTCGTGTAAAGAGGCTGCAGGCTTTGACTGGGAGGCTAGTCGGGCTGAACCAACAGGGGGGCTCAGGCTGTCATGTGGCCTAGATGGGCATTGTCATATCCCCTATGTTAGCATGAGCATGTTGTTGACTATCCGCTGCTTTGTACACATTACTACACAAGTTTATTTTGCTTTGCCACATTGCAACTTTCACATAAAAACTTACTGTTGTTTTTACACTTTGCTTATTCCTGGGATGTAGTCTGAACATATTGAGCAAGATCGAACAACAATGCCCCTTGTTATTCTTTTCTAGTCAGACCCTAGCACCTAGACAACACATGTACTTTGGTCATATGAGGGTGCACGGATAGGTGGGACACACTTGGAGAGGGACCTTTCCAAGAAGAAGAGCATGACAGTACCTGAGATGTAGATCTACCATCTATAGACTGCTGATAACACCCAGAGATCTTCTAATATATAATCATCTCATTTCTATACAAGAGGAGGGAGGTTAGGCTAGGCTAGGCTATATGGTCATTCATTATGACAGCTCCTTTTATGAGTTAAAAACTCCTTGCTATGCTGACCGTATTTGTGTTAGTCATTTTTCTACTGATTGTGGCACATATACTGCATACTAGAGCACGTTAGTTAAAATAAATATTTTAAACTTGTTCGTGTCTCTGTCACATCTTATTGTGGATGAGTACAAGAGCGTGAGCGAAAGGGTGTGTCTTGCAGCAGCGATTCCAGAGAGAGTCGGGAGTGTTGTGTTCTGGGATGTCTAATCACTTGTTCCTCTGTGAGTGAGTGGGAGGGCAAATGAGACACTATAGCTAATTGGTCCCAGGCTCATGGGTACTCAGGTGGTAGGGTAAGTCAGTCCCTCCCTACTAAGGTCCCATAATCCCATGCATAGATCTGTGATTTCACATAATCCCTGCAACAAGGCCTCCTGATACTCAGGGACGTAGAGACAACTTTGGTCCTCTTCTCCATGGCCCAGGGGCGGAGTTGTCTTTAGGTGTCACGTTTTCCTTACTGGGAGCAGTCAGAGTAGCCTGTGTGCAGAGGCTACAGGTGACGGAGAGTTCACTGCGGGACAACCCACAGTGGACTGGGTCTCTGGAGGGCTGAGGGACCACGGTGACATAGCTGGCTCCCTGACACTCGGGCTTAAAGCGACTGGTGCAGTTTTGTCTTCAGGCGTCATGTTTCTGCGGTCACAAAGTCCTCTCAGGAGTTTTTGGGTGCCTGCAAGATGCAGGGAAGCAGGTCCTCTACTTCTTAGGAGTTCTTGGTAAAGTGCTGGCAGAATGACATAATGTACGAGGCAAAAAGTGGGGAACCATGTCAAAAAGGGGCACTTTCCTACATAACCCCCCATAACAAAGGAAAATGAGACTAACCCTTCCAAAGGGAGTCTTCATCCTCCAAGTAGAAGTACCTGGAAAGGCCATCTGCATTGGCATGGTCAGTTCCAGGTCTATGTTCTACTGTAAAGTCCTTACTCTGTAGGGAAATGGACCCCCTCAACAGTTTGCTATTTTCACCATTCATTTGCATTTGCTATCTGAGAGGCATGTGGTCAGTTTGAACAAGGAAGTGAGAGTCAAACAAGTATGGTCTCATCTTATTCAGGGACAAAACCTCAGCAAGGGCTTCCCTCTAAATTGTTCTCCAATGCTGCACTCTGGGGCAAGAGCAACAGCAACACGTTGGTCATGTTAAATCGCAATTTACAAACGTGAACATCACCGGCGCCATCTTGCCTAACAAGAGCCACTGTCCGCACGTAAAATGGCATCCATTTTAGGTGCCGCGGCCATCTCGCACTTTGCAAGTCACCCACGATTCACCCTGACCTCGCAACCATCCCCGGTGCCCTGATTCAGCATGACCAAATGCTCTGAGGTCATAAAACCTTGTCCTCGTGACAAGGCCCCGGAGCCACTTCCAGCCCTAAACACGTTTGTCCTTTCATCCCCCACACTCAAGCAAGCCCATCTGATAAACCCAACTGCACCTGGCCACTTGATCCTGTCCCAGGCTGTAAAGCAAGCCTTGCGGACGTACTTTATTGCCCCCACACAGCAGGACTTGTTGCACGGACAGAAATGCTTGATCTTATCACTTACATAACCCTTAGATCTGACCGATCCCGCACATTTACAGATCCTTTCGGAATGTCCAGCTGCGAGATATCAATCACCAATCAGGATCTGGTTGGGGGACGACAAACTGTTGGGACTCTGTGAGAACCTGCTGGGGGTGAGAATTCCTAGGATGTTTGACCACCAATAAAGTTGCTGTAAAATGTATAAAAAGTGGAGCAGCGGAGAAGTTGGTAGAGCATCTCCCAAAGACATTCTGTGTGTCTGCATCGATATGTTCTCCTCTGGAGAAATAAACTGATTCTTGCCTTCCAGTTACCAGCACCTGCCTCTTTATTTTGGTAACTATTATTGAAGTGAATTAGAGGCGTCTTGCGCCAAGCAGCCTGGGTATTCGTTAGAGATTGACTGTTTTTCCACAATTGGCGTCCCAAGGGGGGGCCATCAGCGACATGGGGTCCGGTGGAGAGGTCCTAACGACGGAGTGAACGACTGCAACGATCGGGAAAGTGCACCTGCCTGAAAGAGACCCTCATCTGGCAGCCGATCATCCAAACTTCACTGGTTCCGAACGGACCTCTCTCGAGTGACTTACGGTCCTGACTGGGATCCCACAGGAGTGCCGCGGCTAATACGGAGAAAAAAGGACGATCGGGCGCTGGGAGTGGAAGATGAAGAACTGTCCATGCGGTCCAGGTAAGGTCGTGAAAACGACTATTGTTGAAATGATTGATTGTATTGGAATTGTTTGGATTGAAAACTAGTATTGCGCTTTATTGGTTCATTAGCTCGTTAGCTATTTTGGTATGTTGGTTCTTTTTGAGATATTCCCTGTTTGCAAACGACGAAGAATAGGAATATTCTCTCTCTTTGCAGGCAGCGACGGATAGGTAGTGCCTTTGTTCACAATTGTCTGAGATCTTTATTTGTCCGATTATACATCATGTCTATCTTCTCCCCACTGATTGGTAATTGGTTCAGCCTGAACTGCTTATTAGAAGTCAGTCATCCGGCTCCACCGGAGGGCACCCCTAATAAGGACATGTATCTGAAGTATGGATTAGTCGTTGTAGCTTATAGCAAACTATGGCACAAGCACACTAGGAAGGATCGAGAAAATCAGTGGCCACTGACGGGATCTTTTGATCCTGCTAAAATAGAAACGCTAGAAATAGCCTTACGCAAAAAGAAAACCACGCCGACTATGCTTGACAGCTTCGGCTTATGGCGAAAAGAAACAACACAGCTAAAGAAGAGATGAAGCGAGAATAGAAAAAGAACTACGGAAATCAGCTCACCTAGCTGGCAAAAAGTTAGAAGAGGAAGTTAAAGAAAGAGAAAAAGCTAGGAAGGAGCGAGAGGCAGAGATCTCAGGTCAATACCCGGTTAGAGCTCCCTCAACTCTTTACCCTGAGCTCCCATCGAAACAAAGGGTAGATGACGATCTACTCCTAGGACCACCGATTATCCACATGCCGCCTCCCTATGCCCCTACCCATCCTCTAGTACAACAACAAGAATCTCAGAATACCACTGAAGGTAGCGCCAGGGCCTCGGTATCCACGGCCTCTGCACCGACCGAGCCTCTCGCGCCTAATACCTTGTCCGACAACACATCAGAAAGAATTGAAGTAAAAGGGCCGGTGAGGATCCCACGATTAAGTAAAGATGAGCGAGCAGGCATCGATAGGTTAGTTAAGAACCTAGTAGACAGGAAAGAAACAGAGGAATACATCACGGATATATGCAACTCATACGTCGACAACCGCAAACAACACTTTGTCATGCGCTTTTGCTATCACATGCTCACAGCGTATGAGGAAAAATATAAGAATAAAGGGCCCAACCGACTCGTGACACTGTACAGAAAGGTAGATACAGGAGACTAGAGTGAATGCGATGTAGCGGAACTTTTCTCCTATACTTTAGAAGTCTTCCGCCACCTCATGGAGCAAGGGCAGATAGACAGAAACACAACATATGCAATGACGGAACCCCCGATAGAGAGAATAGATAGCATGATGCCCATTAAGGAAGCTGCCCCCTATTGGGTCCCCCCTAGAGGACAAGGAACTCACAATGACATAAATCACCAAGACGCTAATGGAAGGGTGATCTATAATTGGGTATATCAGCCCTGGGATAGACAGGACATTCTGACGTTCCAAAAATCCCTGCCAGACTTGCAAAAGAATCCTACCGCATTTTACACAGAGTTAGGTACAGCCCTAGGGTCGACAATTATGACGTTAGCCAACATCGATTTGTTCTTTGGACTATGTCTGCCAGCCGATGTGTGGAAACAGATCAGGAAAGTAGACCACACAGACCTGTTCGGTCATACCTGGGGACAACTCGATGTGCTAGATAAACAGCGAAACCCTGGACAAAAACCCTTGAAAGCCATACTAGACCTCCCTGACAAAATAGTGCAGAAGGTAAAGACCCTGATTCCAGAGAAAAAGATAGATTGGTCTATCGTAACAGCTTGCCGCCAGAAACCTCAAGAAGATGTTTCAGAATTCTTCTCCCGGTTCGAGACAGTGCTCTCCGATTATAGTGGACAAGACATGTTCACTGCGACTGGACACCACTTGTTCGTACAGAACTATGTTAAGGGACTGTTGCCAGAAGTCTCACAGAAACTACAGACCAGTGAGAGCAGTTGGGCGGCCTCTAAACCAGCGGCCATCATCCAGATGGCCCAATACTATGAACACCAGAATAACGAAAAGGAAAGAGCCAATGAAAAGAAAAAGAAAGATTTGAAAGAAAGAGTCATGATAGCGCAGCTACAGGGTGTAAATTTAGATAGGGAACAGTACAAGGGAAAATACCCCTAGAGAACCACCACCTACAAATAACGTGCCTACCCCATACAACGGACGCCGAGACTTAGGGGAAGATCAGTGTGCATTTTGTAAAGGGTATGGACACTGGAAATCCCAATGCCCGGTCCTAGCAGAAATAAAGAAAGAAAAAGGAATGAGAGAATTAGCAAATGGACCACGAGGTAGAGGACGAGGAAGAGGGTACGCAAATGACATTAGTGAGGAGAGGCCAGGTAGGACAAATGCTTTTGACCGCCCCCGACAGAACCAGTATCAGCAATCGGACTACGACAACACGTACTACTTTGCATAGGACAGCCAAGGGCAACGGAGGGATCCAGTCGAGTTCTGTGTTGATCAGCAAGGCCCTTTTGTTACCGCAAAGGTCCTGGGCACAGAGTCACCATTTTTGGTAGACACAGGAGCAACACGTAGTGCACTATCCAAACGACTGATTCCAAGGGCACCCTTGTCTGGCTCACATGTGACCTCAATAGGATTTGATGGTACGCCCTCCACTAACCCTTTGTCCAGGCCCATCCATTTTAATCTAGAAAATAACATAATCGACACAACATTCCTTCTCTCTTCCAATAGCCCAGACGCCATTATGGGTCTCCACTTACTGAAGCACTTCCGTGCAACTATTCGATGTTCCCCGGACGGAGTGCGAGTCATCTTATATGACAACCACAAACATCAGAGAGATAGTCCACTCCAACGCATGTATCCCATTTCCGAAGCACACACATCCCTACTGGACGCTTTACCATCGCACTTGTGGGCTAGGGCTGACTCAGACGTAGGACAAATGATGATTGACCCAGTGCATGTAACGATATGACAGGACGCAACTCTGCCAAAGATACCGCAGTACAAAATCTCACCAGAGGGAGAGAGAGCACTCACAGACATCATTCACTCACTTGTAGAAGCAGGAGTGGTAAAAGAAGTGGTGAGCAACATTTGTAACAGTCCTATTCTGCCAATCATAAAGAAACAGGGAGAGGGAGACGGAAAAGCCTACCGCTTTATCATTGACCTAAGGGAGGTAAACAAGATCATACTGCCCCAATATCCATTCATAACGACATTACCACCATCCTGACCCTCACCCCATCCACTGCCACCGTTTTCACTGTTATCGATCTCAAGAATGCGTTCTTTTCTATACCCATTCATGAGGACAGCCGCTATCTATTTGGATTTACACTCAGATCCCGCTCATTAAGATTTTGTAGAGCACCACAGAGGTACACAGAAAGTCCAAGCATCTATAGTCAGACACTCAAACGACAGCTGGATGCCATACAATTGCCAGACGGAGTAGCACTGATACAATACGTGGACGACATTTTGCTAGCAGCAGACACCACTCCAATAGCAGTCACTGCCACCACTCAGTTACTACATTTCCTTGCCGAAAATGGTCACAAGGTCTCCCTCAAGAAACTGCAATTCTGCCAACCACGAGTGACGTATTTAGGACACCTTTTGTCAAAGGAAGAAAGAAAACTCACACCAGTCAGGATCCAGACCATTCTAGACACTCCTGTCCCCAAAAACCAGAAACAAGTCAACTCACTGATAGGCCTCACTTCATTCTATCGACAATGGTTACCAAACTTCAGCCTCATTGTCAAACCCCTTCTCTCCCTCCTAGCCCAAGACACACCTTTCCCACTCCCTTGGACACCCGAATGCCAGTCAGCATTCAAGGAACTGCGAGAGGCCATTTGCTCAGCACCCGTTCTAGGAACACCGGACTACTCCAAACCATTTTCCCTCTACACACACGAAATGGAGGGATGTGCATTATCTGTCTTGACACAATCAATTAGCCACAAGCAACGCCCCTGCGCGTATTTCTCTGCCACCCTCGACCCAGTAGCTAGAGCACTGCCCACATGCTTGCGCACCGTAGCAGCTGCAGCAGTCTCCATACGACAGAGCGAAGGAATAGTACTCTCCAACCCCATCACAGTGTTAGTACCACATGCAGTCGATACATTGCTAAACCAGACTAAGACGCAACATTTGACAAGTACCCGACTGACTGGATACGAACTGACTCTGTTAGCACCGCACATTACGCTGAAACGATGTTCCACCCTCAATCCAGCCACATTGCTGCCTCTTCCAGAAAATGACCCTAATACGATTTCGCTACACGACTGCGTAACCCTCACTGACGAGCAGACTAAAAGTAGAGTTGATCTCCGAGACACTGCCTTCCCAGAACCAGACGGGGAACTATGGGTAGATGGCTCATGCCTCAAGCTCCCTGATGGCACTACCTCAGCAGCGTATGCCGTGACCACAGCTCAAACTGTCCTAGAAATTGCCCGCATTGCCCAACGATCTGCCCAAGCAGCTGAGGTCATTGCCCTTACACGAGCATGCATTCTAGCGGCTGGCACGACAGTCAACATCTACACCGATAGCCAGTACGCCTTTGGGGTAGTTCATCATTTCGGACTCCTTTGGAGGGAAAGAGGTTTCCTGACGTCACACGGCACACCCATCTTACATGGAGACCTAGTCTCCGCATTGACAGAAGCAGTCCTCCTCCCCAAGCAGCTAGCAGTAATTAAGTGTCAGGCTCATAAGAAGGTGACCGATATCATTGGGCAGGGAAATGCACTAGCAGACATTACTGCCCGAACTACAGCACAAGACAGAACCACAACACGCATGTATGTGACCAAGTCACAAGCAGAACACTGGACTGACGCTAGGGCAACTGTAAGGGACATACAGACGACAGGCACACAGAGCAAACTGACTGAATGGGCGCGGGTGGGACTGAAAGATGAGGAAGGCTGCTGGAGGACAAAAGACGGTGACCAATGGCTGTTACCAGACGCCTATCTGATCTCCATATTGACCACGGCACACTTACCCGCACACATGGGATCCGCCCCATGACAGAACTAATCACGACGGTATGGCATAACAACTAGATTGCAGACTCAGCAAGACGTTTAGTACAGCAATGCATGGTGTGCTTGCAACACAACCCAGGGAAGGGGACCGTAGTACCACAGGGAGGGTTTGGGATCCCCGATCACCCGTTTGAAATCCTCCAAATGGATTATATATAATTAGAAAGGTGCCATGGTCTCAAATAAGTCTTAGTCATTCTGTGCGCTTTCAGCAAATGGGTAGAAGCGTACCCCACAAGTGACAATACCGCCACAGCTACTGCTAAGGTGTTGCTAAAGGAATTCTTCCCTAGATACGGCCTCTGTCGAATTTTATGGAGCGACAATGGCCCCCATTTCATAGCGGAAGTGATTCAAAACATTCTGAAGGGCTTAGGGGTGAAGCAAAAGTTCCACGCCGTCTTTCACCCCCAATCAGCGGGCCTGGTGGAACGACACAATGCCACACTAAAGTTAAAATTGGCAAAGATAGTCACCACAACTGGGCTAAAATGGCCCAACGCACTCCCACTGGCATTGCTATCGATGCGTTCCACTCCAACTGTGATGTATTCCTATAGGTTCTGTATCGATCCCCCTATTCCTGACCATATTCTGGTTAACAAATTAACTAGCAGCCATCCCATGATGCAGAAACCGTTATCTGATTAAGCCAGACCACGGCACAGGAGCGCGTTATCTGATTAGGTCATAACGCTTGCCATCTAATTAGGCAAGCAATATTCCTCCAGCCCCTGATAAGGCATACGGAGTTCTCAAAACAAATCAAACCTATGACAACCTGGGAAAATCCCTGCGGCCATTGTTTTGATTTCTCAAAGAACTTCAGTAAAAGAATGTGCTAACGACTAGCTCGTATGACATCCTTATTGACGTATCTATGTCCATCCTTACGTCAATCTCGGCACCTTACAGGTATAAATATTACCGACATTGCCTTAAGCAAACACACGCGGTGGTGACGAGATCGGAGCAGCGAGACTTGCCGAAGCCCAGCAGAGAGCGAAGCCCACTGGCGCTGCCCCGCCTTCCTGACGCGCTGAGAACGAGACGCTGCCTTTCTCCTGCCGAGAAATCCAGCTCCGGCGCTTCCGAGCAGCCCTTGCAGGCAGCTTGGAATATCGAGACCACAGACGAGAGATACCATCCCTCAACCATCCTAGATCTCAGGTACAGAACTGAATAACCCTTTGCAGAGAATTCTTGAGTCAGTCACTTGGCAAAACAAACTTAACTCAAACTGCTACTTTCTACTCCAGCCCACGTATTAGGCTTAGGTCAGGTACACCGGGGTAGGCGTGGTTAGAAGCACCAGTTGAGTACGATTAGTCGAATGTATATGTGTATGTATATATTTTATCCATTTTAAATAGCATATGGATTAGAAACCATATCAATGCTTTTACAGTATTATTTCATAATTCTGCTTTTATTGTATGCACTTTACTTAACCATAAGTATTGCAATAATATCGATTAATTTCTCTTGTACGAGAAAAGAGACTGATCAATAAATAACATCTTTTATTGAACACGCCCGTCTCTTCCTTTTCTCTACAATCTGGTGAAACTAAGAATGCACGTACTGACTGAGTAAAATAAGTTGTCTTTTGTTTTCACACGACTCTAGAGATACACTCTTGATTAGGGGAGAGCAAAGTTGTCATGTTCTATGGCTGTCAGAAACTAAATCCCTTCTTGTCTATCCAGGGAGGTTTAACTCCTCCTTGCCTATTCGAGGAAGTTTCTAGTGAACTCTGAGCTAGCTGGCAAACCCAAAACTTTAAGTCTAATATCGACAGTAGAAGACCTAGTTAACGTCTGGTCTAGGTCTATACTATTGGAGGTATTATTCCAATGCGCAGAGCCTATTGGGATAATAGGAACTACACTACATGGTGCCCAACGTTTGGAAAGGCGATAAAACTAACGCAAGACTTTAGAGTAACTCAGTCGTGCTCTTTCACTCAGACCCTTTTTTCCCATAATACTCCAAAGACGTCTGGAGTGGGTGAGAGGTAAAATCCGCCAAACCTCGCAGGAGGGAACTCCTATGTATGGTTCTTGGTTCAATCAACGTTGAAGGATACACTGTTCCAAAATATTGTGCATCTAATCTTTGTTTCCATAAGAAACCTGATCTGCAAACAAACAGAATAACCTTCCTGACAGTAAAATGTCAGAAAGTGATGATGAAAGAGAGAGAGTTAGATTAGCAGCTGAACTAATAGAAGCTGATAATACTCTGCAGGAAAATGACCCGGATATAAAACTCATCCCGGTCAACATAAGAAGATCTATAACGTTAAAACTTATAGAAAATGGACTGACACCAAGAGGTGGTACAGTCATATTCGTAATAGAGGCACACGAATATCGGCAGACAGAGGTATTCTATTCATGGATAAACTTTCCAGCAGCAAATGCTGTAACAAAGGACATCCACTATTATAAAATAGAGGAACCTCCTAATGAGTACACTCCTTTCGAGGAGGTGGAAGTACCACTAAAATTTCAAGAGCACCTGCTCTTGTTTAATGGCGCCCTAAAACACAACAAACACATCACCAGGCTCGGTCCACTAGGTAGACCAGGAGCAACGTGGCCGGTCCTAGCCGGATACACACCACATCCAGACATTGAAGAAATGCCTGCACCAGAACTTTTAGTACAACTAAAACAATTAATCAAAATATATAGACAATTAGTCCAATATGTAATGCGGACTTCAACAATCCAACCAGCAATTAAAATTCCACAGCTGACCCCTCATCAGGGGAACACAAATAAAATTACACCACAGAACATACAGTCCTGCCTAGGTAAAGTACCAGCTAAACGGGAACAAATACCATTCTGGTTAGCACAAAAAATCACCCAAATAGAGGCGGTATTTCCAAAATCCACCCCGGTAGAAAAACACAGGATTCTGACTATCTGTCTTCCAATGGGAATCGCACCACACGTGGAGGACTGTGACACTTGGGGTACAGTCTTTGCTTCCATTTACACAAAAACACATGGAGTTCCATCCATGTCAGTAATACCAGATGTGCTAAAACAAATTCAAGACGAATACGGTCCAGAACCCGCTTTAACTCTCGGTATGAAATTACTAAAAGACTTCAAGCAGGTCTCGGCAATATTACTAGCCAACATAAAAGGAGAAGCAGCGAATGTGGCGATCCGCCAGAGGTTAAAAGAGACAGATATAGCAGACCAACCAGCCGAAATTGCCAGAATTATAGAAAAATCCTATGAAGAACTAGGTAGAGATAGTTTGGGTGGAATACCAGTGAAGCCCCAACTAATTGAAAGTCCTGAAAAAATATTTATTAAAAATAATCTAAACAGTCAAAAGAAGAACTGGGATGGAAACAAACAATCCAATCCAAAAGAAAAAAGATTCCAGTCCAGAGGAAGGTCTCCTCGGCGGAGAGAAAGATCTCCGGACCAAGGACCCAAGTCTCCCCAAAGGGAGCCCTCTGTGAAAAGATACAACCTTAGAAATAGGGATAACATAAAGAAACCTGATAGATATCAAGATTTTGATACACGTCCCTCTCAATCTTTTCAGACTTCCTCGCAGAAATCGGAAAGAAGAGGACGATCGGAACCCAGGGAAGGGCACGTCAAGTCCAAAGACAAGGAACCTGCTCATCCAAATAAAAAATTACAGTTTCCAAAGAAGAAGGTAGCCAGTATTAAAGTATTCAACAATGCCGAGAATACTGAGGACACAGCTGAAAAACGGAGAGTGGGCTCAGACAATGCTAGACAGCGCAGCAGAAGTGAGCATAGCACGCAAAGTCCTTATGAATCATCTGGAGACAGTGGACACGAATGAATACATTCAAGTGGAAACTGCAGACACCAGAGTTAGCAAACCTCACAAAATATATGAAATAACTTTACGTATAGAAGGGGATAAGACTAGAAAAATAAGGGGCCTTTTTTGGGATAATCTCTCCAAGGGCTATGACATCCTTCTAGCTGAAAAAGATTGGCCACCAGAGTTTGTCAGGGAGTGCCCACATGGCAAAGAAATAATTATGCCTGCCTTCTCAAATCATATTCCAATTCATAAAAAATATACACTTGCAAGAAAGTGGGCAGTAGCTCAAGCTCCTGCTTTATATAAAAATCATGTGGGATGGGATGAGGAATCTCCTCCACACAAAATCCAGTTAAAATCACAACCTACTGCACAAAGGCAGTATCCGATCAAGCAAGAAGCTAAAAAACAGGTAAAAGAAATTCTAGATCAACTAGAATACCAGGGGGTGATTGAAACTTGCACCTCACAAATGAACAACCCTTTGTTTCCTGTCTCCAAACCAGACAATTCATATCGTCTAGTTTTGGATTACAGACACCTTAACTCATGTTGCAAAACTTTTGCAGTGCAAAACTCGCATAGTGCTGCACTAATGAATAACATAGTGCGCAAAAAATATAAAACAACATTAGACATCTCTAATGGATTCTTTTGTCAAAATATAGCACCAGAGAGCAGATACTTGTCAGCGTTCTCAATAAATGGCGCTCAAAAGTAATTCTGTCGGTTACCCCAGGGGTACAAGAACAGCCCAGGATTATTCTCAGCGAGAGTAACAGAGTTACTACAAACATATGATGACGAAGCATTATCTTATGTCGATGACATATACCTAACAGATGATGACTTGGATACTCACTTGAAGAGAGTGAACACCATAATACTTGGGTTCGCAGCAGAGGGTTACAAATTCAACTTTAAAAAATCTAGAATTGCCCATCTAACAGTCCTGTTCTTAGGATATGAATTATCAAGTGAAGGCAAAAGCCTGGCTGACAATTTCCTAGAGAAATGTGCCGTACTCCAAGCACCTAGAACACTAAAAAACCTACAGTCAATTCTAGGCTTCCTAAATTTCGGAAGAACATACATTGCAAATTACGCAGAAAAGGTCAAACCCCTTTATGATCTAATAAAACCAGATTTTAAAAAAACCAATTGGACTCAAATACACACAGAAATTCTGAGATCCTTACAAACAGATATGTTAATTAAAACAAAATTAGAAACACGTGATAACACACGCAACCTTGTGATTCGAGTCATCCCAGGAAGATGCGGATTCACTTACCTGACCTCTAACGAGGGAGAAAAGGTACCAATTGCATTCAAATCACACTTGTACACTAAAGCTGAAATGAAATTTAGCCCAACGGAAAAAATTCTTACTGCAACACAGACAGCTATAGCAAAAGAACGAGCCCTGTCACAAGGTAAACGAATAATAATCGTTACACCGATACCAGCCCTAGAGGCTGTAACAAAAGCAAGCATACCGAATGCTAAAGCGCTCCATCCGAGATGGATACAATGGGCTAATTCTCTTGCTGCAACAGACGTGGCATACGAATTTGATCCTAACTTAAAAACACAAGAGTTTCTCCAATATGAATTCGAATGTCCGCCGCCGACCGAAATTCTGCCTCTAGAACATTACGGCTGTATAATATATACAGACGGATCAGCACAACCCGCAGTAGGGGGTAAACAAGCTTACAGTGCTGCGTGTGCGATTGTAAAAGGTCGCTGGCACGATGGGAAATTCAAACCAGCGGTCACTAAAACACAATCTCTAGGAGATTGTACAGCTCAGCGAGCAGAACTACTGGCATTCAAGATGGCGCTTGAAAATACCGATCGGGAATTCCCCACACTCATAGTGTGTGATTCGTATTATTGCGTTCAGTCTTACAATGAATACTTACAGATCTGGCTTCAGAATGGTTTTAAGGATGCAAAAGGAGGCACAATCAAGCATAAAATGCTTTGGGAACAAGTAGTTCTTTTACAAAAGGAACTACCAAAGACTCACGTGATACATACACTGAGTCATCAACGTGATGGCGTTCACGTTGCAGGGAATTCATTGGCTGATGAGGCCGCAAAGGCAGCTGTGCAAACGGCTTCCGTAAATGCCATCACCCGGTCAAAAACAAAAATAGACAGCGATATATTACAAGCTGTCAGCGCTACAGTAAAAGATGCGATAGAAACACTCCCGAAAGGCTTTCCAGTAAAGTACTCATACATAACTGATGCGAATAATGTTCCATTTGCTCGAATCCCTGGAGTGGGGGATAGAGTAATTCCAAACATGGAACATAGGTTAGGACTCATCATAGCGGCACACGAAGGGCTTGCTTCTGTACATGCTGGCGTCTCAGCCACAGTATCGTTATTAAAACAGAGATACTGGTGGCCACAAATGAGAAGACAAACCAGGAACTATGTTCTAGAATGTGAAATATGTCAAAAAATGAAAGTATCAACAGTGAGACGACCAGCACAGACGCCCCTTCGAATCTCGGATAAACCATTAGCCTGTGTTTACCTGGACCACTGTGGTCCCTTACAAAGGGATGGTAACTATAAATATATCTTGGTTGCGGTGGATTCATGCACGAGATTCATATGGATGTGGCCCCAGCGATCGGCTGACGCCAGAACTGTTATAAAAGATTTGCGAGAATTTATCGGCACATACGCAATTGGCATGCTGCATTCTGACCAGGGTCCTGCTTTTAGCTCTAGAGCTTATAAGGAGGCCATGACCAGCATGGGCATTGCATTGCGGTATTCTTGTCCATTTCATCCCGAGGGAAACGGAATTGTTGAAAGAAAAAACCGTGACATAAAGCAATCTATAACAGCAAAGGTATTAGGTTCGGGAGCTGGGTGGGTCAAACATCTAATAAGTGTCCAACGTAGTCTAAACAACCTGCCAAGAAATTCTCTGAAGGGATTCAGTCCGTACGAATTATTGTTTGGGACTAGGATGTTAGTCTTAGATCTTGACAGTCAGACTTCAGTGGTGAAAGAAAAAAGCTTTGATATCAAAGATCGTTTGGCTATTTTGCAGGACTTAATCGAAACAAGAAAAGACCTGAGTAACATAAAGTTGAAACAACAGCCAACAACCACTGAAGAAACACCACCTGTCCCAGCAAGACCTGTCTGGATTCCAAAAATCGGGGATCTAGTCAGAGAAAAGATCGCGGTAAAGAAGGAATTTGGGCCTTCTTACAGAAAAGCAGTTCCTGTCTTGTCCATCAACGGGACAAGATCAGTTGTACTACCGCCGCTTGCTGGTAAAAAGGAGAACCGAGTTGTATCCATCGACCTGGTAAAACCACAATCATGTGGCCGATAACAAACAGTAGGCCAAGTGGACTCCCGATAAGTAGTAGAACACCGAGGTTTGCTACAAGTACAGAGGTGCTAACTAAAAGGCTAATCACATTCGAAACGCCTACAGAACAACAACAAGGACTATGCAACAATGCAATGGAACTCACACCTCTGAAAACCCAAATAAAAACGTTTAGTAGAGACACACCAACCTACAATGAAGTAACAAATGAATATGCAAGAAACAGTAATCCTGAAACAATTGGAACAATTGATAGAACAGCATCCGGCTACTTCATAAACTTCAATGATTCCTCTGAAGACCTCAGTGAATCAAAGACACAGCCATCAACAAAAACCCTTAAAGACAAAGCTAAGGAACTTTTGAAACAACTGAAAGAAACCTATCTGATTTCTCCATGGATTGAATTTTGGGTGTCCTTTGGTGTATTTATCCTCATACTTTGGCTCATCATGGTACTATGCTTGGGACGCTTTATTGAGGGAAAATATGCAAAAATGGACACAGCAAGCCAGAAAATCAACTTGATCCTCAAGCCACACACGTCTTCACACGTCGAGAAAAGAGAACTTTCTTCAGTCAACTTCACAGCCAATCCTATACCGGGTGGGGTAGCATGGGACAATACTGACTATGAAATTTATGGTCCGGTTGAAATCCTCAAATATCCACACCAAATCAAGATCTCGTTGAGTGACTTTGTAAAACCAAACTCATTTGCTGATGATTGGGACTTTGAAAGTATTAATGACATGATGTCTGACCTAGTGATGTCTGCTAAATTTACCAAACATGATTATTTGCAGGGTTCGTCTAATTATGATAATATGTACTGCTACAACCACTATGGTAACCATTTTCTACATAAATCTGCACAACCTAGAAATGTTTTAAATTATAATCAATGGGAACATTGTGCAGCCCCTCCAAAAGGAAGCTCAAGAACCTTTTATGACAAATATTCATATTTTTCAGGGTTCAATACAAGTAAAGCTGAAACATTTTATTTTAAATTGTCAAATAAGACAGGAACAAAAACCATGCTTACAAACACAAAATTGATATATTCGGACTCATTTTTTGAACAAATGAATACATTTGGTTTTGATTATTGGGACAAAAATGTGGAAGTGAAAAGTGTTTGGGGTACAAGACAATGGCAAGTTCAGGGTGTAGAATCATTGTTTCGAGCCTGCATGATCCCAGAACAAATTATATTCTTGAATGACACTATTCAACAAACTACCTGTCTTGGATTAGCCAAAATCAAAGACTTAAATAAACCGTCTATTCCAAAACCAACAATGAACAGCAATAGCTCTGCAGATGAAGAGATAGACGTAAACTATGTATTAAACCAAAACAGAACAAATCCTGATTGGAAACAATGGTTAATCTGGCCCACAGATACTAATAACTGTCAAGACAGATTCCTGAACAAAACACAGGGGTTCACATTGACCAGGCCAGACCCTAGATATTCCCAAAGACAACACCCAGGGATAATCACCACCTACAGTGTGGGCAAACTCTGCCTTCAATGGCTACAAACTTCCACACTGACAGAAATTAAGCAACACCTAACTTCACTTACTGATGGTGCTGACTTGCGTGATTTCATTATGGGACCGCGCAAACAGCGTCAAAAACGCTTCATAGCAGCCTCTATATATGCAGCTTACAACGAGGCCTGGAAGATAACTCAAATTGAGACAGCAGAAAGTATACGGGAAATTGACCGTATTAATTTGGAAAAATCGCTTTCTGTAGTGGACAATGGGTTAATGACTCTGTCCTCCAGAATTTTTTCATTGGACAGCATTGTGTCTTCAGCAATCGACATAATATCGCAAGACTTACTGTTGTTACAACACGGCCAGTCGCAATTGCGTTCTATTGTACAGCTTGGATGGACGTTACAAAATCTGCGTTCAGGCTATGTGCCGTGGCGTTTAATCAACACAACGTCACTATTCAATATCTTTAACCTTACTGATAAACAAATCAGTATGGCACAAAAGGGTGCTGATTATACAATCCTGAGCATTGAGAAACTCGAGAGATTACCATTGACAATGTCAGAATGACCTGTCATTGAATGGATAATACATGGGATAATTAATATTCCGATATCTGCTTTCAGGTTTCAATACTGCCAAAAATATATACAGGCTGGCATGTACGAAAAATTAGGAAAAGGGTACATTAAGTCAACATGGAACTTGCCCTATTCACATGCATGTGTCAGTAATAAAGGACAGAAAGTGTTTCTTAGTGGCAATAATTGTGCAATGTCACTAAGCGGTACACTTCTGTGTAATGGAATTAATTTGCATGGAGCCTGTGAAGGGAACTCAAATAACCTTTCATGTCACCAGCTAGGCACACCTGCATCACAGATAGAACCATTCTTTAAAAGACTCTATAACGGGAGTTACATCCTAATTGTGGATCGCAGATGTTGTAGTCTACAGCCCGGGGTTCCTTATCTCATAAGTACGACTGCGAAGGTCATGTGCTGTGGACGCTTATTGTTCCCCAGCTCCTTTCCAGACAGGGAGGCAAGGACATGGCCTAACTTGAAAATTACTTCTATTCGAATTGATACTTTAAGCAGAATGAAAACAGTGCTTCTTCAGACGCCGACCAGGCTCACGTCATCAAAAGAAACATATGATCTCCTAGTCGCAAGGACGACTGCAGAGATTCACTCATTGTTATCAACTAATTCCCCCATACATTTCGCAGAAATCCTGAATGAAATCTTAAATATTTCTGATACCAGTGGAGTCTCAAATGTATTTAAGACATTGTTTTCAGGGGCATTAACACCATTCAAAGCCATACTGGGTATTTTTCCAGAACTCGTCCATTCGATTTTTGGAGGAGTTCCCTTAATTTTGGGACTAATTGCAGGAATCCTATTCTTGGTCCTTATATTTCGTTATGGCAAACCATGTCACAGACAAAACACCTGCGACAAGGGAAGAAACAATCCGAGCCATTGGATACCGGGACCGGATATCAAAAATCCTGGGACTAACCCGGCTTAGAGACCTAAACATGACTTGGTTTCTTTCATTTCGACCGATATGGCAAAGATGTGTTTTACCTGTGCATGCTGTGCGGAGAAGAATGCGTGTTGGACACCTGTCTGACGCTACAATCGGATGCGCCAATGGATGCAGAAACATTGTTGGGTCCGGTAACGGCTCATGCATTGTGCTGCCCTCAACGGCTGCCAATCCTGATGACGGCATTCGTGGAAACTTTACCACTACGATTGAGGGGTAGTGAAGTTCAAGATGAAAGCAGCATCGATCAGGTACGACCTTCTGTCAGCAATACTAATCAAAACGTCAATGGAGACAATCATGCACATGAATGCATGGTTACATCTTATTCCGAGTTAGTGGAACTCTCACAGGAAGCTGTTGACAGCTTTTTCGGCAGTCTCAATGATATGATGTTCTCACCAGAGCAGAAATAACGACTCTTGAGCAAGCTAGCACACGGCGTTCCCGACACCTTGAATTTGGCCTTCAACTTTAATAATAAAGTAGCAAGAACAATTTTTTCCTCCAGTTCACGGACAGCTATTTTTTTAGTAGCCCCAAAATATTTTTATAATTTTTTCGGGACACTTATCTTCTGCTTAAAGTAAGAACTATTCTTAGAGAACTAATTTCTATTTTTAGAAACTTCATAGACATTAGCTGCCCGCTGGTATGTTCATAAATATTTTTGAACTGTGATGAAGTGGTCTCGAACTTTTCTTCTGTATTAAGAGCCATTTCATGTGTAATTCTCATATTCAATTACTAATAATGTATACATATGCGTGATTATTTTAGCATTATATTACTGCTTGAGTGCATATAGTACATGTGACTATTTTTTTCCCGTATGTTACATAATTTCAAAATGCATTATGTGTATTTTGGGGTGGTAAGGTATACACGATACTCTACAGTATGTTTTACTATGCCTAGATTCGTAAATATGGCCATAGTTAGCGTGGAGTGGGTGTGATGTATTCCTATAGGTTCTGTATCGATCCCCCTATTCCTGACCCTATTCTGGTTAACAAATTAACTAGCAGCCATCCCATGATGCAGAAACCGTTATCTGATTAAGCCAGACCACGGCACAGGAGCGCGTTATCTGATTAGGTCATAACGCTTGCCATCTAATTAGGCAAGCAATATTCCTCCAGCCCCTGATAAGGCATACGGAGTTCTCAAAACAAATCAAACCTATGACAACCTGGGAAAATCCCTGCGGCCATTGTTTTGATTTCTCAAAGAACTTCAGTAAAAGAATGTGCTAACGACCAGCTCGTATGACATCCTTATTGACGTATCTATGTCCATCCTTACGTCAATCTCGGCACCTTACAGGTATAAATATTACCGACATTGCCTTAAGCAAACACACCCGGTGGTGACGAGATCGGAGCAGCGAGACTTGCCGAAGCCCAGCAGAGAGCGAAGCCCACTGGCGCTGCCCCGCCTTCCTGACACGCTGAGAACGAGACGCTGCCTTTCTCCTGCCGAGAAATCCAGCTCCGGCGCTTCCGAGCAGCCCTTGCAGGCAGCTTGGAATATCGAGACCACAGACGAGAGATACGATCCCTCAACCATCCTAGATCTCAGGTACAGAACTGAATAACCCCTTGCAGAGAATTCTTGAGTCAGTCACTTGGCAAAACAAACTTAACTCAAACTGCTACTTTCTACTCCAGCCCACGTATTAGGCTTAGGTCAGGTACACCGGGGTAGGCGTGGTTAGAAGCACCAGTTGAGTACGATTAGTCGAATGTATATGTGTATGTATATATTTTATCCATTTTAAATAGCATATGGCTTAGAAACCATATCAATGCTTTTACAGTATTATTTCATAATTCTGCTTTTATTGTATGCACTTTACTTAACCATAAGTATTGCAATAATATCGATTCATTTCTCTTGTACGAGAAAAGAGACTGATCAATAAATAACATCTTTTATTGAACACGCCCATCTCTTCCTTTTCTCTACAATCTGGTGAAACTAAGAATGCACGTACTGACTGAGTAAAATAAGTTGTCTTTTGTTTTCACACGACTCTAGAGATACACTCTTGATTAGGGGAGAGCAAAGTTGTCATGTTCTATGGTTGTCAGAAACTAAATCCCTTCTTGTCTATCCAGGGAGGTTCAACTCCTTCTTGCCTATTCGAGAAAGTTTCTAGTGAACTCTGAGCTAGCTGGCAAACCCAAAACTTTAAGTCTAATATCGACAGTAGAAGACCTAGTTAACGTCTGGTCTAGGTCTATACTATTGGAGGTATTATTCCAATGCGCAGAGCCTATTGGGATAATAGGAACTACACTACACAACCAAGTACAGACTGACCCCATACGAAGTAGGTTTTGGCAGGCCCATGAACATTAGGGCAGTACCAAAGCCAACCTCCATCCGTGATGTCCCGGACATACTAATGTCCGATTACCTGTATAAACTGACAAACGAACTAACTGTTATCCACCAACAGGTGCTGCATGCCATTTCGGACGTGTCCAGGGGCCCAGGACATGATATCAGACCTGGGGAATTTGTCTTAATCCGAAACTTCCAGAGGTCGAAGAACCTGGAACCCAGGTGGACAGGCCCCTGGCTAGTCCTCATTGTCACCCGAACTGCCCTTCGAGTGGAAGGAAAGAAAAATTTGCTGCACGCCCACCACTGTCAGAAGATTTACCAACCCTGACAACCAGCAAGAAAGTGGACGTCCAAGAAGAGCTCCTGACCAAAGATCGACCAGCCTTGAACTGCTACCCACAGACAGAGACTCTAGAACTGGCAGAGTATCCCGACCCTACTGTACCATCCAAGAAAGGGTACAACCTGAGGTCCACAAAAGGAGGGCGTCTCGACACGCAGACCACTAACTAAGTCAAAAGTCTCAGATCGGTAGCCAAACACTACAAAGGCTACCAGGATATACGCTAGACGAAGTATGTGGTCCTGTAGTCATTGAGCCCCTTGAAAATGATGGAAGATCCCGGACGACCGAAGAACCACCGCAACGACGCCAAGACTGCCAAAATTCACACAGTAAAGACAATCGCTCTAATGGCAGTATCTCTCACCAGCCTCTTGCTAATGGTCGCAATCTGGATCATCGAAGAGAGTGCTGCTGCTTATCGAACATTGATGCCTACTGTGCAACCCACCACTGGAAAAGAACACTATCTGGTATCGCTGTCACCACCCCTCCGAGAACGACGCAGAGAGTTCTGGAATAACTCTTTCGTCCAACTGTTGCACCAACACAATCTTGTTGCAAATGCTATGAACTGTTGGGTATGTGGGCAGCTACCACACGCCACTGAACATTCCATTCCTTTCATCCCTTCACCTTTCTCTGTTCATGGGTCTTGCCTTGCTTGGTTAATGCTCCTACAAGAAAGCTACAAAGACAATGCTACATCCGATGAGACAATAAAACAATTCTATAACGAGTTCTGGCTGAACAAAACTGGAAGAACGGCTATTCCCTTTTGTCCTCTCACTTCAAATGCAACCTTCCCAATGAACATTTCTGCAAAAAAACGAGTGGAAATGCAGGTGTTCAATAATCCAGCCAGACCCACCTTCTCCTTTCTAAAGAAAAGAACAGCTACAACCACAACTGTGGCCCTATCTATGGTGAACGTCTCAGGTCTTGTCTGCATCGAAGGCCATGGTAAGAAAATCGTGGGCCACAGTACTTGTCACATCACCAGGACTCTACACACTGCCGACCCCCCTTCATTTGTTGCATCACCCAATATGTACTTCATCTGTGGTACTAAAGCCTACACCTGTCTCCCAAAAAGCTGGGGTGGCACTTGCTACATTGCCTTTGTTCTGCCTCCGACCTACACTGCACCTGCTGGACATCACCGAGAAAAACGGTCCGGAGACACAGACCAAGCAGATTCTGCTGCATCCCAATTTCTTGATGCAGTTAAAGGCCTTGTTCCACTTTGGGGTCCGATGGCAAACAGCCGAGCCATCCAACACTTGTCTCAAGTAGTAGAGATAACTTTGAACGTCACAGCTGGCATCCTCACCAACAACACTGCCGAGCTTCAAGCGGTCCGCCTGATGACTTTACAAAACCGTCTTGTTTTAGACGTGGTACTAGCAGATCGTGGAGGAGCATGCCGCATCATCGGTGCCAGCTGTTGCACCTTTGTCCCTGACAGCTCGCCTTCCGTCTATAAGGCGATCGAACATCTACACAGACCGGCATCGGAGATCCATCAAGAACAAGAGACTTGGATACTTGGAAGCTGGTTTTGAGGCATATTAAAGGAATGGGGGTGGAAAATATTGATGACCCTCTTGGTTCCGATTTTTATAATATGTGGCTGCTGTTTGGGGATACACTGCATACCACCCTTGTGTTCTCTATGTTTGAACTCTTTGTGCCCTAAGATTGTAGATTCTCGCATAGAACGAATTAATGTAATACATGACACGGAGATACCGAACATTATGGGGATCGAAATAGATTAGCAAGATGTCTTGGGAATGTTCAAAGGGAGGACTGTTAAATCGCAATTTACAAATGTGAACATCACCGGCGCCATCTTGCCTAACAAGAGCCACTGTCCGCACGTAAAACGGCATCCATTTTAGGTGCCGCGGCCATCTCGGCCTTTGCAAGTCACCCATGATTCACCCTGACCTCGCAACCATCCCCGGTGCCCTGATTCAGCATGACCAAATGCTCTGAGGTCATAAAACCTTGTCCTCGTGACAAGGCCCCGGAGCCACTTCCCACCCTAAAACGGTTTGTCCTTTCATCCTCCACACTCAAGCAAGCCCATCTGATAACCCCCAACTGCACCTGGCCACTCGATCCTGTCCCAGGCTGTAAACCAAGCCTTGCGGACATATTTTATTGCCCCCACACAGCAGGACTTGTTGCACGAACAGAAATGCTTGATCTTATCACTTACATAACCCTTAGATCTGACCGATCCCACACATTTACAGATCCTGTCGGAATGTCCAGCTGCGAGATATCAATCACTAATCAGGATCTGGGTGGGGGACGACAAACTGTTGGGACTCTGTGAGAACCTGCTGGGGGCGGGAATTCCTAGGATGTTTGACCACCAATAAAGTTGCTGTAAAATGTATAAAAAGTGGAGCAGCGGAGAAGTTGGTAGAGCATCTTCCAAAGACATTCTGCGTGTCTGCGTCGACATGTTCTCCTCTGGAGAAATAAACGGATTCTTGCCTTCCAGTTACCAGCGCCTGCCTCTTTATTTTGGTAACTATTATTGAAGTGAATTAGAGGCATCTTGCGCCAAGCAGCCTGGGTATTCGTTAGAGATTGGCTGTTTTTCCACAGTCATGGCCATCATCATTGCTTTGGGATGGGACAGCTCCTATCCCATTTTCAGAGGCATCTGTCTGCACTATGAAGTGCTCTGTATAATGTGGAGCTTTCAGAATGGGTGTTGAGCACATTGCTTCCTTCAGAGTGTCGAAAGTCTTTTAACAGCTCACTGTCTAGTTCACTTTCTTAGGTGTATTCCTAGAGGCCAATTCTGTGAGGAGGCCACATGGCCCCATATCCATTCACAAACCTCCTGTAGTACCTAGTCAAGCCAAGGAATGCCCTGACTAGAGTCTGGGTGGTTGGAGCTACCCAGTCCACACTTGTGTGGATCTTGGGTTGTAAGGGTTGAACCTGGCCTCCATCCACAAGGTGGCCCAAGTATACAATCGAGCCCTGCCCTATCTGGCACTTGCATGCCTTGATAGTGAGGCTTCAAGGACCTTGCCAAGGTGGATCAGGTGATCTTGCCAGGTAGAACTATAGATTGCAATATTACCAAGATAAGCTGCACTAACAGATTCCAACACAGCAAGGACTTTGTTCACCAACCTTTGGAAGGTGACAGGGGTATTCTCTAGTCCAAAGGGCATAACAGTGAACTGATAATGCCCATCTGGGGAGATGGGCATTATCTGGTTGAGAGCGCATTTTTCTTTGGCACAGGCGTCAGACCAATCTGACAGTACTGTGATGTCAAATCAAAAGTCCTGAGAAATTTGGCTGCCCCTAACATGTCAATCAATTCATCATCCCTAGAAAGTGGATGTGCATCTGTCTTGGTTACTTCATCGAGGCCCCTATTGTCCACACAAAACCTCAGCTCCTTTTTCCCACCCTGGGTGTGAGGTTTGGGGACTAAGACAGCTGGGCTGACCCAGGGGCTCTCAATTCCTGTATCTTACTTACTTCAGTTTTTTTGCCCTCTTTGACACGAACAGACTGCCTGTAGATTTATTTTTTAACAGGTGGTTGTCCCCAGTGCACCAGTGAGTCTGACCAGGGGTGAAAGTGAAGAGCTCAGCCTACTGATGCAGGATTTGCCCTCAGTCCGCCTGCTGTACAGCAGAGAGGGTGTCTGAAAAGACAACTCCTTCTACTGACCCATCTTTAGGGTTGTTAGAGAGGAGGTCAGGGTGAGATGCACTCTCTTCTTCCTGATCCTCATCAGTGACCATCAGCAAGGTCATCTCAGCCCTGTCGTGATAGGGTTTAAGGCGGTTTACATGGAGGACCCTTTTGAGGCTCCTACAACTGCCATGGTCCACCAGGTAGATGACCTCCCCTTTTGTTTTCCATGATAGAGTAGAGCCCACTCCATTTGTTCTGGAAGACCCAAGGAGCCACATGTTCCAAAACCTGCACCTTCTGCCCTGGTTAGAACTCCACCAGTGCAGTCTTTTAGTCATACCAGACCTTAATGAGCTCTTGGCTGACCTCAGGGCTTTGGATGCTTTTTCCATGTATTCAGCCATCCTGGAACGCAGGCCAATCACATAATCCACTATGTCATGCTTAGGCTCTTTGTACGTTCTCTCCCAGCCTTCCTTCACAAGACTCAATTGTCCCATTACAGGATGACCAAACAGAAGTTCAAAGGGGGAAACCCCTATTCCCTTCTGTGGCACTTCTCTGAAGGCATAATCAGGCATGGCAGTAAGACATATCCTCTTCTGAGCTTTTTAGGGAGTCCGCCTATCATACCTTACTTGGTTTTGTTGAATCTCTCAACCATACCATTTGTTTGGGGGTGGTATGGGGTAGTGAATTTATAAGTCACTCCACATTCTGCACACATGTGTTTTAGGTAACCAGACATGAAGTTCTTACCTCTGTCTGCCACCACCTTCTTTGGAAAACACACCCTGGTAAAGATACTAATGAGGTGCCTAGTTCCTGCAGGAGCAGTGGATGTCCTTAGGGAAATTGCTTTAGGGTACCTGATATCATGATCCAATAAAAGCAGTATGAATCTGTTCCCAGATGCAGTTGGAGGGTCAAGGGGACCGACAATGTCAATCCCTATCCCTTCAAAGGGAACCTCAATCACTGGGAGTGGAATTAAAGGGGCCATTAGGGGACCACCCGTCTTACTGGCTTGAAAGGTGGTATGGGAGTTACAAAAACCCCTTCACTTTCTGAGACATTCCTGGCCAGTAGAAGTGGGTGCCTAACCTACTCCAAGTTTTGACCTGGCCAATATGCCCAGCCAGGAGGATGTCATGAGCCAATGTAAGCAGATACTCTCTATATTACTGAGGCACTACCAGTCTCCTAGTAGAACCTGGTTTGAGGTCTCTGGCCTCAGTGTGAAGGAGTCCCTCCTCCCAATAGGTTCTGAGGGAGCCATTGAAATCTCCCATTTCCTGGTAAGCAGCTTGCCTTCTCTGGATTTCAAAACTGGGACAGGTCCTCTATATCTGACACAGATCTTCAGGCTGTAAGGCCCAGGTTACTGAAGCTCAGTTCCCTCTGCATCTGACAGGTCTTCTCCCTGAGGAGAGGAACCTGAGCTTGTGTTTGATCAGAAGCTGGTTTCCCAGTCTTCTGGCCTTTTCTCTTTGAAGTTTGGGCCGTTATTACAGGCTCCAACTCTTTTTCACCCTGGGCTTTGCATTGTACTCTTGTTTTCACACACACACATTCAGGTATACCCAACATAGCTGCGTGGGTCTTTCTTTCGACCTCAGCCCATGCTGAGGACTCTGGATCATTGCCTAGCAGGAATTCCATAGGGATAGCAGAGGATACCACCACCTTCTTTTGGCCAGTAACATCTTCCCACTCAAATGACACCATTGCTATGGGATAGACCACAGCTTCATTATCAGCATTGAGGACTGTGAATGTCTCACCAGTTAGGTATTGCCCTGGGAATATACGTTTTTCAGTCACCATAGTGACACTGGAACCTGTATCCCTCAATTCTACAACTTTAACCCCATTCGTATGTGGCTGTTGTCTGTGCTTCTCCTGATCACTGGGCCAGCAGCCAGGGCAGCTACATCCACCCCACCCTCTGAGACTAGAGTTGCCTCAGGTATTTCTCTGACACGGTCAGGGCTCACCTGTGTTCCCATCTGTAGACTTACCACTGCATTTACTGCAGGTGCACTAGAGGCATTCTTTTTGCTGAGACAGCTAAGGTCTCCAGTTCAGTGCCCAATGGCCTTACAATCAAAGCACCATGCCTTTTTGGGATCCCAGTTTTTACCCTGATACCCACTCTAAGACTGTGTATTGTTTAGGGGCCTACCCTTGTGAACATGGTTTTGGGGGCCTTTTTATCCTTTGACTGGACACCATCATTCCATTGGGGGGGCGGTGACTCTGCATCCCCTTTCTTTTGGTCACCCCCACCAGTGGTAGTTTTAGTCACCCTTGTCTTGAGTGGTCTGCCTTCTTCACCAACTCTTGAGGAGAAAGTGGACCTATATCTAACAGGTGCAGATGGAATTTCTCAGGAACACAATTACTCAATAGATGCTCTTTCATAATACAATTATACAGCCCTTTATAATCTTGTACATTGTTTCCTTTCAACCAGCCACCCAGTGTTTTCACTGAAAAGTCTACAAAATCTACCCAGATCTGACTCTGGGATTTTATAGTTTCCCTGAACCTGATTCTGTATTCCTCAGAGGTGAGATCAAAGCCCTCAAACAGGGTGTCCTTCATGAAGGTCATAGGACTCAGAATTTGCCTAATTTAGTGTTATCCACCTCATCATCGTCTGTCCTGTTTCTCCTTCAGCTATGGTCCTAGTATTTTCTGCAAGCAGTTTTCGCAGATGTGCCTTCGTGTGTGTAAGCCTCATGGTGAGGTTCCATGCTTTGCAGAGGTTCTTAAGTCTATCACACTTAAGGTTCCTACAGGGCCCCAGTTTCAGCTCCTGAGAAGAACCTGCTGCATCATTCATGGTTTTAAAGTAGTTGGGACCTTTTTAGAACCTACAAAAAATTTAGTTTCTAAGGACCTAACTAACTTAGATGCTTTTTAACTTCTAAACATTTTTACATATTTCTCAAAGTGTTCTTCTAGGCTATATTGTGCTTGAGCATCCTTAGGCTTATCAGAGGGGAGTGTTAGAAATTTACAAATGCACACAATAGTCAATAAGTGAGACACATGACTTTTCAGAAGCTACAATGTTATCATATGGGAGGAAAAGCAAGTGCAGCATTCAGGTACAGTACAGCAACGTACGTGACCAGTCTCCAGGAGTGAAGTGTGGCAAGATCCAAGGCAGCACCAGCAGAACACCACCAGCTGCACTAGTGCAGCCATGTGCAGGGGCGCAAAACAGTGTCAGATGCCCAATGTTACTCAATGGGGATCGGTCTTCGCATAAAGAGGCTGCAGGCTTTGACTCAGAGGCCAGTTGGGCTGAACCAACAGGGGTGCTCAGCCCTCACGATGCTTGGGAACCTAGGGACACCTGTGGTCCTCTTCTCCACGCCTTAGGAGCGACGGGTGCAGAGGTGTCTTTAGGCATTGGGTTTTCCTTACCGGGAACAGTCGCCGTAGAGGGGACCTGAGTACAAAGGCTACAGGTGAGTTTGGAGAGTTCACTGGGGGTGAAACCACTGTGGACTCAGGCTCTGGAGGGCTGGGGGACCACGATGACACAGGTGGCCCACTTCAACTCGTGCATGGAGCAGCAGGTGTATTGGTGCCTTCAGGCTTCAAGTTTCTGCAGTCACAAAATCCTCTCAGGAGTCTTTGAGTACCTGAAGGATTCAGGGCAGCAGGTCTGCTACTTCTTTGGAGTTCTTGCTTCCTGGGTGGAGTGCTGACATGTCTCCTGAGCTTTGGGGACTCCACAGTTGCAAGACAAGTCGTCTTTTTGTGCAATTGGCGAAGTCAGCAGGCAGGCCGGCAGGATTGGCACCAAGTGAGTTGCTGGGTCTTCTTTTCTTGCAGTTGCGACTCTTCACCTCCGTCTTATTCTTTCAGGTCAGCAGGATCTCTTTCTCTGGTGCCAGTGGCTCCCCTAAATACTGAATTATGGGGCATTAGGGGAGTGTAGGGTAGTAGCCAATGGGCTACTGACCCTTGGGGTCACTGCATCCCCTATATGACCACTTTCTGTGGGAAGTGGGCATAACCCTGTCCCAGAATTCCAATGTTTGCCATCACAAAGATGGTCACTTCTGAAAATTCATGTCCAACTCAGATTAGAGCGCCTTAGGGGTGGTACTAGCCTGGAGATGGCACTTCTACCTGACTAGCTAATTTCCCCATCTGTCCAGGTGCCAAAGGGCTGTGAACAAAGAGGGTCGGTTTCCTCTCCTCTCAGGGTAGCCAGACTCTGATTTCAAAGGCAGTAGCTTCTTTGAAGCTCCCCTGCCGTGGAATGCTAATCAGCAGGCCATCCAGAGGGACGCGGTTTTAACACCATTTTCCAAGCAGGCGTTGTTTCTGACCTTCTGAGAGCAGAGGCCCTCAACTTGTGAGGTCAGACATCTGCCTTAGGAATGTGAAGACATTAGCTCCTTTTGGCTCAAGGTACATGACATGATCAATGAGGTGCTGCATGTGTGTCTCTGCCCGGAGGCGAGGCGATGCCTCTTGAATATTTGGGAACCCACGGACCTAAACACTCACCAGCCACAGTGGGTCACACTAGGGTTCATGCTGGCGAAAATAAATATTGCCCAATTAGGGGGGGCAACTCACTCACCCACACTAGAGGCCTGGGAAAGGCACCTTGATTGGTGCATGTTTAGAGAAAAGACAGTGTACTTGGCAAGGGGTTGCCCCAGAAAGTGGTCCTGTATATGGGGCCCGTGGAATACCTACCGAGGTGAGTGCACACCGCCTCAATGTAACGAATGGGATGACCCACCCTCCCCGTGACGTTCCTCTCTTATGTAATGATTGTATAATTCTCCCTCTGTACTTATTGTAATGTATACATTGTCTGATCCTCTGTACTGTCTTATTTACACTGATGTCTGTTTAATAAAAAGAATAATAAAAAAAAATTAAAAAAAGAAATCTGCCTTAGGTGTCCGGCGGGCAGAGACCAGTCAGCCAACTCACCAGAAGATGGTAACATTTAGGTGCCAACTCTAAGGTTCCCTCTGTGTGCATATATTCCCAACTCCACTACTGGAAGCAGGGTGGGTTCGTGAATACGAGATGTTTGATACCAAACATTCCTATTTTCAGTGAAGCCATCATGTAGCTTTGGAACTCGTTTTCACCAGTGCCCAGCTGTAAAATGGCTTCCCTGATCACTTTCACTCGTAGTAATGGAACTGATTAACACAGGGGCCTTTCTGTTCATGCAAATATGCCCTCACATGTAATATAAGGCACCCTGCCTTAGGGCTGTAAGGCCTGCTGAAGGGGTGACTTACAACTATTGCATGCAGTGTTAGGGGACATCGCACACAGGCATGTGTGTCATGTCATGTTTTTCCTTTTGTCTGCACCAAAGCACGTAGCCTGTGATAGCAGCACTGCATAAGTTTGGTGATGGGTCTCTTAGAGTGGCACAACTTGTGCTGCAACCTTTGTTGATCCTCTTTAGTACCCAGGCCCTAGGTACCAAGGATACCATTTAATAGGGATTTATAGAGAGTGCTAAAGGTATTGCCATTTGGAGACACAATTGTACAGTTTTCGGTAAAGAGATTTGACACTGGGGACCTGGTTAGCAGGAGCTCAGTGCACTTCCAGTCGAAATCACAACGTGTACCAGGCAAAAAGTGGGGCTGACCACATCAAAAAGGGGCTCCTTTCTACAAAACACAACTCCATCTGTCTTGCAACTTCCTCAACAGAAAGTATCCCTTATAAAGAAATACATTTGTCATTCTTTAACCCTTCCCCACTTTTTACTCTGATCCCTGGGGCTCGTCTCATAAGTCTGGCATATACAGATCCAGTAACCTTAGATCCAGAGTCCAGGGAGGAACTTTTCTGGTGGCTGAGTAACTTAGACGCCTGGAATGGGAGAATGGTTTTATCTGTCACCCCAGATTTTGTCTTAGAATCCGATGCAAGTCGGACTTGCTGGGGCACAAGATGTGGTCAGTTCTCGACTGGAGGTACATGGTTGCTTTAGGAGTCAAACTTGCACATCAGTTGTTTAGAGATGCTTGCAGGTTCCATTGCCATCCAGACCTTTGCAAAAGACAAAGTAAAAAGCACAATTCTTTTATGTATGGGCAATCTGTCATTCTCACGTACATAAACCATCTCAGAGGTACAAGATCCAAGTCTCTTGCAGACCTGGCCACAAGCCTCTGGGAATTCTGCCTCCAATGGAATCTCTCTGTCAGAGAGAAATATTTCCCAGGCAATTGAATCTCATAGCAGATTGGTGTTCCAGACATCTGCAGGACTCAAGCGATTGGTGTCTTTACTCTACAGTGGTCAGTCAACTTTCTTATATCTTTGAAAGTATGTCTATAGATCTTTTTTCCCTACCATTTCAACACCCATCTTCCTTCCTTCTTCAGCTGGAGACCAGATCCACTTGCTCTTGCAACAGCTGCATTTCTTCAGTCTTGGTTTCAGACTCTCCTTTACACTGTCCCTCACTTCATTTTTTTTTGTTTATTTTTTTTTATTGGGATTTTGTATTTCATTACATCAATAATAATATCAATAAAAATCATTTCATCGTAAAGTACATTAACATATGTCTATAATCAACCGAGAGATCACTTTGAAAAGAACAGAATTCATCACCTAATACATGTTGCAACATTGCAGACATGGCATAATGAACATTCTAAGTGTTATCTCGTGCCCGGCATCTGATTTAGTGTTAGTATATTTACTAGCCTTCGGATGAGTACGTGAACTTTAATCAGGGATCATTGTGTATACCTTTTGTGTTCCTTTGTTGTGTGCTCTCACTTGGCATTTGGCGTGTCTGTTCCCATTGAAATACCAATGGATTCGGAACCACCGATGTAGGGGTAAAACTATTACCCTTGGGGGTGAATTGGGGAAGCTGTTGCGGAGCTACTAGTGCAATATGGTTATGTGTTTGGTCGTGGTTGCAGTCTATGTTACGGTATCAGATATATGGGGGGACCGTGAAGTTTTGGCTCTATGTGGCATTCGGGGGTGTCTGAGGTCGTCTTATTGCAGTGCCCGTCCTAGGTGTCTAGTTCTGGTCGTATGTTATCTTCCATCGGCCTCCGGGGAAATAAAGGTAGAGTCTGTGATTGGGTGGCTGTCTGTGATGACGATTGTGTTGTTTCGTGAGTAAGTCGGTGCATTAGTTGTGCCCACTCTAGAGAGATTGGGTGCTTCCGCATTCCCCTCACTTCCTTATCCCGTAGTACCTCTTCCTCTGCCGCGCCCCATTTCTTCATGGCCCCTATCCAGGCTGACTCGGGGGATCCTCCCGGGGCAAGCAAGTGCATGGCTATACCCCTTTTTGTTGAGAGAATGGCTAAGGAGGCGAAGCGGTTTCTGTGCCTACTCGGTTTCCCCCTGTGGAAAATTCAGAGGGCACTGGCTTCCCATGATGACATGGTCAGAATGTTGGTCGTCTCACGGAGTGTTTGGTGTATTCTGTCCCAGTATTGGTGCACAATGGGGCAGCCCCAGAACATATGTTTAAAGTCCGCCTCGAGAGTCTGGCATCGAGGGCAGGCAAAGTGTGTGTCAGGATAAAAATGGTGAAGGTGTTGTGGGGTGAGGTATGCCCTACGTAGTATATTGAATTGAATGTTCCTAAAACGTGCGTTCCTGGAGACCTTTTTGGGGTACTCTAGGGCTCTTTCCCACTCTTTATCATTGAATACCTGACCCATTTCAACTTCCCATGTCTGCCGTAGTGAGTCTAATGGGCGAAGGCTTTGTGTAGCCAGGTAATTAAATGTCTACCTACCCCCATGTGTAATATAGTGTTTATTACTGGGTGTGTCGGGGGCTGCCCCGCGTTCAGGTCCCAGTAGGGTCGGCCACTGTCCAGTAGCTGCCGATGTAGTAGGAACTGCTCCGGGGGAAGGTCATATTGAGCGGTCAATTGGGCATATGTCATTAACTGTCCGTCCTCGAACAGGAACTCCATCTCCGTAACTGAGTGATCGGTCCATACCTGGAGGGCGCGGGCTGTATAATACTTGTTGTTGCAGGGGAATCCTACTAGTGGGAGTAAGGGTGAGTAAGGGGGCTTTCCCCTGGACATACAATGTATTTTCAGCATACACGTACGAGCTATGGTCACTTGCAAAGGGTAAGTGTGCATGGGTCGGGTACCTGGCATCAGCAGTCTCCGTATGGCTGGGAGGGGTATCTGCCCCGCTTCTGTGATTGTTTCTCCTATATAACGTTCCGCTGTCCAGGAGGACAACCACTGGAGTTGCGCCGCCAGAAAGTATGCTTCGAATCACGGGGCTCCCAGTCCTCCCTGAGTTGTGGGTAAGTGTGGTTAAGGCCACCCTATGTCTACCTCCTCCCTAGATCAATGTGGTCAGGCGTATGTCTAACTCTCGAAAAAATGGATGTGGTGGTATCACTGGAAGGTTGGTGAAATGGTAAAGGAGTCTGGGGACCATTATCATTTTTGCAAGGGCTACTTGTCCGATGGGGGCGAGAGGTAATGTATTCCAGAAGCCCACAGCTGCGCGTAATCCCGCTAGTACCTTGCGGTGGTTTCCTTCCTACAAGTCTGTCTCACCCCCAGGTATCCAGGTGCAGCAGTCCTCCAGGTGAGTGTGTGGGCTCCCACCGATATGTCGAGTAGGGCCAAGTGCAGGCTCAGTGGGAATATCGTGGATTTGGCCCAATTGACTTTGAGGCCTGAGGCCGCCACAAAGTCGCTCAGTGCCGTCCAGATGAGGGTGAGGTCACTTGTGACATCCCTGACATAGATCAGGAGATTATCTGCGTATAGTGATACAAAGTGCAGCGTATCTGCTATCGGTATACCCCAAGCGCCACCCTCCTGTCGTAGCCTTATTGCTAGGGGTTCTACAGCTAGGGCGAATAAGAGGGGGGACAAGGCGCACCCCTGTCTAGTCCCTCTTTCGACCGGTAAGGGAGCGGAGATATATTTACCTATCCTCACTCGTGGCGTTAGGCCCTTGTAGAGATGTTTTGTGTACTTCATCAGGATAGGTCCCACATTAAACCTTTAAACATTAAACATTAAACCTATGAAGGACAGCAAATAAGTACGGCCACAGCAGAGTATCAAAGGCTGCTTTTTCCAGATCTAGTATCAGACATGCCGCGTTAGGGAAATGTATTCTCGCCCTGTCTTGGACATGAAACAATCTGCGTATGTTCTGCGAGGTGTTACACCTCGGAATGAATCGCTTTGGTCAGGGTGAACCAGTGGCATCAGAATCTGGGTGTATCGGTCCGCCAGGATTTTGCCTAATATTTTGCAATCTGCATTTAGCAGCTTTATTGGTCTGTACGAGGCAGGGAGGGTGGGGTCCCTGTGGGGTTTGGGAAATGTAACCAGAATGGATTCTTGGTGTGAGCCTGGGAGTTTCCCCTGTCTAGTGCATCCTCATACATGGCTACCGCCCTCGGGATCAGGTGAGCAGAGAAGGTACTGTAATATTCGAGCTGGAAGCCGTCCATTCCTGGGGCTTTGTTTTGTGCCAAAGCTCTGATGGCGTGGGTGACGTCTGGGGCTTTGATCTTTGTCTCTAACTCTTTTTTGTCGGCGGGTGGTATACGGGGAATATGCAACGGGCGAAGGAACTGAGTGATCATGTGTTGATTTGTTTGTGCAGGGGCCCTCTAAATACTTGAGTAATAGTCGTGGAAAATATGCAGAATCTCGTCGAGGGGTCCCCGTTTTGTCGAGTAGTTCTGTGATCGGTTTAACATCTACGTCATGCTTGGCTAGCCAAGCTAACAGTGTTCCCGCTCTGTTACCCTCTTTGTGTATCCTAGCAGCGTAAGCTCGGAAATTATATTTGCGTAGGTCTTTTTTTTTTTTTTTTTTGAAAACCTTTATTGACATCAAAAGAAGACAAATCGAGGCCCACAACCAAGCCGGCCGGCCGCAGTGTACAAAACAGTCAGGAGTCACCAGGCAAATATTACATAAGCAATCAATACAAAGCAGAGGCAGCACAATCACAATAGGGGAGAAGAGATACAGAAACTAAAGGGCTAAAACACAGGAGTAAATAAGGCTTAATTTTACAATAAGGGGAGAGGACGTATGACAGGCACACTTGCAATACGGAGGCATCCAACATCCCGTAACCAACCTCAACATTAAGAAGGGGGCATGGGGCAGAATATCAGGGGGACAACACAATGCAGTCAAGAAATCAGGATATGTGAGATACAGTCAGCCCCTGAGCATTATCATCGTAACACGCCCGCCACCCGAGACACTACCAAGCCAGAACAGAGGGATCGGAAGACAATGCATTAAAACCCGCCCGTCATAGTACCCTCTGGGACGCAGGAAGGAAAAAGGGGGGGGGGGACTAGGTAGGGAGGGGGAAGAGGAAGGGAAAGGAAAATGGAGGGAAGAAAAACAGAACAATAAAAAAGAAATCAGGAAATATGAAAAAAGAAAGGTAAAAGACACGCCGACCCGGCCCCCCGTGGCGGGAGGACAGGAGACAAAAGGATTAGCGGCCCAAGTGGGGCATGGCAATCGGGAAGAAAGACAGCCGAAATATAGCAGGAGAAGTAACGATGCCATACCCCCACCCGAAACACACCATAGGAGGTCGGGACAGACGCGGCCTCACGAAAAAGAGATACAAAAGGGCCATAGAACCAGAAGACAAACAAAAAACAGAACCCAACCCACCCGTCCCACCCTGCACCCCTGTAGAAGGCTATGGCCTACCCTTCAAACAGCGTGCCTGTCGCCCTAAAATAGAACCCGAAATATAGCGAGAAGAAAGAAAGAAAAACGAGACAAAAAGGCCACAAAAGCGGAGAGAAGAAAACAGGAGGGAGGAGCAGAATAACTATAATACAAACGGTAGGCCGCAGCCCTCCGCCCAACCCAACAAGTACAATCAAAAACAGACCAGGACGACATCCCATCACGCGCCACAAAATATTAGGAGAAGGGAACCTCCCACCCTCCTACGATCAGAAACAATTATGCAACGAAATCGCATACCGGGAATCAAGCAGAAGTCGTACATTTCACCCCCAACCCTTCCGAGCGACAAACCCCACCCACCGCATGGCAATGTACAACCACATACTAAATACGAAATCAGCATATAATCGAGTGGAATGGTGACTAACATAGCTACGTGGGGTGTAGATAGATCCACAAGTAAGCAGTAGTCCAAACTGAAAATACCGATGCATCAACAATCGAAGCACGAGCCATGAAAAACAGGAGTTCAGATGCGCCACTGGAGCGGGCGAGGTGGTCCCAATTATAGACACAGGCAAAGTCATCGAAGCAGGGACAGGAGGAAGTCCACCCATAGTTTCAGGCAACAATGTCGAACAGGGTCGCAGTACAGCATCCGAGTCCCCGGGGTCCGAACCTCGAAAGGCAGGGCGCCCCAAATTTACCAGCACACTACACGATCCTCGATCAGTGGTGGAGACACTCAGGTCAATCGAGGGGGGTGAGGCAATGAAGTCATCGAAACAAGAGGGCGACAAGAAGAAACGGCCGCCCAAAATGGCGGCGGATCGTGGCGGACCCACCGAGACGCCCAGGGCCAGGGAAGCGTGCAGGGATCTCAGGGCTTCCAGGATATCTCTGACTGTCGGCTCACGCCCACCAGATCCGATCCCCACACAATCAGGCAACTCGGGCCCGCCGCCACAGGGTGACTCTCGTTCCAGAGGGCCGGCCGCCATTTCGTGAATCAGCCCAATCGCCGCCCACGAGGACCCCCGGAAATAACAGTTCTCAAATGTAGGACTTTACAAGCGCCGGGGGTCCCAGCAAGGGCGGCCTCGATGCCAAAAGGATGTCCGCCCAAAATGGGTCTCCGCCAGCACCAGCACCGGTGCCCCAAACAAGCGGAGTCCGGGCCCCGAGGACCAGGGCCACCGGACAAAGCAGCGGCGGGGGGAGACCCCCTCTCAGAAGCAGGTCCCGGGGCTTCTCACCCGCGTCGGCCACGCGGCCACCAGGGCAGGACCAGGTCAGGATCGCCGGGATCTTCGCACATCGGCTCCCAACACTGGTTCTCGCTCTCGGCCGGGGCCGAGAGCCGTCGGATCCCACCGGCCAGGTCCCGGTCCAAGTCTCGCAGAGGCCCCGATCTCTCGGAGGCCACAACTCCGGAGCCACTGCACGCCGAGACCCCGGGGTCAGATGGTAAGGACAAACAAGCCGTTATGTTTCCAATTCCCCGAAAATGCGCCGTACCGGGACAGGATAAAAGACAGGATAGGCAGTCAGGATGGAGGGCTGCGGGAGCCGAGCTAAAGGGCGACCATTACGGCCGCGAGCTAGGCTCCTCCCAGCTTTGCGTAGGTCTTTAATTGCTTCCGCATGGGAGGTTTTGGCCGCTGCTATTTGGTCGGGGTGGCACCGGCAGTATCCTTTTGTTTTGTGAGAGCCGTTACTGCCATCTTTGAGTTTTGTAGTGCTTTTTTGAGTGTCTTACATACTCCCACTATTTGTTGAATGCAGTGACCCCTAACCGCGACTTTAAATGTGTCCCATCCTATTAGCCTAGATGCAGCCGTACCTGAGTTGAGGGTAAAGTGTTCCTGAATACAATCCCCGTGTTCATGGTGGAACACCTGGTCTGTGAGACAGTCACGTGGCAGTTTCCAGGTGGGTATTGGGGGTGTGGAGGCCTCCACCTGAGGGTCATTATGTGTGCGTCATGGTCTGAAAGTACCCTACCCAGATAGTCGGGATGTTATACTCCCGAGAGCACTGTTGCGGAGCATAGGAATCTATAAAGGCGCACTCGTAAGTTGTGTGGGATGGAGTGGAAGGAGTAAATTCTAGTTTCTGGGTTCCGCTCCCGCCACAAGTCCGCCAATGCCCAGTGTTTCACCCATGTTTGATATTGGTCTGTCTGCTTATGCGCTGGTGAGTGTATCGGTGGAGGATGGGACCTATCAAGATGAATGTCCAGAACACAATTGTAATCACCCCCTAGGAGCCATGGGATTGAGATGTGTTGAGTGAGTACTCTTGTGAGGCGCCGCCAATACTGGTCCTGGTCTACATTGGGAGCGTATATGCTACCCAATAGAATGGACTGGCCCTCCAACATCCCTTCTATTAAGGAATATCGGCCTTCTTTATCTACGGTACGTGACTGTTCCTTAAAGGGGATCTCGGGCTGAATCCAGACTAGGGTGCCCCTGGCAAATGCTGAGTATGTGGTCCACCTCGATCGCTGATAGGTGTGTCTCCTGCAGGAGACACACCTATTGGCGTAGCATTTGTTAGCTGTGTGCTGTGTGCGTGCCCCTAACGTTTATCGTAATGATTTTTATAACCATGTTGGGGACTTTAGTGGTCATGTCGTTCGGTGACTACAAGCAAATCGGGTTTTTGTGTTGCCCAGTCGCCCCCTCCCGATCCCCTCCCCAACCGAATGTCAACTGCCCACTTGTAGCTTGCAATCTCATGAGTTTGCCCTGCCGATGGTATTTCGGGAACCTGAAACAAAGGAAAATTAAACTTAAACAACAGGGAGTATTCCCAAATGAGAGGAAATGTAGTAGGGGACGGTATGCCCAAACTGTGCTTCATGTACTGTCTTTAAATCGTTCTTTGTGGGGGGTGGTTGTGCGGTATCTCCAGTCACTGGCATCTCGGCTGCCCGCCTTGTGATGCTGAGTCAGAGTTGCTAAAAGAGCCCCCTGCACCATTGACCGTTCACCACGTCCCAGTTCGGTGTGTCGTGTTATGCCGCTCCTGAGTTCTGGGCGCATCGCCCCTTGTTCTCATATCCTCATTAATAGTTCAGGAGTTGATGTCAACTTGTGTAGTATGCTATTGTGATTACTTCGCAGTCAATTGGGTTCTATATCAGCGTATCTGGCATTTGAGGAGTGACTATTGGGGGTGTGACTGAGTCATCGCGGGCGGTGCGTGCATCGCTAACTTCTTCTTCTGATGTGAACAGGTCCTTACCTGTTCACATCAGAAGAAGAAGGCTTTCTCTGCCTCCGAGCTGTCCCCTGTCGATTGCACCAGTGCTGCCGCATGCAGTGCTTTCCTGCGTTCCGCTATAATTTGCTCCAGGTCAGGGGAGCGCTGCGTGAGGGAATCAATTATTGTCGTTAACTTGTAGAGGCGGACACTTTCAAACACGACAGAGAGACAACCTTTTTTGAAAACTAGGAGAGACAACACAAAACACACCGGGGAAAAAGTAACGCGCATGACTGAGGTTTTCACCCGTGATTTATAAATACTTTAAGAAGCGCTTGGAGCGCGAGCCTAACGCTGAAGTCGTGAGGTTTACCGATATTGCAGTGTTACCCTGACTTGGATTTCCAAGCGAGCAGAGAGGGTTTACACACATATAAGAGCCAATTGAATAGTTGTAAAGGGTTGCCGAATCGAATACACGATGGATTGTAAATAGCCCTAGTCCTGAAGAGGCCAGAATTGATTGGCTGAAACGCGTCGACCATAAAGAGACGGCAGATACATATAAATAATTTTGATTAATTTGAATAGTGTGATGAGGGATCTTTAAGACATTGGGTTTAAATCATTTCGACCTAATTGTTTTCCTCATATGAGTCTGCGTGATCTCAATAGGAATGTCTGTTTTAGGTTTTGTTGAGACATCCTAACTCAAAACGAAGGGCTTCTATTTTGTTGTATATATGGAAAAAGTATTTGTATATACAAATGTGTTTGAAATTATAATTGAGAGATATATAAACTTTTTTATTTGATAAAAAGAAAAAAGAAAAATCATTTGATAATAACCTCTAACGTGTCTGTGGGTCAAGATGAGATAGGAGACTATATATATAAAAAAGAGATATATATACTTAGTTTGGTCACAGTGATACAAACACTAATATAGGGAGTATTTTACTTTTATTCCTTATCATTTCAAATTAGTATACATACCGTGTGCACCAAGGTACCATTTTTGTATTTAAGCGTGAGGGAATCAAAGCGTGGGCTCAACTGCGTGAGGGTGATTTGCTTGTGTTGATGTCTTTGGTGGCCAGTGGGTCGATGACTTTGTGTGTTTCTGTGGTCGTCCGGTCCTGATAATTGCTGCTCCACCCAATCGCTTGCTTCCGCTGTGTCAGTAAAGAAATGTGCAGTTCCATCATACAAGATTTTCAGGCGGGCAGGGAAAAGGAGAGCATATTGTACTTTCTTTTGTCGCAGAGGTCGTTTGACTGCTAGAAAGGTGGCCCTTTGTTGCTGGACAGCACGGGAGTAATCTGCAAACAGCATTACTTGTTTGTCTTCCACTTGGGGTGGTCCTTTCTGTCTGGCGGCTCTAAGAATAGTGTCTCTGTCCTGATAGTGGAGCAATTTCAGACGGAATGGTCAAGCCAGTGAACCCAGTGGTGATCTACGGGCCGGTACTCGATGTGCCCTCTCTATGGAATAATATGGGGTCAGGTCCGTTGTTCAGGTGAATGTCTTGATACATGTTTCAGATAGGGTTGGATCCTTCTGATCCCTCCGGCAGGTTTAGAATGCGGATATTACTTCTTCGAGAGAGGCCTTCCAAATCGTCTGTTTTGCTTTCTAGGGACTTCACTCTTAGTTAGAGATCTTTTATGGTGTTGTGCTGTGTCTGTATTTTAGGCTCTATAGCTTGGAGTGTCTTCTCGCCCTGTTTGACTTTGTCCGCTAGTTTCCGATGGTTATCCCGAAGGAGGTTGAGGTCAGTGGCTAATTCCCCGAATTTGTTTTCCATGGTTACTCTGGAATGTTCAATTGCCGCGAGGACCGTGCCCAATTTATCGGACTTGGACTCTGCTCGGAAGGGTTCCCCTTTTGAGTGGGGGATCGTGGGATCAGGGGAGGTCTGCCTCCGATTCGGTACTTGCGGTGTCCCCGTTATGCGTTGGCGCTCCATAGCGCTTGGAGATGTCTAGAGACATTGCTGGGCACCCTCCCATGAGCGCGAAGTTCTGACGCATGCGGCCCCTCTGCAGACGCCCCCGGTGTGTTTGGGCCTCCCGCGGCGCGCCCTGAATCCCAGCGCTGAGTTGGGGGCAGGCCGCTGTTCTGAGGTGCCGGCGAACAGTGAATTCAGTACCTCACGGTGGGGGGTCGGCGATCACTGCCAGCTGGGATTGGCACTTTGGATTGTCGCTGGTGTTGGGTGCAATAGCCGCACTATTGCTGGATGCCTCCATGTGCGCGCGGAGCTCCAATGCAGGCATCCGCACCACGAGTGCGTGCAAGCCTCCCGACGCGCGCCTCGAGACCCAACGCCGAGCGGGGGGAGGTCGCTGTGCTGGGGTGCTGGGGTGCTGGGGTGCTGGTAGAAGGTGAGTTTAGCACTTTTACTGTGGGGGGTTGATAGTCACTGCCAGCTGTGCCTCACATGTGGGACTGTCTCAGAATTTGAGCGTAATAGCCTCCCGGGGCCGTGCTACCTCAGAGTTGTGCTCTCACCTTTGGTCCCCGCAGCTGTAAAGGTATCTGGATGGACAGCTAAGATTGCCCCTCCCGTCACTGGGCCAGGAAACGCCAGGAGACATCCCGGATTCCCGCAGCGGGTCTCAGGTTCCTTCTCGTCCTCATCACAGGCGCCCAGTGCTCGGCGGGCGCCGCCATCTTGGCCTCGTTGCAAGATCATCGGAGAGGCTCCATACACGGTGGGGAGCACAGCTAAGTCTCCCATTTTGAGGTCGGCAGGGGCTCGGGAAGTATTGCCAACATGGGCATTGAGTCCGGTGGGTTTGGGGAGGGTTATGGCATAGATGAGGCTGTATTGCACGGGCAGCCGGACGGAGCTCTAGAGAGGCACGTCTGCCATCTTAGCCGGCCAGGTCACACCCTCACTTTCCCTCCCTCCATGATGATTTCTTGAGTCCTAGCAAAATCCCCAGGCAACACTCGTCCCTGATTCTTGTCACCCCCTTTTGGCAGGCTCAACCTTAGTATCCAACTCTTTTGGAACATGCCTTTGGATTATCCAGTTTGGAGACTTCACTTTCCTGGGTTACTCCTTAACCCTCAGGGAGTCTGCCACAGCTTAATTCTGCAGGGCTCCCTCGCCCTCATCGTTTGGAGGATTTCGGGTCTTTCTGGCGAACCCCAGGAATTTTAGTGGAAGCTGTACATCTCATTCAACAGTCCTGGGGCCCTGGCATGCCAAAACTCTAGAAGTCAGCCTGGTTGGTCTGGCATAGCTGGTGTGTCGACAGGGGTTCAGATTCCCTTTCAGCAAATGTAACTTTGGTTGTTAACTTCTTAGCCTTGTTTGCATCTCAAGGAAAAGCTTACCATATGATTAATACCTACCAATCGGCTATCTCGTCCAAGCACGTCATAGTGGATAGAAGACTCCCTGGAAAACACCCTGTGGTCTGTCGTCTGTTGAAGGGAGTTAGGTTTTCTAAACTTTCTTTTCCTAAATATAATACCCTGTGGGATCTTAATCTACTGTTGAGCATGTTTATTCCCTGGCAGGATAATATGGATCTTTCTCTCACACATTTAGCTGCAAAGTTAACAATGCTTCTGTGTTTGATTTCTTTGAAACATGTTTCGAATATCAAAGCATTTAATGTTTCTTCGTTGCATTATTTGCCTCTAGGTGTTTCTTTTCAAGTTCACAGATGCACAAAAACAAATTTGATGTCAATTCATGATCTCTTTTCCCCTTCTCAGCCACAGTTATATGTAGGAAACTGTTTGAACTCTTATGTTCTAAGGACTGCAGATTTGAGAACGTCCTCTGCTCCTCAATTACTCATTTAGTTTCAAACCCCCCCACAAGCCTGTCTCTCCTTCAATTCTGGCCCACTCTGTAAAATAGGTTATGTCTTTCGCTGGCATTAATACTGATTTCTTTGCCACCATTCTGTCAGAGGGGCTATGGCCTCTAAGGCTTTTTTGGCTGGAGCGGGTTTGCATGATATTCTCAAATCTGCAGAATGGTCAAACATTAATACGTTCAGGACTTTTTGGTGTAAACTTGCTGCTCATTTATCTGACTCTGTGATATAAATGTTTAAACAAGCATAACATGAGCCTCATGTCTTGTAATCAAATTGAGATTTTCCTAGCCTTGGTGTCAGAACTACTAGATTTTATTAAAGACACGGAGGCAGTATTATCCCACCACTGTTTTTATTAATCCTCCCTGGTTTGTTTTTTCTGCAGTCCCAGGACCATCAACCAGTACTCCTACATCAACCTAATTCCGTTGGATCCACTCTTGCTTTGGAACTCGCTTGGCAACTTTGCAAGCCTTCTTCAGTCATATATAATGTTGTTCCTCATTTCTTCTTGGTCTTCCTTAAGGACCTTTTGACTATCCTAATGACCTTTGGTTTGGTTCTGATATTTCTTTCTATGCTCTTCCTTAATTGCCTTGTTGCAAGAAAAGAGAATGTGTTGCTCAGGATAATTATCAATGTACCCAACATCCTATTGGTCTCGCTATTGTAAGGACATGTTGGTTGTTCTGTTCCCAGAATTTCTGGGTAACGTAGCTTTTTTATTCTTCTTGGCTGCTGTTTAATACAGGCAAGAAAAGAAAGCACAATACTTGCCTCTTTGTGTTTAATAAAAATCTAGGGGCGGATTTACAATTACTGGCGCATCCCTGCATATCGGCAGGGATGCGCCAGTAATTGTGCGCCGCAGCTCCGCCACCCATGATGCGCCGCATTTACAATGTGGCGCACCATGGGCAAAAACGGCACAGATGCGTCACGCATCTGTGCCGTAAAAGCGTCGCATTGCTGGAGTTGCGTCGCAAGCGCGACGCAGCTCCAGCAATAATCAGGGGGCCCCTATGTGCACAATGCTGCGTCAATCCATATGCCTGCTTCAAGCAGGTGCAGGGTTTTGATGCAGCATGGGCCCTAAAGTGACTGAGTGAAATCTTGTAGATTTCACTCGGCCACTTTTGGGGGGCGTTCCTGCGCCGGAACGCCTCCCCCTGCGATGGTACGCCTCTTCTGGCGCAGGGCTTTACAACGTGATGCATCTGGGAGATGCGTCACGTTGTAAATACCCCGCACCATCGTGAATGTTTTGCGCCACCGCTGCGTAACAAAAGTGACGCAACGACGGCGTAGAAGCGGTGCAAAGGGCTTGTAAATCTGCCCCCTAGCCTTTCTGACTCCAAGGCAAGGAAAATCTCAATTTATGTTCATACTGGGGCTATTGTCACTTACCTTCGTGATGCTCAGGACAAAACAAATGAATAACAATGAAAGCATAAGGTAATAAGCTTCCTTTTCAGAGATGATGACACAGGCAATCAGAAGAGAAGGACCCCAAGGATTTGTGCTCCCCCTTGTTACTGGCCTCTCTGTCAGAGTGAGTTATGAGCACACATACACAGAATGCAAACACCTGGAATTTATATTTTTAAAATGGCTATAATAAGGCTAATTATCACATTGTCAAAAATAATCCAAATTAATAAAATACGAGAACACTTTGCGCCCTTTCTTGTTTGATATGCTTTAGTCTGATGTTTGAATGTTATCCTTCGAGTTTCACAGCCAACACATGTTCCACCCTATACTTGGCAAACAGGCCTTTGGCCTTTTCATACTTGTTTGTTGAACAATTTAGGGGAACTCCAAAACTAGGGTAATGTTGAAATTATTTTATTAATTAAAAACATAATGTCAAATTTAGATATACTTAAGATATGCTTAAGTTAGCATGACTAGGTCGAAGCCAGCTTACATTGACACCTGTTCCTGTATTCAGAGGTAAGCTGTCACCTTTCTTTCATGTGAATGATCTTCCTCCACATGCAAGTGTGATTTTCCATTTAAAAACATCAACTAAATAGACTCCTATTGCATGGTATCCCTATTAATACATTGTATTAGTTTGTGCACCTCTTGAGGAAGCTATGCTCAGGATGCCTCCTGTCTTTGTAACTTTCAAGGTCCTTTGCCCGAAGCTTTCCTAGAGTCCATTCACTAGCTGAACTGTCTATTGTATTTCTGTACTATATACATATCAGGTCATTTCCTTCATTTCCAATGCACACTCATTCATTAATATGTAGTAGAAGTAAGTGCTACTAGATTCATCTTATTGAATGTTTCTTAAGTATTAGAATGTTCATTGGTTTATTAGAATGTTCATTGGTTTATTAGAATGTTGCATTGCTAGTGCAACATCCGAGTGCATTGTAACAACTCAATTTAAATTCCAGTATTTGTTGTTGAGCACATGTAATGCACAGTGAGATGCTGATTGTTTTGCAGCAATTCTTTATTGTTTTATCAATGGGGAAATGAAATGTAAGCATAATACAGGTGGACATGGTTGCATTTGGAATGGCTACATCTTCCTCACTAAAAGCCATTGGCCGATTAAAGCCTTTTGTGGTAACTTCACATTTGATATTACCTGTCCTCTCCTTTAAAACCAATGCTAAAGTGATAACTAATGACTGCGGTTGCGGTTCGGCCTGATCCCACTTCTGGCATACAAACACGGCCAAGGGTATGAAGAGTCGGCAGCTACCAAGTGCCGAGCTTGGGGAGCAGCAGAGGAATCACTAATTCACATATTGTGTATTTGCGAGAAATTGCGTCCACTGAGAATATACTGGTATCGTCCAGTTTGTGTATTTTAAATGTACGAACATGTCACCCCGCTTTAGTTGAGTGCATGAAAGCTGAATCCGCGCAGCTTACGGCTCGGTTCTTGAAATATTTGATGGCGATAAGGGCTTCTCTGGACTCCCCATCATATAGAACTTTAACGTGTAAAGCTGGGATATCTTATGCACTCCTTTAAGGTTTTTATGTCTATAGTAACCAAAATGGGGTTTCCATATTCTTAATTTTTGCATAATTGTTTAAAATAACCTGTCTTATTATCCTGTTCAATAAGGGAACAATATCTTATATTGCATATTTATATGTGGTCTTATTGCAATGGTTTTAATTAATTGTGCAATAAAATTATCTATCTATCACATTTGAGGATGAAGCAAATAGTGTAAACCAACCTATAAGAATACAATCTAAAAGCAAAGGATGTGGGGAAATGAGGAGTTCCCCAGGACTGCTACCACTGGGAGTATAGACATGATCAACCAGTTTTCCAGTCCAAGAGCTAACAAGTACAGCAAACAATATGTAGACAGTGGGGTACACTCGGTGTACTAAACTTGAGACACTGAGAGAAGGGAATTCCTCCTATGTCATAAGGGCAGAGAGGAATCAGAGTAGGTCCTCCCGAGGTAAACTCTAAATCACGCAAAGTACCCCACAATCATTGAGATAACGACTACAACCCCGGTTAAGAGTGGGAAGATGGTCATTGAAGCATCCTAGTTGTTACCCACCGGGTTGTGGGAAAGGAAAAAATGGAATTACCCTCACACACCCTAGTGGTTTCATGTTTGATCATCGGGTCACCCTGACTCCTAAAGGTCAGGGTGGGCTCGACCGTATTTCAGGGAGCTCTTAGAAGATTTTGGCCAGGGGTTTTTTAAATATTAAAAATCCTCAGGCGGTTCCCGCTTTGGAACCGACTAGGATATTAAAATTTTACAAGCATATATAGGGTCAGATGGGATATTTGTGGTCCTACGATCCTAGTACTGACATGATTCAGCCCAATTAATTGGCCCCAAGTGGGTCCTGGGCTTTCTTCAGGGCAATGAGTATAGAAGTTCCCTCCCTGGATGAATCAGTAAATAACTATCTAGCTACTACTACTTTGTGAAAAAGGGCAGATAGCTGCTCCTTTATAAAACATAAGACAAACTTATGTTTAGTTTATGAGGTTGTTACTCCTTCTCCATCCCATTTTGGGAGAGGTAACACTTCACGGGGAATTGCAGTGGGAGGGGTAAGACCTCTAGTCACACAGTCATCAAGGGTCCTGCCCCGCGTCCAAAATCTATTGTGGCCTGCGTCTCCGGGCTACTTGGTGTATGCTAGCTCAATATCTCCAAACTGGCATACAATAATGAAGGTATGGGGTGTAAGTAAATCATATACTGCAATGTGAGGTTTAACATGGGTGTCGAGACTTTAGGAAGGTCACAAATAGGAAGGTGTCTTTTTGTTCTGTAGACATGTCAGCCAGCTAAGAATGTGTGCCAAATGTGGTTAAACACCATCAGTTGGTCATTGACCATATGTACAACTTTCTTGCACGCTGTGACGTTGAACATCTCTACCGAATACTGCCCTAAAGTTGGAACATACATTTTATCTGCCAGTGTCTTATGGCGCATACCTTGGCTGTGGCTAACACTGCCGCTAACCATCCACACCTAAGGTCAGAAAGAGCCGACACATCTGTTATGTCATGTAGTACAGTCAGCTGAACTGGGGTGAGAATGCCTGAGTTATGTATGTTAAATAGTAGTTGCCATGCCTTGAACATTAGCGCTGAAACCTGAGGCACTAAGGCAATTTTTGGAACACAACAAGGAGCAAATCACTTCAAACCACCTGTGATTTAAATGCTACTTTAGCCTAACCTAGTCAGTCACTTCTATCCTGATTGCACACACATGATGCCTATGCCAAACATATCTGCCTCTTGTATCTATGTTGACACTCTCCAATCCTTCACCAAAAAGGTTTTACTCTCTATGTCATATGTGAAGATAGGGTACATATCCAAAGCATCTTCAAGTGGCATCTGACATTTAATGACCCACTGAGTAGAATCTTTGGCAGTATGATAAGTTCTCTACACCTTGCTGTGTTTAGCAGGGCACCCTCTGGCCTCATACATAGGCTTCTCTTGTGCTGCACACCAGTCCACACCCATGCACCATTTCTTTATACTAGGCGGGACAGGGTTTATCCAGCTGGGAGCAATGTCCCTCTTAGCCACCACCATGGCTGTATTAAGGAATAGTTTATCAGCCCTGGATCCGTCTAATCCATCCGTGATTCCCAGAAGAATATATATATATACATATATTTTTTTTGGTAAACAATTTTATTAGGTAAAGAAAAATAAGGTACAAGGCAATGATAAGACAATATTCAGACCTACAATAATACGTCACATGTTGCAATACATAAATCAGTCTATAGGCACCATAAACATCCCAAAGACGAGCCAGAGTGACAGCTTCTCTTCTGAGCAGTGAACATCCGGCATGGAGGGACAGGGGAGAATAGCCAACGTACATATCCTGTGGGAACCCACCGCCAGAGAGGTAGTCAAATGACTGAGGGCTATATTGCCTCATCATATCAAGGTTCATCCAACAGGAGATGCATTTCACATCGCAATTCAACCGCAGGAGATAAACATATATCACCTCTGTATTTGTTCCACCGCCCCCACTTATGGTCCCCTTTCTTGGGGCACCCCCTGTCCCAGGAGCATATTTAATGGATTGTGTGGGACCTCCCAGCCCAGAACCTCTACGAGCTCCTTTTCCATGTAGTCCCAATATCGCGCAATGACAGAGCAAGCCAATATCAGGTGAAAGAAGTCTGCTTGGTCTTGTTCGCAACGTGTACATGATGCGGTTGGTTTCAGACCTGCTCTATGAAGGCATTTTGGTGTTAGGTAGGCAGCGTGTAGATAATACAGTTGCACCAGACGGAGTCTGGCTGAGGTGGTGACTGTTTTAGGTGCCATCAGTGCATCCCTCCAGTCTTCCTCTTCAAGAGGCCCAATCCACCCCTCCTACTGCCTCCTAAGCCATTCAAGCGTATTTGGAGTGTTGTTGGTTAGGGAGCGGTAGATACAAGAGATTCCTCCCTTTCCCAGGTTGCCTATCATGGTTTGCGCCGCAGGGAGATTCTATTCTGGTAGTGAGGGGCCATTTGGTATGTGTATGTGGAGGGCATGGCGTAACTGCAGATACCTACAGAATTGTGAGGAATGTAGGGAATATGGGGTCTGCAAGTCCTGAAAGGTACGCATATGGTCGCCTGTCCACACATCCCCAAGCTGTGCGATACCAATGAGGTCCAGGCTCGGAATCCCTCCAGTCTGCTGGTTTTCCAGAGCCAGGTACCCTGCCAAAGCGGTGTGCATTGGGTCAACTTGTTCGTCCATTGGGTGTGGCGCAGAGAGGCGCTACAAGCCAAGAGAACCACCTGTGTCACTACGGGTAAAGTTCTGGGGATAGGTCCCCCGTACATCATCGCCTGGATCCTGGACAGGCTCAGGTCTTTCAACTCTACTCTGTATGCTGGGTCAGACCAGCCTCCGTTAAACCAATTGTGTAGCGTGAGCAGGCTAGTTGCCAGATAGTACAGGTATAGATTGGTCATGCCCATACCCCCGTCAAAGGAGGGAATCTGGCATTGGGACAGGCAATGCGAGGTCTCCGCACACCCCAAAGGTATCTAGTGGCCAGTCTGTCCAGCTCTTTAAACCAGGTCAGTGGAAAATGAAATGAGGTATTTTGAATCATATATAGGAATCTGGGGAGTATCATCATTTTAAAGAGGGTGACTCTTCCCAGGGGATTTTGCGGTAGTGTCTTCCACTTGTGGAGGTTGTCTCGAGCATTCTTCACCAGCGGGGTAACATTGAGTGACCAGGCGAGATCAGGGAGCAAGGCCACCCAGATTCCCAGATATTTTAATGATTGCCTTCTGATAGGTATAGTTGATTGCTAGTCAAAGCAATCTCTTGTATGTGGAGAGGGACCAGGACAGACTTACTGGGATTTAATTGCAGGCCAGAGATTTGTCAGAAGGAGTGCAGTGGGGACCAGACTGAGCCAGTTCGGCCAAAAAAAGCAAGATCTCATGCGCATATAAAGTGATTTTGTCTTCTTCAGAGCATGGTCATCTCCAACCCTGAATTCAGTCGTCAGACCGTATAAGGCATGCCAAGGACGAACAGGAGCGGTAAGAGGGGGCAACCTTGCCCGTCCCCCTTTTAATGGGAAACAGCTCCGAAAGCGCCCCATTGTCGAGCACTTGTGCGTGCGGCCGTGAGTATAACACCTTAACCAAGTTGCGGAAATGTTGGCCCATGCCCATCTCAACCAGTACGTCCTCCAGATAAGGCCAGTCTAGGGAATCAAGGGCCTTTTCGAAATCAATGAGGAGAAGTGCTAAATAGGGGGTTAGTGATTGGCGATTTGCTGAGGCTAGATGAAGGCGTCTGAGGCAGTGTCTGTCCCACGAGATGGCATAAATCCACATTGGTCGGGGTGGACCAATTTAGTAAGATAGGGCCTCAATCTGTGGGCTAGGACTGAGGCAAATATTTTTACCTCCGTATTTATAAGGGAGATTGGGCGATACTCAGCGCAGTTTGATGAGGAAGGCTGTGTTTTGGAGATCACAACAATGGTGGAGGCATCTGTTTCTGGTGGAAACAAGCCGTTCTCGACAGCTTCGGTGTATACATCAGAGAGAGGCGGAACGAGTATCTCTCAGTAGGCAGCTTAGTACTCCTGCGGGAGACCTTTGCGGCATGGGGTTTTACCTGATGCAGTGCGCGATATGGCGTTGTTGATTTCTTTCTGGGTAATAGGAAGCTCATGGTCAGCTGTTTCAGCTGAGCTGAAGCGAGGGAGGTGAAGATGCTCCTGGCTGATTAGCTCGATAAGGGAGAGTTCAGGGCGTTGTTCTGAGTAGAGTTTAGAATAATAAGCGGCAATGATCTGAGCCATCATTGAGGACAAGTAATGAGCATTACCCTCCGGGTCTTTGATCTCTGGGATTGTGCGATTAGCAATTGGGTATGTGGCCAGCCGATGTAGGAGTTTCCCATTTTTGTTTCCCCACCCATACACCCTGGCTACAGAGGGTCTCCACAGTAGCTTGGTGGCCTCCATTGAAATTTGCTTGATTTTGTATCCTAAATGCACAAGCTGCCTCTCCTGTGTGTCTTCCTGCCGTCCAGGCCCTCGGTTGTCAAGGAGAGTTGCTTGGGCCTCCAAGAGAGTGATTTGGGTGTCTTGGGCTAGGGGTTTGATTTTGAGCTGGCCCTTGGAAAAGCCGCAAATAGTGGCTTTGCCTGCTTCCCATAAGGTACCCAAGGAGGAGACAGAGTCATGGTTAGTGAGAAAATATTATTGAAGCTCTGTTCCTACAGTTTTCTTGAAGTCTTTGTCCTGGAGGAAGCAAGCGTTCATCCTTCGTATTGGGCGAAGTGTGTCGGGGGGTCTCCCACTCAAAAGTATGGGTGAATGGTCAGATATGCCTCTGCGAAGGATGGCGGTATCTCAGATTTTATGACAATCTAGTGCGGGCATAATGATATGATCGATTCGTGCATGGGTATGGTGTGCTGCAGAGGTGTGGGTGAGATGCCAGATTCTCCAAGTGTCGCCGATACCTAGGGTGCTTGCCCAGCTTTTGAGGAGTTTAGCATGAGTGAATCTTGCGGCATATGGTGAACTTGTGGTGTCGAGTTCTGGGTGCATAACCGCGTTGAAATCGCCTTCAATTACTGTCAACCCTGGGGGTAAAGAGGCGATAAGGTCTGTTGTGCACTTTAGGGTCGAAGTAAGCAGCGATGGAGGGGAATATATGGAGACTAAGTTAAGAGCGTTTCTTCCTACAGATCCTCTTGGGCCATGAAGCATCCCTGGGGGTCACTAGTGGCCATTGTGAGTACAAAGGGAAGATTGCGCCGCATGAGGATTGCCACGCCAGTTATTCCCGGGTAAACGATGAGTGCCAAGCCCTGTCATAGCCGTATTGTGCCAGAAAGGGGCTGTTGCCCTTAAGGTGAGTTCCTTGAAGTAGTATTATATTGAATGCATGGCGTTAGGCACATTGCAGGACTGCTGTCCATTTAACTCTGTCTAGTAACCCATTGACGTTCCATGATAGTATGCAGAGTGGATTCCCGCTGTTACATGTGTTTTTCACGGTGGATAAGGGTGTAAATGGAGGTCTGCAAGACTCAGGTTGGGTGCAGAGTTTACTACGCTGTACCCAGGCTGCGAGATTATAGGTAAATTTCTATATTGTGGGTAGTGCGCAAGACTGTCCTGCTGTTGAGTAGGAGTGCTGGTGTAGTGAACAGGGTGCAATAACTGAAACTCGGGACAATGGTCCCCCCCTTTCCCCCCCTCTATACTTAGAGAACAGAAGCATTTGTCATCCCCGGTGAACAAATGTGAGAAACCAAACTATAACGCTTGGGTTTGGAGTCGCGTGGAGGACCCCTCCTTACATAAGGATACTTATTGTTGCAGTAAGGAAGAACTATGAATTGCAGTGAGAAGCGTCTATTTGAAACAACCCATGCAGTGTGTCTTTGGGTGGTCAGCAGTCAGCCGAGGTAATCACCCCAGGAGTGCCGGACTTCAAGAAAGGTCAGAGTCAGCCGAGTCCATGTGAGGAGTTTTGGGCGAGGTGACCGGGGTTCAAGGGTGAATCCGATCTGGCCCGGCGCACTCCCCGTCCCCTGCGGGGGTCGTGAGCGTCTTCTACTTGGTTTGGGCGATCCTGCCTGGGCATCCCCGGCCCGGGCCCCGGAGGATGAAGCAACGGCGTTTGCTCTTAGAAGGCGTTCCTCAGTCAACCAGGTCCAGGCCGCCAATGGGGAATAAAAAAAAAAAGAGTTTTATTCTGGAACACGAGCGAGTCGGAAAGAGCAACCTGTATTGGAGGTCCAGAGGGAGCAGTTTCTATTTCACCTCAACAAACGAACATCTTTGAGTGCGGAACTCCAGTGTGTAATCTGGGAAGATCATTATTGGTTGTCCTTGGTATGACAGAGATTTTTGGTTGTGTGCTTCGTTTAAGATGGAGTCTCTATCCTTGAAATTAAGGGTCCTGGCGATGAAGGGCCTGTGTGGTGCTCCTGGTGGGGGTCTTGGAGCCAGAGTGCGGTGGGCACATTCGATTGCTAACCATGTGGAGAGGGAGTCCTTAGGAATCCAGGATTTTATCCACTGCTCAATGAAGTTGCTAATTTTCTCCTGTTTTGATCCGTCTGGGAATCCCACTAGGTGGAGGTTTTTACGCCTCGACCTGTTTTTGGCATCTTCTGCTCTTTTGTGCTGCTCCTTGGTGTGGGTCCGCAAACGCGCAACCTGTTCTCTTAGCTAGTGAACGTCATCTTCAACTGTGGAAATGCGGGATTCAGTCTCTTTAATCCGGGCCGTCGCATTGCGGAGGTCTTGTCAGAGGAGAGCCATGTCTACACGGACTTCACCAATTTTGTTTTTGACCGAGGTTTGTGAGGTGCTGATTGCTTGCAGAATTGTATTGAGGTCCGCCACAGAGTGTGGATTTCTCTTTAAGCCCGCTCGCTGCCCTTGATTCGGTAGTCGTATATTGGTCCATCTTGGTCTTGGGAGGCTTACGTCCACAGTCTTTCCCCATGGCAATGAGTGGGTCCACCACGCCGGTGCCCAGTACCTCACGGTGTGGCCTTGTGTGTCCAATGAAGAAAAGTGCCCCCTATGGCTCTGGACTATGGGTGGGAGAGGAGAGCATCCAGGCCCGTTGGTGGGGTCTGCCCCACTGTGTCCGGTGGGTGGCGGTATATAAACAAGGCAGTAGAAGAATTTCAGGGTTGCGTTTTCTTCTGGGCATCAACCCCTGCCCGACCGCTTACTGGAGTACTTGGGGGAGTGAGGGGAGATAAGCCACCAACTGCCAGATCCCCACTGTGGCCTCTTCTTCTCGCATTGCGCCCTATGCCCCCATCCACTGGGGCACCCTCACTCCTATCGCCTCGTAATGGCCCCAGGCCCACCACAGGTAGGTCACTTCTCAGGCCCTCTCTGGGGGCACGATCATCAGGCACTTCGGTGGAAATCACAGGACCAATCAGCTCGTTGTAGGTCTGCAGGCCTCCGTTTCAATACTGGATGAAGGGCCCAAGCATCGGACTCCTATGGCCGTCTCAGCTCCAGCAGATCCGGTCGGGTTCCCTGCCTGCTGTGTAGCTGCCCCCAGGGTGCTCCCACATGCAGGAGAGCACCCCTTGGTCCTTCACCTAAGTCTGGCCCAGGCCGCTCATCCCCAGACCCACCTGGGCATTCAGAACGGCGTGCGCGGCACCTAGGAAACAGATACTAGGCTCCACTGGGTCAGGTGCGTCGGCTAGGGCTCCTTTGCCGCCTGCGCCTCAGGACCCGGGGTACCTTTCAGTTGGCCCTCGGCAGAAGCCCGGATGCAGTTGTCTGGTACAATCAGGTCTGGGCAACGGCAGGGGCACCACTCAAACCCTCGATCTCCACTCACCGCCGCACAACGGAGAAGCTGCAGGCAGATTTCAGGCTCTCTCCTCAGCCGCGGCTGTGTTCTCCTCAGGCAGTGTTTGCGCCGGAACCAGGCCGAACTACGCGCCCAGGTGCACTGCTACGTGGATCTTGCATGGCTCAGGGGGCCACAGCGCAAGACTGCCCTGGATCCAACGGTTCGAGTCCCAGGACCCTCCAGCAGGCCACATCTCATGCCACCGGCCAGGCCACGTAGTTCCAGTAAGCGGGCCTCACCACCATCTTGTACAGGCGGCCAAGTCCGGGCCTTATTAGACGGCGCCCCAACCTCCAAGCATCTCCGCTTCCCGCCAGGTTGCTTGGCACCAGTTCAGCAGGGTATCACCAGGCTCTGGGGTGCGTTAGCTGCAATGATGTTTAAGTATGGCTGGGCGGATGACTTAGGGGTCCGGAGCACTCTTAGAGTGCCACTGCCATCTTGATGCTCCAAGCCATGCCCCCTTGTTTATATTTGTTTGATTGATTTCTATTGTCTGTATTCTTTTGTATTGTTTTGTGGTTCAAATCATCGAAATTACATTGACCAGGGTTCCTAATTTGCAGTAATGAATCAATAAGCATCCCTTGATTCCAATAATGGTTCACTGGGGCCCTCTGATTCTAGTAATTATTAATTGGGGGTCCACAGAAGTCAAAAGGTTAAGAAATCCTCCCCTACACCAACCAATCGGCCTGGAGATGCTGCAAGGCAGTGTAGTGATTAGAAATGCCTGTGTTTCACAAGAATTATTTAACCTCCTCAGAATGAAATTTGACTCCATTATCACTCATGGTCAAAGGGAAATAATTCCTGCTCAATACCATTTTTAGAAATTCGATTGTGTTCTAGGCGCTTGGGTGTGCCATACGTTTATTTTTAATAATTTGCCAGATCAGTTTGTTAGCAAAAGCCTGTAGCTTTGTGTGAGTGGTCAAATGTGCAAAGGTCCCATAAAACCAATTATTCAAACCATTTATTCAAACCAACCATATGTATCTATCAGTCTTACACATTCCTCATGCATATATGTAAATTAATGAATGAACCCTGAAAAACAATTGTCGAATTATCCAACCACACATATAGCTTATCTCTATGAAAATTATTTTTATTGATACTCATAGAATTTTTTTTACCTTTAAAATTTCAGTGCATTATAATATCACAAGCGTGTTTACACAAAATGATATTACAAATATAAACAATATATTAAAATATTTTGAGAGACAGAAGACATGTGAACCATTAAAAACAATATAAAAACGGTTATCCCAATCGGAATCAATCAAACATGAAAAAGGATGTCCACTATTCAATAGTTAAGAGGGACCCCGAAAGTTCCTTGGGTATAACTCTCAACCTACAGGGCGTTGACGCGTTTCGGTGGTGATTAGACAGTTTATGCAACACCCTTCTTCAGGGCAATTAATAAGTAGTCTCTCTTATGGTTGTCATGAATTCACTACACCTATTTAAAAAAACCTTTTAAAGTGGAAAATCATATACTAAAAAAAAATACTTTATAAAAAAATATTTTTTCTTAGTGATAAACTCGTCTGAGCATAGCTGAATTTCATGCCTTACAGGTCAAAACCACATTATTAATAATGTTACTATCCATTGTTCTAATCAAATCATCTAACAATTGTTTATGAGGGTCCAAACAATTATTTAGCCAAAATGCATTTCGTACACACACTCATTTAAATCTTGTCATGCTTTCCTTCTATTTTCTCATTCTTACTCATTTATTGGGGTATTAAAGGGAATATATCTCCACCCCTAAATCATGCTTGTCTGAAGAGATTGTATGATATCATACTGCCCAGAGGAAAATCTGATTATGATTAATCTACCAAAATATCCTATTCTGGTTCTTTAGCGTGATGAATATTAGCATTGAATATTTCTCAATGCGCCGGGGTCCCATGCTAATCTATATAAAGGACTCATAGTTCTCTTGGAATACAATAAGGAATATATATTTCTCTCATCCGCCTTATATTAACCAAACTATGCTTATACTTCTGCCACAGGTTAATCAAATGTAACCTACCTAGTTCTGAACTGATTTAAAATCCCCAAATCTTCATAAGAAGTCGGATAAAGTATGCTTCATGGGCAGGACCGCAATACTTCCATATATTTATTCGTGGGGTCCTTAATGTAAATGGAAAAAGTGTGGTCTTTAGTATATCATTTTAACAAGCACCCTACTCACCCAATTGAAACTCATAATTCTAACACAGGTTGGTAAGTATAACCTACCTACTTAGGTAGAAATCAGAGCTCCAGTGTATAAAGTCCCCAGCACTTCATTTGAAACTTAAATAGGGTGCGCATCAAAGGGGAAGCATCAATGTTTTCATATCTTTATTCATGGAATCCTTAAAAAATATATATACACAGAAAATAGTGGGGTCTTTAGTATAGCCCCTTGATTTTTAACAAATCTTCTATGTTGCCCTTAACATACCCAAATCTATCTTATTTTATAACATACCTTAAAAATACAGGTCTTTCTTCTAACTTCTATCAAGATGCATCTATTTGGCAGTCTCCAATATTTAAAAACGTCTCCTTATGATGCTTGGTTCACTCTACCACTTGTGCATTTTTTTGTGTAAATCTGAAATAATATGGAATCCTGTTATGCATTCATCACCACTATCTAAGCACCTCCTACTATAGTAATGTGGCACGGCAGATTAATCACTAAAAGTAGGTACCGTTTCTCACCTCATTTCTATTTTTATTTAAGGAGAGGGAAAAGAGACAAACCCCCAGTGTAAATCGCAATCATTCTATGTTTAAACCGGCTACATATGGAATACCACAATTCTTACAAACTGACGGATAGTCTCAATTCACCTCTAGAAAGTACTTATGGAAGTTGTCTGTCTTCTATGTACCACCAACAGATGGACAGACAAATGGATTAAACCAATGCATTGAATAATATTTGGATGCCAAGAGGGTTTTTACAAAAATAAGACGATTGGAATACAACATGATGGCTAGCTGAATCAACATGTAACAGTACAGAACATTCAGTCACAGGCATGCCACCCTTCTTTTGTATATATGGGACATCAATTCAAACTATTGCCATTAGGTTCGTCCTTTTCCACATTAGTTCCTTCCGTACAAGAACATTTGAACTGAGCTACAAGAAAAAATCAGCAAAGAAAGCATTAGAAACAAGATATAAGGTAGAGCTAGAGATAAGAACCCCCAGCACCTTAACATTTGGCAGGTGGGAACATTTGGCTACACACAAAGACTTAACATTTGAAGAAAGCTTCTAAGTTTCAACCTAAGTTCATATACCAATTTTCTATTGTATAAATTATGAGCCCTGTTACTGTACTGAGAACATTGTCCAAGTTCATGAAAATTCACCCTTCGAGGGCAGTAGCGGAGGAAAGAGTGGAGCAAAGTTTCATAGAGTGGCGTGTTATGTTGTAGAGTACAGTGGTGTGGAATGAAATAGAGTGGACTGGTGTAGCATACAGTGGAGTAAAGTTCCATAGAGTGGAGTACGAGTCATTTAGTGTAGTCGACTGGCATGTTATAGGGTGTCGGAAAGTGTCGTAGAGTGGACTGCCACTGAGTGGATTGGAATGTTGCAGAGTGGAGGGGCTTTGAGTAGACTAGAGTGCGGTAGAGTCGAGTGGCATAGGATAGCATCAAGTGGTGTGGTGTGGTGTAGAGTGGAGTATTGGAGTACAGTAGAGTAGAGTGGAGTAGTGTGTCTGTGGGAGGGCAGGCTTGATGAACAGGCGTGGAGGCTTAAGTATAGGTTTAAAAGAAGATTTATTAACAAAAGTTGAAGATGTAGATTGTTGTGATAAAGTTATTGGTTGCTCTTTCTCTTCATCTGATGATTCCCGTGAACTAGAATGGTCTGATGAGGATAAAGGTGTTGTCCTGTCTTCTGGTTGTCCTTGGCCGTGGTGTTCACCCCGGAGGCTCATAGGAGAATAAAGAAAGGAAAAGGAGCCGTCAGAATGGTATATGGTACTGTTTCAGGGGTATACTTCCATCACCACACCAGGTGCACTAGGTTTGTTTAAGGTGCCCCGAGCAAGAAGAGTTCCGACAACCAAGAATAATATTACCAGCAACCAAGAATAATAGTTCCAACAACCAAGAATAAGGCAAGGATAAGGTAAGAAGTGGAATAACGAAAACAATGACATATATATCTGCGTGGCAAAGTTTAAGTGTAGTATAGCAAAGTTACGTTCCGTGCTCAACTAGAAAATGTAAGGTTGCACGCTCACACTCAGGTCGACGGTTAGGGCTCTTTATCCAGGACGTATGTAGTCACAAGGGGATAGCACTATGATGGTCCCTCTGTTATACGCTTCTACCAGAAATTCCCTCCCGCTCCTTTCCCACCCTCTCCTAATTACTGCCGAGCCACAGACACTAACCTGGCTCCGCCGTAACTCTCCTGAGTCACGGCCGCTCCCCAGCCACCTCCGGACACCACCAGTCTTCAGACCAGGTTTCTTCACCGTCCTCGGTGTTCTCCGGCATCCAGGGGTTCTCTGTGTCAGGTCCAGCGTCTTCTTTCGGCTGGTCGGGTCCCGCGTCTTCTTTCCATTGGTCGGGTCCCGCGTCTTCTTTCCGCTGGTCGGGTCCCGCGTCTTCTTTCCGTTGGTCGGGTCCCGCGTCTTCTTTCTCCTCTCCATCACACTCAGTCCACCCTCCTATTATTAGTCCAGAGTATCCTCTTCCGGTTCGTGAAGGCGGGACTTCCGGGTTGTAGCTCTGACCGCGTCCCTGTGGAAACAGATTAGAGGAGTCTGGGTCTCGTGGTCTTGAAACCGGGTATGGAACCGACATCCCTTTGATAAGGGTACCGCTCCGCTCGGTAACTTTCTCACAGTGTCATAGAGTCAAGTGCAGAAAAATGATGCAGAGTGACATAGGGGGAGTTGTGTAGAGAGTCATTGAGTGGAGTAAAGTGTCATATAGTAGCATAGAGTAAAGTAGAGTGCTGTACACTCTCATAGACTGGAGTACAATGTTGTACAGTGGAGCCTAATAGTGTGTAGCATTGTGTGGTAGAGTGGAGGGGCATTGAGTGTCATTGATTGGAGTACAGTGTCGTAGAGCAGAGTAGAGTGGAGTGGCATGGCGTGAAGTTGGGTAGAGTGGAGTGGCATAGACTGGTATAGAGTAGAGTGGCGTAGAGTGGAGTCAATCAATCAATCAGGATTTATAAAGCATGGCTAATCACCCGATAGGGTATCCAGGCACTTGCAGGCCCTGGGGGCTTATTCAGGTTTCATACGCCTTTATTTCGATTTTTGCATCATAAAAGACAATTATACAAAAAGAGATAAAAGATACATAAAACGAATTTAAGAACACCATATATGCTTAAAACATTTCATCATTAAAAAAGAATTAAACAGTGTATTAAAGACCCAATGTATGAAATACCCAGCTAAAATTATGAATCAAAGTGGCTGCAAGTGTCTAGCTCTGATAATCCACGCCCACCCCAAGTACTTGGCCACACCTATTACCACCATCTCTGAGGTGTTGGTACGTAACGCCCACAAAGCCTCAGTGCTCCCTTTAATTTTCATTCGACAACAGATAGGCCTAATCCATTTAATTCTAGGGGCATGATAAGCTGGACATGCAAAAAGGAAATGACCCACACTCTCCCTATGATCAACACACCACGGGCATAGATCATTAGAATGAGCAGACCAGTTTTTGGTAAAGGACCTTACTGGTAGGGACCCGACTCGAAACTGATGGTATAATGTTTTTTCTAGAGTTTTTGTAATAACGTCCCAATAGTTCTCCAGAAGAGGGTCCAATTTATGGGCTAAAAATCTACCTGACAAGCTGGTAGCATCAGATTGTACAATAGATGGAAGTTTAGCAGATTCCCAGTAAAGTGCTTTAAAAGCTTGCTTCGGCGGGAAAATAGTGGACCCCGGAGAAACCCACAGTTGGTTAAGACCCATGTCCTCCAAAATTAGCTTCACCTCACGTAGCCAAGGAATATTACTAGAACCCAGTGCTGATCTCACGTCCGCCAGTTCTCTGGCAAAGAGACTATGATCCGGTGACGTCCAGATCCATCTCCACAATGCCACTAGCCGATATCGCGCCATCTCATTGATCGGTTTGCAGCCCATATCCAGCAAGAGTGGTTTGATTGGTATGGATTGGGGAAGACCTACCAAATTCCGCATGAATTTGTTTTGTACTTTTACCAATGGCGATAGGTCCTTGTAACCCCAAAGGTCAGCCCCGTACAAAATGGCAGAACTAATTTTGGCTTTGTAAATCCTAAGTGCTGGTGTAACCCGTTTAGTTAGCGACATTTTTTGCTCCTGAATTAAGCAGCCAGTAAGGCGTGCAAATTTTAAATGGAGCATGTCAATCTGGGGTTTCCAGCGGAGGCGATAATCTATGGTCACTCCAAGGTATGTCATATCCTCCACTTGTTCAAGACTGACACCATTCATCGTAACAAAACTTTTAATAGGACGATTTTTGGTTAGGACCATGAATTTGGTCTTGCTCACATTTATTTGCAGATTATTTAATTTGCAGAACTCCTCGAACCTATTCAGTGCAGTTTGCAACCCTCTACGTGTCTTTGAGAGGAGCAAGGTGTCATCTGCAAAGATGAGCATTGAGAACTTAGACCCACCTAGGGATGGTGCATCGGTGGGAGTATCAGCAAAAAACTTCACCACCTGATCAATGAACAATAGGAAGAGGGTGGGTGCCAGGACACACCCCTGATGGACACCTCGTGTTACGGGGAAGCTGTCCGTCACCTGCCCTTGGCCTCTCCACCTTACCCTGGCTAAATTGCCCTCGTGTAATCTAACCACAAGGTCTAGAAGATCTAGCGGTAGTCCCAAGTTTCTCAGGACCGCCCACAGTTTAGCCCTTGGCACAAGATCGAAGGCCGACCTCAGATCTACAAAAGCGGCGTAGATGTGTCCACCGCCCATCAGCACCACCTTCCAGTATATCAGAGTGAATCTGAATACCTGGTCGATGGTGCTGGTGCCTGATCTGAAGCCCGCCTGTAATGGGGAGAGAATGCTTTCCATCTCCATCCACCCCTGGACTCTGGCAAGGACCATCCTGGCAAACATTTTTTGTAGGGAATCGATTAAACTGATGGGGCGGTAATTCCCCGGTACCGAACGGTGCCCTTTTTTAAAAATGGGAAGAATTTCCGCCCCTTTCCAGGACTCTGGGATCCTTGCCCCCTTAGCGATAACATTGGCAATCAAGGTTATATAGGGAACCCAAAGTTGGAGGTTTGTTTTAAATAGGTCCGCCGGATTAGAATCCATCCCTGGGGCTTTCCCCGATTGGACCAAACTAAGAGCAGACTCTGTGTCAAGAGTCGTAAAGACCAGCGAGTGACTATGGACATGGTGCATAGGTAACTGTATCCCTTGCCCATTAAGAGGTTCTAAATTAGGATCCTTAAACTGACGGGAAAAAAAGACCACCCAATCTTCCGCATACACATGGTTTACTGGGGTTTGAGAATCGGGGTTCCTACCCCATTTCACAATTTCCCGGAATTTTGCCTGGTTCATGGATAGGCAGGCCTCAAAAAGATCGGACCAATGGCACTCGTCCCACTCTCTTTTCGCCTCCCACTGGACTTTTTTTATACATTTGACGTGCTGTTTTAATATCACTGGTGACCCTAGATTTAATAGCTTTGATTAGATTACTATGTGCAGCCCTACAGTTCTTATTATACCATTTTTTCCGGCAACCCATTGCCATCTCTTTCCCTTGTTTTGGTGGTAGAGTCAGGAGGGCCTTAAGTTTAATGAAACACTGTTCATGAAGATCACTGATCTGAGGAGCAGCATCCAAAATGGACGATAATTTCAACATGGCACTCAATGTCGTTGAAACTTCCTTCGATATACCATCTAACAAAGTAACATCCTTCACGGCCCTACACCATTTGACCCTTCTTCTGTCATTGGTCAGGACGGCCTCGGCCGTTATGCACGGAACTAATAGGGGCCTAACGGGGTTGCCTGGGAGCATCAAGCTTAAAAACAGTGGGTTGTGGTCACTTTCTGGGCGAACCACAACTTCCATGTCTAACAGGAGTGACCAGTATTCCATTTTAATCAGGATATAATCTAGTCTACTTTTGCTAACCCCATTATCAAAGGTGGGATGACCAGCCTTGTCGGAAGTCGAACGACCGTTTGCCGCTCTCAGACCCCACTCCAAACACAGCCCTGACCAGTGAAGAGCGGCCTCGGTCCCCTTCTTGATATTATTCAAGGTCAACGTCGGAATATTCCACACTGCATCTTCCTCGGACCCCAGGTCCTCCCCCTCGCTGAACAAGGGTTCAAAGGTGCAGTTTAGGTCCCCTGCTACGAGAATTAATTTGTCTCTCCCAATCAAGTTGAGGTAGGAGTCCAGTTCATCTACAATAACCGGACAACGCCCACTGGGTCGGCCTCGGGCATAGATATTAATAACTACTATGTCCTGATGATTTTTCTTACGTAATTTAATTCCCAGGAGATCTGGGTTGTCCACTACAATTTCTGTTGGATTATAGCCAATAGACTGCCTAAACCAGATCACTAGGCCCCCTGAAGCTCTACCTTTAGGACCCTGAATCGCTGGTTTGTAAAAATTTAGAAACCCTACCCGATATATTGGATCAGGAGCCCAACTCTCTTGGAAGATTAGAATATCAAAGGTGTCAATAAAATCTGTCCAATCCTCTGAACCCACACGCCCCTTTAGCCCTGCAATATTCCATGAGGCCATTTTAAGCGGCACAACCTGACTGGCGGGAGCAACGCGATCCGAAACGCACTGTTCCAGACTTAAATTCCTATCAATACTCGATTGACAAACAGCCGGCCGGTTACCATCTTCATGACTCACAAAGGCTGTCTCCAACCCCTTCTCTAGGTTTTCTCCCTCCATACTCGTTGCCACATTACATACTCCATCACCCCCACTAACATGATTGTCACATTTACTCCCTCTATCAGGTGCGGAATAGAGTCAATCAATGTCCTCCAGGCCAGAAAGAGGTTTGAAACGGTTAAACAAGCGAGGGTAAAAAGGGGAATGTGGGAACCCAACAGCTTGGGATCTCCCAACTAACCTATTCTGCATCAAAGAGTTGGCAACAGGCACACATAGGGCCAGATGTAGGTAAATCTAATTTACCGATTCTAAAATACCGAGTCATACCGAATCGGTATTTCAGAATCGGAAAATGAGATGTAGATAAAAAATCGGTAAAAATTACTGATTCGGAATCACTCGGTATCTGAAATCGGTATTTACCGATTCGGTATTTACCTACTCGGTAAAATCCGATTCGGTAAAACCCATACATACCAACGGGTCCATGGCCCATAGGAATGAATGGGTAGTACCGAATCGGAATATACCGAGTCGGTAAATACCGAATCGGTAAATACCGAATCGGAAATTTGAAACTGACAAACATGTGAGCCTGTGAACCAATCAGGAACTCCAACCACACCCAATTCCAAAGGCACTGGGGAATCAACCAATCAGATTCAAGCACCCCTCCCCAGTACCTGGGACTGGCCACGCCCATGCAGGTGCAGAAACCAACAGTCAGGAGAGCAGGAGGACAGAGTGTGGAGCAGGCTTCCCTGAGCTAACCAACACAGCGCCATGGAGAGTCAGGATGCACAGAGGGATGCTGCAGAGCGCAAAAGGAAGCAGAAGTTCAGCCAAGAAGAACTGCAGGTGCTTGTAGCAGAGGTGGCAAGAAATTACAGCAAGATATTTGGGAAGCAATCACTGCATGTAGCAGAATCCATCAAGCGCAGCAGCTGGCTAGAAATACAAGGCAAGGTAAATGCTATTGGTGTCACCCACCGTGACCTTGAAGATCTTAAAAAACAGTGGTATGACATCCGTATCATCACGAAGAAGAAACTTGCTGCCCACCGCAAGGAATGTGCTGTAACAGCGGGAGGAAGAAACCGAGCCCCACGACTCAGCGACATCGAGGAGATGGTGGCATCCACCCTTGAGCAGGAATGCATCCACGGCATCGGGGACGCTGACAGCTCAGCAAGAGGCGCAAAGAAACAAGGTAAGATGCAAGTACATTGACATTAACCCATTTACCTATTCCCCTCTCACACTCTGTGTGCCCAAATCATACTCCAGAACAGGTTTTACTAATGTCCTGCAATGCATCCTGGGAAATGTAGTCATGGGTAGATACCTCTGAGCAGTCAGCATGCCTTGCAGCAAGGGGAGCAACAGACAACTAGCATAGGCAAATAGAGAGACAGGCAAAAGTGCAATAGTAGTATGTTTTATCATGAGACACAGGTGAACAACTCCACTGACACAATGTCCATGTCTGTCCACAGGAGAGTCAATGCGCAGCACAGCAGAGGATAGAGAGAAGAGGAGGGAAGGAGCTGGACCCAGCACATCACACGGAGGGAAGGACCAAGAGCAGGCAGCCCAGTCACCTGAGGAGCCAACAGCACCACATCCCCAGTCCCCTCTGTTATTTGGGAGTCAGGAGACAGGAGCGGCTGCACAGTCCCCCACCCCCACAACACCATCCCCAGTGCTGGGAAGGGCAAGGCGCCTTGATGTGCCCCCTCGCAGAATACTGGAAACATCGGAGGAAGAGGTGAAGGGTGACACACAGGAAACAGCCAACACCGAGCAGCCGGCTACTCCCAGAGTTTTGCGGGCCAGTGTCCGAGGGCGAAGGCCACGTGAGGCAGAGGATGTGCGTCAGGATCAGGGGGTCTTCTGCGGACTGGAGGCCACCATGGTCAAAGTACAGCACCTGCAGGCAAAAGCAATGATGGGGGTTCAGAGGCAGGCACGCACAACAAACAACAAGCTCGATGCAGTAGCCAAGGGCATAGGGGAAATATCAGAGAGCATGCAGTCAATGGCGTCTGGCATTTCTGACATAACACAGTGCATGACTGTCCTGTGTGACAAGTTGGACAGGGACCATTTGGAGAGACGCAAGGCTCGTGTTGATGTGCGGCAGCAGACAAAAGCCCTGAACAGGTTTGCTACTGCTACCACCGTGCTGTGCAGACGGTCAGAGGCGATGCAGGATGCCATTGTGCAGTGCTGCACCAATCTATCTGTAGGAATGGCCAGGATGACCTCTGCAATGGAGCCCGTGCTCGCTCAACAGACTGGCACTGGAGGCGACACTTGTGTGTTGGAAAGTGAGGGGTCCACCAGCAGGAGTGGCGCAAGCACTCCTGTGCAAGACGTACGTAGGAGCGGCAGGCGTCGGGGAAGTGAGACAGGCCACACCGAGAACATTGACACACAGCCACAGCAGTCCCGCCCTGTGGTCCGTGGCCACAAACATTGACTTTGCCCTCCACCCGAGGAAGGGGTCACGGTGGTGTTAACCGTGACAACACAGTCATGGACAGTTTGATATTGTGTGCCCAATGTGTGCTATCAATGCATTAGCGTAGTGAATAATAAACTACGTAAACCAATAACTTTGCCTGCCTGTGTCTCATTACTCACTCAGAAATATAGCTGTGTGACCTCTTCCCGTCTCAGTCTCCCATCTGTAGCTGCTGCTGCCACTGTACCATGGGGCTCTGCCTCCTCTGTGTCGTCATCCATGTCCTCATGATGTGTGATCTCCACCTCTGTGCCTTCCTTTGTGGCGAGATTATGTAACATTGCACAGGTCGCTATGATTTTGCAGTAGATGATTGGGGTGTACTGCCGTGCCCCTCCACTCTTGTGGAGGCAGCGAAACCTGCTCTTAAGGAGTCCAAATGTGCGCTCCACAACGTTTCGTGTAGATCTGTGAGCCACATTGTATTCATTTCACTCCTGGTGGATGGGTTGAGGTAGGGGGTGAGCACAAAGGACCGCAGGGCATATGCACTGTCGCCTAGGGGGAAAAAGAATGACATTAATTGCATGTACATGAGACGTAGATCTGCTGTGAGTGTCATGGTGTGTCAATGTGATTTACCTAGCAGGTATCCATTTCCAAATTCTCCGGCAAGTAGGCGTGTGTATATTCCTCTATTCTGGAATATGTAAGAATCATGGGTACTTCCGGGGAACTTCGCAACAATGTCTGTGATGAGGTTCCCTGCATTACATATGACCTGTACGTTGATGGAGTGCGTAGACTTGCGGTTTCTGTATATGTGCTCTGTGGCTGCAGGTGGACAGAGTGGTACGTGGGTACCATTGATGCAGCCTATGACGTGAGGGAAGTGTGCCAGTTGATAGAAGTCTGTCTTGGTTTTTGATAGTTCTGCTGGTGTAGCAGGGAATGAAATGTAATGCTCCATCCTCTGCATCATGGCGTCAAGAAACCTCCTGAAGAAGCGGGACAGGCAGCCCGGGACACTCCACCCACTGCAGCTATCACACTCTGGTAGCTCCCAGAGGCCAGCAGGTGTAAGCTACATAGCACCTGGACATGGGGTGGGATGGCGTGGGCCCTGGGTGTTGGGTGCTCCAGGAGTGGGTGTGGGTCCCTGATCAAGTCCTTGATGGTGTCGGGGTGTAGCCTGTACCTCTGGAGTATTTCTGGCTCTGTCAGTTGGAACAGTGTTATCCTCTGCCTGTACACTTGTTCCTCCCTTTGCCATTCTCACTCTTCTGCTGCCTGTAGTCTTTGCCGCCTTGCTATGACGTAGAAAGCCGCCAGTATGGTTCCACAGATGCATTTTGGGACTCTTTTTATGGACCTCCCCTGGTTACCACCTGCATTCAATCCATGGTAAATACCGACTCATAAATACCGAATTTCCGCAAATTCGGTATTTTTGGGCTTTCCTACATCTCCATGGTCATTTCTTTCCGTTTCTTATTTACCGATTCGGAAAACAAGAATTCGGTATATATGGATTCGGTATATTCCGCCTCGGTAATTATACCGACTCATATTTACCGAGTCGGAATTATACCGACTCATATTTACCGAGTCGGAATTATACCGACTCATATTTACCGAGTCGGAATTATACCGACTCGTGTTTTCCGATTCGGTAAATATTGGGCTCCTACATCTCATTTCATGGATACCGGTCGGTAACGGCCGAATTTACCGATTTTCGGCCGTTACCGACCGGTATTTGGCTACCAACATCTGGCCCTATATCTTTTAGGGTAAAAATAGCCAAGACCCAGAGACTGCACATCACCCACCCTCCCAAACCTTGCTTCCCTACGTATGAAGTCCACCACCCAAGGATCCCTGAAATTTATAATAATACAATCCCCTTCTAAATCCTTTGCACAATGTCCCACCCAGTCAACTCTTCTCACATTCAATATATCTGTAGCGGAGGACGGAGGAAGGGGACGTTTTTTATTTAACCAAAAAACAACTTTGTTTTTAAGATCCCATAAGCTTCAGTTTGGCCCTCCCTAGAGGGTGAGACACCTGTTAGGACGATCGTACAAGGGGTTGCTTCAATGGGTAAGTCTATGCAAGCGGTCCCCGTTTATTAACCTTCAGTGGGGGAAAGATAGAATTAGTAGTTGCACTCCCCACTGCTCTAGAACTTATTTTAGAATACGTAGAAGGTATGGAGCCACCCCTCACATGGTCCTGGGGCCGAGTTGTTGGTGTAGGCATAGAAGTACTAGGCTGGGGCGGGGGATTAGATTTAGAGCTTGCCTTTTTAGGTTTTAAAACCTGAATACTTGAGGCCAGTGCGGGTGTAATAGCATTATGGAGATTCCTGTCCCCGAGGCCCATACAAGCAGAATTATTTGGGGCTGGCCGGATAGTGGTTGGCTTGCCAGAAGCTATGAGGGGCTGCTTACTGGTAACAACTACTCCCTGTGTTTTGGACTTGCTGGAGCTAATAGAATTAGACGATGTAACTTGGTCATTAACTAACTTAATTAACAAACCATTGTTGGTATTAACAAGGTTCTCAAGAATGTCCAATTTTGAATGCATGAGTCTAGTTCTTTCCAATAGGGGCAGCATAAGTGTTTTAAATAGTACTTCCATTTTACCCAGTAGGCCCTCATCACCACTATAGCTCGCGGGATAGGAATCCGAAGACCCAGGTTGTACTTGCAGGGAGGGTAAGGGATCATTTACAGACAGAGGAGACTGTGGGCAGGTGTAGGCTTCAGGAATAGTTAATGACTGAGGAAAGCTAATTGTTTTGGATATTTTTGTGATACCTCCCCTCTGGCGGCCTTTGCTTTGTTTTCTTTTGCAGGGTAAATTCATGGGCGAGTCCCCGTTTGATGAAGAGTCTAATTGGGATTGGCTTACCAAGTGTACACTCCCCCCCGCAATACTCCTAGATAACTCACTAGAATTCAAGTCACTGTCAGAGGGAATCCAAGACAAACTCTCCGCCTCACAATGTATATCCACCATTACGGGAACCAAAGATGGAATAGTGCCTGGTGCCGAATCTTTGGGCCTAGGCACTGTGGCAAGGGGGCCTAACGAGGAACGTTTCCCACTAATGAGATCAAGTGAGAGCCTTTTTTCGGCAAAAGCTATCTCCTTCTCCAAAATTCCTGTCGCCTTAACAATGAAAGCGTCCAAAGGACCAGTAACCACCCCCTTAGTAGTCTGTAGTTGAACAGATCGTTCCTTTCCGGAGCGCAAAGGCATGATAGCAACAACTAGTAGCAAAAAGTGGAATAGGTATTTGGTGAGTCCAAAATAGCTTACTTTATAAGAGTGGAGAACCAAGGGGGTGGCCCAACCCAACCTCGCCCGACCGCGGACGGCCGCAGACTGCACCGCCCTTGTCCCGGGCTTCTCCCGGGACGCTCCCGCGCAGCGGAAGTGAGTGCTGTTAATAAAAGGAATGTGGTGCACAGGGGGCGGGGCAAGCAGGGAGAGCGGGCCAGGTGTTAGGAATTGGCCAGGCAGGGACTCCTGGGAATTAGAGTCCCTGCAATACCGCTCACAGCCCTGCTGCAAAGCCCCAGGACTCCCCAGCCGCCACACAAAGTACAGGTCCCCCGCTGGCTTCCTCGGCGATGCGGGACCCACGAAGCGGGTCCGGCGAGCAGTTGGAACGTGGTGCAGAAGACAAACAGCCCAACACAAGGATCCAACGGGAGAGGTCCGCTCTGGGCAGAGTCAGTGCGCTATCAGTCCCGCAGTAGTGAGGGTCAGGGGAGCTTTTCAACTCAACCTGTGCGCAGGGGGCGGGGCAAGCAGGGAGAGCGGGCCAGGTGTTAGGAATTGGCCAGGCAGGGACTCCTGGGAATTAGAGTCCCTGCAATACCGCTCGCAGCCCTGCTGCAAAGCCCCAGGACTCCCCAGCCACCACACAAAGTACAGGTCCCCCGCTGGCTTCCTCGGCGATGCGGGACCCGCAAAGCGGGTCCGGCGAGCAGTTGGAACGTGGTGCAGAAGACGAACGTGGTGCAGAAGACGAACAGCCCAACACAAAGATCCAACGGGAGAGGTCCGCCCTGGGCAGAGTCAGTGCGCTATCAGTCGGGCTTATTCAAATAGTCAGGTCTTGAGGGCCATTCGGAATTCCAGAAGTGAGGTGATGATCTTGAGGTGCATGGGGAGGCGGTTCCAGTTCTTTGCTTCAATGTTGGTGAAGGAACATCCTCTAGTTCTGCTTCAGTAGATGCAGGGAGTATGTGCAAGTGAAAGAGAGCTAGTCTTCTAGTAGGTGGGTCCTTGGTTGTGTAGAGCCTTGTGTGTGTGGGTCAGCAGCTTGAATTGGCATCTCTTCCATATGGGGAGCCAGTGGAGTTTCCTGAGGTGGGGTGTGATGTGGGTTTGTCTGGAAAGGCCGAGGATGAGTCTGGCTGTTGCGTTTTGTATGGTCTGAAGTCTCTGTAGAAAGTGTATGGTGACTCCTACGTAGAGGGTATTGCCATAGTCCAGTCACCTGGTGATGAGGGGTTGGTTCACAGTACTTCTCAAGTGTAGGGGCAGCCACTTGAAGATCGTATGTAACATGCACCGAATGAGGATGCAGGTGGACTGCCGTAGCATCATAGATTGGAGGGGCATACAGTGGAGTACTGTGGAATAGCATACAGTGTATTGGGATACAGCAAAATGGCAGAAAGTGAGTGGCGTAGGGTGGAATAAGGTAGAGTGGCGTAGAGTGAAGTAGCATACAGTGGAATAACGTAAAGTAGAGTGCCATACAGTGGAGTTGCGTATAGTGGAGTGGTGTACAGTGCAGTGGTATGGCATTGAGTGGAATAGTGTACAGTGGAGTGGCGCAGAGTGGAGTTACGTATATTGGAGTAGCGTACAGTAGAGTAATGTACAGTGGAGTGACGTACAGTGGAATGGCATAGAGTGGAATAGCTTAGACTGGAGTGGCATAGAGTGGAGTTGTGTACAATTGAATAGAGTGGAGTGGCATAGAATAGAGTGGTGTAGAGTGGAATATCATACAGTGGAGTGGTGTTGAGTGGAGTGGTGTACAGTAGAGTTGGGTACAGTAAAGTGGTGGAGAGTGAGTAGCATAGAGTAGAAAAGTGTAGACTGGGGTGATGTAGAGTGGAATTGCGTACAATGGAGTAGTGTAGACTGGAGTGGCATACAGTGGAGTGGGGTAGTGTAGAATAGCGTACAGGGGAGTGGCATTAAGTGGAGTGGTGTAGAGTGGAGTGGCATAAAGGGTAGTGCTGTGGAGTGGAGTAGCATAGAGTGGAATGGCATAGAGTGCACTGACAGAGTGTAGATTGAAGTAATGTTGAGTGGTGTAATTGTAATTGCATTTATATAACGCTTACTATCCCTGACAAGGCGTCGAATTGTACAGTAAATTGCATAAACTGAAGTGGCGTATAGTAGAGTAGCGTGTCATAGAGTACAATGGAGTAGAGTGTAGTGGCATGTCTGTCTTTACAAAACTAAAACCCAGCCATATTGTTTTTACACACTTTGGCTTTGTTCTGGCTTGAGGCCTTAGATATAGGTAAATGGAAGGTTTTATTGTTGTTACCTACCGATTACCCCATTTTATATTTTTCTACATATTTATGAAAAAATGTACGGAGTACTGTGCTAGTACCTAGAAAGTACAGCGGTAGTTACAGCAACAAAAATGAAAAATATACCCAACATTTTAAAAACACAGTAGTACGCCTCAGTACACAATATCAGTGAAATATAGTCTAGTACAGTGTATTTTTAATTTTGTAACACATTAAAAGTTTTTGTACATTTTTTTTAGCTCTTTAATTTGTAGGCATTACAGTGGTAGCCAGTAGACTTGTTTGTAAAGAATTAAATATGTTAAAAATTGATAATACACTGTAGTACACTGTATTTATGAAATATAGTGTAGTACAGTGTATGTTTAACTTTTCTACATATTTAAAGTTTTTTTATGTACTGCAGTATTTCCTAGGTTGTACAGCGGAACTCTGTAACTTAAAAAAAAATATATAGAAAAACTTATTTAATTTTCCCTACCTATGACCACTTTAATAAAGAGGTAATAGTAAGTGAAAAAAAATAAAACATACTACCTACATATATATATATCTAAGGCACAAACCAGAACAAGGCTAAAGTGTGGGTAAAATACCATAGCTTCCTTTTACCTTTGTAAAGGCAGTCATTACCCAATCCTATACTGCCTTTTCATCTGCATCTACCATGAAATACAGTGGTCATTTTGCAATATTTCATGAAATGTTATGGTATTTCATGGCCTCAGATATCACTAACATGTTGTGCCTTATAACTACAAAACTATTGAACGGATTTTCATGAAATACCAAAACAGATCCTTTCCAGAGCATAATCTAGATTCCTGCCAAATTTCAACAAAATCTGTTTAGCCCTTTTGTGGCTACATCTGGCTAAAAAGTCTGTGTAAAATGCATTGGTGGAAAAATGTGTTTTGGGGCATTCCTTTTTACTCTGCAACCCCTTGCACACAGATCTTTATCAGGACTATAAATGTGAGCAGTGAAGGAGCAACCTGGATGCTGGCGTCATCCAAAACTGACAATAAATAAAGAAAAACAGGCCCACAAGCTCCATCTTGAAGGTAATAGTTCACATAAACTGCAGCATCATCCAAGAATATCAATCAAAGCCAGACAGAGGGGCATCAGGCTCAACTATAAATGGGAGAATGGTATCCACCTTGTTTACAGTGACTGTACAATGTAGATCACAGTAGCTCCGGCTATTGAAACTGATTAAGAGGCAAACCAATTACCATATGTCTGATTTCCAGTAAGCATATTATCACTCAAACAGCAGCTCCTCTTGTGACCATGCAGCCTGTTTTTTTTCTTCATTTATTTTTACTTTTCGATGACGCCGGCATCCAGGTTGCTCCTTCACTGCTGTCATTTATACCTGAAGAAGATCTGTGTTTGAGGCAGCTAGTACCCCCCCCCCCTCTTTTTGCCAGATCCAAACGTCGACGCCCTAGAACTAAGCACGGATCAATTTTGACAAGCCTCATTTTGGGAATTGTTACCCTTCAGCTGTGCCATTTTTGGATGGAATTAAATGCTATACCTATGTATTGGACAGGCTTATAAATGAAGGAAATAAATTGAGGAATTGGATCCTTAAAACCCTTCCGTCACCCTGTTTTTCACTGCTTCATGAGCACCTTCTCTCAGCACCCCCCTTATTCTCTAATTCCTTCTGGAGCTTTGAGTGCAAATTATTCGATAGAATTGTCCTTAGATTTATTTATTTATGCATTTTATAAAGCGCACAAATACCCAAAGGTGTCTCTGCACTGCAGACTGACAAGAGCAGAGGGGACAAGATGGATCATTGATTAAAGAGCCAGGTCTTTATCTGTTTCCTAAAAACGGTCAGTGAAGGGCTGATCTTGATGTTAGAGGGAAGCCTGTTCCAAAGTTTGGTGGTAGCATGTAGGATTGATCTGTCGCCCCAAAAGGCTTTTTTTGTATGAGGGACAATGAAAAGATTAGTGCTAGATGAGCGGAGTTGTCTGGGAGGAATGTAGGGACAGAGAGACTGCTTGAGAAAATTGGGACAAGTCGTGTGCATGGCTTTGTAAGCGATGCAGAGCGCCTTGAACTTGGCTCAGCTTCTGATTGGTAGCCAGTGGAGTTGGCGAACTGCTTTAGAGATGGGTTTAAATTTGGGGGTGCCTGTCAAGAGTCCAGCTGCCGCATTTTGAATTAGCTGGAGTTTATTGAGCACTTTTTCTTGTGCATTGACAAAGAGTCCATTGCAGTAATCCACTTTGGACATAACGAGTGTACTGATCAATGTTTTATCTGAGGCTGGGAGATATGGAAGAAGCTTCTTTATGATTTTGATGGTGTTGAATGCAGATGAGACTACCGAGTTTGCATGGTCAGTGAAGGAAAGTTTGGTGTCGAAGATGACTCCTAGATTTCTAACTTTAGTAACCGGGGAAGGGGGTGGGGGGGTTCCCAGGTCGTCTGGCCACCAGAGAGTTGACCAGGCAGGAGTGAGATTACCAAAGATCATGACTTCTGTCTTACTGGAGTTCAGCCTCAAGGAGTTGTCGGCCATCCAAGAGCTTATGGCAAGCATTCCTTTCTAAAAATGGCTACAACCCTAGCATCCATCGTGGTGTGTAGGTAACACAAGTTGGGTGTGAACGATTGGCTAGGAATGAAGATAGCAGGACCCTAGCCATGTGGCAGATTCCTAAGGCAGTGACACAGTTGATCAGAGTAGCATGATCGACAGTGTCAAATGCTGCTGAGAGGTCGAGCAAGACGAGAACCGCGGCTCCTCCTTATTTGAAGTGTATAGTATTATGTTTTCCAAAAATTTCCAACTAAAAACCGACTGAAATGCATATATGTGTCTCAAAATTTCTTTTAGATTTTTCGGTTTTTAGTGCCTTGATTCATCACATGCTATATATATACTTCATACATTGGTAGGAGATATTGACACGATCAGTTCTCTTTGTTTTGTTTGTTTCCTCCAATCGGACCATTGTTTGTCTGTATCATAAAATACCAAGGTCCATCGGGTTAAATTTGGGTCACCCCACTCTTTGTAATAACAAGTTAAGGCAGCGGCTCAGTTGTATTCACGTGAGAAAAACATTCAGTAAATTGTCTGAAGCCAAGTTATTATTATCTTTATATGACTCTCCGTACCCCCAGTCATATCTCTTGCAGAAAATTAAACAAGCTGTACGAACATCAACTTAGGTTCCTGCTGTTTCCTCTCAAATCATTTGAATCTTGGATGAATCCCGCTGATTGTGAATGTTGCTGTGGATGTGGGCATCACGTGGAATCATTGCCGCATCTAATATGCTTATGTTCACATTTCCAGACTATAAGAAGAAAGTACCTATGCCTTTGCCCGTATTTTAACCGGCTTGGAGTAAGATCTACGAAGGCAGCAACTACAGTATGTATGCAGGAGTCTCACCCACAGATTACGAGCCGCCTTTTTAAGTATTTTGATCAAGTCGCAATTGAGAAGCAGAAAGCAAAACTGGTAAAACACGATCCCTTCTGTCCATCCTACTGAAGGTAGTTTGATGGGCAGTAGAATTTACTTTAACAGCGGGGAACATGCAACTAGTCCTCATTATATTGGTGTCTTTCCCAGTACATTCAGTAGTATGGGGAACTCCAAATGGGGAAAGTGCTGCTGGATCTTATTTTTTTTTTAAAGTAATTTTTATTGTAGACATACATTACACAGGCCAATAGTTGCACATTTTCAGCATCATTCACGGTGCTACAGTCAGGTCCATCAATGTTTCGTGTACACAGCCTGCAGGCCCACATCCCGGGGGCCGGGCGGCGGCAGAAATTTCGCACCCCCATGCCTGGTTGCTCTTCCTCAGGAGTGTGGACTCGGATTTGTGTGTGTGCCTACTTTTCCGTCCTCACCTAATGAAACCCCGAACTCCCCCCCCAACTTTCCCCCCAGGTTCGAGTAACCTTGCCCCCCCCCCCTCCCCCTGTTCCCTCCTCCCACCCCACCATCCGTGCGGGAGCCTCCCGTTGTGTGTCCCTAACCTCGGGTTTCAGGCTTCCTCCTCCACCTGTACTCTTATCTCCAGATTATTGTACTGTGCTGATCCCTGCCACGTCTGGGTCCCCCTCATCATCCGCTGTACCACTATCCCTGAGGCCCTGTACCATTACCTCCCAGGCCGTTGCTTGTTCCAGCGCTCTCTCATTAGCTGTTCTACGCGCCATCTGATACCTGTGCGTGCTATCGCAGGCCGCCCATTTCAGAAATTCGTTGTGCCACCTCCTATACGTCGGGCTCGCCCTTGCCTTCCAGTTCCTGGTGATCTCACGCTTGGCTACCATTAAACCCATATCGATGAACTTGCTCGAGAGCTTGTTTTTGGGGGTGTGTGGAAACCAATGCAGGATGCACGCCGCCGCATCAAAGTCAACAGTCCGGTCTGTCACCTCGTTCATGGATTCACCCACGGCTCGCCAATAGTCTGTTAGGGCCGGGCATGACCAGAGCATATGCACCAGCTCGGCCCCATCTGTCGCACAGCGGGGGCACCTCGCATCAGTCGCGCCAAAGTACCTCAGGATTCTCCCAGGGGTCATGTACGCCCTGTGTAGAATGTAGTAATGGATAACTTGAAAACGGGCGTTCCTTGTGCTATTTCGCGCCCTCCGCACCAACTGTGCCCAGGTCGTGTCCGGGATGGGCTTACCTAGGTCAGTTTCCCATTTGAGTTTCAGCGCATCGAGGGGCGGCAGGTGCTCGTGGAGCATTCTATTGTATAAGCAAGATACCGCTTTCACCGTTCCCGCCGCCATCATGGTGTATTGGCACGCCATGGCCGTCTCCGGCTCCGCCAGTCCCATTCCCCAGTGTTTCTGCATGGCTCTCGTCACGGCTGCATGAAGGAGATAGCCCCCGCGTGGGAGATCGAAGCGTTCCTGGAGGGCCGAGTACGGGAGGAGCTCCCCGTTTTCGAAAAGGTCCCCTATCACCTGTATTCCTACCTCCTCCCATTGCAGCAGTCGGGACCAATCGCCTCCATGGGGCAACGCTGTCAGCATGCCCAGTGGCATCTCCGGTGCGTAGGGGTGCTGAATCCCTGCCCGCTTCTGTGCTCTGTTCCAGCAACGCCGAAATGTATTCTGTTCAAGGGACAGATCCCGAGTGGCGAGTTTCTGTCCTAGCGCGATATAGGCTAGTATGTGTCGTGGCGTGCCCCGCAGTCGTTTATCTTCCGGGCCCCGGTAGACCCGAGCCACCTCTTGCGTGAAAATCTGCAATTGGGCAGCGAGATAATAGAGCTCGTAGTCCGGGAACGCCAAGCCGCCCTCATCTTTCGGGCGGGTGAGTGTCGCCAGCGCCACTCTACACCTGCCCGTCCCCCACAGGAAGGAAGTCAGTTGGGAGCGAAGTCGGCGGAAAAAGGAGCTGGGGATCCAGATCGGAAGCGTTCGGAAGTAATATAGCAGCCGCGGGAGGGCCACCATTTTCAGCAGTGCTATCCTACCAGCTATGGATAGCGGAAGCGTGGCCCAGAATGCCATGTTACCCTTCAGCCCCCTGACGCATAGTGCTGCTGGATCTTATATCAAGATTGTATTTTAATAGCACCTTTTGGCCTACAGGTTAATCTAGCTCCAAGCACTTTTATAATGTGCCCTAAGGCTCGTGAAGCAATAATTACTCATTACGCTCCTTTCCCCAAGCATCTGTAGCACTTTTAGGCCCATTGGCTAATGCAGGACTAATGCCCTTAAATAATGCACTCTAAGGTTTGAAAAGGTACAAATACCATTAGGTTTAATCTAGCTTCAAGAATGTTAATAATGTGCCCCAAGGTTTGAGCAAAAAGTATTTGTGATGCTGCTTTTTCCCAGCACCCAAAGCACCTTTATGCCCTTTGGCCATTGTAGCACTTATGCACTTTAATACGGCACTCTAAGGTTCGAGAAGTTATGTTATGTTATAACTACTTATATAGCGCTCAGCTGCCCCAGCGAAGGGGCGTCCCGGCGCTTACAACAGCGAAAAGAAAAGCATACTACAATAAGACCGAGTAAGGCATATTCCCGCAAGATTTTATATATTTAAGGGAAAAAGATGGGTCTTAACTGCCTTCTTGAAGGTCAGCAGGTCATCTAGTTCTCGTATGTGGGTCGGTAATGAATTTCACAGTTTTGCTGCCAGATAGCGGAAGTAGCGACCTCCCGCTCTACAGCGTTTTATCCGAGGCACCGAGACCAAATGCTGCCCCGTAGAGCGTAATGCACGAGAGGGGACGTATGGGATCAGCAGGTTATCAAGCATTGTAGGCATGGCCAGTTTCAGAATTTTAAAGGACAGGCAGAGCGCTTTAAACTGAATCCTTTGGGCCATAGGGAGCCAGTGGAGCCTCCTGATGGTATCGGCAGCAGAGCAGAACCGTGGAAGGCCAACTAAGGCCTTGGCGGCTGCGTTCTGAATACGCTGCATCCGGGTGATCTCGGCTTGAAACAACATGAAGTAAAAAAAACATGAGCTATGTTGCCTTCCTTAAGAACATTACCATCTATCTTATTACTCTAAGGGCCTGATTTAGATCTCAGCGGATGGGTTACTCTGTCACAACGGTGATGGTAATCCCGTCCTCCAAAATATAAATCCCATAGGATATAATGGGATTTATAAGGAGTGAATAATCAGCTTTTCTGAGGGTACAGGATGCGGTTTCCTCCCTGTGCAGTTTTCCCGGTCGCCCCTGTCCTGCTGCAATCTAGACGCGATAGACCGGCACTCCATTTTAATGGAATGGAAGGTGGGTGTTCGTGGTGTGTGTGGGTATACATTGCATGGTGTATATATGCTGCTTGTGTGCACAGCAGTATGTACATTTTCACATCACTACGCATATCCTACACACACACATATGTACACAATAAACAAATAAATGTGAGTTACCTGTCTCCCCACCACGGCAATCGCCCCTGTCTAAACTCCCCCAACAGGAACATCAAATTGGCTCGGCAGGACCCCACCATCATGATGGCAATGGAGGCAGCCCAGAACGCCGGCTTGGCGGTCTTCTGTGTATTGAGTACACATCTCACTAGGGTGGGCAGGGTGCCATCGGCTAGACAGAGTACTCGGTCCTGTTGCCATGGAGGGCTGGCGGGATGACCGTAAACATCTAAATAAGGTTCTAAGTCAGGCCCTTAGTCTTGTGGGGGATTTAGCCTGAAGCATATCAATAGCGTGTCATATCGTTTTGGAATTCAGTGGTTTTTAATACGGATACAGGTAGGATTTTGTCCTTTGACAACCTGTGCTAATTTTAGTATATTTTAATAGCTCAATTGGACACTTTAGTAGTTTGTATTTTTTAAGATGTGTTGCGCAATTCCTATTGTAAAGGTTTTCATTAACTGAACTATAAAATGTAATACTGTGTTCCGACTGAATAAATTAGTTTGGACCGAGTGTACAATAATGCTTCCTACAACATGCACTCATCTGCACTGTTTAATCGTCAATGGCAAAAATAAGTCCTGTTCATACACAGCACAAACTGTGACAAATTTTCGGGAATATTTACTAGAAAATTGCGGCGAGTGGAGCTGCGCCAAATTTGGCAGCTCCGCGCTCCGACATTTTCAAAATGCAGGGGTGCATTGAATTGACAAGAATACAGCGCCCCCCTGTGTTTCCCAAGTGCACCATAGCACAAGGGTGTCTGCGTTGCAGGAAATGATTGTTTATGTGCCTGAAGGTGTCCCTTTCTGCAGCGCACATAGAAGTAGCAAATAGTCATTATTTAATGATTGTTTATGTGCAGGAAGGTATACCTTCCTGCTCGTAATGAAACATTAATGGCATGTTGCTCTTTGTATGTGTGCTGCAGAAACAAGGAGAAATAAAAGTATTTCTCCTCCATGCACCATTCTAACTCCTGCTCTTGCATAGAGTTGGCCCGGCCCTAGATTTTTACCTCCTTGTAAATCTGGGGCAGAGGGTGTTGAGGTGGGACGCCCACAGCAACACCCATTGCATGCCCCTTGCACTCTAGGTGATGCGTCTTAAGGGGCCTTTTTTTTTACAAGGCAGTGTTAAGCCACAAAAGGTGGCTTAAGGCAAATTTGTAAATATAGAAAAGTGCATATTGCCACCAGAACGTCACTAAAAGTGACGTTCTGGTGGCACTAACCCCTTTCACAGCAGCTCTATCCTCTTTTGGTGGTCACATTAAAGGTCTTCGTGGACAATTTCTTGAATCGGTCTCATTACTACAATGCAAATGGCAAGGCTTAGGGTGTAGGCAAGGCATAGGGTCAGCGCCCCAAAGGTATGCAGACTGCAGAGACGTAAGGGGAACATTCTATGCGCTATCCATGTCATAAGAGGCGGTCAGGCAGGAGCCTGGCTGTGTTTATGCCCACAGGACCATCTCTGATCCTCACTTGATTGCTTGAGCCGGCATCTCCAGGGGCTAAGAGTGGGCACTGTGTCCGCACAGTCGCTAAAGTCGGTTGCGGGACCACCAAGGCGCCTGTGATCGGGCAGAGCCGAAACTGCTCTGCCTGACTCATAATTAGGGACTAAATGGCTTTGTCTTGCTTTTCCCCAGAATAGGTAGGCTTCTCATTGGCTGTCAGTGACATCTCACCATCAATGAGCCAATAACGAATAATGCTTGAGCTAAATAAATATTATTTTGAATGCCTAGGGCAAGTGGGCATTGAGGCTAGAGGGCGCTCTCCGACTTTATGTGGCACCCTATTGAAACATTCCTTATGACATGTAAACATGCCATGCGGAAACAGGATGCTAGTTGCAAGCACAAATGGAGCCCCAAGATCCAAAACAAACCCTGTCTTCCCCGGTTTCCAGGTCTTCCTGTCTCTATTTTCAGACTTTGCTCTTCCTGTATTTAGTCCTTGTTGGTCTTTTCACACTTTTCCTTGAGTGAAAGGATCAATTTTCATTATTCACTTTGGCACTGCATGTGGTTTGGCAGCTTATTTTCTTTATTGCATCAAATACCTTCCTTTCATATAGCTTTGAAGAGTTTTAATAATAACCCTGCTGGATTCCAGACAGTGTCAAAAGTTGCTTCAAAGTTTACACAATAGGTAAAATATTCTCACGTTATGGGTTCCTTGAATATAATAGTGTATGAATGGTGTAAATGTGACCTGTTGTTCTGTGTTCAGGAAAACTTATTTGACTACTATGTAAAATCTCTTTCTCCATGAAAAATGCCTTCATTGTTTAAATTAGTATACCGCCAAAGATTTTTGAACGCAGATGTTATGTTGTTTTTAAATAGAATTTATTGAGCGCATGTTTGCCAATTGTTTTTTTGCCGCTATAAAGTGATATTTGGAGGATCATGCTGTGCACTGAGCGAGGAAGTAATAAAAATTAATAAGCTAGTTCAATCAATCGACCAATCAAAATACTTTATATCTAAGAATTACATTCTTACAGAAATATTGCACTTTACCCAATTCATAAATAGAGAATCCCAAATATCATAAATTAATATCACACATTTAGATACATTTTAACCAAACACACACATTTTATTCTTTGAAATAAAGTTTTTTGAATGATTGATTGAAAATAAGCAAGTTGATACCATAATAATTGTCTGGGTCAATCCTGTTGCCACTTATTTAATAGTGTAATGAGACCTTCTGCTGAGTGGGATGAAAGCGTCTGCTTTGCAAGATGTGGTTTTGCAACCCTTAAATTTTTATTTTACTTAGCGCAGAAAAGGAGTCTAGGTTTGTTCGCATGGCAGTCCTTTTTGACCTAGCTAGTGGTATTGGATATTTTGGCTTTGTTTCTCTTAAAAATCTGTTTAATTATTATAAGTACTAGGGGATAGATTCCCAAGCCCCTTGCGACACTTTTGCGCCGTAGTTGCATCACTTTTTGTGAAGCAGCGGCGGCTCAAACAAGCCGCCACATTGCGGCCCATTTACAATGTAACGCTTCTAGGGAGATGCGTCATGTTGTAAAGCCCTGCGTCACATTATACCTGCATCACATATAATGTATGCAGGGTGGCCGTTCCCACGCCGGAAAGCCTCATAGAAGTGATGCAGTGAAATCTACAAGTTTCACTGCGCGGCTTATAGGATGCTACTTCATCAAAACCCTACACCTGCTTGGAGAAGGCGTAAGGAGCGACGCTGTGTATTAGGAATAGGTCTCCCCATGCATAGCTGGAGTTGCATCGTGCTTGTGGCACGACTCCAGCAATGCGTGACTTTTGCGCCGAGTCGCCGACAGATGCGTCTGAATTTCGGACCCATCTGTAAATCCTTGTGCCATGGTGCGCCGTATTGTAAATATAGCGCATCCATGGTGTGGCAAAGGTTTCGCAGGCTGGCGCAGGGACACTGACATATCTATACCGATGCACCAGTTTCTTGTAAATAAGCCCCTATATTTTCAGTTAAGGCATCCAAAATTTCCCTTGGTGCTAGACCTACATCAAAATTGTTTTAAGATGTTGCCTGAATATCTCTCATTATTTCTTCTGAATCTGTCTCTTGCCATCTAACCTTCCTGTTGTTGGTATTCAGTTACAGAATATTAATCAAATCCCACATAGGATTACGAGGATGGGACACTGGGACGTCACCCCGGGACGTGACACCGTAGCGTGCTACTCGCTGAAAAAGTGCTTCAACGCCTCGTCAGGGGTAGTAAGCGTCATACAATTACTAGTGGATGGATCATAATAGCTTTCAACTCTGTGGCTCTGATTATAACCGAGGCAATTGAAATTAGTGCACAAGTTTATTCGTTAATTTTGCACCACCTGATTATAAGTTGTTTGGTTTTTCCTCAACCCATATTTATCACCTACACAGAGCATGTGGCAAATGCATGCAGAAAAACCACAAGGAAGTTGGAACTATGTGTTGTTTTTACGAACATTCTTCCCACATGGGAATTATAATTCCATGGGGCATTATTCGTAATTGTACTGTATTGGGTCAATTTTACTGCACAGTAAAATCAGCCCAGTGCAGAGAAAGTCATAATAATGGCTTATGTGTCATTTCAAAGTGTATCACCGTCTACCACAGCTCCTTAAGTATGCATATGTAATCGACCAGTCTGTTCTGCTATAGGAGGCAATATTACTTCCAGTTGGCACACACAGCAGCAACTTCCCACCAATGGTCCTATGACCACTTTCAGGGAGGGTACAGTGGCGCTGCGGGGCCCAGGTCAAGGTACTTTTCGCTCGTGGCCGGAAGACCCCGAGCGGTCCCGGCCCCTTTGTTTATACCATCAGGACGAGCCCGCCTCGAGGGGTGTAGGAATGCATGTGAAAATGCAACATTGTAGTAGAGGGCCCGGATGGCTCTCTACATCCCTCCTTTCTTTTGGTTCTAGACCATCAAGTTCTCCCAGTTCATGGGGATGTACATACAAAGTCTCTCAGCCGCTGACTCGGCACAGGATTCGGCCAGAGACCATACTTTTGGCTCCTGGCACAGGGAGCTGTCGCAACCCTGGCCGGGGCACCCTCGGCCGACTCGGTAGCGGTGTTCTGGCTGGTCGACCTGGCACTATCTGCACCCCCTTGGCGGACTTGCCTGGGTGACTTCGGCAGAGTGTTCCTCATGTTGGGTGAGACAGGGGGAGAGAAGTTCGGCAACGAGTCCTGAAAACCAGACGCCTCGGGATCCACTTCCACCTCTGTTGTCCTCTTGAAACTGGACACATTCCTCGTGATGGATTGTTTTTTTTTTTTTTTTTTTTTTTTTTTTTTTTGAAAACCTTTATTGTACAGAAAGAGCTCACAAATACGGGCCTACAACCCACCGGGCTGGCCACCACAGAGCCGAATGGCAGGAGCAATGCACAGAGTATCACAGTATACAAAGGCAGAGAAACAGGAGAAATAACAAGCATCTTAGAGCGATCACAGGAGATAAGAATTAGAAAGGTAGTTTTCTTATTTTTAAAGGACGGGTTAGGGAGTACAGGAGTATGGCGGGCCAAGAGACAATCCAAAGGGGCGGGGCCGCGGCGGGCAGCAATACAATGATCGTAAAAAACACAGGAGAAACAAACACGAAATAGGCATACCAATAAGCACCGGTCAAAACAACAGACATGAGGAAAGGCCATCGCACACACCGTCCAATGCCCGCCCACCGCAGCTACCACCCGTCCCACCAAACAGCACAGAAAAAGACCCAAATACAAGAACAATACGAAACGGACCCCCAATAAAAGAAAGGAACCCCTCATAAGGGGGGGGGGGGGAAAGGAAGGGGGAAGAAGGAAAGGAAGGGACTCTTATCCAAACACCCGCCCCCGGGCGACGAAACAGGAAAACCATAACCCGGTACAAAATAGACATTGAAAATACAGAAAACACACCCAGCAAATCAGAATCATCGTGATACCGGAAAAATACCCCAGAAAGACACCAGGGGGACAGACGACGAGACAGAGCCCCGAAAGAAGGGATACACAAGGGCCATAGAACCAAAAAGGGAGAAGAAAGGAGGAAAAAGATCCCCCAAAAACAGCAATAGACCCCCCCACCCACCCCTCAAGCCCACCCTACACCCCTGCAGAAGGCTACGGCCAACCCCCCAGCAGCGTGCCTGTCGCCCTAAATAGAACCCGAAATACAGGAGAAAGAAACAAGGTAGAAACAAAGGCAAAAAGAAGGGCCAGGGAAAGGAAAGAACATTACACACGGGAGAGGGCAAAAACAGGATAATCTGCAACCATCCCACCACCTGTGAAAAGGGGAGAGGCAGAGCCCACGGGAAGTCAAACGACATCAGGATAAGTTTCAGGAGTCCCACGAAGTTACGCAACATCACAACAGCACATGTCGGTCATAGATCAAAAACAAGACTACCGCATATAATAAGTCATTTCAGCCCTGTCCGCTTTTGGCCAAGGTTGTAATCATCCAAACAAACAAAGTCCAAACGACGAGGGACACAGGGTTCAGGAGGAAATCCAGCGGCAGTCCTGAGGAGAAACGTGAAAGAAAATACGGAGAATATAAAAAAGTTACGGTACAATCTTCGCACCGCAGGCACAGTTCTATGGACAAGTCCAACGAGGCAAGCCCAGCTGGGTCGGCACAGGCGCCCCGGCCGGGGAGCCGACGCGATGAGAAACAGAAAGGATCATCGAGGCCTGGACAGAATGCAAACGGACCGCAGACCAGCGGCCGAGGCAACAAAGCAGGACGACGAAGGGCGTCGGAGAGTCTCCAATTCAAGGATGCGGTCTCCGCCGGAGGCACAGAGACCAGGAGCACACCAGCCGTACCCTGCAACAAGGAAGCAAAATCCAACGATGGGGGCCCGCCTAAATCAAAAAGCGGGTCCGCCTCCACAGGGGAAACAGGCGCAGCCACGGAAGTCCGCCAGGAGTATAGTGCATCCAGGACAACTTGAAGTGCAGGAAACCCTTCACAAGATCCGACATCCGGGCCGTGTGGCGGGCCCCCAGTGCTCGCCCAGGCCCGGCAGAGACTCTCAGGGTCGGCCGCCATCTTAGGAGCCCAGCAAGCCCTCGGTCGTCGGGGACCCCGGCCGGAGCAACACCAAAGCAAAAGGAGGTCAGCCGAACTGCGGCGGGGCGCCCCTAGGCAGGAAGGAGACCCACCAGAAGAAGGATGTTCGGCGGCCCCCTCGTGCCGCCGGCCCCGTTCTCCGAGCCCGGGCGGAAAATTCAAAATGGCCGGGCCGGGGAACAAAGGGGGGGACCAAGCCGGATAAATGAGGAGGCTCCCCCGCAGGAGGCAGCGACCGCACCCCTAGGCCCAGGCCAGTCGGGTCCGCCAACGGGCACAGCCGGCCTATTCGCACATCAGCCTCTGCAACCAGATCCACAGCGCCAGCAAGGGCCGACCATCGCGCTCCGTCACGTCCCGTCGCTGCCAGGAGGTCCAGGCCAGTCCGCCCCGAAGGCTCCGAGCGGGACCACCGCACAGGATCGACAGCACCCAGGATCACCGGAGCAACGGGTAAGTGTCCGCAAAGTGCCCGCGGTACCGAAACACCGCAAGGAGGGCTTCCCGGGGCAGGAGAAATACAGGATAATCGAAGAAAACAGGTGGTTGAACGGAGCCGAGCTAAAACGCGGCCATCTCGGTCGCGAGCTAGGCTCCTCCCCCGTGAGCACCTCGTGATGGATTGTTGTCCCTTTTGAGCGGTGACCATGGTCCCTTTGATGTTTACAACGATCCACGCCTCTGGCTCGTAGGGTGTCCGGAACTTCCACCCGGTGTGTCGGTCTTTGATCACCACCCGGTCTTCCACTCTTAGCTGAGGTTCTTGGGCTCTTCTGGCCTCACTGACCTTCTGATTCATTGTCTCCCTCCCTGCCTGGACGGCTGCATCATCCCCCTCCACGGGCACCCACGTCGGGTCTGACGGGATACTGTCTTGCAGGGCTCGCTTGAACAGGAGATGAGCCGGGGCACACTTTGTGGTGCTATGAGGAGTCTGTTGGTACGCACCAAGGAATTGGTCAAGGGCTGCTTCAGGGTCTTCTCCATTCTCCACTGCGATGCGCAACGCACGGTTGATTGTCCTCATCAGTTGTTCTACTTCCCCGTTTGCTTGGGGCCATAGCGGGGTCATCTTCCTGTGGCGCACCGCTAGATTTTCAAGCTACTCCTGGAATTACCGCCCCTGGAAGGGGGGTCCATTGTCGGACTTGACCTCTTCCGGCAGTCCCATCATTGCAAAGGCCCTGTCCAGGACTCTCTTCACGTGGGGGAAAGCTGTTGAAGCTACCACCTCAACAATAGGGAACTTCGAGAATGAGTTGACCATGATCAGCATATGCCGTCCATCTGGGAAGTTCCCAAAGTCTATGCTGAGGTGCGTCCAAGGAGTCTTGCTTGGTTCCTCCGTGATCACCGGTGCTGAAGCTGGGTCTCCTCCGGTGATCATGCAGGCATGGCACTGTCTCACCATCTCCTCTACCATGTAGTCCATCGCTGGAAACCAGACCTTTACTCGTAGCCTGGCTTTGGTCTTGGCCATTCCTTGGTGACCGACGTGGGCCAGCACGAGGATCCTTTTCTGAAGATTCTCCGGGATCACTATCAGGTGTCCCCTCAAGACCACGCCTTCTTCCCCCACACTTAGTTCGCTCCGACCTTGTCACAGTTGTTGGCGGGCATAGCTGACCTCCAGTCGGAGGACGCGAGCGCCGTCCATGAAGTGGGCCCATCCATTGTTCTCCAGTGCTCCTCGGACTCGGGAGAGAGTGGGGTCATCTCGAGTGGCTCGGTCAATTTCTTCCAGTGTCATAACCTTAGGACACGCTCCTTGTGACACCATGTTGACGAATGCTTCGGTGCTGCAGGCATCCGCCGACGGGTCGGATGGTATCGTGGACTAGGGGTGACGAGACAGATAGTCGGCAGAGTTGTGGGCCCCTGGGCGGAAGATTACCTTGTAGTTGTAGGCTTGCAACTGCACCGCCCATTATTCGATCCTCGGGGGCGCTAGCGGAGAAGAGCCAGCAAACAGCGGGAGCAGCGGTTTGTGGTCAGTCACGACATGGAACTCCTGGCCGCACAGATACAGGTGGAAGTGCTGGCACGCCCATTTGATAGCCAACGCCTCCCTCTCGATTTGGGCGTATCTGGTCTCGGTGAGAGCTTTGCTGGCGTATGCGACTGGCTTCCACACTTCCGGGCCGTGTTCATGAAGGAGGACCGCCCCTAAGCCCACGGGGCTGGCATCGACTACCTGGTCCGTTCGTCGTCTTGGGTGGGAGTAGGCCATCACGGTCTTGTCCAGCAGTCCAGGTTTGATGTCTTGGAACGCTTTGTTGGCCACCAGCGTCCACTCGCATTTGTGATCGTGGTGTGTAAGGACGCACAGTGGCTCAGATATGGCTGCAAGATTGGGGATGAAGCGTCCACAGTACGTGGCCATGCCGAGGAAGCTCCTCACTTTGGTGGGGTTTCTTGGTGGGGTTTCGAGGCGTTCTGGCCACCCTGATGGCTTCAGCTTTCTTTGGATCCACTAGGAGTCCTTCTCAAAATTCAAACGGCATAATATGGCAACCAACATACTACTAACATTCTAGATCTTGTTATGGGTAGTATAAAACATCTTTTGCTCAATTGTATGAATAAACACAATATCATACAATACAAATTATTCAAAGTATGATGTGATAATTTCAAATCAACACAAAGGTTCCTTTTTAAGCAAATCGATGTTACACGTCGACGTTTCGGTCCCCTATTGGTTCAAACATTCCCCAGGACCATCTTCAGGACAAAAAACGTTGCACATGTGTATTTCACAACATCTAATGCTTCCAGCCGGAAGTATAATATGCTATTGGCCAAGTGGACCAATATGTCCCACAATAAATATATAAAGCAGGTATCTTCAACAGTCAGCCATGTTTAGTCAGTTCTTTCAATAGCCCAAAATCGTCTTTGGCGTGTTGTACTCTTTTAGTTAGTAGCAACACTCGTCAAAATCCGTCCGAAGCTCTCAGTCTCTTGATAAAACGAGCATCTCGATTTGTGCAGAGTTAGCCCACAGTCTGCCAACCTTTTCAGAGTGGCTCAGAGGTGCGAGTGGTGTTCCTCGAGCGTGTTGGAGTACACGCGGATATCATCGCTGAGGTTGATCACCCCTTGTAGCTCCGACAGTGCTTCCCGGAGGGCATTTTGGAAGACCTCAGCGACCGACGACACTCCGAAGCTGAGCCTCTTGTATCTGCGCAGGCCAACGTGCGTCGAGAAGGTGGTAATATACTGGCTCTCCGGCTCCAGTTCCAGCTGATGGTAGCTGGCATTCAGGTCTAGTTTGGAGAACCACTTTGCCCCATTTAGGTCCGCCACAATATCGTCCATTGTGGGGGTGATGTGACGCTCTCTCTTCACGGCGGTATTTGGCAGTCTCATGTCGACACAGAGTCGAATGGCTCCTGGTTGTTTGGGTTTGGGTGCCACGACCAGCAGGGACACCCATTGAGTAGGACCAGAGACTTTTTCGATTATGTCCAGCTCTTCAAGCTTTCTCAGCTCCTCCTTCACTTGCGGGCATAGGTTGAAGGGCACCCAACGGTGCCGAGGGCCACGGGTTGTACCGAAGAATCAATGTGGAGATTGAACCTTTTGCCTTTGAGTTTCCCAAGTCTGTTGAAGAGAGCTGGAAACTCTTCCAACATTGCTTCCGCATGGGATTCATGGATCTGGTTGGCAAAAAAGACAAGTACTGGATCTTTGACCGTGTGGCAGCTGAGTAAAGTTCCCTTTTTACCCTCGGTGACGTGGAACCTCGCCTCGGTGGAGTACCTTCCACTTGCGACGGTGGTCTGGATGATGCCCCGGAGAGGAAGCGGGTCCGTCCCTCCATACGTATAGATTTGTGCAGTGGATGGGGAAAGAGGTGGTCGTGGTGACAGGCGGTAGTACTGGTCAGAGTCCATCACATTGACAGATGCCCCAGTGTCGATGAGGGCTTGCACGTCAGTGCCTTCGATGGAGACTGAACACATGGGAGGTGGTCTTTGATGAGTCCCTGTCCTGCTTAAGTACAACACCACACACACCTCCTCCTCGTCGTCCTCATACATAGGGCATCGTTCCTGTGGTTGGTCATCCGGCACTGACGGTGGGTCGTCAAGGAAGATTTGGCGAACTCGCTGGGATATGCTTCTGGGCCTCGAAGATGTTGGTCAAAACCGCCCACCGCAGCACACTCTGGCGTAATGGTTTAGCCTTCCACAGCGAGAGCACGTTTTCCCTTTTGCCCCGCATACGGCTGTCGCGGGCTGATCTTCGCCGGAGTATCCACACGGTCCTCCTGCTGGCGGTCTCGGCACCTGGCAAGGCGTCGTGGAGCCTCTCTGGATTGCATCTACCTTTTCCTCCTTGATTGGCGGGTGCCTGGGCGTCTGTGACGCGGCGACCGGTGTATGTAGGGCGGCTTCCATTTCTTCTGCCCTGGCATCCAACAGCTCGTGGGAGCGGGCCAGGACGAGGATCTCGTCCAGCGAGATTCCAGGTTGCCGGAGGATTAGCTTCCACAGGAGCTTTCTAGCGGCAGCCTAGGATGATCTGGTCACGGATCTCATCCCGCTGGTCTGTGAAGGGGGACGTGCTAGCCAGCCGGCGTAGCCGTGCATAGAACATGATTGACGGATTCGGCATCAGTTTGCCACGCTCTCTTGATCTTGAACTTCTCAAAGTCATGGTTGAGCTATGGGTCAAAGTGCCTGTTGAGCGCGGTGACCGTCGCCTCGTAGTCTTTGTTTCTGGTGTTGGGGAGCGTTCGAATCGATCATATATCTCCGTGCCCCCGTAGTAGATGAGAAGTGACCGATTCACGGGGCCATCCGTTTCCCTTGTCCCCTTGAAGTTTTGGTTGAGTCGTCCGACCCAGGCCTTCCATCTCGGTGCGGCCGTATTGGGGTACGAGGCTTCGCTGAAGGGAGGTAGCGGTGCAACCGCAGTGTGGGTGTGTACCGGTGGTGGTGAATTGGCACCGACGACTGGATTGCTCCCTCCATCCTGCTGGGTGGTAACACCTGTCGCTGGTGTATTGCTCTTTGCAGCCGAGCGACGGTACGTGAGCGAAAGGGCGCGGCTTGCGTGCTGACGTATAGCTGTGGGGTGTGTGCTTCAGCACGTGGTCCTGTGTTGCCGACAGTGCAGAAGCTCTGTGTGCTTGCCGGTTGAGGAGGGCGAAGTCAGCCCTCTTGCGCAGCTTTGTGGGAGGGGAAAGTGTGAGCGGGCTCGGCCCCAGTGGCGTGATCCTGCAGGTGTCGCCTGCTGTCCCAAAAGTCTACACTCCCCTACACTCTCCCTTCATTTCTGTCCTGTTCCTTTTTTTTCTTCTTTGCAGCTGCCAGTGCTTGTTGAAAATCTCCCGGGCACTGCTCCATGTGCAGTGACATACGTGACCCCACACGAGGATCCTGGGGCATGAGAGTGTCCTTGGCAGTAGGTGCAGCAATGGGCGCAGGCAGGGGAAGAGGCAGCCCAGTCTCAGGGCCTCACTGCTAGGAGTCGAGTGTGAGGACGACCTCGGGCCTGCAGGCCTCGTCGCAGCATCGGCACAGCAGCGGGGCAGGAGCGGAGACGTCCGCGCGTGAGGAGCGGCATGCGGGCGGGGCAGCAGGCACTTACCCCCCCAATGAGCGCTGTACCAGCGAGTGCCGCCGGCTGAACACGCTCCCGAAGGCCAGGGAGACACGTGGGTCATCAGGCTCGCAACGGCCACAGGTGCCAACCAGCATGGCGCGATGCGGGTGGGCTCCGCGATCTCTCCTCCGATCTTCAATCTGGACCAGCGGAAGCAGGGCAACGCGGGTGGGCACCGCGCGCTCCCAGAATGAACACTCAAAGTAGGCGGGCATGCGTGGGGTGCGACCGGCCTCATCGCCAATGTAGCGCGGCGGGGCCCAGGCCAAGGTAGGCCACAGCTGCGCTGAAATAACGTACACGAGGCAATTACTTTTCGCTCGTGGCCGGAAGACCCCGAGCGGTCTCCGGCCCCTTTATTTATACCCTCGGGACGAGCCCGCCCCGAGTGGTGTAGGAATGTAGTAGAGGGCCCAGATGGCTCTGTACAGGTACCACTTCCTTGTTGTGTCCACTCCTTGATGGAATGAAACCTCCCCCCCCCCCACCCCTAGCGCCTTGAGACCCTTACGGGTGAGTAGTCGCGCTTTAACAAACCCCTGATTGATTGATTGATTGTAAGGGTAAAACATTTTCTTCGGATATACTTTCTTCAGTGTCAAATAGGCCATTTCCCACCGTTGGCGCTCATTGCAAGTTTTAAGAAAGTCCTAATTCAGCAGGTAACAGGAGTAACTGGCCGACATGTAATTTACAAAATGTCAAGCACTCCCAAGTGGTTTCCCCCCACACACATTGCGTCAGAAAAAAAAACTGACGACATATGAGTGGAGAAAAGAGCAGATTTTTAGAAAAACACATGAGAATTGTGTTAAAACACAGGTTCCGGTGTTTATTTCTCAGAATAAAACTTATCATGCTGTGATAATATCAGACCTGGCGATTACTGTACCCGCGGTTTACCCACAACTTGTTAACTTCTATGCATCTTATATGACGTATTATATAACTATTGTTATTATGTGCAACGCTCTAATACTCCTCAGTGAAGAATATTATATAGAACAATAATGTAAATGAACTCAACTGGTATTAAGCACATTTGTGTTAAAGTCACGCGTTAGTAAAATAGTTGTGGAACATGGCCTGGCCCTGTGCTCTACCCGTAGAATATGCTTTAGAATTCGATTTTTTGGGTTGCAACAAATCAATGATGTATTAATGAATTAAAAAATGAATTACATCATTTATTTATTGATTGTTTTGGTGATGTGTGTACATATCCATCTCACGTGCTAGGGTGGTGGCCCTCCTAATGTATAGGCAACTCAAAGAAGTGTGTTCTTTAAAGTTTTTTAAAAATGAGATGATCAGTGTGGAGCGCAAGAGCAAGAAATTCCAAGCTTTGGTTGCGACTACAGAAAAATCTCTGCAACCCAGCCGGCCTAGGCAAAAATGTGGGACAGTCACAAGGCCTGCAGCTTGGGAGCGCAGAGACCAGGTGGGAGTGTAGTGTACAAAGAGGCAGATTTTTTTTTGTGTGCGAAACACAGCCCAGCAAGCAAACGTGCTGTGCTGCACTGTGCAAGGGGGAGAAAGCCGAGCAGTTCAATATCTACTAAGGTCTTACACTTCTGCTCTTATCCACAGCGTAGGCGCGCAAACAGGTTGCCTAGGGCCACACAGACCCCTGTGCACCGTAATACAAAGGTGTTTGCTTGATGTCTTGCATAGGTTTTGTTCCAGAAGGGTACCAGTCCAGTACGAAATAATGTGCTTACACTAACTTTAAAATGTTTCCAAAGAGTTCAGGGAATTGACCTGTCCTGTGTGCTGTACTACTTACGTATTCTTAAGCTATTACCGCCAGAACAGAGATAAGTTAAGGCTAGGGGTGTGCGGAACTAGCAAAATTGACTTTCGCAAATTATCGCGAAATTGCTCAAAATCTCCGCGAGCACGCAAAAAAACTTCTGCGAAGATGCAGAGATTGCTTTTCCCACCCGTTCGCAATGTGTTTTTGCGTGCTTGCGGGGAACATTTATCTCCAACTTGCCCTGCGGTCGCTAATGGGCGCAGCCAGGACTAGTTAAGCGTCATAATCATATCGTTGCTGACCAGTCACGATCTTCCTAGCAATCCTACACACTTCGAATGGCCTAGTCGGAAGGTGAGAGGGTGGGGGTTCTTGATCAATTCTAAATGTTACTTTACACCTGTTACATTTTGGTTTTCCCGTTTTGGGATGCAAAGCCTACAAAAGCACCCAGCAAATCAGTGCCATATACGTGTTATTCTCAGTAGTTTCTGATAATTCATGCACTTGAATGACTTTTATCTTCTGCCTCCCATACGCATCGGCCCATTCTAGGTTGACGGCGACAAGCTGTCTATTCTCTCCTTAGTTTGCGACACTTTTACCTCATGTAACTTAACGTTTGCTTTTGTGTAATTTGTTCACTTGTAATGTTCTCATGTATCAGTTCTGTTCCTATTGTGAAGCGCTCGGACGCCTTCGGGTAAAGTCCACGCTATATAAAAACGCATAAATAAAATCATCACTTTAAGGTACCATGCTCTGTCTTTTAACATGCATTTGAATTTAGCAGCCGGCCTAAAAGGGGTTGTAGGCGACTTGCTGTGTATGTGACCCACCTAACTATTTGTCAATAAAAAAGATTTGGGAGCATATCATCAAGACACATATCGCCGCTTTTTCGGCACATAGCGCCGAAAAAGCGGCGATTCTGATATCGCACAATCATCAAGGCGGCGCTAACATGCATTAGCGCATGTTAGCTGCCATTTTCCGAACGCCTCCCATCACTAATTAGATGCAAAGTAGGCGTTCCTCACATAGAACCCATGTAAAACATCGCTGACACAGCATCATGATATTTACAAGGATGCCCCAGAGCCGCGAAGCGCCGATAATAGTTGCACTAATGCCCCTTAACGCTGGATCCTAACGTCTGGTATTTTCTTGACTACACTGTGTGTACTATTGGAGGTGGATTCTAGGGTTGAGGCCACAGGGCCCTATCAGCAAGCTAATCTCCAATTCTGCTGGATTATCGCTAGTTTTCCAGCGATGTCGCCCCATATCGCCGGCTATCGCAGGAAATATTATCGCCAAAGTGCTTAGCGTTGTTGATACAGCGCTAGCCTGGCGATAATTGCCGGCGAATGCCATCACAACGCATAATAAGGTTAGTAATGGAGAATTTTTAGGGTGGGTATGGGTTTTGGGGTAGGTGGAAATAGTAATTTTCACCCTTACGTGAATCCAACACTTTCCCTACTGTTGCACTCACTGGAGGGGGAATAGTAATTTATACCCATACACTATCCAACACTTACCCTACTGTTGCACTAAAAGTATTATGCGCTGTAATGGTATGGTTTGTAATGTAAGTTTAAAAAAATGCGATGTAATGGTATGCGTGGAAAAATCAGGCGATGTAATGGTAGTTGCGATGTAAAAACCGCGTTGTAAAAGCAGGCGTTGTAATGGGTTGCGTTGTAACGCCATATATTCACCTGAGGTACCTCACAGGAGACTCATTGAAAGTCTCATCAAAATGTGTGTACAGCAACCGCTTGGAAGTGATCTTCTGGAAGATATGATATCTACGAAATCATAAAGCTGAGAGTTGACAATACTTTCTGCGATGTTGGTATGAAAGAGAAACGGAAAGCTAAATAGACCCACAGCTGGGCATGATGTTAGGATCAGCAGAGGATTTATTATTTTTTAAAGAGGAAAGACCTGATCTGTCTTTTTCCAAAAAGTAAGGACTCTTCTAGACTCAAAAGAGAGATTACACACAGGACAAGTGTGATAAAGGAAGCAAGTGTCTTTACAGCCTTCATAATAAATGGGTCAAGGGAAGACCCAGAAGAGATCAAATTAGATTTTAGCGAGAAACAAATCTTCTGAGTCAGAAGAAAAAGCAGAGAATGAGGGAGAAGAATCCAATACAGCAATAATTGCTTTTAATCTAAGTTTGAAAGAATTCAAACAGGTCTGAACCGAGGGATTGAGATGGGTGACTGTAGTTACCAGCTGACGGATAAGCTAAGTTATTGAAAAGGGAGAAGAGCAAGATAGAACTTTGCTTGTGAGTGATGGACATTTTTGTATTCATGTTTAGTTACAGAGATGTTGTTGGATTCGAAAGGAGGTGTGCTAAAATTGCTTCTCTTTTTGTAGCATTTCGTATCTTCAGCTACCTCAATGGTTTACCATGGGATGAAGGGGTGCTCTTTATGAGAGGCAAGGATTTGGGGGAATGGAGACATCTAGAGCTGTATTATTCCAGCTCACAAAAGAGTCAGAAGCTGAGTCAAGGGCAAAGACAGGAGACAACATGTTAGGAACAATGTTGATAGTCCCACCCGTAAGCTTATGCCATGGCTTTCAAGTTTCGATGAATGCGCCTTGGAAGAGATCCTGGCAATAGGGTGGTGGTAAAGGAAGAACAGTACTGCTTTCTGTTCCAGCCAGATAAGGTCATGTGTAGCTGTAAATAGAACATTCGAATTTGAAAAAAAGTAAGTTTAATGTATGACCTCAAATATTAATAGGTCCCACGATGAGCAAATTTAACTCAATGGTTCGTTAACAGTAAGATTGCCAATCCAAGTATAAATGTCTTAAATTGGGGCATATTATCAATTTACATAACAATGAGTGTCCTAGTCTAGAAGGAAACCATTTTCCCCATTCCAAATCAGGAAGCGGATATCTCAAGCGCGCAATGCCGTAGAATAATATGCAGATCCAGATCGCTTCAACTTCTTTAATATTCTTCAGATGTGTGCCAAGGTGTGTACTAGTCATCGGTTTCTAGATCACCATTAACCTATAATTTTGGCATCTACAGTGATTAGCTATCATCAATAAGGCTTAAAACCAGGCGTAATGCAAATATTAAAAAAACAATTGAGGTCTATGTGTTAATTACCGGTGTAAAAACTCCAAACAGTAAATAACAATAAACACTACAGATCATCACTATTTGCACTAGAATTGCTGCCTAGTAATATAACGTGTGTTTCTGTGCTTTTTGCAAATGTTAAACCCTCAGTTTCTACTTTTAGTGTGGTAGGTAACTCCAGTGAAAGTCGGGTGGTAAGTACCTAGGCAAAAACTGGAGCAGGTGCAATTTCCACTGAATTCCTAATAGGTATTAGTGGTCAAATAGATGTAAATGCTGTATGTAACTGTTGTCGCTACACCGCCTGGGTCTAAACGGTATCATAAGCACAGTCTCCTGACAAGAAATTGTTGTCGGATCATCTTATGATATCTTTGGTGGAGTAACTGGTAAATCCCAATTCAAATTTCGCGACCTGAGAGGAACGTCTTGCACTGATAAGCCTAGGATGTGGAGGAGCAAAGACTCAATTACATTTTTTCAGAAGTATCTTTCTTACTTGCTTTCAACACTCAACGAGCAACTCATATCAAAGCAAATACCAGCCCCCTGCACCCTATGAAAGTAGGTGTTCTCCTTATGTTGACCGATTTGGTCCCCTAAAGATTAGAAACTTCTTTAATTTCCGAAATGCACTTTAACCAAGGAAACTGCAAATGTGCATAGTTTAAACAAACAAACCGTGCACCTGAAGACAGAATTTGTCAACTCTGTGATAAAGGTTTATAACGGACCAATACTCGTTATGCCAGAATCCAAGGCGCTCTCCAGCTTTGCTTGAGCATCAAACCAGGCTTTCCGGATGGCGTCTGCCTCATGAAAGTCCTGCATGAGATGGCAGAGGTGGTCTCCCCGCTCTTAAAGGCATATTAAACCAGCCTTTTCCTGATGTATGATTCCAAGGGACTGGAAGAAAAGAAAAGTCAAATCTCTACTCAAAAAACCTTATTTTTACCCTCTGTAGAAGATACCTACCAACCAATTTCTCTCTCATCATTTATAAAATATTTAGCCCAGTGGCTTTCTAACCATCATGAGACCGATGATGTGTTGGAGACTGTCAAATCCGGTATTAGGCTGGGGATGAGCACGGAGACCGTTGTGGTCTTAGTCCTGAATGACATTAGAATGCAATTTGATGAAGACCGCCCTGTCGGACACATCCTACTTGACTTATGAACAGACTTTGACACAAAACTAATTTTAATTAAATGTTAGACAGATGTTGGGAAAAGGCACTTGCCTGGTTTCCTTTATTCATGATGGCTGCAGTCAATCTCTTTTTGTGGTTCCCTTCAGGTCCAAACCTAAGAAATTTAGCTGTGAGGTCCCTCAGGGCTCCTTTCTCTCCCTGGTACTTTTTAATGTCTACATCCGACCTCTTATTAGATTAATCCGCTCTTTTGGACTCGACTGTATGTCTTATGCTTACAACACCCATCTTCTTTTTAGACTAGATTGTTCTACTGGGGAACTCTAGCGTTCTCTCCCACCTTGTTTACAAGCAATTCAATTTTGGATGAAGAATAATAAGGTAAAATGTAATGCTGACACGACAAAAGCACTGATTTTTAGAGCCAACTCTTTATCTAAATACAGTATTTAGCCATGCCAATTGGGGGGGTCCCCTGTCACCAGCCATTTAAAAAATGTGCTCTTTAAGTTTGACAAAGAACTTGCTTTGGAACCCCACGTTAATGCTTTAGTGCTTGCTTCCTCTTTGCAATTGATGGTTTTAAGGAAAAGTTTAAAAGGAATTGTTCAAGTTTGTTCTGCATTAACGGATGCTTGCATCAATTTGAGACTGGACTATGAAAATTCCTTCTATTTAGAAGTTTCTACCAAATTATTGGCTAATCTGCAATTAATTCACAACATTGCGGTAAGACTGGCCTCTGAATTACATATATTCGAGCCTAATACTGAGGCCAGGCGAAGGTTCCACTAGTTACCGGTCGAACAAAGAATCCACGTTAACATGCTATGTACGCTTCATCAAGGATACAGGTGTGCTTACGCCGGAGGGAAAGATTTTTCTGTTTTGGCTTCTCAAAGATTGTATGAGCTTCCAATCTCACGTAGGCCCTTCATGGACCACTTAACTTTCTTGAAACAATTGAAGTCCAATTCGTTTTTGATGAATTGATCGTCCATTTTCCCATGAGTTATAACTGTCTTTTTCTATGTTCAGGGACTGCCCTCTCTGTCTGCTTAATTAGTGGCAAGATACCTTCTAGGTTATATCAATCAATCAATCAACAAGGGAATTGTGAAGCGCGCTACTCACCTGTGAGAGTCTTAAGGCGCTGGGGGGGTGCTGCTCCGGGTGAGCCGAAGAGCTAGATTTTGAGGCTCTTCCTGAAGGTGTGCAGAGTGGGGGCGCGTCTGATGTTGATAGGGAGCTTGTTCCAGGTCTTTGCCGCGATGTAGGAGAAGGCTCTTCCACCCGTACTGGCTCTGCGGATGAGCGGGGTTTCAGCAAGGGCGAGGTCGGCGAATCAGAGGTTTCTCTTGGGTACGTAGGCGATTCTTTCGTTGAGATATTGGGGTCCGGTGTTGTAGATGCATTTGTAGGCGTTGGTGAGTATCTTGAAGGATACTCTCTTCTCGGCGGGGAGCCAGTGGAGGTCTCGCAGGTGTTGGGTGATGTGTTCATGTCGAGGGATGCAGATGACGAGTCTGGCTGAGGTGTTCTGTGTGGTCTGGAGCTTGCGGAGCAGAGGTTTGCTGATTCCGGTGTAGAGGGCATTTCCATAGTCGAGTGTGCTGGTTATGAGTGCCTGGGTGACGGCCTTTCTGGATTCGGGGGAGATCCATTTGAAGGTCTTGCAAAGGATGCAAAGGGTATTGAAGCAGATGGAGGCAAAGGCGTTGATCTGTCGGGTCATGGTGAGGGAAGAGTAGAGTATGATGCCGAGATTCCGGGTGGGGTCCATGGGGATGGGGGGGTGCTGAGGGTGGTGGGCCACCAGGTGTTGTCCCATGCAGAGAGGGAGGGTCCAAGGATGAGGATATCTGTCTTCTTGACTTGAGCTTCAGGCAGCTGCTGCTTATCCAGGATGCAGCGTCCTTCATTCCTTCCTGGAAGCTAAGTCTGGTGGTCCTTGGTGAGGGAGAGGATGAACTGGGTGTCCTCGGTGTAGGATACTATTCTGAGTCCATGCTGACTGATGATGGCGGTGAGGGAGGCCATGTAGATGTTGAAGCGTGTGGGGCTGAGCGACGTCCCTGGGGCACTCCGCAGTTGATCTCTGTGTGTTCAGAGAGGAAGGGCGTGAGTCTGATTCTTTGTGTTCTGCCAGTGAGGAATGAGCAAAACCAGTCGAGGGCAGCATCATGGAGTCTGGTGGTGAGAGTGCAGTGGGAGACGGTGTCGAAGGCTGCAGAGAGGTCAAGCAGGATCAGGGCCGCGGTGTGGCCTTGGTCAAGGAGGGTGGCGATGCCATCTTTGGCAGTGAGTAGGGCGGTCTTTGTGCTGCGGTTGCTGCGGAATCTAGATTGGGAGAGGTCGAGGATAGAGTTCTCGTTGATGAAGTTTGTTAGTTGGGCCTTGACGATCTTCTCGGTCACTTTGGCTGTGAAAGGGGGGAGAGAGAAGGGTCAGTAGTTCTTGAGGTCCGTCGGATCAGCTGAGGGCTTCCTGAGGAGGGTCTTGACTTCCACGCGTTTCCAGTTGCCGGGAATGTGCATGCTTCAAAGGTGGTGTTAAAGGTGCTTCGTAACTTTGGTGCTATGGCGGCAGCTGCAGCTCTGTGGAAGAAGTGCGGATAGAAGGGGCCTGTGGGTCCCCTGAGTGAATGCCTTTCATGGTCGATGCAGTGTCTTCGGTGGTGACTGGAGTCCAGGAGGAGATGGTAGGCTGACTGTCGTTGCTGAAGGGAGGAATGGGTTTGGTGTCAAGAGTCTGTTCGTTGAAGTTGTCGTAGAGGGATCTTATTTTCAGGTAGTAGTAGGACCCTAGTTTGTTGCGGAGGTCCTGGGAGGGTGGGATGTCTGTGGCTTAGCTGGGGGGCTTGGTGAATTCCTGAATGATGCTGAAGAGTTCCTTGGAGTTGCTGGCTTTGGTGTGGATTTTGTTTTGGATAAAGATCCTTTTGGTGGATCTGATGAGTTTGTGGTATTCAGTCATGGCGTTCTTGTAGGTGGTACAATCTACAGAGGTTTTGCTGTTTCTCCATAGCTTCTCGAGACCTCTGCAGGTGCGTCTGGATTCTTGGAGGTTGGCGGTGAACCAGGTAGCCTTCCTGGGGCACTGTCTGTCAGGGTTGCAGAGGGGGCGAGCTTGTCTGTGCAGGTGGTGATCCATCTGTGAAGTTCTTTGGCTGTGGAGTTGGCATCGGACAAGGTGAGGGGGGATCGTGGATGAGGGTGGAGTGGAGGTGCTCCTCGGTGACCTTGCTTCAGTTCCTTCGCGGAGGGCATGGTGTAGGTTTGAGGGCAGTTGCTTTGTTGACAGAGAAGTGTACACAGTGGTGGTCCATCCAGGGGAATTGCATGGTGTGGCTGAAGTGGATGTTGTTGCCTCCTGCGAAGATGGGGTTGAGGGTGTGTCCTGCCTTGTGGGTGGGGGTGGTGACGAGCTGTTACAGTCCGAGGTTGGCGAGGTTGTCCAGGAGGGTGGCAGAGGTGGGGTCGCTGAGGTTGTCGACGTGGCAGTTGAGGTCTCCGTTGACTATGTAGTCCATGGAGGCAATGGCGTGGGGCACAATGAGGTTGGCGATGGTAGTGGTGAACACAGTTCAAGATCCCGGGGGGGTCTGTAGACGAGGGTGCCACGTAAGGTCGTTCTGGGGCTGGTCTGGATCCCGAAATGGAGGTGTTCGGTCATGGACGGGGAGTCGCTCGTGCTGGAGGTGGTGAGGAGTTGGAGGGAGCTCTTGTGCGCGATGGCGAGTCCTCCTCCTGGGCAGTTGGGACGGTCCTTCCTCTGGACCTTGTATCGGTCGGGGATGGCGGTGACGATGTCGGGGGTGAGGTTGGGTATGTCTAGGTTTCCGTGAAAAAGGCGACGTCTGACGAGAGGGTGTTAAGGACATCCCAGACCTCTACAGCGTGTCTGTGCAGGTAGCGCACGTTGAGGAGGATGCACCTCAGGGCTTGGGGGTGCTGGCATCCGGCGTGAGGGCGGCGGCCATGGGGGTGCGGAGGATGGTGAAGGTCTGCCAGCAATGTCGGCAGGAGAACTGGCTGTGGGTGGTGTTTGGGGTAGACAGCTGGCAGTTATTGTTCTTTATGGGGTTGAGTGAGCGGAGGTCAGCTGAGTCGTAGCAGTGGGCGGTCAAAGAGCCAGGGTCCCTGGTGCTGGTCGTGGTCGGGTCACAGACGGGCACCGACTGGCTTGCCTTTGGTGCGCAGCAGCCGCCATTAAATAGGGAAGGGGAGAGGGAAGCTCAGCTGGGAGGTGGGAGCGGGAACCGGCAGGGGCCGTGGGGACAGCAGCGGCGGGACAGGGCAGTGAAATGGGCACGGAGGATACAAACAACGGCACAGGTACAAGCAAAAAATGAAAACAGGCAAAATAAACAGAAAGACAGAAAATACCAATTACAAAGGCACAATAACAAAAAGACAGACGAAAGACAATAACGGGCACAAACACAAAGAAAGACAACAGCGGACCAGCAGAAGAGCAAGGCTCTAGCACTGGACCACCATGGATGAGGCGCGGGAAGGAGCCTGTGGGTGAAGGAGGGCCTCGAACACCTACCTTCTCAGAGAGGTGAAGGGGGCAGCGGCACAACAGTGGAGCTGCTGGGGCAGAGAGCAGAGTCCCTGACCAGGAGGTCAAAGGTCTTGCACTTCAAGTGGATAAATATGTGTTTCATTCATTCATTAATCCTATATATTTGCTCTACTATCATCAACATTATCTTCAAGGAGTTTACGATGAGACATTTAGTACTGAAAATTTTAAGCCTGGGCCAATGGAATATAATGTGGGGTACACCCGTTTCAGAAACACTCATGAAATCAGTAAGATTTAAAAACAAATGAAAAGAAGTGATTTTGTAATCAGCGGCGTAGCGTAGATTGCAAGCGTCCGGGGCTACACAAGTATCCATCCACTTTTCTTTTAAAATTTTGCTCCCCAAAGAATGTCCCTAAGAATTTTGTACCCGGGGCAACCACCCCTTTGGCCTCGTCCACGCTAAGCCACTGGTTAGAATGCATCCTTTGTTGATGCCAGCATTACTTGGAATGACTGCGTCGTTTGCAACCCTGGTCCATCACAAACCAGGGCAAAATTCTCTTGGTGTAAACATTTATTAAGGTCACCATAGCCAGATTATTTTTAATGACCACCATTTCATCCTGGAGTGGTTCCATCATCTGAGACACTTGTCTCTTCTGGATTCATTCTGTTGGTTTCAGATATACAAGCTCTTGGTGCTGTGTTTAGCAATAACTTAAGATTTAAAAGTACCTGCTGCTTGTGTGCCCAGTTTTCAGGCAGCAATAAAATGTGAAGATAACATTTGTGATTAATGTTCCTGTTAGAAAGAGAGATCGGAGTTTTATCTAGTGGCAGTTTTCACTCGCCCTAAAGTAAGGCAGGGGGTTAATATGCCTGCTGCGAAGAACTGATCTGTATTTTATGTGGATAGCTGAGTGGATTAGTAAAACCAGCCTTTACCAACGCTTACAAACAAATGACATGTATGTGAGAGAGGGGCTATGGAGAGATGAGAGTCAACTTTCCAGGTGGTACTGAGGAAAGTAGAGTTGGCACCAACACTAAAGCCGGCTCTGGTTATTAATATTAATGGGACTAGATTCTGTGAAGCCAACAGATTGGTAATTTTTGCACTGTGAGAGATGCACATGTTCGTTGGAGCAATAAACATATTCTCAGGTCGCAAAACAGTCACATTGAAAAACTACTTGGCAACCTGAGATTGATACATCAGGTCCCTTATTGCTTAACACATAGATAATCTAAGGTGCGTCTGACAAGATGAGAATATGTGTCTTTTGGTGGCTATATGGGGGTACTCGTTGACTATATTTTTTTGATAGCAAGGCATCACACATGTTTATATATGATTAGCCACTAACAGATTTTTATCTGCTTCATTAACGTTTTAAATAGTTATTAATTCTGCAGTTATTACAGGTTGATTTAACATTCATTAATAATATTCACTAAAGTTATAAACAATATTAATATAGTAAATACATCACTCCCACCTATACCTTTATGATTAATGTGTAAGCAGTAGTATCTCTTTTGACACGACAAGTCAAAGACCATGTGATGACGCATGTGATGCAGTGGGGGGGGTCAATAATCGTATGTGAGTGTGATTAAGAGCATCACAGTGCCAGGGTTCAGATATTATGGACCAAAGGGCCATATGTACAAAGCATTTTTATAGTCAAACTGCAAAAATGCTTTTACATATGTTCAAAGCAAAAATTGCGATTTGGTAACATGTTTCCTAATAGTAATTTGTGTTTGCGAACTGGTATTTGCAAGGGGCGCGTTTTGGGCATTCCTTTCAAATACCGAATCTGAATGGGATGTATTAATGTTTTGCGACTGAATTCCAGACCCCAAAAATGTAGGGCCATATTTATGAGCCTACTTGTATCGCTCTTGCACCACGCAACATGATATAAGAGTGATGAAACAAAAAAATTTGATTCATGAAGCCAAGCAGGGCCCCTTTGCGTGGCCCTGAGTGGCTTCATAAATCTGGATTAATACAGCGTAAATTGCTGCGTAGCGTTACTCTACCCTGGGAATCCGTTCCAGGTGCGTTTCGAGGGTGTTCCCACAAAACTCCCATGGTTTTGACGCATTCCCATATTTGGAGGGTGTTGTTGGAATTTGTGGGGACACAGACACAGTTAGGATTCTAGGATTTTAAGAAAGGCGATAGGTACACCCTGTTAGTACTGCAGAGATGTCGCGTACTATGAATATCCTCACTAATTAAGGAGGTGGGAGCTGTTTGAAAGACCCTATCAGACAAGGGGCAGGTTTTGTTGATAAAAGTAATGTGAGTGGGGGGCAACCTGCGCCCTATTTTGTTTCCCTCTGTGCTCCTGTTGTGTAATGGCATTCCCATATTTACCAAAAATGGTAGACTTGGGAATGGGCCAAAAGAATACGTCTTCTCATGAGAGGCGTAACAAGGATAAATATCTTTATTTCTCCTCGTTACTTCCTCTTTCTATATGTACTGCATTCTGCAACACACAAAGAAAGAGGAAAATACCTTTCAGGTTTGTTTTTGTCCAGGAAGGTGCCCCTTCCTGTACAAAAACAAATCTCCAGGCAATGCAGGCAACCTTGCACCATGGCGCAAGGGTGGCTGAATTGGCGCTTGGCAGACCATTGTGCACCGGCGCAGTGGTAAAGGACAGGAATGCACCATATTCCAATAAATACGGTGCATTCCTGCCTTTTCCCTGTATCGCAGCACAGAAAGGTGACTTGCTAAGCTGTGTTGTGTTCCAATCCCATAAATATGCCCCTAATACTTTACTGACTCCTTGAAGGAGGTGGTAGCCTATTCCCTCTAAAAAAATGATACTTCGAATTTTTTTTTTCCAGCAGACCATCATCCCTCTGATGGCTATCATTCCGAATGGTTTGCAAACTGCGACCTACTTCGTTAATATACAAGAGGTAGGTCTACTTGCGCCCAATTAGGAATCACTATCTAATATTTGTATGTTTTCTTATATTAGGAATTGTGGTTTCTTCAATACAATTTGGTAAGAATCGTAATTCAGTTCCTGAATTGTGTACATGTGGCCCTCAGATTCTCTGATTCCAGCCAGTAATTGCACTCATGCAATTATGAGTTGAACTCCCTATCATTGGGAAAAACCATGTACACTGGGCTCTTTTCCATACTGTTAGCCCTGATTCTGGGGACTTATCTACTCACACTTACCACCACCTCTGGGCAAGTGGTAAATGCGAGCGGAAGCCCAATGTGGGTGATGGGATGGCGGCATGGGGTCAGAGCAGACTCTTCCGTCGTTTGGGGGTGAGTTCCATGCTCCGCCTGTGGAGAAGGAAGGCGTTAGCCGAGGGCTGGTCAATGTCTGCGCCTGCAGCTCCTGCCCACGAGTTTCTGGAGGTTTTACTGAACGTGTTTCCAAATACGGGAAAACCAGGCTTGGTGTTCCCACACCTGGTAGTTTCACCAGTATGAACTCTAAGGCACATAGAAAGGTACCAGATTGGTGTCCCACATAGGATGCTGCTCTGACCAACTCGTGATCAGCCTTAAGAGTTACATTTTCTTGTAGGGCGAGTGCTGTATCAGAGATTTCATCTTGGCACTCTGAGAAGAAAGGCTGCAGCAGGCAGGCATTAATTAGCATGAGTAAGGTTCTGTTTCTGAGTCTGGCACCCTCCCAAAGTACCAACTTGTGCATACAGCCAGAGGGTGTTAACCAGCAAGGCACAGCTTGCACTTCACAAATTCTCTCCCTTTCTCTTTCTGATCCATCACCCCTCCTTCCCCAAGCTTTGTTATTGCACTTACAGATATTTCCACTCTACTGTTTTCTCAGTACGATGGATGAGGGAACCCCAGGCATGTTGATAATGCAATTTTGTTACCCTGCCAACCATAGGTGGCCTAACCTACTCTTCCCACGGGAATTTCCTTGGAAACAAGCTACCAGCCAACAGTCAGCGCAGGGCTCTCAGCGGAAGCTCTCAGAATGGTTCGTGGAACAGCATGTGCTGTGCTTGGATCTTACCACGCCCTTGTGCCGACTCGTCAGTTGGAACACAGCATAACTTGTGCTCATCAAACCCGCGCGCCCGCTTGCCCTCCATGGAGTCAGTGAGACACAACCTAGATTCTTTCATGGGACATGGTGACTTTTGTAGGTTTTGCTTCCTACCCATTTGCCCGTATTCCCTGCCTTACCAAGGGTAAGTTTGTCCCATAAGCTAAGAGTTATTTCAACCATGGCTGACTTTGTCAATTATGTATTCCTGGACCATCTAAGGCTTGTTTCACTCTGGAAAATCCCAGTTACTTGACATGTAAACATCCCTTCAAGATGGGGGCAAATTTGCTAAACTTTGACGAAACACAACAAGGGAAGTTGCTGAGCTTTGTTGCATCAAAGGGAGAAAGCAGAAATATGGTATCGCTACACAGAAAAAGGTGCAGTCATGCTGTCTCAGAACTCTGGCACACTTCTCGCTGGCTAGCGCCAACGCCGGAATTCTTGCGCCAAGGACACAAGGGTGTCTGCGTTGGGGTCAGAATAGTTTTTATGTAGGAAAGGATACCTTCTTCCACAAAAAAACTATCCTTTAAGGCTTATTCCTCTAGTATGTGTGTTTTCAGAATGCAGCACACATGAAAAGAGGAAATAACGAGAAGAAATAAAGATTTTTCTCCTTGTTACACCAGTCTCCGTTTTGGCAGAATCCCATGTTTAAAGGCTTTAGAAAGTATGGGTTTGCATCGAAATACATAGGTTTGATGCACGGGAAAGCCTATGTTCCACCCATGGATTGTCTAAACGGTTCACGGTAAGGCAAGGCACGCTATGCACTACATTGTGTTACCGGGGCCTCATTTATGAAAAGTGACGCATCGCTGCGTGAAAACAACGATGCGTCACGTTTCACTGCGCTCTCCCTGCGACACTAATGATGCGTCATATCTACAGTATGACGCATCATGTCGCAAGGAGTTACAGATACGTCAGTATTTCTGACGTATCTGTAGGCGAAAAAGTGACGCATTGCTGGAGTGTGTCACAAAAGTGACGCAACTCCAGCAATGTGTACTTTCACATGGGCATGTCCCATGTTGTTAGTGCCTGCGTCAGTCTTACGCCTGCCATGAGGCAGGAGTAAGATTTTGACACAATAGCGTCCAAGAAATGGCGCAGTGAAATCTTATAGATTTCACTGCGTCACTTCTATGACGCTTTCTTGCGTTAAAACGCCCCCCTTGCATTCATTATACCTGGGGCAGGTATAATGTGGCGCAGGGGTTTACAAAGTGACGCATCTACCTAGATGCGTCACTTTGTAAATATGACTCAACAAGGTACATCTTTTACTCCGCTGGTGCGTCACAACAAGTGACGCACCAGCGGCGTGAAAGTGACGCAAGGGCTCATAAATGAGCTCCCAGGTTTTTTTATATTTATTTTTACAAAGTCATGCAAATCAGGTTTGGTAAATCCCTAAATAGATTTTGCGTCGGGGTTGTGTCCCTTTTTTGGCACAGGCTCGACGCACAATCTTAGTGATTCTGGGACTTGATACCGTTTGGTGGTATACGTTTTGTGTTCGTTGAACCATATTCAGACGAGTCTCCATTCCAATAGCACAATTAAAGGCGCAATAAAGTGTTGACAATTCCCTCTGCTGACACCAAATCATATGGAGGAGCCAAATACCAAACAGATACATAAAATAGCAAAATTCTAAGCCCGAGGAGATTTATCGTACACAGTGAGAGAGACCTCTATCATGGCTTCTTCAGACATTTGTTTACTGATAGGAGTCTCCACCACCAAAGTAGTGCCACAAGGCCAAAGTAATGCTCAGTGTCTTCAATACAGAGGAAATTAATCAGACTCTACAGACAGCTGTGCCATCTTAAGGATTTTTGGGGCCCAGACAAGGCATATTGCGAGACCCCTCCCCCATTCGAAACAACTATCTATGTATTACCATTTCCAGCTAATTTAATCCCTTGTGATCACAAACAATATTAAATTACATGTAAACCTTGCAGACATGGGTGTTTGCAAGAACAGCCAATAGCTCATGCTGTCCACTTGCCAAATAGTACAAAAAAGATGTGAACAAGCATTGATAAAGCCTTTGCTTTTTTTTAGCTCGGACCAAGAGTTCTTGTCTTGCAACAACAATATTTTTTGTGTGAAATTGAGTCTCCAACCAGCCTCTTCTCTCAACAGAAGAAACGATACAGAAAGGGTGACTTGATGGATGTTTAGTAGACTAGCACATAATATTTTAGAATAAAACACAAGCACATAGCACTTCTCTCTGCAACAGGGAAAAATCAAAATACTGCTCCGAGAATTTTCACATTTCCATTGGGTCATTCCTGATAAATTTCCCCTTAATTCTCTTCTCCTGCATTGTACCTTGTCCCACCTCTCCTCTTTCCATGCTAGACAGCGACTTTCAACTCTGCTGAGGAAGAAACATTGGATGAGGCGGAAGAGGATAAGGACAAAGAGGGAAAGAAAACAGTATAGTGACAAGGGTGAAAAGGAGGTTGAAATAGAAATGAAGATGTAGATAGAGAAAGAGAGCAGAGAGATAGATACATGGCTCCGCTCGCCCGCATCGTCCAAACCCACGGACTCAACATTGTTTCATACGCAGACGACACCCAACTCATCCTCTCCCTATCAAACTAACCCAACACAGCCAAACACAACTTTCAAGAAGCCATGGAAGCAGTCGACAAATGGATGAAGAGCAGCTGTCTACAACTCAACACGGACAAATCAGAAGTACTCATCATGGGCCCAAACCCCGGCGCCTGGAACGACACCTGGTGGCACCTCGGAATCATCCTGGACTCCAAACTCAAAATGGACCGCCAGATCAACTTCGTTGCATCCTCCTGCTTCCTCACCCTCTGCCTTCTACGCAAGATCTTCAAATGGATCCCCCTCAAACACAGAAAGACCGTCACACATGCCCTCGTCACCAGCAGACTTGACTACGGCAATGCACTCTACACCGGAATCCACAAAAACCTCACACGCACACTTCAAAACATCCAGAACAACGCCGCCAGACTAATCCTCAATCTGTCACGACACTTCCACATCACCCAGCACATGTGCACACTACACTGGCTCCCCATAGAGGTAAGAATCACCTTCAAGATTCTCACCCACGCACACAAAGCCCTCCACAACACCAGACCAGCATACCTGAATAGCCGACTCACATTCCCTCACCCCAAAGGACCCTACGATCAGCCCAGCTCTCCCATGCTGTGGTCCCTTCACCAAGAAGTCCAGATCGGGAGGCTGCTCCTTCTCCTTCCTCTCGGCCAGAGCCTGGAACGCCCTCCCGCTCCACCTCAGACAAACAACATCACTTCCCAACTTCACGAGGGACCTCAAAACATGGCTCTTCGATAGACCTCCTCCTTGATGGACAGGACCCTGCACCTCCCCCCCTCCCCAGCGCACTGAAACCCTTACGGTGAGTAGTCACGGTCAACAAACCCATGATTGACTGATGGGTTGAGAAAGCTGGATAAGGACATTTAGGAAGAGGAGCTGGGTTTACCAAGGAGTGAGGGAGAAAGGGAAGGGAGGTGGGAAGAGAAGTGAGACAGAGCTAGGTATAGGCTGTGAGAGGTACAAGTAGAAAAATAAAGAGCTGAGGTAGTGAGAGACGTATAAGGAGAGCTACAAGGTAGAGAGAACGTAGTGAGGTGAAGAGGGACAAAATGAGAGGAGGGGGAGCTGTAAAGAGTTCAGTGTTCCTGTGTGTGACATTGCAATGCCTAATGTATCATTGCAGAAAAATCATTTACATCCATGTGATGAAAGGAAATACATTAATTACACCTTTTTATAAAAACAGCCTCAAAACAGATCCAACTCTCTGGATGTGCTTCGGCTAGTGCACTAACCTACCTACCAATTCCAACAGAAGGGCCCTGCCAATGTTTGTGGCGCCAGAAAAATACAATATATAATACATGCAAAAGCAAAATGTAAATTTAATTTGGAATCATTCATACTCGGTTGCGGAAGCCATTTTCGGGCAAAAACAAATTGAAAGCGTGTCTCGGTTTGCATTGTTGTTAGCGTGGTACTTACTCCCAGGCCTGACCAGTCTGTAAAGGAATGTTTTCTCGTCATCACAACATACAGAGAGCGCCAGTTTCAAGAGTAACCCCAGAATTTGTAAAGTGGGGCTCGGCAGTTCTGACATAAAAGAAAAAGTAATGATAAAAAGTTAAACTTGCAGGTATTCCATACCTCTTCACCCCAAGAACATTTTCAAATAGTAGATGAAAGTGGCGATACAGAACATAAAGTTTTGTGCTCTGTAGTGTCCTTGCACGCACAGAGACATAGACACAGGGTATTATGTGGGAGCTTGTTTATTGCACGTCCTTCTTCATCTTAGGTCATCGGCTAACTGCCGTCCCGAGTCCCTGGCTCCTCCCTATCCGCATGCCCTCGTTCTCCCTTGGGCAGGTCCTAGTGCCCCGTGTGTGTGCACCCATCATTACATCTCCCCCTCTGTAAATAAAAACAAAACACAGCAACGTATCAACACCCTTTGCTTTCACGTCGCTGAAGATCGCCACTTAAAATTCTTCAATGAGGCGAGATGGTTTTCTAATGGCCCGTCTGGGGCGCGACTGAGGATCAGGGATATCTTGCTCGTGCTCATCAGGAGTTCCCATCAATACCTGACTGCTGCTAAGCTGTGTCTCATGTTCATTGTTCTCGACTAGTGATTCAGTCAATAGTTCTTTTACGCTAGGGCTGCACTTCTTAAAGTGTGTCACATTCCTGGTGACTCGTCTTCCGTCTGTTTCCACGGTGATCATAGTTCCTTTCTGTCTCACAACTTTCAACGGAGTCTCATGACATTTGCAGTCAGTCTTTCTGTGCTGCTCTTGCCGCGCCAACACACAGTCTCCTTCCCGAATTTCAACATGAGAGGCATGTCGACGTTCATCCGCATATCCCTTCATTTTTTCTTTCTTCAGCCTGTCCACGGCCGCAATTTCCTCATGGTCAGAATCCGGAGACGGTTCACTCACCGGGACATTCATCATGGGCAGTCTGGTGCGCACTGAACGGCCTAGCATGAGGGTGGCCAGACATTTGCCCGTGGTGGAGTGGGGTGTGTTTCAGTAGGCACGTACTACTTCATTGAGCGCTGTCTGGATGCTCTTTCGAGTGAGTTCCGCCTGCTGAATGGCTTTCTTGACTGTGGCCATGAAGCGTTCGACCATTCCATTCACCTGTGGCCAGAGTGGTGTTATTTTCCGGTGTTTAAAGTTTAGGTGTTGAGCAAATTCTGAGAATTCATGGCTGTTGAATGGGGGCCCATTATCAGATTTTACCACTTGAGTAATGCCCCACGCAGCGAAGACTTCATCTAGAATTGGTATGTCGCTGGAGGCTTTGGTGGATGTGCACAGTTGTGCAATGGAGAATCTGGAATATTCGTCCATGATGACCAGGACATATTGTCCCGACTTGAACGGCCCAAAGAAATCAATGGCAATGTGTTGCCAGACGCCATCCGGCAGCGGAGACATTTGCAGCGGTGCAGGGGGATCTGGACGGCTCACTAGCTGACACTGTGAGCAGTCCTTCAACGTTGTTTCCACCATTAGATCCAGTGTCGGAACCCAGACCCGCTCTCGGAGCACTATGGCTACTATGCCCCTGTGTCCTTCATGTGCTAAGGTGATGACCCTTTGTCTTAGCTGTCTTGGAATCACAATTCGAGTGTCTCTTAGGATGAGACCATTTGTCGCTATTGACAGTTCATCGTGGACGTGTTTGGATGCGGACATCTCTTGGTCATCTTGTCCCTTAGTTTCTGAATGTCTCCAGCTATTGGTCTGTATGCGGCGTTTTACTTCCTGCAGGGTGACGTCTGACTGAGTTGCCTCACAGATGGCTTCCAGCAGAACCGCAGGGCGTCTGGCCTGATCGACCACGAAATGGATATATTCGTCCGCAATCGACCGTTTGAATTTGCTGGTTCGGGTGGGGTGTCTGGATATGTAGTCGGCAGGGTTTGCAGCTTTCCCTGGCTTGTGTACAATGGTGTACGTGTATTCTTGTAACCTGAGGCCCCATCTCTTTATTCTTGGCGGCATTTTGGCTCGAGGGTTTCCGAAAATTGTGATCAGAGCTTGATGGTCAGTGACCAGGGTGAAATGCTTTCCGAAGATAAAAATGTGGAAATGTTCACAGGCTCAGACGACAGCTAGACTTTCCTTTTCTGGCTGGGAGTATGCCCTCTCCGTGTCTGTGAGACTCCTGCTGGCATACGCTACGATGTGACGTTGATCTTCATCTCTGTCATACTGTGCTAGAATGGCCCCTAGCCCCACAGGGCTGGCATCCACAGTTATTTCTGTCTTCTTTTTTGGGTTGAAGTAGGCCATGTTTTCAGCAGACTCCACAGCTTCCTTGATATCTCTGAAAGCACGTTCACATTGAGTGGACCACTGAAATGGCTGCCCCTGTTTGGTGATAGTTCTCAGGGGGTGACTTATTGTGGCGTAGTCTTCTATGTACCTGGAGCAGTAGCTGGCCATGCCCAGGAACGAGCGCACATCTCCCGCATCACCTGGGCTCGGTGTGTCATTTAGCGCTGCTACCTTTTTGGGGTCCGATTTCATGCCATTTCCAGAGTAAACGTGGCCGAAGAATTTCAGCGTTGGCTTATGAAATTCACACTTGTCTTGATTGAGCGTGAGGTTGGCTTCCGTCAGGGCATGGCAGACCCGATCTAGCGCAGTGTCATGTTCTTGAGCCGTGGCTCCATACACCAGGATGTCGTCACTATAGTTCAGTACATGGGGAACATGATAGATTGTTCTCCTGATTGCTTCCTGAAAAATTTCCGCAGCTGAGGACACCCCAAAACTGAGTCTTTTGTACCTAAACAGCCCTAGATGTGTTGAGAATGTTGTGATGTATCGGGACCGCTCATGCAACTCCAGCTGGTGGTACCCTTTGTTAAGGTCTAATTTTGAAAATATTTTGGCTCCATTGAGTGACGCGATTATGTCACTGATGTGGGGGCCTGGGTGCCTCTCCCTCTCTATCGCGGTGTTAGGCGCTCTCATGTCTACACATGGATGGACTCGGTCCGTCTCTCCTTTCTTTGGAACCACTACAACTGGGGAAACTCAGGGTGTTGGTCCATCAGATCTCTCTATGATGTCAGCCTTGAGTAAGTCTTGGAGCTCCTTCTCCACGGCCTCCTGTAGATGAAATGGGATTTTCCAATGATGTTGTGCCACTGGTGTGATTTGCTCGTTGATGTGGAGTCTAATTTGGCAGTTTTTCATCTTCCCGAGACCTTGGAAAAGCTTAGGGAACTTCTGAGTAATGTCTGGTTTGTCATCCACTTTGTATAGTATGTCCACCAGCCTTAGTCGTTCTGCGATGGGCAGGCTCAGTAAGCAGTCCGCCGCAGGCCCATCAATGACGTGGATGTAGGCTTGGATGGTGCGATCTTGATATGATAGATCGGTCGCAAACTTCCCAAGACAGTGGAGTGTTTTTTTTTACATCCACGTATATACTCGCACGTGGGCGTTGATCAATTTGGGAGGCGTCTTCATTCTTTGATATTCCGCTACAGGTAAATAGTTTAGCGACGCCCCACTGTCCATCACAAACTTGGCGTGGTGGGAACCAATTCTGATGTCTAGCCGTGGATATTCCTTTAGACGATCAGGATCCGCTACAAAACATATGTATTCGTCGCGGTCCTGTGAGACAGGTGATAGGGATCTTGACCCTCTTGATGACGACCGTCGAGATCGATGTGTTCGGCAGGAGTGACAGCTGGATTGTGACGACCCAGTGGATGAGTCTCGTCTATCCTGTACTGCTCTGACATGGTGACGGCTGCTTGAGGGACGATATTGTCTGGTAGGCTCTCGTTGATCATCCTTGTGGGAAGTCCCACACATGCTTTCGAAATGGTTGTCTCTACCACACTTCCGGCATCGTTGACCTAGTGCTGGGCATGTGTCTGCATGTGGGAAATCGTAGCCGCATCTGTAGCACTTTAGTTGTCGTTCTGATCTTTTCTTGGTGCGACTTGTGCTTCTGCGTCGACGACTTGAAGGGTGGTACTGCTTTTTGGATCTGGAGGAGCGCACTTGTGGTGGGGACCCTCCATGCACTTGTCGAGACTGCATTCTGTACGCCTGTTCACGTTTCTCGCTTCTCCCGGCCTCCATCTTTTTCGCATGCTCGTCGGCTTGATCATCGACTCTTGTCATTTCCTCAATCTCATCTAGCGGGTAGCTTTTCTTGAGCAGTTTGCGTCTCAAGGGCTCTGACAGACAGCCTTCTATAATTCTCAATCGGAGGGCATCCTCCGTGGGAAAATTATCAAAATCACAATATCTTGCTAAGCGTTTCAGACGTGTGATGAATACGCTCATTTGCTCACCTTTCTCTTGGGATGCCAGGTTAAATGTATATCGCTCATAGTCGACATTCTTTTTGTGCAAGAATTTGCAGTTGAGTACTTCACAGACATTAGCGTATGATGCAGCGGACTCAGTGGGCAACTCTTTTATGATCTGTCCAACTTCTTTGCCTACAAGGTTCCTGAGAGCGATCAATTGCTGTCCAGCATCAGTTACATGGGACCCTTTCATGAAGTCCGTGAAATCTTCTAGCCATTCTTGCCACCGTAGGCCCGTACCCCCACCAGCTTCAAGAGTGAGGGGCTCCGGAAGGCGCAGGAACGATACTCCCAACACACCCATGGAACCGTGGTCAGGCATCGCGCTGTCCCGTTAATCCGACACGTACTGACAAAAGTCCTTTCTGTCGGTACTTTGATTGGATTTGCCAATGCTTGTTTATTTTCTTCTTGCACTCACCAGTGCTTGTTTACTTGTTTCCTTGCACTCGCCAGTGCTTGTTTACTTTTCTTTACACACGCCAATGCTTGTTACTTATTTTTATTTCACTTGCCAATGCTTGTTTATTTGCTTCTTGCACTCACCAGTGCTTTTTGACTTGTTTCCTTGCACTCGCCAGTGCTTGTTTACTTTTCTTTACACACGCCAATGCTTGTTACTTATTTTCATTTCACTCACCAATGCTTGTTTATTTGCTTCTTGCACTCACCAGTGCTTGTTTACTTGTTTCCTTGCACTCGCCAGTGCTTGTTTACTTTTCCTTACACACGCCAATGCTTGTTACTTATTTTCATTTCACTCGCCAATGCTTGTTTATTTGCTTCTTGCACTCACCAGTGCTTGTTGACTTGTTTCTTACATTCGCCAATGCTTGTTTCTTTTGGGCACCGTGTATTTACCAGTGCTTGATGGCTTTCTGGCTCTCTGCCTGACTCCAAGATGGCCGCCGAAGATCCCTGACAAGGGATTGGACGACCCGCCTGACTTTAAGATGGCCGCCGCGAGAATCTCATGTACAACGAGATTTGGCCTTCTGCAACCGGAGACACGATGCTTTCACGGCAGCTCCCTCTCCCCGATCGTCGGTGCCAGCCAACACTCACCCTCTCAGACAGGGGTCGTAGCGGGAGCACAAGGTGAGGCAGCCTTCATTAGTTATTGCACCGCCGGGATGGGCTCACGGCGAGCAGGCAGATTTCGCACTCTAACCCCCAGGACGTGCCACACTCACACGCGGTGCAGCGGGGTGAGCTCCGGGCAAGTGAACACACCTAACACACCTCCGGACAGCTGGGGTGGGCTCCCAGCGCGCGAGGACGCTCGCACCGTGACTCCGCTACCACGCGGTCACCGGCCCACAACGCTGGATGTGCAATCCAGGGACGTGCGCCGACAGAGTTAGCCGTCCTCCTCACGCCACAGGTTGCAATCCCATCCTCGTCGCCAGATGTAGTGTCCTTGCACGCACAGAGACACGGACACAGGGTATTATGTGGGAGCTTGTTTATTGCACGTCCTTCTTCATCTTAGGTCATCGGCTAACTGCTGTCCCCAGTCCCTGGCTCCTCCCTATCTGCCTGCCCTCGTTCTCCCTCGGGCCGGTCCTAGTGCCCCGTGTGTGTGTACCCATCATTACATGCTCCATACAGTTGCATGGGTCACACTGACCCACAGACTCTGGCGTTAGATGCAGAACTATCTCTCAGGAAGCAGAGACCATATAGGCTCCAGCAATACAACTGAGCTATAGCTCAGATCACAAAGAATTTATAGACTCAAGGATAGCGCACACCACAGCTTTCCCCCACAACTGACATATCTTAAGAATTACACCTCAGAGCTTTCCAATCTGGTATTTGAAGTCCTGGCTTTCTAGTGCTGATAAATAGAACAAGTATCAGAATACAAAGAAAAATGTAATGCTTGAGAGCAGCTTGCTATGAGGGCCAGAATCAGCAGATGGTGCTTTATGCCTTTCATGAGGTATGAAAGGCATTGTATAAATACCAATATAGTACAGTACAGCGTGACTCAATGTGGCGGATCACCAGATGTGATAGTGAAAACGTTAGCGTTAGTCAAAGAAAGCCATTAGGAAATTAAGAACCTTTTAGAGCCCGGTACGAAAGCACATTCAAACTATATTTTGATGCCCAGGTATAGAATCAACTTATCCCTCCATATTATGAGATAGTCAATCAATCAGGAACTTCTAGAGCGCGACTACTCACCCGTGAAGGCCCAAGAACTGGGGGGGAGGGGGTGATGCTGGTCCCTCTAGGTGGGGGATCATCTAGTGAGCCAGGTCTTGAGGTCCTTCTTCAATTTTGTCAACGACGCTGATTGTCTGAGGTGGAGGAGCAGGATGTTCCAAGTCTTGGTGGCGAGGTAGGAGAAAGATCTTCCTCTGGTTCTAGACTTGTTAATCCTGGGGACAGAGGCTAGGGCGAGTTGGGCGGAAGGGAGTTGTGTGGCAGGTATGTGGAACGTGAGTTGGTTCAGGTATGCCGGCCCGTCATCGTGGAGAACTTTGTAGGAATGTGTGAGGAGCTTGAAGGTGATTCTCTAGCTGGTTGGGAGTCAGTGGAATTGTCGGAGGTGTTGAGGGTTGTGGCTGTAGATGTCAATGACCAGTCTGGCTGTGGCGGTTTGGATGTTCTGTAGTTTCTTGAGCTGTTTCTGGGTGACGCCGGCAAAGAGTGCATTGTCATAGTAGAGTAAGCTAGTGATAAGTGTGAGGGTGACCATCTTTCTGGATTCTGTGGGGATCCATCGGAATATCTTTCGGAGCAGGTGAAGCGCATGGAAGGAGGCTGAGGAAACTGCGCTGATTTGGTGGTTCATTGTGAGCGATGAAGCCAGAATGATGCCAAGGTTGCGTGCATGGTCCGTTGGGGTGGGGGGGGATCCCTGAGCAGCAGGCCAACAGGAGTCATCCCAGGCTGAAGGGGCAGGTTCCAGGTTGAGTACTTCGGTCTTGTCCGAGTTGAGCTTGAGGCAGCTGTCTTTCATCCAGGTAGCAATAGTCTTTATTCCGCTGTAGTAGTTGGTTGTGGGTTCGTTGGTGAAGGAGAGAATCAGCTGGGTGTCATCAAAGTAGGACACTATGTTGAGTCAGTGGCTTGTAATGATGGCTGTGAGGGGCACCATGCAGAAGTTGAAGAGGGTGGGTCTCAGGGAGGAACCCTGGGGCACTCCGTAGCTGATCTATGTGGGTTCTGAGAGGAACAGGGGTAGAATAGCTTGCTGTGTTCGGCCGCTGAGAAATGACTGGCTCCAGTCCACTACCTTGTCCTGGATGCTGGGCCGTGGAGTCTCGAAATTAGGGTGAGGTGGGAGACGGTGTTGAAGGCAGCCGAGAGGTCCAGTAGGATGAGGGCCAAAGTCTCACCCGGCCACGGAGGGTGCGGATGTCGTCAGTGGCAGAGAGGAGTGCGGTCTCCATGCTGTGGTTGCTTCGGAAGACAGATTGGGAGGTGTCCAGGACGTGGTTCACTTCGATGAACTCAGAGAGTTGGGCATTGATGACCTTCTCGGTGATCTTGGCTGGGAAGGGGAGAAGGGCGATGGGTCTGAAGTTCTTGAGGACTGTTGGGTCTGAGGACGGCTTCTTCAGCGGTGGGGTTGATCTCTGCATGTTTCCAGTCATCTGGGAAGGTGGCAGTTTCAATGGAGCAGTTGATAGTGCGGTGAAGTTGGGGTGCGGTGGCTGCTCTGTGGAAGATGTGATATGGCCAAGGATCAGACAGGGCTACTGAGTGGATGCTCTTCATGGTCTTGAGTGTCTCTTCTGTTATTAGCGTGTTCCAGCTGAGCACGGTCTGTTGGGATGCAGCGTGGTTGTTTGCGGTGGTGGCAGGTGTAGTAGAAGGGTCTAGGGTGTTGAAGCTGTCGTAAATCTGCCTGATCTTTGGTGGAAGAAGGAGCCAAGTTTGTTGCAGAGGTTTTGGGAAGGTGGGATGTCTGTGGTCTCGCTGTTGGGCTTAGCTAACTCCTTGACAATGTCAAAGTTATTTGCTGTTGTGTGTGTTGGCGTTGATTATCTTGGAAGGATGTTTTCTTTGTGGTTTTGAGGAGGAGGTGTTGTGCTTGGACGGCGCATTTGAAGGTTTCATGGGTTTCTGAAGTTTTATTGTTCCTCCATCTCTTCTTGAGTTGTCAGCAGGTGCGTCTGGAATCCTGGAGGGTGGGAGTTAACCAGCTGGCTTTCTTGGAGGGTTGCTTGCCTGGTCTCCTCTTGAGGGGTGCCAGAGTGTCAGCGCAGTTGGAGATCCATTGGTAGAGGTTGTGTGCTATGGGGTTTGCGTCCGTTGGCATTGGCGAGGTCCAGCTGAGCACGGTCTGTTGGGATGCAGCGTGGTTGCGTGCGTTGGTGGCAGGTGTAGCGGAAGGGTCTAGGGTGTTGAAGCTGTCGTAAATCTGCTTAATCTTGTGGTGGAAGAAGGAGCCAAGTTTGTTGTAGAGGTCTTAGGAGAGTGGGATGTCTGTGGTCTATTTGTTGGGCTTGTCTAACTCCTTGACAATGGCGAAGAGTTATTTGCTGGTGTGTGTGTTGGCCATTATTGTCTTGGAAGGATGTTTTTTTGTGGTTTTGAGGAGGAGGTGGTGTGCGTTGACAGTGTATTTGAAGATTTCGTGGGTTTCTGAGGTTTTGTTGTTCCTCCATCTCTTCTTGAGTTGTCTGCAGGTGCGTCTGGACTCGTGTAGGGCGGGAGTTAACCAGCTGGCTTTCTTGGAGTGTTGCTTGCCTGGTTTCCTCTTGAGGGGTGCCAGAGTGTCAGCGCAATTAGAGATCCATTGGCGGAGGTTGTCTGCTTTGGTGTTGGAGTCCGTTGGCATTGGTGGGGTGATTGTGCTGAGGGAGTCGATGAGAAGTTCTTCTGCAGCTTTAATCCAGCTGCAATGGGGAGAGGAGCATGGTGGTGTATGGTGGGTGTGGCGAAGGCGAGATGTACACAGTGGTGGTTGGTCTAAGAGAGTTTGGTGGTGTGGCTGTAGCTGATGTTCCCACTGGCGGAAAATGCGGGGTCGAGCTTATGCCTGGCTATGTGGGTCAGTGTGGTGACTAGCTGCTTGAGTCCGATGTTGGCAAGCTACTCCAGTAGAAAGGTGGTGTTCTGGATACTGGGGTTGTCCATGTGGAAATTGAGGTCTCCAAGTATTATGTAATCAGTGGATGTGGGAGCCTGGGGCGCCATGAGGTCTACAATGGCATTGGTGAAGACTTGTTTGGGGCCTGGGGGCCTGTAGACGAGGGTGTAGTGGAAGGTGGTGTTGGGGTTGGTCTGGTTGTGGTAGTGGAGGTGTTCCATGGTCGTCATTAGAGTGCGTGGTTCGTTGGAGGGTGTTCTTGTGGACGATGACAAAGCCTCCTCCAGGGTGGTGAGGGCAGTTCATGCAGGTAATTTTGTAACAGTCGGGGACAGTGATGGCAATGTCCGGTCCAGAGCAGGGGTTGGTCCAGTTTTCCGTGAGGGGGAGCGATGTTGGGAGCGGTGGCATTGCGGAAGTCCCATATTTCTGTGGCGTGTTTGTGGAGGGATCGCACATAGAGAAGGATGCAGTTGAGCCAGCTGGGTGAGCTGTTGGTTGGCAGGAGGAGCTGGCGTGTTGGTATGGGTGAAGGTGCGGTTGCAGTTCTGGCAGGCGAAGGGTCCATGGGTCTTCTTCGGTGACACTGGGTGGCAGGCGGAGTGGCATCCACTTTAAATTCACAAGTGGATGGTGTCAGCAGACCAAGTTCTTATTTGCTACAGTTAATCACAATGCCAGAGTATTCTCTGAATATAGTAATTTTCTGGAGCAACTGTGTTAGGTCATTTTCTCTATATTTTATAACTATCTTTATGTCATCTGCATACATTGAGACAATCAATAGTCTGTGTGTGAATGACCCTTGTGTGCAGATGCTGTCCCAGCTTAAATGCCAAGGGTTCATAGTGAAAAGGAGCTGAGACGGGGGCAACCCTGTCTCATACCTCATGTGAGCGGCATAGGAGCAGACAATATTTTGTTAGTGAAAACTCTAGCAATCAGAGCTGTGTGTGTATATATATATATATATATATATATACACATTCAATCATACGCAACAACTGGGAACACAGACCCATTCTATGTAGAAAATAGAAAAGGACATTGAAGGGAGTCAAAGGCCTTTTAAGAGTCAAACAACGCCTACCACTGTAAGCTGCTGATCAGTCTGAAGGATTAATCAGACATGAAGACAGATATTGTGAGCAGCAGATCTGACAGGTATGACACCGGTCTGACCCGGCAAGACCAGCACATTAATTACATATCCATCTGTTAGTAATAAACTTTACCAGTATGTTGGTGTTTAAGAGAGGCGGGCAGTATGATTTAGGGAGTGGCTGATATTTGTTGGGTTTTTAAAAGTGTAATAATTATGGCCTCATGTAAGCAAGGTTATAAGCACTTATTAGGTATGGCCTCATTATATACCTTCAGGAGAAGAGGGCAGAGGGCCCTTATAAAATTCTGCTGTAAGGCCATCTGATCCAGGGGCCACGGGTAGTCAATGGCGACTGGTGACATTCGAAAGTGGTGAGTTGCAAAACTTTGGGATGAGTGACCTGTGGCGGTGTGAGCGTAGCGAGCAAGTCTGACCGTCATAATGGGGATTTCACGAGGTTCAACTCCCAGGAAAATTTTGAAAAAGAAGTAGGCAAATGGTGCATTTTAAAGCAAATATGAGAAAGAAAGAAGGTTTATGAAGCAATTGTGACAGTGAAAGACTTAAAATATTGAAATACATAAAAATGCTCTGTATCTTACGGAATTTACGACGTTCAACGGTTAGTGTAGTTACATTTAAATTGTACAGTGCGACAAGCAAGGTTTGTAATTAACTTACCTGGACCCAGGGTTGTCTCAGCACTGCATTTGGTTGGTAATTAAAGCTGAAAATCTTCCTCCCATATTGAATATCTTATATCAACAAGCATGGGCATTGCAAAATAAAAATGTAAACTGTTGGCCGGGGCAAACACAGAAAGAACACTTGAGGCACTGCAGTGCAATAGCAGTGGCTATTGTATGAGTGGAAAACAGAAACATCCTTATCCTTGGTATTTTTTTATTTTTTACAATGGAACTTTACAATGGTGAGTCTCTGAGGCGAAGTTAACATCTGATTATTACTTGAGACGCGAGTCGGCATTGTGCAGGGCCGACCCAGCTTTGTCGCAATACATTTTGTAACTTATCGTGTGACGCAGTAAAGGTTTTGTTTTTTTTTTTTTTTAAAACAGCCATTGGAAAAGCTTCATAATCTCACACAATGAACATACTACATCCCCACAATATATGTTGCCACAATGCCACGCACAATCTGACCAAACTTACCAATGTGGGCTGCAGGGCCGGACGATATAAATGATATTTTACTTGTCCACGGTGTGTTGGCTTCTAAAAGTACCACCGAAAGGTTGAGTCAGTCGCAGTGATTCCCAGTGGATTGTTTTAATACGTGTGGCGCGGAGTCGCTTGCCTTCCCACTGTGACTATGAAATTGCGGTGCCATTGGCTTTTTTCACATTCAGGGCCTGAGCGCTGAACCCCGCACGTCATGTGAGACATCGACAAATTAAATTCAACATCGACAGAAACATAATAATGGACTGCAATTTATTTAGCAGTCAGTCACTTTTTTCCCACAAAGAAAGGTACAAGTTATTATTGTGTTTTAACAACATTGTGACCAAGCTGAGTCTGAAGCCTGAGCACACTGTTTTGTTTTCCGAAAATCTGACTTCATCTGTAATAGTAGCATACATGCAAAAAACATTTTCATCTTTTACGATTCACAAAGAGCTTCAGCCAAGTATGCCTTAAATGACCTCTTATATTTCTTACACAATGGTGGTGGGGGTCTCGCGCAGTCTCAGAGGGCTGTCTTTGGTCAGGATGGAACTTGGCTGGAAACACCATGACTCACCTCCACCACTCCTTCTTGTGCAATACCATTAGTGGTGCTGCACATAAATAAAATAAATAAATCCAGTATTTGTAAAGCACGAACAATTACCCGAAGGCATAAAGGTGCTGGGGGCCGTCAGGAAGATAAAGCGAGCTATTGCTCAGAGTCACATGGTGCTGGGCTGACCTGCCGACGGCACCGGGGATCGAACTGTGAGCCTCCGTGTTCTGGAGTCAGCCGTCCTCGCCGCTGCGCCAACATGAAGAGAGGGATGTGAGAGCAGGCGACCGAATGGCCAATCACTGCATGGCTTCTCAATAAATCCATGCAGTGATTCGCCACGTGTTCCATGTACCTGAACTCCTCACCCTTGCGCTGCCTCATGTGCAGGACCGGGCCTTAACTCTGAGCCCTGGCCAATCAAGATGCTGTTCCCTTGCTGAGAGCTGCGCCAGGAATGGATCGTGCAGGTGAACTCAGCGCTCATTTATTCCGAGTGCAGGGGATGCGGGTGGGACTCCCTCTCACTCACTTTGAGCAGATGGTGAGAGGTCTCTAGTGCGCAGGTCGGTTTAGTCACAGAAAGGCAGTCGGCCAACCTGACATGAGCACTTTGAAGCATGAGTGTGTGTCGACGTCAAGGAGGCGAGCCCATATTGCATGTCAACTACTTTTAAGCCCCATCCATTCATGATACAGGAACTAAGCAACCCGGCCCGTGGCGGATCCATAAAAAAAAAATGCCTAGCAACTGCGGTTAAAAAAAATACAAGAAAAATGTGGATTTATTTACATTAAAATCGTGGGTTGTGCAGGCCAAATATAGGGAGGGCAATGCCTCGATGCCCTGATTAAGGAGCTGCCACCACAGGTAGTCCAGGAGCCCTGGACTACCAGTGTCTAACCCGTCAATTGCCTCAAAGACCTCATCAAGGGACAGGAGAACATTAAGCAGCACTGTCGTTATTTTCTACCCAGGCCATGGCAATGTCCTCCAAATAATCATATCTAGGATTCAGTAAAAACTTCCTTAGTAGTATATAAAGTGGAGTAATGTTTAATAAAAACAGGTGAGATGTCACCCGTGGTAGGCTTAAATTCAGCTCTCTCATCTTATATACTAGGGGCCTCATTTATGAGAAAGTCACGCTTTGACGCGCAGCACTGTAAGTCACCTTGCTATGCTGCTCAGTGGGACAGGCAAAGGGCAGGAGTACACCACATTTAAGGCAATATTGCGCATTCATGTCCTTTCCTTCGCGCTGACGCCATTGGCAGTCTAGCGCCAACACAGGCACCCTTGTAAAATGCAGCACACACGGAAAAAAAAAGAAACAAGGAGAAATAGAGATATTCTCCTCGTTACACCTTCCCAGGGAAGGTGTAAGATTTGGCGCATTCCCAGGATTACAAGTTCTTGTAAACCTGGGGATGCATCAAAATCCATGGGAGTTGCGTGGGTGGTCCCACGCTACTCCCGTGGAACGCCTACCCAGGGCAGTTACGCAACACAGCGATTTGCGCTACATTACTCCATAATTTTGAAGCCACTCAGAGCCACACAACGTGGCTTTGCATTGCCTAAAAAATCTGACTTGGGGGTTTACGCAACGCATGTACAACGTTTTGTGGTACAAACGTGACGCAACCCTCTTCATGAATAAGCCCCTTGGTATAATATTGTGTTTTGTGCTTTCCTTGAGTAACTACGCCAGGGTTCTACTGGCGCGCTCGCCCTCTTTGTATCAGCGGACTACACTTCTCCACCCATAATGTTCACCTCTCTATCCACTGTCTATCTGACCACTAGAAGGGCCGAGGGTATCCAGAGTCGGGCCTGTAGGTCTTTAGGTTGTAACATATCTAGCTGAGTGTGTATCGCTTTCAATGTGTCAGACTGTTTAGTAATACATACACCTGTGATTAGCGGGCTTGAAAGCTTCCCATTGCATTGCGTATGTGCTTACCATCCTGTGCTTAACTTGAAGCACTTATGGATAGCAAGCATTAGCTAATTCCACCTTAAAGGCAGTGCCCAGCAGCACACGGGATGGGAACCACCAAGGATTCTACTGTCCTGTTGCATCAGGGAGGGATAGTCGCAGAAGTACTGGGGAGTGGCCCAACAAAGTGCGAGGCAAGTATTTTTGCTCAGTAACCCACTGTGAAATAACTAGAAGGGCACCACCAGAAATGTATTCTGGGAGATGAGCCAGGGACAGTAGAGTAATATAAATACACACGCTCTTGCCCATATTTTGCGCAACAGGTATCGTGGATGCCCAGAAGCTTGATATCACACCTCAGGGCATCCTGGAGCACTCTAGAGGGAGACTGCCCTTGTCTGGGTCTATCTCTTGTTTCATCAATCACCAAATTAAAATCTCTGCACCAAATGATCAGACCATCTACATTTTGTAGCATATATTTGCAACTTCATTAAACATGCTGATGGAGAGTTAGGGTCATTTACGTTAATAATGGTCACTCATTGGTCTGTTACTACTCCTCGAGTTATTACATATCTGCCCTCTGGGGCCATATAATAACTTTTTATACTTATAATCATTGCTTTTAGTTTTGTCCCCCAGGCCAGGCGATGGCTGGACTATTAAGCAGTATCCTGGGCCGCTATCGTCACAGCCACATTCTCTGCTGTCGTTGAGTCTACAGAGAAAGATGTAAGAGACCAGCAGTTTTTAGGTCTCGGCTTAGCGTTACACTGCACAGCAGTGTTCGCACAGCAGAGATTTTATGTTTTGCATGTATGGGGGCTTGAACCCGCCCCTCTTCTCCATTGGCTGGCTTCCTAAACGGAGGCCAGCCATTGGAGGAGAGGGGCATCACTCCGTTCAAGCTCAGTTTTTTTCGGATTCTGGGGCGTGTTTTTTGCAGTTTTTAAGTCTGTAACGTCATCCGTCACTCAACCGCAAAAAACACGCCCCTGAATGTGAAAATGGCGCCGCTTTCCTGACGCCATTTCTGCCCGACCGCCGCCGGAAGAAGTCGAGAAGCTGCAGAGTCCTCCGGTGAGTACTCGCTTTTCTTGCCTCTCTTCCCTGATTGTGTCGTTCGTTGTGTTTGCTGTCCTGCCCCTTCTCCCTCGTTCGTTGTGCTTGCTGTCCTGCCCCCCTCGTTTGTTGTGCTTGCCGTCCTGCCCCCCCTCGTTCGTTGTGCTTGCTGTCCTGCCCCCCCTCGTTCATTGTGCTTGCTCTCCTGCCCCCCCTCGTTCGTTGTGCTTGCTATCCTGCCCCTGCTCCCTTGTTCATTTTGCTTGCTGTCCTACTCCCTCGTTCCTTGTGCTGCCCCCCCACTTCGCTGGTTGTGCTTGCTCTCCTGCGCCCCCCTCGTTCGTTGTGGTTGCTCTCCTGCCCCCCCTCGCTGGTTGTGCTTGCTCTCCTGCCCCCCCTCATTCGTTGTGCTTGCTGTCCTGCCCCTGCTCCCTCGTTCGTTGTGCTTGCTGTCCTGCCCTACCTCGTTCGTTGTGCTTGCTCTCCTGCCCCCCTTGTTCGTTGTGCTTGCTGTCCTGCCCCTGCCTCCACGTTCACTGTGCTTGCTGTCCTGCCCCCCCCCTCGTTCGTTGTGCTTGCTGTCCTGCCCCCTCGTTCGTTGTGCTTGCTGTCCTGCCCTTGCCCCCTCGTTCGTCCAGCTGAGGCCTGTCTGGGCGCTCGACCTGGGGCAGGTGAGTCCAGCCGCCTTGCTGCCCCCGGGTCAGGTGAGACCAGCACGGCGGGTTGCTGTGCATCAGATGAGCACAGCAGGAGGCTGCTTGACCCTGGGCCCGGTGAGATGACCCGGGTGGAGAACACGGTGGATGCCATGACCCCGGGAACCTGAGGCCGCAGCGGGCGCCATGCCTGCAAGGCGCAGGGGCTGCATAGGATGGGCGGACTCTTCACGGTTCCAGCTTACTTCACCTCCAAGGATTCTCTGCGGTAAGCCTTGTTATGACTGCCAGCCCTTGAGCCGCGTCACACCCCGTGCGGGGCCGGGGAGGAGCGCGCAGCCTCGCCCTGGCTCCTGTCGACCACTTGCTACCTGTTGAAGGCTGAGTTGTGTGGGACTTGAGAGTAGCGCCATAGTGCTATGAAGCGATTGCATCGGTTAATGTTAGTCGTGTTGCTTGACACCCTCATTACCAACAGGAAATGCCTGATTAACTGAACAATGTGTAGTTTTTATCAGTGTGTAAGATCACGTGTTGCATATGTGCTGAAATTGTGGTTTCCAGGGGATTCCAGGCCACCAATGGAACACAGCTCCAGTCCTTGGATTTCATTTGACAAATTGTTTCTGGGAGTTGTAGTCCTAGTTCATTTCAATTGATACAGCTGACCTCACACACTGATTTACAACACAGGAGCGCAGGACTGGAGCCTTGTGTTCTTGGTGCCATGGAGGGACTTGCCAGCCTTGCCCAAGGCCGATCTTTCGTAGAAGACTGTGGCTAAGTGCTGGGAGGAATGAGCACAGCAGCATTTCGATGCCTAACTTCTATACATAATCAAAATGTGTGATCTGTGGCGCACCCCTCAGCTGTACCTCGGTTCCCCATTTAGCCAAAATTTGGAGCACCCAGCAGACTCAACTCTTTGCGCTGCTGAACAAGAACATTAACTCTGAGATGCTGACTTTACATATATATATTGCCCATTTGTGTGCCAGGTTAGAGATGGCGTTGCTTTCACAACAGAATAGTTTATGTTGCACCCGAGCTGGTCCCTCATATCAACATGTTTCTTAACGCCTCAATAACTATTTCAGTGGTGTTTAGGAGTGAGATAACACATGCAAAGTAGCCTATAGTTAGTAGTCTACATTGTACCAGTGAGTTCTTCTCCACTACTCCGTCATAGACTTGAGTGTATGTGAGCAATGCTTGCTTTGCATCTTATGTAAATCAGGAAAATCGAACTCCAACCTTGCTGGACCTGTGCAATGCGAGAGCATGCTTTGCTGTCCCCTGTGAGGAAGTGGTATATCTACGAAGCTTGATCTACTAGCATCAGTGCTGAACTTGTATGTGTGCTCCTTTGGATAAAGCTTTCTCTCCTGCCCCCCCTCGTTGGTTGTGCTTGCTGTCCTGCTCCCTCGTTGCTTGTGCTTGCTCTCCTGTCCCCCTCGTTGCTTGTGCTTGCTCTCCTGTCCCCCTCGTTGCTTGTGCTTGCTCTCCTGCCCCCTCGTTGCTTGTGCTTGCTGTCCTGCCCCCACGTTGCTTGTACTTGTTGTCCTGCCACCTCGTTGCTTGTGCTTGCTGTCCTGCCCCCTCGTTGCTTGCTGTCCTGACCTGCTATTGGCATTGTAAATGACAATGCCATTTATTTATGTTTTAAAAACGAAAACAAAAATAATGTCATGAGCAATGCCAATAGCTCTAACTTTAAGAATGCCGAGACCATTGAATTGTAAATGCTTGTTTTAAATGAGGTGGATTCCCGGGATTACATATCCCCTGAAAGGAAACACTGCTTTCTAGCGGCCATTTTACAGTGCGGCAGGCCACGCCCCCATCCATTATTTACCTTAAATTAGGTGCCTGAATTAACAGAGTATAGCATTTTGTAATGGCCCACGCCATCTTCACAAACCAGACTGGCTGTGGTGTGCCTGGTGGGTTATGGGTCAGCACGTGAAGCTTTGTCATGTAGTGGTATATTGTTTATGAACAGTAACGTGCTTTTGCGAACACCGCAAGATACAACAACTTGGTGCCTCTGCTGAATGTCTGTGCGTTGTGCCTGACTAACGTGTTCTGTTGGCGGGGGTACAATCAGTGCTTGTAATGGAAAAATGGAAGTGCAGCTACTGTGTACCAGAGTACCTGCTTGTTTCTGAGAATTACCGGTACTCTCCAATTAAAAGTATTACATTTCTCTTGAGAAGAGCAGGTACTCTCCCTCTCAAAATAAAAAGGTGTACTCAGCGATAAATAAATACAAACCTTTGTCCACCTCTATCCTTCTGCTATCAATCCAAATCCATATAACTGACTAACCTATCCACCACTTAAAATGTACTTGCATGTTTCACTATACTAATTCAACTCTAATCCTCTATGGGTCCCGGAGTAGCGTGCTACCCGCCGAAAAAGCGCTTTGACGCCTCGTCAGGGGTAGTAAGCGCTATGTAAATGAAATTACAATACAATACTGGCCCATTTAAAGCACTGGGCACAATATACCAAATACATAAACTAACACTCAGACCACCCACTCTCCTAACCAGGAGTCCAACCAGCACACCCCATCACAGTAAACAGTGCCAAATATTGAGCTGGCCTTAATGTCACAGACCAGTGAAGCATTTACTAAACTGCCTTTGCATTGCAAGCAGGCAAGTATTGTGCAGTGCTATTGATGCAGCATTGGAATTCCCCCGGGAGTATGCAAATTATGTGGTGATCCTTACAGTTCCTTGTTTTCTCTTATCAGGAAAGGCACATGAGGAAGTGTTTCTCGTTTCCCACAAGGCTCAGGTCGCATTCTTAGATCTGGTTTCACGTGGCAGCCGTCTGCATTGCCTTTCGTTGCCAGTTCCTTAAACTATACATAGTTTCCGATTGTTTTCAATGAGTATTTTTCTCTTACCTCTTTCTATTGGCTATTTAGTGTACCATTCCGCCTGCCAACCATTGGAAAATATATAAGGGACTATTATATAACTGAAAAGCATTCAATTATATACCTGACGTCGCATTCAATTATATATCGTGTATATACAGTATATGGATTACAAAGAGAAAATTATCACTTTGTGTACTTTTTCCAAGCATTTCGAAAGCATTTACATTAGTTGGTAGAGCCAATGGGTCTAACTGTAATGTGTCGACTCCTGAAAATATAGCATTTACGAATGACGTTTCTCACAAGCACTGGCAGAGCTGGCTCTGCCAGTGCTTGTTTACAGATGGGGTCCTATTCTGCTCCCCAGGCCTGTCGTTGCCGCTCTCTTACAATCTGCAGGCAATGCTGCTGAATGTGTATTTGGTCATCAGTTGCCCGTGTTCGCGGTACTTAATTATAGTTATTTGTTCCGCTAGAATGTAGATCCTGTTTGGCATTTTGTAGCATTTCGTATCTCTTGGTGTCAAAAGAAATGCTTCCAAACGGAACATTTTTTTTTACCTTGATCAGATTGTCCCGTGCCGCCATCTAGCGGTTGAAATTGTGTAACACCAACTCATCTCATAGCAGAGAGAACATTCTGAAACATCTGATACAGCGTAGCGTAGCCTATTATCCCCCAAACAGGGTTTTAATATTGATTGATTGATTGAACAAAAATATCATGTTCGAATAGTACAGTCTAAAAATAAAGTCTCTGTGTAATTAAGGTTCTGTACTCATTACTAAGATCAGTCCAAAGACGTTTTAAGATACAGGTGAAGTGAACAATTGCCCAGGGGGCTCGCTAGGAAAGTGATCTCTAGATATTACCAGTGTCCTTTTCTATGTCTGGTGCAATTTTACCCTCATAGCTCTAGCACACTTCAGGCAGACTAGCGCCAATGTAGGCACCCTTGTTCTACAGTACAAGCATGCCTGTGTTATGGGCAGGATTGTTTTTGTGAAGGAAGGTCTATCTTCCTGCACAATAATAATCCTTGAATGCATATTCCTCTTTCCATTTGTGCTGCAGAATGTAGCACACATGGAAAGAGGAAGTAACAAAGAGAATTTAAGATATTTGCCCTAGTTATGCCTTTTGGTTAGGTGTACCATTTTGGTGCAAATCCAGCGTTACTGCCTTTAGTTAATCTGGATGCCATAAAAAGTTATAGGTTGATGCACAGGAACATCCATGCTCAACCTAGGTAACACCTACCTGATGCAGTGTAAGCCAAGGTGCTGAGGGACCCAAGGACACCAGTTAGTTCCAATCTTGGATGAACAGTAGGAGTGCTGCTGGCCTGATTTGTGAAGTATAGGAAAAAGTGATGGATGAATTCTATATTTAATCTCAGCCACTGGCAATTACTTGAGCTGCGTCCCATACCCTTGAAATTTTGCACACCATGGCACCTCAGTTTGGATATGCAAATTAGTCTTGACCATGCCCTAATGGGAACAGCCACTCGAAATGCCAAGCCAGGTCCTCCTTGTAGGAGAGTAGGATTTGCTTACTATGGTTACTCCCACTTTTTGCTGTGTTTCACTGGTTTATCGACTTTAGTTTGGCTGTGGCCCTGCTAACCAGGACCCCAGCTTAGCTGTTCTCTCTCTAATTTGATTACATGTACATTAGGTACACTCCAGATTGGTTACTGGGTTACCCTTGTGAGTCTCTAGTATATGGTACCTTAGGTACCATGGGCATAGGTACCCCAGAGGCCTACCAGGGGCTGAAGCATGTATTATGCCACCCCTGGGAAGACTTCCAAATGACACCACTGGTCTGCTACTGCAGCCTGGGTAAGGTGATACTTGTACCCCTTACTTAGATATAGTGTGTATATATATATATATATATATATATAGACACATATAAACCTATAAGTCACTCCTATGGCGGGTCTTAAAAATCCTGAAGGCAGAGTGCTTGGTTCTGTGTGAGAGGGTGCCCAAGCATGAGCTGAGCCCCTCTGCAGCTTTGGGAATACCTTCCTTATAGCTGTTCTATGATACAGCCAGACCATATCATCTTAAGTGCATTTAACCTCGCGGTAAATGCTAACTTTGGAATGGCTGCATCAAAACATGTGTTTGGTGTCAAACACTTTGGAATCTTACACCCCCCCCCCCCCCCCAGTCCTAGTGGCAGGGGTAGAATTCCACCCTTCTAGAGGGAGAAGACATGTACACACTTACTTACACGGTAATAGTTTTAAAGAGCGCCAGCATCACAAAATGGATGCTGCTGCCACAGACACGAGTCTGACCTCCTGCTGCTGGAGGAAACTCCGGCAGGGGAGGCTTGGACAATAGGTTTCCTGTCAAGGGAGATGCCAGCACCTCCCCAGACAGGCTTTTGTGCATTGGGGCAGGGTGGGTTGCATTCAGTGAATGCTTTTCAGACAGTGCCTGGGGCACACAAGGTGTCCCAGTGCATTTCCCAGTTCAAACTGGTTGCTGGGGTACTCAGCCCCAGCTCTGGCGTGAAACTGGACAAAGGGGAAGGGGTGTAACCACCCCCTTTCCAGGTCCTCCCATAGGAGAGACCTTAGAGTTAGTCCAACCCCTAAACTTGGTATAAGTATAGGAACCCAGTCCCTAGGACTTTAGATTACCCTGGACGAAACTCTGAAACATAAATCTAGGACATTCCATATCGACTGGAAGATGGGGTCAAGGAGTGACTCCCCTGTTCAAACAGGCACCATAGAAGCATCTTGCCGGTCTGCATTTTCGAGACTCTGCCAGTTCCCGAAGAATCTGTGACACAGGACACAGACTTCCAGACATCTCTGAGGCTGACACGAGTCCCCAGCAAAGTTGAGACCTCTAGCTATCACGAGAGACGTGGGACCGGAACTCCTGGACATCCAGCACATTTGCTACTGCACCTACTTCCCAAGCTTTCCCGAAGTTGTGCATTGGGCTACTTGTAGTCCAAGCCCTGAGCACCATTTGCACTGAAGATTGTGGGCCTACACTCTACGAGTGTTCCGTGGGCCTGCTTTTGGCATTTCTGCTCGACGCTCTTTTGCGATCCCTAGTCTGTTGACTGGTGGGTCCCCACGAAGGCAAATCCTTTGTTTCTTGGGCTTTCCTGGTTGCTCCAGACATGTCCTGACTCCCCTCTAAAGGGTGAGTCCCTCAGACCTTGCTGGTCTGCCCCAAAGCCAATCTTGTCATCTTGCGTGGGTTGCTGTTGCCAAGGCTTGTTGGGTTCAATCCGGATACCAACGCTGCAGCACTCAACATCCGACGTGGGACAGCTCGAATCCAGGCCCTGGTTGTCGTCGAGGCCTCCTGGTCCTTGTGGCTGAAGAGTCAAGCTTCACCTACATCACCTTAAAGCACCCAACATCGGCTGGCATCTTCTTGTCGCCTTCCTGGTCACTGGCTAGTGACCCAGACTCTGTCCCCTCTGTTTTCAGGTACTTCAGATCTCCGATCCACCCTTGGATCCATCTGGACACTTTTCACCTGGTCGCCTGCAGCACTTCTGTGCAGCTCTCCATTGGAAACGACGACGAAACCTGACACGAAAAGACACCTATGCACCCGGCATCCCTGGGTGAGGTAAGAAAAGTATTTTGGTGCTCCCGTGGGTCTTGACTCTCGAAGTGTCCAGTACTGAAAGGGTTTTACCGTAGTCCACTCCCAAGTGTCCTTATTCTTTAACTTTGTAACTTTAACTTTCGCCATAGAAGTCAATGGTGATTCACGGCTGAGTTAAGACACTGCACGCGTCCCCCGTGGGTCTCCTGCGTCCTTACCATGGGTGGTTCCTGGTTGCCCCAGCGGTTCTACAGGCCCTAGGCCTAACTTCTATCTCTCACGTGGTTCTTATACCACTTTCGTAGTATATGGTTTGTGAGGCCCCTAGGGCAAAACGTATACTGTGCTAATTTACTGTGTGCTATTTAAGTTCTTGTATTGTACTTTTTCCTCTAGCCTCATAAAGAGACTAGGTGTGTGTGTTTAGAATAAATACATATATTTTATATATATATATATCTGGTGTGGTTCTCCTTTCATTTCATCATTCAAGGGATTATAGACTGGTAAAACAAGTTGCTTTACATTCCTTCAAGACTTAGCCTGAAGGCTGCTCTCCACAGCTACCACTAGGATAGCTTTCTATAAAGGTTGTCTTAAACCTACCATCAACAAGGGTCGTTTGGACTGGTGCAAGGTGCCCACTAGAATAGTGGGCACTCAATCCCCCTCCTCCTCCCCCTCCTCCAACCTCCTCACCTCCCTTAACACCAAGCTACGACAGCCTCCTACAGCAATCACCCCCACGCCAGCAGGCTGCCTTCAGACAACGAGCCACTTCCCCTCAAGTCTCCCTACATCCCTCAATCCACCCCGTCCAAGCACCCCCCTGTCCTCCTCCCTTCCTCCCCCCTGTCTAAACCCCCGCCGGACCCTCCCCTGAACACCTCCCCCGTCCTTCACCCTATCTCCCAACCCACCCTGAACACCCCCCCGTCCTTCACCCTGACCCCTATCTCCCAACCCACTCAGAACACCCCCCCGTCCTTCACCCTGACCCCTATCCCCCAACCGACCCTCTCGAACCCTAGCACTCTCGGACCCACCGCGGATGCCTACATCCCCTTCCTTGAGGCCATATCAAAACGGCTCGCAGCCCTGGAAAACCAGGTCAACACTATCACCCATGGTCTTTCAGAAATCATCTCTAACCTTGGAATAGTCTGTAATCCCCACAAACTCTCCCCCCGGACCTCCCCCCACGTCAAAACGTCCTCCATTTCCTCTCCCACTCCAGTGGGCTCAAATCACCCGACCACCAGGCCCCTTAGATCACAAACTCCTATGTCAGACAGGGAAGCAGCCTTACTTGCCGCCACTTATGACTCCTCCCCTGCGGAGTCACCCAAATCTAAAATTCAAGTCATCACAGGTCACCGGAAAGACCGACCCATCGTCAATACACAGAGATTACCAGTCCTCACCGCTATACCTAGAGAGACTAAAGAGGGAGCCACCAGTAATCAGGAGAAATTCACCAATTGCCTCCTAATCAACTGCAGATCGGCTTCTCTACACGCAACGGACCTAGCCGAAGCCATCCTCACACATGACATTGACGTTGCGTTCCTCACGGAGACTTGGCTTAATAAGACATCCCCTCCCTGCCTAGACATGCTGGTTCCACCTGGCTTCTCCCTCATCTCCAAAGATAGGATTGAACAACGAGGAGGTGGGGTCGCTATCATCCACAAGGACAGCTGGAGCATCACAGAAACCGCCTCCTTCGAGTATGACTCCTTTGAATGCCTATCCACTGTCATCAAGACAAAAGACAATGACTCTCTACTGTGCCACCTACTCTATCACCCCCCGGGCAGAAATAAAGAGTTCGGAGACCAACTATCAAACCTGATTGCACAAGACTCACTGGGCGACTCCAAAAACTTAATTCTTGGCGACCTGAACATCCGGTGGAATGAGACCCACAACCCTCTAATCAAATCGCTATCTAGCCTCCTTGACGAGAACAACCTCACCCAACATTGTACTGAGGAGACTCATTACAAAGGAGCCACACTGGACGCCATCATTGCCCAAAAGAATTCTATCACGGTCAACCACATACTACCAGTTGACTGGTCAGATCACCACATGATCTTATTCCACATCAATCACCCCATCATCTCGCTTAAACCTCCGCAAGTCCCGCCTAAATGGTCGAGAAACCTCTCCCAAGTACCCCAAGACATCTTGGAAGGTCAACTAAGCGCTCTTCTTTCAAATAACACTATGCACCTCTCGACCAACGACCTCGTCGACCACTATAACTCGGGGGTAGTCGCCATACTTGACAATCTAGCTCCTCTAAAGCTCAAAAGAAACCGAACCACTCCATCCAGAACCTGGTTCACTGCGGACCTCAACGCAGAAAGAAGAAACCTAAGAACCAAAGAAAGAAAGTGGAGAAACAACCCAACCGCCATTCTCCGCCTTCAACTAAAATCAGCCCGTAGGAAGTACAACAACCATATCAAAAACAAGAAATCCAGCTTCTTCCGCGAGGCATTGGTCAAATCCAAAAACAGACCCAAAGAACTCTACAACATAATCAGACAACAAACAACAAAGCCCCTGCCCTCAACCCTACAGGCTTCCAAAGAACTCTGTGACAACTTTGCCAACTTCTTCATCGATAAAGTCCAAAAAATCGAACTATCTCTAGACATCAACAACCCACACCTCCAGAAGAGCTACTCGACCTCCCCAGTGGCACTCCCATCCGACTCCTTTCCCTCCCCCTGGCTAAGCTTTCGCCCCGTCCAGGAAACTGAGATAATCGCGCTGATCTCGACCGCCAAACCTTCAGCACACATCTCAGACCCCATCCCCCCATCTTTAATCAAACAAATGAAGCTTACCTTAGCGCCCATCTGGGGAAGAATCATAAACAGCTCCTTACAAAGCGGTGTGGTCCCCGATTGTCTAAAAATGGGACAAGTCACTCCTCTCCTGAAAAAACCCGGTCTCGACTCAACTGACTTGAACAATTTCAGACCAATATCTAACCTCCCTTTACTCTCGAAAACACTTGAACGCTGTGTACTCCTGCAACTGACGCAACACCTGGACAACATCAATCTCCTGGACCCCCTCCAATCTGGCTTCAGACAAGGCCGCAGCACTGAAACTGCGATGTTGAACATCATAGACGACATCCATGGATCTCTTGACGCTGACAAGTGCTGCCTCCTCATACTCCTTGATCTCTCAGCAGCGTTCGACACGGTGGACCACAAGCTCCTCATCATGACTCTTCAAGAAAGAGCCGGCCTTGGCGAGGTAGTTCTCAAGTGGTTTTCCTCCTTTTTACACAACCGTTCGCAACTAATAAAAATCAAGAACTTCACCTCCGATACCCAGCAAGTCAACAAGGGTGTCCCTCAAGGATCGGTGCTCTCCCCCCAGCTCTTTAACATCTACATGGAACCACTCGCTAAGTTACTCAGGAACGCCAACATCAACTTCCACCTCTACGCGGACGACACGCAGATTTACCTGGAAATCTCCTCTCTTAAAGACATCCAGAGACTCAACGATGTCCTAAATGAAGTTCAAGACTGGCTGACAAAGAATCACCTGAAACTCAACCCCGATAAGACAGAAACACTCCTCATCTCAAACAAAGAAGATAACCCTCAAATCACCGAGTGGCTAAAGTCGATCGATGCTCTCAAGGGTAACCTCACGCTAGCCGACTCCGTTAAATCCCTGGGCTTCACCTTAGACCCTAAACTAACCCTGTCAAATCACATTAAGAACTCGGCGAAAAGCGCTTTCTTCAACCTCAGACTTTTGAACAAAATTAAACCTTACATTCCCAACAAGGACCTCAAACTAGCCACGCAATCTCTAGTTCTATCAAGACTGGACTATGGGAACTCAATCCTAACAGGCATCCCCAAATCCCACCTGGCTCCACTAAAAACAACACTTCACGCGGCAGCAAGAATGATCACAGGCTGCAAAAAATATGATCACATCTCCCCGGCTCTCAAAGAACTCGAATGGCTCCCTGTGGAAATGCGAAGTACCTTCAGAACGGCCTGCCTTACCCACAAGGCCCTCCACACCGGCAAACCGGAATACCTGGCTAACAAGCTCAAAAAAGCAGGCCAAGCCAGAAACTTGAGAAGCTCTAATTCCCTGCTGCTCATCCTACCAAAAACCAGAAGGAAGAGAACTGCGGATTGCTCTTTCTCAGGAAATGCCCCCAAAATATGGAACGCCATCCCCCCGCACATCAGAACTCTACCGTCCTATGCAGAATTCAAGAGCCAACTTAAATCCTTGTGCCTGATCCGCTCCCTTGGTTATGGATAACTTGGAGCTGCAAACGTCTCAGAATCCATGCGTTATTGTTGAATCCAGTACTGAGAAGCCCTGCTGTCCGAACTTTTCTTCTTTCCTAATTGTCTGTCGCCGATTGCTTTTATTGGGTTTGTTTCATGTTGTTCTCTTTTTCATGCCCACTACTGTAAAGCGCTCTGATACCTTCGGGTCTTGTTAGCGCTATAGAAAACTTCTAAATAAATAAAATAAATAGTGGACATCATATGCCAGGCCAACTTCCCACACTCTTTGAACTGGAACACAAGCAACCCAGGACCATGTTTTCCCTTGTTAGGGTTCATCAGCCCAGGTATGGTACAGGTAAGCCCAGACATAGGTCCTGTACACACTCTCACTGGAACCACACTATGCCTAGCTGCAGGGCCCTAACTAGGGCGAAGCCAGTCATGGGTTGCTTGTGTTCTTGTTCATCCGTGCCCTCTAGTCCAGCTTCCTCAAGATTGTGGATTAGTGTGTCATGATCAACTGTGTTAAAGAACCATGTGCAGGGCAGCAATCCTGTTCCGGTCTATTGCGTTTTCAAGGTCATCCCAAATAGAGATTGTGGCTGATTTTGTGCCTTTTCCTGGACGGAATACAGTTTGGAGATAGGAAAGTATGTAATTGTTTACAAAGAACTGTGATATCTCGTCGAAGGCTGCTCGTTCTTAAAGTTTTCCCAGGAATGGTCCATTTATGTTGATGCTGGAAGTCTTGATTGGCCTGGTTAGGTATTTTTTTTTTTTAACAATGGCCATGTGTGTGTGCCTTTAAGCCACAGCTTTCCAAACTTTTCATGTTGGTGACACACCCTTTTGTGAAACAATTTTCAGGGACACGGTAATGCGAGGAAGCGCAGCGAGGATTCGGGCCCCACACCCCGCCCCACACACACCACCCCACAGACTCACCACCTCACACACACACAACCCACACACAACCCCGCACACACACACACCCCACACACACAGAGACTTGAGGGGCACTGTTAAAGGGTACTAGTGAGGGAATCAGTGGCGTAGGTGGACTTTCCCTCCATCTGTCTCCCTCCGACTGTCTCCCTCCCTCCCTCCCTCTCTGTTTCACTCCTTCTCTGTCTCCCTCCCTGTCTTCCTCTCTCTGTCTCACTCCCTCTCCCTCCGACTGTCTCCCTCCCTCCCTCTCCCTCCGACTGTCTCCCTCCCTCTGTCTCCCTCCCTCTCTGTCCCCCTCCCTCTCTGTCTCACTCCCTCTCTGTCTCACTCCCTCTTCCTCTGACTGTCTCCCTCTCTCTGTTTCACTCTCTGTCTCCCTCCCGGTCTGTCTCCCTCTGTTTCTCCGTCTTCCTCCCTCTCTGTCTCACTCCCTCCCTCTCCCCCGACTAACATATTCGGTGGGTTCCATGAGGGTCTGTGACAAAGAGGAAAAAATGTTGCTTTCATTCTTAAATCTTTTTAATATTTTCCTGTATTGGTGGTGACCAGGTGTGCAGCGCCCCTCCCCACTCCCTCCCCCGCACTCCTCCATGCCCATGGCTCACACGGGCATTCTCCATTGAACTGAATTGTTTATGTTTTTGTAAGGTTACAAGCCGCAGCGTGCAGAATGATGTAAATGTGAAAGCTTCTATAGGGCTTCTCAGCAGCTTTTCTTTCCAATGCACCGCAATCCCGGTGCTGCCCCAGGCCAGCCCCCTGGACCCAATAACCCACCGTATTCACCCATTGAAGGGCCCTTTGCCAAATGGACTATCCACAAATGAATCCTCCCCCCCCCCCCCCCCCTCCGTTGTGTGTGTCGGCCTGGGCTGAGACAGCTTCCAGGGGCACACACACAGCTGCACCCGAGCACTTCACAGGTCTTTAAAAGACCATTTAACGTGCTAATAAGGCTTTGTTGTTGTTCATATTAGAGCCCCTGCAGCGCCACTCTGCCTGTTGCTGGAAGGCCCGCGGGGGTGATCTAAACAGTATACTAAAACTGGGACATTTGGATGTTTTTCCCGGACGCTGTTGTAAAACCCGGACATTTCTCTACTTCAGCCCCTCCTCGCACCCCCCTGCCCCGCCCCCCCTCGTTGTGTGTGGCAGCCTGGGACCGCTCACAGCCGCACCCGAGCACTTCACAGGTCTTTAAAGACCTTGTGCATATTAATAGGGCCTTGTTGTTGCTTCGCCCCTTCTAAGAGCCCCTGCAGCTCGACTCTGCCGATGCGACACACCTACATATGGGTCGCGACACAGTAATGTGTCGCGCCACATAGTTTGGAAAGCTGTGCTTTAAACCTTCTAAGAAAATTCCTAGTAAGGAGTTGTTGATGAGTGGTCTGATTGGGAGGGCGCTGAAGTTGACCATAGAATGTTTTTGGAGATTTGAGGTGGACACGAGTCAGAAGGGCAGCTGGCTGACTTGCTCATTTTGACAAGATCCATAAATTCAGTTGGCGATAGCTCTTTGAAGGAGCGCAAGTGGCTTAGTTTGCCTTTCCATGGGGGGTTTTGTTTCAAATGAGTTGGGGGCTGCCGTTTTTAAGTAAGAATCTAACATATTTGTTTCAGATGTCTAATGATTTGCCAGTTTGTCACAAGATTTTCGAGAAATGGTATTTCTAGCTCCTGTGCATTTTGGCTTACACAATTCTGTGAGTATTTTATAAAATTCTTTATTGGCACACTTTGCATTGTGGATTCAGCTTCAATAGTATTGCTTTTGTGATTGGTGAACTTTATATTCTGTTGTGTTTGTGCAGGCATACCTTGCCTTAAAAGTTGTTTGTTTTGAGCCAGTTGTGTTAAAGCTTAGCAGTTAGCTTTTTTGATCTTTTTTAATTTTGCTTTTATCTAGTTGCTACTGGTAGATATTTTCAAAGGAATTAAGAGAGCAAATGTTTTCTGGAGCCATCAATAGAGTGTTTGTTTCAGAAGGGATTGTGACCAGATATGTGTGTGAAGGTAAGCAGGTTTTTAAGTTCACCCGAATTCAGCTTGTTTAAAGGTCGATGAGTAGTCGAGGATATGATTTTAGTTGGGTGAGGTGTAGTGTCTTGTGTTGGAAAGCAACAAGGCAATTGCCTGATCTTGTGACTGGAGTAATCCTTTGGAATGTGACTAGGTCTGGGTTTGTGAAGATTACATCTAATGTGTATCTAGCGATGTGTGGGGGATTGGGAACGAGTTTCTGTAAGTTGTGTGTTGAGTTGGTTTGCCAAACCATATGTCAAGGTCACTAAGGATGTAAAGGTTTGAGTACATTGTAAAAATGGTTAGAGTTTGCATCTAGCAATGTGTCTGGGAGTGTTGCATTGCTTGGTCGGGGTCTGTTTAATATGACGGCTAAGCTAAACACTCACTGTATTTGTAAATCGAATTGTTGTCTCTGGCACGTGGGTGTAACAGGGTGCCCGCTTATCTAGCATCTGTTCACACTCAAACACTTACTTAAAAAAAAAAACGTTGGCAAAGTCAATAGGTCTGGCCATGGCAAACCTGCAATGCAGTAAATTTAGATTTTATTTGCAAACATTTGAAATAGGCATGAAAGCTGTCTAAAGCTAGGTTGCATATGTTAGCAAAAAAGTAAGTAAATCATGAGCTATCACAAATGCCATCCCAAAACACCTTAAAAACATAAAATGAAACCTGAGATTGGCCTACCAGCCATAGCATTGAAGTGACTTTTTTTGGTACATGTGCAAGAACAAAATTCTGTCGCTCACAGTGAAGAGTGTGAATGGCTGAACTGGGGTGACCATTGCCCTATTCTGTAGGCTATGGTGAGCGGAAGCAAAAGGAGAATGAAATTACAGCAGAGGAGGTATGAGTGAGTGTGTGTATAAAATGGATTTATTTAAAAAAAACTTGAAGCAGGCTACACAATAAAGAGGTCTCTAGGCCAGAGCTAAAAAAGGCACATAGGTATCTCCAAAGTGTTAGTATTTCCAGGAGCGGCCTGAGGCAGCCAAAGTCCACACTGATGGTGGGTGCCACATCGACAGAGTAGAATCACATAAGTTCATGTGATGGAAAAGATTAACCAAAAGTCAAATAATAAGGTATCCCTCACAACACTACAGACCTATGCCATGAGTGGATCACATTTACCATGTGAGTTTTTTCCGCAGCTTCACCAAGATCACAAGGATCTATTAGACGGTGGTGGTCAGAAAGGAGGCTCAGTTGTGCAACGACTGAAGACCGTGGTCTACTTGTGTTTGCCTTCTTCCGCCCTGGAGGTGACCGGGAACAACATTCTTATGACAGTTACAGACATTTCTGCCTTGGTGCAGGAAGATGAAGCCTAAACATGGCAGCAGAATTAAAGTGCAGTTTTGACACTGAGCAGATGGTATATTCAATCCATTTTGCCTAATTAAGCGCTAAGAATAAAATAAGCTTTTCGTAACAGGTCACATGCACCATACTAACCAATGTTACAAGGAATTAACCACTGGTATTTACGGGCCGGGAGGGATAGCACTCAATCTCTTGCGCAACATGGACTGACTGTTAATTTTCTCGACTGATTTGAAGCTGCTTTGCACTATGCACAATTAGGACATTTCTGATGGGAAATGGAAAAGTGGAAATATTGTTGATATGAAAAACATAATTTCATGTTGCAGGCAATCATGGTAAACTAGTGCATGAGAATAGTGAAATAAGTTAATTGTGAAACAGAATAACGCTTTTGCATCCCAAACACACACTTTTAAGAGTTTCCTGGTATTTACTACAATAGAATGTATTCAAATAAAGACACAATGACAAATCATTGCAAAATCACTCTTTAATCACGTTTTATAATTGATAGATCTGGGTGCCTATGTCAAACAGTTATCTCATATACTGAATAGATGCAGATCGCTGACATGAAGCAGCTTTTCCTTTCTTCCCTTGCTCTCTCTGGCTAAAACAGGAGAGTGGCAGGCGAGTGAGCTGCACTGTCCCCCAGGGTGAGGGGAACTGACCCTGGGCTCATGGCTGGTACCAAGGTATAAAAAAGGTTGCCCGGAGGGCAAGCACACCCAGCTTTCCCAGGCTTAGGAACCCCACAGATGATGCTGTCAGCTTCTCTGAGCTCTCCTCCCATGAGCTCTTGCTCCAAATCTCAGTGGGGGCTGCAGATTTCGGTTGGGGGGGGTCCCTTCATTGGTGAGGCCGATTCGCTCTTCATTCGTCTTTCCTCATATCTGTGCTCCAGCGACCTGCAGGGAGCACCCATGGATGTTTATGGAGGAGCATTAAAAGACACATTGGCAAAAGGATAGGAACATTACAGGACAACAAAAGAAAGCGCACCAACATTGACGGCCACGCACGAAACAAGGAAGGGAGCTTGCGGCAGCATTGCAGGCCATGAAGCAGACAACAGAGGGAACTGCACCATTACACACCAGATAGGAACACACAGAGGAAGCAGCAGCGTTGCAAGCCACAGAGGAAATAAGAGAGACAAGGCAACATCTTTCCACAACGATATTCAATTCCTTGATAAATCCATTTTGTGGTTTGTCCAAGAACTGTAGTCCCAGATTGGACGCCTTTTAAGCTACCTCTATTTTCTAAATGTTATGCCTTGTTAATTTGTTTGCAAAATGTTGTATTAATTAGAAAATATTGTCTATATACATGTGTTTAAGTTGGCATGAATAGGCAGCAAATTTAAATTACCCGGGCTCAGCCTGTTGGCACAGACATACGTTTTAAAGTTGCTGAAGATAATATGGCTTTTAAAATTGCATGCACAAGTTTCCTATGTGCATGTTTCTCGTCTGCGCTTGTTGTTTTCATAAAATAGATGAAATGGGATTGGTTTCAGGGTGTTGTTTTCTTGTACTGAACAAAATGCAATTGCTTGGGTGTCTTAATAGGAAGCCATGTCTGAATGTTCTAGTATGCTGCAATATTGAAGACCTTTTGCCTAGGTCTGTTCAATGTTTTATTAAGTCTGTGCATTCACTGTAGTTAAGTGTTGTAAAACCATTTCCTTATGAGCTAATTCTTAGTAGGTAAGTCGTCCCCAAATGTTATTTATTTTAAGTATTTTGTTTTTACAAAAGTCATTGGTTGTTGTCACTATTGCTTCACTTTACACCATATTGCATGCGTGGTTTTCAAGGTCTGAAAACTATAAAATGTGTCCTTCCTGGGATGTGTGCAAGACTATATGAAGGCTTCCTGCTTGCTTTCTCAAAGGCAGGCTCCATGTTAGTTTCTTTGCACATTTATGCTTCTAGACTTTTCCCTGCCTATCAAACCGAGCAATCTTTACGTCACAGTCTGCTGATTTCTATTTTGACCATCTGGCTCCTTCCTTGGAGGCAGACTTCATGTAGGTCCTCTTGCTGACTTATACTAAGACTCTCCATTGACTTATATACTGAGTAGATGTATGCTAGTTTTTTGCTGAACAGTATATTTTGGTTTAAGCTAATTCCCTTATGTTATGACCTCTCTCAATTGGCTTATTTTATGCATTATTGGAGATGATTTGACCCTAACTGCTTTTTATCATCCTGAATGACTCTTAAGTTTAAAAAAAAACTCTTAGGAGTTGACTTAAGAATATTGTCCAGCGAAGATGTCTGTTCTAATCCTAGAAGCCACCGTCCTGTGGGACTCATACAGCCCCGATCCTCTGTATCGCTCCTTTAGGTTTATTAGGGCTAAGCACCGCCAAAATCAAACATTTGCAACAACAAATTAGCTAATGGCAATGTCATTCCTTACAGCAATTAACAGCTTAAGAAATATATATATATATATATATTTAAATCTAAGTAAAACATTACACAGCACAGCATTTGTAGAGATCAGCTAGAAGCAGTAACCATGTATAGTATGCGGTTTGGGCCTCCGCTAGCTCGCTTGTAAGAACACTGGTTCTTGCTTACAGTTAAAGTAATGCAGGATGATGGCAAGGAACCACTGGTAGGAACTGCTGCCAAAATGTTGCGAGTGGGAGCCTTTGAGAAGCACCCCGGCGATTTATAGAAATAGTATGGTATCCAAACGCACTATGCCAAAAAGGTTGAAAGAAAATTGTTTTTGTGTTACCCAATAAATATGTGAGAAGAAAGTCACAACATTTGGAAACCTTTTCTTGCATACCAAAAGCAACAATTTTGAATAACCTTCAATGTCCTGCGGCTCACTGTGAAGGGGATAAATAAGGCGATAATAACAAAATATTAGCTACACAAGTTAGCCCAGGGTGTGGTGTTATCGGGGATTATAGATGGAGCACTGAGTTTACTCTGGGGAATGAGGAAATACCAGGGAATATGGAATTGGCGGTCTGATTGCCCTGTTAAATCTTCATTTTGCTCTCAACCTTCCCTTGGAAATGTAGATGCTTTTAGCAGCCTAAATCTCCAAGTCAAACTAAAGAGATCCTCAATATTTCTTGGATTTCATAATTTCGATGGAGCTGGTAACTACTGCTGTCGGCTCCTCTGGAATTAAGTGACCAATCATAGCTAGACCCATTATGGAGAAGTGTGGCTCACTGGTTAGAGGAGGCAGACCTGGAAGCAGAGGTCAGCCCGGGACCAGGGTTCAATTCCTGGCTCGGCGGGGTCTTGAGTCCTAAAAATGTCCATGGACTCGACAATTCTCGCTTCGGTGCCTAATCGATTCATGGGTACACACTCTGCGACTCTGGGCAATAGATTGCTTAATCTCCACAACGGCCCCTCGCGGCGGGATGCCTGGCTTTCACCTTGCGGATACCCTGCCGGGGTTATCTCACAGGGGAATACCAGGACGGGTTCCCTAAGCAAGCGCTTAGAAACCAGTGGTGATTTGCGCTATACAAATCCATGTACATTTACATTTGCATTATAGGTTTTTGTTCATTGGTTACACCAAGACATAAGTAAGTATTACATTTGAACTGCAGCAGGAGCTTGGTTGACAACCAGACATGGGGAAGGAATCGGACACAGAACACAAAGACGCATACACTAGGTACATCACACCCTAATGACAGCACACGAATATCAACATACACAAAGCAGTACACCATACAAGACAGAAAACATCTCCCCTATTTAGAAATGAACATCTGAAACTCTGCCCATACATCAACACGTACAGACTATGCAGCCCTGAAACTACAGAAAACACCCTATATCCAAACAGCCAAGTTCCAACCCTCAAGTAAAAGAAGCTATTTTAGTATGTCGCTGCAACAACTCACTATTAACCATTTGATTTTTGTGTTCAAGGAAAATTATCCTACTCTTTCCACAGGGCCACACAAACATTAACTGTGTTGTCCTCTCTCCATTACTTTTTCCTCAAAAACAGGGCCACAAAGCAGCCTAAAAAGGTCAAGTTAGACTGCAATATTAATGCCTCAAATTAATTCACAAAGAGAAAACACTTGCTTCACCCTTCTACGGTCATGCCACGCTATGTGCATTTGGTGGCAGGGGCATAGTACTGCAGGGCTGTACTTCATACATATAAAGCCTTAGTGCATAACATGAGTCTTCTATAGCCTCCGCTTCCCTATTTTCTGGACATACTGCAGCAGGTGCCAATTTAGGACATTAATGCTGAGCTGGTCTGTGGACAAGCCTTAAAAAAAATAAGAAATTCTCAAAATGTTGACTAATACGCTTGACCCATAAACTTGTCTCAAATTGAGTGATCCTAGGCAAATATTTTACTTCACATTATGCCTACTTATTCATTATCACACCTTCAAATATGTGAGTTCAGCGTGTCTGCTGTACAAAAATAACTATTTTGTGTGATTTAATAGACTAAATGTTTGCACAATGTATAATAACAATCTAGCCCACATATAGGGGTACACATGACCCCTAAATTGCTACAATTAGTTTCCTAATAATATTGTCAAGAGGCCAGGAATGTTTCTCAGTTCATATTTAAAAATGTTCACTTTTAAATGCATTATTAATGCATGATGTGTTAGTGAACTGTCATTTACAGACATTTTCCATTAAAATGACCACAATCATTCCCACTGACATGCAGTTATACTGATCAAACTAAATGTAAAATGATAATGTGTGCAAATCGAATATTTATCATTTGCCCATCACCAAGTAAAGTGTTTTGATTTTTTTTATCCTATTGAAACTTTTGTTTGCAACTCACTTCAGGATTACAAACAAAAGTGATTTCCTAACTGCTGAAATATTATACAAAATGTTGCAGACGGAACAAGCAACGTAAAGAGAGGAGGAAAGCGCGGAGGCTTCAAGAAAAGAAATTGAATACTCATGAGAGCCAATCTAAGGACGTAGTTACATCATATGTAAATACTGTTATAAACATGACTGAGCTCGAATTAAATACTGCAGAATTACAGCTTCTGTCTTTGGGACTTTCTTTCTGTCCAAAAAGCAACTTTAAATATGTACAATCTCGCATTGACATTTTTAAATTTATCAGGAAGTTAAAACTTATAAAGTTCCACAAACTTAAGAAAGCAAATGTTAAAGCAACTCTGATCAATGCTAATAACCAGCCTAGTACTCGCATTCAAGTAGCTGATGTATCTGCATTACGTACAGTTAGTAGTTTAGCAGATGATAATGATGATATCGTTTTTAACACACAAGAAGATCTTTTAGGTATGGGTATTTCAACCTCTAACGCTGCCCTTACTCCCTTTCGCCCACCATCGACATTTATGCCGGTCATGGCAAGAGATGCCATTGATATTTTGGGTGATTGTGTGATTAATGACCTTAAAGCTCTTCACAAAAAATGCATTTCTATGAATAAAAAAGGTCAGTATAGAGAGCAACAATATTCCCGCCTAATGGATAAACTTACTAAAGAAAAGAACATTATAATCAATAAAGCAGATAAAGGCGGGAATATTGTCTTATGGCCTCGTGATGCATATTTGGAAGAGGCTAGAAAACAATTGAGTGATGTCAATTGTTATAAGCAGGTAGCTTTTCCTATTCTATTGAAAGTTAAGGATCAGACTTTTAAAGAACTATCTAAGTGGAGGAGGGAAAGTTTGATTGACAAGGATGAGTACAATTTTTTAAGAACAGAGTGCCCCATTACTCCGACCTTGTATTTACTCCCTAAAGTACATAAACAGATAACCCCAGTGCCAGGACGTCCCATTATTTCGGCTCAAGGTAGCCTGCTTGAATCAATGTCCAAGTACGTTGATTTTTTTCTTCATGACTATGTAGCTGATTTGCCTTCTTTTATTCGTGATACAGGACACTTTTTGGAAAAACTTAAAGATGTAATTTGGGAGGATGGTTATCACTTCTTAGTGATGGTCATCTGTTCCTTGTATACGAGTATTAATCATCAAGATGGCTTGAATGCTATTAAATTCTTCCTGTCTAACAGAAATATCTGTTATAATGAACACAACAAAATGTTACTCCATATGACGGAAATGTGTCTGACTAATAATTTCTTTATTTTTAATAAGGAATTGTTTCATCAACTTAGAGGTGTAGCTATGGGGGCGTGTTTCTCTCCCAGCTATGCGTGCTTGCACGTTGGCTGGTGGGAGAAGCACGTCCTCATGCAGACCCACATAGATGATTATTCTGAACACGTCATCAGATGGTGGCGTTTCATCGATGACGTGTTCGTCATATGGAAAGGTACAAAGGAATCAGCCCTGGATTTTGTCAGGAAGATAAATAGCAATTCCCTAAACTTGGAATTTACAGCACAAGTCAGTGATTCTAGGGTAGAATTTTTAGATGTGGAGGTGTTTGTTGACCACATGAATATTTGCACAAAATTACATCGCAAAGTAACAGCTGGAAATTCCATCCTGCATGCCAGCAGTGCTCACCCAAGGCACCTCATAAAAAGTATTCCTTACGGTGAGTTTTTACGTATTAAGAGGATCTGTAATAAAAAAGAGGATTTAGACATTTGTTTAAATGAATCAAAGGAAAGATTCTTAAATAGAGGATATAATGCCAAAGATCTACAATGGGCGCTTGATAAATTGAATACATGTGTCCCAATAGAGGTTAGTGAGGCAATTGATGAGAATCCTGTTGAAATAACCGTTCCACCACCAGTGAGGTTAATCACTACTTTCAGTAGTCAGGAGCAGGACATCAGGAAAATTGTGAGCAGACACTGGCCCATCTTACACACTGACATTACTCTGTCTCCGGAACTTCTAAATCAGCCCACTGTCACCTTCAGAAGAGCACCATCCATGCGAGATGCTTTAGTTAGAGCTAATCCTGAAGTGATTGATAAAAGAAATTGGCTGACTGACAAAAGGGGTTTTGTAAAATGCCTCTCTTGTCGGGCCTGTAAGTTCGGAATTAACAAACAATCTTTTTTGGATCCTTTCTCAGGCATGCTCAATAAGATCAATGGTTATTTTACTTGCAAAACTGATTGTGCGGTATATGTTTTGGAATGTACGTGTCATCTATCATATATCGGCAGTACCAAACTCCCTGTGTTTAATAGGATCCTCCAGCACTTGCGGGCAATCGTGAATTCTGATCCATCATATCCGGTTGCCCGCCATTTTAAACTTGTGCATCATAATAAATTGGAGGACTTAAAATACTATGTAATTGACTCCGTTCCTAAATCAATACGTGGTGGAGATAGAGAGAAGAAACTTCGCCAGTTAGAGAGTCAATACATAGTTAGACTCAACACTAAGATACCTAATGGTCTCAATACAGGGGAAGATTTGACACACTTTTTATGATTATATAAATCATGTTGGTTTTGTATAGATATAGAATTATGTGTATACTTGATGTTGGGCTCAATATCAGGTTCCATTCCTCTTTCATTTAATCTACACTCATGATATGTCTACCTCTTGATTAATTATGGTCTTCAAATACAAGTTGTATGTATGTATATATATGAATTTAGGTTTTATATTATGGGTATTATATTTATTGAATATAATAGATTTTTAACATAACCTTTTATTCTGCGCTATTTTTATTGGTCTTCTAGCTTGTTCTAGTTTGACTAATGGACTTTTTGGCAGAGGGTTACTAATCTATTGTAAATATTTGATGTATTTATGTACTCAATAATGATCCCACTGAAATTGCCTATTTTTATTCATATATATATGTATTTGTACTGTGTTAAGAACTGATCCTTTTTACTTTTTACTTTCATATTTGAAACTATAGTATTAGGTGTAAGCTAAACAATCTATCTATCTTTTTGATTTCTGTAAGACTTGCTTGATGATTGCATCCGCATACACATTTAATTTTAATCATTATTAATGTAAGGCTGTTAACAGCTACATTTCACATTTTACACATTGGGTTTTTTCTATGATCAAAAATTTTTTTTTGTCAAATTGTGCAACATTGGTAGTCCTTTCTATGGATTAGGATTTGGGCACTTGCCCCGGATTTTTCTTGATTATAACTAATATATTTGTAAAATCCTGTTTTTAATTAATTGTAGTAATATTTAAATCATGTTTAACAATGTATAATTTTAATTGTTGAACCACTGTTTTTTTTTTATAAGACTACAGAATTTGATCTTGCACGATTGCATTATGCACTTTATAAATGACTATTAGTCTTTTTTCCCTTTCCATGTGAAAAATGGGAGGGTTCTAAATTGTTTCATAGTATTTATGGGAGGTATTTTTTCCTGGCACGTCATGTGATCAAGGCCGGGGCAACCCGGCTGAAACGCGTCATGTTGTGAGAAGGCTTTAATAAACTGCACTAAACTTTAAACCTTTTGTGGTGGACCGTTCCTGGTGAAGGAGTTCGCTTTTTTCAACTCAGGATTTGGCGTATGTATGTATGTATGTATGTATGTATGTATGTATGTATGTATGTATGTATATATATATATATATATATATTCCTATGCTCGAAACACAGATAAAAGCCTTAAAAGAGGGACTTAAATCCAGGGATAAGACAAATGAATGTGCAGTCTGATCTATGTTTTAAATTATTTAGATAGGGAAACAGTCATATTCTGGCATAAGTGAAATTTCAGCTCTAAAAACGAACAGTTCTTCTCAGGCTGGTCTCAATTTGGCAGCAGTAAGGAAGCCTTCTTGTACCAAGGAAAAGATGGTAGTTCAACTGGTTTTCATCCCAGTAGGAACCACTTGCAGTTGCGTATGTCTGCGGGGCTGATCCTCAAACTAGGCATCAAAAGTACCTGACAATTGAATAAAGAACTAAAATGGGCATTGCTAAGGTCAGCCAACCTCAGTAATGGGATCTTCCAAAAAGGCGCAGAGTAAAATAATGTAGCCTTGTGGGACATCAGCACTTGGTACAAACTACACGCAGCTTTGGCAAAAACGTTTCATGGGGAACAGTTTCTGAGTTAGGTAAGAACCTACTCACAACTTAGAACATGGTACAAGATAAAAACATAAGACATTGTACATGCCCAAACAGCCCTTTGGCATTATCTACAAATAGAAAATAAATATGATCTATTTTAATAATAGCTCCAGTGAAAGCTATTTCGGTATTGTTGCTTCTTAGCTGTCCTTACAGTTAAAGCGCGTTGTCTTGTCATAATTTAAAACTAGCCCTACTAAAGCAAGAGGCAGGATGTTTTCCTAAGCCATTCAATCTTGATTCCATAGATTAAAAATATTACCGCCCTATATCTCTGTTACGGACTTCTGCTAAAATTCTGAAAAAATGGCTGAATGGTCAGCTCATGGAATTTACCGAGTTGCATGAACTGTTGGATCCCTCACAATCTGGTTTTCATAATGGCCATAGTACAGACCCCACCTTGGTCTTTGCAGTAGAAAGTATCAGATCACTAGTAGGCAGGGGGAAAGGCAGCGGCACTAATTGTGTTCGATCTGTCCGCAGCCTTCGATAAGGTCTCCCAGTTTCTCCTTACTTACTGACTAGCCCAGTTTGGTATTAAAGATCCCACGCTGAATCCTTTGAGGTCTTTCCTGACTGACAGAGTTCAAACCGTAAGCAGTGGGCAGTTTAAGTTAACATCTTTTTATCTTCCAAGCAGGGAAACTCAGGGCTCTTCGCTACATCCATCATTTATAACAAATAAGAAAATGATATTCCCTTGGACCCGACTATCAATCAATGCATTACAATCAACCACACACTGTAAAAATAAATACCTATTTATTTTTACACAGTGTGTGGTTGATTGTAACGCATTGGTTGATAGTCGGGTCCAAGGGAATATAGTTTTCTTATTTGTTATACATTTTGGCACCCTCTCCCTTGGATAGCAGGGCCTCTCCCTTTACTTTAAATTCTTTGCTACAGCCCACATTATTTAATTATACGTATGCTCATTGGCTAAGCTGATTCTCCATTATGTCGTTCAGGTTTTATCTTACACGGATGACACGCAGATTATTGTTTCTATTATGGAAGATGTGCACTCAATAGTTGTCAGCTTTAACAACTGCATGAAAGCAATTTCTCTCTGGATGAATGATAATTGCCTTAAATTGAATGCCGACAGTGGTCATCTTTGGCAGTCATCCCTCGGTCTGGAGTAACAATTGGTGGCCAGATGTTCTATGACTCCGTCATCCCCGGTTAAGTTTCCTAAAAATCTTGGAGTCACTTTTGATCAACAATTCTCTTTAGCTGAATCGAATGGTATCCTCATGTTTTATTATTATTAGATCTTTAAACCCTTGAACGCTCATGACGAGCTCGGCTCGCCATGAGCCACGGTGCTCGTGTGCTCATGACGAGCTGAGCTCGTCATGACCGTTGGAACGCTCGCACGCTAGGCTAATTCCCCTGCTGTGCGAACGTTCTACACAAACGGGTGTTAAGCACACGAGCACCGTGGCTCATGACGAGCTGAGCTGAGCTGTGCGCACCCCCCCCCCCCCCTTCCCCCCCCCCCCCCCCAGCACCGCAAGGGAATTCACCCTGCATACAAGGGGTTAAGGAAAATGTAAAAGAAGAAATACTACAATTCCGGACCCATCCACTAGATGGCGGAATAATGCACAGCATGTGAACCCAGAAATGATTCACGCTGCAAAAGTGTCCTTATATTCCGTCAACAGCACAGAAAACAGGGGTTCTTGCCATGAACTCATCATAGATCAATTATGTAATGCCCTGTTGATTGTCAAAATGTTTTGGTTTAAACAACTGCAAACTGTCCAAAATGCAGCTGCTTGGCTCATTTTGGATATTCCCAAACACCAATCAGTCTCGAGTGAGTTAGGGTCTCAATGTGCTGAGGGATAGGTGTGAGCAGCTCCATTGGGGTCAGTCGAAGAGCCAGGTCTGGAGGTCTTTCCTGAGGTGGTGAAGTGTCTGGCTTCGTCGGAACATGATCTTGTGTTGGTTATGAAGTTTCAGAAGGCTAGATGGAGTGGTAGATCTTTTTCAGTAGCCACAGCTAAATTGTGGAACACTCTTCCCCGCCAATTAACAGCCATGGAGTACCAGTTGGCTTTCAGAAAGAGTCTCAAAACTTGTCTTTTTGCTTCTTTGGGAATTAAGGTCCTATCGGTTTAGCTGCTCTTGATCTACCTAGGTTTGGCAATTTCTAGTGGGTTTGTTTTCATTTCCAGATAATTAAGGCTAGTCGAAGATAGCAGAGGAGGTATTGTGTCTTATTGTTACATACTAAGTAATCATAGCAGAAAGTTCAATGAGCAGCACCCTCTCCTGAACTGTGAGGATGGCATATGCGAGTCTGCACACAGAAAGGGAATGATGATGTCTGTAAAGGGCTAGCAATGTAAGTTTGAAGGTAATAATGAGCAGTAAATAAAATATAGTAAATTCTTGGCAAACACAGGAATGGAAACAAAAATAGGGGCATGGTGAGCTCCCGCTACGAGTACAGTGCCATAGAATCGTAAGAATCAAAGTTAAATCACAAACCGTATGTCACATGACTGCAATGAACAGAAGAAGCACCCAGTGCATTCAGTGATGCAAAGACAAGCAGGGCATGACTCCTAAGGAGTCACCTAGATGTATAAATAGAAGGCCATCCATAAACGGTTACGTATAATTAGAAAAGCTAGTACAGGAAGCATCTTTGTCTTTTATTCTCTGCACAGATATGGAAAGAGGAGCCTGGCACGCACGCCCATTTCCCTCGGCGACAGAAATGAAAGTAGTACCTGAATAATCACCCTAGATGACCTATGCTTATTACTGGGAAGGGACACTGAAAGCTCCCTCAAACTAGGCCACAGCTCTAGAAAAAGAAGAAATCACATGGCAAGCTCGCTCAGGAACAGTGTGCTAGTCGAGGGTGATTTTTGCACATTTGTCAAGGAATCTTCAGCCACAGCAAAAGGTGGACCAGATTGGGACAGCATGGTGGGACTGAGTTACCAACATCTGGTCAAATGTTAAGAGAAATCATCACTATCTAGGAATGCGTGACTGTGGTCTGGTCCTGCTCCACTGGGCATCTGTCAACATCAACACACTGCACAGACATTAAGGACAGAATATGCATGTTGCCTGAAATATGTTTTCGCCTGCCTTAGGAAATTTCATACTTAATGAGGCCAGTGAAGAGGCTTAACCAGCTGCAGGGTCAACGGTATGTAAACCTATTGCAGTGTGCCACCCTACTCGATCTCATCATTTTCAGTAATACCTGGCATGTTTCCAGCCCAAAACGCTCATATCGAGAGTTCAATGGCAGATGCTTTACATGCTTTTGCTAAGCGAGTTGCTTGTCAGCAGAGCACTTGACTCTGCTGGTAATAGGATCCACAAAAGTGGAACTTGTTTTTATTTTTTTTACCACGGATCGCTACAGGCCGTATACTCAGGCCAGGTCTCAAATACCTGTTGGTGGCAATTTATGAAGTAGTCATGGGGGACCATCCTACAGGCGCTCAAAGTTGAGATTCTGCACATGTTCTACTCCTGTAAATCTGATAGTCAGTCACTACCAGCTCCCCCTGGCCTCTCCTCCCGCTTCAGGGAGTATGAGAGAGAGTGAAGTGTGTCCAATGAAAGAGGTGCTAGTAAGGGGTTGAGGTACCCATAGCTTAGAAGCCACAGTACATGTGTATCCTCAAGAAGGTGGGTGTCTTTGACTAGATAGTATATGTACAGAGATTGTTATTTCTCATGTTTCACTTCACTGCTTACCCTCATCAACATTCTGCTTAGAACAACGCAATTCAAAGGTTGGGTGCCATGTTCCGATTCACCAAGCTCTCAATGGAACCGGGAGAGTTTATCTTTAGGCAGAGCCAGGGCAGGGTCACAGTAATACCTGAACAAGGGAGATGTGCTGAATGCCCATCGTCACCCCCTCTGGACAACTCCAGCAAAAGATTTCTGAAGCCCAGCAACAAGGAGAGTACCTTCACTCAAACCAGGCTTGACTGCGCCATAACCACCGGACCAGGACTGTGAGGACAGCATGGGATGTTTGTTTCTAGGATTTTGAACTTCTTTTAAAGAAGGTTGCATTTTAATTTGAAGTGCTGCACCAGTTCCAGGCAGTTGGCTGGATTCTTCTTTATTCTTACTCTGGTATATAGGATGGCCCCATCAACAACGAGAAAAATTCACCTTTACTCCTCTGTACCTAGCTAGGTATAGGAAGATCGGGTATCACCTCTTCACAAATTTGTAGCTGGCTTGAAAACCTGCAGAGATGCCAGCTTGCCGATAACCTACCTTACCACCCTTTACGAAATAAGGTAGGTTTGCTTGTGTGGCAACAAGAGGATCAATGGCTGAAGTGTGGACTGCTGAAGAGACTGTAGACCCATGTTGCTGTCCAGACCGACTCAAGATGGCCACTGCATAGCGTGGGTGCTCTTACCTTTGCCCATTGCACAACTTTTGGTGGTGTTTTTCTCTGGTACTCAGAGATCAGGACCCATTGTTCATCATCACACTTTGACCCAAAGGAAGAGAAAGCTAGGGAAAACGGACAAAGATAAAAAAAAAAGCCAAGGCGAAAAAAGAACTTGAAAGTGTGAAATAAAGATACAGGAAGTGTAGGGTTGTGGAAAAAAGAGGCATGAGGTGGAATTAAAATTTGGAAGTCTTGGGAATCAGCAACCACAGCATAAGGCAACGGAAAAAACTCTAGTGCCCTAAAGTTATTTTCTTATCTTTAATTATCTATTTATTCTAAAAATTGAGCACTGTCTGTGATGGTCACCAGAGTATGAAGAGCTGTAGACTCCAACAGAGTGAACTACTTTTGCAGCACAGTGTGCTTTTCCTCCCTCTGAATCTGACATGCTGACTTTGTGTACCAAATATAGGCCTTCACAGCGACCTCTTTGTGGTGCCCGGATGTTACTTGCTGCAAATGTTGGTCGCATTACACGTGAGGCCTTTTTATTCACTGACAAGTAACAAATACACATGAACCACACACTGCTGCCTGGAGAAGTCCAACCATGTGTATCTAAATCAAATGCAGTTAACAGAGATATCCACCAAAAGCACATGAAACTACTGGCCCCACAGACCACCGTTCTAGGGCCAATAGTTGACCTCGAGTTCACAAGGCCCCAGACAAGTGGCATGACACCGGCTATTCATGTGGCTCCATTGTGACCACTTAATATCCTCAGCCCTGTAAGTGCGTAAACAGGATTCAGGTCAGCAGAAATATACTCAAGTATGACTACATCACCAAGCAGGATTTCCAGCATTACTGCTGAAAAGGAGTAGGCTGGAAGAGCTACAGGTGATGAACCAATCTGAGTTTCTTTGCACTGTTTAACAAAATACCAGCTAAATCACTTTAAACGGCAAGGTGTGGATATCTTCAACCTTGTGGAAAATTAAAGGTGCACAATAATAACCCAAAACAATTTCCACATTCAACAGCTGTTGAACACCAAGAAAAAAAAGTAAGTATTGTTTCAGGTAGAAAAAAGGGAACCAGCGCAGGCACACATTTTCCAGGTCTTGTGACCAGCTGTTGATGTGGACCATGTACATGGTCTTTGTGTCTACAAAGTGGGGTACAATATCATAGGTATTCATAGAGAATTTGGCACACACCTGAAACTGCAGTTATTTAATCGGCAGCCTTTTAAACCGCAGCCGCTGTTAACGCGTACTGCAGGCATCCTTTGCATCCCTGAAACTATGTTATCGGCATCTTTATGTGAAACCTATGACGTTACTACAGAGATGCGAATTTAAAAACACATTCTGAATATTCTTAAGTTGCAATGCAGAACCCTGTGTGTCCTCTTAAATTGGTCTATTATGCGGCTGCAAATTTTATCCTCTGTTAAAACACCTTAATTAATAACGTGCACAATGTTTAAATAGAACATCTGTTAATTGCTAAATTTCTAGTAGGTAACCATACTTAAACGTTATAGGCCTGCACATGAATAAGGTGCTGAATCAAGATAGCCTAGCTGTCAATGCTAGGTTAAGTGAAAATAATGCATAAACACTAAAAGGCATGTTTTCACATTGAATAGTTTGTGCAAGACGTTTTTATTCTCTTTGCTGCAGATGCTACTTCAGAAGCTTACGGTTAGCTAGTGAATAGAAAATTGTTTGGTATCAGACAACTAATAGTAAGGCTCTCACCGAAAAGAGCTGAAGGAAGCATCTGGACTGCAATAAAAACAACGTTGTAACTTTTCACAGACAAATGTCTGAAAGTATATTATGCTCTGATGAGAAAATGGGGAGTTTGCTTATTCCCAGATGTGTGTTGATATTCTACTGGAGGATGATGACAACGAAAGAAAATAATGCGGGTTTACATTAGTATGTGCTCCTAGAGTAGTACGCTCAAAACTCACAACCCCAGATTCTTTTCTAGACTCTCTGACTAGGGACTCACTTTTGATTTTCTCTTTCTAGGAGGCTGCCTTACTTAGATTTTATTCGGCTGTCTGCTGATATATTGTAATGTAAAAAGCAGGGTATAGATTCTCTCTTTCTCATCAGAACTCTTCATTGGGTTTCTGAAAGGACACCTTTTTTCACTCTTTACCCCGAAATTAATTTAGGGTCGTTTTTATATTCTTATTAACCTTTTAACAGGTGATTAACCTATTTTATTGCCCAGGAAGCTACACCCGCCTAGCTTCAGGATAGCTGGATTTGCAATTATGTCAACAATTAATTCAAGCCTCAGGAGGTACCAGGCAGTCCCAGACACATTGCATCAAATCTTTATGCTGTAGGAGCCTGCTTCATAGTAAGGAGTCATAGGTTGCTTGATTGGTTATAGTATTGCACAAACCTTTGCATGTTTATACTGTAAATGCCAACTGTTTTAAGTATTGTTTTATTACAGCTGAAATAAAGTTTAAAGTTAATATTAATTTAGTACAGGGATTTTCTTTTATAGAACAAGCTTGTTGAATCATTACTATTTTGACTGTGATTTTGAGGAAAATGTTACTATTTTTTAATCGAATATTGATTGATGGATATTAAATCTAAAGATGAAAGCCTAAAGAATACATAGATGAAAGACAAAGATCTGACAATAAAACCCTTTAACTCATACTAACTCTCTTTTGTGAATGAATTTCAAGTCTTTAATGTTTCATTGATTATGTAGATGATTGCTCCTCATTTCTCTTTGTCAACGAACAAAGGACCATACGACCAGTGGCGGGGATTATTTAATGATACACCCCAAGGCAGATCTAGAAAACCCAGCTCCCTCAACTGTTCAGTGTATTAGCAAGAGCAGCATTTTGCTTGGAGGATTCCTTTGAGGTACGAGTATGAATGTGCCGCTTGATTCACCAGCTGACGTTTTGGCCCTGTAGCAGCAGAGACCAAGAGACCTCAATGTGGCCCAGTCGCTGCAGTGACCTTGAGTCCTGAGCCTACAGGCTTGGGACTGTGATGCAAGAAGGAAAGGCTAGGGCAGTGGTCACTGATTTGAGAACTGGAAAGGTAAGCAATGGGTACTCAGTGCTGTTGCTTCCTAAAAAGCTTTCCGTATAGGAAAATTCCAGGCTTGTTCTTGCTTAACCCCTTCGCCGCGGGGTTATTCCCTCGCTGTGCTGGGGGGGAGGGGGGCGCGCACAGCGCCCCCATGCTCATGACGAGCTACGGCGCTCCTGTGCTCATGACGAGCTGAGCTCGTCACAGGTGTATTGCCTCCCATGGAACGCTCAGCACAGCGGGGGAATTCTCCCCGCACCTGAGCGTTCCACGGGCCATGACGAGCTGAGCTCGTCATGAGCACAGGAGCGCCGTGGCTCATGACGAGCTCAGCTCGTCATGAGCTTCCAAAGTGTTAAAGCACTACATAGGGACTTGCTCATGCTTAGCGAGGAAAGACCCCCAGGCTCTTGCAGTCATTGCCTTAGCTGGTAGATTATTCAGTTAAGGAAAGCTCTGGAGTGAGAGGAGCAGGAGTGTGTTACCAAGATCCAAACAAATGACCCTGGCAGAGCCACATAACGGATGGGGACTGAAGACTGGCAACTGGTAGAAAAGATGAAAACTGAACAGTCAAGCTTCCCACTCGAACACCTATGGACGATTAAGTTATTGTGAGTTCTAATGAGCCATAAATCCAGATGATTTAAATGTGGCTTGTTTGTGCGGCGAGGACCGTATGTGATAGAGTTGATTGAATTAAGTGGCAAGAAAACGTATGAGGCAGAATGCAGCATTTTCTGTTGCAGCATTGTATGCTGTTTTGTCTGTATTGTCTGGATAAACAAGCTACTTCATTAGTACCAGTATAACACCTGCATCCAGCTAACAACAACTGGCTAGTTAACCTTTGTGAAGGGATGGTCACTGTGTGGTATTACATGTGGCGCTTTTTATTAGTAATTTTCAATTTGTTTGAGCTAGAAGCAAAATTACTTTTTCTTGAAATCTGCAAAATGTTCAAACTGATGGTAGATTATGTGGCAAGTGTTGTAATCCATAATTATGTAGAAAAAGGCAGAGCCACAGAATGGATTAATTCCAGTGGCCCATGTTGTGTCTTCTGAAGTCTAACTAAATGGTCCTTTGTATCTTTACTTGTACGTTAAATGTTCCGATCTCATCTTGTGCCACTAGGAAATTCTGATCACTTAAATGAAACAATCTTATAGGTGTGCTACTTTTTTAGGTTAAAACAGAAAAAAAATATTATTTAATTAAAATACAGGTTTTATACAGATTATCTAAGCAGACCATCCTAAGGAAAAACAGTTAAGGTTCTATTTTAAGAGATAGGCATGGGAAGGTGTGTGTCATGTGAGGATTGTATTTATGTGTCATACGATTTGGTGGATGAAGGATGTATGTTGAAAGGTTTGCAGACTGATATAACCCCCACACACAAATCCACACACAAAAGAGATCCACAAACAAGAAGGTTAGCAGACCCCGGGAAGGGGAGAAAAAGAAAGGTTAAAAGTTCACATCACCTATAGTTTAGACTGAAATGCACTACCCAACATTGCAGAGAAGTTGTTGGCAGAAGTCAGCCAGCTTCCTCCGTCCGCCACAAGAGTTGTGCCAGTCACATAGGAGGCTAGGGGGCTGGCTAGGTACAGCGCACTTTGAGCAATTTCCGTCTTGTTTCCAGGCCGTTGCAAAGGGATGCTGTCGAAGAGGCTGCCTGCCTCAGCCCATCGGCCCCCTGTAACGAAAAAGTATGGAGGAATTACTATGAGCTCTTGTAGAGCGAGTCAAACAGCAGTAAACATAGGGAAAGCTCAAGTCTGCAGCACAATAAAATATTAGAGACAGGAAAGAGACTCAACATCTTGTTCTGACGACTAAGGTTAACAGTGGAACAGATAAAACAAGATTAACACCTTTATTTTTTCTGTTTAAAAAAACAGTGAACATAACAGTCCATGCAAATCATCACGTGCAATCAGCATGCCTCATCCCCATCCTCCCTGAAACCAGTAATCTGTACAGACAAAGCAATAGTATATACACCAAGGCTATAAGCCGACACCAAGTATGAATCAGTGGAATCTGTACTAGGAGACCCCTTTAACTAAACACAGTGTACCCCTTCATGCATCCCGTTCACTTTGGTCAGAGTCCGGACCCCCATATGTATTAAACTCATCTAACAGCTGCCTCCATGCTGCCACTGCCTCAGCTGCCCTCTCTTCATTAAGGGAAGAAGTATGTGATGCTCCTCTGAAGTCCCCCATTCCAACACATCATGGACCCACAGGTCCACACTCAGCACCCGGGACTCCATCCAACCTATAGCCACTCAGCGTCTGGCCGGGAGCAAAGCTAATAGCAGAAATTTGTAGGATGTCTTGTGTCTCCTGGGCCTTTTCTCCATCCCTAGTAGACATGCCTCTGGAGTGCAAGGGACAACCAACTCTGCAGAACGTCCCACCCTTGGGACCATCCCCCTCCAAAATCCATGTATATGAACACACTGCCATGCCAGGCGCAGAAAGGAGGCATTTATCCCCCAGCAACATTCACATTTCACTACTCCAGTGGGGTCTATTCTATGGAGCTGAGAGGGAGTCGTTTAATGTACAATGCAAAAAACATAAAGTGTAGCAATTTAAACCTATTATTGCAGGAGACTCCCTTCACCAAGCCACATGCAAGATCCCAATCAGAGTCCTTGAACGGGGACCCCCAATTCCGTTCCCCAAGCCTTCCTTGTAGAAGCTGGGTGTCTGTTGCAGTAATCCCCACTTTTTGCCAGACTACTGATGCACTTTAACTTGATGTGTCATGGGTCCCTGCCAATCAGGCTCCCAAGGACAGTGTTCTTTCCCAAAACTGAACCTTGTACCCCCAATTGGCACCTCTCTAGGCACAAGTCAGTCCTTTGTAAAAGGTACCATGGGTACCAAGGACACTGTGGCCAGGGAAGGCCTCCAAGGGCTGCAGCACGTATTGTACCACCCTGAGAGGCCCTGTACCTTTACACACACATATACTGCCCTTGCAGGCTGTGTGTTTTGGTGCAGAACAAAGTGGAGTCGACATGGCACACATCCCCACCACCAGTGTGTTCTTGTAGTCTGAGTGCCTGCCATTTATTGAAGTATTATACTTCTACTTGTATTGTGTACGTCACTTTTCCTTGTACCGCTTGTATTTTGTTTGCCTCGGATACATGCACAATTGCCACCATTGCCTCATGTAACGCAACGTTTGTTCTTGTCTTTTGAGTATCTGCCTTTTATTGCAGTTTTATACCTCTACTTTTACTTTGTACGCTTTTGTAACATGCACACACGTCACTTTTTCCTCATGTAACGTATCGTTTGCTACCTATTGTATTTTGTTTTCTCTTGATACATGCACAATTGTCACTATTGCCTCATGTAATGTAACGTTTGCTTTTGTAACATGCTCACTTGTAATTTTCTCCTTATGTATCATTTCTGTTCCTACTGTGAAGCGCTCTGACACCTTCGGATAAAGTCCGCGCTATATAAAGACGCATAAAATATATATATATTTTTTTAAATGCCTACAACCCACTGTCCTGGCATAGGCCAGCCACTCCTCTAGCTGGGTGCACTATACCAGTGGTGAGAGTACAGATGCATAAGCCCTGTACCCCTTCAGTGTCTAGCCCTTTCTTGGGCGGAGGTGGTCACACCTGCTCCAGGCCAGGAAGAGCCCTCTGTGCCAGGAGAGCTTTAAAGGCCTTGCCGCCTTTGTAACACAACCCCTAGCCCCTCCTACTATCAGGAGCAGGCACCCTTCCTGGCCCCCTTCCTTTTCGTCAGGAGGACAGGCGGGAACAATTAGCAGAGCCCAGAAGGAGAAGCCCACTCTTCAGTGCCTGCCATCTTGCAGACGGCAGGCACTCTCTAATCAGGATTAGGGATTGTGTCCACTTCCCCACGTGGGGTGAGCACACCAAGGGTGTAGTCACCCTAAGGTCAGTAGCCCATTGACTACTGAACTCGAGACCCCTAAAACGCCCCCTAAATACAGTATTTAGGGGCAGCTCTGAACCAAGAAGAGAGATTCCTCAACCTACGAAGAAGGAGGAGGAGGAAAGAAGACGCCCAGCAGAGGAGTCTGCAGAGAAGAACTGACTTGGCCCCAACCCTACCGGCCCGTCTGCAGTTTCCATAGATCCTGCACCAAAATTCCCCTTTTCCTGCAGCCAGCGACCTCCAGAACACTGGGAGGACTGATTGCTCTCAACAAAGACCGGGTCTCCTGTGAACAGTAGCTCTGCTCAAACTAAACTCCCAAAACAGACTCTGAGCCTGCTGAGGACAAAGTAACCCGATGGGCCCAACACCTACGGCCTGAATACGGGTGGCCCACCGGTCCCAGCGAGGTCCCCCAGCGCTCCAGAGGCAGACTCCACTGTGGGTTGACCCCTCCAGGACTCCCCGATGTTGCCTGCAGCCTCAACACACAGACACCTCCAACCGCATGTGGCCTGGTAAGGTGAAATCCGACCTCAAAAGACATCCGTGCATCAGACCTCTTCCGCTTGACGTAGTGAAGTAAGTGTCCCCGTCCTAAGTTGAAAGTGTTTTGCCCATCCTAAAATATGAGAAATACTTCCCCCATGTAAAGGTCCACTGCTACCAATCACCCTCCTCCCCAATCTGTTCATGGAGAAAAGAGCTCAAGGGCCAAGATCTGCAATTCCCTATCAAAGGGGGCACAACATTGTACCTTCTTCACTGTCGTCTCCCACACCTGGGCTGTGGGCAGTACCAGGTAGTGGGTCAGCCATCAGAGCGGCCACTCCTCATCAGTAGGCGTGCCAAGGTATCCTCCCCGGTCATGTCCTGTAGCAACAGCATCTCTCAATTATCTGTGCTCCTTAACCATTGAGTAACAGGTTGTAGGTGCGCTGCAAAAAAGCGCCTATCCCCCCCTCTTCCATGTCACCCTTGAGAACCGAAAGGGCAACCCGACTACGTTTCCCTGCCCACACCAGGGAAATTAACAGACTGTCAAGGCGACAGAAAATAGGTGCTCCCGCTGGAAACAGAGAGTTCTGGACAAGATAAAGACAACAAGGGAGGAAGACCATCTTAGCAATGGCCGCCTTTCCAACCACCGACAGGGGCAGTGCCTTCCAGAACTCTATTGACCCATTCAACCCTTCAGCACACTTTCTACAAGCAGGCACCTATGTGGGTCCTTTGGACGAGTTACCATGAGTCCTAGGTAACGGAAACTCCCTCCCTCCCAGCGGATCCCAAGCTCAGGCAGTTGCTCTGATGGCATTGCGGACAGCCTCCCGAGCGGGAACAGTAAGGTCTTACCAATGTTGATCCATAGGCCTGAGACTTGACCGAATGCCACCATGTGCCGTAGCAGGGTTGGCACAAATTCTGTGGGCGTGTGGAGGTAAATAAGGGCATTGTCTGCATATAAGGAAACAATGTGGTTCCGCTACCTTCTAATCCAGGGTATCTTCATTAAATTGTGCCTCCCTGTTGTACACGTCTCTTTTTGTGAGGATATGTCTCTGCTGCAGAAGGAGGATTATGGTAAATAGACTGAAGAGAAATCATATGATTCATTTGAGAATCTAAAGAGAGTTTTAGAAAGAATGCAGGCGGAGTATACTGAATTTTTTTAGTTAAGTAAGTTTTCCGTCAGCAACTGGACACAGCCTGCAACCGTCCCAAAAAACTCTTTGAACTGGTGAAACAACAAACTAGTGGGAAACGTAAATCCTCCACATTTGACACTACAGCCCTACTTAATTGTCAAACATTTTCTCCTTATTTTCTGAGAAAACTAAGTCAATTGACAATGAGCTCCGCATTGCGGCGAATTGTTTAGCGCCTGAAACCCAGTCACAATGCACCTCCACCTCGCTGGAAATTTGTCCTAGTAACCTTCTCTTTAAAACTAAAAACAATGCTTCGTGGTCCATCTTTCAGACATTTGAGGACGCTGACATCTCAAAACTACTGTCTTCCACTAAACTTTCCAACCACTTCAATGACCCTCTCCGCTCCAAATTCCTCAAGGAAACTTCCCACCTCCTGATACCCCTATGGACCAGAATTATCCACGCCTCTCTTACGCTAGGCACCATGCCGGACTGTCTAAAAAGTGGACAAGTCACACTTATCCTAAAAAAGCCAGACGCGAACCTCTCTGATCCCAACAATTTTCCATTTCGAGCAACCCAACCATAGCCAAGCTCCTGGAAAAATGGGTTCATCAACAACTCTGCAATCACATTGACCAGCACCAACTCCTCGACCACTGCCAATCTGGTTTCAGACCTAGTCACAGTACTGAAACCACCATGGTCCACATTGTCGACGATGCTTTATGCTTTCTCGATCATAATGAATCCTGTCTTTTAATTCTTCTTGACCTTTCAGCAGCGTTTGACACAAACATGAAACCCTCCTGAACCACTTAGGATAGGTCTCTCTGGTACTGTTTTAAAATCGTTCTGCTTATTCTTACATAACAGATCTCAACGAGTCCTAATCAATCATGACTTATCCGATCAGTCACCGGTCACTATCGGCATTGCCCAAGGTTCTTCACTTTCGCCCACCCTGTTTAATCTTTACATGGAGCCCCTGGCTGAAATCCTCAAACACTCCAACATCTCATACCATATGTACGCTGATGATACGCAATTGTACATGAAGATTACCTCCCCTACGACATCAGCATTCTCAATAACGTCTTGAAGAAAAATCAACACTTGTTAAGACTTAACCACCTCAAACTTAACGCCCTCAAAACCGAATTTCGATTAATCTCGCCTCCCAAACCCATCTCTAACATCAAAGACTGGCTCCCACTACTCATTGCCTTGAACTGTACCACCAATATCGTTGATTCAGCAAAATCCCTAGGAATAACACTAGACAACAACCTCTCCATGATGAATCACATCAGCTACACTACCAGAGGGGCCAATTTCCATCTCCACGTCTTAAGAAAACTAAAGCCTTTCCTGCCCAATGAAGATCTCAAGATGGTGGTTCAGGCTCTCATGATCTCCAAACTGGTCTACGGGCATGCTACCTTTGTTGGCCTATTGAAAATAAAACTAGCACCACAGAGGGCTACCCTCCATGCGGCTGCACGGCTTATCACAGGCGTAAAGAAAAATGATCACATCACCCCTGCCCTCCACTCTCTGAACTGGCTACTTATGAATCTAGGGTCCACCTAAAAATAGCATGCATGACATACAAAGCCATCCACCACAACACTCCTTGCTACCTGGCTAAGAAAAAGGTTCTATCCGGAAGGAATAGAGCTTCTCGTAGTACATGCTCCCTACTGCTGAAACCCCAACATTTTTACATAAAGAAAACCTATAAGAGATCTTTCTCTGGTATTGCCCCAAGAATTTGGGACTCTCTTCCCCAGAGATCAGGACCATCCCTTCATTCGTTCTTTTCAAAAACAAAGTAAAAATGAGACTACTGAATAATCACCTTCCTATCGGAGGAGACTATCCATGCCAATTTGATTTCTTTGCTGGTGTTTTCACTATGTCTCTTTGTATTATCTTTTTAAGCTTTATATTCTAGATGTTGTTCCTTGTATATTTGATGCAATTTATTAGGTTGCACAGTGCTCTGACACCAAAAGTTTGGTCATGTCTACGCTTTATAAAACTATTAATAAGAAAATTAAAAAGTAACATTGCATAAGGTATATGGACAGGCAGGCCCCTGATTACCCATTACATTATTGGTTCTTGGTATCTTTGTGATTGAAACGTCATGACAAGGCAACAGAACCTGAATATCTTCCATTTGAAAGCAAAGGACGATAAGATCATCATTTCTTAGGCTCACTGAGAACATTCTGGAATAAGATTTAAATATCCTACCATGGTATTCAAGAGAAAGGCTGTCAAATTCAGTGTTGGAAGGTCGTTTAGAACCGGAGATCCGGTCTGTGGCTCAACTGACAGATGGAGGTCTGGAAACAAAACCTGGCCTGGCTAAGCAATTCATACTCCTTGACGCTATCATTATGAGAACGATTTTTAGCAGAAGAGGAATGGAATGGGAGCGGAGAGGAGTGGAAGAGAGATGTGGAAAACCAGCTAATCAAAATTGCTTTCCCTTTGGATTTTGCTTCCAGATACATGGAACACAGTTTTGGCAATTTGTGTGTATATGTTACATTGGGCTGCAACTGTGGGGACACCCCCGGACTGAAAATTTCTTCTAGTCCTTTGTTTTCGAAGACACGTTCATGATGCTTATAACTGTTTTATAATAAGGAGATGGACTGCTCGAAAATTCAGAAGAGAAGATCGCGCCTGGTCATTTGAGCGCCCATCCACGGGCCCTAGATCTCATGGCTTCCTGTTTACTGAGGAAGTCGAACAGTCTGTCCTCCCCAGTCCAGCAGCTGAAGTTATTGAAAGAAGAAAAGACTGAAGGGATAGGCTGGTTGCCCTCACCTCCAGTATGGTGAAGTGATAAGCACTTAGATTTTTCTATCACGTCTCAAAAATCATTAGGCTGCCACTGTGTGATGGCATAGAAAGTGAACCTTGAACACGCACGCCCAGTTGCATGGTCTTCCAATATCAGGAGAGACTGAAGGGCTGAGGAGATCATCCATTTCACATTCCAAAAGATGAGAAGAGGGTCCTAGAAAAGTCCCTCGTACTGTATGTCGTAATAGACCTGAAAGCTCTACATCACTGCTTGATCCAAAGGATTATATCTGAAAACCGGTTGTAGAGTCTTCCTTCACATTACCCCTTCTTGCCACATGTTACCTCTAAATGGTGTGTGCTGTCTCTTATTACTTGTTTCCATAAAATTGAACCAGAGTGTTGGGTAGAAAAGGCCATACATTGCCCCCAAATCCCCTGTACATAACATTTATTTATGTAGCACCCAAAGTCCTCCCTCATACAGGTCTATTTCATTACTTTCTTGTATATCGTTTATTATTGTCTTCTTATCTGCAATATATAAGCATGCGATGAGACTCGTCCTTACCAAGCCGGCGGTAACCTTCGGTTCCAGAAATTGGACCAGGTGCCAGACTGTTCACTCTCACTTTGCTTGGGCCCCACTCCACTGCCAAGTGCTTCGTCATTGCATCTGACAGAGAGAGGAAACAGGAGGCACAGTCTATTTGTTACCAGAGACCTAGAAAGCGTAATACAATTAGGTGTATCTGAAAAAACAATCAACAGTAGTAAATATAATAAACAAAATACCAGTTCAAGAATCACAAAGGTTTGAGAACGACAAACGAAAATAACTCATACATGTTTACTCTTAGGAAGGAAGATACATTCTACATTCGAGGTCCCTATGGAAAACTGAATAGAGAAATATTGGAAAACTCAAACTGAATTGAATTTGCTGTTACGTAGTCTTGATCTAACCTTGTGTAACTATATAGTGGTGTTTGAGTATAAGGCAAACCTGGTCAGTGTGCGGCACACAACAAAGCAAGACTTTGACACATTCCATGTCAGATCCTGTGGTGGGTGCAGCTAGGTGACCAACACAGTACTTTCTTCAGATGAACACTGGCAGCAAACCATTGTCTTGGATTTCACTGCTTCAAAGGGATTTCAAGCTTTTTGATTCTTGATTTCCACCCCATTGCCAGAGCCAAGGTCGGTTCATATCGATATGACAACGATTATAGGTTTGTTAAGGATTTTGGTATAATTTCATTTTCTATTGGGCTTTCCACAAGAGAAAGAGATCATAAGACACTACGATTCCTCTCAAGGCCATGAAGCAGAGGTCACCATGATTGGCTCAAGGAGGAGAAAATGGTGGGGTCTTGTTCTAAAAGAACGGGGAGGGAAGGCTATAGATCAGCACAAATTAAGACCACAGAAACATGCCATCTCATAACTGCTTATCAGTATATAGGCTAGGAAGGAGGAAGGCTCAGGACTAACAATATATACAGGAGGAGAGAACAACTAGTTTAGGGAGAACTACAAGATTTCAAGAAGACTCCCTAACAAACAACATTTCTTCTATCCAGGGAACTTAGTGGCCACAGAAAGATCTCTGTAAAGGTACGGCCTCAGCAGGCTAGGTATTACCTATAAGATAAGAGAACAGAATCAAAACGCAGGTCAAGGGAAATATGTTATTTTAAGCATACTGGACGCAGGCATATGAAGAGAATATCCCTGTGCCATGCCTAAATCAGTACTTAGCAATTAAGGCTGAAAACCAGCTCCTGCTGAATCCTTGAAAATATTACACATACCAGAATGCAGTTCTGGAAGTCAGAGGTATAATTACCAACAGCTATATACAAACTTCCTCATCTACGTCTGCACTATTTCATGTTAATATGGTTCAAATGACTAATACAATCTGGCCTCAATAGAATACTTCTTAAAAGTGGTATTATTTCATTTCTGGTGCAGGTGTGCTTCCCTATAGATCTTCTTCTAAGTTCCTCCAGGTCAAAAACTCGCAAATCCCCGACATGGGCTACGTTTAAGGGGTATAACCTCACTTTTACACGGTCAAACTGGGGAAACTTTTCAAAGTGGTCAAATACGAAAGTATCCTTTAGATGTACTAAAAAGTTATCAACACTGGAGTTCAAACAGTCATTCACAAAACATTAAGGATGTCTAGACATCCAACTATATTAGCAAACAGCACATTCCTTAAAAACATTTTTTAAAGCATTAGCATGACATAGTGCAAAAAAAAAAACAATCAAGAATCTCATGAGGCAAATATTTTCAACCACAATTATTTGTAGGGCATTCACCTCTCTCCATTTCTCAGCACCATATAGAGTCCTTTCTGCCGACTAGGCTGGTATGAAACTAGTGGAACTAAAAGTAAGAAAAGTTCCAGCATGTTTTAAAAATCAGACACCTGCATGTGTAGGATGTAGTAATATTTTTTTACCCATCTCTTTGAGAATCCAATCCCTCTTTGGTGCTCAACCGGATGATTACACAATCTAAATGCGAGAAAAAATCAAGGGATGTCTTGATTGATAAATAGCAAACTCCTAAGGCAGTGGCATCTTTTTTTGTTTTCAGATAATTTTTTATTTGCATTTTGCGCATAACAACAAAACTTATGATCACGCGATTGTTAACAGTTTCCAATAGGTATTCAGTATCAAAGCATATAACTGGAACGGGCAGCACCCTTGTAAGCTATTTATTGTTTGGGCCATCATGGGAAAGGAGTCCACTGGTGGAGTCGCCGCCTAGACATAATTTGAACAAGAAAGGAAACTTACTAATTCTAATGTTAAGTATTTTTAAGAGTGCACAGGCCTGTACCGACGGATCACCTTCGCATATATAAATGGAGAGCCCTGCAACCCTGTTGCAATACTGAACTGTTGGGCGAAGAGGAACAGGTCTAAATACCTTGTCTTAGTAGATACTTCCAAACCTAATCGTATACAAACTTGAAAAACAAAATAGCCATTTATTTATAGCTATAAATGAATCAACTCTGAGCATATACCTTTTCGGTCTTATGCCAGAATCTTGCACAAACCATGGCTGCTGAAGACACTGCCCATAGCTACAGTCAAATCGCACCCTTTGTGTTGCTATACACGTCTTTTGGTTAATCGTCTTTTTACAGGTAACCACTATGTTACATCACTATTTTGAATCCCAACACTGCCTGAAATATCTCTTAGAAATTCAAGAATTCAGCTTTCTGCTTTTAGTTGCTCCTTGTAAAACCATGCATAATTACTATGAGACACTTGGCTCAAGACACTGAACAAATCATATAAATTTTGGGTACTAAAGTCCTGTTCTCATAGGCCTTGTAGTATACTGACAGTGAAACAAACACATACAAAAATGAAATATAGAAACAAAGTACTTGTAAGACAATATTCTAATTTAATGGGCACCACCTTATGTTCTAAGATTAGGACAAACCGAATATGTCTCATTACATCGCAAAGCATTACATCATGCGCTTTTAAAATGCGGTCGTTACAACGACCGCGTTGTTAGTACGCGATGCATTCACATCGCAAGTCATTACAACGACTTACACTAGGGGGCGCGCTGGACTTGGGAATAGTATTAATTACTATTCCTACTCCAGTTTGCACAACCGTAGGGAAGGTGTTGGAATTCATTTTCAAAACCTCAGCACCCCCTAGTGAAAGTCGTTGTAATGACTTGCGATGCAAATGCATTGCGTACTAACTACGCGGTTGTTGTAACGACCACGTTGTAATGGTAGTGCGATGTAATGACAGCGTTATAAACGCTGTTTCCTGGAAAAAACTTCAAGTTGCATATTGGGAGCTGCCTTCAAGTGTTACATGATTAGATCTTGACCCTCCCCCAAGTGCGAAATGACAGCTAAGTCCTTAATCAAATACCCAAATTCTCAGTAATGCATAGTAGAAGACGGCTCCCTATGTTGTCCACAACCACCGTCTGGCTACATGCATTCTTTTCCCAAGACATAGGACTAACCAATGCAGTTCTCTTTATTGAGGATAGATTCACTGGTCGGCATTAGTGAGACATCTTTTTTCCAACATAGCCTTCATCGCGTATTTTAGGCAGCACTGTGTAAAGGAAATGAACTAATAACAAATCTTATGGTCGGCTACCTAAGATTCATTAATTCTGGCACAAGAAAGTATTAAAACAGTCCAACAGTTTAACAACAAAACACAAAAAAAAACAAGAATCTGTGAGTGGAAAGGATTTCACTTCATGGGGATGGGGGAAGAGCTGCCTTATGTTTGTTTACAGAGTTTGACAGAAATATGAAAGGAAAGGGCTGCCTGAGGCTAAAGTGCAGATAATAAAAGTGGCAGTAAACAATATCACTGTGGTGGCCCCAGTACTGAAATATGAAAATGACCATGATGCCATGGAAATAGCACATAATCCTGTACTAGTAGTAAAGCAGCGATGGATGGTTGGGTCACTATGGTGACATAAAAGTATAATTATATTGGGGCATTGGAGCTCTGGTTTCAAGGATGCTACAGGTCAAATTCAAGGTCTCCTCTCAGGGCTGTGCTAGGTAGAGCTGGTTTATATTGGAGTAAACATGGGTAGAGCTAGGCAGACGTTGAGGTAATGTAAAAGAGTGCTGCAGGTTAGGACAGAGATCCACTTGCATAACTGTGCTTGAAAAGTAGTACTGAAATAATAAGGAAGTTTCAGGTCAGGAAGACTCCTGCCATTGGAATCCCAAAGATGTTGAAAGTCTTGGAAAGGCAGAAATGTGTTGGTACAGAGTACTGAAACAGAATGAACTGGTGAATACCAATGAGACGTTGCACAAGAAGCACAGAATTACAGAAAACCAGCCGACGCTTATGCAGACACCAAAAGCCATAGGACAAAATGGACACAAACCAGCAGAACTTCAGGAAGCAGCATTCACCTCTTACCTACAGCAGCCTTTGCTGTCCCAGCATGCACCTGCAAGGCCTGTCCTTTATAACTCAAAGTTGCAGTAATGTTCACAATAACACCTCCATGAGCCTGCAGAAAGATAGATCAATAAATGTAGTGTTAGAGGGTTAAGTAGGGGGCTATAAGTATTAATGCTGCATTTAGGGGAAATTAAAACGTATATGAAGGCAGATCCCAGGCCTCCATCTCATTTACTCAAACAGGCTGAAAGCTCTATATCACAACACCCATGACTAATCGAAACCCTCTGCCAGAATAGAGAATCCGCAAGTGGGAATGTGTGAGATCAGACATCCCCTATACATATACTAGAGGCTCAATGGTTTTATGATTCCCATAAGTGCAGGAATGCACAGTGAAGAAAGGTGATAAGGAGGCAGATGGCATGAGAGTATTTACACTTCGTGGTAGAAGTGGACACTATCCTTCCACTCTGGCAGGATGTCCTACGATGCAGGAGGCCTACCTGGAAGCACTTTTCGAAAAGCACTTTGGACATGTTAAAGGTGCCCATGGTGTCGATGTCTAGCACGGTCTTGTACGCGTTGAATGACAGAGCGCTGGCTGGACACAAGAAGTTTCCTGCAGCATCTACACAGGTCAACACAATAAAAAGTGAAATAAGGAGATGCTAATCAATTTTTGATGGTCGAAAACCACTGTAGCAGTATTTATTTACGCAGACTGAAGCAATGGGACTGTTTAAGGATATTCTCAAAAGATATTTGGAGCAATAGTGTTGGGAATGAAAATCAGATCACAAGACACCCATCTACGTGCTAGGTTGACACACAACCTCAACATCTTCCAAATCCACTCATAATTCTAAATTCCCTTAAGGTTTTTCAGCCCCTCCCCCCCAAAATACGTACTGTTGACAAGAATATCAATGTGCCCAAACTCTGTCAGTGCCTGGTCCACAGCAGCTATGATAGTCTGCGGCTGCCGGACATCCACAGAGAGAGGGAGGCAGCGCTGACCGGTGGCAGTCACCAACTTCTTGGCAGCCTTGGGAACAGAAAAAGAGTTGGGGTAAGAAAAATCTAAGCATTTCAAGTTTGTATGAGCTAGTACGAAAAGGGTTTCCTGTAATCTTGCCGGTTGAATACATATTTACCGTGGCTTGTGGCATTTTACAGCATAAAAAATGAATTGAAAAAATTGTTTACTGCACTGTGTACCACTGCCACACATGTTCCTTCTGACATACCCACTGCTGTGAATAAGGAGCCGAGACAGTTTACTTAAACATACAACGTCCTATTCCACACAGAACTAGGGTATATACAATAATCAACGGCACGGACAAAGGGGATTTAGAACACCTCATCTTTCTGTGCCCAATACTCAAGGGGTTCTGGGATAGAGTGTTTGACTTCATAGATAACTCTTTCAAGTGCAAAATTGTAAGAGACTTCGCTTCTCTCACCATGGCATTCATCCAAACTGATCTCTCCTCAGAGGGTGAGAGAGAGCTAATGGACCTACTTCTAACCACTGCAGTCAAACTACTGCTTACGAACTGGAAGGATTCCACCAAAACTACATACAAAGGATGGCTCAACTGGGTCAGCCACCTCAGAGGAGCGGACGGTCTGGCACTACGATACTCGCCCTGGAAAGTCTCCTCCAGGGGTCTGTGGGAAGCCCTGGACAACAACCTGATACCATACGACCACCATAAGGAACCCGGCATGGTAGCGGGGAAGTAGCCCAAAGAGCCCGGTGGGGTGGGATAGAATCGGCCTGGACCACCCGAACTGTATTGTTTGATTTACTCCTTTCCTATCCTCCCCAACACTTATTCCTCCTATTTTTCTTCTCCTCCTCTCTCTATCCTTTATACTACCATCAACTTATAACCAGCACAAGGGGAACCTGCTGAAATGTATACTATTCACTCTATAACAACAACATAACGATAAGGTGGGACCCAAGGGAATATTTATAGACCGGGCTCTGTGTATATCCCCAATAATTACATAACAACAACAAAATACCAGAGGGTCTCGAGAGGACAAACAAATGATTTGTGGTGTGTGTGAAAAACTAGACAACAAATAAAATTGCAATGAACCTTAAATGAAAAAGTATTCTATGACAACCTGAGGGATGGTCAAAGATACCCATCAGTCACCACTCGGAACCACCCTTCATCATTTGGGTTTCTTCCATTACCATCTACCCAAGTGGGTTATTCTCAAAAAGAAGAAGATCAAGATGTAGATAGATCTCCTTGATTGAGAAAACCGGTAGTATGGTGTACCACTTCTCAAAATTAATGAGTGGAATAGTGTAAGGTGACTGATGCAGTGCAGTGCTAAAGGTGAAAAAAAGAATAAAAAGTAAAGTGTGTCTTAAAATTTGGATGAGGGAGTACAAAACAATATTTATTCAGGTGATACTCACTCCACCAATGTTAAAAATTTTGTGAAGTCAGTTTGGAAATATATACTGTCTAGAAATGGAACTAGGTCTACATGTTTCAGCAATTAGGGGACAACTATGTCCTTGCTTTCTTCAGGACCTTACGACAAATTGACTGCTACTGCAAAATTATAAATGTGAAGATGTGTTAATTAGTGACGAAACAAAATTCAAAGACAAGTACAGAGATCACCTGTGATTTCTAGGTGAAAAGGTCTTGTCTTGTTCCTTACAGGTTATGTCGTTCACATAACTTGTAAGAAATTAAGGCCTCACCCCACCTGGCAGTGGCTCAGGAGTAGAGTGAAGCACCGCTCTATCCGTCGGTACTTCGACGCCGGCGTCTGAACCGACTGGGGAGGCTTCAAAGACCAAGCTTCAAAGAAGACTAATAATTATAACCAATTGTTTGTAAAAGTATATTTTCTAGCTTTGCCCCAATAATACATCAAAATCACCTTGTAACTTGGAGCAAAATTGGTCAGTTTTTCACTAAAGAACAGATGGGTACGGAGGATATCATTAAGACTAATCAGTCAACAAAAAGGGAGGCATCAGGGTCAGGAAGCTGGAAACTGAAGGCCAGTGTGTCAGACTAGGGCCATCTGGATGGTATACTCCCATGCCTCAAAGGACAGGAATGGTCATTCCAACCTCAGGCATTCTGCACTTTTCAGATGCGGACTGTAACAAGGGTAGTAATTCCCTGCTCTACAAGGAATGTCACAAAACATTCCAAATATAGGAGGAGCCCCACAGCAAACCCCAGCAAGAAAGGCTGAAGGAGTTTGATTGAGACACTCACATTCCTAATAGAAATACATACAGCACAAGAGGTGAGTGATATTCAATCAAAGCAGTTCCAGGAATAGTGGTCAGAAAACAAAAGGAGTAAAAAGTAAATAATAACACCACCAGCTAAGCAAAGATCTGTTTCGACAGGAGGCTTCTGAAAATGCGCCACATTCACATCTTCATTGTAATCTCTGCGTCTCACTCAGTTCACATTCTCTGGGGTATATGTACACTCACCTCTGACACCCGCTGCAGGTTCCTGCTGGCAATAACGGTGTGGCAGCCATGCCTAAAAGAATCAGAGCAAAAAAGCATCACATAAGAGTGTAACTGTGGCAGCCCACCGTTCGCAATATGCTTTCCGGTCTTACAAAGTTCTGTATGTCTTTACTATGCAGAGAATGTCCACTTATCTCTACCAAACAGGTTACCTCCACAGAAGTGATAACCATCACATGCTCTGTCTAACCGGTTAAGAAACCAATGGCATTGGGCAAACTTTATCCGATAATACACCAAATTTGGATAGTCAACATTTCAAGCCACAACATACATTTTCAACACACAAATATTTAGCAGCAGCTCAATAACATCCAATAAATATGGTGTAACCAGCCCCAAGGCGAATTTGTAATTCTCTAACACCACCATACTGTGCCACATCATGTTGGCAGCTCTTCTGCTTCCCAGTGGTGCCACTGGGTAAACTGTATGGGCCCCCAGGATCACAAGGCACCAAGGTCATCTGAGCTCTGCCACAATCAAAGATGTACCAACATTGAAGTATTTTCAGTACTGCTGTGGGATAATCACAACACTGGAAAAGGAAATATACATCAAGATTATGCCATTTATCCTTACATGTATTGTGTGACAGTTGTGCACAATACCAATACTGGGACAGACTGAAGTATTGCAGGTCATGATGTATTCAAGCATATGCAAGAATCCTGCTGGGTCACAGTTCTGGCACTGGGGGCTATGCTGCTCAGAATGAATGTGTGTGTGTCGCACATATTTAGGGATTTTTTGTCAAATGTAGTAGGACTGAATTGTTGGAACAGAGAGTTGTTGCAAATATGGAGTAATCGCTGGCTCTATTGGACACACTGCGTACTGCCCCGATAATTATGGCAACAGGCCGCCAAGTATACGAATGAAGTGCTTTACCTCATGAAGATCTCAGCAATGCGAAACCCAATCCCTGAACCTCCACCTGTGATGAACGCCACTTGGTCCCTATTGAGAGGGAAAAGAACAAAGTAAGAGTTTTCAACTTCACAAACAGGCTGCTTGGTGTCTTCAGGCCTTTTTTGCCTGTCGCTAACTCCCTGTGCTTCTACCTCAAATACAGTAATCCCGCTGAAAGACGTTTCACAGAAACTGGGACAGGTATCCAAGAAGGACTTTCACTATAGCAAGATAGAAAAGCAGGAATTCACAAGGCAATGGCGTTAGCGGGTCTGATGAGATAAGTAGTTCTCTCATGCTCTTCATCTGGAAGAGCAGCGGTGTCTGCAGCTCACTTTGATAGTATAATTATAGGATGCATATCAGGGTGGAAAGTAAGAATGTATTTCATTAAGTACACAAAGATTAGAGTTTGAAACATGCACTTGATGAATCATTTATGCTGACAGCCAAATTCTTCAGATTACATCAGTGGACTAAAAGCCTAGAAAGTGGAATTCATCATGACAACCTTGTAAAAGGCAAATCCAATAAAGGAAAAATCAGTGTATCTAGAACGCCCATTTAGAGTGACTTTTAGAGTAAGTGCACTCAACAGGTGGATGGTAGCTACTATGCTCTCAAAATTGAACACCCTAGCTTTTCTACTACACTTTTATACTAACTTCACTACAGTGGCTAAGAACCTCAGAGTGAAGTTTGACAACAACTTGTCCTTTCAATCAGAGGTGGTGAGCATAGTTGGAAACTGTTTTGACCTTCTCCGGTTCCTGAGGAAGTACTTGTTCCTTCTTCTAGCCCCTTGCCAAAAGGTGGTGGTCTATGCCCTTATACTTCCCAGCTGGAATATGCCAATGCATTATACTGGGGTCTCCTTTTACACCAAGACTCGAGTTGGTGCAGAATGCTGCAGTCCAGCTCCTGCTTAACATCCCGAGGAACATTTCTGTCCCTGTCCATCTTCAGAAGTTGCATTGGCTTTCCATCCGGGCAAGAATGTAGTTCAAGGGATGGTGCTAGCCCATAAAAGCCTTCTATGGACTAGGCCCTAAATAGCTAACTAAGCTACTTCCTCATTATTATCTATCCAGAACTCTACGTTCTGCTGATTCTCTGCTGGCAGTAGTGCCTAAGTCGAAGAGATGAGGAGGCACCTACTGCTCTGCGCAAGGTACAGCCAGCTGGAATGCTCTTCCCCAGCACTTTTGTGCCACTAAGTATGCAGGCTCTTTTAAACATAGCCTGAAAACCTGTTTTTTAATGATGCCTTTTAGATTATGTCCTTCTCTTGTGAGATCAGCTGTTAATGAACCTGTAGCGCCGGGATACTCTATTGATTAGCTGTGTGCTTTATCAGCCCTTTTGATTTCTAAAATCCTACCAATAGAATACATACTAGTGAGAACAAATGTGGATTTTTATTTGCAGCTCACCGATTTCTCTAACACAAAATGACAAGAATACATATTCTTAGAGTATGACTGGCCATGTTTATTGGCAAGAGAAACTGGTCAGTTGCAGGTGAAAAAGTACGAGGGGGGAAAACAATCATTTTGGCACTTACTTGAGGATGCCAGGGCTGAACAGGTAATTGTAGCTGGAGAGGCAGTCATCAGTGTCAACATCCTCAGGAGGCTGGGTAGGGGACGGTGTCTGCAACATGGCGACTCCTGCCTGAAAGAGTGAAAAACACCCGAGTGACCATCATTATACCCATAACTTCCTACATCTGTATGTATGTGTCTTAGGTTCACACTAGCAAACTTTTTGAATTAGCATTATGACACATGGTTAGCAGTGCCTTAATGTAACAATCAAGACTAGAGGAGGTGGCCATGCAGTAGCACCGTCACAGTCTGGCCGCTCCCTGCTTTTGATATGGAGAACTTGGCACAGATATGTCTTCTAACTGGGTCAGAGGGCCAGCAGTCCAAACCACTGCAGTCCATTCTGTCATTCATGCAAATGATTACTACCAAGAAGACAGTGGCCGCTAACGTGCCACAAAGGTATATGACTGGATCTCAATTTAAGGAACTGAGGAAAGGGGTAGAGTGAAGCTCATTCGCACATGACACACTACAGGAAAATAAACAGTGACTCTTGTACATAAAAAGTGAAAGAGAACACAAATTTGAAAAATTAAGATATGATGGGAAAGGACCAGCCCTAAGATTCATAAAGAGCTCCTCGGAAAAACACAAAGAGCAGCCTTGACATCCAATACCATGCCATAACGAGCTCGCTCATACAATGTACATTTAATTGTGGTAGATAACTAGACGTCACAGACCGTCTTGTCCATGGTCAGCTTTTACACAGTTCTTAAAAGTTAAAGAGTTCGTCTTGTTCTAGACTTGACCTAAACTTCTTGGATGCAGTTGGTGCGGTGATGAATAAAGGCCCTAAGTTACAGATCAAACAAAAGCCATCTATTGAGTCTAGGTTTGCCACCTACAAACATTAGATCACTGTAAGCGGTTCGTGTGGTGGAGTCTCGGCGTTTTACACTAGGACGACTCTAGAGTCGCCAGAATTGCAGGCTTATCAAGGCTTGTTTCTGTTTAAATACTGTAGCGGGTGCGGATACAAACCGATTCCCATACTACAGGTTTCCTTTCACTTGCATTCATACGCTCGTTCCTTAAAACGGATACAAACCGATTCCCATACTACAGGTTTCCTTTCACTTGCATTCATACGCTCGTTCCTTAAAACTCTTCTATTTGGAGCTACGACTTGTCATATACAAAAAAGAAAGACATTTTTCATTGCTAGCCTTGAGAAAGTCCTTTCAGACGAAACACTCTGCCTGTTGCTTATGATTGGATTGTAGCAAAAAAATAAAGGATACATAAAAGGAAATAAAGAACACCTTGTGGACTTCTCTTTCATGATGATAGTTAATGCCTATTATACAGACTTGGACTGGCTTTGGAAGTGCCTCGGCATATGTGTAATACAAACATTAGATCACTGCAAGCGTGCAGCCTTTTCCCATTCAGCACCTAAAGTCCCTATCGCTTAAGAGCATTTAGGGCCTGATTTAGGGCTTGGTGGACAAAGTAAACTCAGACAGGGTGGCAGAGGACTTTACGTCCACCACCCTGCCTTTACTCCGATCGCACATTTAGAGATATCCACAGGCTCAGCAGACATCATTGTACATTGGCAGGAACCGCCCTCATGACGGTCCCAGTCAATGTAGGAAAAGTTTGACAGGCGGCCTATCAAAAAGGACGGCCACAGTCACATTTTTATTTTTCAAAAACAAATTCCCAAAGCGCAAGTTTGTTTTTGAAAAATAAAAAACCTAACGATCTCCACACCACAGGAGTATTCTCCCACGGTGTGCGAGTCGTCATTCTTTTTTTTCCTGTTCCTCACCACCATGATATATCTTCCCCCACCCTCTAAATTCGGCAGGAGGACCAAGAGTTTGGCGGAGAGGACACTCAGTCACAACAAAGCACTCTCTCTGTCAAACTCCAAATCATCCCCTCAGACTTTAGTCAGGGATTTATGGCGCACAATACAATCTAGGGCCTTTCCTGGAATAGATACGTTTCAACAATAATTTGATCAAATTCTCTGTAGTGACCATTGCTGGGTGCCCAGAAAATAGGGAGACAACTACACCCTTGTTGTCCAAGCAGGAACTAACATACTAAAATGTATAAAAGACAATGCTCGTACACCACTTAAGAAACATTTAACACCTAAAGTAGTTTATAAAATGTAGTACGTCAGATACTCGAGATAAAATATTTCTATTTATTTTACTTGTTTGAAATAATTTTTTTGAATACATGCACAGAACAACAACATTTCAATGCTGCTTTCACAATTCACATTTTCACCCTATTCATGGGTCCCATATTCAAACAGAGACGGTGTGACTGAATCCTGAGAATTCAGCACTGGATTGGCACTTTACCCCTAATCTAAACATACGTGTTAAGTGGGCGCACTATAAAGACGAAAAGGTAATATACTTCTTTAGAATGCCATTGCAGCCTCAGGTTCTCATGTGGCCGATCTGGCAACATTCTCAGGCCGCTTACTGTCACATAATGCAACCAGGAAGAACGTACGAGTAGGTTTACAAGATGTCACTCACTTAGCTTGTCTGCAAGAACTGTTGTGTTGGTTTTGTATTGCAGCAATCAGATACAGAGAACAACACATTCCATTTATGCTAATCAGTGAAAAATCTAAAGAGTGACACTCAGTAGATCATAAAGCATGGCTAAAGAAAATCAGAGCTCTTTGTAAACTTTGGACTCAAAAGTAGCTGTGCTTATCTATCAAATTAAGTATTTTGCAACATGTGCGAACTCTTGCAATCAGCTGGATTGCATCACTACTTACACAACCAGCATAAGTGACATAAGATTTGGTGGCAAACTTTTAAGATTTTGACCTTCCCCCTTCAGCCTGAGTCTGCCCCACTGGTGCAAGTTATAGATCCGCACTTATGTTATGTTGCTAGGGCGCACAAATACCCGTGGGTGTCTCGGCGCTGTGGACTGTAAGGAAAGAAGCGGAGGGGGCACCATATTGCTCAAATAGCTAGGTTTTTACTTGATTTCTGAAAGATAGCAAAGTGGGGCGGGTCTTAATTTGTAGAGGGAGCAGATTCCATAGTTTATCCGTGGCTGCTATAAATCTTCTGTCACCCCAGTTGACTTTCTTTGTTCTGGGGACGATCAGAAGGTTTACATCTGCCGAACACAGTGCTCTGCTGGGCGCGTACGCCAGAAAAGTTTTTTTTAGGTATTCAGGTCCTGTACCGTGAACTGCTTTATAGGCAATGCATAGCGCTTTAAATTTAGTTCTGCTTTTTATGGGCAGCCAGTGAAGCTGGCGCACCATACTAGAAATTGACTTGAACTTTGGAGTAAATGACAGTATCCTGGCGGCTGCATTCTGTATCAGTTGCAGCCTGTTCAGAACCTTTTCTTGGGCATTGATTAAAAGGCCATTGTAGTAGTAAATTTAAATTTAAATTTAAATATCATTTGTAATGCGCAACTATGCCCAGTGGGCGTCAAGGCGCCTAAGTCAAATAACAGGCTGTTAGCAGACAGAAGTAGGACCTACTGATATGCATTAATAAAAAGCCAAGTTTTCAGTGACCTCCTAAAGAGGTCGAGGGAAGGCAGTAGTTTGATTTCCAGGGGGAGTGAATTCCACATCTGAGGTGCCAGTATGGAAAAAGCTTTGCTCCCCCATCTAGCCTTCTTGGCTCTGGGAATTACCAGTTGATTAAGCTCACTGGAACGTAGGCATCTGCTCGGAACATATCTAATGAGTAACGACCCAAGAGCATCAGCCGAGCCTGCGGTTAAAGCCTTATATGTTAGGCAGAGAAGTTTAAAAGTGATCCTTGAAGGAATGGGGAGCCAATGGAGGTTCTTCCTCGCTAAGGTCATAGATGCCAACCAAGGCAGAGCGAGAGCAAACCGAGCAGCCGCGTTTTGTATAACCTGCAAACGCTGGAGCAGGCCCTTATTGGCCCCGGCGTACAGTGAGTTGCAATAATCTAGCCTTGAGCCAACAAGGGCGATCACCACCTGTTTCCGAGCCTGTGGGGACAAATAGTGGACGATCCTTTTCAGGGTCTTGATGACACCCCAACAGGTAGCCACCGTTCTGTTGACCTGAAGCTCCATGGAGAGCTTAGTGTCAAAGATGACGCCAAGGTTCCTGGCAGATTGTGTAGGTATAGGGCAGTCACCTAGAGAAGGAGGCCACCAATCACCTGACCACATGCCCTGGTCTTTGCCAAAGACCAGGACCTCTGTCTTATCCCCGTTCAACTTTAGGGAGTTGGAAATCATCCATTCTGCAACAAGTTGCATGCAGGCCCTAAAGTTCGATGCGGTTTCATTCACAGAGTGGGTCAGGGATACCATAATCTGCGTGTCGTCGGCATACGACACTACCTCCATCCCCTGAGATCTTACTAGTCTTGCAAGTGGGGCCACGTAGATGTTGAACAGGGTCGGACTCAATGCCGACCCCTGTGGCACCCCACATTGCAAGGACTTAGCAGGGGAGAGGTACTCACCTAGCATGACACGCTGCTCTCGTTGATGTAAAAAGGAGCTCAGGAGACTAAGAGCCGGTCCTTCTACCCCTGCCTCCCTTAACCTGGATGTTAAAGTAAGGGGAGACAGGGTATCGAAAGCTGCTGAAAGATCTAGCAGCACCAGTACGGTGGTTTGACCCGAATCCACTTTTCTGCGGATGTTATCCATGACTTTCGTCAAGGCAGACTCTGTGCTATGTAGCTTTCTAAAGCCATGTTGGGACCCGTCCAAGAAGCCCGAGGTATCAAGGAAGTTTGAAAGATGGAAATTCAAATGGGTCTCCAACATCTTAGCAGGGGCCGGCAGCAGAGAGATGGGTCTAAAGTTCTTCAGTTCTCCAGGGTCTAAGGTGGTCTTTTTCAGCAGCGGCTTTACAATGGCTTTCTTCCAAAGTGACGGGAAAATGCCCTGTTCCAAGGCTCCATTCATTACTTCCAACATCGGAGGAAGAATGATCTCTCTGCAGTTCTTAAGTTGTTTCAGAGGAACTGGATCAAGTGGGGAGGAAGATTTTGTTTTGTCCAACAGACTGTTAAGATCCTCTAGAGAAAGAGCAGGAAAATGTTCAAGGGACTGAGGGGAATCCTTATTCCAAGCTTCCAGTCGTTTAATTTGAGAGAAATCCTCAAAACTAAGAGAGTTCCTCTGCGACTTTAGAGCGATGTATATATCATCTATCTTTTTGTAAAAAAAGTCTGATATATCGTTACATAGCTCCTGGGAAGCAACTACCGGGTCAAGAACCTGGAGAGAGCACAAAGAGTCAACTATATTAAAAAGCTCTTTAGAGGATGTTAAGGCACAGGTTAAGTTGGAAAAATAGTCCTGTTTTTCCTTAATGACTCTATTTTTGTACTCTCGTAATAGGATCTTATAGCCTTCTCTATCTTTGGGATCCCAGGATTTACGCCACCCACGTTCCTTCTGTCTGCATTTTTGTCTGAGAAGCCTCAGATCGGCGGAGAACCAGGGGGCGGTTGGCTTCCGTCGAGCTGCAGATTTCAAGGAAGAAGGGGCTAGTTCATCCGCGGCTCTGGTAATAGCATCAGTGAGTTCTTGAGCCGACTCATCCACCTTCCGCTCAGTTGAAATATTGATGTTAAAAATAAAAGGGGCTAGAGCCTCATTAGTAAAGTTCATGAAGCTCCTTTTAGATAGTTTTTTGCCAATGCCCACAGTAACATCAAGGCAGGGGATGTCTAAGGACAGCGGGACTGCTAGATGGTCAGACCAGGTAATAGGTACCGGTATACCAACATCTAGTCTAGAATCGTTAGAAAAAATCCCGTCAAGGATATGCCCTGCCTTGTGAGTCGGGTAGAGAACTCGTTGGACAAAATCACATGCCTCCAGAGAGTTAAGCAGAGAGAGGGTATCTTTCGAAGCTAAGTCCTCTAAATGAAAATTAATGTCACCCAGAATGGTGAGATGAGGTCTGCCAAAATAAGGTTCCAAAATTCTAAAAAGTTCTGGGCAAAAGTTGGTTCTGGACCCAGGAGGCCTATAAAGCAAGATACCAGAAAAGGAACTTACCGGGGTGTGCACAATACAAAAGTATAGTGCCTCCAAGGGATCAGTAGAGACCGATAGGGGTTTTATGGTACAGGAGAGAGTCGATTTAAAAAGAATAGTAGACTTTTGACATAACTTGAGCACTGATGAATGTTTTTCTGGTGCTAGTCGGGAGGAAAGGTAGCAATTTCTTTATCATCCTAAAGACATAAAAGGATGAGGAGACCACTGCTTTGACATGCTGATTGAAGGATAGGCTCTCATCAAATACAATGCCTAAGTATATGGCCTTCTTGGCAGGGGTGGGGAGTGATCCCAGTTCAGCTGGCCACCAGGTCGGAGACCATCCAGGGGCAAGGTTACCAAAGACCATTACCTCGGTCTTATCTGAATTTAATTTGAGGCAGTTGTTTGCCATCCATGAGCTAATGGCCAATATGCCATCATGAAAGCTAGCCGCAACTGCCTCCCCGTCTTTGTGCACCGCTAGCACCAATTTCGTGTCATCGACATAAGACGTGAGGCCCATTCCAAAGGATTTAATTACTTGTGCTAAGTCTGTCACATATATATTGAACAAAGTTGGGCTTAGCGACGAACCCTGCGAAACTCCACAGGGGAGAGAGAAAACTGATGAGTCATATGTGATTTGGCACCTGGTGCTGCTAACAGGGTTCCATGCACAACAGTTTTGACTGCATTACAGCGATATGCATTAGATATCTTAATGGTGGGTTTACTCCCCTATGGGTCCCTTCTCTATACACCCACCGAGGTAGTCCTAATAAAACACCTTTAAGTGTCCCAGTACATTGTCTCCCCGACTACTCCAGCTAATGAGAGGGAACAGGGGCACATACAGAAAAACTATCAATCGCAAAGTATATAAGAACCAACTAGCTGACAAACAAGCATTTGCAATGCAATAGGTCTCACATTAGACACATTTTGAAGTATTGCAGTTGCAAATAGCAATGTTTAATATGCATGAATTTGCAATCAACCCGTGGTGGGGATCCTGAGAAAAACTAAGCAAAGCAAATACATTCCAGATAAAAAGTAAACTCCAGCATTTTGTGTGTCCTTTAGAGGGAATGGGGATGGGAGGAGAGAGTGCATGGAGAGGAGAGGAAAAGTGAAGGGGACGGGTGGGGACAAAGTGAAGGGGCAGTTAGATGGCAAAGAAAGATATCAAACAGCTTCCCTGTGCCCAACATTGCAGTGAACCAGGAACCAGGAGGTGGTAGGGAGACAGAGTTTTTGCTGCCCATTTCCTGACATTTTAAAAAGCAATTTTCCTCCACCCGTGAGTGCCTCATTTTCACCTGTGTTGTTTGTGGGCTTGATATTTTAATAACTGAAGTTTTTATCTGCCCATGACTGCTTTAATTTACCTGTTGCATTGTGGGCTTTGTAGTTCAAAATCTACTTTTTGATCTGGCCATGACTGTCATTTTAAATTCATTATTTGTGGTCTTTGTAGCAGCAAATCTGCAGTTTGAACCTGCCAGTGACTGCTTGAGTTTGCCTCCTAGTGTCTCCCCTAATCTGTGCTCAGACCTGTGGGTAAGCAATCCACCCCCAGCTCCCTTTTGTCTTAGCAAGTGAGTGAAACAAGATTACTACCCCCCCCCCCCCCCTAGAAACAAACATACTATACCCAAGCAGAGTGGGCTCTGAGACTGCAGTAATCTGCTCTTAGTCAGTAGCGTCTGCTACCAATCAGGAGTGGTGGGCGTGGGGTTGTGGTGATGGGGAGGAAAAAAATACTTACCCGCCTCTCCTCCGTCCTCTTTTTCCTGTTTCCGCTAGCAGCAGGAAGCACCCGGGCTCCCCATAGGCAATCACAATGCTGCATGACGGGGACTGGGAGGCTTTGCATGTTACTCATCAGGCTGTGTAAAACACGCCTGGTGCGGAAGACGCAAAGTGAGCCCGAGAGGACTGGCCAAGCAGTCATGCGCACTTAAGGAGTGCAAACCACTCCTCTCCTTGCTCTGGCCCCGAGAGCCACTGACTTTAATAGGAAAAATAAGATGATAATAACTATATATTGTTATAATTTTTTTTCCCTTTAGAGCTGTGGGGAGATGCTCCTCCACCTTCGTTGAGGAGACGCCACTGCTCTTAAGTGTTTTAAACTGTGTTTGGAAAGTGATTGTAGAACTCGTTATTTGGCTAGGAGACTCGTTTTTTAAGCTGTTGGAAAAGCAGTATTGTTGGAGGTCTAGATTAGGCCCTTACCTGCTGAACTCCAGAGTGTGGATTGAGCCTGTCTGCAGGGAGATTCTGAATTGAGGAGCAGATCCCATTCCCCTGCCCAGCAGCCTGTGGTCACACACACACCTTATATAGGCTGCTATTGGACGTTACATCTGTGCACTGATTGGTGGCTGTAGCTGGTGTTTCTATTGGGCTTAGGGTTCGTGTTCTGACTGGATGATCAGTCTAGGGTTCGGATTTGTCCCTGGGTCAGTGATTCTATTGTATGTAGGGCTTAGGGTTAGAGTTTTGATTGGTGGATATGTTTAGGGATTTTTGTTTGGTGGCTAGGGTTTCTATTGGACCTAGTGTTTGGTTTCTGATTGGCTGTAAGAGCTTGGTCTCCTTTTAGTTCTAGGGCTTAGGGCTAGTGTTCTGATTGGTTAGTATTAAAAAAAAACTAAAACTGAAAAGCCCTAAATGCATTCCACACTCACAAATTTTCAGTTTTCGCAGACCTGTGGATCAGTGGATGACAAGGAGCCATCCCAAACTGCATGCTTCAAAAACAGAAATACTTATGTGTAGCGATTGGAAAAATTATGACCCACTCACCACATTGCCTGATGACCTGGGAACACCGCCTAAAGTATCGAAGTAAGTAAAACACTTCAGAATTACCATGAACTCCAAGCCATAAATGAATGTCCAAGTGGCCAAACTAGCAAGATCAAGTTTTGTCTCAATAAAAATTCAGCGATGCATCTTCCGCCACATGGGATTTCCACACAAGGTCCAGGCTACTATTTCTCTTGTTCTTTCTAAACTCATTATCACCAATAGCCTCTACCACGGATCATCTTTAACACCTATGAAAAGACTACAACAGATTCAGAACTCTGCTGTCAGACTACTCTTACATATAAAGCCACAAACCCACATCTCCCTGGCCTTGAAAGCTCTACAGTGGTTACTGGTTATCAGAAGATCCACATTCAAGCTGCTTTTTATTACCCACAAAGCAATACATGGAACAGAACCGCTTTTCATCAGGAATAAAATCACAAAATACATTCAACAAATGAACCTTCGCTCTAGATTGGCAACTCGCCTCAAAATCCCACCATACAAGAAAAAAAACATAGGTGGCACATCCTTCTTTTTTCAAGCAGCCGAATATGGAACTTTTTACCCCCAAACATAAGACCCACGGATGACCTTATCTTCAGTAGACTACTGAAGAGTTGGCTCTTCCCCACATAACCACCATACTCAAACATAAATATACAGCATATCCCTCTGTATATAAACACTTATTTGGAGTATAGATTTGTACCTACATATGTGTATTGCTTTGTATTAACGTGTATAACAAACGTTTTAAAATATATATTCGTTAGTACTGCCTAACAAATGTACATATTACTAATGGTTATATTATTCTATGCCGAACATGTATATAGGTGACTGCATAAATAAATAAATCTTTTATCATATAACTATTTATGTCTAATTGATTCACTATTAAATTACAAAACAAAATTAATTTAAAAAAATACGAATCAGAAGCCAGCATTTACAAAGGACAATGACAAGCCAATGAAAAATATGGGCGGAGAGTGGGCGGAGCTTCATTTCCTTATTCGAATAAAGCATGCCTCGCAGAGCATCGCATGCACTGCACAGGCTCGACCTAATGACAAAATAATGTATTGATCTATTCAGAAAAGTTGCTGCTTTATACCTTATACTTTACATGTTGTTGCTGAATAGGCTCGAAAACCTGCTGCATGATTTGGTCCTCTCTTGCAGCATAATTACAGTGACCGAAGCGAAATCTGAATGACACTCCAATAGGCCTAATGAATTAACACTGCTGGCTGAAAGTCCCTTTAAATAAGTATAGTGTGTGTGTATATATGTGTATAAATATATTTTATAAATTATCAAACGGTCTTGGCTAACACCAGACCTAAAAATGACGTAATTGGCACAAAAGCCTTTGGAAGGGGTCTTTAAGTATGGCATCAGAAAGGATTTCCACAGGTTTTTTGTAGCTTGAGGGAGTTGGTTAATAGTTTTGGAGATCTTGGCCATCTCCACATTGAATTCTCTACCCACTTATACAAAGAACATGTAGAGAAAAGATACCAGTAATAGAAATCCCCTGATCTTCTAGTGGTCACGACAGTCAGAGAAACCGGGCCCACAGCCAATTAGTCAGCTGGCCCTATGACATCACACACTGCGCACTTTGTGCGCAACACGTGCACTACCGTCGTGTCGCTCCAAGGGCTTGGTAAATTTATGAATTTAGTCAGCCAATCACAGCAAGCTTGAACAGGGCACCTCCCTTTCTTCAATACTTTGGGTTATCAAAGCTCAGAGAGGGCATCACGGGTAGCCCATTGGGCTGGGAATCAGCAGAATCTTATTGGTAATAAATTGGACGGTGAATCTCGCTATGGCGTTCGAACAGCGGAGAATACCTGTTTTTATTCCCTGGCTTGTCTGATCGCACTTTTATTCAACCACACTTAAAATACTTGGTATGTGCACTTTACCTTGCAAGCTCTGCTGTGGAGCATACAACCCCCCCACCCTCTGACACAAACGCCTGCACTGCTACCACTACACAACGTACAGTACCAATCTCCAATGCTAGTTTGCCCTGCCTATACATTCAAGAACTGCCAAACGTAGGTGTACAGTACTCCTTTCTTTGCTATACCTTAGACATATCCCAATTAACCGATAATGTATGAGCCATCCAACGCTGTCTCGCCTCAGTCTTTCCTGAGAATGTGGGATGTTGATTCTCCATAGTGACACGCACTGCGGTTTCGCCAAACACCTGCTAAAACTTTTCTTTAGACGAGTATTAAAGCCAGTCAGTCTGGCTTATAAATGAACATGTAAGTAAATGCCTGTGTATGTTCAGTCAAAGGGGTCAGTCACTCTTTTTGCCCGCTGCTGCTGCATTTGCTCCAAGTCCATCATTCCCGCTTATGAATCCTGGTCTGTGTCGGTAACCCAGGCAGTTCATTATGTACTTTTTAATCATGTAAACTTTCTGTACTTGGGATAGTTTGATAGTTCTTAGGCTGTTGCACGAGCTGATAGTAACTTGGGGTGTAAAAACTGAAGAGGGGGGGGGGGGTAATGATGTAAATAAGCCCTAACTAAATGTCGTACCATTTCTTTTATGTAAAATTAAAATATATATAAAATGATAACGTCCCGCCAATGCCTCTCTGCAGAGGAAATCAGTTGTTTCAAAAGCACCACAACAAGGGGTTTATGACAGCAGTACCAGGTGTCGTCTGGTATATGCTGTACTTTGTTCCAAAGAGTTGAAATGTTACTTTTATGAACGTGGGGAATAACCTTGCAATCATGAAGCCCCAGGGTGTAAATCTACTCCCATATACTGCTTTAAGATTACCCATTGTTGTTTTGAAAGGTAATCAGTAATGCCTGAAACTTGATTTTAATTTGGTTTCTCCATGCTAAGGCAGTTATTTCTCATTTACACTGAACAGGTTATGTTTTTACCCTTTGAGGTGAACATGAAACGTGGATACGACTTCCCATTGACTTTTACTTTCAGAAACAGAAAGCAAAAAAAGTGTAAAAGAAGAGGTTTCTGACCGCCAATGAATGCATAATGAAACACTTCACTAATCTTAAAAATTCTCACTGATTTCCTTTGAGCTATGGGAGTGAAAAACGAGAACCACAGAGTTAGAAGGAGGGTTCAGTGAAAATGCATCGAAATGACTAGAAGCAAGATTATCATCTCTTAATTAATTAATTTAGAAAGGTTCTATAGTGCAGCCGCTAATGTGGAAGCAGTCCGCGCTGTTATTAAATAAAGCAGGGTGCTTATCTGAAAACAGCCCGCAATATAAAATCAATCAATCAATAAATAAATAAACGCAGCTGCTGAAGTGAAAGCGGACTGTGCGTAAATTAAATAATTAAATAAGAGCAGCCACTGTAAGTAAAACGAACAATGCAGTGATTTAACTAAAAACATTACAAAAGCATGCTGCGATGTCGTGGGTGGAATAGGGTAACGTCATTAAAGAAAATAGTGCTCACCGCCTTATAAAGCATACAGTGTAACGACACAAGTAAAAAGTCCAATCATTATGGGAGGTTACAAATGCGACAGGGTGGTACCAAGGAGGGGCTATTAAGCCTATGTACAAATGAAAAGCAACGATTTTGCAAGGACAGTAACAGTAGCCAATTGAAAAGATGGGCATGAAATGGGCAGAGTTACAAGCCTAACCTTAATACAGCATGCCTCGCAGAGCAGCGCACGCACTGCCCAGGTTCGACCTAAAAAAGGATGCCCCATAACTAATAAATAACATAACTAGTAACAGCACATGTAATAGGGGCAGTCCTCATGGGAGGTCAGAAACGTAGAAAAGGAGGGACCTACTGAGCTTATTAACCAACGAAAAGCAGACAATTATGAAGGACATTAAGGGAGCCAATTAGAAAGATGGGCTGAGCTTAATGCCCATATCCTGAATGCAGCATGTCTAAAGTCCTGTCTTCAGAACAAAGCTCGTAATCCAAGTTAGTGGTAAACACTGATTTATTAGGAACAGCAGCATCAGAGACCCCATTAACAAGAAAGCCAGGTCCAACTGACTCTCTCAGACATCCACATTTTAGCAAAGCAACCACCCACATTCTGATCCCTTAAATTATCACATGGAAACCAACCTCATTACAGAACACCACATCACCTCCCTCATAATGAAACCCAACAAGTTGAGCAAAAACAAAAACCAATTAAAAAAAAAAACACAGCAAGAAAAACAGCGACTGTTGACCACAGCTGAGTAGACACAATCTTGTAATCCGAGAGGACTCCAAATTGTACGAAGAGGCCTACTGACCTCCTCTTACACACCTGTGTATTTGTGCCATCAACCCCATTTGCTTTACACTTGGCAACTCTATTAAGGTTCCAAATCGTGGGATCATGTATGAGTCTTTAAAGCCTTCTTATATACCTTAAGAATCTTAACTGGTTGACTATATTTGGACTTCCTCCCATCTCTCCTTGGTGACTTGATCCTGACTCAATTCCCCAAACAAACACTATTGTCCTTTGCACCACCGTCCTCTCATCATACCACGATTTCCTTTTTCCATCTTAGCCCTTTCTTTCTCTCTCCACTTCTCTGTGCTACCCTCTCCATCATCCTAAACGCCTCCGTTAGCAGTGACCCACAAGGGAGTCACTTCAATATTAGCAATCCTGCCTTTGAATAAACGAAATGGAGTTACACCAGTTAAGAAATGCGGAGTAAATCTATATTCTCGTACTTTTTCCCTCATAGCTGCCTCCAGAAACAACTGTGTGTTGCAATGTTTCTTTAAGTACCTTCACAAACCTTTCCACAACACGCTTACTTTCTGGATGTTACAACGCCTCCTTCTTATGCTTCATCCCCCTCTCTCTCAGAAACTCTCCCACTGCACTAGATGTAAACTTGACACCATTATCAGACAAAATAGACAACAGAAAACCTTCCTGTTCAAAAAGTTTCTCTAAAAATTCAATAACCACCACTGATTCGACAGAATTGACAACCTTTATCTCAGGCCATCTAGAAAACATATCAAGACACACTAATACATACCTGTCTTATGATTTCAACCTGACTAGGCCCAAATTGACCACCGCAATTTCGGACCACAGACCGCTAGCTTGTTTACCTTATTACCATAGGTTGTGTCCTGCAATTCAAAATCCTATCACTGCACAAACATTTAGCACAATCTAGAACCGCTCTCTTAATATGTACATATATGTTGGGCCAGCAACAGGCTCTCTTATTTTTGTTTTGGCAATATCCATGTGACTAGCATGAGCATTACTCATCAATTTGTCTCAGAGATTACAAAGGGAAACCCACTTGCTACCCCTCATAAGAAGACCATCAACAACAGCCAGCTCTGCAATATCCTTTGAGTCCTTCCTCACAATCCTTCTTCTCACCCAATCTTCCTAGAACTTTCGCCATCACATGTTGTAACTCCTGATCATTGGTTAAACACTCTCTCCATTCACCCTCCAGAATCAAGCCTTCACTGATCAAGCTGACATTGAACTCCTCAAATTCTTCACCCCCAAACCAGTAACCTTCCTCGGGCACATCATGCTCACTGCCACCCAGTCTTGAAAGACAATCTGACATCACCTAGAGCTTCATTCCCAACAACCGAATAATTACATTCAGCCCCTCTCAATGGTCTAGAGATAAATAATATGCTCCTGGCTATACCATCTACCTTTTGTAACAAAACAGCTCCCAACCCTTTCGAGCTGGTGTCCATCATCACATAAGAAAAGTTTGAAGGATCAAAGCTTCCCAGATTGGAGAATTACTCAAATATTTCTTGATACATACAAACTCCTTGTCACAGCCTTTGCATCATACAAATTCACTCCCTTTCCTGAGCAACGCCCTCATATAGAAGGTCTTTTCAGCTAAATCAGGCACAAACTTACTATAGAATTCAGACATTCCACAGAAATTTCACCAGCTCTTCCTTGTTTTTAGGGGGAGAAAGATTACAAATAGAGCTAAACAATGAAGGCTTGGGTCTAATTCCAAATGCAGACACCAGATGTCCTAAATACTCAATTTCATGGACATCAAATGTACACTTATCTAAGCAAAGGATGACTCGCTTCCAACAACTTTCTGCACACTGCTCTCAACCTTCCATCATGCTCTTCAAGACTGACCCCAATAATCAATGCATCATCCTGATAGACTGACACTTTCGATTCCATTCACAATGCTTTCTATTGCTCTCTGCAAAACAGAAGTCGCAGAGATAAGCCAGAAAGGCATCCTCAGAAACTTAGATGTGCCAAATGACGTGATGATGGCTGTAAGTTCCTGAGACAGAGGATGAAGCTTAACTTGATAGTAGGCCAAAGACGAGCCTAATGAGGAGAAACTCTTTCCACCCTGAAGAAAGCACAATGTTTCACTTATGTTGGGAAGTGGATAATGGTCAACCACCACTGTCTTGTAGAGCTCCCTCAAGTCAATACAGAGTCTCGCCTCCCCAATGACCTTCTGAACCATATCGACATGAGACCCACTCTGTGGCTTTCAATTTCTGAATTATTCCATTCTCCAAGAGTTTATCCAGCTCCACCCTCATGCTTTCCCTTACCAACAGAGGTACACATCTAACATTTGCCACCTTGGGAGTTACAGTTGACTTGTGCTTAATATGGTGCATATAGTTCTCGAGACAGCCCAATCTTTTTTTGCACACCTCTTGAAACTTTCTGATCCAATTTTCACTTCCTCCCCCACCAACCGGACAGGTGGCATCTCTTTCAAACACACAGATGGATTTTCATTGGGATCCAAATATACATGGAGGTCACGTTGATGAAACCAACTAATCAGTGAGTCTCTCTTCATTGATACATATATTTTCCCAGGAATAATCCTACCTTTAAAATGAATTGTACACCAAAAATGACCCAAAAGATCATACGGTCTCACCCCCATAACCTTTTGGCTTTATATCTGGTTTCAATAACACTACCTTACCCAACAAATGCTGCTCATACAATGTTTTGGGGATGAGAGTAATCTTAGCTCTAGAATCAGAAAGCATGTCCACAGGTACGTCATTAACCAGCACGGTTTCAAAAGGCCCTGCACCAGTACGCTCCTTGATCTGGAGAATATTAACTTCCTCAACTCCTTCCTCATAAACATCTTCCTGTCTAACTTTCTTCATCTCTTTGCTGGATTTGTAAGATATTGAAAAGTGACCTTTCTTTCAGCAGACACTGCAAGTGGCCTTCCACCCCAGACACTCTTTAAAAATTGCCATATGACCCAAGTAACCAAACCTAAGGCACTTGCCCTGAAAACTCCTGAGTTTGGAAGACTTAGGTACAGTGCAGGTGATAGTTACGCTTAGTGGATTTGTTATCCAACATCTTGACAACCCAACCACCCCCCCAATCATTTTTTCCCAAAGTCACATCTTTGCATATTGTATCAACGCAGGCGTTTGAGTGTTTATGCATTTTCACTGAAGCGAGCTGAGTCTCCAAAAGCCAGGACTCATGCCACCTCCACCAGCCATATCTCTTGCTGCCCTCATGCATGGCCTGGAATAAGTCCCAAAACAGCCAGAAACAACAAGGCAGATCTTTCACATCGGAGACTGGGAGGTAAGAAGGCAAGATTTTCTGATACAAAATAGCTTCTTTCTTTGCCGGATGACAGCCAGACAGCATTGAGGTCTTTGCTCTGTTACACAGATGATGGGATCATCATGTTCTTCTCTTGTCGCCAATATATGGAGGAAAGTTCTTTCTTCAGAATAAAGCTTGTAATCCAAGGTAGTGATAATCGCTGACCTATGACAATGCACAGCTAGGTCAGAAGAGAAGTGTGCTCAATTTCTCTTTTCTTCTAGGCCACAATTAAGATCCGCTATTCAAGCCTGAAACCTGTCTCAGGATTGCGGGAAGACCTTAGACCAATTTACACTTATCCTGCAAGCTTAAAGCAGACAAGGGTTTGTGAAGGACATGAAAACTAATCTCTAAAATAACACTTCAAAATGACTGGATGTTGTATACGGTCAAATTTCACTGAGTACCATCATAGTCAGGAAGTCCTTCATTCTCATATCTCCAAATCCAATGCACAGAATTAAAAACTTGGCACCCTCATTTCAAAGCCAGGCACATTACTCCTCTGGGAGAATTTAGGTACAATGTGCACTGCACTTCTCGTGAATGCAAAGAGCACTTTTTCCAGTCTTGACAAAATTAAATAGAGCAAGATTTACAATCCCCGAGCTGTGCTTTAATTTCCAAACCACATATAGTACTTGTTGAGTGTAAAATGATTCAAGCTGATGTGCTTAATTGCCATTTCTCAGGGGATCAGGCACGAGCTACTCAAATTAGATGACAGTACCAAGTATGGATGCTCTAAGCATCAGGAAGTGTGTTTAGTAACAAATACAATGAGAATGCAATACAACAAACTCTTGCCACTCCCTCTGTTTCTACTCATTTAAGATCCTGTCTTTGAGAAGTCGGCCTTTCATTCAACAAACCAGTTGCCATTCCTTTCCCAGATGATGACTCCCGCTCCTCTTTTCAATCATGTCCTAATAACCTAAATTTAGGATTTACTTTTGCAGGACATAGCTCCCCGATGTGTGGGCAATACACAGAACAGACAGTGCTATACAATCCACCTACGTGTATTTCATCAACAGCAGCCATGGAGGGAAGTATGTATAGTTTGAAAACGACTGCAATTATAATCAAAATGAGGGTTAATTTCCTACCTTTTTCTTCTGAGTAGACATAGGCGTGACAATTTGTAAAACGTAAACGTGGTCTTACTACACATTTAATAAGTTGCCTACAAACAGGGGAGTAAATCAAATAAAATTATCAGAGTAAATCTCTAACCCAGCGAGGCTCCCTTTAAAGACTACAGTACAAATATTAACTCGATGCAGTATGAAGAGAAAGTGAATCTTTTGGCAGCTAACAGCAATGCACTACAAAACTGTGCAGATACTAAGCCAACAGGTGATTCTGTGGGTAAAACTGGATAAAACTATGGCAGATAAAGTATAGATTTGCGCTCTAAGAAAGGGAGCAGGGTCTCTCTACCAGTTGTGAGAGGAATGCACAATCTTATATAGTACTTTAGACAATGGGGTGTATGCATTCAGTCGGAACTTAATTCACAAACGTTAAACAAATAGGAAACAGTCTAAGGGAAACATTTCTGCATGGAATACATTCAGTGGCTTTCCAACCACCAATACATTATGGGTCAATCATTCTCACAGTTTTGGTTATTCAGTACAACTGATACAATGTTAACAGAACCAGGAGGAACAAGATTTGCCTTGGCCTAGTAGATTCAGGTGTCGGTTCTCCGAGAACCTTGTGCTTGCTTATGTGAAACAATCAAAGTTTATTTTAGTCTCGGAATCAACAATAATATCACGTGACATAGGATAACTTTTACAGTGGCATAGCAAGGGAGGTGCAGAGCGGTCATTCCCCCACCCACCCTTACCTGCAGTTGTCACAGGGCGGCAAACGCAGGAATCGCCAGCAGCACTCCCACCCCCCCTGCTCTTACATGCGGTCGCAGCGGGTGGTAAGCGCAGGAGCCGCCATTACCTGCCAAAGGTCTAGCTACGCCACTGAGCACTTAAACAAGATGTAGGGCAATGTAAGCACGGCTCAATGGTAGCATAGCTCGGACATAGTGCGTATTTTTATTTATAGCACTCACAGGACTATTTCAAATTTAATGTGAAGAAATTAGGTCCAAAGTTCAAAAGAAACAAAGTGTGAAAATCAATAACAATACAAAATATTTTTTGAATTTCAGTAGTGTTCTAAAATTTTACTCCTTTCTTGAGAGCTTTTCCAATGCAGCAGTCAGTATTGTAAGCATTTAACATGCAGAGTGATGACCTAGTTATTCTATTAAGCAACTAGACATTGGGACATAGTTTTTACACCAAAGTAGGCAAAAGGTCAAGGTATCTTATTTTCAGAATGAAGTGTGGAATTTGTACTTTCTAGTCGCCTTATGTAAACGGACTGACATATTACATTACAATCAGAGTAGTGAAATGTCCAATCACAGTCCAGTTCATTCATTGTATAGGCTTTCTTTGCAATTCGCTGAGTGGCTTACTCTGCCTGAACTTCTACAACTTCTGATTTATCCAAAATTTCAGATCTACTTTAATGGTATCTGTCCTCCCATGACCTTTCCTAACAATGTGATTTCAGTAGCCTAATACCCTGGAGTTTGAGAGCTTAAACAATTATCATAATGCACAGCCCGCCTTGTTTCTTCCTATATGGCCACTTTCATGATCTAGTGCCAGAATCACACACTACCCACAGGGCTCTAAACTTTGTTGCCTCTGTCCGCAAAACAGACTTTTTCCCTAGACAAATTCTTTAGACTCCGGAACTTCCCACTTCAACTTCAAGACACCATTGATTAAAAAACTCATCAAAACAAGCATTGGCAAAGCTCATAGGTTTCGCCTTTTCGAATTATATTGGTTTTGTCAATGTTGTCAGACATGCTACACATCAGCGCAATCTACTGTGTTGCACAGCTTAAAGTAAAAAATGAAAGCAAAAAGCCCTATGACGCAGGCAACGCTGGCTGTGACATAGCACTTTTAAAAAAACTTTAAGCCATGTAATACAGCAGTTAGCGCCGCTGTGCAACATGTTTTAAAAATGAGTGTTCCCGTGTAATGTAAGTGGTGCTCATGTAAAGCACTCAAATACCTTCGAGTCGAGTTTCAACTACATAAAAGCGCCCAAACAAATGTATTTAATAAAAATTAAATTCCCTGAATGGAAATGAAAAGGATATGAGGGAGGAGGGTGGGAGACACGAGGAAGGAGGGTGGTAGCCACGAGGGAGGTCGCTGGAGCAGGAACAAGGACATGGTGGGTTAAAACTGGGGGGACGGGAGAGTCGTTCCAAACAACGGCAGTGGGTGGTGTGTTTAAACATCAGGGTGGAGCCCTCCAAAACCTTAGGGTCGTGTTTGCGCTACATAAATGCGTAAAGGGGAGTAAATTTAAGCTGAGAGAGATGACCGCAGCTACATAGTGAAGGCACACTGTATTGGGGGTGTAGGAGCAGCAATGGGGGAAGTAACATCGGGTGTGGGGAGGCAGCTGGGACGGAGGATTCGCAACAAAGAATGCTTTGAATGGGAAAGAAAAGGGTGCAGAAAACAGGATTGTTAGGTGTCCATGTGCAATCTAGTGGGGCACACGTAAAGCACTGCAATACCTATGGTCGCGTTCAAAGTTAAAATGTAATGCGGTCCAGGAAAATGACAAACATGCACTCGTATGGGGTGCTTGTTTGTACATGATTTAAAAAAAGTACCTTTGACAGAGTAGGCAGTGACTGGAAGCTATGCTTCGCCGAAGCTCCATGCCACGGCATGGATGGCAAAGCAGGAAGTGAAAGCAGCCAACATGTAGATAACGTGCTGACCAATTAGAAGCACGCAAATTAGAGTGATACTGTAATCAACGAATGGTAGGTTCAGGTAAGTATTGGGCAGGTTCTGAGCCCCTTTTAAGATTTTTTTAAGGTCTCGCCTAGGCAGCGCTTGCGCTGTCACTTCAAGTCATACTGTATTCAGGTATGGACTTTAAGCTCAGCCCATTTTCCGCCCATCTTTACAATTGGCTCCACTTCCTGTCCTTTGGAAATGATGGCTTTTGATTTGTCAATAAGCTTAGTAGTTCCTCCTTAGTGCCTTCCTGTCTCCTGTTGTTACCTCCCATGAGGACAGGCCCCTCTTACACGCGTCCTTACTCGAAAGCTTTTATTAGCAGTTAGGGAGAACTATTTACTTAATTAGTATCTTGCTAAAGCAGGCACAACATGCTGTGGGAGCGCATAGTAATATCGTCCGCTTCTTTTATATTTAGCCCTAACACAAAACTGCGTCTTTGAGGCAGTGCTTTAGCCTGGCGTCCAACTCCCCTCCCTCTGCTTGCATTTTCAATACCAATGTTTTTTTAAAGCAGCCCGGAACCTCAGACTTCATCATTAGCATTCGCTTGTTATTAGTTCCAGCGCATCATGTACACTTTCACAGAGGTGGCCATGCGCCTTACTTTTGTGCCGCTCAGCTCGCCGTATTCAACATCTGAGAGGAGTAGTTTGAATTCAGCAGTTTGTTATTACTTGGTGGGTGGGTGTTTTACCTTTTTAGTGCAGTTATGTTCTTATGTTTCACCCTCTGCCTCCCGCACCTGGTATCAGACCCGCAACTCCCCTTGTGCAGCTTTTTCCAAGACCTGCAGGCATTGCATTATCTGTGTGATCTGGTACTCGAGAACTGTCCCAACCAGTCTGGACGTGGACATGCTGCAGCAATAGTAGTCAGATTTCAATGCTCGCCTCCCTGTGAACCCTACACCGAAAAGTGGCTTCCACTGGCAATGGCGCCGTACACCTATTAAGCAGATTTTTTTTGGGGGGGAGCATTGCCCGCCATGCTGTGCATTAACTTTAAAATGGCACCTGTACACCTATTCAGCAGATCATTTTTGTTTTCCATTGATAAGGATCAGAGAGGCACGTCCCAGTTCGTTTTCGCCCTCTCATCGCTGCCACTTGCACTTTACTTAATCTCCCTGGCTTTCCACAACAACACTTTCCACCCGGATCTCTGCATTTAAAAGCCGCAGGCGTTTACAGCTCTATTTGTAAAGGGCAGCAGCAGCACCTAACTAAATTACTTCTTAAATAAGAGCACTACTCAGGCGGCTCCTTTTTAACCATCATCTCAGACTGCAATCTTTTCCTTGGCCAAACAATCAGCGCAGCATTTGAAAGCATGGTCCTTTCACGAGGGTTGCTTCAACTTCACTTAATCTTCTCTTACTTTCCTCCAACAAATCCAGCCCGGAGCGTCGTGAGATGGCTGCAGCCATATCGAGCTGTCTGTGTAAAGTTCGGCAGCTACATGCTACAAGTGAGCTACTAATCAAATAAGAGGGCTGCTTTTCAGCATATTTGTTTTCCTTCCCCCCTTCCACTTCACATAATCTCCCTGTATCTTCCCCCAGCAACACTTCCCTCCCCGGACTATACATATCATTGTAAAATAGCTGCAGGCGTTTCCAGCTCTCTTTCCAAAGAGCGGCAGCTACAGCTAATTAAATTACACATTAAATAAGAGCACTGCTCTTCAGCTGAGCGCTCACACAGGGTGTATTATAATTACCTTAATACTGCCCCTTTGACATGTTTCTATAGGGAACTGTCAGACAGTAATACAATAAACAATCAAAAGTGAAAAGTACTCGGGCTAACAAACATTTGGGGGCAGATTTACAAGAACTGGCACATCTCTGCATATTAGCAGAGATGCGCCAGTTAATTTGCAACACGTAAACACACCCTAGCGCCACCATGTGTGTGAGTCACATTTACAATGCGGCGCACCGAGGCACAAGGATAGACAAATGCGTGACGCATCTTTTGGTGTAAGGGCAGCGCATTGCTGGAGTCGTGTTGCAAGCACGACAACTCCAGCAATGGTCAAGAATGCCCATTCCTATCATGTTGCGTTACTCGTTACGCCTGCTTCAAGCATGCACAAGGTTTTGACGCAGTGGTGTCATAAAAGTGACTCCGTGAAATATTGTAGATTTCACTGCGTCACTATTACAAGGCTTTCTTATGTTGGAAATCCCACCAAGCATACATTATACCTGACGCATGTATAATGTAGCGCAGGGCTTTATAACGTGACGCATCTCCCTAGATGCGCCATGTTGTAAATATGTTGCAACGAGGTGCATTGTTTACGACGACGCTGCGTCACAGAAGTGACACAACGGCGGCGTAAAGTTGTCGCAAGGGGCTTGTAAATCTGCACCTTATTGATTTGCTAATTTTGTGTTGGTCGGTGCTTAATATGTTTCTTTTAATCGCTTCATAAGGTTAAAAGTGTATTTCTACGCCTTTAGGCTTCTTTAGGCATGTAAGCATATTGTAATGCGCTCACTTTTTACCTTTTTTTTTTAATGTTATACATACGACCACGAATCTTCAATGACAGAAGAACTTTGAATACTTTTGTCCTTTTGTTGTGAAAGGAAATATCTACACTATTAAAGAGCACATTAGCATAACTGTTTACATGACTTGATATTTCTTTTACATATAATGCCATATTGCCGTTTCTGCTGCATTGTTATAAGTTATAATAGAACTTATCCTAATTAGTTATTTTTGTTTTTGAAAGAGCTCATTTCATTTTTTTTTTTTTTTGGTGTTAACATTTATTTTTGTGCAAATGTGAGGATGTTGCTATATTGCTAGCAAAATTATCTTATCACCGCTTCATTGTAGCAGTTGTTTATTACTACATTGTGCTGTTGCCTTCAAAACACAGTTTTGGTTTAACATCTGGTTATTTATGGGATTTTGTGCGCAATGAAAGGCAGCACTTTTTTAAAAATATGTATTTATGTTTAGGAAAAAAATATGGAAGTGTTCAATACTTCGGTGTTGAAAGGTGAATTATGTGGCATAAAACAGCACATTTTGTGAAGCTTATATTACTTCATAATTTGTTCATTTTACATGTTAACAATGCCTGGCATAAGTATTAATGTTATTAACATACTCACACACATTGTTTGAGAAGCAATATACTTTTATATTTGAATTTTTATTTCGTTTAAGACATCCCTCTCTATCTTCCTTTCTATCTATTCTATAAGTACTTCTCACCCATATCTATTCACCATTCCACATAATTCCACTACACAAATATACTCCACATCACAAATTTCCACCCCACATGATTCCACAACTAACCATTCCAATACAACCCACATAATTCCACTCCACACTTCCTATCCAAACCAAAACAGATAAAATACATTATCATTTAGAACGCCAATTGCTTGTTTTTAAATACAAGAGATTTTGCAAGCCCTGTGCAGGCGAAACCTAAAAATTACTGTACTCGCAGACAAACGTGAAAAGAACATTTTTGAAGTCAGTTTTACTTTTTGTAAGTCACATATAGGATCCTCACATATAAATCTATAAACAAGCTTTGAAATGGCTGAAAGTAACTTTTTTTTTTTTTTTTAAACAAAAGTGTCGGACTTTGCAATTACATTTTAAATGGGATTTATAGAATAAAAAGTTCAGTGAGGTAAGCACAGGCTGTTTCTTTACTACTGTAATAATAAAAACGCCCTGTAGTGACATTACATGTGTTCTCGAATCAAACGTTTATCAGAAAGAAAATAAATGTGAGAAGACACGTGGTGAGGAACAAGGTAATGAAACAAACACGTTTCAGCATCCCTTGGCCTCTGGCTAAAGGAGAACAGAGTCAATCCTTTAAATATAGTTGGTAGACTCTGTACAACTGCGTCCATCCCAGACTTGTAACCTGGCCAACACCTACAAAACAAGGCTTGCTTCTAGGCTGTGATGTACTGATGTCCAGCAGTTCTTAACTTATTTAGTGACAATACCTGGCCTGTTCTGGGCTCAGATATATCTCTTGAACAACACCAAACAAGCAGTTCTTGGGGTGTAAAGTATTATATAGCAAGAACAAGACACAGCCTGTCCCTCTGTTCCCCAGCATCTTGCACATCTGACCATACCTGGTCTGTTCCTGAAGGTCTGCAGAATGTAGGTTCCGCAGTACTGTACCCACCCCGAGTGGCAATACTAGTGACACGGTCTGTGGCTCCACAATACCACAAGCAGTGGTACAACCTAGCCTGTCCTGTGGCTCTGCAATATCTCTCAAAGGTGACAAGTCCAGATCTGTCCCTGACCAGCGGATTGGGAAGGTGGGCAGTCAGGCATTAGGCCAGAGCCTAAGGGTCATCTGTGGACTGATTTTTTTCAGGAGCTCTGTCCACCGGCCCACAGAGCCTTACTGTCTCTTCCCAGCCAGGCCAATGTAATGTGGGGCCAGCATCATGAGCAGGAAGGCTCGGAGTGGGTGGTTTGAAAAACATTGCTAGGCCAGTATTGGTCTGGCTGCTGCAATCTATGCTTGGCCACCTTTGGGGCCAGAGCAGATACCGAGAAGCAGTGTACCACTCCCCTGCTGGGCTGTTAACCTGCCACCAGTCTGATGACTCAGTTTATGTGGACATAAGGCCATCATCACCTCAGCTGCGCTTGAGCAGCAGCTCTGTGCTTTTCTTCACCCCTCCCCTGCCAGGCCATCACCCTGAGGCTATAGGCTGGGAAGAGTAAGTGAAGCTGCCTCGCCGAGGGCCTATTGCTGGCACCTCAGTACCAGAGTCTTTCAGGCCTTGGTAGAAAGGGGTGTATGTTTGTATGGGCCTCACTGTGAGGCACCTTTCCCAGAGAGGAAAATTTAAAGGATCTAATGTTAGGTCCAAATTCGGTAGATCTGACCCTATGGAAATAGGTTTAAGTCCCAGCCTCAGCTCAACATCCTGAGATTCTGGCCAAATGACTTAATTACCAAAGGCCTTAAATAATAATGAATTTGATCTTCAGTAATGTGACTGGTGCTCATATAATCGCAGCTCTTCGGCTGAGTTCTCGCTATATCAAACTACAATATAAAATAACCTTCTGTTTGCTCATGTTTTAAGAGTATGCAAAGGCTGGAACATAATTAGTGCTCCCAGTTTTGGTATTAATTTTGTTAATATTTCCGAATGTATTTATCCATATTTGTTTTTGTGAATAATTGTATATTTCGACATTTAACTGATACACATACACTCTTACTGTGAACCTTGTTGTGCTGTAGCAAATTAAGCAGCCAAATAGAACAGAACCCTACTCCCATAGGTACATTTTAGCATTATGTTGACATATGCCTTTTGAGAAGGAAACTTCATCCTGTTTTTTAAATCCTCTGTCATCTATCTACTCAGCTGTTGGCCTGGAATTCATGAAAGACAACACGAAGAGTCACTTTAAAGAATCCCAATTTTTCAATGTTAAACAATAAATGCAGACAGAAAAAATGTGTTTTCAGTCTTTATTTGTAAAAAAAAATAATTAAAAACTGGGAACCTTAATTATAATGATAGAGGATTCGTTAAACAATAATGAAAACCTTTGTATTTCTTCTTAACAAGGCTTTTCTGCCTTTGATAAGTTTAAATGATCTGTCAGGGGTCATTAAAGCAGCTTTAGACCACATTTCAAACTGTGTTCCCCTTTTGTTTATAGTTTAAAGTACATATTGATCAGAGGAGAAAATACCAGCTTTAGGTGATTTTCCTACCAGCCAGGACATTAAAATACTGGTAATGCTGGTTAAAAAAACAGCCAGGTGGCAAACATAGCCAAATCAGGAGTTGTGGTTTTTGGGCTCTTATTTCACCTCGCTCGCCCAGCCAAAATAGAATGCTTCTAGTTTCACTAATCTTCCTGCCTCAACGAGCCTTTAAATACATAATTTATCAAACATTTCTCTAAAAATGAGCCCAGTGAGATTAGTCAAATGCGGTTTCATATACCGACGTAATCCCGGATTATGGGCCACTTTTAAGGGGGGTGCCTGGGCCGAATTGAAAATCCAATCCGAACCTGCCCTGGCCCTGTAGCACCCTGCATCATAGTCAGTGCCAGGCATGGGGCTGACATTACTGAGGCTCTGCGGTAACTTTCCTGCAGTTACAATACAAGCAAAGCCTGTTCTTGTGCTCTGCTACTCTTAACGTCACTAACCAGCTGCCCTCCGGCTGTGTACTAGTATGGAGCAGGGACAAAAAGCACAGCCTCTCCCTGGGCTCTGCAGCACCCTACTAGCGTGGCAAAACATGTAATATCCCATATAAATAGAGGCGAGAAGGGAAAACTGGGGTGGGTCGAGGAGAAACAACTGCAAGAGAGGGTCTGAAAGAGAGAACAGCATGAGAAGAACTGCAGAAGTGAAGGAGCAAAGAATAAAGCACACACCGACAGGTGGGACAGAGGGGCAAGAGAGAGGTTCTGATGCACAGATGATGCAATGAAAGAAAAGACTGAACAGCGAGGGGTGAAGGGGGCTCCGGGAGAAGTGATATACAGACTGCGGGCAAACAGTAGGTGCGCAGCAAGCAGCACGAATGGTAACTGAAGGTAGAGCTACATTTGGACACGGCTACAAACATCATCAGTTTTAAAAACCATAATCCCCAAACCTCAGCCCCGCGCCCCGTAAGTCTGCCATCCCTCTAAGCTCCCTCTCACCTCCATTCTCGGTACCTGCTCAAATGCTTCCGAGGACTTTGAAACTCCCCGCACTGCGCATGCGCGTCAGAGGCGCGCGCAAGGCACGCTGGGAGTTGGAGTACAGCTGGATTTCGGTCGGACTTCTGAGAACCTTTGTTTCATAAGTGTTTCATTAGAATTAGAGGTGGGAATGCCACTAAAAGGCTCAAAAGAGATGCGTGCTCAGGCTCAGCTCAAGGTCCTCTTTGACACTCAAGCCTAGGGTGACCAGGCGGCCGGGATTTGACCGGACAGTCCTTGTTTTTCGACAGCTGTCCCGGCAGATTTCAAGGAATTAAGCTCATGTCCCGGTTTTTTGAGAGGGTGGGCTGAAAAGGGTGGGAGGTATTTTTGTAATGTTTTGCAAAGCAGGGATAGTTAGCAGCTGTTATAGGAAAAACGCATGGAACTGGCTTTAAAAATTGCATTTTATGTATTTTCTTTTTGCCTTTTTAGGTCGAGACCTGCGTAGGCTGCGCTTGCGAAGTCGCAGGGAGAGATCTTATGTTTCTTAGTGTGAGGGCTTGAACCCGCCCCTCTTCTCCATTGGCTGGCTTCCTAAACGGAGGTCAGCCATTGGAGGAGAGGGGCCTCACTCAGTTCAAGACGGGATTCGGGGGGGGTGTTTTTGGTGTTCTTTCTCTCCCTGACGTCATCGGCAGAGAGCAGCCCCATATCACACTGCCTGCACGCTCAAGTCAGCTCTCCGATTGGTGTTCCCTATTAACCAATCAGAGGGCCGACGGGCGCGTGCAGGCAGCGTGAGCAGACTCTGCCTCCTCTCCACACAGCGCAGCTCGGCCCATGATACAATCGGGATTGCCGCTGTATTTATCCTCAGGCCGCTGTGCATAGCGCCTGTATAACGTGAGTCGTGGCGCTTAATCGGATGAATTTGTTCGCAAAGAGAAATTCTACTTCAGCCACCGTGAGGTGCGTGGGGCCGGTACCACATATAACAATGAACTCGATATGTGTGTGTTTAAAAGGTTTCCTCATGGAGAGAGGGGTGTGTCAGCTGGCACTGAAGCGCTGTACATTCCGTTTCCGCTCCGCGCCGGGTGGAGCCCCTCCCGGTGTAAACAGCGCCCCGCTGCGCCGCACGTGCCCGGCTCTGCGGCCGCCCCTTGTTGTCACTGCTAGCGGCAGGCCTTTGTGTGGAGCCGCGGCGAGCTGGGCCGGCTGCCATTGGTCAAGAGCTGAGCTCAGCCTCTTCCTGGTCCGCGCCGGTGCATGTTATTCATGAGGTCGCCCGCGGTGTGAGGGGCCTGCTGCCTCTCCGGGAAGGAGGCTCTGCCGCTGTCAGCGCCCAGGCCCCGCCGGGGGATGGCCATGTCTGTCAGCGCCGATGACGAGGAGTACGATTCGGAGCAGGAGCAGGTGAGAGGCGGCCCAGCCCCCCGGCCTCTTTGTCCCCGAGCTGTGCGGGACGCGTGAGACAGCGCTCCCGACAGGGGTTACTAGAAAACTGCCAGGACGTGTGAGCGAGGGGGGGGGTCGTGGGGAAGCGTGAGGCACCATTGCATTCTCCATGACCTGCCCGTGCGGGATACTACCAGAGAACCGGCTGCCTTCAGACCAGAAGCCCGCATGGGCGAGGCGGCGTTCAACCATCAGCTCTGGTAACGATGTGTGCCTCTCTGCGCTATGAGCACTCGGGTTGTGTATCATGCAGGCTCCTTAACCTGAACGATTTAGCTGCATTGAGTGCACAGGCATGTTCCACTGTGCATTGTTTACAAAGGAAGCGGTCGAATGGGATGAAGTGGTGTAGTTTATCAGCGCTGGAACAGAGTGAGAGAGAAAAATGATGGAGGGGACAGTGAGGCAGGCCCTCCCAAGCAAACCTGTACATTGTTAACATAAAGCGCTCTTCTTTGTCATTTCTAAACGCTTGACACTACTGTTTATTTCCAGTGAAAGCGGGGCTGCCTAGGTCGCTTACACGTCCCGGCTTGTATTTCTAAGAGTGTAGTTGAGTGGTTCAGTGTCAGCTGCTCTAAATTGCTTTGTTAAACGATTTCCACATTTTCTCGGCGTAATGATTTCTTTGTCCCATTTTGAGGTGGTGTTGGCGCAATTAAAGGGCAAAGAGGGAAAATAAGGTTGCGGACTTGGTTCACAAGATGGACTGTTAAAGTAAACACTGCATTTCAATGGATTTTTATGTATAGTAGAGTTGTCTCGATGGGGTATGGTTTGGCAGCGGGGAGATCTTATGTTTCTTAGTGTGGGGGCTTGAATCCGCCCCTCTTCTCCATTGGCTGGCTTGCTAAACGGAGGCCAGCCATTGGAGGAGAGGGGCGTCATTCAGTTCAAGACAGGATTCGGGGGGTGTTTTTGGTGTTCTTTCTCTCCCTGACGTCATCGGCAGAGAGCAGCCCCTCATCACGCTGCCTGCATGCTCAAGTCAGCTCTCTGAATGGTGTTCCTTATTAACCAATCAGAGGGCCGACTGGCGCGTGCAGGCAGCGTGAGCAGACTCTGCCGCCTCTCCACACAGCGCAGCCCGGCCCAGGTACAGAGGGGGAACTAAAAACACAGTATCTCTTTTCACAGTTGTCATTTCCAGTGCGGTGAGTTTCCTTTCAGGCATGTACTTGTTGTTATTCTCCATTCAAAGACATCCGCAGTAGTTACTAGGTGATTTGTTTCTTATCCATCCTCTTCGAAAATGGTCGTCCGCTTTACAGCATTATTCTGCGTTTTCGTTCCAATACTTTGCAAGATGTCGCCATGTTTCAGTAGCGTATAGTCCTATGTTTGTGTCGGTTAAATTGCACGGTGGAACTACTATTCCCAACATGTTCCAAGGAAGTAGGCCTGTTGCATGGTGAGTAGTCAGTTTCTCGCTGCTTTCATTGGTGTACCAGGCGGGACGACACTCATTTCCCAGCATGCTTAGCGGTTGTTGCCGGAACATGGCGGCGCTCAGGCTTTGAAGGGAACGTTGTTTCAACGAAGAGAGGTGAGGAGACAATGAAGCGACAGAGTAAAGTTAGAAGTGTCCTGGACTAAAGGGGGACGCTTGCTCACAGCTAAAAGGAAAGATAAATGAATCGGGGAATTATAGTGGGCAGTTTTTAAAAAAAATGGAAACAGAGAAGTCCAGCATTTGGGTGATAATCGCAGTTAAAAGTATTACTGCCTAGAAGTGCTGGTAGATTCCCATTCAGGTTAAACATTTGACGGTACCCCAGTGCCTAAGAGCACCTCTCCTGTTAAAACACAGGTAAGTGGTGTCAAAGGATATCTAACGTTCAAAAATATTTTGTAACCAACTAAGCCATGGAAATACCTGTACACCGATCCATGTTGTAATATGGTATTCTATTGAATGGAAGTTGGATAGGGATAAATGACGAGCTAATTGTCCCTGTTTAGGAGGGAGGTTTCAGATTTCTAAATATTTGCCTACGCCTGACATGTACTGGTGATTCGTACTGCATAGGTTTCTAACTTGGGGAAAATGTATCCAAACCATATTTAGTGAATGGTTTGAGGCTGTACGTTAACTTTACATAGGTGTTTCATAAAGAAAGACAGTCTGGGCCTTGCAACTTTCCAATTTAACCCATGTTAATGTAGAGTGTCTAGTGGGGCTGCTCAGCGTGATAGTTCACAGTGGAAGTTTGGATATTGCAGGTTTCTGCCTGAGGGAACTTGAGTTGAGCTGTATATCGTGCAGGTGTTGTGTTTTTTTAACTGTTATATATATTCTGATGTGAGTGTTGGGCTCTGTGTGTGTGTGTGTGTGTGTGTGTTGAGCTGTGTGTTTGGGCTGTGTGTGTGGGTGTGTGTTGGGCTCTTGTTGGGCTCTGTGTGTGTGTGTTGGGCTCTGTGTGTGTGTGTTGGGCTCTGTGTGTGTGTGTTTGGCTCTGTGTGTGTGTTTGTTGGGCTCTGTGTGTGTGTTTGTTGGGCTGTGTGTGTGTGTGTTGGGCTCTGTGTGTGTGTGTTGGGCTCTGTGTGTGTTGGGCTCTGTGTGTTGGAGTCTGTGTGTGTGTGGCTCTGTGTATGTATGGGTGCGTGTGGCTCTGTGTGTGTGTGGGTGCAAATGCAACAGGTCTCGCATTTGCGAGAGATTAAGCTATTGGCATTATAAATGACAATGCCATTTATTTATCGGTTTTCAAAACCAACACATAAATAAAAATGTTGTCATTTACAATGCCAATAGCTCTAACTTTTGCAAAGGCGAGACCGTTGCATTGTAAATGCTTGTTGTCATTTTCTGCTAAGGAGGACTGCCATTCTGTGCACTGTGTTGCAGTAAAATTGTAGTCCTTCTTCTATTTTTGGGAAATGTCCCGTTTTTTGCTTTCAAATTCTAGTCAGCCTACTCGAGTCCAACACGAGCCGAGCTTTCATGTGGCTTCTGCCCACCGCAGTCGCTCAACCACGTTCGCCAAGAATTCAAGCCAAACGTTAACCTTGATGTAAAACAATAGGGTGAAAGAGAGAAACCTGGCCTCAATCCCTGCTTCATCACTTAACCAAATTGTGTGATACTAGGCAAATATTTTATTTCACATCGCCTCCCTTCTCGTCATAATTTCACATACGAGCTCCTGAGCACCTTGGCACAGCTCAGTTAAGATTGTGCCCTGTACAAAAACATCTTTTGTATTTGATTTAATCAGCTATGAACTTGCTCCATGTGAAATGAGAACCTGGGCCACATTTAGGGTGCACTTGAAAACTGACTTGTCTCTTAGATGCCTAATAGCATTGTCTCTGGGGCGGAGTGCTTATTGGTTCAGGCTTAAAAACTATCATAGTAAATTCAGTGAGGTAATATACTGTGCTAAAGTCAGAGTTTAAGCGGGTTGAAAAACAGTAAGTGTCCCTGAAAGGGTTTGGGGCCTGTACAACAAAGGGAGTGGCTTAAACATATACACAAAAATTTGCAAAAAATCACAACTGCAACTGTCATAGGTTTCCAGTGGTGCAGGATGGGTTTAAGTATTTAGGCATTGTGAACAAAACATGGTCCCTACCTTGAGCGACCCGACGCCTCCCTCGAGGTCCCGAGCCTCGCGGCCCGAGCCGACGGCGTCCCTGGCAACCCGGACTCCATTTGTTTCTCCCTCCTTGCAGGACCCGAGCCGGAAGGACGATCAACCGGAAGGACTCCAGAGTGACCCCGGAAGTCCCTCCCCCTACCCGACGACGGAGGAAGAAAAAGCAGGAAGCGAAGACGGCGTGTTGTGCAGAGAGTTCGACTCGTGGCAGAAGACGGACGGCGGCACCCCGGAGAAGCAGAACGAAGAAGGAGAAGACGGCGAGGTCTGGACGGAGGACTGGTGGAGTCCTTTGGAGGACGCTGGAGAGCGGCCGTAACTCGCGGGAGAGTTACGGCGGGGGCATGTGAGTACCGACTCCTCCTGTGTATTTAAACTGTGCAAAGCCCTAGCGTAAGCTGACACCGGCCCCCTGTTGTATGCTGCTTGCGTGTGTCCCAGCACGCGAGCTTCTGGAATGTGGAATGCTCCTACGCTGTTCTGGGTCAGTTGGAGCTGGACTGTCCTGGTGGGCAGTTGGTGGTTGTCTAAGCTGTTCCCTATCTACAATAAACCTATCCTATGAAGACTACGCGATGTGTGGACCTCCTATGTTTCATAACATACTGGCGACAGCGGGAGCAACCCTAGAAGAAAACGAGTCCTTAGGTTGGTAGGGGAACGGCGTTCACGTTGGTTCTAGCAAGAAGTAAGACTTTGATTTATATGTTTATTAATGTGCACTGAAAGCGCCAGCGGCAGGTAAAAAAAAAAAAAAACAACCCTTGTGCCTTGATAGCACCCGCGGCAGTGTTTGACCTTCGTCACAATTTAAATTCAGTGCGAGCGCAATCATTTTGTGTGTCCCTGCTCGGCGGCGGTTTACGATCAGTGAATTTGATGGCACCCGCGGCTGATTTCTTAAAAATGTACCGCCTGTAAAGGGTACTCAAATGCAGGGGAAGTGAACATTGGAAAAACGTCGTGGTAATTTTAAGGCCACTTACTTGAGCGCATTGAATTCCCAACTGCGCAGTAGAACGTCGAGGTTCACCATTCCCTTCCTCTGTTGCACTGACGTCAGGATCAGTTTGCAGTGCATTCTGGGCGTGACATCTCACATCTCCTTTCTGGTTCGGCCATCTTGGTTTGGGAGAGTTCGAGGAGCTTGTTCAGCAAAAAACATAATTTTACTGAAAAAACGGCATTTGTATTTCACCGTTTACAACGATTTCAAATTGTACAATTTTACAACGTGTAGTGGAAAATAATACATATTAATCTAAAAAAAAAAAAAAAGTGAAATTTAATTTTTTTTTTTTAAAAAGAAAAGGGAAACTTACTTATTTATTTTGTTTCACAACTTTAGCAGTTATGGCGAATATTATGGTTCCACCACATTTTCTACCCGTAGCAGGAGAGCCTAAAATGGATTGGGATTTGTGGTATCCCATGTTTCTGGCCTATGTCAGTGTTTTAGAGGAAGAAGGTTGTTCGGCCAAAAGGAAATTAGATTTATTACGCTTGTCTTTAGGTGGACAAGGGCTAAAGGAGTTATCGGATTTGCCTCCCTTGGAAGATTCTGACTCTGAAACAAATGTTTTTGAAATTGCCGTCAAGCAACTTACCATTAGATTTGGGAAAAAAGTGAACACAGTAATGGAACGTTTTAAATTCTACTCAAGGGCGCAAAAGGAAAACGAAACTATAGAGAACTATATTTCTGCGTTACGTGCTCTGGCTGGTTCCTGTGCTTTCGACACAATTAATTATGAACAGGTGCTCAGGGACCAGATCATGATGAAGACTAAGAGCAAGAAGATACAGGAAAGATTGTGGTTGGGAACGGAAACTTCACTTAAGGCTGTAGTCAATATAGCCAAAGGGATTGAACAGTCAGAAAAGTTCGTTTCTGAAATAAGAGGTCAGGGTCAGGGCATTTCCGTCAAGATCCAAGAATCTGTACCTGAAGTGTCCGTTGTCAGAGGTCAAGCATTTCAAAAGAAACCTGTTGTTTCCAATTTTAAAAGAGAAGGTTTCACGAGAGATAACAGGTTTAATGAAGGTTCCATGAAAGATAATAGGTTTAATAATAGACGCTCTTTCATTATCTGTTACAGATGTGGAAGTTTTGAGCATGTGGGGAATTTTAAAAGTTGTCCTGCTCTAAATAAGATCTGTGTAAAATGTAAAAAAACTGGTCATTTTGGGAAAATGTGTCGTTCACCCCAAAAAGTTAATTGTATTTCTGTTGACGAAGAAGAGTTTGATGCAGAATTTAGTGAGTTCAACTGTATTTCCTGTGTATCTTCTGACGAATGCAAAAGTTTTCCTTCTGCTTTATTTTACATAGATGGTAAAGAGGTTTCCATGCTAGTAGATTCCTGTGCTTGGTATTCCATAATTGGGAGAGATGTGTTCGAAGAATTGTGGCCTAACAGAGAGTTCATTTGTCCCGATATCAAACCTGGCAGCTATTCTGGCCACAAGATTGGATTAGTTGGTTTCTTTTGGGCAAAGGTTGAATTTAAAGACAGGTTTACTCAAGCCAAAATATATATTGCTAACAAAGGGGAATCGCTTTTAGGCTGGCCCCATCAGAAAGAGATGGGCATTAAATTAGACCCCAATGCCTCACCCCCTGTATATATTGACCCAAGCATTTCATGGCCAGTTTGCATGGTAGCCCCGAATGACAATGAATTTGTAGATAGCATCAAGAAGGAATTCCCAAAAGTATTCAATGAGAAGTTAGGCGAGTATGCCCAATTCAAACACAAGATCATTCTTAAGGACAATGCGGTACCTGTAAGACATAGGGTTAGGAATGTACCTTTAGCCTATCGTAGCAAAATGAAAGGGATTCTTGATGATCTAGTTAAATCCAATATTATTGAACCTATTGAGTCTTCTCCTTGGGTTTCCCCTATCGTTTTGTCTTTAAAAGCCAATGGCGAGCTTCGCTTATGTGTGGACCTTCGAAGCCTCAATAAAGAGATATGGTCTGACATGCATCCCCTACCCAAGATCAATGAGCTTATTTCCACCCTCTCTGGTGCAAGCGTATTCTCCACCTTAGATCTTGCTAGTGCATACCACCAGGTTGTCTTGCATGAGGATTCTAGGAATCTTACAGCTTTTGTCACTCCTGAGGGTATGTTTCGCTATTTACGCATGCCGTTCGGCCTTGCCAGTGCTGCATCAGTGTTTCAGCGCTTAATGAAGGAGGTGTTGAATGGATGTGATGGGGCTATTGCATTCCAGGACGACATCTTGGTTTTTGGCAGTAATGTTCAGGAACATGATAAGAACCTCAAAGCTGTGTTGGGGGGGATACAATCAAAAGGGTTGACCCTCAAGTTTGCTAAGTGCAAATTCAGACAGGAGAAGGTAGATTATTTGGGACATGAGATTTCCAAAGAAGGGATAAAACCTAAATTTGATCATATTTCAAGTATTTCAAAGGCCCCTCCTCCTACCAATAAGGATCAATTGTATTCTTTTCTGGGTTTAACTGAATACTTTAGCAAGTTTGTGAAGAACTATGCTTCCAAAGTGGCTTCTCTTCGACTGTTGCTAAAAAAAAGTGAGAAATTTGTATGGGGAAATGAACAGCAATTGCAATTTGATGTGTTAAAAAAAGAAATCTGTTCTGCTCCATTCTTGAAACCTTTTGTTGTGGGTCAAGAATGCATTGTTTCAGTTGATGCATGTAATACTGGGTTGGGTGCAGTTCTGATGCAGAAAGGTATGGGTGAAGAAAGTATTATTTCTTATGCTTCAAGGACATTGAAAGGTGCTGAGTGTAACTATTCGACGATCGAAAAAGAGCTATTAGCGTGCACCTGGGCAGCCCAGCATTTCCGACAATTTTTGTGGGGCACAAAATTTGTGCTTAGAACGGACCACAAGCCATTAGTAAGTATGTTGGCTGCGGGTGGTGGAAGGATTCTTACTGCCCGGTTGGCCAGATTGGCGGCCAAACTACAGGAGTATCAATGCACTGTGGAGTATATCCCTGGTAGACTCAACGTGCATGCCGACTGCATGTCAAGGTTAGCTTTACCTCATCACGAAGTTGAACACTCTGATGAGTGTGATGTAGCTTACACCATGAAAGACATTAATGTGGATGACTCAGAGGTCATCAGTGAGAATCTTTGGGTGGAAGCCATGTCTGAGGATAATACATTGGGTTTGGTCAATACTTATCTTAGATGTGGTTGGCCTGAAGAAAGGAAGTTGACGGGTGAATTAAGTTCATTTTTTAAGGTTAAGGATGAGCTCATGTGTTCTAACAACATTATCACCAGGGGTGACAAGATCATTCCTCCTTCGTCAGTCAGGGAAAATTTAATTAAGATCGCTCACGAGGGTCATATGGGCATGTCCACCACCAAGAGGAGGTTAAGGGAGTACTATTGGTGGCCTTCTTTAGATGCCGTTGTGGATAGATGGGTCAGGAATTGCGTTTCTTGTTCCAATAGTGACAAGAGTGTGAAACCACTATCCTCCTCGATCACTCCCATTGAGTATGCTGAAGGGCCTTGGAGAAGGTTGGGCATTGACATCATTGGTCCTTTAAATTTGCCTGGCTGCAAGAAGGTCTATGGGTTAGTTTTAATAGACTATTTTTCGAAATGGCCGGAGGTCAAAATTGTTGAAAGAATCACCTCCAAGCAGGTCATTGATTTCCTTAATAATGTTTTTTGTCGGGAGGGCCTTCCTTCTGAGGTGATATCAGATAATGGAACGCAGTTTACTAGCAGTGAGATTGAAACATTTTTTAAAGAACATGGCATATCTCACAAGAGGGTTTCCAATTATAATCCTCAAGCCAATGGCCAGACCGAGCGCTTTAATAGAGTGGTCAAGGAATCTATTCAGTTAGCGGTCAGGAATGATTTGAATTGGAAAAAAGCATTAAGTGCTACCTTGCTTACATATCGTACATCACCTAATTCGGTGACGGGGTGTTCCCCTTTCGAATTGTTAAGAGGTCGCAAACCTGGATCTAGGTTGCTACCTTGGTGGCTGAAATCCATTGGTCCCAATGTGTCTGCTTTCAATGCCGAGGAAATGGGAGAACGTGTCAAGATTTATCAAGAAAAAATGGGCAAACGTTCTGTGGAAAGTGTTTCACGCCACAAGGTCAAAGTTGGCGATTTGGTGCGTGTGAAATTTGGGAGTTCGTCTGCCAGGAATTGGGCTAAGTGGTCGGATCCTGTTAGAGTGCTTGAAGTATTTAGTAAGGCTGTGCATGTTGAAGGGGGGAAAATTTGGAATTTCAGACGTGTCTCTGTCGTTAGATCTGACAAATTGGTTATGAATTCTAGGAAATGTCTTACTCACTCTAATGCTGAGGATAATGTTCAATTGTTTTTGGATGATTTCAATACTTTGCAAAACTCTCAGGTTTCGCTGCCTATTAATTCTGATGTACCTGTTGTCACCACCCTTGGTCCGCAGGAGATTTTCAATGACTCAGATGGTTTAGTTGATGTCGTTGAATTGGGACCTGTGGCTCAAGATGAGTCTGTGCAAAGAGATGCAGACGTGGTACCCAGAAGGAGTGTACGTGTCTCGCGGCCACCTGCAAAAATGAAAGATTATGTTTGTTCTTAGTTTTTTTTGTTTTTTGTTTTTTCTTGTGTTTTGGGGGGGGAGGTGTGTTGTATGCTGCTTGCGTGTGTCCCAGCACGCAAGCTTCTGGAATGTGGAATGCTCCTACGCTGTTCTGGGTCAGTTGGAGCTGGACTGTCCTGGTGGGCAGTTGGTGGTTGTCTAAGCTGTTCCCTATCTACAATAAACCTATCCTATGAAGACTACGCGATGTGTGGACCTCCTATGTTTCATAACACCCCCCTTTGGTCTCACTAAGCACTGTATATATTGTAAAGCCACCCTTCGCCCACACCGGCACTTGTACAATATTCCTCGCACTGACTATCTTCCAGCACTCTCCTCTCCTTCCCGACTGGATCGTTTCCCTCCCCTTACCTCCCTCACTGTCCGCTTTCCCTTCTGCACTCCAGGTGACGGTGAGAGGTGCTCATACCGTTAGGAACGGTCAGACTAACGGCCCTTTTTCTATCTCTCATCAAACCCCCTCCGAGGAACCACCAGCCGAGGAAGAAGCCGAACGGACCTGGTGTACGACGCCCCTCCAACAGAGTTACCGCCTACATCCAGGAGCTGTCATTTGGGACCCTCAACCAAGCACCTTCCCCATTGGAACTACCCCTATCAGTATATTCGCCTCTGCTTGACCTTGTGCACGAACAAAATAAAAAGACATAGCCCACTATATACGGCCTCCACGCCTGTCATTCCGGCCCGCACAACCCCCCACGACAACAGGCATCAATATCAACCGCGATTCAAAGGAATTTCTTTACCTCAATGTGCTCCTCAATTGGACATATTACAAGAGAACGTGGCCCACTGATGAAGCTTGCCTTTATCGTTGGTGGGGAGAGCGTCAATTTATAGGATGATGAGTCTTCCGCGATTACTGTACATATGGCGAGACACTCCATACCATAAATCAATGGTGACATGTCAGACAATTGGGGAGAGGATGTGGCCTAACGGCTAGGGTGGTTGACCTCAAATCTGAAGAACCGGGTTAGACTCTCGGCAACAAAGCTCAACATCCTGTGATTCTGAGCAAATCATTTAATCTCCCTATGCCTAATAAAAATGAATGTGTCTGTCTGGAACGCAACTGGTGCTCATGTAAAGCACTCTGATATCTTCGGGTTGAGTTCACGCTATATAAAACCCAGGAGAAAAAAAATGGCTCCACCCCAGGATTGCACTGAGCAAATTGCAGTGGGGAGTTTATGGGGGAGGTTTTGGTGTCCCTGATATCCAACTGTATTATTGCGCAAGATAATTAATGGTGATTAACGATAGGGCCTTCTCCTATCAACAGGAACCCAAAAGTATTCTTTACCAGCGACGAAAAGAGCGTAATCTGCCCCCACATATACAAGGGGTTGTCAGGGCCTGGAGGGAGGCGACACAATTCTTGTGGTGGCGAGGTAAATTGACAGCTTAGACCCTATTGTGGCACAGTGCCCTGGTGGAAGGCCTTAAACGCTTCTAAAGGTGGGAACTAATTGGGATAGACCATCTAGGCAATATATGGAGGGGACAGGCCTTAATATCCTATGCAGACCTATGTCAGGAATATGACATAGTAGAAACTGAGTGTTACGGATACCTGCAACAGGGCCGTGCTATGAGATGCCATCTTCAGTCAGGGTATGGGTTACCAGAAACTTCTGCTCTGGAGGAATCGCACTTCGCGGATCCTAAGCCAACCAAAGGTATCTTGTTGGTCTATAGCATGGGTACACATAGTACGGCCCCCGGGCCGGTGGCAGCCCGGCAAGCCTTCCTCGGCGGCCCTCGGACCTTGCAAACATCGTGCCCATGTATAAATATTTTTTTTTTTAAGAGTGTCTGCTGCAGCGCGACTCTGAGAGTTTCTGCTGCTCTGTGGGGGCCGGGCGATTCTCGCATAGCCTGAGTGGAGCTGCAGGGGCCTAAGATGAGGTGAAATACAACAAAGCCTCATTAGCATGCAAATGGCCTTTAACGACCTGTGAAGTGCTTGGATGCGGCTGTCTGTGTGTGTGCACCTGGAAGCTGTCTCAGCCCCGGCTGACACGCAGGAAGGGTGAGATGAGAGAGGGTGACAGAGGGAGGTAGAGGGAGGGAGGGAGGGAGGGAGGGAGTGAGGGAGGGGGAGAGCGAGGGAGAGAGGGAGTGAGGGAGGGGGAGAGCGAGGAAGAGAGGGAGACGGGGAGTGAGAGAGGGAGGGAGATGGGGAGGGGGAGTGAGAGGGGGAGTGAGAGGGGGAGAGTGAGAGAGGGGGGAGTGAGAGAGGGGGGAGTGAGAAAGGGGGAGTGAGAGAGGGAGGGAGGGAGTGAGAGAGGGAGGGAGTGAGAGAGAGACAGACAGAGGGAAGGAGACAGACAGACAGACAGAGGGAGCGAGGGAGGGGGAGAGAGGGAGAGGGAGCGGGAGAGCGAGGGAGGGAGAGAGGGAGCAACAGAGGGAGCAACAGAGGGAGGGAGTGAGAGGGGGGGTGTGAGTGAAAGAGGGAGGGAGTGAGTGAGAGAGGGAGGGAGTGAGAGAGAGACAGACAGAGGGAAGGAGACAGAGACAGACAGACAGAGGGAGGGAGGGATGGAGAGAGAGAGGGAGAGAGAACGAGAGAGGGAGGGAGAGAGGGAGAGGGAGCGAGAGAGGGAGGGAGAGAGGGAGAGGGAGCGAGAGAGGGAGGGAGAGAAGGAGTGGGAGCAAGAGAGGGAGGGAGCGAGAGAGGGAGTGGGAGAGGGAGCAAGAGAGGGAGCAAGAGAGGGAGGGAGAGAGGGAGTGAGAGAGGGAGTGGGAGAGAGGGAGAGAGAGAGAGGGAGAGAGAGGGAGTGAGGGAGAGTGAGAGAGGGAAAGTGAGAGAGGGAGAGTGAGAGAGAGAGGAGTGAGAGAGGGAGTGAGAGAGAGGGAGTGAGAGAGAGGGAGAGAGAGGGAGTGAGAGAGACAGACAGAGGGAGGGAGAGGGAAGGAGCGAGGGAGGGAAGGAGCGAGGGAGGGAAGGAACGAGGGAGGGAGGGAGAGAGGGAGCGAGGGAGGGAGAGAGGGAGGGAGAGAGGGAACAAGGGAGGGAGTGAGAGAGGGAGTGAGAGAGGGAGTGAGGGAGGGAGAGGGAGAGAGAGAGGGAGGGAGTGAGTGAGAGAGGGAGGGAGTGAGAGAGAGGGAGTGAGAGAGAGAGAGAAGGAGTGAGAGAGACAGACAGAGGGAGGGAGCGAGGGAGGGTGGGAGCGAGGGAGAGAGAGAGGGGGAGAGAGAGGGAGCGAGACAGGGAGCGAGGCAGCGAGAGAAGGAGGGAGGGAGAGAGGGGGCGATAGAGGGCGCGAGGGAGCTAGAGGGAGAGAGAGCAAGAGAGGGAGCGAGGGAGGGAGAGAGATGTGTGTATGCCGGGTCTGGTGGCTCAGTGGATGAAGGCATCCGCTGCAGGGACCTGTGATCAACCTCATGGTCATAGTTTTTTGTTGTTGATCTAGCTCGCCCCCTCCCCCACTGACCCCACCCTCACCGGTGCGGCCCTCGGACACAAACCACACTGTAAATTTGGCACCCGAGAGAAATTTTGTGAGTACCCATGGTCTATAGGAAGCTACTTAATAACTCCCCAGACTTACTGATACAATTAAGAGAGAATTGGTCAGGTGACTTAGATGACTTTAACAATGAGGAATGGACCGAGGCAATACAAAGCCCCAGAAAAATTGCTATCAGGACCAGATATCGTCTGGTACATTTGCAGATCTCGCATAGATCCTATTATTCTAAGACTGTCCTCTTTAGGGCCGGAAGAGCAGTGACTCCATTTTGTTTGTGAGGATGTGGCCAGGAAGGTACCTTTTTCCATATCTTATGGGACTGTCCTTAGATTCAAGCCTACTGGAAGCAGGTAACAGAGGTGATGACTCGAGTAACATCTAGCACAATTCCGATGAATGCAAAAGAGCTCCTACTGAATATATCGGGGGAAGAAACCTAGGCCTAAGTATCAAAACATCGGGCTGACACTGGCGGCCGGAGTGGCCAAATAAAATATCGCCTGGGCATTGGCACGATAGAACCCCCGTCCATAGGAGATTGGATGTCTGTCATGGACTTGTGTCACAGAGCAGAGTAGGTGGTGTACCAGGGAAGGGGATGCCCCAAAAAATGGGAAAAGGTATGGGAGGATTTTCCAGGATTCTACAGATCAGTCAGGAAATGGGTAACAGAGGATAAATATTATGCTTTGGGGGTTTCTTAGCTTAAGTCATTTGTGTGGGGATGTATGAAGAGTCATAAAATGCTGGGAAATGTTTCACCTACTCATGCCTTCAAACTGCTAATCTGCTCTGGATTGAGTGGTCAATCACCCGTATATGCTGTGTAATGCAAAAGTTTATAAAAAGACTTGTAAAAAAACAACTTGGCTCGCGGACATGCACTTTGAGCCAAACCAGACTCCTGGCTCTGCCCTAGCTTGCTCTCCCTGTTAATTTGTAAGCTCGCCGGCCTCCACCTAAAATTTGGGTCCTGAGTAAAACAAATTTACGTAAATTTGGGACGGTAAAGTAGAACCTCCTGAATTGCAATGCAAGCACTCTGCAAGTAGTAGAATGATATACCAAACTGCCAACTGCAGGAGATGAGACAAAAATATTTGCATGGGCTGGGCCAAAGTCCATGTATGAGTATGTATAGATAAAATGAGGCACTGTGTTGTATTGTATTGCAGCATTTGTTTAACACTTACTACCCCTATGTGTGGCACTGAAGCACTTGCCCACATGGATAGAAAGCAACACCGTGCATGGCGTGTGACTGGCAGTGTTGTTTTTGTTTGAAGACTATGTCGGAACTGTTTTCATGTGGTGCATGATGGCCACCAGAGTGCGGTTATCATGTTAAGGGATGAAACGCATGACAGTGAGGTGGGTGAGTATATATTGGAGAGAGACATTGTCAAAATGACTAAAACTTATAACAAAATACACAGCAACATCCTTTCCCAAAGGACAACAGGATGCTGAGTTTGTACACTAAGAAAGATCGGGGATTCCGAGAAGGGCTAGTAATCCATAGGACAGCATGTACCTCGCAGAGATGGTGTTGAATGAGTAAAAGGATGGCAAAAGAGCAATAATTCAAATTGTTGCCATGCATATATACAATCACAATTTTTAGACAGTACTTCCAAAATTGCTGTTGTCATTTGATAAAGTAGAAGAAGTTCTAATCAAGAGCAAACACTTTCTTTGTTACTACTTCAGTTTCAGGTACCCGTTCCACTTGAGTTTTTTCACCACTTTAGGATCTTCTGGAAAGCATTTAAACATTTGCTTAGTGGAGTGGTTAGATGTGTAGAATTCATGAGAGCAATCACATTCTGGAAAGTTTTCTGAATCAGCAATGATTGACTCAATAGGTGTACGGAAAAGGTTTATGATTTAGGTGTGTGCTGTTGCAAATCTGGTTGCTCTTGTACGTCATTGTCATTCGTCCCTATCAGCAGACTTTGAATGCAACAGGTCTCCTTAGCTCCTACTATATCAAGCACATACCTTGCATCTCTACTTGATCACTTGAGTTGTCCGCCTGACCACCATTATTGAGGGGCCCAGGAACCGGCATGGTATATTCTCTGCCTGCCATTTGCGATATGTCTGGCGAGATGCTTATTGAATATGACGGCATTGTTGAAATTATAGTTTTGCATTGAATCAATCTCTCACCTATCCAAATCACTTGAGTATTACTTACTGTAAGGAAATGCGATATTTTGAGTTTTTGAGTTAAGTAGTAATGTTTAGATCTAAAACAGATCTTAGCTCAACTACTAAGATCAGTTAATTATTATATGCAAATTTGAAGGAAGTTAAGGGATTTGAATTGGTACACGTCGATTAGCTCTGAAGTGGTGTAAGCTAATGCGCCATAACTGCTTGGGACTTGCAAGTCAGCTCTAAATACTTTTGATTGACATAGGTATATCAGAGTCTGAACCTGCAGGTGTACAGCTTCCAGGGATAGTGATTTTGTTTAGTGATGCAGACAGTAGATTCCACAATAGTGACTTTATTGGTCACTGCAGATGTGGTGAAGACTCCACCAAGGGAACTCAACAACACTGCAGTAGCGGATCAGAGATTGGAGTGGTGAGCTTACCAGAACTCAGTGGCAAAGGAGCTTGGATAATGCTGGGAGGGTGAAGACTGATGTGACCAAAAGTGAAGACTTACGGAGCTCAGACCAACCACTATACATACCTTGTCCTCTTGCCTTGCACTCTCAATTTTGTCCCTTCGCTTAACCCAAGTGTTTTTGGACTTAGGGGGAAACCCCATTAATGGCCCAGCCTCTTTATGTATGGCAAAGTTGATTCTCCCACTTAAGCGTTAATTTTATGGTTCTCTTTTCAGTTATCTCCAATTCTCTAAAACGGTGTTTGAAATCCAATTCCCAAAACTGATCACAAAATTCTATATGTGACGATGCTGACAGTGATAAAATCAATCCCACTTTTGACACAGGATTAAACAATGTCTTCTTTGAAAGCTGCAGCATAATGTTATACACTCGTGTTCAGTTTCAGGTCGAAGTGCTCCCAGATTTTTTTTTCATGCTTGCACTCTCAAGAGTCCGATCCTTTAGCTTATGCTTGGCGTTAGCATTATTTGGACCTCAACTCATCTACACTAATCCAAACTCTGTGGTCATGCTCTGAATTTACAAACCTACTCTATTTTGAATCATCAGTAAAGATGGAAGTTGATCTTCACATTCGTCTTTGGATCACCAGCCCCTTATTTAGAAGAAAAAAACTATTTTCCTTCTAGTGAATTTCAAGGGTATTACACCAATGAGGACACACTACAAGCATACAGGTAGAAAGAAACCATAAACTGTTCTTAATTCTTTTATGGAGAATAGCACATCTATGCCAAGACAACCGTGCTCCCTTGTGCATGATTAGTTAAATAGACTGGAGGGGAACTGGGAATGTGGGCTGAGATCGCAATTGGGCTATCAATGGGACATAGTATTCACCGATCTAGTGTAGTGATGTATCTAGATCACCATGGCATTTATCCCACCCTTGCCCTCCCTTTGCCATAAAAGGACATGGTCCATTTGCATTGGAAACTTTGGCAGCTGACAACCTCTGAGGACATCTATCTGTTTTGCATGGTTTGGGTGGAGTAGTGTTGGAGGATGGTAGTGTTTTAGCGAATGGAAAAGTGCAAGAGCAAAGTAAGTAAAGGCCTCTGGCAGCCCCCATGGTTTAGAGGAAGGAGAAATACCTAAACACAGTGAAGCAAAATCAACGAGGCAGCTGAAAGAAGCCAGATGGAATAGTTTTCTGTGTTCTCTCAGAACATGAAATGTATCTGTCCCCCAGGTCTTTAGAGGGGTCATTTATGTTTTGTGGGGAGTTGGGGTTAAGGGTCCAGGAATTTGGCCTAGGGAAATAAGCCCCCAGACAATTGCAAACATCTCCATACTGGCACTAATGCGCACTTCAGGTTAAACCAGACTTCGCTGATAGGTACAGCCCTACCAGTAAGAATGCGACATAACGTCATGAACAAAAAAAAAAACTATTCTACTTAACATTGCAGAAGCATCAAGAAACATACAAAGAGCCTTAAGTATACAGACTCATGAGACACAGCACAAGATGCAGTCTTGCTTCAACAAAGAGCATTGATAATTGCATATCATCCCAGGGGCTCCTGGACCCTCAATAAAAGACAGGTATTTGTGCTGGTAGTGTTATTAGCCAACACAATAGCACTCAATTATCAAGCCCAGAGGGACAGAGACCAGGTGTTCCGTTGGCCCACCTGGATTTGAACCTCTGAACTGTAACCTCCGATTACACGGCTAAGCAGATCTCTGACCCAACAGATCATGGATGTAACGTCTTACATTCCAATGGTCTAGCTCTCCCTGAATTGTCTAAGCCACTGTCCAAATGCTAGGCTCACCTGTCCTGCCAACTCCCACTGCGGCTCCCTGGCTGAGCACACACTTTTGCTCCTGGCATGCCTGCGGCTCCTAGGTTGGCGGTTCGTGTAGTTCTTCTGTGAGTATCAAGTCTCCAAGCGCAGAGACCCCTTTCTCGTTTCAGTTTGAAGACGCGTTATTGAACATGTAACAAGTGATGAATTGCTATCTCATTAAATGCACATTTCTTGATTGTGCTTTTTATTCTGTAAATGTATATTGAATATCTCTGATAAGCAAGATCAATCAAAAACCCATTCAGTGATAATTTAGTAACTATTTAGCTTAGACATTAATCCAGCAATGCCATAAATCTTATGACTGTTTCCTTCCATAATTCTATTATTTTAATCATTTGATTTTTGGCTTTTTTCTTTTAGTTTTAGGTTCTGCAATACAGACAGGACAGGTTCCATTTAAGCTTGTGTTTCAATTTTTGTTAACCTGTCCAGCTCATTTACCTTTGGCCCCCGACTAATTCGTCCTAGGTAATGGAGTCTACCATCTTTGACAATAAAGGCTGCCATTTTTCCTCAAATTATGCAGAATTATCAAACTGTCTGCCTTTAACTAAGATGTTGCCTGTGCGTATCTTTCCAAGAACAGTTTAAGTGTCAAGTCATTCAGATGTAGACAAACAAAACTCCCATTGTTACATCAGTCTGGGGCAGGTGCCTTTTTCAAGGTCCTATAACACGCATAGTCAAGATAGTGTCATCTGAATTGACGTACTCTCACCTTATATGTTCATAAGGCAAGGCCTGGGGTGCACTCCTTGACACACATAATCCATGTCAGACATTCTGCAACTTATGTCAGAAATTCCAATCTCTGATAAGATTCTGTATATAAGGACTGTCACTTGACCACTTAGTTGGGAGAGAAACATCACACAGGTCGCAGATCGCAGATCCAGATGAGCACAGCACCAGATTCCGTCTCGATCAAAGGATCCTACAGCAATCTCAAGCAAGACTTCCCAAGCTCTGCAAAGCATTCCATTCTGCCTTCAGAACCTGGTGCCAGGATTGTGTTCTCTCATAGACACAATCTCCTCATTCTTGGCCTTGCGCTCAGAATAGTTTACTAGCTATTCCAAACAGACAACAAAGCCTGTTATCCAGGTATACGCATCACCTTCGAAACTCAGGATTAATATTTATTCATCTGCTAGAACTAGCATAGCCCTAAGAGTTAGCACAGTGAGGGTGAAGGGCTATAAATTGCGATGTTACAAGTTTTCCCTGTTTTCATTATTACTGAAAAGCTGAGCTGCTTTTTATTATCTTCTGTGATGTTACCAATATTATGTGCTCTGGACCCCAGGATTTTAAAATAACTCTTTTTAAATAAATGTGTTGAAAACATATTCTGTTTCTAGTGATCTTGAGTGTGTAAATCATTAATGAACAATTCTTTGGATAGCCACTGTTCCCTGTTAGTAGCCCAAAAGCATTGACACATCATACTATATACTCAGTAGGGTTCTACAGGCCTACAATACCCTGTCTTTTACATTCAGCGCTGGTGCATTGAACTAAGTTCACTCGTGTCACCCGTGGCGGGAAGACAGACCTTGAAGAGCTGAACCAAAGGCTGAGGGATATATTTATAAGGGAAGTGGTGGAGCGCGACATGAGCATTCTTGACTGAACGCCGCGCTCTGCCACTTTGGAAACACAGGGCTGCACCGTATTTACAACAATATAGTGCAGCCCGGCGTTTCCCCCTGTGCTGGGACAGCTTCCTACACAGAAACAATCATGCATGGCCTTTTGCTGTTTCTATGTGTGCTGCACAATGCAAGGATATGCAGGCGGTGACTTTTAACCATTAAACCACATGTGCAATTTCCATGTGCATCTATCTTTGCCAGTTCCATCTTACTGCTTATATGGCCTGGATTTAGGCCAGTTCTTAATTTAATACCTCAAACCTGAGGGTGGGGTTGGGTACTGCCTCTATGTATGGGAACCATTCTTCGTTTTGACATGGGTTATATAGAAATTGAGTAGATGTCTTACCCCCTAGATACCCCATGTTGTGTTCTCTTGTGACATTTATTATTAAAGTGCGAAGTACCCTCCATCGTAGTTCTAATTACCAGGTCTTATATGTCTATGTTTAACACAAGTCTCCTACATATGACTCCCAGTTTTTCTCTGACTCCTTTCGCCCATTTCAGTTCGCTATATATGATCTCACTGCTACAGAATGTCGACAATTTTTGTCTACCACCCATTGTCAAACGAAGCCAGAATCTCACCAGCTCCGCATCTGCCAAGTTACTCCAAGTGAGTACATAGTGGGCTCGGCTCACCCCAATATTTTGTAATCAACATTGGGTATTTAGTGATATCAAGAGTTCGAATCTTTCCCCCTGTAGCACCATCTCCTTCTACAGACCCTTGTTCAAAATGGGGGTTGGCTATCTTACTTCCTTCTATTGGCCTAACCAAGGCCGGCATACACTTCCTTTATATGTTTCAGCTCAGTTGCAATAACTTGCAACTGTGTTTTCTGAGATTTAAACATTTTTAAATATAAGTTTTTTAATACAGTCAAATCAAAAATCCCTTGCAATTTTTTTTGCATAATTAACATTATGCCCACCATCGATGAGGCTGACTCCTCCAAATTCATAGACAAGAGCTGTTTGGGTCTAGCCATTTCATTTTCTCCATCACCTTACTTTGCTCTATAGGCTCACTGTTTCTGACCTCTTCCGTCTCTCCGTCAATGGAGATTCTTTTGCTCTCCCTAGCTCCCTCATATTTGTTATATCTTCCTCTTGTACCAGTCTATTGTTATTCAGGGAAAATAACCAAGATGAGAAGGACAGCCTCGGCTCAGCAGGATCCTCCTGTCCTCTACAAGGTCATAAACGTTTGAGAGTGGCATACAGTAGTTCTGATCAAATTACACCATTCTATCACTTCTAGAGATCCCCGCCCCTGCAAATTTCTTCTCAAACGGGGATATGTCTTGAGATTCTGGAGCATTTTTTAAATATTTGTCCAAAAATGTTTTGATAGATTTTGTTGATGACTGGCCATCACCTTCACTCTGCGAGGGCCTACTTTGCACTCGCTTCTTTATTCCCTTATTTTTGGGAGGCTCTTTGTCATGGGACTATAACCTATAGAATCAACTATAGAATCATCTAGAGGAATCTTGGTCCCTGCCACTTTCCCTTTTCGTTAACGACATAGTGCCAAACAGCCTAGTGCCAAAAGGGCCACTACCTTTGCCCTCCTGACTAGCTGGTTTTCCTTTCATGTTTTAATTTTTTTCGTTGCTGCTGCCGCTTCTACCCTTTTCTTATCCCAAGGTTTGCCGCCTACCTCTGTAATACAATTCCTTCGAGTGCTATGTTTTCCTTAGTTAGGATCGTCACACCTAATTTTCTGAACTTTGAACGCCTAGAGAGCTATATGCAATCTCTGATGCACGCCAGAACTCGTCCTAGCTCCCTCAGGAGAGCTAACACAGTAGCAGCACAATGCCCAACTGATGAAGTCCCACTCAGCTCCTAGTTTAGGCGATTGTGGTTGCCTCTTTACCCTTTTTACGGCTACTGCAGTCACTAGGCCTTGCCGACTCCGAGGCCACGTTCACCGAGTTACGAATTTCCACTATTGGTAACATATCCAGCCCGCCTTTATCTCATGTAGGTTTGCGGCGAGGTGGGATGGGGCAGGCAAATGGTGCAGAAAAGTTATGTTGAGGCAGGACACTGGAGCAGGAACTTTCCACACCGCTATTCCTCCACTTTTCCTAGTAAGGGGCTGGGGTGGCGGGCAGGTAGGATCACAGCCGCACCACGCGTCTTGGATAGTCGGCATCTCGCATCTCAGCGCATCTCAGCCAGTCATGAAAGACAGAAGCAATCTTCACCAGAGTTTTCAGCCCGAGCACTGAGTGGCGTTAAGGAAAGGTCTGTCCTGTCCATGTGCGCAGAGAGCATGGAGGGACTTTACTTTCAGGGCGGAAGTAGTGGGTTGGAAGGTGGACATTAGGGAAGAGGGGAGCAGCACAGACCACTGACACCAGGTTGTGTGTGAAAAAGGGCCATTTTATTGAAACAGGTGCACATAACAATTTTTTTCAGTTTAAGAATTTTTTATTAGGTTTTAAGAAGTACAATACGAAGCCTTATAGTGGACCAAGTGAAAACACCATAAATGATATAAAACATAAGGCATATGTGAAATAAAAAGTAAAACAAAGAAAGAGCATAGAAAAAGGAAAGAAAAGACTGGAAGGAGAAGAAAGAGAGGAAGAGAAGAAAAGAAAAGGAGAACAGGCAAGCAAAGGAAAAAGAAAAAGAGGGATCTATGATAGGAAAAAGGAGAAGATGTGTAGTGAAGGAAAAGAGAACGATGTAATCAAATAGGAGATTTAGAGAGATAGGAAGTAAAGGGAAGCCAAAGAAGATCAGATTTAATTTTTAGGGAGACAGAGGAGGATGAAGCTATAGCAATCCTATGCTCATCACATATGAAATTCCACCAGGAAATTACAGATAATTTGGAGTTATCTTTCCAGCAAGATAAAATTACATTAACAGCAATAAAAATATCAAGCAGTCTAGCATTAGATGGTACAATATCGATATCAGGTGAAACAGAACCAAGAAACACGTTCAAAAATGATATTGAGGATGAGCAACTAAAAATGTGCATGCAAACATTCCAAACAGAATTCCAAAAGGATAAAACAGAAGGACATTCATATAAAAGATGTTTAAGTGTGCCTGTTTCCAAAGAGCACGACCAGCATAACGAAGAAGCTGATGGTGAGAACCTAGAAATACTAACAGGCATAATAACAGCTCTATGATAGATAAAAAAGAGTGATTGAGTAATGCGTGCAGCAATAGAAACTTTAAACAATTTGGACCATAAACAATCCCATACATCAACAGGTAAAGAAACAGATAAGTCAGTTTCCCCAGACATTCTCAATAGGTGACTTAGATCTATCAATAACATTTGATAACAAAAGTTTATAAACAAGGGCAGCTTTAGGTTGTTGTAGGGAAAATAAAGGATAAAGGGGAGTAGAGGGAGAGAAAGACGGTAAAGTGTCAGGAGCAGATATAGTGGACAAGTAAGATTGTCTGGCAGTAGTAATATTGGTATATTCTGAAAGATAAGTTATGGGTAAGTGATATACAGTTTGCAAGTCATGGAAAGGGATAAGAAAATTATTCGAAAAAAATTGATGGACAAATAAAATGTTCTTTTCTTTCCAATGTTTATAATAGAAGGACTTGCCCTTATATTTGAGGAATTTGTTATACCACACAATGGATGACAAAAAACATTGAATAGGTGAAAGGTCTTTAGAAAAAGTGTCATGAAGTAGTGTTTGGGAGTACTTAAGGACCGGGTGCTTAGACAAGAAAGAACAGTTTGACATAAAGACAATGTGTTGAAATGAGAAATCCTTTAATAGTGAACGTTCAAAAGCAACCCACCTGGGTAGTGGAGCATCCGCAAAGTCATAGGCTAAAGAATAAGACTGTTTAATCAGGAAAGCAGAGTGGTAAGTTTTGAAATTGGGAAAACGGACACCCCCCTCAGTCTTAGGGCGAATGAGTTTGTGTAAGGCAATGCGAGGATGTTTGTTATTCCACAGGAATTTAGAGCAAATAGAATTTATACGAGTGAAGTAGGAATTGGGTATTTTTATAGGAAGCATAGAGACAGTGTAAAGTACATGAGGTGTGATCATCATTTCAAGAGTATCAAGTCTACCCCACCAGGACAAAAATAAGGGAGACCAGAGAGTGAGGAGGGATTGGAGTTTCTACGTGAGGGAAGCAAAGGTGAGTTTGGGTGAGTCAGTGAGGGAAGAGGAAAACCAAATTCCAAGGTATTTGCTTTTGGAAGGACACCATGTGAAGTCAGTAGAATTGAACATGTATTGATAGCAAACAGAATTTAACGGTAAAACTTCTGTTTTAGATGGTTGAGTTTGTATCCAGAAATGGAAGAGTATAACCGGACTTCATCTAAAAAGGGAGGGAGAGAGGTGACAGGGTTAGCCATATAAACCAAAATGTCATCAGCGTAAGCGGAGATTTTCGTTTCAATAGAGGTAAGTTTGAAACCATTAATGTGAGGAATGGTTCGGATTCGTTCCAAAAATGGTTCAAGACAGAGGATAAACAATAATGGGGAAAGAGGGCATCCTTGTCTTGTACCACGAGTTAAGTGAAAAAATCTAGAAAATTGGTTATTAACAAAAACACTGGCTCTAGGGGAGGAGTATAATAGTTTAACCAAAGAAATAAAAGTGGGGCCAAAACCGAACCAATGTAGTGTACGGAACATAAATTGCCAATTAATACGGTCGAAGGCTTTCTCAGCATCCAAAGATAGGGCTGCTAATGGGTCTTTGAAATTTTTACTGTGGGAGATAATATTACAAAACATACGGGCATTATCAGCGGCAAGTCTACCCTTCACAATTCCAACCTGGTCAGTTTTAATCAAAAGCGGAATAAGGGAATCTAGACGGGAAGCCAGGATTTTAGCAAAAATTTTACAATCATAATTAATCAGGGATATAGGACGATAATTTTTACATTGAGAGTGATCTTTGTCGGGTTTGGGAATAATAATAATTAGGGCATCCATGAAGGAGCCAGAGGCCTTAGCATCGGCGATGAAGGAATTAAAAAGTTGCAACAGTTTCGGTACAAATATGGCATGAAAAGTAGAATAAAACTCAACAGGTAATCCATCCGGTCCTGGAGCTTTTGATTTTTTGAGAGAGTTAATTGCATTGAGAATTTCCTGAGGGGTAATAGTTTTTTCTAATTGGGCAAATTTGTCAGGAAGTGACGAAGGAGGGGGTAAGCCGTCAAAGAACGAAGATAAATTGTGTGCAGAAGGACATGTATCATCGGTATAAAGGGTTTGGTAATAATTATGGAAAACTTCTGCAATATCTTCATCTGACGTAACCATTTTGTTGGTAGAGTCATTAAAAATAGGACCAACATTTTTACGTTCAGATTTGATTTTTAGATAATTTGCTAACATTTTACCAGCCTTGTTTTGGCCCCCATGGAATTTCGATTTAATTTTGAGTAAAGTGTTGCAAGCTTCCACTGTAGCGATTTTATTCAATTCGGTTTTTGCTTTTATTAGGTTCTGAAGGGCATCAGGAGATTTGGAGGAAAAATATATGTGCTCAAGATGTTTGATATTCTTAAGTTGGCCTTCATATTTACTTTTATTAAGTTTCTTCTTTTTAAAGACATATGATATAATGAAAGCACGTAGTGTCGCTTTAAAAGCATCCCAAGTGGTAGGGATAGAGGTGTCCGATGGGTTATTGAGCGTGAAAAATTCGTTAATAAAGACAGTAACTTCTTTTACAAAGACAGTGTCAGATAAAAGAAAAGTGTTGAATTTCCAACGACTTAATTTGGAAGAAGTAAGGGTAAGATCAAGGATTGCGTGAACAGGAGCATGATCAGAAATAAAAATGGAACCAATTTCAGATGTTTGGATGGAAGGGAGTAGGGATTTGCTAACTAAAAGGTAATCAATCCTGGAGCGGGTCTGATGAACATTTGAAATAAAGGTATATTCCAGGGAGTCAGGGGTACATGTTTTCCACACATCATAGAGGGGACGAGAGGTAATGGCAGATTGAAAACATTTAAGGGTTCTATCAGGGTGAAATTTACTAGAGGAGAGTCTATCGGAAAAGCGGTCAAGCTATTGGTTAAAATCACCAGCCAGTACAATATTTGGGCAATCTATTGAGGAAATAAGAATTTTGATATTATTCCAAAAGTTGGGGTCAGGGCGAACAGGACCATAAATGTTGACAAAAACCAATGTCTTGTTCTGAATCACCACCTTAGCCATTACCCAACGACCCTCATCATCATGTTTAGAAGAGAGAATTTGAACAGATAAACCTTTATGAAATAAGATAGCAGCACCCCCTTTTTTGGAAACAGCAGGAGAAAATACAACCTGACCCACCCATTGTCGTTTTAGCTTGGCTGATTCCACATCAGAACAGTGAGTCTCTTGGAGAAAAACAACTTGTGAATGAAGTTTGGACAAATGAGACAATACCTTTTGACGCTTGACAGGATGACCAAGACCTCGAACGTTCCACGTGACGAACTTACACATGGCGGAAGGCAAGGGAGGGGAGAAACACGTGGAGTTGATACACTGCAGGAGAATAGCTACAAATGAAAAGACAACAATCAAAAACAGGACATATGAAGAAAATATCCAACACAATCAGAACAACTATAAAAAATGCACCCAGATACAAAGTACAGAACAACATGAGGTATATAAATAAGGAAAGAAAAAGGAGAGAATGAGTAGGGAGAGGATAGTATAATAGTAAACAGGCCAAGGAAGGAAGATAGAAAGGAAGTAAGCAAGTTAGGAAGAGGAGAAAAAAAGAAATAGATGAGAAGGAAAAGGTAAATAAACAGATCAAGGCAGAAGTGCCTGGTCTGAAAAGGAAGAGGAAAACAAGACATCGGGAGCGAAGAGACGCCAAAGAGAATACGGACTCCAGTAAGCAGCAGACGAGCAAAAAGGGAAGAAAAAAAGAATTAGGATGACAGGTGAAAAGATGGAACCTCAAAGAAAGATTGACGCAGAAAAGAAACAAAGAGTGGAGCCATAACAGAACAGGATCGCAACACTAGTACATTCAGGAGGATGAAAAGTATCAAACATTAGTGTCCATGTTAGATGAAGAGACACTTTGAAGGTATGCGTGGAGCTTCTGAGGATCATCGAACGAGCGTGTACGGCCATTCTGTGTGATCTTGCAGAGACAGGGATGCAGGATACCATATTGGATGTTCAATTGACGCATTTGAGGACGAAGATTCAAAAACTCCTTACGTCGAGCATTCGTTGCATTTGAAAGGTCTTGAGAGATAAAAATGTTATGTCCAGACCATATGAGACGACGTTTGAGTCTTGCAGCTTTGAGAACAGTCATTAGTTCAGTAAACTCAAGAAAGAGAATGATAATACCACGAGGTTTAGACGTATTGGAGTTAAGACGACCTAATCGATGGGCCCTCTGGATGTTAAGAGGATGAGACGCAGGTTGAAGAAACAAAAGTTCATGAAGGAGTTTCCGGATGAAGGACACCATATCAGACCCTTCCAAATTCTCTGGAACACCATAAACGCGTAGGTTATTCCTACGATTTCGATTTTCAAGGTCCTCGGTGTGAAGCTTCAGCATTTGAACCTCTTTTTCCAATAAAGGTATTTTGGAGGAGACGTCTTGAATGTCACTAACACGTTGTTCTAAACTTAGGACCTTGCCTTCCATAATGACCCACCGTTCTTCAATTTGCTTAAGTTTTTCATTAGTAGCAGACATAAAAGGTTGAAGTCCCCTCACTTCCTCTAAGATGGAGTCCAAAATTGGGTTTGGAGAGGTATGAATAGGGGAGGGTGGATCATTTTTGAGACGCTTAGGCTTTGTCCCGGTGAGAGAAGATTTAACAGCGGTTGCATCGTGAGCCATTTTGACAACGTGAGTGTATACCAGAAGGGAGGACAGAACGTAAGCACAGAAGAGGTGCAAATAACTCACAACAATCCCAGGATGAGCAATAACAGGCAAGGCTGTGAAAGATGAAAAAGATGACCAAAAAAGTACCCACAGAGAGGCTCTCTAAAGAAGTGACAGTGGAAGTCACAGGAAAAGTCAAAGGTATAAGGAGGACGTCGACCAATCCCTCAGTTGGTAATGTAGGTACAATAAAAAAGACGAATCTCAGCAGCCTCAAATGGTAAAAATTATACACAGAAGGGCAAAACAGTAATTCCAGGAAAAACACTGGTTGCGTCCACAAGAAGAAAGCAGAGCATGACGGAGAAAGCATTCGCTAAAGGAGATAAGTCAGCGCCAGGACCTAAAATGGCGGCCGGAGTCTAAGAGGAATAAAGAGGCATGAGCAACTGAAGAGAAACATGCCGGGTCAAATATGCTGACACCTCGCAAATTATGCCATACCTTGTAAGTTGCTGAAAGGAGGATGGCAGTGCGAAGGAAAAAACCGCATACCGGCAATGCAAAGAGCTGTGGAGAGGGACGCGGGCTCAGCGGCACAAAATGGCAGCCGCCCGCGTCCCGTATCAGCAGGGAGACACCGAGGTTGAATTAAGCCTCAAAAATGGCATACATCAAAGAAACGCCGTCATGGGCGGTCGCGGAGCATGTTCCGCCGTCCAGGAATCCAAACATTAGGCTCCTCTAGGCACAGGATAATGTCCGCAGATCGCTTGGAGACCCGCAGCTCGACGGAGCTGACGGGAGAACCGCCATATCTCCTTGGCGCATAAGCCACGCCCCCCACATTACAACAATAACCAAGGCCTTTGCCTTACAAAACTATAACCTCACTATACATCTTTAATTACCTATCCTAATCACTCCTCCACCCCTAACATACCCCTCCCCCATAATACTCTTCAAACCTAAATAAAAACTTGGATCATATCTGATCAACTGTAACTGGGACCTCTAAGATCCCTTCCAGTCTCCTACCTCACTTACCCGTTGAACCCCATAGAACATCCTACCTAAATCTGAACTTCCAATGTCGTCCAGGCGTAAACTTGCCTGCCCGTACCCTTTCAGCCTTAACTGCCACTTACAAACAATAAACTTCTGCAAATCATGGCAACTTCTCAGCCGACCACCACCCATTGAAAGGGAAGCTATCTGCTCTCCCTTGCTCGCTTGTTCCCTTCTCTCCCTGCGCCCCCCATTTTCTGCCCCCACCCCGTCCTTGATGATCCGCTAAGCCCATAGGGGAAATGTCTCTCTTATGAAGTGCCTAGCACTTTAGCTAAGGCCAGCCTGACCTGCAGCAGGTATAACTCCATACCTATGAATCAAAGGTGTACCCCATCACCCCTGAAAAATTCAACATCCTCGTATTATAGATCTGAATGTTCTACCCTCCCAATCCCCCTGGTCCTGCAGAATGCTCTCATCTCTTTATTGAGCTTCCGCCTTGCTTTATCAATAGCTGCTGGCCTAGTCGCCCCGTAAGCATCTCCTGGGAATAAACTCAGTCCACATAGTATAGTCTCCAGCCCATGACCTACGCATGTCCTGGAGGTCCTCTTTCATTGCCTTAATGAGGGCCAAACCCTTTTGTACGATCAGATAATTTTCCCCCAGATGAATCAGAAGCACATCTGGACATTTCCCTCCCACAAATAGCCTATTGAGGCAGGGAATACGTTCTTTCAACTTCATTCCCCCTTTTCCTACCCAAGAGATGGTATACAGTGAATTATCAAATCGCAAGTTCCTGCCGTGGCAGCTCTCAATGGCTTGCCGCTCCGCCCACTTCACAAAGGAATGACCGACTATCCAGATGTTCAACCCCTCTTCCAGCTGTCCGGTAATGGAACCTGCAGCAGAAACAAAGTTGACAATCTACTCCTCAGTCCCCCCATTACCCTCCCCCGCACATATCTGCAAAAGCAACTTGAAGACCATCTGCTCAGATCTATAAAGCGTTTCTGATCCCAACTGCGGTGACTCGCCTCTTTCACTGCCCCTAGCCTATATCATTGGGTCTCAAACCCAGCCGGGTCCACGCCCCCAACTCACAAGGCCGCTCGCAAAACAGCCAACAGCTGGAAGTAATTGACTGGTCTGCCATTGTTGTGTTTTAAATACCTTACCTACCCTGGGCCCCTGGCACTGCAGAACCATAGCCCAGCGCACAGGGCAAATGTTTCTCTCTGGGTAACGAGGCATGTAAACGTCTTTCCCTTGTCCCCTCTGATCGGTTTTTGACTGGTAGAGCGAAACCTGCACCCCTTCCCCCGCAATGAACCTCTTACCACTGCAGACCCTTACTCCCTTTACCACCCCATTACCTCAGATACTCGAAATGCTCCAAAAAACATCCATGACATGAGGGATGCAAACGGACCCCTTTCCTCCTGACCATAGCATACCTCTGAAAGAAATATGTCTCTTTACTACGAAAGTGCTACAATGCATTCCATTACAACGCGGTTGTTACAACGACCACGTTGTTTCAACATGAACCATTACATTGCAAGTTGTTACAACGACTTGCTGTAGGGGGCGCGCTCGACTTAGGAATAGTATTATTTACTATTCCTACTCCAGTTTGTGCAACAGCAGAGAAGGTGTTGGATTGTAAATCCAACACCAGCGCGCCCCCTACAGCAAGTCGTTGAAACGACTTGCGATGTAATGGTTTGCGTTGAAGCAACGTGGTCATTGTAACGACTGTGTTGTAATGGAATGCGTTGTAGCGCATTTGTAGTAAGCTGTCTCCCTTCCGGAAGGGCTTGTATCACCTCGGACAACAACTTTAAAGTCCGGGCCCTTCGCTGCCGAAACCCTGGCCAGTCTCCCTCACCCAACCCTCCAGAATCCTACTTCCCAGTTTCCCTGCTGACAAAGCTTAGCCCCATAGCAGCTTACCCATGAATGCAATACTGGACAATTTGCCGGCTATTGTAACTTTTGACTGTCCTTTTTCTATGAGAGAGAGAAGAAACTGAACCACATCCTCCACCCTCTCCCATTCCTGTGACCTCCTGATGGCCCCCCCAGCCAGGAATTCTGCTCATGCTTGCTGGTAGGCTTTCCTTGTGGAAATCGCTAACGACCCAGCTACCAACTGGAGCATCCTCGGTCTCCTAATGACCAAAGTTTTTGTGGCATCCGAGTCTTCACCGGATCTGCCTCCATGGCCAGCCCATGGAACCTCTCCCACTGCGAACGAGAAAAAGCATTGGCAATGTCATTGTCCACCCCAGGACGTGTCTGGCTCTAATTGCGATGTGTAAACTCAAGCAACGCAGCAAAAACACCCTTAAAAGCTGCCACAACTGGGGTTCCCTTGCTGACTGTTGATCACGTGCACCACTGACATATTGTCCACCTGGAATAGGACCTTTTTGTGGGTCAGCTGCTCTTCCCAAAGTGCCACTGCCACTACAACGGGGAAAAATTCTAGGAAGGCAATACTCCGCTTACCCCTTTTCCACTGGTCTGGCCATTCTTCCACGCACCTGTGGCCTTGCCAATAAAGACCAAAGCCAGAAACCCCTGTCACGTCAGAAAACCATTGTGCATCCCATTCCAGCTCGGTGAGAGCCGCCAACGGGATGCCGTTGAACGACTGCAAGAAAGTCCTCCACATTCTCAGGACCTCACTCACTCCTTCTGACAACCTGACGTGATGGTGTGGCAGAGGCAAGCCTGAAGTAAGACAAAATAATGGTGGCTTGTCCCCTGAAATGGCAGCTTATATATATACCTTGGGCTACAGAGTAAACTTTGCTAAGGAAACTGTTGCATTACAGAAGCAACTTTATGATTCACACCTTTGGCTTTGTGAAGCAGTTTGTAAATACGAACTGTTTGATCCATCAGTCATGAGAACATAGAAAAAAATTATAGCTAATTCTTTTTGTTTACCTGCAGATTTGATTGCCTATTTGGATAGTCATGCAACACTTGTGATGGACTCTCAAACTTCCACACCTGACAATTGATCTTCGGTCATTTCGCTGTTGTAATAACCTTCTGTACTTTAGTAGTTACAATGGCACTCTCTCTCCAACTTGGATTGACCCTTCGCTGTCTCAATGCTTCATTTAATTTTTCTTCCATTGGGATTATAATTGTCATGTTTGTTTTGTTATTTTTATGAGCTACTTTCTCTATATACTTTGTATAATTAGTTCCAGTCTTCCATTTACTTTCATATCCTTTCCTATTTCTTTTTTATGGCTATTAGGTACACTTTCAAAATTGCTTCTCTAAATGTTTATAGTCTCCGTCATCCAATAAAGAGGAGGAAAATATTAGGTTATTTAGCGAAATTGAAAGTGGATATATGTTTTCTTCAAGAAACTCACATTGATGATACTATTTTGGCTTATATGACAACATCCTGAGTTGGCACTTGTTTCATCACCTGCACAGAGACACAACAATGGAGGGGCATTGTTTTCTCTCATAAGTTATCATTTAAAATTATAAACAGAATTCTGAAGGTAGATATCTGTATGTTCAAATACTAATTGACAAATAGCTATTCATTTTTTCACTGGTTTAGAGGCACCAGCAAGGATGCCCTTTATCAACTTTACTGTTTAATTTAGCCACTGAACAACTTCTAACTCTTATCCATGCTTCTATGGCTAATACAAGCATAACCATCAATGATACAGTTCTTAAAGTTTATGCTTAATGCTGATAGTGTTTTACTTTATATCAAGGACCCTGCGTATACTATGCCAGTGATATAAGATAGTATTAATGGATATGCATTAATATCAGGATACAGTTTAAATATCAATAAAAATGCATCTTTTTCTTTTAAACATATTGTACTGCGGATATATTACATGGCACTGGTATTATATGGAAAACTGCGGGTCTTTAGAATCTTGGTATTTATTTTCTTAAAAAAAGAAAAAATACAGTTGATTTAAATTGTGAAACAATGTAACTAATATTATGAATAAATTGGACAAATGTTCTCCCCTTAACTTAACGTGGTGGGGGAATATTGAAGCAATACAAATGGTAATTGATTCTCAAATGCTATATGTACTATCAATGTTACCAGTTACTTTACCTACATCTTCTTTACTACTATTAATAGACTCCTAGTTAACTTTATTCGGAATAATAAGGTACAGAGGATTAAATAAAGAACTCTACAAACTTCAAAATTACAGGGAGGATTGGGCATCCTAGATTTTAAGAAATATTTTCTATTTATAACAGTGCAAAGTGTTTATTGGTTCTCTAACCTGGATCCTTACTTAACACCAACGTGGGGTTTAATTGAAAGAAATGTTGTAGCGCCCTTTCCTTTACAAGCAATTCTTACTATGGATTTTAAAAAAGCAAAAAAAAATTTCTCCACTTCTCAATACTATAAAAAATACTACATTAAGGGCCTTATTATGATATTGGGTGGTCAGACTGCTGCACACTATCATGTCGATCAGGAGTAAGCCTCCATCTCGCACAGTGCAAAAGGGTGCTGCTTCTTTCTACCGCTCGAGTAGAAGTTCTACTCGAGCTGCAGCTTCTCAATGCGAACTGAAGGTTTCTCAACGTGAGCAGTGGCGACCATCCTCGACCACTCGCGTTGAGAAATCTCGCTGAGAAGTGGTCTAGCATTGGATTTTCCCCGCTCGCCAACTTTACTGTTGCTGAGTGCGAGTGAGGAAAAAGGAGTTTTTCAGAACTACGCAAGCTCCGTGGAGTGCGAAAAACTCTGAAAACTCCGGGAACTGAGCGGAGTTCACTGCCCGGGCTTAGTCAGGAGACTGACCGACATGCAGGTGACAGTCCAACCGCTCAATCATGATGCGACTGCCGGTCTGGCAGTCGGAAAAGTGCTCTTTAACACGGCAGCTTGTGCTGCAGCCTCGAAATTATTACTGGTAAATCTTCACTTATTACTTTCCCACTTTTGTATATGGATATTAAATTACTTTATTTATTAATTTCTTCTGCTATCAAATTTATAACTATGAATTGAAAATCTGCTAATGATATATCTCCAAGCTCTTGGTGGAATTAGATACTATTTCAAAGGAATGGAATAGAATTTTCTTTTAATAAGATTAATAAGCCACTTTCTATTACATGTTTTATTTGGAAGACCCTGAATGCTTTTCTTAAAATTTGCTAATTTAGTAACTAAAATGTATTAGATAATATTGTCAAGGTTGCCCTAGTTATGTTTTCTTTTTTTAATATAATGTATGGTTGTTGTATATAACTAATTTACACACTTATCTTTTCTCATTGTATCAGATATCTTCTTAGTTAGATTACTACTTTACTGTTATTTTTTGTTTGTCTCCTTGTTACAATATGAAAATCAAAATATTTTGAACAGGAGCATGTTGGGTTATGAAGGTTCTATGAAGGGCGGTTGAGAGGCTGCAGAGCAGGGGCTGACAGATAAGGTTGTCTGGGAAATAGGTAGATATGTGCCTGTGATTGACCCCCTCTCACTCCTAGTAAATCATGGACACTGCACTGAAGAGGAAGATCATAAAAAGGTGACTTGTGACAAATTGTTTTGTATGCTAGGCACCCAAGACTGAGTTTTAATCTTACCTCATACAGTGTTGAGCCAGCTGAGGTCAATGAAGATCGGGGGAATGTGATCATATTTTTTGAAGAAGTGAGAAGTCTAGTTGCTGAATGAAGAACTGCTTTAAGATAATTGAGGGTGGCTTGAGGCATGCCTGCTGAAACAACATTTACATAGTCCAGGCAAGATAAGATAGTGTCAGGGCTGCAAATTACATGAGAGCTGCATGTAGAATAGTTTATGAATTTTTAACTGAGCCAGAAAATAAAAGTTTGCAGCTTTTGTTATTTTGCTTATGTGAGAGACCATAGATAGATGGGAGGGGACGATTGGTGAGAGCGCCTATGAGAAATTGGCAGTGTTCAGTTGCTTTAGCAGATATGGGTTGACACAGTTATGAATTTTGGATAAAACAGTATACATTTGATGTGAGGAAAACGTCGGCCATCCATGATTATCTATTTAAGAATTCCACAACATCCGGAATTAGAAACCTAACCAAAGGAAGAACAGGGATTACACTGAACATGTGTGAAAAACCCTCTTTCCAGAAACAAACATTATTTTCTGGAGTCCCCTCACCCACCAGGGTTACCCCTAGGTGGCATGCTTCATCAGTGGGATCCTCTCAATCCGCTGCGTATTGAGGCGTGCTGCGACTTGTGAACTACGTAGGAGCACTTCGTTTTTGGAAAATATGAGTGGTGCAGTGATGTGGAGTGGAAAAAAGGTTAAAAGTATGTAGCTAGAGAGCTAATATTTTATTCCTGCTCCTAGTCGGTATGTTTTAAAATCAGGGGGGATTACTAGGGAAAGACCTCACTTCAATGAGTATGGTGTCCCTAGTACTGGGTCGACATGTTTCAAGCTTTACCCTAAAGCTCTTCCTCAGGACCACACAAGGGCCAGCCCCGTGCATACCACTCCTAAAGAACCCTGTGAACAGGAAACAATGGAGTGCACACCTAATGTGTATTCACCTGATATTTAATACATACAGTTGTACGCTGTATCTGTAGGAAATAAAGCATAAGGAAAATTTTAAAAAGCCTGCCTACCAGTCAAGCAGGCAGGTCCTTCATATATGCAGGGTCGTATCTCGATCAATGCACTCCTCTATAGTGGGTGTACTTAACAGCTATTTTGTGCGATCATCTGTGGTGGAGGAAATCAATCACACACAATGTCTTTGTGAAGAAAAGTGGTTATGTACAAATTGCAGTTTAAAAGCACTCGTAAAAAAGACACCACGTGACAAACAACATATAAAAAAATAATAGTATTACATATCAATTACACATACTTTTGTTTAGGCAGAAATATGCCTCATGATCTGCAGGGGTAGAGGGGCTTGTAGTCACACCCTGAAATGAGTGTTGTGCAAAGTCTTGTGGATTTGGAAAATTTCCAGGCATTGTCATGATTGACTATCTCTCTTCTGATGGGATTTATTTCAGTGGAGAACCATGGTTGGGAAGGTTTCTGGCAATGCTGCTTTAATTCTAACGGCGCTCCATGTCCACAGCTGACAACATTATATTGTTGTGCGATTACATCACAGCATTTATATTATTCATGTGTAAGTGGAGTTGCGCTCCAGACATTTTGGGGGTGATTTTTACTGTTGTGATTGGTGCAGACGAGAGAGCATATATGGACAGGAGTAGTGATGATACCAGTCAACAATGATCAGAGAGCTGCAGAGAAATGACAAACTTCTTGAAGATGGGGGGAAGCAGCCAACCAGAGTGAGACTTATGCCCCCCTCCTCCCACTGGAGGGTTGCATAATAGGGGGTTACCCTCCCCCAAGGAAGGGACCCATTGGTCCCAACCTGTATCTACCTGAAATGCCCCTAATTTTTGTATTTTGGGGCAACCATGAATCTTTCCTCCTCAGGCAAGAAGAAGGACCGAAGGGCGGTACTGAAGGAAGAAAAGGACACCAACTGACTTGGCCCCAGCCCTATTGCCTTGTCACGACCTCGACCTGCTCCAGCAGAATCCCAGTATGTCCTGCAGGCCTCCAGAACCCAGAGGACCTACCCTGCCTTCCCTAAAAAGACATTGTCTCCCATGAGCACCCGATTTGCTCACACACAGGCTCCTGCCAAATCAGCGAGTCTGCACCACTCTGCACCAGACACCCACGCCCGAGTTAGAGTGGCTCAACCGCACGAGGAGGTCTCCTCAGTGATCCTGACCTGGGCTCCGGTGATCTCTGACCTGCCTCAAGCCTCCTGACAACACCTGCAGCCACTATATGGAGGATCCCCCCAGACTGTGACCAGAGCCGGTAAAATAAATCTGACACCTCAAGACACCCCTGCACCCACAGCCGTGGGTGGCTCAACCGATGGTGTCCAGGCATCCCCCAGCTTCCCAACTTACCTATCCAACCGGTAGTCGCCTTCCTAAGATCTTTGTGCCCGAGCCTACAGCGTTTGTTGTAACCGGAGAATCCCCATTGAAACCGGCAGGGCACCCGATGCCAATCTAGCACCCTATACCCGGCCGTTGCTGTGGGTGCCTCTTATGTGCCTACTCGGATCCCCCTTTGCCTGGAGCTAAACTCTAGGAGCTTTGCTCCCAAATCCAAGTGGCGTGCCCATGGACAGCCACCAACCGGAGGCCCACTATCCCCCATTGGATAACATTGGGCCTGAGCACTCTGCCCAGGGCCACCCTAGTGCCTCTGAGGGTGTTCTTTGAGTACATCCTTGACCCTGGGGGAACCCTGGTTCTAACCCTAGGAACTCAACTCCCAAGACCGATTACTCACCTTTAATCTGATAACCTGATTTTCTCTCATAGGACTGCAAAGTGTGGAGTTGAAAATTGTATGAACATCTAAACAAGTGTGTTTTGATGACAAATTGAATTACTTACCTTTGACTAGGAAATGTCCCATTGTGGTATCTAGCCATACCACACTGAGTAAAAAATGTAATCTGAAAATTAATCTAAACAATCACAAAGTAACTGCATAGTAATTTCATCTGTTTCTGAACATTTGACCTACCCTTAACAAAGTTAACTGCATTAAACTGCAATATTCTTGAAATTTACTATTTCACTTGCCTGTACCAAGGTCTGCTTGGTTCTCAAATAAAATACAACTAAGAAATAGTTTTTCATACAAACAATTTGTCTGAGTTTAGTCTTTGAGTGTGTGACATTTCTTGCCTGAGTGTGAACAATAAATGTTTAACACTACCCTCTGATAGAGCCTTATTTCTTGCCCACACTACCACAAATAGAGAGTAAGGTGACATCTAATTTTACCTCTGCCTACCTTTGGGATTCCACTGGACTCTTTGCACACTATACCTTACTTTGGTATAGTATATACAGAGCCAGCTTCCTACAAGTATGTATTAGGACTGGGTCTGGCAGTGGATGAAGGGACAAACAGCTCTGGTTCAAGTGCAGGCCCTTCCTCTTGCCTTCTTAAAATGTGGATTTCTTACCAGGCAGTAGAGACCAAGTATTACTTTTTAAATAAATTTGGAAAAAAGGTTGTTTATTGGCATTTAGCAGCTCAGTACACATGGTACATCAGCAGCACATAAAACACAGGAACCGTAAGCTGGTCAAACTGGCACCAAGTAGAAACATTTCCCTTAACTACCCCCTAATTTCGTCCCCCCCGACATTCCTGCAATATTTGTGCCTGAAAAACTGGGTTGCTTCTTGCGGAGTCCAAGCATGAACAGTAAACACCTTTTTCTCTATTGCCAAAGATTACCTGTCCTTATGAAGAATAATCATAGATAACCGCTGGAGATTTGGTGTACTATTTATCTAAATATACTTTCATTGTAACGCAAGTCCTTTAGTAACAAGCATTTCCAATATGCAAGTTTAAGCTATTGGCATTGTAAATGACAATGCCTTTTATTTATGTTTTAAAAACGAAAACGAAAACAAAAGCATTGTTATTCGCAATGTCAATAGCTCAAACCGCGTAAATGCGAGACCTATTGCTTTGCAAATGCCTGTTAGATTAGTGAGTAGAAATGCTCCATTTCGGCCCGCACTGCAAATTAATTAAATAAACAAGTGCGGCCGCTAAAGTGAAAGCGGACCGGATGCAAATAAAAAAGAAAAATAGTGCTTACCGACTTATGAAGGAGACCGTTTAACGCCACAAGTAAAAGATCCAGTCCTCATGAGAGGTAACAAATGGCGACAGGGCGGTAACAAGGAGGGACTAACAAGCCTTATTATCAATCGGAAGCCAGCATTTACCAAGGACAATGACACCAGCCAATGAAAAATATAGGCGGAGAGAAGGCGAGGCTTTCACGGCATACTCGACTACTGCATGCCTCGCAGAGCGAGCAGCGCATGCGCACTGTCACTAGGCTCGACCTAATAAAAACAATAAGTTTCATCGCGGAGCAGAGAGAAGCACTATGCCTCCTATTCTGGGCACCGGGAGAAATGTTCTGGATAAATGAGCAGAAGAATATACCGTTTTATGATGAATCCATAGTGTTCATTACTTTGGCCACTAGGTGGCAGTAGTCATTCAATATACGAGATCAGACCGAAATGCTAAATCAAAGATGACTGATCAAGCGTTAACGACAGATTCAGTAGACATCAAATTTGACAACAGTGGTGTGTGGAGATGTGCCTCTTGAATATGGAAGGCAATTTTGGTAGAATTCAACCTTACGCATGGGGATGTTAGGCATGCGTGCTCAAACATTTTCTCAGGGGGCCACAAAGTATGTACTCGAGGGCCACATCAATGCGAAGCCATCCATCCCCTAGCAGACAGGGTTAGATGGGGGATTATCGTGACAGGAAAAAAACGACTTTTAAAAAGTTTACTGGAAAATGCTATAAAAAAAAATCTTGACACATTTTGCATACATACCGACATTTGCAAACTGGTAAGTGGGAGACTGGAGAAAAAAGTCGTGAGAATGTTTTTTCCTGGGGCCCAATAGCAATCTAAATGCACATCACATTTGCACCAACAAGGATTCAAACCAGTGACCCTTCAGTTACACTCAGAAATCTGAAATATGTAGTGCAGCCCTCCTAAATTTCCCAGATCCATGCACGATGTGCCACATCGGTCCAGTTTTTTTTTCTTTGAATTCTGGGACTTGTAGTCTTGTGTGTTCCATGAGAAAACAGGACTTCAAACAGAATAATTTTTTTTACAAAAAAACTGGACTAGAGCTGAACATTATTCTTGGACCTGGGAAACTTGCCAACTATGGTAGTGATCATAATGAGTTTTTCTACCACAACAATGCATTTCCAACTATTTGTTTAACTTGCATTAACTTTTCATTTAAGATATGTGCATCTTATTTATATGCAGTTTCCTGTAGGCTAGAGACCAACAAAGTATTTACAGAATGTTTTGTTCTTTTTAGGTACCTGCTGACCCACTCCCCACACTCACTAACCTGGTCCATTATACTTAAGTTCACAGTTCCCATAGTTTTTCTATACATTCCCCAGAGACGACTCAGATAAACTTTCACCTATGAGCCTCGAAGCCTACCCGGCAGTACAATCTGAACTAGCTGTAGACATAAAGCCCAAATTTGAAAAAGGGGGGTGGTTGGTAGTTCGGACTGGACTGTTCCCATGAGGCACAGGGTCAGAGCTGATTTGCATATAGCCAGTGTCTAACCCAGGGTGGTGTGGAGTGCAAAAAAACGATGGATTTAGGCCCAGATCCTTGTACTGGGGTGAATGTATGACATTGTTCTACATTCTGTCCATCAACTGTGTTTTTTGCAATTTTCACCCCGAGTGGGCTGGGTATGCTCAGACGTGAGTCCCAGGCTCTCCACACCACTGGAGTCAAGCTATCCAGGCTGATGAAGGCTGATAGCCAGAAACCGGTCCTTGGATGCTTGATTCCGGTCTGGGAAAGACATGGCTTGGTAGTTCGGACTGGACTGTTCCCATGAGGCACAGGGTCAGAGCGGATTTGCATATAGCCAGTGTCTAACCCAGGGTGGTGTGGAGTGCAAAAAAACGATGGATTTAGGCCCAGATCCTTGTACTGGGGTGAATGTATGACATTGTTCTACATTCTGTCCATCAACTGTGTTTTTTGCAATTTTCACCCCGAGTGGGCTGGGTATGCTCAGACGTGAGTCCCAGGCTCTCCACACCACTGGAGTCAAGCTATCCAGGCTGATGAAGGCTGATAGCCAGAAACCGGTCCTTGGATGCTTGATTCCGGTCTGGGAAAGACATGGCTTGGTAGTTCGGACTGGACTGTTCCCATGAGGCACAGGGTCAGAGCTGATTTGCATATAGCCAGTGTCTAACCCAGGGTGGTGTGGAGTGCAAAAAAACGATGGATTTAGGCCCAGATCCTTGTACTGGGGTGAATGTATGACATTGTTCTACATTCTGTCCATCAACTGTGTTTTTTGCAATTTTCACCCCGAGTGGGCTGGGTATGCTCAGACGTGAGTCCCAGGCTCTCCACACCACTGGAGTCAAGCTATCCAGGCTGATGAAGGCTGATAGCCAGAAACCGGTCCTTGGATGCTTGATTCCGGTCTGGGAAAGACATGGCTTGGTAGTTCGGACTGGACTGTTCCCATGAGGCACAGGGTCAGAGCTGATTTGCATATAGCCAGTGTCTAACCCAGGGTGGTGTGGAGTGCAAAAAAACGATGGATTTAGGCCCAGATCCTTGTACTGGGGTGAATGTATGACATTGTTCTACATTCTGTTCATCAACTGTGTTTTTTGCAATTTTCACCCCGAGTGGGCTGGGTATGCTCAGACGTGAGTCCCAGGCTCTCCACACCACTGGAGTCAAGCTATCCAGGCTGATGAAGGCTGATAGCCAGAAACCGGTCCTTGGATGCTTGATTCCGGTCTGGGAAAGACATGGCTTGGTAGTTCGGACTGGACTGTCCCCATGAGGCACAGGGTCAGAGCTGATTTGCATATAGCCAGTGTCTAACCCAGGGTGGTGTGGAGTGCAAAAAAACGATGGATTTAGGCCCAGATCCTTGTACTGGGGTGAATGTATGACATTGTTCTACATTCTGTCCATCAACTGTGTTTTTTGCAATTTTCACCGCGAGTGGGCTGGGTATGCTCAGACGTGAGTCCCAGGCTCTCCACACCACTGGAGTCAAGCTATCCAGGCTGATGAAGGCTGATAGCCAGAAACCGGTCCTTGGATGCTTGATTCCGGTCTGGGAAAGACATGGCTTGGTAGTTCGGACTGGACTGTTCCCATGAGGCACAGGGTCAGAGCTGATTTGCATATAGCCAGTGTCTAACCCAGGGTGGTGTGGAGTGCAAAAAAACGATGGATTTAGGCCCAGATCCTTGTACTGGGGTGAATGTATGACATTGTTCTACATTCTGTCCATCAACTGTGTTTTTTGCAATTTTCACCCCGAGTGGGCTGGGTATGCTCAGACGTGAGTCCCAGGCTCTCCACACCACTGGAGTCAAGCTATCCAGGCTGATGAAGGCTGATAGCCAGAAACCGGTCCTTGGATGCTTGATTCCGGTCTGGGAAAGACATGGCTTGGTAGTTCGGACTGGACTGTTCCCATGAGGCACAGGGTCAGAGCTGATTTGCATATAGCCAGTGTCTAACCCAGGGTGGTGTGGAGTGCAAAAAAACGATGGATTTAGGCCCAGATCCTTGTACTGGGGTGAATGTATGACATTGTTCTACATTCTGTCCATCAACTGTGTTTTTTGCAATTTTCACCCCGAGTGGGCTGGGTATGCTCAGACGTGAGTCCCAGGCTCTCCACACCACTGGAGTCAAGCTATCCAGGCTGATGAAGGCTGATAGCCAGAAACCGGTCCTTGGATGCTTGATTCCGGTCTGGGAAAGACATGGCTTGGTAGTTCGGACTGGACTGTTCCCATGAGGCACAGGGTCAGAGCTGATTTGCATATAGCCAGTGTCTAACCCAGGGTGGTGTGGAGTGCAAAAAAACGATGGATTTAGGCCCAGATCCTTGTACTGGGGTGAATGTATGACATTGTTCTACATTCTGTCCATCAACTGTGTTTTTTGCAATCGACATAAAGCCCAAAGCCAGAAGAGGTCAAACAAATGTATCCTTGCAACACCATTTTCTTTTTCTTTTTGTTGATTCTGGGTTTTGTTTCTACAGTCAGTATTAGCGGGGCTGTCCTGATCATAAATTAAGATGAACAGAGTATACAAAAAAAGCCCCAAATCAGAAAACGAACTTGCTTATCAGCAATTGCAGGAAAAACCATTATTTCTCTGCTGCTCGTTCCCAGAGGAAGGTCTGCGGCCTGAAGGAAATGCCTGCCGGGCATAGGTTGAGTACCACCTATGTAAAGTAAGGGGGGGTGGAGGCCATAGGGTGACCAGGTCACGTCAGGGCCAGCTATATAGGGCGGTACCACCTCACGGGTACAAAGCAAGAGGGTGCACCAAAAGCACCTGCTGTTGGGAGTTATGTACGATGCCCAGGCATCCCGGATTTGCCCGGATAGTCATTTTGGCTCATGTCCCAGTTTTTAGAGGGGATCGACTGAAAACAGTGAATGGCCTTTTTTGGTTGTGCTAAACCTGTGCTTGTTAGCAGTGTTAGAAGCTGGGTTTCTGTTGCAGTAACCCCCCCCCCACACACACTTTTGCCAGACTACTGATGTACTTTGAATTGATGTGCCCTGGGTCCCTGCCAATCAGGTTACCAGGGCCTGTGTTCTTTTCCCAAAACTGTACCTTGTACACCCAATTGGCACTCTCTGGCCACAGGTCAGTCTCTGGTAAATGGTACCACAGGTACCCAGGTCACTGTGACCAGGGAAGGCCTCTAAGGGCTGCATCACTTATTGTGCCACTCTTAGAAGTCCTGTACCTTTACACTCACACACTGCCCTTGCAGGCTGCGTGTTTTGGTGCAGAACAAAGTGAAGAGTCGACATGGCACACATACCTGTGTGCCATGCCTACAACTCACTGCCCTGGCATGGATCGGTCACCCCTCTAGCTGGGTGCAGTATACCAGTGGTGAGGGTACAGGCGCATGAGCCCTGTACCCCTACAGTGTTCTAAGGCACTTCTTAGACATTATAAGTGCATTGCTTCCATAAAGAGTATATGGTGCTGGGAGTTTGTCTTTACAAATTCCACAGCACAATAATGGCTACACTGAAAATGGAGAAGTTTGGTCTCAAACTTCTCAGCGCATTAAATCCACAAGGATGCCAGTGTGGATTTAATGAAAAATGCAAACAGAGGGCATCTTAGAGATGCCCCCTGAAAAACGACCAGCCTCTGGTGGGTTCCCTGACTGGTACACACCAGCCTGCCACCACAAGACATGTTTCTGGACCTCTAGGGTGGGAACCTTCACTCCCCGCGCCCAGAAACAAAACCTTTCTTGGGCGAGGTGTTCACACCTCCCCCAGGCCAGGAAGAGCCATCTGTGACAGGGGAGCTTCCAAGGCCTTGCAGCCTTTGTAATGCAACCCCCAGCCCCGCCTGCTATCAGGAGCAGGCCTCTTTCCTGACTCCCCTTCTTTTCGGCTGGAAGACAGGCGGGAAAAATTAGCCAGCTCAGAAGGTGTGCCCACCTCTGCCAACTCCACCCCTCAGGTGAAGCCCACTCTTCAGTACCATCTTGCAGATGGCAGGCACTCCCCAATCAGGATTAGGGATTGTGCTCACACCCCCACGTGGGATAAGCACACCTAAGGGTGCAGTCACCCTAAGATCAGTAGCCTATTGGCTACTGACCTCAAGACCCCTAAATCGCCCCTTAAATATAGTATTTAGGGGGCAGCCTTGAACCAAGAAAGCAGATTCCCGCAACCTAAGAAGAAAAAGGACAAAATGAGACGCCCAGCAGAGGGGACTGCAGAGAACAACTGACTTGGCCCCAGGCCTATCGGCCCGTCTGGAATTTCCAGAGATCCTGCGCCAAAAGTCGCCTTGCCCTGCAGCCAGCGACCTTCAGAATCCTGGGAGGACTGACTACCTTCAACAAAGACCGGATCAGCAGCTCTGTTCAAAAGAAAACTCCCAAGACAGACTCTGAGCCTGCTGAGGACAAAGGAACCCGATGCCTGGAACCACCACTGCACCTGTCGCATACGGCCCGAGTTCGAGTGGCCACCCGTCCCAGCAAGGTCCCCCATGTTGGGTTGACCCCTCCAGGACTCCCCGGTGTCGCCTGCAGCCTCTGCACAGAGACCCCGCCAACCCCAAATGGCCCGGTAAGGTGAAATCCAACCTCAAAAGATACCCCTGCATCCAGCCGCCCTGCACCCTGGAGAAAAGAACCCGAGTTGCACCTACGTCTCCAAGCCCTCCAACTTACCTGCCCAGCTGTTGGTTTCTCCCGGAGGTCTTCCCGCACCGAGCCTGCAGCTAAAAAACAAAAACGAAAATCCCCATTGAAACCAACGCCAAAACAGCACTCTGCACCCAGCTTCCCCTGTGCTGCTGCGGTTGCACTTTTTGTGCTAAACAGGATCTCCCTTTGCCCTGAGCCTAACACCAGGAGCTTTGCTCCCACAACCCAGTGGCCTGCTAGTAAGCAGCCACAAACCGGAGGCCCCTTATCCCCCATTGGATAACATTGGGCCTCAGCACTCTGCATCCGGCCGCCCTAGTGCTGCTGAGGGTGTAACTAGAGTGCATCCTTGACCGTGGGGGGACCCTTGTTCTAACCCCAGTAGCTCAACCCCAAAGACCAAATACTTACCTGGTAACCATTAACTTCATTTCTCTCCATAGGAACCTACTGACTGTTTTACTCTGAAAAATGTTGTGCGTGGAGTTGATTTGTATGGAAACCTGAAAAATAACAATTGTGCCAAACTGATTTTACTTACATTCTCTCTATGAATTGTCCCAGTGAGATATCTAGGCATATAACACTGAGTAGAAAAAGTAATCTAAAAAGTAACTAAAAAGTAATATGTACAATAATTTCAATACATTGACTCACCTGTATTTCACATAACTGCATTTGAACTTGCATTCACTTGTAAAACACTGCAGAATGTATTGCAAAGCATTTATTTAACTTATCTGTGCCAGGCTTGGCTTGGTTCTAGAAATAAAATAACTAAACAATATTTTTATACAAACAGAATTTGTCTGAGTTCAGTCTTTGAGTGTGTGACATCATTTGCTGATTGAGTGTGTACAACAAATGCTTAACACTACCCTCTGATAAAGCCTTACTGCTCGCAAACACTACCCCGAAAAGAGAGTAAAGTGCGATCTACTTATACCTCTGCCTACCTTTGGGGTTCCACTGGACTCTGTGCACACTATACCTCACTTTGGTATAGTATACACAGAGCCAGCTTCCTACAAGCAACTGTTATAAGTAAGCAATTTAATTAACAGTTATGATGCCGGTTTTAGAAATTGCATTTTATTTATTTCCTTAGTGCCTCTTCCGTGTTCCTATGTTGATGAGAGCTGTCATTCTACACCACTGAGTCGATATACAATTGTAGTCCTTCTTTTTTTGCAAATTGTCCTGGTTTTTGCTTCTCAATATCTGGTCACCCTAGAGTTATGTTCCCTGCAAGTTGCGAATGTCTGTGCACCTTTCTTTTCCCTTTTCTTCAGAAGCTTTGGGGGGTGCTCATGCCTCTACACCAGGATAAAGATGACACCGCAGTAGCTCATCATTTAAAAACACACAAGGGTCTTTATAGTCTGTTTTTATACTGGGGCGCGGCTGGTAAATCCAGTGGGGATTAGGGAAAATGGGCTCATAGGCGTGTGATGGGGCGATTGCTACCTGGCTGTTTTCAAGACCAGTCAGAGCTGATAGAAAAGTGAGCAAAAGCCTGTCTTTTTGCCCTTATCAGTTAGTTTGCCACCTGGCCGTTTTTTTAACCTGTATGACCAGTATTATTTTGTTTAGGCAGGTACAAAAGTTAAGAAAATCACCTAAAGTAGGTGTTTTATTTGCCTTATCAGTATATACTTTAAACAGTGAGCAGAAGAAGACCTCCCTTTCAAATGTGTTCTACAGCTGCCTTAAGGATCCTGTCTGAAAATGAAAGACAGAAAAGCCTTGTTGAAACAGGAAGATTGGGTCCATCAGCAGAGTTTACACACAACACCTTATCTCATAGTTCCCATGGATACTTTCTATTCTTCTGTACGTAAGCTTCCATTCTCCAGTATGGCCATCCCGTTTTCTGTGTATTCAGTATATGTCTATTTCTTGGAACTCATGGTTGAGACAATTAGTTAATGGTAGCTTATAAACCAAGGATGGTCATAGGCTGGTGTTGCAATTTTAATGTGCACTTGTTAATCTGAGGTGTCCAGTACTGGTTGCCTGTCAACCTAGCTCCAAGATTGTCAAAATCAATGACACGTTCAATCTTTTCATTGCATGCTTTTATAGAGAACTTCTGTAATTTGTAAGGGCCAAACAACATATCCCTAGGGGCTCTTCTATGGGAAACTAATGCAGCGTGGTGCTGCAAGTTATTTTGCTGCGCCATGCTGCGTCTATTTCCAGGCACAGGGATGCATCATATTTACAGCATAGTCGCATCTCTGTGCCTTTCCCTGTGTTGGTGCACAAATTGCTGCCATGCGCCGGCGCAGGCACCCCTGCACTATGGTGCAACGATGTCTGCATCATGGGGAGATTGTTTTTGTGCAGGAATGTGATTTCCTCTTCCAATGCGTGCTGTAGAATGCAGCTCGCACTGAAAGAGGAAAAAACAAGGAGAAAGGAAAATATTTCTCCTCGTTGCATCTCGCTTCACCACTCCTGGGGGCGGCGTAGCATCCTGACACATTTCCAGATTTACGTTTGCTCGTAAATCTGGAAATGCATCGGTGGACATGGGTGTTGCGTGGGAACACCCACAGCAACACCGATGTCACACCCCTAACACGCAACATATTGCGTGAAATGGGGCGAGATTTACAAGGACACATAAAATCATGCAAGGTGGCTTTACGTGTGCTTGTAAATTTCCTACAGCAGGTTGTGCCGTCAGTGGGTCACACAACGTGACGCACAGACGGCGCAAGGGGCTCATATACAAATCCCTTCGTTTTTAACGTGTTTAGCTCCAGCTCACAATCTGTACTAAACATCCGAAAACGATCGACCCAAAGGTGTTTTTTTTTTATTTAGAGCCTGTCATCCCAAATATCAGTGCCGGTGCATTTTGTGCCCCCAAATTTGGCGCCTCATTGCAAGGGATAGAAAGATATTTCCTTACATCATTTCTATACAGGTAAACAAGGGTTGGAGCCATAACATCTCTCTGCTGGACAGTGTTCTTGTCTCCAATACGTTTAGTTACGTCACCCTTACTACCCATCTAACCTGAGCATAATTAGTATTGTGCAACCTTAGCAATATTGATGGGATATTATAAGAGATACCCATGCTGACCAAGACATTCCAGATCTTATGGCGGGGAATCAAATCACAGGCAGACCAAATATTGGCAAATGCCACATACAGGTGGCCCCTTCCCACTATGCCTGTTTCGCAGTATATTGTACATAGTCAAAAATCTGGTCAATGGTGCTGCCATTAGAGCAAAACCGGTTTGTAAAATCGGATAATGTACAATTTGTTTACCCCACTCTATACGTTCCCCAGCATCTGGTTGCAGAAAAGCATCTGCAAGCTATTGATTACACTAATAGGCCCGTAGTTATGTGGATATTCAGAAGTGCCCTTTTGATGAATCAGTAGAATCTCAGCAGCACACCAAGATTTGGGTAACTCTGTACCCTGCAGAATGGTCTTTGGTGAGCTTATTGGGGTCGGGTGCCCATACATAGGGTTCCGAAACATCTAAGTGTTCTACCTACTTATCTACAAGGATTACATTCTCCACATTCGATATAGCATTGCTAAAATAAAAAGAAAGGGAACTCACCATCATCCAGGGATATACCAGCTGCTTCCAGATATTCCTGTGTTTTTTCCTTAATTTCTTTCTTTCTTTTTGTGATAACATTCTGATATGTTTTCCTACATTCCTGAACATCTTCCATTGATCAGGGAATTTTTTTAGAGGAGCATAAAACTTTTTATCTGCATTGGAGCAGACACGATTAAACCCACAACGCAGTTGTTCTAGTCAAATGGTGTTCTTGGTGGTTAACAACAAACTGATGTATCACAAAGAGAACCAAAAGAGGTTTAAATAGCTTGTGGGTCTGCGTCATCCACCAAGCATTTCAAATGTGATTCCTAATTTGTAATTGAGATCTTCCAAAAAATGTGCTGGATCGATCTGATCTCATTTCAATCGTAGACCTTTATTTTTGGAATAGTTAACAGCTACCCCTTCCTTACGAATTCCTTTAACTCCAATATTCAAACTATTCAATAGTGGATTTTGAGCACTCATATTTTGATATGGTCATGAAATTTAGTTTTTGCAGTAGTTGATTACTTTTTACCATCAGCTTCTTAGGGGAAGGTTCAGGTAGCACTACAGATTTAATTTTGTTTTCAGCTAGCATTTCAACACTGATGACCAATTATACTTCATAATTAAATCATTTAGTGACTAACACAACTCATAGCATAGATCTCTTGGATTCTTCCCATTTTTCTGCATGTAAGGTGCCATTCTGGAGTATGGCCATCCCATTTTCTGTGGATAGTTTACATCCATTTTTGGAACTTATTGTTGAGACAATAAGTTAATGAGCAGATTATAAAGCAATATTTAAGATGTTTTATAGCAGAATAGGTCTATCAGTGGAGATTGCATATAATTCCCAATTGCATAGCTTCCTTGGATTCATTCTATTCTGCGTAATGATCCAAACCACCTTCAGGAAAGAAAGAGATGTCTCCCACTAATTCAAATGAACAATTCAGGTTTGGTACCTAGCATACGTTGCTCCTTGTTTTGTGAAACCTCAGGCCCTTATGCCTCGTTGGGGTTCCACAACGATCCTATAAACATGTGAATCTTGATTATAGACTGAAATTACTTGAGTAGTTCCTTTTTCATAATATATGTGGGGTTAAACAGTCTCCACTGATTATTTGGTCCAGACGCGATTACATAAATCGGCTCTCATGAGGCCTGATAGGTGCCAATAAAGCTGCCTCAAATCCTGATCCAATAACCTCACGTCTTGCTTTCATAAATAATTGTGGCATCTTCAGGAAACCACTTCTTAACACTCCTGGGCCTGTGGAAGACCAGAACACTTCTGTACATGAGGCTGATCAGAAGAGGACTGAACCTGCTGCCTGAACTGAGACGAGCCCTGAAATGACTGGACCTGCTCTCTCATATACCCAGCGCAAAGAAGTGAACCCCAGAGGTCATAATGTTAAAAGTTAGGCTGAAAACCGTCAACATTATCGGCGCCCTCTTGCTCTCCTTAAACCTTTTGTGCGCGTAAAACAGCCGCCATTTTGGACACCATGGCTTCCCCGCTCTCGCCGAGAGCCAGCGCGTCTCTCTCTCTCTCTCCTAACTTCGCTGGCAACCCCCCCCCTGCTTGCACCTGCCTTGAGTCATAAACCCCTCTTCGGCACTGCTCTGCCCCAGGCTCTCATCCTGTTCCCAGCGCGACACCTCCCTGCTTCCCCGTCATGACCTCCGGCCCTTTTTGATGCAACCCCCTTTTCCCCGTGTGCCCGTTTGTCTTCCCCGTTCCCAGGCCGACACCTAGCTCTGCCGATACCAATCTCTTGCCCCTCCCCATACAATAGGAAGCTTCCCTCCTCAAAGGACCCCCGAGATGATCAAAGCCCCCCCCATCCCACGAGATCCGATCGAAACCCGCACACTCCGTGAATCGGCGGAATACCCAGCTGCGCGATGATCATCACCTGTTGTGAACGGGGCGGGGACTTCCACTGTAGCCTTGCATGGGAACGGGCTGGGAAGGGGGGATTCTGAGGATGTCTTTCCATACATCAAAGTATCAACGAGAATGTGTTACATGTAATAAAGAGACAAACTTGTGTATAAGAGGCCAGGCCTCCGGGATGCAGTTAGAGCACCTCAGAACGATACCTTCTGTCCGTTTTCGTTGTGTTCTCCTCCGGAGCGAATAAAAACCTTGTTTCCTGCCTTCCAGTCTCCAGCGCCTGCCTCTTCAATAGTTTAACTTCTTTGTGGGTTCAAGAGGCGACATCGCCGGGCAATAATTAAGGATCTTATATTCTGGTTGGTAGTGCCCCCCAGTTTGTATATTTCCACAATTGGCGTCCCAAGCGTGGGGCCCATCAGCGACCCATGGATCCAGTGGGAGAGGTCCTGACGACAAAGTGAACGACTGCAACGATCGGGAACGCGTCTGTCCGATAGACCCTCGTCTGACAGCCGATCATCCGAACTTCACTGGTTCCGAACAGACCTCTCTCGAGTGATCTACGGTCCTGACTGGGAACCATCAGGAGTGCCGCGAGGATAACGAAGAAGAGAGGACGATCGGGCGCTGGATTCGGAAGTCAGGAAACTGTCCATGCGGTCCGGGTAAGGTCGTGTTACCACGACAAATTGCGAAAAATTGCTTGATTGTTAAATACTAGTATTTCTCTTTTTGTTTATTTGGAGATTCACTGTCTGCAAACGGAGAAACAACAGGCTCTCTCTTTGCAAGCAGTGGAGGATAGGTAGGGCAGACAACCGTGCTTATTTTTCCCCCCCACTCAATAGTCACCTGAAACTGAGCTGTTGTTCACAAATTATTGTTTCCTGGAGATTCCCTGTCTGCAAACAGGGAAGAGACCACCCTTTTTGCAGATAGTGAAAAGGGTAGGTAACGCAGATCTTTGCGGACCTACTCATTCTCCCCATTGCTATTTGTCGGTCTTTTGTTATCTTGATCCATGAGGGATTCACTGTCTGCAAACGGAGAAACAAAGGTCTCTCTCTTTGCAAGCAGTGGAGGATAGGTAGGGTAGCAGCCGTGCTTATTTTTTTCTCCCTCACCCTATAATTGCTTGAAACTGAACTGTTGTTCGCAAAATTACTGTTTCCTGGAGATTCCCTGTCTGCAAACAGGGAAGAGACCACCCTTTTTGCAGATAGTGAAAAAGGTAGGTAACGCAGATCTTTGCGGACCTACTCATTCTCCCCATTGTTATTTGTTGGTCTTTGGTTATTGTGATCCATGAGGTATTCACTGCCTGCAAACAACGTAGAATAGAAATATTCTGTCTAGTCTTTGCACCTAGTGATAAGATAGGCAGTGCTGACTTTTTAGTCCCTCGTTACGAGCCGTCATGTCTGTCTTCTCCCCATTGATTGGTAGCCTGTTTAGCCCGGACCGCTTATTAGAGATGGACCATCCAGCCCCACTGGAGGGCACCCCTAATAAGGACATGTTCATGAAGCATGGATTGACCGCTATTGCCTATAGTAAACTATGGCATAAATATACAAAACAGGGTCAAGAAAGTCAATGGCCCCTGACAGGATCCTTCGATGATGATAAAATAAAAACGCTAGAAACTGCCCTAGGTAAAAACAAGACAACACCTACTATGCTTGATAGCTTCGGCATGTGGCGAAAAGAAACTGAACAGCGTAAAAAGAAAACGAGAGTAGGTTGGAAAAAGAGCTGCAAAAAGCAGCCCACCTAGCTGCTCAGAAGCTAAAAAAGGAGATAGAGGAAAGAGAGAAAGCTAAACAGAAACTAGAAAGGGAAACGCCAAGCCAGTGTCCGGTTAGAACCCCCTCCATGCTCTACCCTGATTTACCCTCGAAACGACAAGCCAATGAGGACCTGCTGTTAGGTCCCCCTATCATCTACATGCCCCCTCCATATGCCCCTTCTCGACCCTTGGCGCAGCACGCGCCACCCCCAGGTACAAGCGAAGGTACCGCCGCAGCGTCGGCCCCAATGGCCTCTGTGCCAGCCGAACCCCTGGTATTAAAACCCGCATCAACGGCAACGTTAGACGAGCATGAGACTCGAGGGGCTGGCCTTGCAAGAACAAACAGACTAGACAAAGATGAGCGAGCGGGGATCGACAAAATAGCAAGGACACTGGTAGAAAGGAAGGATGATGAAGAGTACATCACAGATATGTTCAGCTCGTATACAGGGAGTCACAGACGACATTTTACCGTACGACTGTGTTATCATGTCTTGAATGCATACGAGGACCGATATCGAGACAAAGGTCCCGAGAGCCTAAGGACTCTGTACCGGAAGGTCGATATCGGGGAAGAGGGCGAGTGTGATGTGTCGGACCTCCTTACGCGTACGCTTGAGGTTTTCCGCCACCTCACTGAACGAAAGCCGGGAGCTAAATCCACGGCCCCCGTAGTGACCGAACCACCAACCGAGCAATCTAACACCATGATGCCGATACGTGAGGCTGCCCCTTACTGGGTTCCCCCTCGAGGTACAGGGACTCACGATGATGCAAACAACCAAGATGCGAAGGGAAGGGTAGTATACAACTGGGTCTACCAGCCATGGGACCGGCAAGAGATACTGACATTCCGGAAATCTCTACCCGACCTACGTAAAAACCCCACTGCCTTCTATACTGAATTGGGTACAGCCCTGGGTTCAACTATCATGACCCTGGCTGACATCGACTTGTTCTTCGGGTTATGTCTACCAGCTGATGTGTGGAAGCAAATCCGGAAAGTCGACCACCTTGAGCTGTTCGGACATACCTGGCCACAACTCGATGACTTGGACAAACAACGGGGACCAGGACAAAAGCCGTTGAAATCCATTCTAGACCTCCCAGATAAAATTGTAGAGAAATTAAAAACCCTAATCCCAGAAAAGAAAGTGGACTGGTCGATAGTAACAGCCTGTCGCCAAAAACCCCAGGAGGATGTATCGGAATACTTCTCCCGGTTTGAAACGGTGTTCTCCGATTACAGCGGCCAGGACATGACCACTGCAACCGGACACCATCTGTTTGTCCAGAATTATGTTAAGGGCCTATCATTGGACATCTCCCAGAAACTACAGGCCAGCGAGAGTAGTTGGGCAGCCTCCAAACCTACAGCGATTCTCCAAATGGCCCAATATTATGAGCATCAGAAAAATGAAAACGATAGGGCGACAGAGAAAAAGAAGAAAGACTTAAAAGAGAGGGTGATGATTGCCAAACTGCAAGGGGTGACTATAGGACGAGACCAATACCGGGGAAACTACCAGACAAACGTCCCTAAGACTGCATTTCCCCAGGACCGCACTCTGACTCCCTACAGTGGACGCACAGACCTTAGAGATGACCAGTGCGCTTTCTGCAAAGGGACTGGCCATTGGAAATCCCAGTGCCCAGTTCTCCTGGAAATGATCAGGAACAGAGACCCCAGGGATGTAGCAAACGGACCGAGACCTAAGGGACCACAACGAGGGCCCCCAAATGACGCGACTAATGACAGATCAAGCAGACCGAATACGTTCGATCGACCCAGACAGAACCAATATCAACAATCTGACTATGACGACACTCACACCTTTGCATAGGACAGCCAAGGGCGAGGGAGGGATCCAGTCGAGCTCTATGTTGACCAGCAGGGCCCTTATGTCACTGCTAAGGTCCTGGGTACCAAGTCTCCATTTCTGGTAGACACTGGCGCAACACGTAGTGCGTTATCTAAACGACTGATTCCAAGGGCACCCTTGTCTGGCTCACTCATAACATCGACAGGTTTCGATGGAACGCCCTCCACCAACCCTTTGTCTGCCCCGATTCTCTTTGACGTAGAAAACAACACCACCGACACCACGTTCTTGCTTTCCTCCAATAGCCCTGACGCCATTATGGGACTTGACTTACTGAAACACTTCCGAGCGACGATTAGGTGTTCTCAAGATGGAGTTCGAGTGTTTCTTTACGACAACCCCGTTCTGCTTAAACATTGTTCCCCCCGACACATGTTTTCCATCACCAACGTCGACGCGTCCCTGCTTGACACCCTACCTCCGTATCTGTGGGCCAAAGCGGATTCGGACGTAGGGCGTATGTTAATTGACCCAGTGCACATCACTGTCCGACCAGACGCAACACTCCCAAAACTCCCCCAATATCGGATATCGCCAGAAGGCGAGAAGGCATTGGTAATGATTATCCAGTCACTGATAGACGCAGGAGTGGTAGAGGAAGTGGTTAGCAACGTTTGCAACAGCCCTATCTTGCCCATTATCAAGAAGCAGGGAGAGGGAGATGAGAAAGCATACCGTTTCATCATCGACCTCCGAGAGATCAACAAAGTGGTAGTACCCCAGTACCCTGTGGTCTCAGACATCACCACCATCCTGACCTTGATTCCATCCACTGCAACCACCTTTTCCGTCATCGACCTCAAGAACGCATTCTTCTCCATCCCCATCCACCCAGACAGCCGATATCTCTTCGGCTTTACCCTAAAATCCCGCTCATATAGGTTTTGCCGAGCCCCTCAAGGCTACACGGAGAGCCCTAGCATCTACAGCCAGGCCCTCAAAAGGCAACTAGACCAAGTCCGGTTACCCGACGGGGTGGTGTTGGTACAATATGTCGATGACATCCTTTTGGCAGCCGACACCACCCCTCTAGCGGTTACCGCCACCATTCAACTCTTGCACTTCCTTGCGGAAAATGGCCACAAGGTCTCCAAGAAGAAGTTGCAATTCTGCCTACCCCAGGTCACTTACCTAGGCCACCTTCTGTCCAAAGATGGAAGGAAACTCACCCCTGATCGAATCCAGACCATTCTAGACACCCCTGTCCCTAAAACCCAGAAGCAGGTCCGCTCCCTATTAGGCCTCACCTCCTTCTGCCGACAATGGTTGCCAAACTTCAGCCTCGTTGTAAAACCACTGCTCTCTCTCCTAAACAAAGACGTCCCTTTCCCACTCCCTTGGACTCCTGAGTGTCAAACCTCCTTCACAGAACTACGAGATGCCCTTTGCTCAGCCCCTGTCCTGGGTACCCCTGATTACAGAAAGCCCTTCTCCCTTTACACTCACGAAAGGGAGGGGTGCGCTTTATCTGTCCTGACCCAGGCCATCGGTCCTAAGCAACGACCGTGCGCTTACTTCTCTGCCACTCTTGACCCTGTCGCCAGAGCCTTGCCTGCCTGCCTTCGAGCTGTAGCTGCTGCTGCAGTCTCTATCCGACAGAGTGAGGGGATTGTACTCTCGAATTCCCTCACGGTACTGGTACCCCATGCTGTCGACACCCTCCTGAACCAAACCAAGACGCAACATCTGACGAGTGCACGACTGACTGGATACGAACTAACCTTGCTTGCCCCCCATATCACCCTGAAAAGATGCACCACACTGAACCCAGCAACTCTGTTACCCCTGCCAGAGAACGACCCCAATGTGCACCCCGTACATGACTGCGTGACTCTTACGGACGAACAGACCAGGAGTAGGGTCGATCTCAGAGACACAGCTTTCCCTGACCCCGACGGGGAGTTGTGGGTGGACGGTTCTTGCATCAAACTCTCCGATGGTACCACTTCCGCTGCCTATGCAGTCACCACGGCTCGAACTGTAGTAGAAACAGCCCGCATCACCCAGCGATCTGCCCAGGCAGCGGAACTGATTGCTTTGACGAGAGCCTGCATCCTGGCAACAGGAACCACGGCGAACATTTACACCGACAGCCAGTATGCCTTCGGGGTGGTTCACCATTTTGGGCTCCTCTGGAGGGAGAGAGGATACTTGACCTCACACGGCACACCCATTCTGCACGGGGATTTAGTCTCCGCCTTAATCGAAGCTGTCCTCCTCCCCAACAAACTTGCCGTTATCAAATGCCAGGCACACAAGAAGGTGACAGACATTATTGGACAGGGAAATGCACTAGCCGACATCACCGCCCGAACGACAGCTGAAAATAGAACGACAACACGTATGTACGTGACCAGGTCACAAGCAGAAAACTGGACTGACGCCAAGGACACAATTAGAGACATACAAACGGCTAGCACACAACACGAATTGACTGAATGGGCACGGGTGGGATTGAAAGACGATGAAGGCTGCTGGCGGACAAAAGACACGAACAGATGGTTGCTACCTGATTCATACTTGATTCCCATATTAACCATGGCACACTCCCCAGCCCACATAGGATCAGCCCCCATGATCGAACTTGTCTCCAGGGTTTGGCACAATGACAAGATCCCAGATTCCGCCAAACGCCTGGTCCAACAATGCTTAATATGCCTGCAACACAACCCCGGGAAGGGAACTGTAGTACCCCGGGGGGGGATTTGGGGTCCCAAACCACCCATTTGAAGTCCTGCAGATGGACTACATCCAGCTAGACAGATGCCAAGGCCTGAAATATGTACTTGTCGTGGTGTGCGCATTTAGCAAATGGGTGGAAGCATATCCAACCCGTGACAACACCGCTATGGCCACTGCAAAGGTCCTGTTAAAGGAGTTTTTCCCCCGTTATGGCCTCTGTCGTGTTTTATGGAGTGATAATGGCCCCCACTTCGTAGCCAACGTTATCCAGCTCATCCTAAATGGGCTGGGTATCAAACAGAAATTCCACGCAGTCTTCCACCCTCAATCTGCTGGGCTTGTCGAACGACACAACGCCACACTAAAGCTTAAACTGGCCAAAATAGTGGCTACGACGGGCCTGAAATGGCCAGACGCCCTCCCATTGGCATTGCTATCGATGCGCTCTACCCCCACCCGACATCACTTAACCCCTTATGAAGTTGTCTTCGGTCGACCCATGAGCGTCTGGTCTGCCCCGAAACCAACGTCCATTCATGACGTTCCGGATGTCCTAATGTCTGATTATCTGTACAAATTGACTGAAACTTTGTCTGTCCTTCATCAGCAGGTGCGGCAGGCCATCCCCGATGCTTCCAGGGGTCCGGGTCACGCCATCCAGCCGGGGGACTTCGTACTGATCCGAAACTTTCAGCGATCAAAGAGTTTGGAACCCCGGTGGACGGGCCCCTGGCAAGTGCTGATCACCACTCGGACCGCACTTCGAGTGGAGGGGAAGAAACACTGGCTGCACGCTCATCACTGCAAAAAGGTCTCTCCAGCCCTGGCCACGACAGACACCGTCAGCACCCAAGAAGAGCTCCTGAACCGGGACCGACCATCGTTGAACTGCTACCCTGATACAGAGACACTTGAACTTTCAAAACATCCTGACCCCACTGTACCATCTCGAGAAGGGTATTTCCTACGTCGAAAGGAGGGAGCTTCGGCTAAGTAGGCCACGGACTAGGTTTAAGAATCTCAGAACGGTGACCCAAACTACCAAGGGTTACCTGGAGAGAAGCTAAAACTGAGTCTGTGGTCCTGCCCACTACCGAGCACCTTGAAGACGAAGATGATGGAAGCGCCAGATAAGAAGATGATGGAAGCGCCAAACAAGAAGCCGACTGAGACAACAGGAAATACCCACTACAGAAATCCGAGAACAGACCGACTCCATAGCTCAAAGACAATTGCACTCTTCATCGTAATCCTCCTCTGTTTTCTCCTCATGACTACGCTCTGGATTATGGAAGAACACGCACCTGCTCACGAAACATTCCTAACCACTGCTCAGCCTACCACCATGAAGGAACATTATCTAATTTCGCTCTCTCCTCAACTAAGAGAGAGGCGAAAGGAGTTTTGGAACAACTCTTTCGTGCAGCTACTTCACCAGCACAATCTTGCCACCAACGCCACCAACTGCTGGATCTGTGGGTTGCTACCCCATGCCACTGGACATTCAATACCATTCATCCCTTCACCCTTCTCCGTCCACGGCTCCTGCCTTGCCTGGCTGATCCTCCTACAAGAGAGCTATACGGGAAATGCCACTTCCAGCAGAGCTGCAGCACATTCTTCTCATGAGGCCGGGCAAAACAAGACAAAGACACACTTCTGCCCGCTGACCCCCAGCGACTCAATCCAAATGGACATTCCGGCCAAAGAACGAATCGAAATGCAGGTGTTCAACAATCCAACCAGACCCACCTTCTCCTATCTGCGGAAACGAACGGCTGCCACTCTGACTGTGGCCCTGACGGTCATCAACGTCACAGGCCATATGTGTGTAGAAGGACTTGGGACACAGCTGGTGGGTCACAGCGCTTGCCGCTTTACCAGAACTTTGGGCTCCACGGATCCACCTTCCTTTGTGTCATCCCCAAACATGTATTTCATCTGTGGCACGAAGGCCTACACCTGGCTCCCCAAAGGCTGGGGGGGCACTTGCTACATCTCCTTCGTCCTTCCTCCAACTTATGTGGCCCCAGCGAATCACCACAGACAAAAACGAGCCAAAGACGTTGAGCAAGCCGACTCAACAGGGGCACAGTTCCTCGATGCTATGAAAGGACTCGTCCCCCTCTGGGGCCCGATGGCAAACAGCCGTGCCATCCGACATTTGACTCAGGCAGTCGAGACAACCATGAACATCACAGCGGGCATCTTTGCCAACAACACTGCCGAGCTCCAAGCGGTCCGTTTGGTGGCTCTTCAGAACCGCCTCGTTCTAGATGTGGTTCTGGCGGACCGTGGAGGAGCATGCCGCATTATTGGGGCCAGCTGTTGTACATACATACCGGACAACTCACCCTCAGTGTACAAAGCCATCGAACATCTTCACAGACTCTCTTCGGAAGTTCACCAAGAGCAAGAAGAATGGTCGCTTGGTGGTTGGTTCTGGGACACCATCAAAAGTTGGGGCTGGAGACTGCTCACCATTATCCTGATTCCCGTAGTTGTAATATGTGGCCTATGCTTAGGAATTCAATGTTTGCCACCTATGTGTTCTTTATGTGCGAGTTGTATTTTTCCCAAAACTGTGGACATTGGAAGCGAACACATGAGGGCATTATATGATGCCGAAGTTAGGAATTTGATGAAAATTGACATTGAGTAAGCAAGTTGGCTAGATATGTTGAAAAGGGAGGACTGTTAAAAGTTAGGCTGAAAACCGTCAACATTATCGGCGCCCTCTTGCTCTCCTTAAACCTTTTGTGCGCGTAAAACAGCCGCCATTTTGGACACCATGGCTTCCCCGCTCTCGCCGAGAGCCAGCGCGTCTCTCTCTCTCTCTCCTAACTTCGCTGGCAACCCCCCCCCTGCTTGCACCTGCCTTGAGTCATAAACCCCTCTTCGGCACTGCTCTGCCCCAGGCTCTCATCCTGTTCCCAGCGCGACACCTCCCTGCTTCCCCGTCATGACCTCCGGCCCTTTTTGATGCAACCCCCTTTTCCCCGTGTGCCCGTTTGTCTTCCCCGTTCCCAGGCCGACACCTAGCTCTGCCGATACCAATCTCTTGCCCCTCCCCATACAATAGGAAGCTTCCCTCCTCAAAGGACCCCCGAGATGATCAAAGCCCCCCCCATCCCACGAGATCCGATCGAAACCCGCACACTCCGTGAATCGGCGGAATACCCAGCTGCGCGATGATCATCACCTGTTGTGAACGGGGCGGGGACTTCCACTGTAGCCTTGCATGGGAACGGGCTGGGAAGGGGGGATTCTGAGGATGTCTTTCCATACATCAAAGTATCAACGAGAATGTGTTACATGTAATAAAGAGACAAACTTGTGTATAAGAGGCCAGGCCTCCGGGATGCAGTTAGAGCACCTCAGAACGATACCTTCTGTCCGTTTTCGTTGTGTTCTCCTCCGGAGCGAATAAAAACCTTGTTTCCTGCCTTCCAGTCTCCAGCGCCTGCCTCTTCAATAGTTTAACTTCTTTGTGGGTTCAAGAGGCGACATCGCCGGGCAATAATTAAGGATCTTATATTCTGGTTGGTAGTGCCCCCCAGTTTGTATATTTCCACAATAAGGCTACCGGATGTTAAAGCTCCATGAAAACAACAAGCTACAAGATTATTTGTTGGGTAGTTGCAACCTCTGTAACTATCCAGCTGACCAATTGCAACTAGGCCTGGAATGGCATCTATCTGACACCATGAGACTTTTCGCCTCCTCTGAAATCCTAGGGTTTTTTATTAGCGTACTCTTGTTGTGAATTGGGAACTTAAATGACCAAGGTCAGAAGTTAAAATCTTTGACCAGGACGAACCTGGTTGGTGTATCTGACCCGTGTTCCATCACGGTCAGTATAAAATTCCTCCTATGTCCAAGGCTACTGTGACCATTGGCATTTTATGCTTCTTAGCTGTATTCCTACTTAAAATTAAAAAATATATATCTATGATTCCCCTTTTTGAATTATTCTCATTTTGTTTATTACTGTTTACTCCGTTTTCCTAATTTAGTTAGGATTTTTTTATTGTGTAGCATTTCAACGTTATTATTGTTTTGGTACAGCAAAAATACTTTACACTTTGCTACAAGTTAAGCCTGTCAGCTCTGTACCATAGCTGTTGGGGGGGCTTGAGCTCATATTACTTTGGTGACTTTGGGGGGTTACCCTGACAAGGATTGTAATTTTTTTCCCTTGAGGTCAGTAAGCACTGGCACCAATTAATAATGCAATTTCATATACCTCCCTATCCTAGTTTGCCCATTATGAACTAGTAGGGTTGAGATTCCAATGATTTCTCTTACTGATTTTAATCATGAAAAGTGGGAGACTAGTATTGAAGCTTTCTCCTCTCAAATGGGATCATGGCAGTAGGGTCAGACCCTTTGACCGTCTCCGATTGTTGCTTCAGGAAAGCTGGCAACAGCCTCGAACCGAGATTTCATACTTTATTGCACCCTTGTTTTGGATACTCCTGCTTGGATCCAGCCCCATTGGTATCTGCTATGAGCGATCACATTGTACAAAAGCTGTGCCTGAAGAGCAGCCAAAACGTGGGATCTGAACGAGATTCAAAATCAAGCTGGTTCTGAAGCCTTCGACAGTACATCCAGATACCATCTCTAGAAAATGCCTCTAAAAGTGGATCCGAAGCATCCCACATTCTTGCTGTTCCACGTTCGTCTTGAACAAAGAAGAGAGACCACTGCAGAGTACTCCTAGAGTTTCTGTGTGCGCAAGGGCTGTGGTTGCCGAGACCCAGTCTCCCAGAGGTGAGGGGGCATCACTTGAAGTCTTCCCTTTCTGCTGGAGGAGCAGTGGATCTGCATAACACCTAGAAGCCTGCCTGCAGAGAGAGAAGGGAGGGGAGTGCTTGGCTATGCAGGTGGAGAGACTGTCCAGGAGGATAAGCCCTCCCATTCCCTGCATGAGGAACACCCAGGGAAAGCTAACTACAACGGAGTGTAGCAAACGACCTCAAACACCATGATTTGGACCGAGTAGCCCATTTGCACTGTGGCCCGGTGTAAGAAAGCGCCCTTTTTTGCATGGTTATACCGAAACTTTTTGCCAGATACCTGATGCCAACTTGACTGAGTGTGAGCTGGGATCCTGCTAATCAGGCCTCAGCACCAGTGTTCTTTCCCAAAACTGTACCTTTGTTACCCACAATTGGAACACCTATGGGCAACCAGTAATTCTCTTGTAAAAGGTACCCCTGGTCCAAGGGTCTTATGACCAGAATGGTCCTCTGAGGGCTGCAGCATGTATTGTGCCATCCTCAGGGACCTCTCACCATAACACCCACACACTGCCAGAGCAGGCTGCGTATTATGGCACTGACCAACCTGAAGAGTCGACATGGCACACATCCCTGTGCCATGCCCACAAACAGTGCCTGTGGCATGGGTAAGTCATCCCTCTAGCAGGCCTTACAGCCCAAAAGACAGGGAGCACCATACCACAGCTGCGGGTGTAGCTGCACGAGCACTATGCCCCTACAGTGCCTGTGCCATTCACAGACATTGTAAGTGCTGTGGTGCCATTTTGAGCACATGGGCTGGACGTTTCTCACTACAAACTCCACAGCTCCATGATGGCTTTACTGAAAGCTGAGTAGTTTGGTATCAAACTTCCCAGCACATTAAACCCACACTGATGCCAGTGTTGGATTTAATAAAAATACACATGGAAGGCATCTTATGAGATGCCCCCTGAAAACATACCAGCTCTGGTGTGGTTTCTGACAGGCTCCCAGCCATCTGCCACCACCAGACAGGTGTCTGGACCCTTGGGTAAAGAGCCCTCTGTCTCTGGGAACAAAGCACACCCTGGGCAGAGGTGTCCTGCCTCCTCCCCCAGGATGGGCAGGGTCAAATAAGAGGGAGTTTCCAAGGCCTTCCACCTTTGTTAGCTGCCCCCAGCCTTCTGCTGCTATCAGCAACTGGCTCCCACTGGTTCTGACCCCATCTTGAGCACCAGAACAGGCAGGAAAACCTAGCTAGGAAAGAGGTGTGCCCACCTGTGCCATCCCACCCCGCAGAGTTGGGGGAGGTGAGGTGAAGCCCACATCTCAGTTATGCAATCTTTTATATGGGTGGGGGGGCTCAAATTAGAAAGACTTATGCCCCACTACCACTGGAGGGTGGCATACTAAGGGGTGTAGACACACCAGGAAGGGACCGATTGATCCCAACCTGTAACATCCCCGAAGTCTAGTATTTAGGGGCACCCCTGAGCCTTGCCTCTTCAGATTTGACGTGACTCGAAGAAGGACCGAAGACCAATGCTGCAAAAGAGGAGGACGACAACTGCTTTGGGCCCTGCCCTACCGGCCTGTGTCCTGCTCTGAAACCATGCAAGCTGAAATTGGCATGTCCTACAGCCTCCAAGAACCCCGGGGACATGCCCTGCCTCTGATCTCCTGTGGAAACCGCATTTGTCCAACACCAAGCCAGGACTTCAGATCCTGCCGGATCCACAAGTCCTCATCACTCTGCACCAGATGCCCACAGGCCGAGTTAGAGTGGCTCAACTCCCCAGTGAGGTCCCGCCGGCAATCCTGATGGTGATCCAGTGTTGGACGACCTCTAAAGACCACCACCTCAATGCCTGCAGCCTCATCCTAAAGGGGCCCACCAACTGCAACCTGTACCAGTGAGAAGAACCCGACATGAAAGGACACCCGTGCACCCACAGCTTCGGAGTCCTGAGATGAACAACCAATGGTGTCCTGGTGTCCAGCAACTCTACATCCTCCACTTGTTGGGTCCCTCTGTTCAGTCCTCTTGCTCCAGCCTGCTGCACTTTTTCATGACCATCATTCTTCATTGAAAAACATTGGGCTCCCGACAACTTCTGAGCACCCTGCACCCTGGCGCCACTGTTAGTGTAGACTTGGTGCCAACATGAGTCCCCCTTTGCCCTGACCTTAACGCCAGGAGATTGGCTCCTGAGACCAATGGCCTGCCCGTGAGCAGTCCCCAACAAAGGTGCCCTCCAACCCCACTGGCTAATATTGGCACTGTGCACCCGGCTGCCCTAATGCTACTGGTGGTGCCCCTTGAGTGCCAACCTGAACCTAGGGGAAACCTTTTTCTACCCCCAAAGCTCCATCTTAAAACCCTTTAACTCCCCTGTAACCATAAAACTAGTTTTCTCAATAGGACTGAATGGTGGGTTTTCTGTGAAAATTCTTTTAAGTGTTGAACTGTCTTGTACTGTAACAAAGAGTAACTTAGGCCCCCACCAGAATGAACCTGTTTATCGACATCCTGTGTTGCTTGAACCATGTTAGGAGTGCGTTTCATGACAAACTAGAAAATAATCATGAAGTAATCTAAAAGTAATTACAAGCATTTTTTAACAATTTACAAATCGTTTTCTCAACTGTAAAAGAAATCTGAATGTTCCTTCAAACCCAGTATTTACTGTATTGCTCAAAGTAACATTGTCTGAAGAGTTTAACTTCCTGCTACAAAGTAAATATTGGTTCTAGAAATAAAACAACAAAGTAATAACTTTTTATACAAACAATTGGTGTGGATTATGTCTGTGTGTGACTCCATTGCTTGTCTGAGGCTTAACCACAAATGCTTAACACTACTGTCCTGAAAAGCCCGACTGCTCAACCACACTACCACAAAAGAGAGTAAGGTATTATCTACTTTAGCCTCTGCTATACCTCTGGGGATCCACTAGACTCTGTGACCACTATACGTCACTTTGGTATAGTATATATAGAGACAGCTTCCTACACCCGGTGTCTGACACAGTGCATTATCCCGCAAAGTCTAAGCATTTGTTCAGGATGTAATCCTGTATTTAGGGGGAAAAAGTATAACTCTCTAATGTACATGAAAACGTGCACTACACACACATAATGTATGCAGTCCTTATCTCAAACACGAACACCTATGAATTAGAGAAGAATCTAAGCAAAAGTATATGCAGTAAAAAGCCTGTAATTTTCTTTGGTAACTAATATTTACACGGGGCTTTGTGAACTGCAACTGTAATAAGCAACAGTGGAGATCAAAAAAGCCCCCTGCTATGAATTATGCCGCTTTGGTGGAAAAGATTATGCAAAAGCAAGTACAGTACACATTGGTGATACAAGACACATTCAAGGTCCCTGGAACCAAGATCAGAGATTTTGTCCAGTCAAAGGTAATATGGTGACTGAGGACAGTAAATGCTGGAACATGGGAAAGGTGTACACATGCAGTGGGGGAATATGCAAGCCAAAAATGAAGCTGGTAAGAAGAATGGGACTGATTCAATATTGGACATGATCAGGAATGTGATGGAAATGGATGTCAACTATTATTGCCGGGCTTGTGAGTCCTCGATTCCAGTGGTGACCTGGCATGTGTATCCTCAGTGGATTCACCTACCCAAACCGAGGAAGATCAAACCATAGATGCAAAAGTGAAAAGGTCTCCCAGACAAATAAATCCACCACAGAGGGCATTACAAGAGTGATTCTGTTCACCTGATCATCTGTAAACTATTACAGTGCACAAAAAGGTATGATTGCAGATTGGCTTTCAATATGTGCTGTCACAAAGGAAGGGGTGTGTGTTATATAGGAGGCTAAAGAGCAGAAGCAGACAGAAAACCTTGTAGGTGCAAGCGAGTAGACGCCCGTCATGGACTTGCTTCTACTTCTAGTAAATCTGTTTATGTACAGTAGCAACGTTTGTAAAGCCAGTCTATACATCTACACTCTACCATCCGTGCACAATTGATCCCTAGCACCATGAATGAGATGCCAACTTACTGTGACCAAATCTGGCTAGAAAGAGGGCAACAACCTGCATAATGATTGTAATTCTAGGCATATATGGGGTCAATGGCATGATGGTGCCAACTCCTGGCATGTTTGTGCTAAATGTTACCAATATTATGTCTGGGCACTGTGGGAACAGCCACATGTGCCAAGATGTGTCCACACCTGCCAGACTGTTGCCCCTCAAGTAATGATGGTTACCGGCAGGCTCCGGGCGATCCACAGGATGATAGTTCCCGCTCCAGCTATAATTACTAATAATACACTGGCAAATTGTGGGCCGCTAATCAATGCTTGTGTTCAACCCTAACACAGGTGGTGGAAATATTTGGCATTACAAAGGCATTTCGTCCAGGTGATCATTATACATTACACATGTAAGGCAGAATCTTCCCACTTACGGCACCCAGATATGTGGAAATCAAACTCTTATTTACCGTACAAAAAAATAATATTCCAGGACAAAATTCTATATCATGAAAATACCAATCCTTGGTGTGGGAAATTCAACGTTATCAATAAACTTGCGTTTGATAGAAAAGCATGTATATCTCCAGAAACTGAGAAGTTGATTATTTGAGCTCCCGAGCTCGGGAGCCATACTCCTGATGTTTTTAGGTCTTGCCTAGGCAGCTCTTTGAGGCATGCTGTATTGAGGTCAGCAGTGGAGCGCTCAATGCGGCTCCGGTGGCATTCTGTGATGTCGAGGCTGTAAAGTGCTGGTGTGGCCTAGTACTTAAACAAAGAGAGACCACACGTTGGTTGCATTAGTGGTCAGTACTCTGCCTGCCACGCCCAGGGTCCTGGGCTTTTTATTAACTCCTTAACGTGCCCTCCGTGCTAACGTCGGGCAGAACCAATTGTCCCACGCTGGTGGGGGCATCAGGGCTACCCCGGTTTCTGGCTACAGTGGTTGCGCTCACACCACAACACTACATTCCTCCTTTACCCCAAAATGAAAAATATCAAATAAACATTACACGATCTTAAACTTTGAAACGTAGTCTCTGGAAAACTGCAATGATGCAAAAAGGAACAGTCTTACTTTTGCATAGACACTGGTGTATTCGACACTCCTTCACGGTCTGCATCTGGCCAAAAAGTCTCGGTACTTCTGGGACGGCTTCGGGCAAGGGCGTAGATTGTACCTGCTTTGGCTGCGCTCACCAGAGGGGGTTGGAACTGGTTCTTCAGAGTCACTTGCCTCTGGGGTACCTGGGTGGCTTTGGGCCACCTGTGACTCGAGTCCGCTTAGAGCCGATGTGGCCGAGTCTGTTCTTGGGTGTTCCTCCTCACTAGGGACGTCCACTTCCGCTGCTCCTCTTGGCTCTTGTGTCGGCCTTGGATAGGGCTCTGCGGGGTCGGGGAACTCATCACTTTCTCCCCTCGTGATTTTCTTGAAAAATGACACGTTTCTTGTGACTCTCTCTCTACCTCTTGCCGCCGTGATCATGGTGCCATTGACGTTGGTAACAGTCCATGGGTCTAGCGCGAATGGGAGGCGGAATTTCCCGCCTGGATGGCGGTCTTTCACTAGCACCCGGTCGCCTACTTAGATGGGGCTGTCGGCAGCTCTTCTTCTCCGGGATGCTTCTCTGTTAGACTTTGTTCGCTGTTCTGTGGATCGGTTGCAAGGGGTCGGAGACGATGCCCACATTGGGTGGTGTGGGATAGTGTCCACAACTGCTCTATTGAAACATAAACGGCTTGGAGGAACCCCTGTGGTGCAGTGGGGTGTCAGTCTGTATTCCCGTAGGAACTGGTAAAGGGCCAGTTCTAGGCTTTGGCCGTCGGTCATTGCAATTTGAATAGTCTTGTTCAGAGTTCTCAATAGCCTCTCGACCTCCCCGTTTGCTTGAGGCCACCTAGGGGTAATTTTACGGTGTTTGATGCGGTGTGATTGTAGATATTCTGCTAGTTAGCAGCTGTTGAAGGGGGGCCCATTATCTGTGCGTAGCTCCTCCATGAGGCCATGAGTGGCGATTATCTTCTCCAGCTTGGGAATCACCTCGGAGGCTGCGGTGGAGGGCAGGATCTCGATTTCAGGGTATCTTGAGAAATCATCTACCACTACAAACATGTACTTCCCACCGGGAAGGCTGCCAAAATCTTTGCTGGCGCGCACCCATGGAGATGTCGGTCCTTCCTCTGTGATCACAGGCGCTGGGGGGTTGGGCAGGCTGGTCGCTAGGCATACGGGGCATTGTTGGACAACTTCTTCTACTACTTTGTCAAGTCCTGGGAACCAGAGTTTGCTCCGAAGTCGGTTCTTCGATTTTACAATGCCCTGGTGTGCGCCATGGGCCAGGAGGGCTGCTTGCTGTGTGAGACTGTCCGGCAGCACCAGACGAGGGCCTCTCAGGAGGCATCCTTCCAGAGAGATAGACAGTTCGCCTCGGACTTGGTGTAGCGCTCTCAGTGTCGCTTGGGCATCTAGGGTGCGGAAAGACGCGGGACTCTGGAGTGGCTTCCAATTTCCCGACTTGATGGCCTGGATAGCGATCTGCAAACAGTCGTCGTCCTTGGTGGCTTGCGTCACGTCTTCTAGGGAGATCGGCAGGGGTCTGGATCTTTCCACAATCATCCTGACGTATTCCTCAGTGGCATCTGCTTCAGCCGTTTCCGCTTCAGTGGCCGGGGGGGGCGTGTCTCGACAGGTAGTCGGCAGGATTCCGGGTGCCGGGCCGATACTCCACGGTGAACTGGAATTCCTGGAGTTGGAATACCCACTTCTCAATGCGAGGGGGAGGCCGTGAAGATGACCCTTGGAAGAGCGGGACGAGGGGCTTGTGGTCAGTAATTACCACAAACGGATGCCCGTACAAATAGATGTGGAAATGCCGGCACCCCCACAAGATGGCGATGGCCTCCCTCTCGATCTGTGAGTATCGTTGCTCCGTTGCCGTGAGGGATCTACTCGCGTACGCCACGGGGGCCCATTCCCCGCATGCTTGTTGTTGAGTCAGAACGGCTCCCAAACCTGTCGGCTTGCGTCCACCACGAGCTGTGACTCGTTGCGAGGGTCGAAATAGGCCAGGGTCGTGTCTGCTGAGAGCGCCGCCTTGGTCTTTTGGAAAGATTCTTGCTGTGGTAGCCCCCACTCCCAAGTGGCTGTAGATTTCGTGAGGTCGCGTAGAGGGCCGGTGAGGTCTGACAGATCTTTGATGAACCGCCCGCAGTATGTGACCATTCCAAGAAAACTGCGGACAGCGGTCACAGATGTCGGGGCGGGAGCTTCGTGGATGTCCTTGACCTTGTCAGGGTCCGGTCCTACACCCTGGTCAGAGAATTTGTAGCCAAAGAAACGCATGTCATTTCGGAGGAACTCGCACTTTTCCCTATGGAGGGTTAGACCTCGCTCTTGTAGCCTGGCAAAGACGGCTTGGAGACGCCGGAAGTGTTCATCCAGGGTTGGGGCATGGACTAAAATGTCATCGCTTACATTTAGCACGCCGTCCAGCCCTTGCAGGACATTCTGAATGATGTTCTGAAACACCTCTGCTGCGCTTGATATCCCGAAGTTGAGCCGGGTATACCTCCACAGGCCTGCGTGTGTGGAGAATGTTGTGATCTGGCGTGAGTCAGGGTGTAGTGGGATCTGGTGGTACCCTGACCTCAGGTCCATCTTCGAGAACCATTTGGAGCCTGAGAGCTCTCCGATGATGTCGTCTATGGTTGGTGTCAGATGGCGCTCTCGCTTGATGGCGAGGTTGGGGATACGCATATCCCCGCAGATCCGCACAGCGTCGGGTTGCTTCGGCTTCTTGGCTACCACGATGGGCGACACCCATGGGGTGGGTCCGCTTACCCTTTCGATGATTCCAGCCCTCTCGAGCACCCGTAGTTCTGCCTCCACTTTGGGTCATAGGTGGAACGCGATACGCCGGTGCCTGAGGGCTACCGGGGCGACCGATCGGTCTATGTGGAGATGGATGGCGGGTCCTTTCAAACAGCCAATCCCTTCAAAGAGTGAGGTGTGTTCCAGCACGAGATGGTCGAGGCTGTGGGCGTGAGAGCAAAGTGTATCAGTCCTAGGTCTTGGGCTGTTCTGCACCCAAGTAGGAATCCGGAACCTTCTTGCGACACATAGATTTTGGTATGCAGGTGAGCGGAGTCGTGCCACAATGTTGTCCGGAAGACCCCACACAGACGTAGTGGGCGACTGGTGCCGTAGGCATATACCTGTACTCTCGTGGGATGGAGTACTGGTGGGGTGTCTAAAGTCCGGTATACGCTGGCCGCCATTAGGTTAATTGTCGCTCCGGTGTCAATCAGGGCCGCCACAGCCTGATCTTGCACGTTGACTGTACACATGGGTTCTGCGGATGGTGTGGCTGCCAGGGTGTTGAGCATTCGCACCACATGGACGGAGGCTGTGTCGGCGTCGTCATCGTCCATGTCGCTATTGGTAGAGGTGCTTGGTAGTGGCTCTAGTTGTCTCACTCTCCGGGGTGGGCCACTCTGCTTTTTTCTCTGTGTTGATAGGCACACGCTTGCAAAATGGTTGGCTTTTCCGCAGGCGCTGCAGATCTTTCCTTGGGCCGGACATGCTCCGTAGTGGGGCGTAGCTCCTCCGCACCATGCACAGGGGCGGTCGCGGGAGGAAGGGGTCGGGCCTGGCTTCCCTCGCCGGGGTTGTCTCGTGCATGTCTCGGTGGCACTGGTATTGATGGCGCACACTGGTTCCACTTTGACTGCAACGGTGGGTTTTGGCTCCATGTGCGCGGCTCTGGCCTTCGACAGTTCTTTGGATCGCCCTAGCGCCAGGATGTCACGCATGGGCATGATGTCCGTCTCTAAGACTCTTTTGCGTTGTTTTGAGGAAGCGCAGCCTTGAATGAACTGGGCGCGGATCTCATCGTCGACATCCGGAAGGGTGCACGTGCTGGCCAGTTTCTTTAGTCTTGCATAGAAAACGTCCACCGATTCTTCAGGGAGCTGGCGGGCTTGGCGGAGTAGGAATCTCTCATAATCCGCGCTGGCGAATGGTTCAAAATATTCCGTTATGGCGTCGCGTAGCGTGGTGTAGTTCCGGGGCGGGCCTCCTTCAACCACGTCTTTGGAAATGTCGTGGATCGCTTCACCACCCAGATGTAGAAGCATCGCACGCCGTCGTTTCACCGCGATGTCCGCCCCCACAAAGTAGTTCTCCAGGCGTTCCACCCATTTTCTCCACCGAGCTGCCTGCGACGGCGGCGTGCCCGTGACTGCGAAGGGCTCCAGCGGGGGCACAGCGGCCATGGCCATCGGGTGATGTGGAGGGGGACGTCAGCCGGCTTCTGCTGGGCCACCAGGGGGGGCCAGGAGCACAGGAGCACGTTGGGGTGGCTTCCGGGGTCCAGGAACGTCCCAAACAGCGTTGCACGCGAAATGCGTGAGAAACGGCAGGCCCGCTACATGCGAGATCCGTGGGACTTGATAGGGACCGCAGCGTTGCACGCGGAAGGCGTGAGGAAGCGCATGCCGGCGCACGCGTCAGGCCCAAACTGCGTAGGAGGCTGGAGGCTGGCTGGCGCTTGGCTGGATGAGGGAGCGGGAGCGCAGAGGAGGCGGCGGTGGCGCCGGGGGGCACAGCACGCACCTGAGGCCAGCGAGGCCACACTCCAGGGCGAAGAGGCAGGGCCGCTGGGCGTCGGGTCACTGGAGCAGGTCACACCCACACGAGGGAGCGCTGCGGGGCAGATCGCTGGTCCCGATGGACGGGGACGCCGCCCGGTAAGGTTGCCTGCCGGGGTGAAGGGCCTGCACTTCCAGCAGGGGCGCGCAGGGTGCGCAGCAGGGTGGCAAGCTACAGGGGCTGCCGTTGTGGGCTCGGGAGTGGCCGAGCAGTGGAGGGAGGCACACGATGGGGGTGGCGAGACCACCTTCGTCGCCAATGTAAAGTACTGGTGTGGCCTAGTACTTAAACAAAGAGAGACCACACGTTGGTTGCATTAGTGGTCAGTACTCTGCCTGCCACGCCCAGGGTCCTGGGCTTTTTATTAACTCCTTAACGTGCCCTCCGTGCTAACGTCGGGCAGAACCAATTGTCCCACGCTGGTGGGGGGGGGGGGGGCGGGGCATCAGGGCTACCCCGGTTTCTGGCTACAGTGGTTGCGCTCACACCACAACACTACAGAGCCATGGCCAGACAGGGATGAGGCTTCCCCCACCACCCAAGCAGGACTGGAGACATGTTCAGCGTGACCCCGGAAGGGGAGACACGTTTGCCTCGAGCTGCACTAGAGGGGAATTCACAGGGCAGAGCCTCCTCCTCTGCAGCGGAGGAGAAGGCGGTGAGAGAGTCATGAGGGGGGAGGGGTTGTTACCGGCGAGGGGCCATGTGTGAGGTGCTCGCCGGGCCTGTTTTGCAGCAAGGCGAAGAATGGAGGGGGAGGGAGGACCTGGGCACACCCGGTGAGGTTTGTGGGGCAGTCCACTTCGATTCCAGGGAGGGACCCAGTGTGTGTGTGTGGGGGGGGGGGGGGGGCTATTGGGAGCTTAAGCAATTTTGGTGCCTGGCCAAGAAGAGTGGCTAGGCCCCCTCAGATGAGGACCAGGAGTCGGTAGAGGAAGGAGAAAATGAGGTGCCAGAGGAGCAGGAGCCAGCGGGGACCCTCATGCCTAGGAGGGTTTAGATATCTTCCAGTCATGGGGGGAGGGGGTAAGGGGGGGATACGGTGTCCCAGTTGGAAGCTTACTTGGCAAAGGGCAGTCACTCCAGTGGGAGAGGGAAAACCAAAGGAGGAAGAAGGGGTTTGGGGAGAGGGCAGATAAGAAGGGTGCAGGAAAACAGGCAGGGAAGTGATAAGTTTGGGATGGGGGCGGCGTCGGCGCTTATCGCTGAGATGCTGGAGTGGACCAAAGATGAAGGAGGGCAAGGAGCGGAGGAGCAGGGAATGGAGTTGGGGGAGGGACAGGCGCAGGGCACGGAAGGGCAAGGGAAGAGGAGGAGGGTAAACATCCTTTACAACAACTGCGTTACAACGCAGTCCATTACCCCACATTTTTTACTCTGCAAAATCTTTTACACCGCAAACCATTACAATACGTTCCACATTACAACACCCCGGTGGAGTTCCAATAGTAAATTGCGTTGTAATGGATAATGCATTGTAATGGAATGCATTGTAAAACCCTGCGTTGTAAAACATTTTGTGGGGTAAAAAATGCAGGGTAATGGTGTAGGAAGGTGGAATCTGGCAATATGGTTACCCCCACTTTTTGCCTGGTGTTTTGTTGGTTTTCGACTTAGTTGGACTGGGATCCTGCTATTCAGGGCCCCAGTCTTTCTGCTATCTCTATAAAATTGATACGATGTACTTTAGGTGCTTACCAGATTGGTTACTGGGTTACCCTTGTGAGTCCCTGTATATGGTACCTTAGGTCCCCAAGGCATAGGTACCCCAGAGGCCTACCAGGGGCTGAAGCATGTATTATGCCACCCCTGGGAAGCCTTCCAAATTGGCACCACAGGTCTGCACTTGCAGTCTGGGTAAGGCGGTGTAAGCACCCCTTACTTAGATGTAGTATACCTATATCTAACCTATAAGTCACTCCTATGGCAGGCCTTGACAATCCTGAAGGTAGAGTGCTTGGTTTTGTGTGAGAGGGTGCCCTAGCATGAGCTGAGCCCCTCTGCAGCTTTCGGAAATATCTCCTTATAGCTGTTCTATGATATAGCCATACCATATACTCTTAAGTGCATTATAATCCTCGCGGTTAATACAAAGTTTGGTTTGGCTTTATCAAAACATGTCGTGTTTGGTGTTAAACACTTTGGAATACTAGAGGGAGAAGACAGGTACACACTGGTATACCCGGTTAAAGTTAAACAGAGCCCCAGCATCACAAAATGGATGCTGCTGCCACAGATAAGACAGGCTTTAGTGTATTGGGGCAGGGTGGGTTGCATTCAATGAACGCTTTTCAGACACTGCCTGGGGCACACAAGGTGATCCATGCATTTCCCAGTTCAAACCGGTTACTGGGTCACTCTGCCCCAGCTCTGGCGTGAAACTGGACAAAGCAAAGGGGAAATGGTGTAACCACCCCCTCCCCAGGTCCTTCCATAGGTGGGACCCTAGAGTTAGTCCAACCCCTAAACTTGATATAAGTATAGGAACCCAGTCCCTAGGATTTTAGATTACCCTGGACGAAACTCTGAAGAAGAAATCTTGGACCTTCGACATTTCATTTCGACTGAAAGAATGAAGAATCTCCCTTGTGGTCAAGGAGTGACCTCCCTGCTCAAACAGGCACCAAAGACAAATCTTTGCCGGTCTGCATTTTCGAGGCTCCCGCCGGATCCCGAAGAATCTGCGACACAGGACTCAGACTTCCAGACATCTCTGAAGCTGACACGAGTTCCCAGCAGAGCTGAGACCTGTAGCTGATACAAGAGACGTGGGACCGAAACTCCTGGACACCCTGCATTTTTGCAACTGCACCTACTTCCCAAAGTTTCCTGAAGTTGAGCATTGGGGTATTTGAAGCCCCTGCCCCAAGCACCTCTTGCACTGAAGTACAGAGGCCAGCACTCCACGAGTGACCCGTGAGTCACCTTTCTTCACCGCAGCTTGAGGCTCCTTCGCGGTTCCTAGTCCGTTGGCTAGTGAGCCCCCACGAAGGCCAATCCTTTGTTTCTTGAGCTTACCTGGTTGCTCCAGAAGTGCCCTGACTCCCCTCCAAAGGGTGGGTCCCTCAAGACCTTGCTGGTCTGCACCGAAGCCAATCTTGCCATCTTGCGTGGGTTGCTGTTGCCAGGGCTTGTTGGGTCCAATCCAGATTCCGACACTGCAGCACTCGACATCTTTAATGGGACAGCTCGAATCCAGCTCCTGGTCATCGTCAACGCCTCCTGGTCCTCATGGCTGAAGAGTCAAGCTTCACCTCTTTCACCTGAAAACACCCGATATCGGCTGGCTTCTTCTTGTCACCATCCTGGTCACTGGCTAGTGACCCAGACTCTGTCCCCTCTGCTTTCAGGTTCTTCACATCTCCGATTCACCCAGACTCTTTTCCACTGGTCGCCTGCAGCTTTTCTTCGCAGCTCTCCATTGGAATCGACGACGAAACCCGACACCAAAAGACACCTACGCACCCGGATTCCCTGGGTGAGGTAACAAGAGTACTCCGGTGCTCCCGTGGGTCTTGACTCTCGAAGTGTCCTAGTCTAAAAGGGTTCCATCGTAGTTCACCTCTAAGTGCCCTTATTCTTTAAAATTGTAACATGTTCTTTCTCCATAGAAAGTCAATGGTGATTCGCGGCTGTGTTTAGACACTGCACGCGTCCCCGTGGGTCTCCTGTGTCCCTACCTTGGGTGGTTCCCAATTGCCCCAGCGGTTCTACAGGCCCTAGGCCTGCTTTCTAACTATCACGTGGTTCTTATACCACTATTTTAGAATATGGTTTGTGAGGCCCCTAGAGCATAACGCATACTGTGCAACTTATTGTATGCTAATTAAGTTCCTTGTATTGTACTTTTACCTCTGACCTCATAAAGAGACCAGAGGGGATGTGTTTAGAATAAATACATATATATATTTGATATATACCTTGTGTGGTGTACTTTCATTTCATCATTCAAGAGATTATAGACTGGTAAAACAACTTGCTTAACTCGCCTCTAAGTCTTAGCCTGAAGAATGCTCTCCGCAGCTACCACTAGGATAGCTTTCTATAAGGTTGACTTTAAACCTACCATCAATAAGGGTCGTTTGGACTGGTGCAAGGTGCCCACTAGAATAGTGGACATCATATGCCAGGCCAACTTCTCACAAATGGCACGCGTTGTAAACTCATGCAGGGATAAAGTGACGTATTCTAGGAGAAGGGTAGGGCGGGAGGTTTGTGGCAGGGAACCAGCACACCAGTCCAGTCGTTTGTTTTGCAGGCCGACAATGGGCGCGGCGTGGCTGACTCAGCAGGGCTGGGGGTGGCTCATTGGCGCCAAGGCGAAGGGAGGGCTGGGCCCAGAACATCACGCCCGATACCGCCAAGGGAGCCCGTCGCGGCCAGCAAAAGTAGGCCCAGAACAACCTTGCTGGCCCCAACACCCGGAGGTTTGGTATGACTTCTGGGGCAAAGGTGAAGGAAAATAGGCGCATGGGGGTGCGGAAGAGCACCGTAGGGTACAGTCTGCCCCCCCCCGGAAAAGAGGGGGGTCCAGAGGTGGATGGGCCACTAAGGCCCCACTAATGTAGTTGCATAAAGGCCACGAATGGCCACATGATTTGTGGCAAGGTGACGAAGTATTGGATTTTGATGAAGAGAGCCTTGAAGAGGGCGAGCTACGGGAGGAAGAGGAAAGGGAAAGGGATGGGGGGTACTCTAATGTCTTGCATAGTGTGTTACAGGGGACAGCAGAGAAGCCAGCAAAGGCATTGTAGCCTGTGGCAAGACCGGCAAGAATAACGGAAAGGACAGGGCCACTGGTGAGGTGGACTGCAACATTACAGGCTCACTCCTTGGAGCCAGGTAAGGCTAAAAGCACGGAAGGGAAACCTGTCATGGTTTCAATTGGAATAGGTGCTGGGAAGCTGTGAGAGGAAGGGGAGGGCAGGATACGAAACGGGAAGTACATCACAGACGTGGGAGTGGGTACCAGTGATGCAGGGTGCTCAGGGTCAACAAAAGTAGAAAATGGGGCTGATACAGACAAGGGGTTAGGGAAAGGAAACCAAAAAGGGGATAAAAGAAGATGGCCCAGACAGTAAGGAATTGAAGTTTAAGAAACTTCCGTACATGGGGGTGACTAAACCATTGGGGGCACTTCTTATGCCGGTCACCAAAGAGAGCATTTGGAAAGGAGAAAATGTAGAGATGCTTAAGCTATTGCATAGGGAGGTCAGGTCCAAGGAGGGATCCAAAGAGAAGCAATAGGAATTGGCAAAACGGCCAAAAGTGCAGCTGACAAAAGAATTGGACGGCAGCATTCCTGATTCATGCAAGCGTCTATTGTGAGAAATATCCAGAGCGATGCGCAGCTCTGTAAGTATATGGACGTTATCAGGAAGGCACAAATCACAGGAGGGGATATGTGTGGGCCCAATACGACAAGGAATTTAGGGCACGCTTAGCATGGGACCCTGAAGCAAAACGGGGAGAGCTTAAATAACGATTTGTGGCAGCACGCGATGGGGGCAGCAAAAGTGTGGGGGGGGGAGACAATATTCACAGCGAGTGCGCTGCCCATAGTTTACGACCCTTTCAGGGGCGATCCACCCCGGGGGAAGGGGGGGACGGGGGGGACGGTGCTGCTGGGACTTCAATAAGGGGCTGAGGCACACACAAGTTTTGAAAATTTTGCCATGAATGCTCAAAGTGTGGGGGTCGGCATGCACTGGTCGACGCTTCGGGCAGGATACCATCAGGGAGGACATCAATGGCAACAGACAGGCGGTAATGCCAGAGATCACCAACAGCAGCTCACTGGCGCCTGAGGAGGTATGGGACCACAGGGGGGTGGGCCCAAGAGCTCATACTCTGGTTAGATTAGAAAAACTGGAAATGGGGCTACCGTGGTATGAGAATCAAGGGGCAGTGAGGGTGTTACAGGAGGGATTTCAAGAAGGGTTTCATTTGGGCTACATGGGTCCACCGACTAGGAGATGAGCAGAGAATCTGAGATAAGCTGCAGAAGATAAGCAAGCAGTGCAAGACATACTGGATAGAGAGAAGTAGGAGGGGAGGATGGCAGGTCCTTTCGAGGATTGGCCCACTTAATATTTTGAAATATAAACTAAAATTGAACTGTACACATGTATATAAATCACTCTGTTCGGAATGTACAGTTTTTTTACGACTTAACTATGTAAACTGTATATTATGATTAGAATGCTTTTATGGTCGATTTTAACGTACCGAATAAAGCCGATTTGATGATGATGATGATTGGCCCATGGAGAGGTTGATTGTTTCTTCCATTGGAGTAGTGCCAAAAAAGTGTTGGGACAATACAGGCTGACTCTACATTTGTCATGGCCAGAAAGGAAATCAATGACTTAATCGATGAGGAGGTGGCCACCCTATCTTACTCATCAGTTGACGTAGCCAATGGTAGTGACGGCGGGCACAGCTGCACCAATGGCAAAATGTGATATAAAATCGGTGTTTCAATTGCTTCCAGTGGACCCAGATGATTGGGAACTTCTGGGTATACAGTTTGAAAGAAAGTGGTACATGGACAAAGCACTGCCGATGGGCTGATCCATTTTGTGCGCGTTATGAGTGTTTCAGCATATTTTTGCAGTGGCTGTTATCATGGCGCACAGTGCACCAGTTGGTGATGCACTACCTGGATGACTTTTTCTTTGTTGGCTCTCTCAGCTCTGCGGAATGCCAGAAGGCACTGGAAAGTTTCCAAGAGCTGATGGGAGAGCTTGGGTTTTTCTGGCACCGAAAATACAATGGGCCTTAAAGCAGTGCTGTATTTTTTGGGAATTGAGATCGATTCAAGGAAAATGCAGGCACATTTGCCACAAGATAAGACAGACAAAATGTTACAGTTGTTGCGGGACATGTTGGCCCATGAGAAAGTGAAGGTCAAAGAAATTCAAATCCTCTTGATTCATCTCAGTTTTGCTTGCAGAATAGTGAGGGCGGGTTGGACATTTTGTAGGAGTCAGGAAAACATTTACTTCACCATCAAGTTCGGCATTCAGCCGGAGTTAAGGAGGACTTGAGGATGTGGAGCGTGTTTTTACAGTCATTCAATGGACTTTCTCTTGCAAGGGACAAAGACTTACAGTGGGATGTGCACATTTTTTAATATGCGGCAGGCAGAACGGACTTTGGGCTTTTCTGGCAAGGGAGGTGGTGTGCAGAACAATGGCCAGCACGCTGGCGGAAGGGTGGCACAAGCATGGCTTTCTTGGAATTTTTTCCTCTTGTGGTCCCGGCGACACTTTAGGGGGGGGGGGATTGGCACACATGAAGGTGCTGTTTAGGGTGCACAATATGGCATTGGTAGAGATCGTGAATCGCCAGTCTACCAGGGATGAACAGGTGCTGAAACTGTTGTGAGTATTTGTGTTACGATGCTTGAGTTATGTTATTGCATTCAAAGCCCTGCGCGTACTGGGTGTGGACAATGAGATTGAGGATGATTTGTATTGTTCACAGTGGGGAAGATTCAGTGGGCTAGCCAAGGACACCGACAGTACCCAGACACCAATGCCTCTGCATCTGTGGTACGTAGGCAAAGTTGGATGTTACAATTGGTGGTAGGGTCGCTGGCGGGATCCACTAGAACGGCGTTCAGGTGCTTATAGGCGGGTTGAAGGATGGTGGCGGGCAGAGGACCAGATTCAATATATACTGGACCTCATTGACAGAGGCTTGTCAAGAGTCACAATTGTCGGGAGACTAGAAGAAATTGCTTTCATGGGGACCCCCCCCAATCGGCAGGGGAATTGGGGAGGAGAATTCGAAGGTTGGGCGCTGGAGGAGGGCCCGGGGTCAGTTTAAGGAATCCACTGTCTTGGCAAATATTGCATCAGGTGCTGGCAGTGTTGCCAGAAGTATGCAGGAGTGAGGTAGAAACGTTTTTTTTTGTTTTTTTTTTTGCGTAAGACCTTTATTAATTCAATGCAGTTTACACAGCATGAGCCTACAACCCTGGGGCCGGCTCGCCACGTTGTAATGATCATCTAAGGAAGTAACAAGGCAGTTATGAAAAATAGCATATAGACTTTAGTTAGAACCGCCCTCCGCTCCCTTCGTATGACTCTTAGCTAGCAGTGTGTCATGAGTCTTACATTTTCTCATTTTATAAATAAAGAACAGTAACATAACTCAACTGAAGACCATACATTGACAACACACACATCCGATTCAGTGAGTGCATCAGTGGTTCTGGTTCTCACCCTCGGACTGGCCGCCATCAGATCGCGGCCCATTCACCCCACACTACCGCTTATTGAGTGATACAGAATATTAGCTATTCCTCCACGCTGTCCTGTAATGAGTTAAGGTAGTCTGTCAAAAAACACCAGGAGTCCTTTGGCTTAGATTTCGCTGGTAGGTTCTCCTCATATGTTTGCAGTTTATCCCTACAGACGGACATGTCATGAAGCCACGTTGATGTTTTCGGTACCTTACGGCTGTGCCAACATTGCGCCACCTGTCTTTTCGCTAACAATAACGCAATAGTGCAGAATTTGCGTTTCAGCGCTCTAAATTGTGGTACTATACCCAGGAGACAGATCTGAAGCGTGCATTGTACCTCTTCCTCCAACATAACAGCTAGCATGGACGTAACCTCCACCCAATACTCCGCTATCTTTGTGCAAGACCAGGCCAGATGCACGAAGTTCGCACCTTCCCCATTACATCTCTTGCACCTGTCTTCCTCCTGTAAGCCAAATTTATGAAGTTTTGCTGGGCTGTAGTATGCCTGGTGAATAAATTTGAAGTGTATAATTCTCAAATTGCCATTAGGCGTGAGTATCTGTGTTAGTGCGCATGTGCTACGCCATTCATCATCCGTTAACGGAGTGTCCAATACCGCATCCCACCTCTCCTTAGCCTTAAGTGTGGGTCGTGCTATCTCTGATTGCGCTGCTGCATACAATCTGGACACCAGATGCGATAGGTCCTGTGTAGTGATCAAGAGCTGTAATGGAGCCAAGCACTCCGGTTCTGTGGGGAATGTCGGGTAGTGTTCCCTCAGCGCTCTGGTTAGTCTATAGTACGTGAAGCGAAACAAGGGTGTCTGGTTCTGTATATAGGTCAATTGATCAAGGCCTATGTGCGTGCCCTCTTTAAACACATCACCCAGCTTGTCAATTCCAGCTCTGCTCAGTAATGATATTCCTACCTGTTCACTAGTGACGGATAGTGCCTGATGATGTTGTAATGGCATCGCTGGCGCGTACAACGGGGTTCTGTGAGCTAACCGTCCAAGTTTATGCCATGCTTTGATCGTGGTATCTATGGTGTTTATGTCTTTTGCATGTAGTGGTGGTCTGGTGTGTGTTAGTATTGCTGACAGGGGAACAGGGTGTGCATCTCCCTCCTCTATGGCCACGTGGGTGAGGTACGGGATCTCATGATCCCAATATGCTGCATATTGCGCCTGTGCACAAAGATAATAGAGGAGAAAATCAGGTACTCCGAAACCGCCTCTCGCAAACGGGAGTGTTAATGTCTGAAGATCAATGCGGGCTTGTTTACCGGCCCATATCAGGGTCAGTACTAGGGATTTAATGCGACGGAAAACCTCCCCCGAGGGTGTGATGGGTATGTTATTAAAAAGATACAATAATTTAGGTAAAATGTTCATTTTGACTATCGCGATTCTATCAGCTAGAGATAGAGGCAATTGGACCCATCGTCTGACTTTATCTTCAAGTTTAGATATCACTACACCATAGTTCGCGCGCATGACTTCCTCTGGATCCCTATGAAACATGACCCCTAGGTAACGAATCGGATCCTGTTGCCACTCTAGCGGGTAGTCGATCTCAAAGGGAGTGGTAGTGTCCGTCAGGGGTATTATGGAGGATTTCGACCAATTAATCATTAACCCCGAGTATCCCCCGAATCGAATGTATTCTCTAAGTAGAGGATTTAGATGGACGCTAGGGTCGCGGATATACAGCAGCATATCGTCTGCGTAGAGGGATATGTGGAGCGGCCTGGCAGCGAACTGCAGTGCCGAAGATTTGTACTTTTGTCGCACTATGCAAGCGAGGGGCTCCAACGCCAACGCGAACAGAAGGGGCGAGAGGGGGCAGCCCTGCCTCGTTCCACGCTCAATGTCAAATGGGGCAGAGACATAGCCATTAATCCGGACTCTAGCACATGGCTGCGTATATAGCAAGGAGATCCACTGAACAAATCGCTTAGGGAAGCCCATCCTGTGTAAGATGGCTATCATATAACTCCATTCAATGGAGTCGAATGCTTTAGCGGCGTCAAGCATGACAGCCACCGCTTTAACCGAGGGATCGAGATAGTGAGAGAGCGCAAACAAGGATCTAGTGTTGTGCGATGTGGACCTTGTGGGGATAAATCCCGATTGATCCGGAAGGACCAGACGGGTCATCAGAGGGGACAAACGTTCCGCCAGGAGTTTTGCAAGGATTTTTGAGTCAACGTTAATGAGGGATAGGGGTCTGTAGGAATCACATTCCTCCGGATCTTTGGACGGCTTCAGGAGAGCAATGACTAGGGCTTCCCGTAGAGTGGGGGGGAAGTATCGAATTATCAAAGGAGGTGCCAAACATGTCCACTAAATAGGGTGCGATAATGTCCGCAAATTGTTTATAAAACTCAGCCGTGTACCCGTCGGGGCCTGGTGCTTTGCCATTGGGCAGTGACTTGATCACATCAAGCACTTCTTCCACTGTGATGGGTCTAGCTAAGTGTTCCCTTTGTGCATCCGATAGCCAACCAATCGCCACATTTTGCAAGTACTCATAAACCTCTTCTGCTTTCGCTGCGGGTTGCGATTGATATAGCGAGCTAAAGGATTCCACAAAGTTCTTCAGTATATCTGTGGAGTGTGTCTGCAATATACCCTCCCTAGATCTAACTCGGAGTATTGTCGACTGCCCTCTTCCTTCACATATTTTCCTCGCTAATGTTCTCCCTGGCCTACCTCCCTCTCCAAAGGTTCTAGCTATGTGTTTGCGATCTAAGTATTTAATTTCCGCCGCCATAAACTCAGCATGTTCAGTGTGCAATTCGCGCAATTTAGGTAACAGTGAAATGTCTTGCGTTGTCTCATACATTTGTTCTATGTCCCTCATTTGTGCCTCACAGCGGTGTATCTGGTGCCTTATGTCTTTACGAACCCCTATAGTGGTGCCGATGCAGACACCTCTTATCGTGGCCTTGAAGGCCTCCCATAAGATACACGGGTCGTCCACTGTCTGCGAATTTATATCGAAATATTCCTTTATTGCTTTCTGTAAGGTGTCACCATAAACTGAGTCGGACAGAGCCTGGGAATTGAACCGCCACTGGAATGGAGGGGGTGTATAATGTGGTATATCGATCTGCAACAGGACGGGGTTGTGGTCCGATAATGTGCGTGGTAGTACTTGTATCTTTCTAACCCACAGGGCGATGTCCCTTGTGCCTAGCCAGTAATCTAGTCTGGACCAGCTATTGTGAGACGTTGTTATGTGGGTGGCGCCTGGCGTGTCAGTGTGACGCAGCCTCCAAAGATCCGACAATGCCAGGTCATTCATCATGTGATCCATCATCAATCTCGACTGCTTATGTTGTTCTAATGAGTGGGAGGAACGGTCCCGCCCATCCTGTAATGTCACGTTCCAGTCTCCTCCGCATAGTATGTGTGTGTTGGCCTGTGATTGCAAATGGCCCGAGACTTCCCGAAAGAATTCCGGAGCATCAGTGTTCGGACCATATACGTTAAGGAGTGTAACGTGTTGGCCTCTTAACGTGCCCATCACCATCACATATCTACCATTGGAATCATGTGTCACCTGTTGTGTCTTGAAATTAACCCCTTTCTTAATCAAAATAAGTACCCCACGAGAATAAGAGGAGTAGGAAGCCCTGTACGTTGACTCTGCCCATCTCGCACCCAAATGCGCATGTGTGTTGGGAGCTAGGTGTGATTCCTGTAGGAATGCTATATCTATGTTCCATCTGGTGAGGCTCGCGAAAACCTGCCTGATTTTCTGTGGCTGTGAGAACCCCCGTACGTTCCAAGTGAGAACGTTTAAGCTCAGTCTGCCTTCGTGCCTAGTACCTGGCGTCATCTGATAACGTGTAGTGTCTTATCCCTATACTACCCATTTTCGCATGTGGTGTCTGTCCCAGCACATCCACAGTAACACATCTGGTAATGGCAGCCAATCGCAAAGGAGAACTTAAGAAATAGTTCAAATTCAATGTTTCTGGTCTTTGTAAACATTCAGTCCCCTCCCCCCCCTCATCCCACCCACTCCAGCATCCCCAACCTGCTGAAGCCTCAGCCCCTTAAAGTACAAATCCCACAAACACACAACAATCAACTCAGTTACCATTCGGAGAACTTGTGGCGGGTATTACCCTTGTGGAGGACCGCCGGGAGCACAACGCTACACCCGATTGTCGGGTATAGGCGATACTAGAAAAGCTGTACATATACGCAATACATGTGTCTATGGACCCTCTGTCCCCACACCCTCCGATAGTCTCTGCAGCATTACCCATATGTCAGTACAGTTGTAGTTGCATTACAGCTAGGCACAGTCATTATTGCTCGTGCGTGAAAAGTAATAAGTTCCGTACTGCACAGAGTCCAACCCCTTCCCATCCAACGAGTGCTGCGTCTCAAGGGCTTACTGCAACGGGGGTGCACAGGAGCGTGTGCGTATTGGTAAAGTCTACGCTCTGTTGTGGTGCCATTTGGAGTGCTGCACGCGAATGTGCACCCACTACCCCCTAACCCCCTATAGGATGCTTTCAGTGCCAGAGTTCGGGGGAAGACATGGAGAGTCGCCCAGGTTACCGGGAAGTTGTCTTGCCTGGCAGGGAAATGTTAATGAATATGAAACGGGGAATGTGTGGTAAAGGGGGTTAGCTCTGGGCGGTGGCGAGCGTCACAGTCTGAAGTACTCTTTAGTCCCCTCGACTCTTATAGGCCCCATTCCCACAATGGCATGGAAAGGCAATTGGAATTGTAACAGCCGTTGCATTAGGAGTCCTGCACTAGGCCGATCCACCCAGCATGGCTGATTGAGGCTGCATTTTGAACATTCTTAACCCATTTCTACTGAACAACTCACCGCCGGTTGATGATGGCGTCTGCCAGCAATGTTAGTCCGAGTCCCTCTGTTGGTCGTTTTGCAAATTAGACCTCGTCTCTTGCTGCACCTTCTTGACAAAATCTAGGGCCGCCTTGGGTGTTGCCAGCACGATCGCCTTCTCTTTCCACATCACTCGAAGTCTGGCAGGGTACAGCATTGAATAGCCGATGTTTAGGTCTCGCAGTTTAGCCTTTACGGAGGTATATTCTTTACGTGCCTGCTGAACTGCAATCGTGTGATCCGGGTAGAATTCCAGGGAGTTGCCTTGATGTGTGATTTTGCCCTTTTCCCTCGCCAGTCTGAGGATCGTGTCCCTGTCTCGATAATTGAGTATCCTCGCCACAATTGGTCTAGGCTGTGCTCCGGGTGGTGGTCGGGGTGCCAACGACCTGTGGGCCCGCTCCACTATGAAGATTGGCGACAACGCCTCCGTGCCAAAGAGGTCCTTGCAAAGGTTCTCGACGTAGTGTTCCATTCGCCCAGTGTTGGTCGACTCCGGCAGGCCTGTAATTCGCACATTATTGCGCCTCGAGCGCGCTTCCAAATCCTCCTCCTTCGCTTTAATCACTTCGAGGATGCGTTCCATTCCCGCGCATTTGGTGGTGGAGGTTCGCGCCTCATCTTCAACTGCTGATATTCGCGTTTCGGCCTCGTCTAACCGCTCCCCATGTTTCTCCTGCCGCGCGGCCATGCCATCCATTCTGCACGTCAGGTTGTCCAGTTTACCGTTTATGTGTTGCAGATTCGACTGGATGGCGAGCAGTATCTTCTCCATGTTGCTGCCTGCCGGTAGCGCAGTAGTTCCACCGGAGTCCGCCATTTCCTCCGCAGGTTTATTCGCTTTTCTGTTGTCAAATGATAGCTTCGGTTGTTGCTTATCAGGCTTCCCCATCGCGCCAGCCGGAGAAATCGCCGTTCTGATAGCTGGCCCAGACGCCCTCGTGACTCTGGTCGCCGTCACCGTGATGGACTTGTGAGGGTGACGGCTGGTTGCACGCGCGGTCGGCTCTATGGCTGGCCAAGTGGCTGCTGCGTGTCCTGAGCCGGTTCGTGTGGCCTGGGGGGGGTGCGGCCGGCAATGTCTTTATCCGCGAGGTCTGGGGCGAGAGCGTGCGTCCGCCCCACAGGCTAGGACCCCAACCCAGACCGTAGGGAGTCGGATCGCGGTCCCTCCCATGGTCTGCGCTATTTCCAAAGGTGACTCCCACGTGGGCAAAACCCCGTTAGGTGGCGGTGGAGAGCTGCCGGGGATTAATTGGCGGGGTACATGCACCCAAAAGCGGCCCCTATGGTGGTGATCCTCCGCTCTGCCTCCAAAGTCGGCCAATTCAGCCCGGTCAGGTCTGCCTGCAACCGCGCAAGGGTGCCTACAGCTTTACACTCGCACCGGGCACCGCCATTTTGTCAGGCGCGCGACCCGGAGCAACAAGAGGAACGGGTGTCGGAGCCCGGGACTGTAAGCATTCCTCAACGCTAACGGAGGTCTGGCATGCCGTCTCTTACCCCCGTGTTGTGTCTCCAGTCTCAGCAAGCCAGTCCCGCTCCAGTACACTGCGTAGTTCAGGAGGTCGGTGAGTCTGTGTCCGCCATTTTGTCAGGCGCTCCGCGTCTCCCTTCGATTACCACGAAGGAAAGCTGCAAACACAGTGGGAGGTTGAGTTCTTCCACGCCCGCTGATGCGCCTTGGCTTCCCCCACCCGTGGATGAATTTGAAAGGTGGGTTAGTGGGGTTGCAGCGGCGATAGATTACATTGTTGGTGATCGCCCGGCGGAGCTGCAGTTCAGGCAGCCATCCCGCTGTGCGCCCCCTAGCGCCTCCCCAACGTGTCTGTTTTTGACGTTGATGGTGTGGATGTTTTTTGGGGCTTTTCGGGTGTCGGAATTGCTGGGTAAAAAGGGGGAGAGGGGTGTTTTGTGGCAGGACATGGTGATGCATAGCAGTTGGGTCCAGATATGGTTGAGGCGGTCTAACACAGATCAGAGGGGATGAGGCAAATGAGTTGTGCGAAAGGCGTTGTAATCAGCCGGTACCTGCCCGCTCTGGCGGGCTTTACAATGGTCGGGTCTAACGGGTTTATCGGGGGGGGTGGGGGGGCAGTTTTCAAAAATGCTAAAGGAGTCAGAGTGACCGCACATCAGCAGTTAGCATTATTGAGGAAAGGCTTGCAACGTATGGGGGTGGACGGGGCAGGTTATGGGACGTACTCCTTCCACATTGGGGCAGCATTAGAGGCAAGCAACAGAGGGTCAGTGTAGGAGGATGGATATCTGACTATGGTTACCCCAGATTTTTGTGCCTTGTGTTTAGCTGGTTTTCGACTTAGTTGGCCTGGGACCCTGCTAATCAGGGCCCCAGGCTATCTGCTATCTCTGTAAAATGGACTCCATGTACCCTAGGTACATAACTAATTGGATATTGAGTCACCTTATCAGTCCCTGTACAGTGTACTATAGGTATCCAGGGCATAGGTGCATCCAAGGCCTACCAGGGGCTGCAGCATATCTTTTGCCACCCCTGGCTGGCCATCCAAACAGACACAACTGGCTGATCACTCAGCTGGGGCAAGGTTGTGTAATCACCCCTTGCTTAGATATAGTATACCTATGTCTAAACCTATATCTAGACACATATACACCTATAAATCACTCCTATGGCAGGCCTTAACAATCCTGGAGGCAGAGTGCTTGGTTTTATGTGAGATGGTGCTCTAGCATGAGCTGAGCCTGTCTGCAGCTTTCGGAACCATTTCCTCATAGCTGTTCCAGGATATTGCCATACCATATACTCTTAAGTGCATTATAATCCTCGCGGTTATTGCTAACTTTGGTTTGGCTTTATCAAAACATGTTGTGTAAGGTGTAAGGTGTCACACTTTGGAATACTACCCCCTCGCCAGATCTGGCGACGGGGGTAGCATTCCACCCTTCTAGAGGGAGAAGACATGTTACTTTACTTAAAGGCGGTTAAATCTAACCAGAGCCTTAGCATCACAAAATGGATGCTGCTGCCACAGACACAAGTCTGGCCTCCTGCTGCTGCCCGGCAGGGGAAGCCTGGACAAATGGTATCCTGTCACAGGGAGGTGTTACACCACCCCAGACAGGAGATAGTGAATTGTGGCAGGCAGGGCGAGTGAAACTAGACACTGCCTGGGGCGCACAAGGCTCCCCATGCATAGCCCAGTTCAAACCGGTGCTGGGGCACTCCAGCCCCAGCTCTGGCGCAAAACTGGACAAAGGGAAAGGGGTGTAACCACCCCCTTCCTGGGTCCCACCCATAGGAGGGACCTAGCAGGTAATCCAGCCCCTTGATTTGGAATAAAGGTAGGAGCTGTGCCCAGGAGCATTAGATAATCCTGACTGAAACTTTGAAACAAAACTCTGGACCCTTCGACATCCCACTCGACGTGGAAGACTGAAGAATCTCCCTTGTGGTCAAGGAGTGACCACCCTGTGCAAACAGGCACCATCCAGCGCCCAATGGTTTGCTTTATTGCACCTCCCGCCGGAGCTCGAGCAACAGAGATCAACAAGAACCAGATTTCCAGACATCCAACAGCCCGATCCACAGTCACAGCAAAGCTGAGACCCGTGGAGGCGACGTGAGACGTGGGACCGGCCATCTTGAAAAGACTGCAAAGTGCTTCCAGTGCAGCTCCAGAGGCACCCTCGAAGCTGTGCACTGGGGTTTGAGAAGCCCCAGCCCGAGCAGCTTTTGCACCGAAGATCACCCCTCCACACTCACAGAGTACTGCGTGGGGCCCTTTTGCATTTTCCTGCTTGACGCGTCTGTCCGGTCACTTACCCGTTGGCTAGTGGTCACTACGACGACGAACCTTTGAATTTACACTGCTGGTCTGGTTGCTCCAGACTGGCCCTCGCTCTCCTGAAAAGGAGCAGCCTCTCTGACCTTGCTGGTCCGAGTAAGAAGCGATCTTCAAATCCTGCGTGGGTTGCATTTGCCAAGGCCTGTTGACTCCGATCCGGAAGCCGACACCGCCGACAGCGAGAGCCTTTGTGGGACAGTCTGTGATCCACTCCAAGTCAAGCTTCTCAACAACCACCTGATTACGCCCGACATCGCCTGGTTCCTTCCTGGTTCCACCCTGGTCACTGGCTGGTGACCCAGACTCTGTGCCCTCTGCTTTCAGGTACTCTACATCTTCGATCCACCCTTGGATCCAACCGGACTCTTCTCCCCTGGCCGTCTGCAGCATCTTCATCTCCAGGCTCCATAGAACTCCACGACGAAACCTGACACACATTGACACCTATGCACCCGCTTCCTGTGGGTGAGGTAACGAGAGTACTCCGGTGCTCCTGTAGTGGTTTACACCTCTAGTGTTCTAGTCTAAAGTGGGGAAGTTCTAGTCCAGTCGGAAGACTTCCAAAACAGTAACTTTTACGCACCATTGACTTTGCATTGGTGCATGCGTGTGCTTTAAGCGCTGCACCCGAATCCCGCTGGCCTCTCCCGTCCTAACTACTGTTAGACCAGTGTAGCCCCAGCGATTCTCAAGGCCATAGGCCTTACCATTGTTCGAGACATGGTACTTATACCACTATTTTAGTATATGGCTTAAGTGGCCACCGGCCCTATCCATAATTGTGCAACTTTTGTATCTTTAACTGTGCTTTTGTTTAACCCCTTCGGCGCTGATGACTAGCTCAGCTCGTCATCAGTTGCGCCGCTCACACGCTGATGATGAGCTGAGCTCGTCATGTAACGCGGCTTTTAGAAAAAAGCCGCGTAGCGCGAAAATCGCCGCAGCGCGCATGCGGTTAAATGCTTATGCCTCTGTCCTCATAAAGAGTACAGAGGATTATTCTAGTAATAAATACATATATTTTTATAATATATAACTTGTGTGGTGTCCTTTCATTTGGTATTTAAAGGATTGCATATGGTAAAACAGCTGGCTTCACATGCCCTCTTGAGTTAAGCCTAAGACTGCTTAGGCCTATGCTACCCCTAGGATAGCTTGTCTATAAGGTTGACTTACAACCACCACCATAAGGGTTGTTTGGACTGATACAAGGTGCTCACTAGAATAGTGAACATCATACATCAGGCCAACTTCTCACAGAGTCAGGGCAGGAGGAAATTATGCGGCTGGGTCGCTGATCATCTGACTTTTACAGGCGCTTTGTGAGAGGGGTAGGGGAGGATGTGCGTGCGGTGAGCGGTAATATGTGAGATTTATTCACATTTTTCACGTTTCAGGTTCAGTGTCCGTCCCAGAGATGGCTATTTGGGTCGTGCGGCACTCGTTTATAAAATGGGCTCAAGTACAGGCTCGACAGAGCTATTTTGGTCAGAACCTCGGATTTAATGAGTGTTTGTTCAAAATTACATGGAAAGGGGGGAATATGTTGGAAGGAGCTGGTCCCATGTGTGAATAGAATGTTGGTGGGTGGCCAGTGCACGGATATTTTGGTTTTATATCTAGGGGAAAACGATTTGTGCATAGAGAAGGGTGTTGTGCTGATACGTAGAATGAAAAAAGATTTAGACCTTGTCAAAGAGCAGTGGGCAGGGTGTTTTGTGTTGTGGACCGAGTTTGTACCACGGAAGATGTGGAGAGGAGCAGTAAACCCAGGTGCAGTAGAAAGGGCAAGACAGAAAGTGCATAGTGAAATGGATCGTTTTTGTAGGGGTCTTGGCCTTGGTAGGATTTGCCACTCGGAGATCTGCTTTGACACATTGGGTTCTTTAGGGACGATGTGCACTTATCAAGGAAAGGCATGGATTTGTATCTGTTAGAGATCAGGGAAGTTCTGGCCAGAATGTGGAAGGTTAGTTAGCAGGAGAGAAGGGGGGGGGGATAGAAAAAGGATAGTAGACACCACCCTTTTTCTGGGTGGCGGGGGTTTGCAAAGTTGGCAGAAGCTTGGTTGGCAGAGAAAGGGTAGGCAGCTAGTTTAAGGTTCAGTTGTAGACGTTTGGGTATTTACTCTTACAGAAGTGCAGGCATAGGATGTAGTTTAATAGAATTGTGTTTTTTTAATTGCAATGCATTGGAATGTTTGTAATAGGTTAATGGTAGGGTTGGGACATGTTGAGGGGATCGTAGGGGTGGGATCAGGTGTTGGGTATCGGGTGGACAGCGTGGTTTTAGTTTTGTAAGGCAGTTGCCAGGTATGTTATTGTAAAGTGAACCTGTTTCACTAAAGCAGCCTTTTCACACAGAAGTGGTCTTGCGTCTGGTCTGCCCCCCTCTCTCCCAATGTCTGCAAGGCGGGTGCGGTCTTACTTTTAAAACTCTGGTCTCATAGTTACATACTTAAATGGCAGCCACGCGTCTCATTGTGGGCGGCTCACCAAATTTGCATTTGCTTGCTTGGCCGCTGCCACTCTCGTTTTGGATATCTAGGATCTGCTCTGCAGGCTACCCATTGCCCCTTTTGCCTTTGCTCCCGCCCCCTCCCATTGTCCTTGTACCCTTTGTGTTAGTGCTATTTTTGCACAGGTTTTTTTTTGGCTCAGCGTGTTCCACTCTTCTCTCCATGCAGTGTTGATTAAAAATAAGCTGTGCTGCCACTTACTCGTATGTCATTACTCACCCTTCCCCCACATCCACACAGGCCCATAGCGGGCAGCGGGCAATCCCCCGGTGCGCCGCACGGGTGGGGGCCGGTTTTGGGCCCCTGGGGCCGTTTTTGTTACAGGGCCGTTTTTGCAGTGTAGCTGCAAAATCGCCCCTGTACCAAAATCAGCCGAAAACCGTTCCCGGCAAAGATCTCGGCGGCACCTCCAACTCCACTGAGTGGGGAGGGGGGCCGGCCGAGCACTTTGCCAGGGCTGGTTGTGGTTCTCAGTCCAGCCCTGCATCCACACCCTTCATGTTGCGTGCCCACTTTACTTTGCTGATTTATTTTCATTAAGTGGTTTCCCACTGTCGCTCTCTCCATGCGCTGTGTTCAGCAAAGAAAGCCGTGCGGCTGCTTACTCCCACGCACCACTGTTCCACACTGAATACCCTTTGTGCTTTTTGACCACTTTATTTGATTTATTTACTTAATTTAAAGTGGCTTTTTGCTGCTGTTATCAGTATGGCACATTCGCTTCATTCTTCCTTATATATTGCTCCACACATACATTTACTGGTGTTTCACTTTATTAGCATGGCGCCACTTCACAGACGCCCGTTCCAGCTATACCAAGCTTCTGTGGTACACGCCTCTTTAATAATTTATTCAGGGCAACGCCGCCGTGGCTCGGGTGCAAACTATAAGCTGCTTTGGACAGCACCCCTTCGAAATGACCTGCCCTCAGGACACCCCCGCGCCGCACGGCCACCAGCTGTAGCTTGTGCGTTTCCCCCGCTGCTGATCTCAGCCTCGCTGAGCCCGCCCCGACGACCCCGCCCTCCGCCGTTATAACGTGATTGTTTTTGACTCTGTCTGTTCTCCTCGTTTTATACATCTTTCTGCACTGTCCCCCATATTGTGTGTTTAGATCGCCTGTTCCCAGATTGTCTCCCAATACTGTTGATCTCTGTCGTTTCCCTCTCTCCCCCTGTGCACCCCACCCCGCTCCCCGCTTCCCGCCGCCTGCGTGTGGCCACTCCCCCTTTTCTTTCTGTGCCCTCCCCGCGCCCGCCTTCCAGCTGCTCCTCCCTCCCTCCCACTTGGCCATAAATGGCGACCGTGCGGCGCAGGTGAGTGTGACCTGCCCTCAGGACACCCCCGCGCCACATGGCCACCAGCTCTAGCGTGTGCGTTTCCCCCGCTGCTGATCTCAGCCTCGCTGAGCCCGCCCAGACGACCCCGCCCTCCGCCGTTATAACGTGATTGTTTTTGACTCTGTCTGTTCTCCTCGTTTTGTACATCTTTCTGCACTGTCCCCCATATTGTGTGTTTAGATCGCCTGTTCCCAGATTGTCTCCCAATACTGTTGATCTCTGTCGTTTCCCTCTCTCCCCCTGTGCCCCCCGCCCCGCTCCCCGCCACCTGCGTGCGGCCACGCCCCCTTTTCTTTCTGTGCCCTCCCCGCGCCCGCCTCCCAGCTGCTCCTCCCTCCCTCCCACTTCACCATAAATGGCGAACGTGCGTACGCGCAGCATTGACGCACAGCGGGCGCGCCGATTGTGCGCCGAAGGCACGCCAAAGGTAAGCCCGTCTGCGCCTGGACCGCGCCCAGTGCCAGGACCCCTGGCCCCCATCGACGGAAGACGTCCCGACTGACCTACGACCCCACCGAACTCTTCGCACTCAACACCGGCGGGATCCCTGGCTGCTACCAAGCCACCCCGAAGCGCACCCACGGACCCTTCAGCTGCCACTCCTGCAAGTTCTCCTGCATCCGGACCTGCACCGCACCCGCACCCACCAAGCCGAGAACCAACAGCAACCACCTGAAGTGCATCCTGATCAACACCCGCTCCGTCCACAGACACGCCGTCGAGCTTTGGAACCTCCTCGACACAACATCACCAGACGTAGCCTTCATCACGGAAACCTGGATGAACGCCTCCTCAGCGCCCGACATCGCCATCGCCATCCCAGACGGTTACAAGATCATCCGGAGGGACCGCGGCAACCAGACCGGAAGAGGCATTGCCATCATCCACAGGAACACCATCCGCATCACGAGCAACTCCGACGACACCCTCTCAACCGCCGAACACCTGCACTTCCAGATCCACACTGACCCCAAAACCACCCTCAGAGGCACCCTCATCTACAGACCCCCGGGACCACGCACACAATTCAGCGAAGACATCGCCAACTTCATCAGCCCGCACGCTCTCCCCTCCGCTGACTACATCCTCCTCGGGGACCTCAACTTCCACCTGGAGAACAACAACGACCGCAACACCACCACCCTGCTGGACAACCTCGCCACCCTCGGCCTCAAGCAGCTGGTGACCTCCCCCACCCACTACGCCGGACACACACTCGACCCTGTCTTCTCCTCCAGCAAAGACATCTCCTTCAGCCACGCCACCGGACTCCACTGGACGGACCACAGCTGCGTCCACTTCAGCTACAAAAAGAACACGATACACCACCACCAGCAACAGGTTGCACGCAGAAGATGGAACAAGATCACAGCCGACCAGCTCGCCGCCTCCCTGAGCCAGTACCCCCCCGCATGCTCAGCGAACCCCAGCCAGGCCGCCAACAACCACACAAAGTGGATCAGCAACTGCGCAGATGACCTCGCCCCACTAAGGAACCCGCCCAGCAGACCCGGCAGCAAGAAAGCACCATGGTTCACCAACGAACTCAAGAGCTCCAAGAGAAACTGCCGAGCCCTCGAGAGAGCCTGGCGCAGAGACCCAACACCAGACAACATGACCACCCTCAAGCTCGCCACTCGAAAACACCACCAACTGATCCACACCACCAAGAAAACCGCATTCAAGGAACGACTGGACAACAACGCCCACAACAGCAAGGAACTCTTCAACATCGTCAAAGAGCTCTCCAACCCCAGCGCCGGAAACAACGACATCACCCCATCACAAGACCTCTGCAACTCCCTCGCCTCCTACTTCCACAACAAGATCGCGGACATACACAACAGCTTCAGCACAGAGCCGACGCACCCCACGACAGTACCTGCACCCCCCACCACCACCCTCGGCGCCTGGATCCCGATCAACACCGAGGAAACTCTACGCACGATGAACTCCATCCACTCCGGATCTCCAACCGACCCCTGCCCCCACCACGTCTTCAACAAGGCCGACTCCGTCATCGCACCCCACCTGCGCGACATCATCAACACCTCCTTTGACACAGCGACCTTCCCGGAGAGCTGGAAGCATGCGGAACTCAGCGCTCTACTGAAGAAACCATCAGCGGACCCCACCGAACTCAAAAACTACCGCCCCATCTCGCTCCTCCCGTTCCCGGCCAAAGTCATCGAGAAGACCGTCAACAAGCAGCTGGCCGCCTTCCTCGAGACGAATGGATCCCTCGACCACTCACAGTCCGGCTTCCGGGCCAACCACAGCACCGAGACCGCCCTCATCGCTGCCACTGATGACATCCGAGCCCTGCTCGACAACGGGGAAACAGCGGCCCTCATCCTCCTGGACCTTTCCGCGGCTTTCGACACTGTCTGCCACCGCACCCTAGAGCAGCGCCTCAGCAACGTCGGAATCCAAGAGAAAGCACTAGACTGGATCATCTCCTTCCTTGCCGGAAGGACTCAGAGTCCGCCTCCCCCCCTTCAGATCAGAAGCCACCAAAGTCATCTGCAGCGTTCCTCAAGGCTCCTCGCTCAGCCCCACCCTCTTCAATGTCTACATGAGCCCCCTCGCGGCCATCGCACGCCAGCACAACCTCAACATCATCTCTTATGCCGACGACACCCAGCTGATCCTCTCCCTCACCAACGACCCCGCCACCGCCAGAGCCAGCCTACACGAGGGGATGAAAGACGTAGCCGAGTGGATGAAGAACAGCCGCCTGAAACTGAACTCAGACAAGACGGAAGTCCTCATCCTGGGACCTTCACCCTCCGCCTGGGACAACTCCTGGTGGCCCCCCGCCCTGGGCAGCGCACCCAAACCAACAGACCACGCACGCAACCTGGGCTTCATCCTGGACTCCTCCCTCTCCATGACCAGACAAGTCAACGCTGTCTCCTCGTCATGCTTCAACATCCTGCGCATGCTACGTAAGATCTTCCGATGGATCCCCACCGAGACCAGGAAGACGGTCACCCAGGCCCTCGTCACCAGCCGACTGGACTACGGCAACTCCCTCTACGCCGGAACCACTGCCAGACTCCAGAAGAGACTCGAGCGAATCCAGAACGCCTCTGCAAGGCTCATCCTGGACATCCCCCGACACAACCACATCTCCGGACACCTGAGAGACCTGCACTGGCTCCCGGTCAACAAGAGAATCACGTTCCGACTCCTCACCCACGCACACAAGGCCCTACACAACCAAGGACCAAGATACCTCAACAGCCCCTTCAACTTCTACACTCCCGCACGCCAGCTTCGATCAGCCAACCATGCCCTCGCCGCCGTCCCCCGCATCCGAAGAGCAACCACAGGAGGAAGATCCTTCTCATACCTCGCCGCCAAGACGTGGAACTCCCCCCCGACCCACCTCCGCCTGACCCAAGACCACCTCACCTTCAGGAAGCAGCTCAAGACCTGGCTGTTCGAGCAGTAGCGGACCCCCCCTCCCCAAGCGCCTTGAGACCCCCTGGGTGAGTAGCGTGCTTTATAAATGCTATCATTGATTCATTGAAATGGAGAATACTTCGGTGTAGCAGACATAACGCCCACGTCCTTCATTAAATCACCATATGCAGGCTTCCTTCCTGCCCAAAACATCAGGGGAACACAACGCTACCCCTTTTGTCCCCATCAAACTAATCTTGGCCACTCGGCAATCTCCCTGCAACCCACTGCTGCCCTTAGATGTCGATGAACACCCAGTGGCCGGAACGTATGCATTGCCGGCGTGGGAGGAACATGAAGAAAAACAGCCCTGCTTAGGGTGGCAAATCTGTAGGCCCCGTCCCCGCGGATGTCTCTTTCCACTAGACACAGCCACGGTCATTTAAATGCACATTTGATTAATCGAGCGCCGCCTTCCGAGAATAACAAGCATTGGCATAGCCAATAGGTCTCGCTTTTGGGACCTTATAAGTATTTAGTTTTGCAGCACAATATCCTTGGTGCATCAACATCAGCTGTTGCATGGCTAAACAGTGTACCTTATAAGTGTTTAGCCATGCAACAGGTGATGTTGTTGCACCAAGGATATTGTGCTGCATAACTAAATACTTATAAGGTCCCAAAGGCTAGACCTATTGGCAATGCCAATGCTTTTTTACATTAGAGAGGAAGAGAGCATGCGCTTTGTGTAGTGAAAATAGAAGGTGGTTAAAAGAGGTGAGATGGGCTTTGGAGAGAAATAAAAGCCTTTTGATAGAAGAGACAACGTGTGGTTCAGAGAGAGATGGGGAAGGAGAGAGAGAAATAGGTGTGTGTATGGGAGAGCAAGACAGAAAACCTAGTGTTGCAGGTTGTACGGAATGAAGTTTATAAACTTGATGGTGATGTGATCATATTTTTTCAGGCCCAGAATGACATGTACTGCAACATTTAGGGTGCTCCTCAATCATACCAGTGTAGAGCCTCGGAGCAATGCAGAAGGGCATTACCACCATCCATATGTGAGAGTATGAGGGATTGAATAGCAGTTTTGAAGTCACTTTCTGGAAGAAGGGATTTGAGGTTCTAACTGGTACTAGGCTGTGTTTGTATTTTTTGGCAATGCGTGCCTTGAGGGTGGGGCAACCTTAATTTCTTTTTTAATTACATTTTATAGTGTTTTATATTTCCAAATTTGTGGGCTACTTCAAAGCTTAGTAAACCAGAGACTTTAAAATGGAATGCCAATAGCTGACATGGAGTTAACTCACTGACAGGTGCATGTAAGAGGGACAGATTGTACAATGATGTACACATCCATATAACCAGTGCAGTCCTTGCAATACAATATTGGACAAGGTGAAGCGTTGGGAATCTACCTTTATTCCTTCTAGAAGGCAGATCATTTGAAAGGCAGCAGCAGTTATAAACAAGCGCCAGTTCGCTTTCAGCATTTGTTTTGGAAATCCCCAGTTGTAGTAAATATCATCATACACCAAATTGCCATTATCATAAAATTGTGGCAAAACACATTAAAGATCCAAGTCTCCCTTCTTAATATGTCCTTTGGTGGCCACCCTTGACATTCACCTTCAATACTTCATGGTCATCCTTAGTTAACCATGTATAAATATAGGCAGCCACCTCTTGAGCAACAAATCAAAAATGTTATTCAATGAATAGAAAGAACATTAGTGCCAACTCATTTGATTGACATTACCAAAAGTGCATATTAAAAAACACAAGGTGAATGAACAAAGCAACCGCCCAGCAGAAGTGCCACAAACGAAACAAGCATTTGCAATGCAATAAGTCTCGCATTAGGAAAGTTTGAGCTATTGGTGTTGTAAATGACACATTTTTTATTTATGTGTTGGTTTTGAAAATAGCGAAATTAATAGCTTTGTCATTTACAATGCCAATAGTTTTAACTTTCGCGAATGTGATACCTATAGCATTTGTAATGCAATATGTGTTGTATTTACGTGACTTAGATGTATTGATATTACAAATAACAATGGCTTTTAATAATTAATACTTAAATAAAAGTTATTGTAATTTATAATGGCAATAGCTTAAACTTTTGTAAATAACTTTTGTGAAGATTATGTTCAGTGTATTTTATTGTGACGAAAATCCAAGAACAGAAGTGAAATATTAACATCTTTTTGAGACATTTGTAATACAGCTTAAAACATCGAGAGAACATATTTGAACCAGTTGTTGTTGAATGGTTACACAGTGATACCGGTGGTGGCGCTGAGACGCGGTGGTGGCGCGATAGATAGAGGGTGGGCGATAGATAGATAGAGGGTGGGCGATAGATAGATAGAGGGTGGGCGATAGATAGATAGGGCGAAGGAGTGAGGGCGCGACAAAGCAAGGGCGCGACAGAGCGAGGGAGCGACAGAGCGAGGGAGCGACAGAGCGAGGGGGCGATAGATAGAGCGAGGGGGCGATAGAGCGAGGGGGCGATAGAGCGAGGGGGCGATAGATAGAGCGAGGGGGCGATAGAGCGAGGGGGCGATAGATAGAGCGAGGGGGCGATAGATAGAGTGAGGGGGCGATAGATAGAGCGAGGGGGCGATAGATAGAGCGAGGGGGCGATAGATAGAGCGAGGGCGATAGATAGAGCGAGGGGGCGATAGATAGAGCGAGGGCGATAGAGCGAGGGCGCTAGAGCGAGGGCGATAGAGCGAGGGCGATAGAGCGAGGGCGATAGAGCGAGGGCGATAGAGCGAGGGCGATAGAGCGAGGGCGATAGGGCGATAGAGCGAGGACGATAGAGCGAGGGCGATAGATAGAGTGAGGGCGATAGATAGAGTGAGGGCGATAGATAGAGTGAGGGCGATAGATAGAGTGAGGGCGATAGATAGAGGGAGGGCGATAGATAGAGGGAGGGCGACAGAGGTAGATAGAGCGAGGGAGGTGGATAGAGTGAAGGCGACTGATGGATAGAGTGAGGGCGACAGATAGATAGATAGAGTGGGCGGGTGGCCTGTTCTAACTATGCTCTGTGGTGTTGGCCCTGCAGACTCCCATTGAATAACTTGCTACAACGTGTTTTATAGAACCTTTGCTTCTGTAGTTTTGCAGCGTCTAAGTACTATAAATAAATGTTACTAGTACCCAACTAAATGGCAAAAGGAAATTTGCATTTCTCTTGGAGATCATTTCTGGCAATTTCTGGCAAAAAGCTCTTGCTATAGCGAGCACAAAAGAGTGTTATGGGTCACGGACAGCTGTTTAGAATCATTTTCGGTGACCACTGCAGGTGGCCAATCACCATTTCTATAGCATATACAAGCTGAGTGATTCTTCTTCTCAAAGCGTAAAGAGAACACAAAAAAGAATTGTGATGAAATAAGGTTTAAAGCAGCCACAGTGTGGTTGGCATATTAAATGAAGGACCGAATCAAAAGCGGAATTATCAGTGGAACTATTTGTCAGACTGAAAGGTCGTCATCAAACCCAAGATCTTCATTGTCGGTTGTTACACAAACATAGGGGTTTACTGGAGAATCTCTTCTCCCTCCATATTCTGTTTCTGTGATGGTACAAGTAAACAAAACAAGATTCATTGTATTCTACTATAAACATTAACACCAGATCAGATGGGAGTCGACCATTCTGACAGTCAACTTACCTGAAATAACTAAATGTTAAGCTTTTGAAACTTGTTCTCTTGCTAGAAGACTCTAGCTAATGTTCTATCTAAATCAGTCTGTAAGCTGTTTCTTAAACTGTTCAGAAAACTCTAGCTAATGTTCTTTCGAATTCAAAGTCTGTAAGCTGTTTCTTAAACTGTTCAGGATTTCACACATGAACTTGGAGTATAATTGCTCATTAATATTTACACTCCTACACTTTTTATTTACAAAGAAAGTGTTTTGTGGCTGTGAGTCTGTTATTTCTAAGGTCCACAGAAAAAAAGAATGAGACCTTGACTTTTGTTAAAGCAAAAAATTGGCCGGTGGGTCTAATATAAAGGAACAGACGGGTTCCTGGCAAGACTACAGACCTAAAGCCTGGTCATAAAGCAGACATTTTCTATAAACGCAAAACAGGGGGATGAACAGCACGCTGGCACGTGTATGGCCTGCTGCCCTGCTCTATGTGAGCCGCTCAGAGCACAGGATAGGAAGAGCAAGTTTAGTAGGAGAGGCCTCGGTGGGCATCACTGCTCTCCGGCTTCTTCAAAGGTGAAATACTGAGGCACAAGGTACCTGTTGCTGGAGATGCGAGGCTGACAAACAACATGTTGGGCCCCCATCTGTACGATTTATCAGAGCATAGGAGACTGTGCCCCACTATTGAGTGACATAATATTGCACGCGTTAAATATTCATGCAGCAGAATGAAGTGTTCCCAGATGCTGCGTTCCCTCACCATGGCGAGCTTCACAGGCAAGAATGTCAAATAATATGACAATAAATCACTGTTCTCCCTTTCCGAGCTGAAAAGTCGACATGCTGCGTCTTCCACTCTACATACATTTTGCCAGGAGTGGCTCACCTGGCGAATGGAAGAAACGTCTGGGTGTGACATGTGTGTGCATATCACATCTAGTAGTCCAGTTTAGACAGGTTGGAACTGGCAGTGAGCCCCTGCATAGTTAAACTACACATGCAGCAACGCTTCATAGTGACAGGAGGGCTCTTGGTGGCAGCGAGAGGTCACTGGTTTTGTGCAGCTCCACACTCGACAATTCAGCCGCCAGTCTGCTTTGGGTGTGACTGAAAGTCGCATTGTGGTTGCAAGTGATTACAGTACCCCAAAATGTCAGTTGACTCCGTTCGTTTAATGTGCGGCGCTCGCTGGGCAAACAGCGTACATTGCCTACTCACATTGCATAACAGACTGTAAGCAACTTGGACACCTTGCCTTTCCCTAGAGAGGAAAAAAATAAGTTATAAGGATTCTATTTATACGGAACCTGTCTTTAATGAGAGGAAGTGCCAGGAATAGGTCTTGGTGACAAATCCGGTTGTCAGGGCTCCCTGCTCCACAACCTGAATCATCTGAAGCTCAGTGGCCCTGCGCGCTCCGCCGCCCTCGCAAGGCGCGCACAATTAAGTGCCACGGCATGTTTAGCCCAGCACAAAGTGCAGCCTTTACTTGACACTGTAATGACGCTCGACGTAGTATGAAGGTAAAAGTGGCTACAGGAATGGCAAACATAGCACCGTTATTGGTTTGTGCTTTGTTTCGAATTCTATCAGTGTAAAAAAACATAAGAGAACACAAATTTGCATCAAGCACGAAATACATTACTTGTTAAACCAGCGGTGACGGTGGGGAGAGGTGTGGGGCGGGGGCAGCAAGACAGACATGCTGGGTGGGAGGAGAAAGGGAGCGAGTGAAAGCACGACAATTGTTGTGCATTTGAAGCTCTCGGCATTGCTGTGGCGGGGGCCGGGTAGCCTGTTCCTTTGAAGTCCGATGGGGTGGCGGGGAATGCGGATTCCTTTGAAGTCTGATGCCGAGGCTGGCTGGCGCTGTGCACACGCCTGGCTCATATGAACTGTACGCGATCCGCAGTTGGGTAGACTTTTCGGAAGCGTTACTATAAATCTCGCCTTTTATCCCTACAGGATGGAATAGGCGAGACTTTAAAACTGTGGCAGCAAGAGATTCTAAAAAGTATTAATAATAGAAGTGTGTGAGGGAAGGGACTGATGCAAGACAAATCGCTGAGCAAGGCTCACACAAGGGCCAATGTATGGTGGAGTGTGAGGGGAGGGGAGTTGGAATTCAAAGGTCACTGTAAATGAGAAACGTAAAAGAATGTTTATTCAACACTAAAAAATAAAAAAAGAGTTCCTTTTGTTTCATAACTGAACCGTTATCTTACATTCCAAGATCACAATACAATTATAAAATATAAATTGTTAAAACAATAATTATCATGAATGAGGAACATTAGAGGGGCAGACCTTAGGTTTTAGTATATTTACCGTATGGGAAGAAGCGTCCTCTATGGAGCCCACAACTAAAATGTCAGGGATTACACATGACAAGACTAAGGTGCATCAGAGAAGCTGTACCTGCAACTCAGTACTGATATTGTATCTCAGACTCCAGGCTAGACTGCAGTACAGAGGAGGAAGCGTCCTCTGTGGAGCCCAGGACTGACATGCAGGGATTAAACATGACAAGATGGGGTACATAAGAGAAGCTGTACGTACGACTCAGTACTGATGCTGTATCTCCAACTCCAGGCTAGCTCCGGGGAGCCCAGAACTGACATGGCAGGGATTACACAGGACAAGACTGAGATACATTGACGTTTCTCCGTGAATCAAAGTGATGGAAGAGTAGGCGCTGCTGGCATTGAGGTGCAGTGGCAAATCTAGGAATGGACCCACGTACTGGATAAAAGAGGATCCCGCAGAAGAGGACTGAGGTGTATTGACAGATCATCAACGGAGCAGGACAGATGTCCCTGGGAAGAGGTATTTGCTGCTCCCATCACTGAACAAGCAGAGGCCCGGGTGCTTGAGGTCAGGTTTGAGTGACTTTAAAAGAACTGTATTCATTACTTAACACAGCAGGTAGTCCTGGAAGAGGTCGCGCAGGCCTTTCTTAATACCGGAAAAGCGAGTGGGAGGGGGGGGGGGGGAGAAGGTAATAAATGAACCTTCATCTAAGTCGAAATCACAGAACTGCCAGTCCTGCTGCAACAATTCCCCAGACACACAGTCAATCTGTACCATGTGACCCCTGGATTAGTATTCCAAACGAATTTATTTTTCTTTTTTATACATTTGTCAACGATTTTTTGAAAAACAGACACAAACAGAACCACTGTCAGATCAAAAGGTTCATATATACAGTATCTACAAATGTACACATTTACAAATTTGCAATAATGAATTAAACAAAAGTGGTTTGACACACCAAAGAAAACAATAACATATACAATAGTCCAAATGAATTGCAATTATATACAGTGCAAAAATTAGTCCATAAACAGAAGACGGGCACCAGTCCTAGGAATTGAAGAACCAGGTGACAGGCGGGATTGAGATTGAAAACAAGCCTGCCTGTCTACAAAAGCCTGTGGTATAATGTTTTTCAGGGTTACGAAGCTAGGGTACAGAGTGGAAGTATGATTTACATCCTAGCGGCACCCTTAGTTGTAGCCACAGGGTGGTATTGTCGACGCGTTTCGAACCTCAATGTTCGAGGTTCTCTTCAGGACGGGGACTGGGAGAAAGATTCTGCACGAGGGCACAAAAGATTGCCGTAGTGTAGGTATGTCGTGATTCGTGGTCACACCTGCAGTTAACGCAGAGCAGAACTTTGGGCGTAGTGTCAGACTTCAAGAGCGTTCGAGGATCAAAGCAGCTCACATTATTATTGCGCGTTGGTCTGGGTCTAGGGACCACCGAGAAGAGAGTGACCGGTCACTGACCTCAATTCAGGCCGGCAGGCGAGGTTGGCCCGTTCAATGGAGAAATTAATCCAGCCTCAGAGGAATCTTTGTTGCTCACTCACTCCCAACGAATAGCAGTCTATAGGTCACTCACTCCCAACGAATAGCAGTCTATAGGTCTATAGACTGCTATTCGTTGGGAGTGAGTGAGCAACAAAGATTCCTCTGAGGCTGGATTAATTTCTCCATTGAACGGGCCAACCTCGCCTGCCGGCCTGAATTGAGGTCAGTGACCGGTCACTCTCTTCTCGGTGGTCCCTAGACCCAGACCAACGCGCAATAATAATGTGAGCTGCTTTGATCCTCGAACGCTCTTAAGTCTGACACTATGCCCAAAGTTCTGCTCTGCGTTAACTGCAGGTGTGACCACGAATCACGACATACCTACACTACGGCAATCTTTTGTGCCCTCGTGCAGAATCTTTCTCCCAGTCCCCGTCCTGAAGAGAACCTCGAACATTGAGGTTCGAAACGCGTCGACAATACCACCCTGTGGCTACAACTAAGGGTGCCGCTAGGATGTAAATCATACTTCCACTCTGTACCCTAGCTTCGTAACCCTGAAAAACATTATACCACAGGCTTTTGTAGACAGGCAGGCTTGTTTTCAATCTCAATCCCGCCTGTCACCTGGTTCTTCAATTCCTAGGACTGGTGCCAGTCTTCTGTTTATGGACTAATTTTTGCACTGTATATAATTGCAATTCATTTGGACTATTGTATATGTTATTGTTTTCTTTGGTGTGTCAAACCACTTTTGTTTAATTCATTATTGCAAATTTGTAAATGTGTACATTTGTAGATACTGTATATATGAACCTTTTGATCTGACAGTGGTTCTGTTTGTGTCTGTTTTTCAAATATTCGTTGACAAATGTATAAAAAAGAAAAATAAATTCGTTTGGAATACTAATCCAGGGGTCACATGGTACAGATTGACTGTGTGTCTGGGGAATTGTTGTGCGAATAATCCTGTCCAACCACCCTGTTCTGTTTTCCCTATTGTTGAGATCCGGGTTGGGCAGTTGTAGGATCCAATACCTTTACTGTTTCACAGTCCTGCTGCAAGGCAGGGCTGAGAAGTAGTGACAGTTGTGGTTGTCATACTACACCTCCACTGAGCTGATGCAGTGGCTGCCTCAGATCCAATGCAGACCTGCGCATGGCTCCCGGAAGCGGAGAAGGCCCAGGTCAGTGAGGTGGTGAACTGGCTCAATGTCCATGGGTCCCAGGGCTGCATCTTGAGGGGCTCTGCAGCGCAGGGCGGAGGCAGGCAGTGCTCGGGCCAGGCTAAATGCACACTGGCAGAGCAGAGCTGGGTAGTGAGTGTCTTAGAAGAGATGCCAGTTCAATGGGTGTCTCAGTACGTCTCATGGGTCATGGCGACAGACTTGCAGAGGAGGGAAACTGGGACAGAGCTGCGCGTGCTTGCTGGCACGCCAGAGAAGCCTCTGGTAGGAGCAGATCAGGGCTGTAACACCTTCACTTCTTCAGGAGAAAGGGCGTCCGCTGCCCTTACCGGCACAGCATGGGGGCGGAGTGGCTCGCTTCCAGGAGACTTGAACCTGCGTGTGCAGAGTGCGAGGGGGCTACAGCGAGTCCTGTAAGAGGCTCTCGGGGACCGAGACATGAGGCAATGCTAGGACTGAAAGAGGTCCCGTTCCATTAGCAGTTCTCAGCACTGAGGAGTAACATATCAGCAACAAGCCTGGGTGATGTGTGCGCGCGAGCTAAAAAAAAAAAAAAAGACACCAGTGGTGCACGCGCGCACGTACACAATGACAAAAGTGAAATCTGGCATGCGAGTGGTGTGCGATGTGCGCACACCATGGCGAGAGAGGAAAGCCATATGGCGCCTCTGCTGGTCATTGTGCGCGTAACCGCAAGTTGGTTGCGGGCAGCCTATGGGTAGCACTTTCAAAACCCGCGTACTAAATGTCTCGCTTGAGACAGCGCTTGCGCTGGCTCAGGCAAGACTGAATATGTGACCATCTGCTGCGTTCACCTCAGGTGCAGAGAGTAGTTTCTCTATGTGGAGACTGTGAGAGAAAAAGTGTGTTTCATACCTTTCTATTGATAACACAAAAATGGAAACCATAAACTTGCAATAAATGAAGCTGAGGCCAGATGACAAAAATAATTCACTATCGAAAACAGTACAACACATACCTAGGTGTACAAATAAATGTCATACCGCATGGAAAATAAACGTGTTCCATAAAAAAGAATGGGAAGCAAGTGTGCATATTATGAAGGTAATTTCTGCGTTATAACCACAGTAAGGGAGGGAGGGAGATTTACACTGTTATCCTGAGCGGTTTAAAACTTTACCCGAAGGCCCAATTTTAAACAGTCACACCATATGGTTGCTCTATATTACTGTGACGTGCAGGTCCTATATAGGATAGATTAGTTAAGCTAGTGGCTTGATTTACTGAGATGTTTATCTTGAATTGAGAATGTCGTCACAACACAGAATTCTTCCACAGCGCTTAAATTAATTCACTTTGCTGACATTAAAAACCACGTTCCGGGTTAGAAAGGGAGAGATGTGTGATAGGCATTCATAAAGAGATCTATCGAGTTTATGCAGAATTAAATCACAAGCTGAGGGATGGGAAGATCTATATATGATTTCTTGATTTCCAAATACCTCAAGTGCCCACATTTTACAAGTTATTTTAAAAAGTATTCTGTATTTATGCCAGATTATTTTAACCCTAAGTATGTGGAGGCTCACGTTGTGGAAATAAGTACTTACAAAGCAAGCCGTTTTATATATATTTTGTCTTGTAATGGAAAATTATTTTGTATAAAAAAATAAAGTATTAACTTCACCAACCACCCTGTGAAAATATGTTATGTTGGCAGCTTGTATAGCGCATGGTTACTCCAGTTCAGGGTGTCCCTGTGCTGAATTCCGACAAGACCAAGAAAATTAGAAAGACTGGGTTGATATTACTGTTGGTAAAGATTTTTCTTAAACAACCAGGTTTTTAGATGGTTTCGGAAAGCCATTTCAGAAGCCTCCAAACTAAGTAGGGGGAGTGACTTCCATGTTTCGTTGCCAGGAACCTGAACGAGACACCGCCAAAACGGTTTCTGTTAAATTTGGGGACACTGACCAGCCCTGTTTCAGCCGATCTCAGACCGCGCATGGGATGGTAAGGTTGGATTATCGGAAGAAAGTATTTTGGACCTTTGCCCTGAAGTATTCTGTGAATAGAACAGGGTTTTGAAGGATATCCTTTCCTCAATAGGGAGCCAGTGAAGTGTTTCCAGGGCTCGCCCTGTGGGAGCAAATGTGGGGATGTTCAGCAGCATACGTGTTGCTGCTTTTTGCTCCTGCTGGAGCATATGTATGCTCCTCTCGGATGCCCCCAAGTAAAGGATGTTGTAATAGTCTAATCTTGAAGCAACAAGGGCCTGGACCGCTTTTTTTTGTGCAGTCCGGAATAAGCCGAAGGATTTTCCTGATCATTTTTAGAATCCCGAAGCAGGTACCTGTAAGGGTGGAGATTTCGTCAGAGAAAGATAGAATAGAATTGAACCAAACACCAAGGTTTTTTACTTTGTGGTTCGGGAAGGGTGGGGATCCCAGCTCACTGGGCCACCAGATCAAGTACCAAATAGATGGTTGCTTCCCTACCACGAAAATATCAACTTTACTGGCATTTTGTCTAAGGCAGCTGTTTTTCATCCAATTAGCCCGGTCAGCTAGACATAGCTTAAAATCCTCTTCCGCTTGTTCATTGTCCTGTGCCAACATACGGATCAGAAGCTTGTCGGCCACATACGACACATATTGCTCATATTGGTGCACTTTCCCACGGATATGACACTTTAGTGTTCTTGACTGTCAGAACAGAGGCCCAAGACGTTGCACTCCAGCTGTGTGGTGATTCATGGGACCCTTCACAACACTGCAAACGTGAAATTACTTATATCATGTGCTTAGCATAGTCAAGTACCATGGACTATAAATAGCATACTTTTTCTTGTGCAGTTAGTTCTGCGCAAGCAGAGGCTTCACATAGTACTGGTGTTGAGGTCACAATGTAACGCATTCATATCCAGGAAGGAATGAAACATTCAAGGGCCTTCCTGTCTGTGAAGTATTTTGCCTTTGATGGCTTCCTATTACGTGACCCAACGGTCATCCTGTGAGTCTCACTGGTATTACCTTGACAACAGTCTTAGCGGGAGTCACAACACTATCTGGACGGACCCGCAGAATGCTAGTCCCCTCAAAATGCCATATCGACATATTGATAATCATTTTGTGTTCACACATTCTACTGCCAGTATTCTCCCTAATGATTCAAACCTCAGTGGAATGAAGGGTTCCAGTGCGCTCACCTCTGACATGATGTTTGTTCGCATGTCTGTGTGGCGATGGTGCCCAGGATTTAAAGTAAAGGGGAGAACACCAGAACAGCTGTCTGTCCATCCTTGGAGGGATTTATGAGAAGGGATTGCAGTAAAAACACAGGATCTCTTCTGGCTGTGGATGGAACTCGATTGAAGACAGAAAGTGATACGTGTAACAGCTCGCTATGCAACTTGAACTAAAAAATGTCGCCAGGTTTATTGTGTGATTTTAAAGCTGCAGTTCCCACCTCCACCAAAAATCCACAACACTCAACAAAACTACACACACTCCAAACTACATAATTACACTTCACTCCACACCGTTACACGCCCCACACAGCCACACAGTTCCCAAAAACATAATTACACCCAACGTAATTCAACTCCGCAACGTGTCCCATATTTACACTCCAATAATTCCACACCATGCCACACTGCACACTTCAGCAGTACACAATTCCATACCACACAACATAATTACACTCCACTTGATACCAGATAAGTACACTCCACATAACTCTGTTCCATGCCACATAGCAACCCTTCACATAAATACACTCCACACCATGACAATTCCGCTCAACATAATTTCACTCAATGCCATACAATTCCACACAACGCAATTTAACTTCACACAATTCCATTCCATCCCACAAAGTTCTACTCGACAATTTCACATCACATCACATACATCCACACCACATAAGTCCACTTCATGCCACATAATTCACTCAATACATGCTACTCCACAACATCACTACGCATAATCAACCACACTTAATACCACATAATTACTATCCCCATAATTCCAGTGCACAAACACTGATGCAGCATTTCTCATATTGGTTCACTTCAGGTATTTCATCACAGTTTCTTTACCATAACTTTTCTAAAAATACAAACCACAAACACACACATTCTCCTCTTCTTCTTTCGTTGTCTTCTGCGTATACAAGTGCAGATTCTTTATACAGCTATAACCTTCTCTCCCCTTCAGTCTCCCTCACACTCTTTCTACTACTCTATCTAGAGTTCATTTAACACTTTATACACAAACTACCTATAACTCTCAATCTTACTTTCTATTTTATACAGCTCTCACCCAATCTGTTCACCATACCACAGTTTCAGTACACAAATACACCACACACCACACAATTCCACATAATCCCAATTCAAACCAAATAACCGTACTACAAACAGCATACATCCACTCCACTGCAAACAAAAACAGAAGTAAAAACAATCTACAATGCAAATAGCTCTAACTTTCACAAATGCAAGAACAATTGCATTGCAAATGCTTGTTTCTATGGTGCAAGAGAACATTTCCTTCACAGCTGCATTACATTACTGGTGGAGGCATTTCATCCTCTAGATTAGGATTTTTAAGACATTCAGACTACTGTTGGCTAAGCCTGTTACATTGGAAGTGGGAGCTGTAGCTTTGTTGTTGAACCCTGTACCATCTGCCTACCCCTACTGTAGCTAGCCTTGGATTGCAAATTATATGCTACTTAATTTTTCTCCAGCATGCCACTTCCAGGTAGATTTTTCAGTCCTAAACCATGAATGACAATTTGCTTATAAGGGGCGGGATGGGGGAAAAAAAGAAGAAAAAAAAAATCGCAGGTGTGTAATGTAGAGTTGAAGGAAGAGGATTCTTCTACATAGGTTTTAAAAAATACAGGGCAAGAGAAACTGCACATCTAGGCTTAACTGCCTTAAGTACCTTTGGGTTTTGATTTTAATCAAAGTGGTCTTGTGGAGAGTTGAACCACTACCAACTCTGGTGCAGGTCAGACTTGCTTGACACACGAGTATTGGCTAATTCATACGTGCACCTTCAGACCATATGGCTATAAAGCCTATTCATGTACAAATTCTGCGGGAAAAGACACGTCATAGATCCATTTGTACACAATTATCCGCATTTAGATCACCTTCCTTCCACCCCAAGCCTCCAAAGAGCTATTACAACTTGATTCACTTGCCCTGTGCAGTCAGCTGCCACTTTTAATGGCAGCCCTTTATATCTAACACTTGAGTTGAAAAGTTCAATTGCTTTAAGATTATCATTGGGCCCATGGAGAATATGTTGCCACTCATAAAAAGCTCACTACGCCACTGCTCCTGGACATGATCTCAAAATCTAGAACAAGAAACCACATTCGGCTGGGTAGCTCAAAGAAACTGGAAAAAGCTAGAACAATAATATTGATGTGCCTACAGTGAAATTAGCATTAAAGGAGGACCTCAAAATTCTGACCAAAGGTACAAGTGTGGGGCAAGGTCAAATCAGAAGGTCAAAGGTTGCAAAATCAGACTGCACCCCGACACTCTGAACTCAGTTAGATCAGTTTCTTAATTCAAAGACTCATAACAATGGATGAAGTAGACCTACTTGGGAGCCTGTATTATTATAAAGGATGAGCATCTTGATAAATGTAAAATCTGAAACCCCCTTGGAAGGGGGCGGATCCATGAGAAGACTATATAGTTGACGGGAGTAGGTGGGAGAGGTGTGGCGCCGCGGCCAGGGCGACTGACGCTGGAATCTGGGGATCAGGGTTCGATCCCCGACTCCGGCGGCAGGTTAGCCCAGCACCATGTGACTCTGGGCAATAGCTCTCTTAATCTTCCCGACGGCCCCCAGCGCCTAGAGACCCTAACGGGTGATTGTGCGCTATACAAATGTGGATTATTATTGACCCACGGGATGACCCAGACCAAGCAGTCTCAACCAAATGATACCACGGCGTATCGTGGAGTGATACAATGGATGAGCAGCTCAACATCAACTGGTCGAACTGCACACAGTAGAGGATGAGGAGTATTTCCTGCTGGAAGCAGTGTCCAAAACAGAGAGGTCAGTCAGTCAATTACCAGCTTTTGCTTAAGGGCATGCTGAAGTCCTCTGCAGACACTTACAGGGACCCAGTCAAGACCATGGACCACATGAAGAAAAAGTACAAGCCAGCTCCACAGGATTTGGCTTCGGGGCTAGAGTGCCTGACTCACCGATAGTGCACACTACTCGTGAGAGGGCCTCCACTCAGGCTACAGGGAATTCTTCTCCGCTAGATAAGGAATCGAAAAACATTGTTTATGCAGGGAAAGTGGTAGCTCTTGGGGCGGCCACTCATTGGAGGGTTGCAAAGTCGGTGGGCCTCTTCTCTAGGTACAGCTGTTGAGAGGCCATGGAGGAGCTCATCAGGCACACTCTCAAGAAGGGAGAGGATGGTGTTGCAGAGGGTAAAACCATCAGCAACCAAATATAAGGTGTCCGGTTGCTGTGGCAGACAGCAGCTAGGGACTTTAACACCAGCCTATTACTCTGTATCAGTGGCGGCTGCTACCTACGGGGAGTGGTTGGCGGGCAAACAGGAGGTGGGTGACGGTGCAACATTAAATCAACAAAATTGACAACATGCAATACATTATTGCAACTATTAAACAGTAATGTAATGCATGTCAGCGATTTTGTGCTCCTATTTTATGGTACATTATGCACATATAAAACATTTTAAAAAAAGACAATTCAATTACCTTGTGGGACGTCCACACTCCCGTCCAGTGTCTTTCACTCCTCCAACTCGGGCCCAAGGCAACTCCCCTAATCAATCCTGGCACTGCTCTCAACCAACAAGAGAGCAGCCCCAGGATTGGATGGAGCAGGCTCTCTCAGTGCTCCAAAGAGCACTGGAGGCCTTTGCTGGGTCTCAACCCAGCTGTCCATGACAGCTGGGTTTTGTTTAAGTGCGCATGTCTGGCTGGCCTTTGCAAGACAGCCGGCCAAAAAGGCCTGCACACTTTAAACTTAAGTGCCCTGCCCATAACTTCTTTCTGTTGCTGCGTCAGCAGCTGCCCCGTCCCGTCCTGATGCTCGGGACGAGGTTATGGAAAAATAAAATGGTAATACATTTCACTGTATTACCATTTTATTTTTCATCTCTGGGGTATGAGGAGCATTTCAATAGGTGTGGAGACGATCCTCCGCATCAATGGAGGAGCCACCCCTGCTCCATAGGCATGCCTGGTTTAGGGTGTCAGGATTTAAGCCAGAGGTGCAACAGGACCTTCTAAATGTACCCTTTGATGGGGCTCCCTTTCAGCCCACGGACCACATGCTTGAAAATACTGAAGAGGATATGACCACCACCAAGTCGATGAGCGTCTTACAGTCCCAATGCCAAAACCTGCTTTTTGTAAACCGCACGGTTGATAGGACCAGGCAGCTTCATAGCTGCGTTGGATTTGAAAGATGCATATTTTCACATCTGCATATATCCAGCACACAACTGGTTCCTTCGCTTCATGGTAATTGAAAAACATTTCCAGTTGAAAATCCTCCTCTGCAGAGTTACTACAATCCCAAAGGTATGTACGAAGTGTCTGGCAGTCATGGTAGCTCATCTAAGCTTACATGCAATCCATGTATTTCCATACCTAGGCGGCAGGCAGAAAACAAAGCCCAGCACACACTCAGATAGCAATGTGCTATTGTACAGACTGGGCTTCACCATGAGTGAGAAACCATCTATAACCCCAGCAGATTCAGCCCTTACTAGGATCAAACCTCAATGCACATACAGGTAAGGTACACCCGAACCAACAAAGGGTGGGTGTAGGCGTTCCAACAGCTGCTGCCTCTTTTTCAGATGCACAGTCCGATCAATGCCCACAGTGTAATGAAACTAATGGGAATGATGGCTTATTGAATAGCAAACGTCCCCCAAAGTGAGGTTAGGCATGCAACCATGACTGGAGTGTATCACGCCAATAGGCTTAAGTAGAGGGCAATGGAAGAATCTAGTGGTTGCAATTATAAGGGCCCAGCATTCTCTCCACTGGTGGAACAGCAACAATGTGTTGATCTGCAGGAGTTTCCCAACCCCCTCCTGCAAGTGACCATCACCTCACATGTGTCTCATGTAGGGTGGCATGCCTGCATTCACCACATGACGATCCAATGCACCGGAGGTCAACAGCACCTGGGTCGCAACATCAGTTACTTGAAATTGATAGCCATTAGAATAGCCCTTAAAGTGTTTGTCCACACTGGCGGCTGGAAATTAAGGCGATTGGAAGGGCAGGAAAAAGTAAGTCCATTAAAATAACATAAATATGAGTAAATACACAAAAGAAATAAATAAAAAGTTACTTACCATGGTTTGCGGAGACACGTCCTCCTTGCTCCGGTCGTCTTCATCTCCTGATGTCACATCCACCTGGGCTTAACAAATCCTGGCGCTGCATGAGAGCAGTGCCAGGATTGGAGGGCGGGGCTCTCAACCCGGTTGTCTAAGAAAGCTAGGATGAGAGCTTCACAGTGTGCACGTCAGGCTGGCCATCGTAAGACGATCGGGCAAAGGGACATGCTCACTATAAACTACTGCACAGTCATGAAACCAACCACTGCTCCCACACAGCAGGCCGCACCCCGTCCTGCCACCCAGTTCCGGACGGGTTGACTGAAAATAAAATGGTAATGGACTAACTTCATTACCATTTTATTTTTTTGTCTGGGGCAATTAAGTGGGGCACCGCTCCTCTGCTCAAATGGAGGAGTTGCCCCTGTTTGTCCAGCTTCTCAGGAATAGAGAGAGTCCAGGGTGGAAGACACATGACACCTTACACTTCAGAAGTCAGGAACCTCATCTGTGAAGTACCTCAAGGATCTTTAATAAGCCCCACACTTTTCAACATCTACATGTCGTCACTGGCCAACATATCAGAATGCATGGCATCAACATGCTCCTCTACGCAGACAACACCCAAATAATACTGTCCCTCACTGACCAGATGCCCAGGACAAGGATCAAGTTCTACCCCAGCATGACTGCAGTGGCCACCTGGATGAAGTCAAACTGCCTCAAGCTCAGCCCGACAAGATCAAAGTTGAGATTTTCAGAAAGAAGATCTCACTATGAGACTCCGCCTGGTTGCTGACAGACCTAGGGTCCACCCCCAAGACACCTAGGAATCATCTAGGACAATAAGCTGGACATGATTACCCAGGTGAACTCACCACAATCTGCTTCCAAATGTTGAGGATGCTGCAAAAAATCAAAGTGGCTACCAGATAATACCAGGAAAACAGTCACATGAGCTCTCATGACCAGCAGACTTGGCTATGACAAGGCGCTGTATCCAGGAATCACCAAACAGCTCCTAAACATACTCCAAACCGTTCAGAATGCAGCAGCCAGTCTCCTCCTCAACTTATCACTCCACACATGCATTATGCTACACCTCAGAAAACTCCACTCGCTCTCCCTACACAAATGCATTAAATTGGAACTCCTTGCACACACACACACATACAAAGCACTACACAACATAGGCCCGCCTACCTCAAAAGAGGCATACACTTTCACCAACCCTCCAGACACAGACGCTCAGCCGAACTCTCACTGGCACACATAACCCACATAACCAAAAGCAGAGCAGGAGGTTGTGCCTCCTCATACATCTCCCCCAAAGCATGGAATGACCTCCCGCAGAGCATCATAGTCTCCTTATCACTTCTTGAGTTCCGCAGGATACTGAATACCAGGCTTTTTGAATAATCTCCAGGAAGACTCTTGCCTTGCCACCTACAAAGTGCCTCGCTACCTTCACAGGTGATTAGTGAGCTATACAAATCAGGATAAGATAAAGATTAGATAAAGATAAGATAACAAAATACTAAAGGATCGATATCTGCATAGCAATTAAATCCACAAAAAATGAAAAAGCATAAGTAGGAGTGCTGACATCTTGGGGATCCCATGCACAACAGATTCTAATGAGGACAGAAAGGTGTTCAGGGATAGACACAGCCGACCTAAGGTTGGGATAAATAGGATTAAGTGGCAATCCATATCTCAGCGAGACATTCTAAAGAGCACCATAGCTAACATTCAACCAACACAGGGAGAATTAACACCATCCGGCTGTCATCACCATCATTTAGCTGAATCCATAGATCACCTAAAATAGAGGCGAGAAGGTATTCAAGGTCATGTAGTGGTCTAAAGCCTCCTTGAAAGTGCTTTGGGAGTCATTAGATGCACATAGTTCTGCAATTACTCCTATTAAAACGAAAAAATCCTATTGATGAAGTTTATGAGAGGGGCATTTGTCTGACCTGATCTCGAGCGATTTCTAAATGCAGTTGCAAAGAAATATGTGAAAGAACTGAAAAGCTTTTTGGAGAGTGTGGCTAGATTAATCAATGCTGCTGGACTGAAGAACCCAATGATGTTCTCTGGTGTCGCTAGTCTAGACAAATATTCATGTGATGAAGAAAGACAATTTTGAAGACCTGACAAAAAGGAAATGACTCTCCAACATGTTCCTGTGATTAGGAGGACTGAAAACAAGTTGGCCGTACAATCTTTGTTATTAAATTCAATTTGAAAGAAGTAAGAATATCAATAATTTGGGGATGTACTAAGGGTGAATGAGTGTGGCAGAAAGCATTGGAAGTAATTGGTCCAAACATGCAACTGTAATAAGTCGAAGAAAATTAAAAAATATATTGCACCATAGCCAGTGGTAAGCAGCAGAGAGGAAGAAAAGATACAAGATAAAAATAGATCCTACAATGAAAGAATTAAACTGAATTTTAGATTAGCCTAATGAGTGGGTAGGGATTCAAGTGTTCAGGTAAATCAGATTACAATGATACAACACCACAGAAAAGAACATTTGGTTTTTAGTAGAAACCAGAAGACACCAGATGTTGATTAACTTTTACTGACCTCTGTTTCAAACGGTCTCAAGTGCAGTCCCTACTTCTAAGCTCTTTTCTGTGAAGGATGCCCCGCTTCGACTCACTCTAGTCATGGTAAACCACTTAAAATGCCATTGTGGTCATCAAAAAGGGTCCTGAACCCCAGACCTACTTCATTCCACTCATTTTATAGGATACTGTCTATCCTCATATGTCTTCAGCTTGCTGTTCACTGTACATTTCTGTAGGTTTGCAACTGAACTCCGAGCATGTGTGAGCCCATAGTATGTAGCACCTTCTGAGGTCATTCAGGCAGGCTTCCGTCCAGGCCACTCTACCGAGACAGTGATATTAGCGGTCCAGAATACCTTGAGATCCAACGCAGACAGAGAGGTCCATCAGGCTCTGGTGCTCCTTGATTTGTCGGCTGCGTTCGACACGGTTGACCACACCATTCTTGTCAACCGTGTCGAGCAAGCCGGCATCAGGGGCACGGCTCTGAGCTGGCTAGAGTCTTTCATTTCTGAACGTACTCAGTCAGTCAGACTAGGGTCATTTACAGCTCCAAAAATTGTTTCCACCTGTGGTGTCCCTCAGGGATCATCCCTTTCCCCACTCCTTTTTAATTTATACTTACGTCCTCTACTGTACTCCCTGAAAAACCATAAAGTCACAATCTTCAATTATGCAGATGATCTGCAATTGGTCTTTGCACTAGACTCCCCTAATGCTGTGGCAGACTTTCAGGACACCATGTCTCATATCCAGAAATGGATGAATTTAAACTATCTCAAACTCAACCCGGGCAAGACGGAACTAATCCTGCCCGGGAAGAGTGAAATTAGTTGGGGTCCCCATTTCTGGCTACCTAACATGGGTATACCACCGATTAAGTCCCACACAGTTAAGAGTTTAGGGGTGACTCTCAGTGAGGATCTCTCACTAAAAAATCATATAGGGACGGTAGTTTCAACGTGTTTCTTTCAACTGAGAAAGATAAAGAAAATATCTCAATTTCTAATTCACTCTGCCTTGATTCAGGCAATTGCTGCTTTAATTTTATCACGGATTGACTTCTCCAATAGCCTGTATCTTGGCCTCCCAGTAGGGCAGTTGAAGAGACTGCAATACGCCCAAAATCAGGCAGCCAGGCTTATTTTTAAACAAACTAAATGGCAATCCATTAGATCAGGGTTGGAAAAACTCCACTGGCTACCAGTGGCTCAGAGAGCTAGCTTCAAAGCAGGCTGCATCATTTTTAAAGCCTTGCAGGGCAAAGGTCCGAAATTTATTCGGAATTTAGTTTGTAAATACATCCCTCCACGAAACCTTCGATCAGCTCAACAAGAGCTACTGATGATCCCAGCATACAGGAAGAAGCGTCAGGGCGGTAGTAGCTTCCACTATCTCGCCTCTTCCCTATGGAACTCTCTGCCGTTAACCCTGAAACAGAGTGGGGATCTTCTTGACTTTAGGCAGGCATTTAAAACTCTGCTCTTTAGACAAGCTTACTGCAACTAAACTAGGACATGATTTACTCCTGCTTAAGTACCCAAAGCTGTGTTGTGTTCTAAAGATTCAATAGCGCCATGAAGCCTGCGGGCGTAGGAGCGCTCTATAAATAAAAAATGAACATAACATAACATTCTTCTTCACTGACCGTGTTATCCAAGTTTTGCCTCCTCAAAGCTCTGATATCTGGATTGTAGTAACAAAGATCACAGTGCATATGGGTGCCATCAGAATGAATGTCCTCCCATAAAACACTACATCCAACAGTCCTTTTTCCTAGGTTTAATTAGTGACGGGCTGAAAAGTAGGCCTGTGTCAGCCACATCTACTCATACAGGAGCCCATTCTTAGGCCCAGAAGAGGTTTTTGTGGCTGTAACTATGCTGTTCTTAGTACATAAAGTGATATGAGCTGTAGACAACCATAAAGGCCAATCACTACTCTAGGTTCCTAGTATTTGTTATCGATATCACAGTTTCAGCACAAACAGGTTGATAGATAAAGTTTGGTGACCACAAACTGAGCTTCCGTATAAAGAAGCAGCTACTGTAGTAAACCAAATCCCTATAGCTAATAAAATGCTTATTAATCCCTTAGCGGGCTTCTCTCCTATGGCCAGAGAGAGCAAAAACAGGCCCAGGTAAGAAAATATTAATACATGTACTAGCCTATTCTTTTTTGTTATCTCATGGCAAAGAACAGGGCAGTGGGATACAGTTTCGTAATAACAGCACCAAAACACCCCGCAATATATAGCCCATGTCTCGAGCAGAAAACCTTCATTCAATCGATCTTTGTCATTGGTCTAAAGAAAAAAAAAACAGAGCAGCAGCGAAGTGTGTTAATTGCATACCAATAACCAATCAAATCTTAATGAGGTACAAACATATCTTCATCCATTAACACGCTTGCTGTGGGATGAGACAGGACTGCTGAAAAGAGGGGTTTGAGTATTGAGAAATCAGATAGGCAGTGAGGTGAAATAATGAAAAGTTACCTGAAAGGAAAGGATGCAAAGTAGGAAATTGAGAACAAGAAAGAAGGGAAGAATAATTGACAATATGAATTAAGAAGGAAGGTAATACATGCATTTTTTTTATAAGCACTGAAAAAACACGATCTCCATTATTTTCTATTTAGCAAAAAAAAGTAAACATTGATAAAGGCAAGTTAGGTAAAGAGAGCAGATTAGTTCTAAAAGTAGTTTATCAGTTGCACAAATGTCCATCCAACCTACACGCGGTTTACAAAATCCTAAAAGCCCTAAAGAAGCCACTTCCTCTTGCTCAGTTTAAATAAAGATATATGAACCAGTGTTTTTGCAACTCAACCCTTCCCAATATTCTTCAAAGAGAAGACTAAACAGGGCATACTAGAATAAACAGGAAAGTGCAGACATGTTTGTAACAAAATTGTATTTATTAGAAATCCTTGAAGAAATGCAACTTCCTTCCTTCTTGTAGGTCATAGTGAAGATCGGCTGGCATAGGATTCGCAGCACTGTGGAGAGGGGCCAGCGAGGGACTATGCACTATTTGTCCATCTGTGCATAGAGACAGACCCCAGGCAGGGTGCAAACCTCTTTTACTGCATGGAGCTCACTGGCAGGAGGTAGCTGTGCTGTCAAAGGTAGTAAAGAGGTAGTTCAGATCCCACAGTATGTGCCAAACAGAGGGCATGGGGTGACCCTACCCAGCCAAGGGGTGTTCATTCCTGGTATAGGTTGCCATAGTCACAGAGCTCCCAGTCCACCAGCTCATCACTGTGGAACCACAGGCTGATCTCCTTCTGGGCCACCTCCACCGAGTCACTGGCGTGAATCACATTCCTGTAAGAGGTTACAAGAGAGGACATCTTTTTTCAGAAAATAAGAATCCAAAATGGTGCTCATGTTCTAGAGTATTGTGGGCTTCCCGCTGACATACCTAGATTCCACCTATGTTGACACCCAGCAAACATAAAAACATTTTTTTACACTACCACACATCTGGGTCCAAACACTAGATGGTGGAATTAACACAGCATTTGAATCTACAGAACACTTCACACTGCAACAACAGTGCAACCCCTACCACGCACCACACAAAAATGGCTCCATCAGAAATGTAATTAGAGTACAGCAACTCCCTATCAAACAAAAAATACTCTAGACAACCATACTGTATTAAAAAATTAACATTTACCAATTCTCTTTAAATACCCCTTCCAATTACAAGTGTTTCCTCTTCACAGAGTTCATTCTTCCACCCCTGCGATCCTCCATGCACCCTGTCCTGTACTATGTTCCTCCCGTAACCACTAAAATAGTATTTCACATCTCCCAGTTATTGTGCAAGTAGCTCTTCTCAGTGATGCACAGAGAACAGCAGCAGTTTCCTTTGCCCCACACTCGATCCTTGGCAAACAGTGTGCCACCCTGCCACTGCGAGAGTAGGTTGCCAATCTTTCCTATGCAAACAGCACCCCGACCTGTCCCAGGCACAAAAGCGACCTCCTTCAACCAACAGTGCCTCCTCTGTTCTGTGCAAAGTGTACTCTGCCTACCTGTACCAGAAGAATTCCACCCAAAGGTCTGCTCACAACCGATGCGCACAGGATGTTAATAATAATAATAATAATAGGCAGGTTTATAAAGCGCCTGGTTACGCTCAACGGCGTCTCCCCGCGCTGTGGTGGGTGGTAACGCCAGAACCCTCGCAACTTAACACAGCACCAGTCTATCGAACAAAAAGATGAGTTTTAAGTCTGCCCCTAAATCTAGACTCTGAAGGTTCTAGGCGCAGTTCCAGCGGGAGTTTGTTAAACTCTACTTCACCCAGCCAGCGGCGTAGAATAGGTTGCCAGCAGCCGGGGCAAGATTTTTAAGCAAGTACTGCGCCTCCTAACCCATGGACCGTTAGCTCAAGAAGTGCCAACAGTCCACGAGTTAGGGGGCGCATTAGCTTCTTTTAAAACTTTCTGCCCCCTAGGATTTTTGTGCCGAGCGGAACCGCCCCTGTGGACCCCCCATGCTACAACCTCCGCTCTCAGCTAAGAGCACTCATCTGGTTTCCTCTATTAACAATTTTCTTCCTCTTCTACTGCAAGGTCATTCTCCCCCCCCCCCCTAGATTCTGCAGACTACACCTTACAAGTCTCATGGTGACAGTGTTCACCCTGTGCTCAAGCCCCCATAGATATCCGCTCAAAAGCAGACAGCATTCCCTTGTCCCCAGCCTATGCAGATGGATTCCTTTCCAGCACAATTAGTGTGAGTTTTAAAAAGGCTTCAGATTTGGGGATTTGTTAAAAAGCATTCCCACCTTATTCATCTGCATATTCTATATCTATATTCTTTTATCAGTATTTATCCACAATTACTTTTTATTCCATGAAAAAACAATGTTCCTTTAGATTTTCCACCATCTTTGAACAATGTATATTTGTGCATGGATTCCAGTGGGTTCGTCACGTTGCAAGAAGAAACCATATACTTTTCATGCTAGTTTTTTTTTAAACACACAACGCCGTTGGACTGAATATCTATAATACTTGAAACAAAACATATCTAAGCACTACAAATGTGTGACCCTGTGTGAAAGGAATATTATTTAAAGCAATGAAAATGCTAGAATCCACCACAACACTGAACTACTTTAATAAAGTCAGTATGCTGGGAGCCTGCTACTGGGAGGTTGTCCCATAAAACCACCTAATCCTTGATTTAGTTTGGTTGAAGATGGTCATGGTGTTAGAATATTTAATGTCGGAAGACTTGGGGGTGATGCGGAGGTCCCGACGCGTGGTCTGGTCACATTATGCAGCATTTATTTCTATCTTTCATATCGAAAAATTGTTGCATGACTGGTGTACTACGCCCCTCACTGTTAATGGGGAGCTGTAATTTCGATCACTGATGCTAGTCTGTTTTCCTCTCAGATCAAGGAAACGTTAATCACTTATAATTAACGGGATTCTACAATCCCTGTAAAAAAAAAAATGTAATTCTTTAGAATAGGCGACTTGTGATGCACCTAGTCACCCATTAAAAAGAATTGGCGTAGTTGCTGAGCTGAAATAACTTATTACAGTTGAGTTCTGATGTCACAATGCCTGCTGCTAAAGCCAGCAGCTGAGGGGAATGAGGTCATTTCACCGAGCAGAATTAAACCAGCAGTTTAAAAACAACAACAAAAACATGGCTTTTCTTACTTTTCTGGCGGTACAGTGACCAGCAGAAATGCGATATTTTTGACATGTTTATTTATTGCAATTCTTAGGTAATTGTAGGAACGCTGGAATCTTTCTGCATGCTTCTACACCTTTTGAGTTACTGTGCCTATTTGAAAAATACTTGCTTGTGTTAAACTGATTCCAATCTCTTTTTGTAACAAATATGTAACAGCTTTTTTGAAGCGTTTACTTTTGCACTTGAGATTCAGTTTTTTTTCATTATGTTTGCAAACATGCTCTTTTTTCATATGAAAGACCTATGCACCAAAAATTTAAGTGGTGTGAGGAAAAGGGGAAGTGTGACCATGTATTATAGGGAAAAAAAGGACCCCCTGCCGCGCATAACGATTTTGCAAGCCTCCTGAATGAATGAATGGGCATTTGTAGAGCACATGGCTACCAGAGTTCTATAACCTAATAACAGGAACGCTGCTTTTGGCCTCGTTCCTCTGTATGGTCAGACTCTTCGGCAGGGCACAAGTCCTAAAAAAAAAAGTGGGTCGCTGACGTCACAAAAGGAAGTGACTTCACGAAAGGTGGCTTGTACTCAGTTGCAGTTTATAGTTATCGAGCTCCCGGTAAAATAAGTGGGGGGATGCTGTCCACCTGCGTGGTACCCCGACTCGAGCCCTGCTCCTCGGTGACTTGCAATATCCTTATGATGTACAGCAGGAGGTGCTTTACCCCATATATAAACCCTCAGTTTGCGTTCGTAATGTTGTAGATCCGCATGATCTTTGCTCTCCTGCTTTCAAGTGTTCGGTTCAGAGTATTAGAAGATGTTTGTGTTTGCAGGGTAAGTCCCATCAGTCGAACTACACACCGCCGAATAGCTGCCCTGTACAGCTTAGGTGCTGCAGGTGGCATGGTTGCTGGTCGGCATGCTATTACCTTTTCCCAATGCACCTTGCCCAACCTTTCACCTGCTACGAATTGCAGTGCGGCATCAAAGCTGACAGCAGCCGTGTTAAGTCACCTACCTGCTGATGTGGACACTGTAGTCCCCGCGGATCGTGCCTGGCTTTGCCTCAGCAGAGTTAGTCTCACCCACCATACACCTGGAAGACCTCACTACGTTGTAGCCTTCCCACACCTGCAAAGAAATGACAACATGAATCAGCACTGCTGGAGAGAGAGGGAGGGAGGGGGGGAGGGAGGGGGAGAGGGAGGGGGAGAGGGAGGGGGAGAGAGAGGGAGAGAGAGAGGGAGAGAGAGAGGGAGAGGGAGAGGGAGAGGGAGAGAGAGAGGGAGAGAGAGAGGGAGAGAGAGGGAGGGAGAGCGAGGGAGAGAGAGGGGGAGGGGGAGAGGGGGAGAGGGAGAGGGAGGAGAGGGGGAGAGGGAGAGAGGGGGAGGGGGAGAGGGGGAGAGGGGGAGAGGGGGAGGGGGGGAGGGGGGGAGAGGGGGAGAGGGGGAGAGGGGGAGAGGGGGAGAGGGGGAGAGGGGGAGGGGGAGAGGGGGAGGGGGAGAGGGGGAGGGGGGAGAGGGGGAGAGGGGGAGAGGGGGAGAGGGGGAGAGGGGGAGGGGGAGAGGGGGAGGGGGAGAGGGGGAGGGGGGGAGAGGGGGAGAGGGGGAGAGAAGGAGAGGGAGAGAGAAGGAGAGGGGGAGAGGGGGGGGGAGAGGGGGAGAGGGGGGGGAGAGGGGGAGAGGGCCAGGTCAGATGTAAACAAATCCAAGTAGGTCACGGAGTAAGGGAGGAGGATCTCAGAGACCGATTAAGAACAATGATCACGGTGGTAAAACAGACTATGTCCATTATTTTGGGGTCTGCGTAGCACTTAGTTATCCATATGTCAAGAGAATGGGACAAGCGTTGGGAGAGGGATGAAGGAAGAGCATGTGGGGGACAGGAGAGTAAAAGTGTGAGGGAAATGATGCAGTATAACATACAAACTGAACTCTATGTTAATCAGTTGCAACACACAGGTAGAAAAGAATGAAAAGACAGTGGCTTATGTGTACATATGAATGTGTTGGATTAATTTCTTAGAGGTTGAGCAGCACAAACTAGACACTGTGCCCGTTTGTGTTATTGAGCGCCTGCTTAGGTGGGTGCTGCCGCTACAACAGGTTGAGTAGACATGTTCTCCTTGGACCACTCCCATCGCTTAGGTCCTGTAGTTATACAAACTCTTAGGTATTATAGGCACCGTAGCTGGTGAGAACGCTTTTGGGGAGAATGAGGCTTGTCTGGTGGAGGGGGCAGTGATCACAGAGCCCTGCCAAAGAGTTGATCACAGGCGGCCCACTATACTGTGGGAAGACTGCTCTTCACGGGTTTCATCCTGAAATACGTAGGACAGTAGTAGATTGAAACTATGATTGAGCAAGCATTGGCAAAGTCAATAAGGCTAGTCTTCAGAAGGCGAGCCTGAACAATTGACTTTGCCAATGCTTGCATTAGCAATTGCATCTTCCTGACATGCCATGAGCCAAGCATGTGAATGTGCCACCATGCATGTAAAGGAGTGTGTTCAAAGAGAACCACGGTCTGGGACCATGCATTGTGACGCATGCAATGTATGAGTCGGCCCACGCATTGTGATGAATGCCTACAAATGCGTCATGGAACTCTGGCAGCCATTTTTTTTTACTTTATCGGTCTAAAATGGCCAAATATCCATGATGGAACCGCAAACTAAGTTTTTTTTTAAGTGCACGGAAGAGCTTAAAAGTCAAGTGAATGGCTCTTGGAGACAAATAAATGTAAACAAATAAATAAACATGAGATGGGTGGTGGAAGTGGAATACGTAGCACCAAGAGAGCGCAAAATCGGTGAACCTCCTTAGAAAAAAAAATATATATATAATCATTTTTTAAAAATCCAAGCAAATGCATGCATAATCTACTTTAAAAAAAATCACATCTGTGAAATGTCGCGGCCTGATAAAAATGCTGATGAACAGCTTTGTCAGCTAATGCTAGAAGCCAGCTGTCAGTAGCCAACAACTGAAAGGAACTGTCCAAAAGCCCTTTCAGTGTGTTTTTGCAACAACATGAGTTCTTGTAAGACATCTGATGCAGTCTTTAAGCGAGAACTAAAAAGCAGAAGTTACTGAAACGAATAGTTTTCTTACCTGTCGGTGTAGTTTTGCAGCTTGAAGATCTTTCTGGATTCACTATGCTGTGCATTATTCCGCGGTCTTGTGGTTGGGTCCGGATTCGTAGTCTTTTCTTTGTTTTTGTTTTTTTTTTTCTTTTTCTTAGCCCAGGTGGGCGTCGGCGTCACACCCCCTTGGGTGTATTTCCGGTGACGTCGGCATGCTTCCTGCGGAAGCTCCCACTCTTGGGCGCCATCTTCGGGTTCTTTTTTTCCGTGTTTCTTTCGTTTCCGAAGTAATGGCAATGTTGTAATTAGTTGGTATTTTACCGCTTTGTACTTTTTTAAATATCCTTTCTTTTGTTAACCACCTCTTCTCTCTCCAGCCTCATCTTTCTGGCGGAGGTGGGTGGGTTCGCTAGTGAATCCAGAAAGATCTTCAAGCTGCAAAACTACACCGACAGGTAAGAAAACTATTCGTTTTGCAGCGTGAATCTTTCTGGATTCACTATGCTGTGCATAGATTTTGTAGCGGTTTCTCATTTCTGTGGCGGTTGGGTGGAAGATGAGCGTTGGGTATTGAATATGTGCTGTAGCACCTTCTGTCCAACTTGAGCTTCCTTGTTCATCTGTATGTCCACACAGTAGTGCTTCGTGAACGTGTGCACCGAAGCCCATGTTGCCGCCAGGCATATGTCTTGTATGGGTGTGTTAGCCAGGAAGGCTATTGTAGCGCCCTTTTTCCTAGTGGAGTGGGCACGTGTCCCCTCTGCTAGCTCTTGTCCTGCCCGCTTGTGGCAGAGTTGGATTGTGTGTGCGATCCATCGTGCAATGGTCTTTTTGGTTACTGCTTTTCCCATGTAACTGTTGGCGAATGACACAAAGAACTGTTTTGTCTTCCTGTGTCCCTTCGTCCTTTCGATGTAGTGCATGACTGCCCTTCTGGCGTCCAGGGTGTGCAGAGCTCGCTCTGCCGCAGTTGTTGGTTTTTGGAAAAAACTCGGTATCTGTATAGACTGGTTCATGTGAAATTTAGATACCACCTTCGGCATGAAGTTTGGGTCAGTCCTCATCACAACCCTGTCATTGTGTATTTGTATGTAGGGTTCTTGCAGCGTCAGAGCCTGAAGCTCGCTTACTCTGCGTAGGGACGTTATTGCAACCAGGAAAGCTGTTTTCATAGTTAGCATCTTTAAGGACGCCTTGTGGAGCGGTTCAAAGGGCTCTTTCATGAGTTCCGTTAGGACTATGTTCAAGTTCCATGCCGGTGGCGGCACCCGCTTGGGCGGTGCGATCCTTTTCGCCCCTTCTAGGAATCTCTTCACCACCTGTGACGTGAAGAAACTCCTGCAAGTTTCACCCCTTGTGTAGGCGACTATCGCTGCTAAGTGAACCCTCAAGGAGGATGAGCTAAGGATCTTCTCTAGCAAGTGCGTCAGGTACTTTAGCACTGTGGAATCCTTCTTCATTTTATTGTGAAGTCTTTCTTGTCTACACCATATTGTGAACCTCTTCCATTTTGCCACATAGCACTTCCGAGTGCTAGGCCTTCTTGCCTCCCGCAGGACCTTCAGTGTACTTTCTGGCAATCTTAAATGTGCGAACTCTATGTCCTCAGGAGCCACGCTACTAGGCTCATGCTCTCTGGCTCTGGGTGTAGCACCTCTCCGTTCTGCATGGAGAGTAAGTCTTTTCGCCTGCTGAATCTGTGGGGTGCACACTGTGTCATCTCCATGATCTGCGAGTACCATGTCTGCCTCGCCCACTGTGGTGCGACCAGTATCAGTGTCATGTTGCTCGCTCTGCACTTGCTCAGTACTCTGTGCATCAGTGGTATCGGGGGAAAGGCGTAGGCAAATGTCCTTGACCAATCTATCCATAGGGCATTCCCTAGTGACCCTTCCTCGGGCTGCCTGGATGCGAAGTTTCGGCATTTTGCATTCTGGCGTGTGGCAAACAGGTCCACCGATGGAGTTCCCCATCTGTCGAATAGGCGCCTTGTCTCCTGAGCATTGAGCTCCCACTCGTGGGATGCCGATGTCTGCCTGCTGAGCCAATCTGCTTGTATGTTGTCCTTGCCTGGCAGGTGTATGGCCAGCAGGTCTATCTTGAGAGGGATGGCCCATCTCCATATCTCCTGCGCTAGCGTTGAAAGCGGGGCCGACTGGGTGCCCCCCTGCTTGTTGATGTAGAACATCGCAGTGGTGTTGTCTGTTTGTATCAACACCTTGTGCTTGTACAGTCTTGTTTGGAAGGCTTTCAGTGCAAGGAAGATCGTCTTCAATTCTAAGTAATTGATGTGCTTTGTGGCCTCCGTCGGTGTCCACAGTCCTCTCACCTTGAGCTCCTCCATGTGAGCGCCCCATCCCTTCAGGGATGCGTCTGTGGTGATGGTCACTGTTGGCGTTGGGGGCGTTAGAGGCTTTCCCTTTGCTATGTTCTCCATGGTCCACCATGTCATCTCCTTCTGCACTGCGTGCGTTACAACCACTAGATCCTCCCAACTGCCTGTAGCTTGTGACCATTGCTCCTGTAGCCATTCTTGAATGGGTCTCATGTGGAGTCGTACATTCGGTACCAGGTGGATGCATGATGCCATCATCCCCATGATCTTGCTCGCAGTCCTCACTGTCCGAGCTTGTCCCTTCCGGTAGAGGCGAGTTTCCTTCACCAGCGCCCTCGCCCTCTTCTCGCTGGGGAACACCTTGCCCTGTAAGGTGTTGATCTGTGCTCCCAGGAAGATCTTCACTTGTTCCGGCTCCATTGATGATTTCTTCCAATGGATGGAGAACCCCAGGTTTATGAGCGTGCTGGTCACTGTGTGTGCATGCAGCTTGCATTTCTGGTATGAGTTTGCTTTCACCAGCCAGTCGTCCAGGTAAGGGTATACGTGTATTCCCCGTCTTCTTAGGTGCGCTACGACTGCTGCGAGGCACTTTGTGAAAACTCTTGGTGCCGATTTTAGACCGAAGGCCAGTGTCGTGAACTGGTAGTGGCTTTCTCCGACGGTGAACCTGCGCATGTGCTTGTGCTTTCTGTTCATTGGGATGTGCAGGTATGCGTCTTTGAGGTCTATAGTGACCATGAAGTCCCCGGTCTGCAACTGTGGGAGCACTTCTTGCAGGGAGGTCATTTTGAATTTTTGCGTTCTTATGAATTTGTTCACGAACCGTAAATCGAGAATGGGTCTCATTGTCTCGTCTACTTTTGGTACCAGGAAGTACGTTGAGTATACTCCTGTGTTTCTTTCCTTGAAGGGTACCCGTTCTATGGCCTGCTTCTGCAGGAGTTCTTTTGCTTCTTCCTGAAGGCACTGCAGCTGCTTGCTTGCTAGTGGCTTTCTTTTTGGTTTTCTGCTTGTTGGCCTCGCCTCCAACTCTATGCAGTATCCGAATTGGATAATGTTGAGGATCCATTTGTCTGATGTGATTTCTCTCCACTCCTGGAGGTGGAATCTTAGTCTTCCTCCCACTGGTGTCCTGTGGTCGTAGGTGTCTAGTTTGTCTTGACCCATCTGTACGTGCTGCCCCCTGGGGTCTTTTTTGCGGGCGGGCACACGGAGTTTTTTGAAGTCACTTGGAGGTGGGCTGCTGGCCCCCTCTTCTATTTTGTCCCCGTCCATTTCTCCCTCGAAAGGACTGGCCTCTTTGTTGGTACTGCCAGGGCTGCTTCTGATGACCCTGCTGACTCTGCGAGTCTGCCTGGTGCGTTTGCTGGAAAGCCTGGTGTGATGTACCTGGCTGGTTTCCACCTCTCCCGCCGGGCCTCCGTGACGGGGTGCCCCTCTTGTTCCCTCTGAACTGCAATGCTCCCATGGATCTTGCTGTTTCGTTATCCTTCTTCAGTTGGCTGAGCTGTTCATCCACTGTTGGTCCGAAAAGCGTGCTGCCGTTGAACGGTGTGTTCAGGATACTGTGTAGCACTTCCGGTTTGAAACCGGATATTCTGAGCCAGGCGTGCCTCCTTTCCGTGACGCCCATCATCATGAGCCTGCTGGCGGTGTCTGCCCCATCCAGGGCCGTCTTAAGGCAAGAATTTGCCGCATTCTTTCCCTCTTCAACCAGCTTTTCGGCTTTCTGCCTGGCATCCTGGGGCAAGTCCTTCACCAACTGCCCTAGTCCCTCCATGATTTGGTACATGTGCCTGTTTATCAGGGCGTTGGAATTAGCCATGCGCCAGTGGGTCGCGGCATTCCGTTCGATCCTTCTGCCCACCAGATCCATCCTTTTGCTCTCCTTATCCGGTGGTGGCCCCGAGGTAGTGGGTACGTTAGCCCTCCTCCTTGCTGTGGCCGTGATAATGGAGTCTGCGGAGACCGTGCCCTGAATGTAGGCCGGGTCCTTTGTGGCATGCTTGTACTTCTTCTCAGTTCTGGGAGTTACTGCCTTGCATGTTGCGGGCTCCCTGAAAGCTTCCTTCCCCTGAGCCAAGACGCTCTCGAGCATTGGAAGGAACTGGCTCCTCGTTTGTGTTGGGAGCAATGTTTCTAGAAGGAAGTCTGCTTTCTGCTTCTCTTCGTCGAGCTTGAGCTTGAAAGCTGCTGCGGCAGATTGTATCACCGAGTTGTAGGCCCCGATGTCGTCCGGCGGCGAGGGCCTCGAGGGGTAGGTGTCGACCACCTCCTCCGGGCTGTCGGTGTCGACATCGATGTAATCTACCTCCTGAAGGTCCGAGGGTGCCGACTCTGTGTCTGTCCTGCCCTCCTCCTCCTCCCCATAGTTGTAACTATCGTAGGGGTTCTCGTACTCCTCCTGGTCGTCGATCACCTCGACGTCCTGGTCTTGTTCCTCGGTGACTTCGGCGATCTCCTCTTCCTCCTCGACCGGCTCCATCACCGGTGGCTTGGTCTTGTGAGGGATCGTGAAGGCTTTCATCTTTGCATCGAAATCTTTCTTCCGCTGCATGATGTTCTCCATTTCTGCCTCGAGGCGCCTTCTCTTCTTTTCCATCTCGGCCGCGTGTTCCGCGTCGGATGGGTCGGCCGCTCTCTTCGGCGGAAGGCTCGTCGCCGTGCCTCTCGGAGTCGAAGTTTGACGTCGAACCGGATTTCGGTTCTCTGGTCGTCGTCGTGAGTTTTGGGTCTTTCTCCCTCGGCGTCGATCGATCCTTTTCGGGGACGATTTTCGACGTTTTGTGCTGATCAGCAGCTCTCGGCGCCGGGGACTCCTTCTCGGAGGATCCGCTGGGCCTGGGAGTAGTCGCGGACGCCGCCCTTTTTTGGCGTCGGCGCTTTCGGGGTCTTGCCCTCGATCTTTCTAGACTCAGAGTCTCTCGGGTTCTTGGGGGCCGAAGAGTCTCCTACCTTGTCAGAAGTCTTCGTGTAATCGGTCTCTACGACCGTGTAGCTGTCGTCTTCGGCGGCAGCGTTGTCTTCTTCCTCGGAGGACATCCCCAGCTCGTAGAGTGACGGAGTCGGGGCCTTCCCCTGCAGGGCGGCGTGTGCTACCCTCTGCCTCTCTCTCACACGAAGGGTCTTCGGGGTGAAGGCGGAACAGGCGTTGCAGTCTCCGCTTTCGTGGTCCACCGGTAGGCAAAGGTTGCATACCGGGTGCTGGTCCTTCTGCGCGTACTTGTGGTGGCAGTTACGGCAGAACTTGAACGGCGTGTTGTCCATCCTCGAGTGCCCAGGGCCTCTCTGGTCGCGTGTTCGTCGACGGTCGTCGAAGATCTCGATGGAAAACGCCTTATCCTTGCTGGTTACTCGTCGATGAGGTCCCCTGGAGTCTTCAGATGACTTCTCCTCGTCTTTTCTGTATTTTCTTTCTTCTTTCTCCAAAAATGTCTGGAGCCCAAACGGGAACGATCCAGACCCGACCGCGGAAAAAAAGAATCTGAAGATGGCGCCCAAGAGTGGGAGCTTCCGCAGGAAGCATGCCGACGTCACCGGAAATACACCCAAGGGGGTGTGACGCCGACGCCCACCTGGGCTAAGAAAAAGAAAAAAAAAAAAAAAAAAACAAAGAAAAGACTACGAATCCGGACCCAACCACAAGACCGCGGAATAATGCACAGCATAGTGAATCCAGAAAGATTCACGCTGCAAAAGTTAAACTTCCATACGCTTAGTTCATAAGCACGTCTACTCTGTTTACACCCAGTAGATGCACGTCATCAAAAGAGGAAGCGGCCTCAACAATCTACACTAGCAGTGAGAATATCAGACAGCCACAGCTCATGTATGAATCTATCCACACTTGGGACTCGCCCACGCCTGATCAGCTTTCCCTTTTCAGTTCCACTTCTCCTTCTAATCTAGTATATATACACCTTCTTCCATATGGTCTGGCCCCGTTATCCTTTTGGAGTGGGTTGGGTGTGCGAGATTTCAGAGGTGCTGGGCAGCCACATTGATTTGGGTCGAGTGGCCCTACTGAGTCACCTGGAGGAGGTAGAGGGACCAAGGTCCGAAAGAGCTTTCATAGGAGGGACCTCCTTGGTAGCCAAACGGGACATTACCCGAGCCTGGAAGAAGTCGGAACCCCCTTCACTGGTAGTCTGGAGAAAGGGAGAGGACTGGTGCGTGGACCAAGAAAAGCCAATTTATGAAGCGAGGGGCTGTTCTCAAAAACATAAGAGGATATGGGGCTGGAGGTGGAGACCACGCGGACTGCTGATGTAATGATGTTGTTGCTTACCACTGTGATTATCTTCTGTTATAGTCCGATACGGAAAGGATAATGTTACTTACCCAGTAAGCATCAGCTCTTGGCATGTAGAGCTGCAGATTCACATGCTTTGCATGCTCCTGCCATCTAGTGTTGGGTCCGAATGTTTGAAAGTTATTTTTCTTAGAAGTCATCTTTCCAATCCCGAGGTAAGGAGACTCCTCCTTTCAGTGATTTAGTGCGAATGGGCATCTACCCCATTGTTCGATTGTTTTCCAGCAAGAGGGTGAGAATGGAGTGAGTGTAGAATAGAGATGTCCATGCGTATGCATGTAAATAGGAAGAACTGCAACTACTATAGGTGTCCAGGAAGGCGGGTGGGCGCATGTGAATCTACAACTCTACGTGCCAAGGACAGATGCTTGCTGGGTAAGTAACATCATCGGTTCGAAGCATGTGTGCTGCAAATACACATGCTTTGCATAGACTATAAAGCAGTATGCTCCCCAAGCGATGGCTAACCTGTAGATGTTGAAGTTGTCTGAAATAGTACCTTAAGCACTGGTTGGCCTACATTAGACTGTTGTGCTAACACATCTACACAATAGTCTTTGTTAAATGTGTGGTATAGACCATGTAGCTGCTTTACAGATGTCAGCTAAAGGAATGTTGACCATGGCCATTGTAGCCCCTATTTTGCGTGTAGAATGCACCCTCTTTGCTTTTGCATAGCATGTTTGGATGCATTTCACAATCCATCTTGAAATGCCTGATTTAGAGATGGGGTTGCCTTTGTGAGGTGGAGCAAATGCAACAAACAATTGTTTTGCGTAAATCCTTGGTCCTTTCTATGTAATACAATAAGGCTCTTCTAACGTCCAGCATGTGGAGAGCTCGTTCTGCTACTGAATCAGGTTGAGGAAGAAGACGGGTACTGATTGGTTAATATGAAAAGCAGAAACCACTTTGGGAAGGAATTACGGATTGGTGCGAACAACAACTATCTTTGTGGAGTTGAAAGAATGGTTCTTCTAAGGCTAAGGCCTGTAACTCACCAACTCTACTCAATGAAGTGATGGCAATAAGGAAAGCAACTTTCCATGAAGAAACTGCAGAATGCAATTATGTAAGGGTTCAAAAGGTGGACCCATAAATCTTGTAAGGACAATGTCAAGATTCATCACTGGTGCAAGTGGAACTCTTGGTGGTATTACTCTTTCCAAGCCTTCCATAAAAGATTTGATTACAGGGGTTTTGAATAGAGATGAATGTGGCCTATTTTGCTAATATGCAGCCATCGCTGAAGGTGTAAACAAATAGATGTGCAAGCCATCCCAGTTTTCTGTAAGAGCAGCAGGTAACGGATAATGTTTTGTACAGAAGTGTCTGGGGAATTGATCTTGTTAATACAATCCACACCAAATCTTTTCCACTTCGCTGCATAGCAAGCTCTGGTAGTAGACTTTCTTGCTTCTTTTGATGATGATGGTAATAATAATCATGAAGGGTGTTTATAAAGTGCTCAGCTACCTCCGCTGAGGTGTCCTGGCGCTAAGGCGGAAGCCAACAAGGCAGATACATAGTGGTGGTGGATTTAAATAACCAAACTATGACTTCAGGAACCAAATCGCTAGGTTGAGCTCCTTGGGATTTGGATGTCTGATTTCTCCATGGCTCAGAGTGAGGAGACTGGAAGTGAGATGTTTTTAAGTGGAACCTCTGACAGTTCTAACAGAGTGGTGTACCGAGGTCGACAAGACATGTGGGGGCTATTAGAGTCAGTGTGAGGGATGTTTGCCTGAGCTTCCGAACTAGCAAAGGAAGAGGTGGAAAAGTGTTGGCAAATATTCCTGACCAGTTCACTATAAGTCATTGCCTTTGGATAGGGGGTGTGGGAACCTGGATGCAAAGTTTGGGCATTTTGCCCTGTGTACTGTGGCGAACAGGTCTAATTGTAGAAATCCCAATTGTTCGAAGTATGGATGGAGAACTTGGGGATGTAGTTCCCACATGTGAATTTGCTGCCTCTTTCTGCTGAGGAGGTAGGCAATTTGATTTACTCCTAGAAGTTGTTCCGCCAGGAGATAGATCCTGTGATGTATTGCCCAAATCCAAATATTTTGAGAGAGGCGTGACAGTTGGAGAGTGTGCCCATCCCTGTTTTTGTACATAGGTCATTGCTGTCATGATGTCTGTGCGGACTAGGACCGCTTTGCCTACGAGGTGAGTTTGAAAAGCTTTGCGTGCTGGGAACACCGCCAGAAGTTTTAGGGAGTTGATGTGGAGACTTTTGTGATTTTTGACCCTGGATTGTGTAATCTTGGAGATGGGCACCCCAACCAGTGAGAGATGGGTCTGTAAGCGCGATCTGTGGAATAGGGGTCTATGAAGGGCCGCACTTTTGATATATTTTGTAGGTTCCACCACTGCAGAGAGCGATGGGTGCAGTAATCTACCAACACTAGATCGGTTATTTGGCCCTGCGACTGATTCCACAGACGTGCTAAGCACTCTTTTAGGGGATGCATGGAAAACCTTGCATGGGGTACAATTGCGATGCAAGACGCCATCATTCCCAGCAGTTGAATGAAAACTCTGGCTGGTAATGTCTGGGTGGGTTGAAACTATAGTATCGTAGACTGAATGTTGTGAATTCTGGCTGCATTGGGAGACGCTAGACGCTTGGGAGTGTTGATAGTGGCTCCTAGATAAGACTGCATCTGTGAAGGATGCAGGTGAGATTTCTGTGCATTGACCATGAAGCCCAATTGATGCAGTAGGTCTATTGTAGTTTGTGTGTTGCAGACAATGTTGGTAAGTGCTGGCTTGATGAGCCAGTCGTCTAGGTAGGGGAAGACATGAATACGTAGTCTTCGGAGATGAGCTGCTACTACTGCCAGACATTTGGTAAATATTCTGGGAGCAGAGGTGACTCCGAACGGAAGTACTTTGAACTAGTAATATTTGCCTGCTTACTAACAAAGGAGGGACTGCGGGCTATATTTATCCAGGTCACGCATACAAGCCCTTGAGTACAACAAAACAGAAAGGTATGCAGTTCCTACTGAACACTGTTGGTCTTTTGAAAAGGGACCCTCACACACCCTCTATCAGTGGGGTGTCTTGCTTCATGATCGGATCTGCTACTTATCGGGTCGGCGCTGCAATACCCGATCGGCGCCCTTGGCGGGACCTTTTAGCGGAGATCTTTTTAGGTTTCGCCTGGCGTCCGCTGCGCAGCAGCGTTCGCGCAGGCGAAATCTAATGTTAGAACAGTACTGGCTTTGGTCCCGCCTTCTCTTCCATTGGCTAGCTCCATAAATGGAGGCTAGCCATTGGAAGAGCGATCTGTCTGTCATTGCCGGAGCAGATTCGTGGGCGTTCCCGCAATTTTTACTCATCCCGCCCCCTTGCGATCGCCATGCGGCGGTGGGCGTATTTTCTTTTTTTCGGTCATGTTTTTGTCTTTTTCGAAGTGTCTTCTGTTGGAGTGGGCTGCGAGTTTTAAGTTGCCAGGAAGTACTGTGTATTTGCGATCAGGTAAGCAGCATTTGTTTCTAATATCTTTTCCCTTTGTACGTCTATCTCGCCTCGTTGTCTCCCTGTCTGTGTCTCCGTGGTGTTTTCTCTTTTGCCCCCGTCTCATGTCCTTTCCAATGGAATGCTTTCGTCGGCATGTTTACGTTGTTTCTGTGCTAAGTCTTTGCGTGTCTCCGTGGCGCATCCACAGAGCAGCCATACCTTGTTACATCTTACCCCTTCCTTTACTCGGACGGACCCCTTTTCCTTGTCCTTAACCCCCCCCAGCTGTTATTTCCTTGCTGCTCGTGTTGGTGCCCCATCCCCCCCAGTACCTCCCCACTCCCCTTGGCGCCATTTTCTCTCCCTCCCCCTTGCTCTCCTCGCACTGTGCCATCCCCAGCCACTTTACCACCAAAACCAATGGTGTCACCCGCGCTGTGCGCACCCCCCCTCGCGACGTCCGTGACATCTATTAATTATAACCTTCAGAGCAGATGTTTTCCTCTGGTCGGCTAGGGGAGAGGTGACCGAGCCCTTCCCCATAGGAACCGCAACCATACTTACGGAGCAAAATACAACGCCGTGGCGTCTCCAACATTGTGTCACGCAACCCCCTGCACCCATGGCCACCCCCACGTCCTGCCGGGAAGGCACTCTGAGCCAAAACCCCCTCCACCCATCACACAAACTGCACACCCGCATATGGGGGGGGAGGGGGATTGTCGAGATGCAAAAAGACCCGACCACAGCCTAGTGTGCTGGAGTGCGACCTGCATCCTGCCTGGCTGCCGCTCTCCCCCGCGTGGACCCGTGCCCACCCCACACGCAACGGGCTCCCACTCCGCACCAAGAGCATACCCATGCCCCTAACCAAGGACTCAGTCGGCACCTCCGTGCCAAGTGGTGCTTACACTCGACCATCGCCCGCATTTCCCGTGCTTCAGAATCCACATGCTCTCACCCGACAGCCTCCTACAGCACCCCACGTCTCCTGCATTACCAGCCATCCCGAGCCTCGCTTTCCCCGCAGCATTTTTTCTGCACCGCCAATGACCCCAACACGCCCTATTCTGTCCACCCCGAGAGGCCGCAAGCACCGCGTCCGACACCGCACTGCCCCTGACCCCCCTGGCCTCAGTCAGACGAACGGACAAGAGCACGCAGACTGGACCTGCACAATGGTCGCCTCCAACATGTTGCACCACGACAGTCGACTGCACAACCCCATCCAGCATTTTCACCCACAGGTGCGCGCCTTGTACAAAGAGCCCATCCAGCACTTTCACCCACAGGTGCGCGCCTTGTACAAAGAGCCCATCCAGCACTTTCACCCACAGGTGCGCACCTTGTACAAAGAGCCCATCCAGCACTTTCACCCGCAGGTGCGCACCTTGTACAAAGAGCCCATCCAGCACTTTCACCCACAGGTGCGCACCTTCCAGCAGTTTTACCAAATTTTTAGGGAGTGCAGAGTTTTTACAAAATTTTACCAATTGTAAATGACAATGCCATTTATTTATCTGTTTTCAAAACCAACACATACATACAAATTTTGTCATTTACAATGCCAATAGCTCAAACTTTTCAAAAGGCGAAACCATTGCATTGTAAATGCTTGTTTCCTTTTTGCCATAAGGTGCAGTGTGTGTAAGGGCCCTAGTGAGTGTAGATAGTAAAGAAGTGAGGCTAAAACAGGAGGTAGTTGTACACCCAGAACTATTTTGAGGATTGTGGCCACTCTCCTGGTTAAAAACATGAATGTTGCGCACCCCTGTTATAAGGTGACGCTATCGGGGTCAACATGTTTCTTGCCATTGTTTCGAAGGGTAGAGCCGATCCCTGAGACAATGGGGCTTCCCGGGGACTGGGGAAACCCCCTTGTGCACTTTGGGCAGGGTGTAGAAATACGGGATTTTAGGATTTGTCAATTAGCTCTCAAGAACTATACCGATCGTGATATGAACCTTCCTTTATATCTCCCACCTTTCTAAGGACACTACACTATTCAGTGTTGAAACCTGCCGGCCACCGCCGAAACAAAAGTCTGACCCTAATGGGCGAGTTCCCTTAACGCCCGCAGCATCTGTACCAGTTGGGCTGCCCTTTTTATGCTGCTTCTTAATACTGCTGTTTTTAAACGCTGCTCCAAATTGCCCTGTGCATGATCACAACCACCCTGAGTGACGCATGCCTTTTATCACCTTATATACTATTAGAACACGAGACAAGTATAGTAGGTGTCTGCAATGCTATGACATATCTCTATGCTTCCCCACTTTTTTCCGTACAGGTTGATGTCCTAGATCTGCAGGTACCACTTTTTAGGGTGCTGTATGGGTGGTCACTTAATTTATTGATTAGGGACCACCACCAAAATGTGTGGATAGATCTTGCATTGGTCCTGAAGAATTGCCTTCAAATAGAAACAAAGGCAAGAAACATTTTGACCCCGATAGTGCACGTCCCTGTGACGGTATACAGGGGTGTACAACATTCACGTTTTTAACCAGGAGAGTGGCCAAATCATTAAAAAGTTCTGGGTGGACCACCACCTCCTATTTTAACCTCACTTCTTTACTTTCTACATCTACACTCACTAGGGTCCTCACACGCACTGCACCTTACGGCAAAAAGGAAACAAGCATTTGCAATGCAATAGGTCTCGCATTTACGCAAGTTTAAGCCATTAGCATTGTAAATGACAATGCCTTTTATTTATGTTTTATAAACAAAAACAAAAATAAAAGTCACTGTTATTTGCTGTGTCAATAGCTCAAACTCGCGTAAATGCGAGACCTATTGCATTGCAAATGCTTGTTATATAGAAATCTTTCAGTGTACAGTTATACAAACACAAAAACTGGCCGACTACACCTAATAATTTGGATATTCTTCCTCTGCTCTGGGGCTGCCCCCATTTTCACTGGGTTCAGGTGACACGCAGGAGTAAATAATGGCCAGCGAGACACGCCATACATGTGTGGTTAGTTACACTACAGAGGTTTACGGGGCAGACTATTTTTCACATCTTTAAAATTCATTTATGCTGCTAGGGCATTACCAGCGCTTTTCAAGTTTTGCTGACAACTTTTAAAAGGCGGCCTCAGGACAGTCCCATCAGCCAGCACTCTTCTGCCCAGTGAGCTCGCAGCCCCAGTACCGCTCACTGAGCCCTCGGGCCCTCGAGTGCAGAAGACATTACCAGAGCTGCCGCTGCTCGGTGAACCCTCTTGGGTGGAGGGACGAGAACCGGCACGTGTGCATGCCACACGGAGAACTCAAGACAAGTCTCCAACGGACGCCTCTGCAGGGCCAGGAAACACCTGCAAATGTAATCACGTTTACGGAAGTGAAGAGTTTTTTTTTTTTGCACGGTCAAAGTAAGGAAACTGCTCCTTTCTCCGTTTTTGTCATCTCTTTAGCCTGTAGAAAGACTGACCCTATTATTTACATTTTTAGAAATCTGAATTTTAACCGCCCTAGTATGCTTGTAGATTTAAAAGTCTGCCCTTCATTTATAATTCTAGAGGAAAATGAATGTTGTGCGTAACTCGCTCTTGTCAAGTACCTAAAACGGCTTAGTATTTAAGGGGTTGTGCACTCGCTGATCTGTTAAATACAGAAAGTCCCTCCTCGTTGGATTTTCTTCTACCAAGGAAGCTGCCCCTCCAAGGCTGGAATCCTTGGAGTAGGTGGTATCGTCACGAAACACTAGCATTCCCATGTGAGGGTTTACACTGGAAAGGTAGTTTATACAATGAAGCCACAAGTCTGCGATGGAAACACCCAACTTCCTAAAAGAATAAACAGTACACGAGGCGAGCGTGTTTTTGGCCGAACTAGAGGCCAATAGGAGACAGGAAGCAGTTGGGGTGGAGGAACAAATCACATTTGCCTTCTTCCTTTCCACCCCACCCACTGCAGAAGAAAACTTGATCAAGGAAATGCACCATTTTCACAGCAATTAGGACTAAATGCGGTTATTAGGCAGGAGGTCTTGGGGCAGAGAGGATGGCGAAAAAGGACGAAGGAAGGGGTGGAGGTGGTGAGGAAGGGGACGAGTAAAAACCTGTTCCTCCTCCCCCCCCCTGCAAAAATAAAATCACAATTTGAGATATTGTAAGTTGTTAGTGTACATTTTATTTACCCCGTTGCTGGGGTAGCCATGCGCTATACAAGCAAAATTAACATAACAAATTAACAGTAGCGGTAATTTAATTGCATGCGTTGGTATTGTGAACTACAATACAACATATAGGACTTTTGTATCCTGAAGACAATGTGCACTACCTAATGGTTTGCCAATGTTCTTTCTCCTCTCCTATGATTATCTAAATCAGGTCTCACAGCTCAGATAATTAACTCAGTGTCGGTTTGATTACCACTCCGCGCCTAATTCCAGTTTATCCAAAGCAGGACCAAACAGTTGAACCAGGGAATTACAGATCGACCCTAATCTACCCCTAGCCTTCTCCCAGAAAAGTGCTTCCACGATGCCTTTAGTAGATCTATGGAGCCTGTTACTAGCAGATAGCTACCGACACAAAAAAACAACAGATTGCTCTTGAAGATACAACTGTAGGCGAATGTCGGCCTGGGCATCGAACAAGGAGGGCTACTGAAAACGTTGGACATTGCTCGAAATGACAGTTTACCGGGAAAGGCAGCACGGAGTCAGAAAAGGCTACTATCTATTTAGCTCTGATCAGAGAAAGCAGGCACCCCAGCACGGCTGCCAGTTAACCATAAAGCTATCTTAATGCAACATTTAGATTCCTAGATTTGTATATGCTTTCTTGTTTTTATTGTACATAAATATACCTTTTTGTTATTTTATTACCATTTGTTGAATGTGACTTCATGAATGTATTAAGCACACAATTCTAGTTGTCATGATTTAGGCTGTGCCCCTAACTGTGTTGCCCACGCCACTTCCACAGGTTTTCCATGCCCCTTTTAGAGACCCTCCAGTTTTTTTTATCCCTCTGAAAGCCCTAACTCTCACATTGAAGGTATAGCAGCCGTTCTGAGAAGTGCTGGTACTATCTAATTGAAAGCGGGGTCTGCTCGCTGCATGCTGAGAAGTGTGTTGCCCTGCCACGTTAAAAGTGCAGCCTCTACTCAAAGAATGAATAACGTAAAAGAAAAGTGAAATGGCCTAATAAATGTGTTTTAAAAATTTGGAGGTGGTCCAGCTGGACTGTTAGAAAGAAAAACAGAAAAGTTTCACTTGAGAGCACCGGAAGAACTGTTGCTTTAACTCCTGATCCGAAGGGGCTCACAGCAGGCCAGGGGGTTAAATGGGTGCACTAAGGGTTACCTCCATAACCTTCACCCTCCACACAAGCAGGGCCGGCTCTAGGCATGTGCAAGCTGTGCACCTGCACAGGGCCACCAAACCAATATATATCCTTAATATATTAATCCTCTGAAGATGGATACATATTTGCGTGGTGGCCCCTGGCAGGGATTTGGCGGCCTCCGGCTCTATTCCACTTCTAAACCCCCTCCCCTCTTTACTGGCCTGCGCGCTCCGCCCCGCCCGGACCCCCTCTTCCGGGCCCCCTACCTACGCTTCTAGCCCAGGGCCACCATGAGCCTAGAGCCGGCCCTGACACAAGACACAGTCGAAGAGCCTAGATGAGTTTGTGGTATTTCCAAAATAATCGACCTGATATCATTCATCATCGTAAAATTCATGTAATGAATAATGTAACATCAGATCTCTCTGAGAATAACTAACTACCCCCCCCCCCCCCCCCCCGGCCCCCAAACTGCGAAAATCATCTAAAAGCAAAAGTCAACTAACTGTCCTTTACCTTGAAATTGCAACAAAAAAATTGAATAAAACAGAAAAACAGTTCGGCCTGGAATGAATGATGTAGTAACTTTCCCTCAATCTAGAAGCCTGCCCGTTCGCAGCGCTACACCCTGTCCCCAGAGCCCTCCCAGATGATGAAATGTGTACCTTGGAGAGAAGAGACCGAAGGACGGCGCTCGCTGGTCTGGAGTCTATACTGTGCGGGATTAGTCCCAGAAGGGCAGGTTGGATCCCGTCCCACCAGGTTTCAGTCATCTGGAGATCCTACCCCGCCCTCTCCGGCTCACCGTTTACCTGCGGCTCGCCCTGTGACGTGCGCGGCCTCCCTCAGGAGAGCATGGCCGGACGATGAAAAGAAACTCGCTGCGGCAGCAGGTTACGCACTGGAAACCGGGGCCTTGTAAAGATGCCAGCAAACAGAGAACACGAACAACGGGAAAGTGTAAGTGCGAGACCTATCGCATTGCAAATGCTTGTTTATATTTTGGCTGTAGCTCTGTCCCTATATGGAACTAGGTTTACAGAATGTTGTGAATGGCTGTCCATTGTCCCTTGTAGGCCTCCAGCACTGCATTCACAGCCACTCAGTAGGATTCACAGACGGAACCTTCCTCATTCACCTGATTTCTGTAAATTCTACTAAATATCAGTATTTCAGATTAGTACGTAAACCACAGAACAAATACAAATTGGGTATTAATGAAGCATTGTGCAAATTGAGCAAACACTTTTCCACCTGATCCTTCATGTATCAGGCGCTAAGACTTTTGAGACCCGATGAACAAATGTCGGGTCTCAAAGCATTTGCTGTTTCTTCCACAGGGACTGCTGTGTGAACCCTACCTCGCCTTTGTATTGTGGTTAATGTACAAAGCGTTTGCAAAGAAGGTCTCCCACTGGCCAGGCACTAAGCAAGGTAAAGGCATACATCACCTTCAGCGACACCCGAGTGCGGGGTGACAGTGCATGGACATGCCCAGTCAGTGCTTAATTTGTGCTGGTGCTTCCGGGACTTACTTGCCAGCACCGGGACTTATGACAGTCTGCCACATGATAGTGGTGTCTGCCAATTTAGGTATGAGCACAAGAACTTCTGTTTCTTATTTCAATTTACATTTCCGATTATTAGTATTTGCCTCCAAATCAATTTTTATAGCTTTGGGGGCCTGTAATAGTATGAATGGTCACACTTTTAATTAAGAGTGTGATGATTAGTAGTGTGTTGGTGCTATCATTGGCAGTGCTGCCAGGGGCTATTGATGGTGCAAGCTCTAGTTTCCTCCTGTCAGGAGCCACGGCACTATGTTTTTTACAAATTAAGCACTGTAGCCCCGTCACCCGATAACCAGCGCCCAACAGCCACCAAAGAGGGTTCACCTCCCTGGGAAGGAGGGTGCGAGCACGGTCTGACACAGTCTCCGACCCCCCCCTGCACGCTCAGCAGCTCGCCACAGTGCCAGGCACTGACTGGCAGGCGTTTATTCTTCGATGGGATTAAACACTCGCAGTGCTCCACTCCCCAGAAAGATACATGCGTCAGACTCTGCTCCCCCTGTTCCCGAGTGATGGGCTAACTCTTGTAAGATGCAGAGCTATGGAGGGCAGGTCGTAACCAAACAGGAAACAGGGTGCAGCTAAAAGGGTTAGGGAGGATAATGCTAAAGAGCGAGCAGGGGAGCTGCTAAAGGAGCAGAGTGCACCTACAAATGGATAGAACAGCTAAAGTGGGGCATGGGACAACTATGGAAGGGGAGCAAGATGAAAGGAGGAGGCAGGCCGCAACTATCAACGGGAGATGCAACAAGATGTCAAATACATCTCCGCCTTCCCAGCGACAACAATGTAAAATTGGACTCCATCCCACGAGGCTGGCGACGGCGTCCCCTTAAGTTAAACTGAGGAAAAGTGCTGAGTAAACACCTGTGCAGAGGCAGCCAGGAGAGCAGCCGAGGGAGCTTTTCGGGACGAATATCTCTGCATCAACCAAACAGCTAGGTCAAGTTTATCCCTGTGTTATCACTAGTGAAATGCGAGCCCGAAGTCAGCGCCCACCCGGGTCTGGCTCACACCCCCAGACACGCCCGCTGTCCACCTCACGAGCCGCTGCTCGCCCTAACAGACGGGGTGGGCCTCGTACACATATAAACATTCAGGCATGACCCTAAAACTAGCCGAGGTTTACCGGGATCCACCCAGCGCCTCCCGCCGCTCGCGCTTCCTCCTCTCACGCTACCACAGCTTCAGAAAATAACATTCTTTACTTCCTTTTTTTGAACAAATTCTAAGAAAAACCCGTTTTGTGGCGCGTGCATCAGCCTCGGAGTCAGGGACATAACAAAGGCCCCTGAAGCCCCTGCGGTTGGGGGCGAGGGCTAACCCTTCAGCGGCCCACAAAACGTTCACACCATTCATTCCGCTTAAGGCCAATGTATATTTGTAATATATGGTAAACTTGGTTGGCCGTTCTTTGCATTCTGCATTCTTTTGCTGTACACCATTGCTTCAAATCTTAAGGCATATGTTTTTCATCTTTGCAATTTTTCCGTACAAACAATCCCCAATAGTGCCAAGCTACATAGCTGCCACCTGGAGCCACGCGGCACATCTCCTGTCCACACGAGGGAGGGAAAGTGAAAGCACGCCGTGCACGCGCAGTGTTGAAATGCCGCAAGCTGTATGTGCACATCGCCTTTATGGGCACGTGCACATGCAGTGTCCGGGCAGGCACGCGGAAGGAAGACAGGGAGGGAACCAAACATGCTTGCTTCCCAATCGAAAGCACGGATTTGGCAAGCGCGCCAGTAAGAAGCGTGGGTGGAGCTTCCACCCTCACTTCGCAAGCCAAACCAACGACAATAGGATCTCGCCAGGAGCGCGCAATACATGCGCTGCGTTGCTAGGTGAGACCTAAATAGATCTCCGCTAAAAGGCTCTGCCAAGGGTGCCGATCGAATATTGCAGCGCCGACCCGATAAGGAGCAGACCCGATGATGAAGCAAGACACCCCACTGATGGGGGGTGTGTAAGGGTCCCTTTCCAAAAGGAGGAACCCTCCTCCTGCCTCTAGTGTGTACTTCTGTACACACTATTTGCACATCAACCAACAGTGTTCACTAGGAACTGCATACCTTTCTGTTTTGTAATATTTGCCTGCTATCACAAATCTGAGGTATTTGTGATGAGCTGGATGAATTGGAATGTGAAAATATGCATCTTACAAGTCTAGAGTAGACAAAGTCGCGCTGCTGTTAAAGTGGAAGTACCTGTTGGAGGGTCACCATATGAAAGTGCTCTGACAGTATGTATTGGTTCACCTCTCTGAGCTCCAGAATAGGTCTTAATGAGCCGTCCTTTTTTTGGAGATCAGAAAATCGAGAGTAAACCCCTGTACCTTAGTACTGAAGTGGAACTGGTTTTATGGCTCCTTTCAGTAAGAGATTGCACTTCTTGTTCGCACAACCGCAAGTGGTCTGGTGACAGTTTGTGAGAGCGAGGTAGAATATTTGGAGGATTGGAGGTAAGTTCCAGGCAATAACGATGTTGAATAATTCCAAGCACCCATTTGTCGGTTGTTCTAGATTGCCAAATGGGGAAAAATTGTTGAAGGCTTCCCCCTGACAGGTGTGGAATATTCGGAGGGAAGTCACTGTTTACTAGGGGATGGGGAGTTACGGGTGTGGTGCCCTTACCTTGGCCATTAGAGTTGTTTCCTCTACACCCTCCTCTAAAAATGCCTCTTGAGGAAGAGGATTGGTTGTTACCCTTGTATGAGGAAGTTTTTAGGTCTGACGGTGTTGACTTGGACCCTCCCTGGTAAAAGGCGTGCCGAAAGAAGCCCCTGTTTGGAAGAGACTGAAGAGATTCCATGTATTTTGCTTCCCCAGTGTCCCTTTTCATTTTTCAAGAGCTTGATGAACCCCAGCGCCAAAAAGATGTTCTTTGTCAAAAGGTGTATTTAAAATAAATTGCTGGACTTCGGGCTTAAAACCCAAGATCCTTAACCAAGCATGCCTTCTGAGTAGGACGCTAGTGTTGACCTCTCTAGTTGCGGTGTCAGCAGCATCTAGAGCACACCTTATGGAAGAGTTGGAAATTAAGTATCCTTCTTGGACCAAGTCTTGGGCTTCATGCTCATCTGGGAGATATTGTAGCAATTGCTCCATTTCGTCCCAGTGCGCCCTGTTGTACCTGACTAGAAGGCCCGGAGTGTTGGCAATATGCCAGTGATTGGCAGCTTGAGCAGCTATGCATTTGCCTGAAGCGTCAATAAGTTTTGATTCCTTATCCGGGGGAGGAGAGTCCCTTGAGGTTTGGGAATGAGCTCTCTTGCAAGCATTGGATACTACCAAGGAGACAAGTGGTAACTGGCCTTTAACCTGTTGAGGAAGGTTTGTATTTTTTGTTGACTCTAGGAGTCCGGATTCGTGCATGTACAGGGTCGTTAAAATTTTCATCTGAGTGCCTCATCATTCCTTTGCACATAGGGAGTGTTTGGCTCGATCTGTGTGTGGATCCTAGTGTCAAAATCCTCTTCTAAGGATTCATGGTATTGTGCGGCCCTGGCAATACATTCTTGATAGGATATATTGTCATCAGGTGGAGATGGATTGGCAGGGTAAAGGTCTGGATCATTATCCAATGGAGGGTCAATTGTATAATCAGTCCATGGATCTCCTGGTAAGTGTGTCTCCCTCATCAATATTATCTCCTTCAAGGTGAGATAGTGGAGAGTTGGGAGGTGTGATGTCCAAAGGATCTAAAAGTTGAGGAGGGTGGAGGAGATGGCGGTTGTGGATTTTGTAATGGCTGTGGTCATCAGGAAGCTTGTGCTTAGAAGGTGGCTTGACGTGAATATGTCCTTTTATCAGGATTACTGTACAGTTTCTTTTGTTTGGGATCCTATTTGGAAAGTACTATGTCTATTTTCGGATCCGATGGTGCTGAAGTGACATCTTTGGTTTTCGGCACCAACAGTTTTAGGGCAGAGATAGAATGGCCTTTCGGCACAGGTGGTTTTGGCTCCGAAGGCTGTTTCTTTTTTCGGCGTGGAGGGTTTCGTCTTCAAGCCAACTTTGTGCTTGAGACCGGAAGGTTTCAGCTCAGAGATGGATGTCGACTCACTCAGTCCTGAACCGGAAGGCTTGACGATATGTTTCGCTGTCAAGCTGGGAGGCAGAGCGTCAGAAACATCGTCTCGGTGCCGACCTTGGCCAGAAGGCAGAGCTGGTGCCGAAGCCTTGAATTGTTTGGGAGTGGGTGGAGAGGGCGAGGGTTCTTCTGTACTCACATCACCCTGTCCCTGCAGCACATCGTCGACTTTGAGGTTCCAACTCTGAATCCGACCCGGAGAAGGCCTGTTCTTCCTCAGCTGATGAGGGCTCGAGGTTATCTTGCTCAGAGTCTTCAACAAAGATATCTGGCGTCTCGTCAACGTTTTGTCGCTGCATCTCTAAACGTCGAGCCCGACGACCGCAGAGTCTTCTTCTTTGTGCTCTGGAGACAAGCACAAGTTACGCACTTGGTGTGATTCTCAGTGCATGGGCACTTGGCGTGGCACAGAGGACAGAATTAGAACGGAATCCAGAACCGCATACAAAACCATACCGTCGAGGGTAGAGTGAATTGCGCATCGAGGGGAACCCAAAGAATGGTTTCGAATCTATGCACAGCAGTACATATCCAAACTTGATGACGGGAAAAGACAAACAATGGAGTCGATGCCCATGCGCACTATCACCGAAAGAAGGAGCCACCTTACCTCGTGACTGGAAAGACTTCTTCGAAGAAAAACAACTTGCAAACATCCGGACAAGATACTAGATGGCAGGAGTATGCAAAGCATGTGTATCTAAAGCACACATGCCTCGAACATAATGTTTCGTGAATGTTGGTGGATGAGGATGCAAACTTTTAAACCTAATAAAATGTGATTATTTTAAAATAGCAAGTATACACTGATAAAAGACTGGATTAGAGGGTGGTGGGTTTTGTTTACAGGGAGGTCCTGGAAGCAGGGACTTGTGGTCTTCTAGAGTATAGTCACCAAGGTAACCGCATTCTGCTGGTGATGCTACAGAGCACAAGTATGTTATGAAGTGAAGGCGACCGGTTTCACTGGGCAAGTTATTTTTTAACTGATGTATGGCACAGAATATATTTCTAAAGGACTGCATATGAAGCAGTGATTTGAGATTTTGAACAAAACGGATGTGGAACACACACCTCAGGATTCTAGGTGTACCAGCAGAGATGTCTCACTGGCTGAGCTTTTAAACGTGAAGAGAGGAAGCTTTAGCAGGTATCCAACGTACTTCGACTTACTACAAAACAAGGAACACGTTAAACCAATGTGGGTATGGTAATGGTATGCCCTGCTAAGGGCAAGGTTAGTTCCTGAAGGGGGCTCATGCAAGTATATCAGTAATAATGGATGAAACTTTGTTGTTCCCATCGGATCTGAACCTCGCCACCATAACAAGGAGAAGAAAGCTTTTGAGCATTAAAGGAAAATTCTTCAGCAGGAAGAGAGAATTGGAGGTGAAAAGCTGTCAAGCATATGGAGGGAAGACGTTTCCTCTCTCATAGGTAGACACAGCAAGAGTTTATCTATGAAACCTTGAGAGTAAACCAGATGGACTTAATAATGCCTGATGAAATACATAAGGAGTATGAAAATAAGCATGGACTGGAATAAGTTTTAAATATATTTGTTGACACACAAACTTGAAATATTTGTACAATGCAATAAAGTTTCTTTTTATTTAAAAGAGCGGTTGATGTTTTTTGTTAGTTTTATAATATTATTGATTTTATTTTTTATTGCAAGCATAGGCCCCAAAAACTAGAAAGAAGAAAAGTAAATCAAAACATGTTGCCTTCTAAACAAAGAGGTTTAATGTTTGCAATAGAAAATGTAAAGTAAAAACAGATCACCCATCTCTTATAATTTGAATAGAACAGTACACGAGTAGGTGCATTTGAAACATCACAGGTCAAGCATTAGAAAAGTGTTGGGAGGTTAATAAGGGCCATGCACAAATGCTCCAATTTTTCTACATGTTCACATTTGAAGTTGACATCTTTTTAGACAAAGACTTCACACATTTTGCTTGTGTGTCTGCATGCAATAGGTAGGAGTACTAATTAATATACTCATATAATCAATGAAATAATCATAATGGTTGAATAACGTATCTTCTTCACCATTGTTTTAATTCTGGTTACAATGCTCCATTTTCTTTTACTAAGCATTTTAAGTGCCCGTATTTTACACATGAATCCAATAGCTTCAATAAATGTTTGAACTGCCGATATTTGTATTTCTTGTTTCTCCCTTTGGGCATGCATACATTAATAAAGAAAGGATAGCTCAGTTTCCACAATTTCCTTGATGAAAATATAGTTGTCATGTTCTGAGGTTACAAACACCATCTGATACCCTGTGAGGTTTAGGGTTCCAGATGGCACACTGTGAGCTAGCCAGGAATCCGGCCAACATATTCTGAGGGTATGAGTGGACTCAGTCCCCATATTTTTTAAGCTTATGTTGTGCAAATGCAGTTATACTGAATGAGTAGGAACCGTACGTCAAAAGGTGATTCTTAGTGTAGGCATGAATAAGTGTTCCGATCATAGCTATGGCACTTTTGGACAAATCCCTTAATCTCCCTCTGCATATATGGGCATATATGCGTGACTTAATCCAGTTGTAAATCACTGAAATGCATGGTAACTGTGTAATTGGATGGGTAAATCATCTATTAATTTACTTGGAAAAATACTGCAAGGCAGTCCACACAAAACCCTTCTTTCAGATGCAGCACAAGTACAGTTTGTGGTTGTTCAGTTTACCTAGTATCTCTTTTAATTAATCGAAGAGCACCTTGCCCCAGCTCCTTGCCCAGGGTGGGGGATACTTGGCACCAATTTCTCATGCTCTTTCCCACCTTTATTCGGGGTAGAATGAAAGAGGGGGGGTCAACTCTCCTTTCCCCTTCTTTAAGGGACCTTTTTCCTTGGGCCTGTCATCCCTTTTTCCAGTATTATTGCTCTGGCCCCTCCAAGGCAACCTGCATAGGAGCATCCATCCCTCCATAGCTACCTAGCTAGGTTTGGCCTATATGACTACCACATTATAGACCGTACATGCATAAAGTCTAATCTAAGTTCAGTAGTACAGCAGTTGGCAAGAGTAAAACTCAAACCCGGCCAAAGCATCACGTGATACAAGAGCGCTAGGAGATTAAGCCACTCCCCCAGCATTACCATGGCGATGACTGGGCCGGAGCTCATGTAGCGGATCAAGGCAGGGTAGAAAGGTTTCCTCTTCAAGTCATGGTAGTGAGCTGCCAAAATGCCCTCAGGAGCCTGAAATGAAATGCAAGATGAGACAGCAGAAGTCAAGAAACACCAGTTACACCCTTCTGCCTCAGTCTGGTACTGCAGTTCCACACTCTCTTCCGGAAACAAGTCTTCACAAAAAGCTCTTTCAATGCATCTTAAAACAGATCACACCTTCTCCCCATTATTCCAGAAATGAGAAACCCCCATGGTTTAGTCTTGTGGTACAGCCATCACAGCTTTTATAATTTTACCCAAAAAAGCAAAAGCTGAAGAAGATAATAATATATTGGGTATATCCCCAGAGTCGGGAGACATTATCCATTTCTTCTTATCTGACCATGGGCATGCCATAAGGGATCTGATGAAAAGTACTGGGCAGCAGCGACAAGTACAGGAAGGGACAATGGAAATAGAGAAATGGTAAACATCTATCTGAGCGGCCGGTCCATTGAGGAGTCAAAGAAACACAAGGTGAAGTGCTTAAATGCTGCAGCATGGACTTTCAGGACCAGTCCAGACTCACTCCTCTGACCTCACCACAAACTGAGAATAACCACAATCTGTTGTAGGCATTGCTTGTTTAGATCATTTTGCCATAGTACTCTCCTGTAATTTGGCATTATGGTTGTTTAGCGAAATTCTCAAAATTACACTATTGCACCACACTGCACAAGTACGCACCATTCGTGGTAAAAACTTCATGAGCTCATGCGAACAAAGCGAATGAATAGGATGCAAGTTGCTGCTATTTTCGGTGCTTGTATTTTCTGCACTGTTTAATGCAAAATGCACCTCTGAACCAAAATGGACACAACGACGCACTAAAATTTAGCACAAAGTGCCGGTTTTGCATTTCATGTAATTTATGCAATTTTTCTGAAATTGTACTTAATTACATAAAAGTAAATGCTTCTTGTTTCGCACAAACCCCTAGTCCTGGTAAGACGGGATAAATCACATCAAGTGCCTTACTGCCCATTGTGGAGAGGTGAAAGAAGGGTTTGTGAGGCTTGGTGCAGGAGAGGACATGTCTCACCAGAAACTAACTTTGATCAGTTTTGCACTTTATAGCACACCACCTAAAAGAGCTAATGGCACCAACAAATTGCTGAGTTTCCAAGAAGCTTAGCTATGCTTTCCAAATGGACTAATGTAATGCGCCCTACATCAATGTCCCCAATAGTCTGCTCGTTGAATGCCCCATCCCACACCTTTGCCACAAATTTACTGTGCCTACTTGGCTGCCATGATCAGGTCCCTATTTCTCAACATTGTTCAAAGGCCCTTGGAACAGCAGACTAATCACTTTCGAAGCTTTGTGCGATACAGGTGCCCATGTAACCCCAGCTGTACTGAGCTTTAGAGCTCATTTAAAGGGGCATATTTTGGTCTCGCGCAGTGGCATCTCCAGAGATTTTTAGGAAGACACAGAAGTCAGGTGAAATTGGAGGGTACACCTGCAAAGGGCAATGGTGAATAAATTGTGCATCTACGCATAGATGTAACATATATTAGGTATATAAATGTTTCAAATGTTTAAATATGATTTTCATTGATGTATCTCTATACATGAAAATGCAGATAAACATTGGACGTTACAAGCATTTTAAATAAGCGTTACAAGCATTTTAAGTACAAAAGAAGGCTCACATATAGCCACAAACAATCTCTGCTATCCAGTAAACGCTAATTGGGTTTAACATAGTGTAGTGTTTAGTTTATGCGAAGTTGTCTTCCAGGCAATATTCAACAGCGTTGGTATTGTGGCCCAAGGGGGTGGGGCACGAAAAATTTAGCTAGGGCACGGGTCCCATCTGCCCCCCATACGCCTCCCCCACTATACCGCTAGAGAAGTCAGTGGTCTCGCCCTAGATAGAACCATCTACGGTTTACAAAATGCCCGCCTTCTTATAAGAGGAGTGGGGGGAACTCTATTGCACTTACACATTCCACTAACTGAAACACAAATCCTTTTCCAGCCACGCTTGATCCAATCTTATTTTTACACACTTATAAAAATCGACCCAGAGCTTTGTTAACCGATTAGTCTAACCATTAGGTGAACCCTAAACGACTTATCTATTTTTGCATTTTATTTCTGTATTGCTACCGGTTTACGCAGTGTTGGGTCACTGTAACGTGAAGGGAACAGCAGTAGCTCCTCCGCTATGGTGGTGGAGCGTCGCCCCTCCCAGCAACTGCAAAACTTTGAAATAACGATAATAAAACAAGTTTATATCTTTTTTGCTTTTGTGGGCAGAGTTTTGGGAGCGGGCCTAATTGGTGACAGGCTGCATGAAGAAGCGATGCGCCCTGCTGTTAGTGCGCATGTCGGTTTGGCTGGCTGTCTTAGGACGGCCAAACCAACACACACACTGAGATGTCTCCAACCCAAGCTAAACTGCCAGGTTGGAGACAGCAGGCATAGGCTCCCAGTCTCTCCAAAAGCGCAAATCCAAGGCGCTTGGGTCAATCCTGACGCTGCTCTCATGCTGCCAACAGCATGAGAACAGCGTATGGATTGGCAGCAGAGTCTGGGAGCCTGTGCTGCAGTGGACTGGAGCCAGAGAGGAGCAGAAGAGCAGCGGGCGGCAGTGAAGTTATTTTTTATTTTCTTTGTCCTCCCACCCCACCACCCACTCTGCCTCGACATCCCCCGCTTCTGGAAGGAAACAGACATTATTGCACTTCGTAGCAGTAGGAATGTAGCACAATATAAGCAGGTCATTTGGCAAAGACTGTCAACAAGGATATTGGGGATCTTTCTGCTGTGGTGTGTATAAAAGATTAAATAAAAGGATGACAGGCTTGTGTGTACTTACCTTCAGGAGTTTCATGCCCACCAACTTGAAGCCACGCTTCTCGAAGCGACAGATGATGTCACCGACCAGCCGCCTCTGCACCCCATCTGGCTTCACCGCAATCAGCGTCCTCTCCTGGATCCCTGGGAGAACTGCAAGGAGAGAACACAAACGCCAAGTCAAGGGGCGCGGTTCTGCGTGCTGGGCAACAGCACCGCGAACTCAGTGGTCATTCCTACTCGGGAACCCTCCCTTCTGGATCCAATGGGCCTTCGAGGAGCTTTTTTTTAATTTTGGGTTGGAAACACAGCCCACTGCTTACACTGGCCAATCCCAAGGCTTGTGCTATCGATGGTTTTGGTCCCATCACCCTCTTTGCAAATAAATTCCAGTGTACTCCCCTGAGGTCCAATTTGGAACGCTAGGATTTTCCATTTTACCATAAATAGACACAGGTAATGCTTAAGTCTTCCTCAAATCAAGAGCCTTAAAATGAAGACACTTTGCTTCAGCACATCTACTCACAGATTTGCCCTTATGGCACCAATACTGGTTTATTCATTATTGGCCTACACACTAACAAGGATGTAACTGAAACGCACACAATTCTATCGTATGCAAAAATAAGCACTGCAAAGCCAATATACCCTGCATTTTGGCTTTGTCAGTGCCTGGTTTGTAACTTTTTTTTTTTTTTTTTTTAAACATGAACATCGTCTAAAAGTAAATCTTTTTTTGGTCTCGAAAAGCTCACATTGGACATATTGGCCACCAGCAATTACTTTGTGTATAGATGTGCTCCTTGCGAAAGAACAGAATAGCATCACTCACAGTGAAGTTAGTGCAGTGGGCTGAACCATTCAGTGCTCTATACAGTACTTGGCAAAATATAAACGTGAATGAAGCAATATTAGACCAATGGACGAAAAGGTGTCGCTGAAAGGGCCTATAGGCATATTATACATATATTTTTTGTATAAATCTTTTTTTATTAACATGCTCAGCATTCAGTAATTTCCTTAGGTTACATTGCAGCACAGAATAAGTTAAGTCTTCGTTTTCAAATTTGTAATAAACATAAAAGTTCCCACAACCGTCCTCAATGTCACCCCCCCCCCACCTATCCTTAGTACATGTCAGTCATCCCCCGCCCCAATATGCACGCCAATGTTCCCAGATTCTTTCCCATTTCTTCGGGCACCCTCTGCTCAAATAAACTGTGTGCTCTGCTTGTTGACACCAATCAAGGTCCGCAACCCATTGTGACACCTCTGGTATGGCCGCCCCCCAAGTGCTTAGCAATGTTCCGTTTTGCAATGATTGCTGCCAATTTTAACCATTTTCTGTGTATCTGGGCCACGACTGTTCATTGGGAATAAGCAGCAGGAACCATCTTGGGTCTTGTAAGACCTACTACCCCACCACTTTTCTGTCATAACGTCCCTACTTTCTTCCAGTACATTTGTGGCACTGAGCAATCCTGCAACATATGAAAATAAGACTGCATCTGCCCGCATCGACTGGCATTGATTATTCTCTATACGTCCCATGCCGAATATTGCCTCATGTGAGTAATATACCCTATGCAGGATTTTTAATTGGATGACTTGGAAGCGAGCACGGATCGCAGCTTCTCGTGGCTCCTGTACCACGTAACTCCATTCTTCCTCATCTATCTGCCCTAGGTACACCTCCCATTGGGCTTTCAATGTCCTGCCCTAGGTCCACCTCCCATTGGGCTTTCAATGTCACCAAGGGTTCTGGGGAGTTATTGGTGAGCTTTTTTTTTTATATACCGGATATGGCTTTACTGGTAAATGGATCTGTCAGCAGCCTGTCTTCCAATGAAGACGACGCGGGCAAGGCTTTCCCCTCCTGCATGTATGCTTTTAGGGCATGTCCCAACTGGAGATACCACAACCATTCGCCCTGATTTAGGTCGTAGTCCTTTTGCAGGTTTTGTTATGTAGGTTCTGACCCTCCACACATCCCCCAGTCGTTCTAAGCCCAGTAACCTCCATTTGTGAAAGCCTTTCAGGTTGCCCGACCCCTCAAGTTGCTTACTTTCCCAGAGTGGCGTCATTTCCGTTAGTACCCCTTTCCACGCTAAGTGTTTGTGGGCAGCATTCCATACCTTTATGACTAAGTGGGCGCGGCAACAGAGCTTCAACTTTCATAAAGGAGGCGTGGGTAGCCTCCCTCTCCCATACTATCTCTGTCAACACGATAGGCCGGGTCCGCCTTGTCTCCAAATACCCAATCATTAACATATACTAACTGCGAGACCCAATAGTATAGCCTAATGTTTGGCATCGCTAACCCACTCATCATAAATCCCCCTCTGTAATTTCCGCAGAGCTATGCGCGGTGGGCCACCGTTCCAGATTAGGGCTCTCAGCTTGGCCTCCACCCGAGTAAAGAATGCGCGAGGAACCTCGAAAGGTGTGTTGTGTATGGCGTAGAGAAGTCGTGGGAGGATCATCATTTTGAAAAGGGCCGCTCGGCCCATTAAAGTGAGGGGCAATTTTTTCCATCATTCCGTGTCAGTTTTTAAGCAGGTCAACGGCCGTTCAATGTTTCTCTGATGAAAGTCCTGTGAACTCCTGGTAATATAAATACCCAGATATTAGAAGCCTAGAGTTCCAATTGGGATCACACATCTACTTGCGAGTGTTGGGATGCCACCTGCCAATGGAAGAGCAACGATTTACCCAAATGTATGCGATAGGCTGCATAATTGCTGTATATGCGTAGAATCTGGAGCAGCCGATCTATCGATTGTCTGGGTTTCCTTGCATACAGTAGGACATTGTCCGCGTGTAACGATATGCGCTGCTCCCACTCCTCTCCAATGGATATCCCCAGATCAGTGAGTTGCAGCGAATCCACACCGCAAGAAGCTCGAGAGACAAGGCAAATAGGAGTGGGGAAAGGCTAGTTCTCTTCTGCAATGTGAATGCTCAGGATACCGATGAGTTAACCCTCACTCGTGCTATGGGCTGACTGTAAAGAAGCTTCACCCATTGGACAAAATTGGGTCCAAAGCCCAGGTGGTCCAGTACTGCAAACAGGTAATTCAACTCAATGTTATCAAAGGCCATTCTGGCATTGAGGGACAGCAAGGCTGCCAGGTGTGAATCCTCTGTGGATGTTATATGGAGGACCCCGAACAATCTCCGTACATTGAGTCTTGTGCTTCTGTGTGGCATAAACCCTTCCTGATCAGATGTATAGGGGATGTAATTACCTTCAATAGTCGTGTCTCCATGGCCTTGGCCAGGACATTTGCCTCGTAATTTATCAAAGAATTTGGCCTATACGATTTACATTTTTCAGGGGGTTTACCTTCCTTTGGGATTACGACTATTGTCGCCAGCCACTGATCGTGCAGGAGACTCCCCACCGTTTTGACCTCCTCTTACATTGGCAGGAGGTGCTCAGCTGTTTTATCTAGCAGTACTTAAAATTGTTGTGGCAGACCATTTGGTACCGCCGCCTTCCCAGATTGCAGCGCTCGTGTGGCTGCCTTGTTGTCCCGGTCAGCCTCGGATAGAAGTGGCATCCAGATGTCTTTTAGGAATTCCTTGCATTCCATTTATGATTTTGAGGAGGGGGCTAAATATAACGCCCGTAGTATGTAGCAAACGCCTCTGCTATTTCAGTCCCAGTCTCGTGTAGGTGGCCTCCCTCGTCTATTATTCTGGGAACCCAGTTACGTTTCAATCTTTCCTCATCGAGCCAATCGCTTGCTTGCCTCCTCCACTATATCATAGAGCCTATGCTGTGCGGCCCAGACCAAGATTCTAGCACGGTCATCCACTAAGTCCCTCAACTCCTTTGGCTTTAATTGTAACTTGCGTCGTATGCTAGCGTCGTCTGCCTCCCCTCTACCCAGTTGTGCCTCAACGCCTGCCACCTCACGCTCTAGGGCTTGACATTTCTGAATCTTGTCTTTCTTGATCACTCCAATATGTGCCTATGCCTGCCCTCTCATGACCGTTTTAAACACTTCCCAGAGTCATTTTCGAAGCCACAGACCCCATGTTTTTGCTAAAATAGTGCTGAGCTTCCTTCCTTAACGCTTCTTGAATTTCGGGTCTTTGAGATATCACAGGACAATTCTGGGGGTTAGGGTATGATCTCTCCGCGGCCCATCCAGAATCACCTTTACTGGGGAGTGGTCAGACACTCCCCGAGCCACATGGGAAGCCCTGCTAAAGTCCCCAGAGTAGCAGCCAGTGTGGGAATGTAGTCCAGCCGAGCAAGGCTCCCATGCGACGTGGAGACGTGTGTATTGTTTAAACCCCGGGTGTAAATGTCGCCAAATGTCACCAAGTCAAAGTGTTCGGAGGAAGTCTCCCAACGGCCTCAGTCCTCTTTCCCCCACCGCACCTCTCAAGGTGTCCAGGTCCCCGGAGACCAAATCATTCATGTCGCCCCCAAATATCATTCGGCCCTCTGGGAGCGCCAGCAGCACCAGACCAAGTGAGTCAAGTGTTGCCCCCTGTAGACCGAGGGGGGGGGGGTACACCAAAAATAGGTTTAGGATCTTACCGTCCCAACGGCCACTCACTGCCATATATCTGCCCAGGGGGTCCGACCACTGCACCATCACAATGTATGGAAATAATACTTTGCCCAATATTCCCACCCCCCTGGAGTCTGTGGTGTAGCCTGCGTGGGCCAGCAAGGTGTACCCAAATCTATGCAGCGCTTTACATTGGCTGCCGAGGAGGTGGGATTCCTGAATCAGGACAATGTCTGGGTCATGTCGCTTGATGAACTGAAGCATCATCGTTCGCTTCAGTCCCCCGTTCAGACCACTGACATTCCAGGACCAGATCTTTACCTGTCCCCCAATAGGTTCCGGGACGCCATGCACAGAGTCTGAATTCAGGCTCCCTCCATTCTTCCCATGTCTTGGTGTGGAGCATAATGACTAAAGTGTCAGTCTGTCTACAGATGCAACTACTCTTATCTTTGCCTTAGCTTGAACCTGAACTATTAAACTAATACCAGCCATAATCCCTAACAGGAAATAACCACCATCCGCCCCCCCCACCCTGCTAAATAGGTTGTACCTTCCCAACTTGTCAACGCGCAGAGCGCCTGTCGCCCTAAAACAGAACTGTTTCAACACAATGATGGGGGGGTGTCTCAACCTCAAGCGCGCACCGCTCCACTCAAGCGTTATGACAATCCTTGTTACTACTAAAATTATTAATCTCTGTCTGCTACACTAGTGTTCTTGTGGTTGGCAGTCTTTCAATTCCCAAGTACTTTACCACAGTGGTCCAGCAGTAAGTCCCTTCTTCGGATTCTTCCACTGTGTGGCCTCAGTCAGACTCACCGTGCCACAGCTACCGCTTCATTCAGGACTCTATCGTCCCTCTCCCCGGCCTCCATGGATCTCGAACGAGCTTTGGTGTTTTGTGCTCTGTCAGGGTCCCTATGATTCTGTCACGGCCGCTTCCTTGGGTACGAGATCCCGGATATTGCCTCTCCAGCCAGTCCCATACTTCATTTGGGTTGGTGAAGTGCCATGCCTAACCATTGCTGGTGATTTTAAGTTTGGCTGGAAAGACCATCATATATTTAAAACCCTTCTCGCGTAGTTTCCTCTTTGCTTCCTCAAAGCTCCGGCGTTGTTTCTGCACCAACAGAGTGAAATCTGGAAAAATTCTGATTCAAGCACACCTGGCAGCCTGAAGGATGAAATCTCGATTGCGGTAATTAAAAAGTTGGCCGGTTATTGTTCTTGGAGGGGACCTGGGCCTAAGCGGCGGGACCGGCGCTCTGTGTGCTCTTTCAATGGAGAAAAACATGGACAACCTCTCTGGTTTTAGTGTGTTCATAATGAAGTCTTAGGAGATTTCCCAGTGGTTCTAAATAGAGATTGAACAATGTGGGTGCAAGTATAGAGCCTTGAGGAACACCTTGACCTACCGCCACAGGAGATGAAAGACTGTTCGCTATTTTGATCATTTGGGATCTATGTGAGAGGAAGGAAGCAAACCATTTAAGCACAGTGCCCTCCATGCCCATTCTCTGTTGAAGAGTGTTGAGGAGGGTGTTGTGATTGACAGTGTCAAAGGCTGCAGAAAGGTCAAGGAGAATTAGAAGACAGGACACCCCCCCTGCCCCCGAATCAAGTATCCTCAGCGCGTCATCCATCACTTGCAGTAGGGCTGTTTCAGTGCTGCAGTTTTGGAAGAAGCCAGACTGACAATAGTCAAGAAGATCATTGTCCTTGATATGAAAAGAGTTGTTTCGCTACACATCTTTCTGTGATCTTCTCAAGAAAGGGTAGGTTAGTGATGGGGCGGAAGCTGTTGAAGTCATTCGCATCAGCAGCGGGTTTTTTAAGCAGAGGGTTGACCTGCCCAGTTTTGAAGGAGACAGGAAGGGAGCCTTGACAGAGGGAGAGGTTGACCAGAGTGGTCCACTAGAAAAGGGAATGGGTATATACGTCAATGGCAATGGGGGTGGGGTCCAGAGAATGGTTGGAGGGCTTTGTTTCGAGGATGCATTTGAGGAAGGCATCTTTAGATAGGGGGTCAAAGTTCTGCCAAATGACTGAGGATTTGCGCTCCTCTGGAGGGGTAGGATGAGGGACCTGATCCACAAGTGATTTCACTTTTACAACAAAGAATATAGCGAAATCCGCTGCTTTCTTTGTAGAATCCTCCAACATGGAGGTTGGGGGAGAGCGGTTAGGAATCTTGATGAGATCGAATAGTTTTTTGGGTCTATTTTTGCCTGAGTCAAGGAGGGTTTTGAAGTGCGACGCTTTCCCAAGGAAGATGTGATTGTGGTTCTTGGCTGTTGCTGAACGAAGCGTGGCCAAATTATCGGTGGAGGGCACTTGCCTCCATTGTTTCTTCAAGAATCTTAGCTGCTTTCTTTCTTCATAGAGGGATTTGTTGAACCAAGGTGCTGAGGCAGTGGGCCTTATCTTTATGCTTTTGAGTGGAGCGACATTATTGATTTCGGCTGTGAGGCATTGGGAGATGAGTTTGTCAACATCTAGGTTCAGGTATAGCATTGGAAGTGATAAAGCTGATTCACAGAGGGGACGGGGTCGGGCAGTCAAAATCTCCCCAGCGGCCCTCCTCTGATTGCCCTTCGCGCCCAAGGATCTAGCACTTCTGCCACTGGTGTTTTGTTATATGTCCTCTACTCTACTTTCTGCTGCGTGCCGGATACTCCTCAAGAAAGCCCCCCGCTCAGGCCGCTTGACGTTCCACGCCACCCTGGGTTCGCGGTCGGTCGCTATCTGAAGAACTGAGGCACTGGGCCCCGGCAACTGGCGTGGAGGGTTCAGATTGTCCCCACCCTCGGCTCGGGTCTTCAGGCTGTGGCACTCTGTAACACTCGGCTGCTTCTCTGCTTCCAGGCAAGGCCCCGGAGCTCCTCAACCCCGGCTCCCACGCCACACACACTCCGTCGCTTGCTTTGGGGTATACATGCCACTGTCTTTGCGGTCGGCCCCCTTCGCACTCTGACCTAGTTTCACGGGCACTTCAGACTATCCCCAGTAACACACCGCCTGCCCCCGCCCCCAGATACCTTCCGTCTCCATACGGGCTTCAGGCAGTTACTCCAGGGCCGGGATCCTCGTCTGAGCGCTCAGACTCACTTCTCAGGGCAAGGCCTCATGATGCACAGATCATCTTCAGGACTCCGCCATTCACTACCAAGACGCAGATCCCATTCAAGTATCTCCGGTTCCTTCAGCCCACTGCATCTTCGGGATCTCTCTGCAGGTTTTAGTTTATTAGAGTTCTGTCGGATTTTGGGTTGGATAGCCAAATTCGTCCCCACTGACTGCGGAGCTCAGCAGAGCGCGGCCATCTTCGCTCGCGGCTTACAACATATAATTTTAGTAAAATCAAAAGGTCAAAGATCAGCTACAAGCTGCATTGCCTCGTGGAAGCCTGCCTTGGAAACGCTATGTCCACTTATCTTTCTAGTGAGAGCACTGTTTCGAACCCTTTTGTCCTTTCTGATTTCTTACAAGAGTTTCAAACTAGATAGTTTATTTTAGTAATTTATTTTTATTTGCAAAGTTTTATATAGAGCTGGCTAGACCCGGAGGTATCAGAGCGCTTTACATGAGCTTCACCCACGTTAAGGGTCAAGACCAAAGATTGACGTCTGCAGCCCATCTCTCTCATTGTAGTTATTAGTGGGCATCAGTAGGCCTAGTTTTAAACTCTTTCCTGACCACTTGTACCCGGCAAGCCACGCATGACTTCCCACCCACTTCCTACCATCCTCGTGACAATGACCTCTACAAACTTCATGTAACCGAATAAAGTATTTTGAATTGAATTGAACCTGTGACTTTGGTGTTAGCCCCAACTCTAACCGAATGAGCTAACTGGCCATAATGTGCCAGAGAGAAAACGTAGGGATATGCATATGGATATCTAATGACGCAGGACTGCCTGCTCTGGTACAAAGATTGTTTTAAGAGACGCAGCATTCCTAGGTCATTGTAGTTTCACCAACAACATATTGAGGCACTCTGACAATCCTGAGCTGAATCACAACTTTCACATACCAGGAACCGACCACTGAAGAACACACACATTATTTACTGATTGGTACAGAAGGTCCCTCATCAATGAAGCGGAGCCATGGCCTGCAGAAAACCACTTGTTGTTTTGCTTCTCTCATTAGATCCATACAGAACTATCAGTATGCAAGATAACATGGGATATATTTTCCCTGGGCCCCTTGCTTTTAAAGCAGCAGTATAAGCACTGTTGCATGAAGCTGCTCTTAAAACATTTAGAAGCAGTAACTGTTTTTAGGTTTCGCCTGGCGTAGCACTGCGCAGGCGAAATCTTATGTTTTAGCAGTACGGGGCTTTGTCCCGCCTCTCTGTTCCATTGGCTAGCTCCATAAATGGAGGCTAGCCATTGGAATAGAGATCTGTCCGTAATTCTCGGAGCAGATTCGTGGGCGTTCCCTAGATTTTTTCGCATCCCGCCTCTTTTAGAACGTCATTGCGGCGGTGGGCGGTACTTTTTCTTTTGGCAGCCTTTTATTTTACCATTTGCCCCGACCGCCGCCTCTGGTGAGTGCTTGCCGCTGTCCTGCCCCCCCCTTGTTATTCGTGCTTGCTGTCCTGCCTTCCCCCGCCCCCCCTCCCGCTCCCCGTGTCTCCGTTCCCACCCCCTCACCCTGTCGCCGTTTGCAGCTGCTGCTTCGAGGTCGCGTTGGACCACGAGGTTAGTGTAGTGCGGGCCTTATTCATCGCCCCCCTCCTCCCCGGCCCAAGGAGGGGCCCCGCCACGCAGGCATCGCCCGTGAGGGGCTCTGTCCCAGCTCCAGCCTCGTCCCACTCAGTCAACTGTTGTTGTGATCATGGGTGTTCGGTGGTTTGGGAGCGGGACGGGGGTCGGGGCGGGAAGGGTTAGGGTCCCGCTGGCAGCAGCTGCCTCAGGCCTAGTTGGCAAGGCCGCTACCTTGCTCTCGGTGGATAGGCCTTCCATTTAAAGCGCCCTGTGACCCACATTATACTCCATCGTCTAGCCCATTTCTCGTTCACCCAGGTCTAAAAATGATCTGTTATGTGTGCACTATTTGACTCAATGCCTATTAGATTCCCCATGTTAGACTCATGTTTTGATTTGTTACCTTCCTTTCCCTCAAATTGTAAAGCGCTCTGATATCCTTCGGGATCAAGTTTGTGCTATATAAAACTTTATAAATAAATAAATAAATAAGGGTTGCGCTTTTAAAATGCTCTTTATTTCCGGCCTTGTCACCTCCCCACTCGACTTGTCACAGCCCTCTCTGTGGGACAACAAGGTTAGTCAGCAGAGGAGTCGGGGTCATCACGTGGCGTCATTCGAAGGGGCCTGCCTAGCTGGCGAGCAAGTTCCCTCGGCGGGTTACCCACGATGGGGGAGAGAGCAGCTGACCCTTGGCATAGTGTTGATGGGTCACACATCCCTCTGTGCGCCTCGAGTGCTCCTAGTGCAGAGAGCACTTACCTCAATGGTTCATTAACTGCTTTCTCTGTGAGAGCCGCTTAGAGTTAAGGAGGCCAGCCTTCGTTTTGGGGTCGGTGGGGGCAGTGGTGGCCCGAAGCGGTTGATTTCCTCAAGTATTGGAGGATAGCTCCGGTTAGCAGGAGGAGGCGGGTAAGAGCTAGAAACACAATTTACCCAGAGGCTCCAAGGTGGCGAATCCCCCCCCCCCTTGGGGAGAATCTAGCATGGCATTTCTTAGTCTCAACTCAGGCGAGTGTGATTACCTCGGCGTCCCTGCTTCTTTGTCTACCTGGCAGCCCTGTAGTAATCCGATGTGCCATGTAGTCCGTCATTTATGTCAGCGACAACCGTACCACCAGTACGTGCACACACCCTAAAGCAGCAACGTTTGGAGATGGTGGGCCGGGCACGGGTGCAGTCGCTCCTCCGAAGGTACCTGCTACTACTGTTCACCGCGTTGCTGATCCTTTTGCTACAGGTGCTTCTGGGATGGAGCTTCCAGAGCCTGGAGGAAGGGGGCGAGGAGGTGAGATCAGGAGTACGGTAGTGCATCACGAATGTGGATTGGAGAATCTAAGGAAGGGTTGGGGGTGCTTGGGCAGTGATAGGTATGTTTGCAAGTTATGGCTGAAATAATGATTGACTTACTATGTTAAGGTGCTGGAGATCACCTCGGAATGGAAGTCACGTTTGAGATTGTATATCGACCCACATGTAATTGATCACAAATTGGAATTGCAGGAGTAGCGGCACAGACATTTGCGAGAGATTAAGCTATTGGCATTGTAAATGACAATGCCATTTATTTATCTGTTTTCAAAACCAGCACATAAATAAAAAGTTTGTCATTTACAATGCCAATAGCTCTAACTTTTGCAAAGGCGAGACCGTTGCATTGTAAATGCTTGTTTGTTTTATTTGCAGCTCCGGTCACTAGTGTGGGTTGCTACCCTGAGCTTCATGTTTGCAGCCGTGGCCATTGTCTCCACTCTGGGAACAGTTTTTAGACCTAATTCTGCCCAATGACAGGCTGGGCAATTGCTTGGGAGCTACCTCAAGCTTCAGGTAGGGTAACGGTAACTTTCTTATAGTTACATATCCCATACATTTGATAAAAATCTGACTTTGCCAGCTACAGAACATAAATCCAATGTAATGGTAAAGTCAAAAGTTATGGATTAAAGGGATTACTTTGAACAGTCATGTAATTTATATAGCACAATGTTCACCAAAATGTAGGTTTCCGGCCAAATTGCTAAATTAACCATCAGTATGAAAATATGCTCTGCACCATATGCGGAGCTATAAAAGTAACAAACCTTGGCAATCGGTTTGGCATGCATTTGAGTCCTGACTGATACATTAAATCATCCTTCTCCACTAGACAACAAAAATAGCTTTATATATACAATGTATCTAAAAGACATAATTTAATGCAAAGTGATTCGGAGTACTTTTGAGATGTAAAATAGTCCCTAGGCTCCGGCATTGAAATGCAAACACTCCATAGGAGGCAGAATGATGCTTCTAACAACTAGTAGCACGAGGTGAAAGACCGTCACTATACTGGGTGGAGCCAGAACTAATTCTATGTATATTTTAAAGTTTAGTCACAATATAAGCAGAGGTGTCCTAAGTCAGACCTCGTAAGTAAAGTGGAAGACTGAAATACATCATAATAAAAAACAGGCCACATAACAAGTGAGAATGATGCGTGCTCAATCCATCCATAAGTAAAAACCCGGTAACATATAAAATTAATATTTAGGGCCAATACGGAACTGGCCTCACCAATCACAAAAATTCAGATGGAGTACGTCATATAATGGTAGAAATGATTATCAATTTAACAGCATAAAATAAATGCATGTTCAGTCCCTCCTGGATGAAGCGCACCATTTCCCTTATCAAATTCATTTTAAGGTCTTTAACAGGCTAGCGCTGGATGCCACGTTTATTCACCTACTACCTCTTGTGTTTCTGAGTCCGATGGCTGTCCTTAAAAAGTCGCAGGTTAAATCCCCGCACAGCCCAGCATTTTTTCACTCCAACTTTGTAGCTCATTAAAATAGAAAAGTCATGTATACGGCGTTGCCGTTTAAAATAACACCTCATAGAGTTGTTTAATCTGGAAAATAACTAGGTTCTGGTGGCTGATGTTTGAACCAGGAGCAGTGGGTGTTATATAATGGGCACTGCAGGCTAACGGGACCCCTCTTGCTGTGACCCCAGCCTCCCCCATGTTTTCTTGGTTATCTCAAAGTGCATTTCTGGAAGCGCGGTTTGAATTAGCGCTGCACGACAGACGCTTTCTCTCGGAGAGTGGCAGCATTTGGGGGGTGGCCAGAGGGCACCAAAGGCGTAAGAGCGCAGGGGTTATGTAAGCATTCATTCAGTTATCTTGCTTATATTGGTAACCTTTATAATCCCTGCACTCTTCTATTGTGTTGTTTAATGTATGTTTTGAGCACATAGTCCACCGTTATATGGTGTTTATACTTGTTTTAGATTCTACACACCATCACCGGGTATATGTTAATCAGGGTGCCAACTTCAACATAACAGGGTACCCAATTCCTATTTCAGTAACAAAGTACAGCTCTCCGAATCCCCTCTAGAGAAGAGCGCAGGACAGGGCAATACCAGTTTGCAACCTTGCTGGCATGTGGGTTTCTGCAGGCTTGTATTGGCAAGAGCCTGCAGAACCACCACAGACGGAATTTGTGTTTTTTTAAAGCAAATACAGTAAGCTTTTAATGCCAGCAGCCCCAGGAGGCAGCGGAATGCCTGAGAGGCAAAGGTGAAAGAGCAACAGGAAGGGCCTTCCCTGCCCCCCTCAGTCCCCGGGGGTTTCTCTTAGTTGTGAGTTCAGAAGTAGGACTGTCCATTTGGCTCCGCTGTTCACCAGCCAGTAGGAAGGAGAACTGGAATTCAACAGAATACCACATAATTAAACTCCCCTACATACCGCTCAACACACAATCCCACTCCACATAATTCCAGTACACACAATACCAAAGAATTACTAACCACATATTTCCACTGCACACAATTCCACTACACAACTTAACTCCACAACTAACAATTCCAATCCAACCCACATAATTCCACTACACACCACATGCATACACTCCAACACACATGGGTAAAAACATTGTAATTTACAACGCAAATAGCTCTAACTCAAGCAAATGCGAGACCTATTTCATTTCCAATGCATGTTCTTTCATCTCGCCATAGGCCTTCTTGCTCTCTTCTGTTCTGCTTCTTTCCCTACAAACAAGCCCCCCAGGGCCTACTCCGTGTTGCTCCCTCACTTCACCTCCCCCAAACCTCTACCCCTACATTTTTACTTTTTTCACCATTTAGAACTTTTGTTCTCCCCAGCCTCAAGTGCCTCTGTTTCTTCCTCTCATTCCCCGGCGCTCTTCAACTAGCTGCTCCATAAAATATGCTTTTGCGAGAGGTAAACTGTAATTTATTTTTTTATTTACCAATCCTAATGGCATATGCCATCATGGACTGATGTAAAAAAAAAAAAAAAAAAAAAAAGGAGAAATGCTGCCTGCTGCATTGCATAGGCAAATGCCTGCATCACGACACATGCATGAGCCTCCAGACCAATGCAGCCGCCAATCAAATTTGTCTATTTTCCTCCGATGCAGCACAGCATCGGCAAAAAAAACACTCGCAAAGCCAAGTAAACGAAAAAGGCGAAACCTGTTGACTTTGCCAGTGCTTCGTCAAATGCTTGCGATAAAGTGTCCCTGAAAATATCACGCGACACATGAAACGTGCAAACATCACACAAAGGCACGGCGCAGTGAAAGAAAAGTTTCGTGATGCGGGTATACAGAAAATCTGACGTCTGTGCACAAATAGTCTTCTATTGGCAAATATCATACAACAACAAAGTCTAATCCTCGTTTCTGTACATTACGCACGAGGAATGAGGCAAGGCCAGAGCGGGCAAGTATCCCATTCACAGCTTGGAAAGCGGAAGTGCGCCATATCTCCAAAGAAATAAACAGACCCGTATCGCTCTGGGAAGCAGCTGCGCTCAACCCAGGCGTCGACTGGGAGAAGAATGCAGATGGACCGATAGAGGCCTTTAATTCCGCAGGCGGCCCTGATGTCTTATCTCCCCAAACCTCGCCCCTTGGTAGCCCCACCCTCTCTGGACTAAGGAAGCAAATAAAGGGCCTGCTTAAACTATTATAATGATAATGAACCATTTCACTATTAGTAAGCTCACCCTCTGCCCTAGGTGTTTATATGTTGCATGGTGCTTACACTTACCACAAACAAACACTGGCAAAGACAATAGGTCTGGTTTTGATATGCGAAGCATGCAAGCGCAAATGCCTCGAGCATGCCCCTGCGGTAGCCCATTAAAGTCAGGTTTTGCTTAAAATGGGTGTTGTTGATTTCCAAAGAGGTGTTTGGGGAACGCCCATTTTACTGACTTTGTACGCTATGGCTTAATCTATATAACGAATGAAAGGTCATTGAGCGACCTTTCCAGTAAGTGCGAACCATGAGAGACAGCTATATGGAATATAACAAAGAACTTTAATAACAAGCATTGGAATGGCCAATAGGTCTCGTCTTTGGGAACTTATAAGTGTTTAGCGAGAGCTATTGCCTTTGCCAGTGTGTTTAAGCTATGGTGTAGCGTAGTGTGCCTGCTGTTACAAAGCGATCTCAGCACCAGGGGTATAAACCGCTGAGCTATCTCACTCGTGGACCTGCAGGATTCAAACAGATGGAGAGCGAGAGATCAGAGCAGCAGGGGCGTTAATACCGAAAACAATCTCTAGAAGTGGAGCATGTGGCATGGAACTCTATGCAGGAGGCGCATGAACAGACTCAGCTAGGTTACTTACAGGGACCTCTGCATGCTATTGCGCATGCTTGTTACCCAATGAGCCCCCTCTGCCATAGGTGCATTAACCAACTGAGTCAGCTTACTGAGAACTGTGTAGACACAGGTCTCTGCTACAGGTGCAGTAACCAAGTGAGCTGTCTTATTCCGATCCGACATGTGGCCCGTAGGATACACTTCTCTGCTGGTTACACCCAAAAGTAGTAAATTACTTTATTTGATTTGGTTTAAATTATAAAAAGAGCGGCTTAACAGCTAAAACACAAACACTTATGGCATAAAATTCATGAGTAAAATACAAGTTAGTCGATAAACTTCTCATTTAAAGTTTATATAAAAAAAAGATGAGATATCTAATTCTTATGCTGGCTTCGAGGTAATTGTCTAAACTTTTTCACGTTACTTGCTTAGCCAGTTCAAGTTCTGTATCTCTCTTTTCTAGTGCGTTTGCAGCTGACTTAAAAACGTTATTGCTTTACATGCCAGTTGCACAGTTGACCCTCCTAAACATTTTATAACTGCGGACCTACAAGTCCTTATCTGCTCTTTTTTCATTAACGGCCGCAACAGTTCTTTTCGTTTGGATGATAATGGTCGGGCAAATACAAAGTAAGTGGAGCACCGATTCGTCTCCTTGCCCGCAGAGGCGGCAGTCCCTTGAGAGCCAGGTGCGTTTCCATTTTGGAGTTAGATCTTTGGTTGGGTGAACTCCCAGTCTCAGCAAGATCAGTTGCTGTTTCATTCGATTTGCAAAGTGTTCCAAAAGGTATGATTGGGGCTTTAACATTTTATATGTTGGCAGCATGATCCATGCATTGGTTTTCATAGTCAATGCAGCTTTATCCTGTTCTTGAGACATTTGATTAACTGTTTTGTTGACTAATTGTTTAAGCTCCGGATAGGATGGAATTGTGTGCCATGCTTCCTCTAACTTTAAGGCCTCAATTGATTTCTTTAAGAATGGATAAACTGAATTACTCGATTTGGATTGCTTTTCGACCTCCAGGAAACAATAATGTGCCAGAGAGTCATCCTCTGCTGCCCGCATTCTCCAGTAATGTTTAACCAGTGTTCCTGGTCTTGACATGGTCTAGTTTTTTAACCCAAATTCAAGTCTGGTCCACGTTTGAGAAATATGACGCGGAATATTAAACAATTTTTTGAAGAGACTGGTTTGGGCGATGTTCAAAGATGTTGCGTCTTGAGTTTAAGAGTTCGGAACCATATGTAATTGAAGGTAAAAATTTTGATGCCACGACCTTTAATAAGTGGGTGGTTGAACAGTCACTGATTTTTTTTTGCAGGGTTTTGAATGCAAATAATTGCTGTTTAGCTTTTGTTTTCCGCTGTTCTTGGTGTTGCTTATAATTAAGGTGGTGATCCAAAATTAATCCCAGATACTTGTATGTCCCCTCGCGGTCCAGGTGGTTACTGTTGATCGTCCAGGTGAATTTTGGTATTTTTTTATGTGGGCTTGAAAAACACATGACCTTTGTTTTTTTGAAGTTTATTTGTAGTTGATTTAGGTCTGTGTATTCTACTAGTTTATTTATCAGACGGAGGCCACGAGGCGTTTGGGAGAGCAGCACAATGTCATCTGCATATTGCAAACTTGCTGTTCTCACATTCCTGGTTACACCCATCTCCCAGCAGGCTGCTGTGCCCAAGCAGCTCTCTTACTCCAAGGTACACTCTGATCTCTGCCACAGGCGCTTTGAGCCGCTGAGCTGTCTCACTACTGGTGGAGCCTGTGACCAAGCGCCTCTTACACACAGATCTGTAAGAGGAGCTACATTCACAGAGGCAGCATACTCCGATCTCTGCCACAGGCGCTTTGAGCCGCTGAGCTGTCTCACTAGTGCTGAAATCTGTGACCACCCACCGAGGCAGCCTCCCAGGCCCAGGATAGACTGAAATCCGGTTTCCGGCCATAACACAAGCTCCCATAGAGAAATCGACTGCATCATAATTAGGCCGGTGGGTCGTGTTTCTGCCACGGTGTTGTTCGGAGGAAACCCTGACCGACATCGTAATAGGCCTCGAAGGGTCAAAGCAGAAGGTTCGTCTCCTACCATCCTACCAATAACTGAGGACCTAGGAATGATGTAAGCATAAATGACCCTTGCTCATAAGAGCAATCAAATAGCTCCAAAACATAAGTTGCTCTTGATTCAGTGAACCCTAATGGCACAAATCTATACGGATGTTTTCTAACTCAGCTTTAAAGGGGGATTTCCAAATTAAAATCCCAGCACCAGCTAATACGTAAAGCCATTATCATTGGGCGTAACCTGACCAGGTTAGTGGAGTAGCACCGGTGACATAGGCCATAAAGCAAGCACAGAAAATGGCCCGCATCCAATGGTTTAGTAGTAAAAAAAAAAAAGCTATATTGTGGTGCAGGGGGCTCCTCTAAGCCCTGCTCCCCCCACGCCCCACCCTCCAGGTCCCTGAAGCAGGTCTGTTTAACCCTCTCACGCCACAGGGCATCCCATGGGCCCCTGTGACCTCAGAAGTCGTTATCATGGCTAATGCAAAGGGAGAGCTGTACGTTCAGTCACAAGAACAAATCAGCACCGCAGGCAGTCAGTCACAAGACACCAGGCTCTGCCTGTACGTGAATTAGTATTAATAAAGTATTTGATTTGATCAGGAGAGTTAAGTAGTGTCAGGAGGAACATAAGCATGCCATACAAAGGCATAGTGGACACCAAGAGGAAACGAATTAAGGTCTTATAAAGACCATCTTACAATAATGAACAGAAATGTAACTTTTCCGTCCCTGCGCGACCTTCATGCACGCGTAAGCAATTTGTCCCAAAATGGCATCCTTTCCCAGTCTCACCAGAGTTCTGTACTGGGAACAGTACACCTCCCACTTACCCACTAGTTAGGCCTATATCTGTGCCATCGCAGTACCCGCGGGACAGGCTCAAATACTTACAGAGCTCAACATGTCCTGAACCAGCGAGGCCCATCAGATAAATATGAACACTAAAGAAGGATTCAAGATAACATATTTCCTAACGACTGAAACATTTAAAGTGCGTCATACAAAATAAAGAAAAATAGAAAATTCAAAATATCTCCGAAGAAAAGTCGCAGCTGGTTTTCGGTGGGTGGCAAACGGCAAATGTCTTTCGTGGGAAGCAAAGTCGGGACCACCCGCTGATCAGTACCCGGCCCGGCCACGGATGAGACCATAGGAGAAGATAATTTAATTATTATGGCGTTTACAGACCAGGGGGACGCAGTAGTGCTACCACTCACCCCAACATAACTAACGTAGGATAGAGCATGGCGCCCTCCCTAGAAGAAGGGGAACATTATTTTCGAGCAAGGACGTTACTGTGTTTTTTTTCTGGCCAATATTTACAAGCAGTTCTGGCCACTAATTAATTATCAAGTTACAAGACACGACTAAACATTTCAGTACCTCGTGCACCCAGAGGTCGAAGTGGGCGGGATCGGAGAGGCACGACGTGCCTTTACTTTTTTGATTCATGAAAAACGTTCCCCGACTTTTGTTTACAAAGATAACCGTCCCGGGACGGTTAATTCCGATGGTTTAAATGCTTCAGCTGGAGTGTGATTCAGCGAGTCTCCTGTGCTGTGAAACGGGCTCCAGAGACACAGCTAAACAAGAAACATGCCTTCTTGCCACGGAGTCAGCTTGTTTAACACCTTCACTGCGGACCTTCACTGCGGCGGCTATTCCGCCGCAGTGCTACGGGTTTTGAGTGGCCACGCGGCGGGCGCATGCTGGTGACGGAACTGCTCCGTCACCAGCGTCGGTTGAGCTGTGCTCGTGACGGAGCGGTTCAGTCACGGCCCGCCCCGCTCAATAGAACCCTCAGCGCAGGCGCGGAATTCGCGCCGCGCATGAGCGTTCTATCGAGCTGGGCGGGCCATGACGGAACCGCTCCGTCATCAGCACAGCGCGACCGCGGCTGATGACGGAGCGGTTCCGTCATCAGCACCGAAGGGGTTAAATGAAATGCCAATTCCTGCAACCAGCGAATTCTGCAAATGTAAGGATGCCTGGAGCGGGTACTGGCTTCATTGATCTAATCAAATCAAATAATGCTTTATTTGATCACTTTTATCATAAAAGCAATATGCAACAAACATACAAAACATAAAAAATCTGTGGGGGTTCGCATCAAGTTAAAACATGATTAAACTGAGTTTTCAAGTTGCTAAATTTATAAAAGGTTATGCAGTAAGGGAGGATACTAGTAAGGAAAACAAGTTGGAGCCCGGCACAGCGGCTCATTACTGTAGCTGGAAGAGGCTTTTGCCAAATGGGCAGGCTGTTTAAGGCAGATGGCATCTGCGCGCGTTCACATGAACGCAAGCTTTAGGCCCCATGAACGCAAGCTTTAGGCCACATGAACGCAAGCTTTAGGCCCCATGAACGCAAGCTTTAGGCCGGTGGATCGCACTTTGAAAAGCCCCTTTACTATAAGTCGAGCAACAGCCGATGCGCTGTTCTAGCTCGACCTAAAAAGGGCCAGAGTAATGATTTTTCCTTTTGTTAAAATTGTAAAAACAAGAATGAATAAAACAGTAGAAGGGGAGGCGTTAAAACACCACCAAACAGTAATATGTAAGACGTAAATATGTACAAACTATAGAGGAACTCTAACAAACAAGGGGAATGTATCTCGAAATTGGACACTTTTTTTTTTAACGCATACGTTCCACGAGGGGTTCAAAATTAGTGGGCTCCTCAACATATTATGATAGATCTGAAATGATTGAGGAGCTGCCATTATCACTTTTCACTCGGCATGTGAGAGTCCTTCAAAGCTTTATGTCTGATATTCAAGAACTTGGCCACCCCACAGGAAAAAAACGCGCTGCCTTGAGTCAGTTTTAAGAATACGCAGGGCGACCTTGTGGTCACGTTTGCCCATGGATTAACAGTTTGACCTTGCAGTGGAATAAGCCAGGCATGCAAATAAAACGTGGGACACACTTTCCGACAGGGCTCTACAACAAGGGCAAGCCTCGATTCGATGTTCGCGAGTACTCCATTTAGATTTTTGCAGCATGTACTGGATGTGTGCCTAGCCTAAATTGGGTGTATAGCAGCCTATCACGTGGAACCTGGATAATATCTAGGTAAGGCTCTAGGGCTCTACACTGTTTAAGACTGAAGAACTCATCTGTCAATCTCCCCAAATTTGTTTTGCTTAGCTCATTGGAATCAACCCAGTTCCAATAGATATGCTTCAGCTCTAGCTTGTTTGGTGGGGGGGGGGGGGGGGGGGGGGGGGGGGGGTGTTCGTGTTTCCCATAAATTCGAAAGGTCCAGCTTAGTCAGCGTCTTTCCAACATTGGATATCCACTTGACCCTGTGCTCCACATCTAGATTAGGCACCTCAATCAGGGGAGCAGCATAATTTGCGAGCTCAGGGGTGCACATTACGGGAGCCCAAAAGAGCAATGGGCGCAACTTAGCAATATGCCTGAGCAGCCGTCTACCCATGTCAAACATTAAGGGAGTTAGAGGGGTGTTGCAAGGAAGCATCACCAGGTCCCTCAGGAACTTGTGCTCAAATCTGCAGATATCCTCAATGTTTTCAACGCCCCAGACTCCGCACCATACAGTGCGGAGCTGACTGCTTTGGCATCGTAAATTGCGAGGGCTGGTGCAACCGACCTACTGTACGAAGACCGGTGTTCTTTACTTAAAGCCCCAACTACACGCGTATGGTTCATGAGCATCTTCGCTAAGTGGGGCTTCCAATGCATTTTGTCAGAAAGCCTTATGCCCAAAACATATTTACTGTCTCCAGTAAGGTGTCTTTTAGCATTAGGTTGTTTTTAAAAGACTTGTGAGGAGTAAAAGCCATACATTTTGTTTTAGTGGCGATTATAACTAAACCCCGAGAGTCACAAAAGAATTTGTATCTATTTAACAATTTTTGTAACCCAGATGGAGTTTTCGACACCAACAGGGTGTCGTCGGCAAACAAGAGGGTTGGGACTTTGTCGCCCGCCAGGATTGATGCATAGGCCGAGACCTCCCGAAGAAATATCACCACCCATTGACATATAAGGAGAACAGGGTGCAGCCCTGGCGTACTCCTCTGCCGACTGGGATCTTCTCAGTGACTTGCCCTTGGTGCCCCCATCTCACTTGGGCATAATTTCCTTCATGTAAGCGAATTAAAAAATAGAGTACTGGGGGACGAATACCCAAATCCCTTAAAGTCTGCCATAATCCTATCCTGGGTACAAGGTAAAAAGCGGTTTTCAAGTTGATGAATGCAAGGTAAAGGCTATCCTTGCCAATGACAACGACCTTCCAATATATGAGTAATAATCTAAAAACTTTGCCAATCGTTCCTGTATTAGACCTGAACCCGGCCTGGTATTGGGAAAGGACATCTTCCTCTTCAACCCAAGTGTGTATTCTATGGAGGAGGATCCTACCTACCAGTTTTTGCATAGCATTGATTAAGCTTATTGGCCTGTAGTTTGATGGGTCTTCCCTGTCCCCCTTCTTGAATATCGGGACCACCGTCGCACCTTTCCAGGAATCCGGGATAGGGCATCCATTAACTATGGCGTTCATCAAGCGTTGGATGTGGCGCTACCAGTTTTTTGGAACAGCCAGAAAGAGGTCGCCAGGAAGACCATCGGGTCCAGGAGTCTTTTCAGGAACTATTTTTGTTATTGCCATTTCAATTTCGGCCATAGAATATGGTTCTCTCGTATTCCCTACCAGAGGGGTGTCTGTGGAGTCGCTGAACTCCTCCAGACATCCGTCAATGGGAGCGGAATATAGTTTCCTGAAATGGTCTTACCACTTTTGGCTGGTAATGTGGTTAGATACAGTGGAGGGATGTCTAGTGTTGTCCATGCTTACTAAGGAACAAAACTGGTTCTTGTTTTTCTCCAGGCTGGTAGCTTTCAAACCCTGCCAGTATGATTCATCCCACTCAATTTTGGCACAGTGACGGGCAACCTTATACTCCTTTCTTGCTGATATAACCACATTACGGTTCTTTGTCCTGATCGCAACAGCTAGAGTCCGCCTTTTTAACCTGCATTTCTTAGTGAACCACAGGTTGTTGCCTTTTTTTGGGGGGCCTTGGTTTTGATATGGTTATCAGTGGCTAAAAAGAAAGTGCTTAGGTGCACTATTGTGCGAGAATGAACTAGGGAAGCTCCTACACAGGACTCAGTGATCAGCAGGGTTGCCTATAGCTCTAATGTACTTGTCATGACAACTTCCCTGATGCTAATTAGTTTAATTTCTTGAGATGAAACCTTATTCCATTTCAGATGTCTTTTACATTTCGAAGAAATGCAAATTTCTGCAACCAGCGAATTCTGCAAATGTAAGGGATGCTTTGAGCGGGTACTGGCTTCAATTGATCTCATCACTAGAAGCTTCGGGATGACCAAAACAAAATATTTTTGAATGGTAGTGCAAAGAGTGAACATGGGTATTACTAAAATCTTTATTTTGGAAACACCTTTTTGTCTTAAACCTTGTTACTCTAATTGTAGAAGTCTATGTTTTACTGTGTGTAATGCAACTTTAAATTAGTGGCTTGCATATTCTCCGTGCTTTTTATCGCAGGCTGTGACCTCATAACTAAAAATACACAAGTTGCTATTCTCCACTGCATCAACCAAGATTTAATTCTGTGGCTCTCTAATTATAGACACATACCTCTGTAGTACATTAGCTAATAGAGGTTTTAAACTGAGCAGTAATGCATTTCCAACTGAGTAACATATTTTAAAAATGTATTTTTCATTTAAGCTGCGCTTTATTTTATATGTAGCTACCTGAGGGTGAAAGACCAATTTATTAAAAAAATATTTAGTTTTTTAGCCACACCTTTGAGCCCGCCCCCATTGCATTCAGATTCCATCTTTTTTTTTTAATGCACTTTAACCACTGCGTGCTCATCACCCAAACGTTTCCCACATGGATCACCCTATAAACCCACACTCTACCATCAATACAAAACAGAGCACCCGCTCAGTTGAATATCCAGAAGCATTGGGGGAGGAGGGGGGTAATCTTACTGGATTCGAAGCTCTAAAGCATGTTGCATAAAGTCAAGGACCAATCAGTAACAGTCCTCTTGAGCTGGGTTCCATTTCAATTCTACCTTTTAATGGTAACCCTAGATGACCTGCATGCTGGTAACCACTTATCTCATGGAGTAACCCCTGAAATCATAAAAACAATGGCACGCGTCAGTGGGAAAACTGGGGGTGAGGCTAGACCTGCAAGTGATTCAGTAGGGGGAGAGGAACACATTTCCTGTGTATATGTTGTGCTGGCACCGAATAACATCAACATTCTTGGAGCAGAGAGCAGCAGTGCATAGCACTGCCTTTTTTCCTGCTTTTTACGTGAACACCACGAAGAGAAACCAGAGTGAAGACGACAAGGACTACTTTTGGGGCTTCATTCCTTAGCCTTGAGGTTGCTATGTGCTGAAATGTGCACAAAAAGCCCACACGGTGCCCATCCAAAGTACTGAACTCGTTTCAGGACCACTGGAATGATAAGATTCCGTGGAATTTCCAATGATTCATACTCGAAGGAATTATTGTAACAAAGTACATTCCAGATTTTCAGGGGACCTCTCTCTCGGGAACCTATGTCGCTCAGGACCATAAATATATATATATATTTTTTTTTTTTTTTTTAATGGACAACCTGGTACGGTAACCAGCTGTGACCATAAGATGTGTAGGAAATCCTCCTTTTCTGTATGGTAACCAGGACGTTTCACCTATTGCTGGACCTTTTAATGTTGCTTGTATTAGAATTCTGTGCACTTTACCCTTGCAAATCAGTAGTAAACTGTATGTGTTCCGTCTTTAAACATGGTCAAATGGGCATATTTCTAACTGATATATCTAACTTACCTAGAAGTCTCTAGTGTATGGTACATAATGTACCCAGGGCCTGGAAATTAGATGCCATGAGTGGATTGCAGCACCTGTGGGTCATTTACTACAATGTCAGTGCAAACATGCCTTCCTGGTCTACCAGTGTACGCCAATCGTAGCAGGGTAAAAACTGCAATTCGATCAGTCAAAATAAAGCCTTCTTTTAGGTTATACCCCACCTTTTAAATTTTAATAAGTCAACCGTAAGTAGGTCTTGTCACCCACAAGGCAGGGTGCATGGTATTTAAAAGCAGCAACGGCTGGCAAGTAGTCAGACGGGGTGGGAGGGGCAAATGTGTGATCAGTGCATTCATGATTCGTGAGTGAGGAGTGTAAATATAAAGAAATAACCACTTACCATGCTTGCTGTATGACGTTCAATGTCCTCCACACTCCGTCTGTATTCTGCTCGGTCTCCAGCAAATTCCCCTAACCAATCTGGACGCTGCTCTTACCAGCATGAGAGCAGAGCCAGGACTGAAGGGAGAGGCCTCTCTCAGCGCTCTCAAGGGCACTGGAGGCATGCACTTGGTCTAATCCAGTGGTCTTAAGACAGCTAGGTTAGGGAAGTTTAAAACATGAATGTCTGGCAAGCCGTCGTAAGACGGCCAACCAAAAAGACATGCGCACTTTAAACTGAAGTGCACAGCTCACTGCTGCCACTCAGCAGCACTGGCCCTGCCCAACACTGTTCAGGACAGGTGGATGAAAAATAAAATGTTAATAAATTAACTATCAACATTCCATTTTTCATTTTGAGGGCTTTCCTGGGAGGGCATTTATGGCAATGGAGCGACACTTCTCCGTTTTCAGGAAGAAGCCGCCCTTTAAAAGTAAGAGACAGAAATTTAATGTTAACGTCCTTTCAGTGACTCACATACAAAAGGTATATTTTTATTTTTACTGTAGCAGGCCTACTTGCTCTATGTAGAAAACTGGAGAACAGATTGAAAATCCTAATACTGTAACTCAGGAAAGGGACTAGCTAGAAAAAATAAATATTTTTAAGTGAATACAAAACCAATTCAATGGTGAAGATAGATGTTTAATGAATATTAAAGAAAAGTAACTTTTAGAATGTTACCTTTTGACTGCCTGGCATTCCTGGAAGCTAATTTGTACTTGCTTTCAAACTTTTGCCAGCCACTAATTAGCATTCAAATCAGAAAAATATGCGAAATGGCTACCAAAGCAAGCAATAGGCTGACCTGAATGAGCTGTGATGACTCCTTGGACCATTCCAAACTATGTAGAGCTTGACTGGAAGCATCCTTTTTGACAATAATGTGTCCAATCCTGCTTAAACGTCAAATCCTGCTTGACAGGTCTGCTGTGTTTACATATTACACTTTGGGGAGCACTTGAAATGAAGTAAAATTGGGTGGCAAAATAATTCTTGTATAGCCACCGTCTAGTTGCTGAAGGGCTTGCTTTGTTCCACCGGACTTCTGTATTTGTGTGTACTGGGGCAGCTTCAAATTGGATGTTTGTATAGTGTAGGAAGACACTAGGATTAAAGTAATGCACCCCCAACACACACCTCCAGCCCTCGGAGCCCAAGTTTAGTGTGACCAATGACTCTGCAAATGCCCAAACTGGGTAGGGTTGGCCCCAGGAACTTTTACCCCACTGGTCAGGGCATGCCCAGGAGTCAATTCCATCCATTAGCTTGTGCCAGGCATAAATGTGGCGTCTCCAGATACCCACTGCCGAACACCTCTTGGACCTGTGGAGGATCAGAATAACATACTTGGACCTCAGTAAGAACAGAAGAGGACTGGACCTGCTGTCTGTGACCTGAGAGGAGCCTCAAAGATCTGGACATGATCCCTCTTGAAACCCAGGACAAAGAAGTGGCCTCAAAGGGCCATAATGCGAACCCTCTTCTAAAGCTACACGTCTACAACAAGCCTTTAATGCAAGTGCCCAGCGCTAGCTGAACCCGGAACCTACTTTTGGCCTCTGCTTGACACCCTGTGAGTCTCCAAGTGCTGTTCTTGAGTTCTGAGGGGGCGTTTATGTGTACTCCTTCGGTGGACTGGGACTTAAAAGTATTAAAGTTAGAAAGTAAAACCTCCCAGCTGGGCGAACTAGATCTCCACGATCTATGGCGCCGCTTCCACCCTACCGCCCGGGACTACTCCTATTACTCACATGCACATAAGACCTACGCAAGACTGGACCACCTTCTGGTCACGGGACTGGTCTGTGACCTGGCCATAGCCTCGGAAATAGGGGTTCTCTCACTATCGGACCACGCCCCCGTTGCGGGCAGTTTCCGGCTACCACTGATGTCTCCCTCACGCGGGGTGTGGCGCCTCAGGGACACACTTCTGCATAAGAAGGTGGTGGTGAAGCACATACAGGACGCAATTCGCGATTACCAGACGCACAATGATAATGCTGACACCACCCGGGCGACACAGTGGGCAGCACTGAAGGCGGTGCTCCGAGGAGAATTCATTGCTATCTCCTCGGCGGAGAATAGAGCGCGGCAGCAAAAGCGGGACGAACTCACCCGTAAGGTGCGTGAGCTGGAACAGGTACATCAGAGAACGGGGGCCCCCAGAGTCTGGAAGCAATTAAAGGCAGCGAGGAAGCTCCTGTCAGCGTTAGACATGGACAGGGCGGAATACGCTGCGTTACGCTTCAAACACGCGTACTACACGGGCGGCGATAAGTGTGGCCGGCTACTGGCGAACAAGCTCCGAGTGGCGCATCAAAGACACTTGGTGAAGGAGATATCGGTCTCCGCTGGGGTGACAACCACGAAGGATAGCCAGATAGCGGAGGGTTTCCGTCGGTTCTACGCCGAACTGTACGCGAGCGAGCCCCCATCGGCGCAGGCGGAGGCAGAGTATCTGGACTCGGTTGACCTTCCCTCCCTCACCGCGGGACAGGCGGAACATCTGGAACGAGACATTCGAGTTGAGGAGGTGATCATAGCCATCTCCAAGCTCAAACACGGGAAGGCTCCGGGCCCGGACGGTCACACGTCCCTTTTTTATAAAACGTTTTGCCCCGCGTTGGCGCCTATCCTTACACGCCTCTTCAATTCCTTCTCCGCCCCTGGAGCTATCCCTCCGGATCTACTCCAGGCAACGGTGTCGGTCATCCCCAAATCAGGGAAGGACCGGACTCAATGCAGCTCGTACAGGCCGATCTCTCTTTTAAACATCGACCTCAAATTGTACACTGGGATCCTGGCGGCCCGCCTGGCTCCTCATCTACCGGGGCTGGTGGATCCGGACCAGGCGGGGTTTGTCCCCGGGAGGCAAACGGTGGACAATACCAAGAGAGTGGTTCATATTCTGGAGAAGGCCTCCCGGATCCCCGGGGAGAGGATGCTGCTAGCTGTCGACGCGGAGAAGGCCTTCGACCGGGTACACTGGCCTTACTTGGAGAGGGTTCTATCGAAGGTGGGCATAGGAGAGAAATTTCGCACCCTAGTATTCAACTGCTACAGATTTCCGTCTGCGGTAGTACGGGTGAATGGCTGTAGCTCTCCGAGATTTGCGATAGAGCGGGGCACCAGACAAGGGTGCCCATTGTCCCTGCTGCTCTTCGCTCTCTATATGGAGCCCCTCGCCCAAAGGATACGCCAAAATCCGAATGCGACTGGCATACGGATGGGGAGGTATACGCACACCATTAGCCTTTACGCAGACGACATTATATTAACGCTGGCTGATCCAAGGAGGGCACACCCTGCTTGTATCGCTGAGCTAGAGGATTTCGCCGCCGTCGCAGGCTTCAAGATGAATATGGGGAAATCGGCGGCCCTTGGCGTTTCATTGACTGCTGCCACAAGAACCGCTTTGCAGGACCTCTTCCCCATGCACTGATCTAAAGACCTGGTGCCATACCTGGGCATACTATTGGCACCCACCCTACCCGCTATGGTGACCGCCAACTATGCGGCCATAGGAAGAAAAATTAAAGAGGAGCTGGGCCGGTGGAGCAGGGGAACGCTGTCTTGGCTGGGCAGAATAGCCGCAGTGAAGATGACTCTCCTGCCGCAGGTGCTATACCTATTCCGGGCTCTGCCGCTCCAACCCCCGAAAGGGTGGATCCAGCAGACTCAAGCGGACCTTGCACGCTTCATCTGGCAGGGCTGCAAGCCCAGACTCAAGAGAGCCTTATCCACACTGGCCCCTGAGGCTGGAGGACTGGGCATACCGGACTTACGCAAGTATTTCCAGGCGGTACAACTACGATATCTCGTGGAGTAGAGCAAGTGGGAGTCAGATAAGCACTGGCTTTTTCAGGACCAGGCGGTCGCGGGCCTGACTTTGCAGGAAGTGCCCTTCATGCGCAGGGCTCATCGTCCCCCCAACCTGTATGCGTCCTTCGCCACGCGAGTCCCGATGCGAGTGTGGGACGCTACTAATGTTGCGCATGATCTCACTACCTTCCCCTCGCCATTCACGCCATTGGTTGGGAACCCAGATTTTCATCCCGGGATGGAGCCCGGGGCTTTCGCGCGCTGGCGGGATGCAGTGCGCTGTTCCACGTGTACAACCCGGACGGCGTCAGCCCGTTTCAAGAATTCAGGCGAGAATACCAACTGCCCAAAACGGAAAGGATGCGGTATATGCAAGTGCGTCATTGGGCACTCCAGCCGCAGGTGCGCGAATCGGCGGACAGAAGGCTCCGGCCTTATGAGAAGTGGCTCGTGACACGCACCTCAGACTCAAAACTCATCTCGGATCTATATAAGTTACTGCAGCCTTCCTCCTCTCATATTTATAACCTGGGAAGGGAACGCTGGGAACGTGAACTGGGGAGGGCCCTAAGTCACACAGAATGGGACCACATTTCCTACCGGGCACGACACTCCGCGTACCACACCGGACTCACGGAGACGTTCACTAAGGTATCCACATATTGGTATTATACACCAGAGAGACTGCATGAAATGAACCGTAACATTGAGAACACTTGTTGTCGGGATTGTGGGCAGATAGGCACACTTACACATGTTTTATGGGACTGCCCCCTGCTAGGCCCCTATTGGAGAGAAGTCTTGGACGAGATTGACTCACGCTTTGACATTGAACTGCCTCGCTTCCCCGCATATGTCCTGTTGGGCTTGCCCAACGAGCTGATGTACCCTCTGAAATCTCGCAGGGGTAGGCAGATTGCGATTGCACTGGGCTCTGCTGTCCAAAACATACTCATTCACTGGCGCACCACCACACTCCCCTCCACTACGGGTTGGCTGCATAGGTTGTGGCATGTCCTGGGGATGGAGAAGTTGTCGCTCATGGTGGCGGGAGAGGTGGAGCAGTTTAATGACCTGTGGCAGTCGTTTCACTCCCTACTTGTAACGGAATTTACAGAACTTACATGCCCCCGATATCTCCGATTGTTGAGATTAACATCACCGGCGGGTCCCGCTAACCAATTAGTCTAGAGTTGCGGTCAGATGGGAGGGAAGTACGAACTGAGGGAGGTGACACAGGTGGGGGAATTTAGCACTGTACGAGGGGAGGGCGGGAGGGGGCTCGAGGGGATGGGAAGGGAGGGGGGAGTTCGAAAAGGGGTAGTTTGTTCTTGAAGTTGTTGTTGCTGCATACGCACCAAGCACCACGCTCAGATGGACACTACGATTGCAGAGCCTTTGCGCGCTGGTTGCGCTCCTGTATAGTTGTACCATGGCACTGATTCTTTGAGACGACTGCTTCCATTTCCTTTTTTTTTGTAATGTCTTAATAAAATACTTTAAACATAGAAAGTAAAACCTCTGACCAGGACGAACCTGGTTAGGTGTATCTCACACCCGCTATATGGCGGTCAATGTCAAATTGTGCCTAGGTCCCGGTCTACCATGACCATTGACATCATTGACACTTTGTACTTATTTGCGCTATACCTATTTAAAACTTTTTTAAATTCATCTCTCGATCTCACCTTATTGGATTTTTTGTAATTGTGTTTATTAAATTTTTCTAATTAATTGCATGGAAACACTACTCACACTGGATCAAAACAAACATGCTTCTAACCACAAACCTTTACATACTCATCTAACCACATACCTTTACATACTTTACTATGCTACCTTTGAAAGCAAGTGCTTCTGTGCCCCGCAGAGGTAGTAAAGCTCTATACAAATTTTGCAATGCAATACTCATTAACTTACTGCACTTGCCACACAATAAAGCCTTTACAACATAATTTGGAGTTTTCACCAGGAACAATCTCTTTTTTAACACACACTAAAAAACACAAGCCGAACACGTAAGGCTGTTTTGTGTCAGACCCGATGCAAAGAATAAATGGCGACACATTTCAGCTGAGGTTTGCTGTATCCCGGTGTTAAAGATATCAAACTTTAGCCGAGACAAATAACTGTGTAAAATATCCCAATATTACAGATTGTGCCACAATGTATAGCATAATTAGTTTTTCTTGCTGCATAATTTAGTCAAAAATGACAAATATTTTGATCCCTTACTGCCGCATAACTGTGACTTGGGGCTCAATATTAAGCTAGAAGTGGCCCAGCAAGTTCCATTACAGTCTGATTTAGGGAGTCAGTCTTCTGCCTAAATACTGACAATGGAGCAGAATTTGTGGCACCGCTACCAGCCATGCAAAATGGAAACACCCCAAGGAAACCACGAATGCATGCTTGAAGTTTACAAATGCCCAATAGAAAGAGACTGCTAAAGAGACTTCACAGTCAGCATTCTATGCTTTTCTACCACCCTACGGTTCAGTTTAGAAAGTGCATTGTCCAGCACACCCCTGGAGACTGGTTGGCTTCAATCAATGCAACTCTAATCTTGCTTGGCGGGACAGTCCCCGCGGAACATCGTCAAGCTAAATGCTGTACAAATCAAGGGAGGCAACTGTTTTTTTTTTAAACATGAAGATTCTAAATATATTTAAGTGCACAAAATAACTATAATTTGCATAAATGCAAATCAAGTGTGATGCATACAATGCCTTTTACCACTTAACACCCAGTTTTGTTGTCATAGACTATTGCATTACCCCCTGCGGAATAAAAATATGAATGACACAGCAACAGACCAATGGATGAAGAGGCCTGGCTGGAAGCATCTGTAATCATACATACCTTTTTTATTAAATCAATTGCTCTTGGCAGTTGCCAGAGGTAATAAAGGGGATTGGGCATGTGAGAGTTCTACCTTACACCAGCAATGGTGCTGCACGGTGGGTGGGCGTGTTGGCCTTTGAAAGACCTGTATTTCACTTTGCATGATCTGAAATGTTTAATATCAGATTCGATTCCCAAACATATGGTATCCACTGTTCTACCACCAGTGGTATACCAAGAGTGGTGTGGGCATGGCATGGAAAATGGGTCTCCATACTGTTGGATGGCTAATAAATACGAAACTGGGTTCAGTGCACGCCTAAAGCCTCTGGGTTCAGGTGCCATAGCACCCGCTGCACCATTGGCAGCAGAGCCCCTGTATGCCACTCTTGGGAAGCTACAGGACGACACAAACAAAACAAGGATTGTCATAGCCAATAGGTCTCGCCTTTGGTACCTTATAAGTGTTTAGTTATGCAGCATAATATCCTTGGTGCAACAACATCAACTGTTGCATGGCAAAGCACTTATAAGATCCCAAATGTGAGACCTATTGGCTATGCCAATGCTTGTTGGAACTGCCGGTGCTCAGCACTGGCAAGACCTGTGCCACTTAAGCCCTGATGGCTGGCACTTATCAACATCAGGTAACAGGTACTGAATGACTGCGAGTGTTCCATTTGAACACCGATTGTGATTACACCTTTACAAAGAAGTGAACGAGGTATTGGGGATAGCCACAAAGATGTTCTAATTTGGACTGCAAGTGTTACTACAATTCTTTGCACTGTGCCTCACTCATTTAAGCCATATTGTTTATTTCTCGTGATAGCATTTTCTGTTATCCAGGCCACTATACATGAGATAATTCCCTCTGCTTCATGTCCTGTGCACGGTTATCAGATATCTATCACTGACATATCACGTCAGCAAGGGCTTTAAGTAGGCCGGGTCCTGCTGGTGCTCAACACCAAAAGTTCTAAAAAGCAGATGCAACGAGGGTCCAATTTTGCCCTCACCCTCACAGTTCTCAATATAAGAAGCTGACAGTGTCCGTCTGAAGGTCTGCCCACTGCCTCCCGGTATCAACATGAAAATAGAAAACAGACAATGCGAAAAAATACATGCTGATTTAATGACAGGAGGTTTATTTCGTTTGCAACAACCAGGAACTCATTTGTGTAAATCAGTGAAATGACTGGGGAATAAAAATAAATGCAGAGCGTTTTTGCATAATTATACTCATTTCAATGACATAAAAAATGTGTTTTTTACAAAGACGCAACATAGGTTCTTCAACTAGAAAGAAAATGCCCTAAAAAATCGTTTTTGCGGGTGTAAATGCTGAAACTAACATTGAAGTGGCTAGAGAAAGAAAGGGAGCAAGGCTATGTGCGTGCCACAAGCACCAAAATGCCTAGGTTCTAGTAAAACTAGGGTAGAAGGAGAGAGAAGCAGCAAGGGTGAGAGGAGATGGACACAGAGGTAGTGGGAGGGAGAGAAGCAGCGCGGGTGGAAGGAGAGAGAAGCAGCGCGGGTGGAAGGAGAGAGAAGCAGCGCGGGTGGGTGGGAGGGAGGGACACAGAGGTAGCAGGAGGGAGAGAAGAGTGGGCTGGTGGGAGGAGAGGCACTGAGGTGGTGGGAGGGGAGGCACTCTGAGGTAGTGGGAGGGAGAGAAGCAAGGCTCTGTGCGTGCCACAAGCACCAAAACGCCTGGGTTCTAGTAAAACTAGGGTAGAAGGAGAGAGAAGCAGCATGGGTGAGAGGAGAGGGACACAGAGGTAGTGGGAGGGAGAGAAGCAGCGCGGGTGGAAGGAGAGAGAAGCAGCGCGGGTGGAAGGAGAGAGAAGCAGCGCGGGTGGGTGGGAGGGGATGGACACAGAGGTAGCAGGAGGGAGAGAAGAGTGGGCTGGTGGGAGGGGAGGCACTGAGGTGGTGGGAGGGGAGGCACTCAGAGGTAGTGGGAGGGAGAGAAGCAGCGCTGAAGGAAGCGCCCAGAAGGTGCATTAATTATTCACGGTGGCAGGTGCTTGTTCTGAGCTCATTTTAATAACTCCGCCATCAAAAGGCGAACACGCGCATATATAATCTGAGGCTGAGCTGGAGTTAATCTAATAGTATACAGTGATTTATATTTTTCCCAATAATCCAATGGAGAGGGAAAATAAAGCGGAGGGCTGCAGCAGGCGGGTAATCTGAGAGATAGCTCTGCGATGACTGAGCACACTGCACTCACCTGTACAGGGTAGAATGCACATTCGGGGACAAGTGTGCAGGTCAGGAAGCTTTTGATCACAGAGAGCACAACACATACTCACCTGTGGAGCTGCGGTGCGCTGGGAAGGCAAAGGGAAACAAGTCACACAAGGGCATGCTCCTCCGAGAGGTGCCAGGAGTCCCGGTGTCGAGGGGAAAGTCCCGGTTTTTCGTCATATCTCCCGGTAGATTTTCCTAAATTCAGCCATGTCCCATTTTTGAGAGGGTCGATTGAAGACAGAGGGAGGCAACCTTTATTGTTCTAATGCACGGTCACTAGCCATTTCAAAACTCAATTTAATTAACGCAGAGGAGGCGGGCTGCACGAATCGTGCGATGGGTAACAAATGGCAGAGTAATGAGGGGGTTCTCCTGTGACTAGACACACGTGCACCATGTGAATACCTCTCGTTTTTACTGAATAACGGCTGCAAGCAACCTGGGTCCATTCGGCTGGGAAGGTCAGTGGTGGCACAGCATGCCTGGTGAGGGAGGCAGAGCTCTACAGTACAGCAGGACAGGGTTGCCGCATTAAACCAAAGGGAAAGTGAAATAGAAAACGTGCACCACAAAGGTGCATATATGCGATCATTGCTCATCAGGGTGGCGATGGAAGTTCGCATGCAGGGCACCAGGAAAAGAAGAAACAAGCATTGGCCGCCAGCAAAAAGAAAACGTGCGGCCGCGACCGGGTGTTGTGTGGCGCGAGTGTTGTGCGAGCGCAAAGGGAGAGAGGAAAACCAGATGGCGCATCTGCGCCGTGCAGGGCCGCGAAAGTGATCGCGATGCACTTAATGACCTGTGACAGAGGAAAGACAGATGGCGGCTGCACGCGTGCGTAACCGCAAGCTTAAGGACACCAAAAGCCTGTGGTAGCACTTTCAAAACCCGCTTACTAAAATGTCTCGCAGAGCAACGCATGCTCTGGCTCAGGCAAGACCTAAAAAAATGCCAGACCTGGGAAGTTACAGGACACACACACTGCCACTCCACAATAAAAGAGTTGCATGGGAGCACAGATACACAGACATGGGCACTCTAGCTGTTGACAAAGGACACGAGCCACTACCTTGCTAAAAGCCACAAAACTAACAAGGTGAATTGCCAGACTACATAAAATATAATAATAAAATTTAAAAAACAACTACATAGAACATTTTTCAAACTACAAATAAAGCGTTTCTCAAAAGTCCCACCCAAGCCATGCTCCCCAAAACAAATTTTGATTCCTCTCTTCTATGCGGCCAAGCATCTCTTTAGATCCCCAAAGCAGTTTAATTTAAGAACATTTGAAATTTGGCTGAGATACTGAACCAGTGCCAAATGCACAAAGTCGCAGCTTCTGTAGAACTGGGGGAGTAAACTAGGAGTGAAGGGCTGTAAATCTGTCGTGACTTTCAAAGTAGGGCAGCCATTTTTAATCTACCGGTATTTGATGGGGACCTAAATTATCTTTAAAAACTTAAGTATAGAGGAAAAACACTTTAGGGAAAACCAGAATTAAGAATCTGATCAACAGTGATTTCCATATTGGACAAGACCAAGCCAGCTCAATTTATAGGTTATGTGTGGACAACCCTTCTTGAAGCCTCAGGGAATTGGTCAGCAGCACCATTCTTCAATCATTGCTTGCTACAGGGCAACTTCTGTCTCTGCTGGCTTGAGAAAAAGATTGATTTTAGGAGTGTCTCAACACCTCTCCGGGGAAAAAAGACCTCAGGTCTTGGAGCCCATGAGTTTGCTCCTTAGGTTAAAGGCCGTCAGGGTGACAATTGTGAAAAGCAGGATTTTTTTTCCAGATAGATGTGCTCTATCACTGGTGCTTGATCTTCAGTATCCACCAGAATATTCCAAACAGAAAAGCACATGTTTACATTTTATGTACCGGGATAGACTTTGCCTGCAGCCTTTTCCCTGCTTCAGCCACTCACCGCTGGTTTTGGCTCCCTGCTCCTGGCGTTTGTGTCTCCCCCCCGCCGCCGCAGCCTCTTGCCATCCCGGCACAGCCGCGGGGAGGGGGCGACACTCCAATTCCCAGGGGCACTTGCGGCAGGTAGCCACACCCGCCTATTCAGCGCCCGGAGGTGCTTAAAATCAAGGTCAGCCCCCGCGTCGCGGGATGCGTGTGGGCAAAGGGCGGGCCGTCTGAGGCCGGCTGGGCCACCATATTGACATTTGCTAACCGAGTAAGATTGTGGGGTTATATCCTGTTTTTCATATGGTTCTATAAGTCATACGACACAGTAGGAGGTGTTGGCTAGTACCATCTTATATCTATTGCCCCATATAGATTGCTGCTTTTGATTTTGATTTTTGACTTATAGTATACATTGCTATTTAAACATGACTAGACGTCGTGTAAAACCCCTAATGGATAAAACACATAATTCGAGTGATACTTATTTGACCAAAGCAGTTAGCGCTTTGGCGGAAGAAATAGACCGCACAGAAAGACGTATATCAATGGGTACTGGCTCAAAGGGAGGGGAACAAGTTAGTTTGATTGCAGAGATCCATAGAAATAGAGAGGAAGGACTGATCTCTGCAGACTGGGCCACCGATACAATAGAAGTGACACCTGATACAGTCACAGTTGGAGCTGAGAATTCTTGCCTCTCACGTATCTCAGTTGCACCGAATTTATCTAACCTGTCCCCTTCGCCCCCACCTGCAAATATAACCAAAGGGTGTAAAAAGAAAATTTCAGGCCAGGGACAAGGAAAGCCAGCTAAGGAAAAGCAAATTAACACAAGAGGGACCTTGGCGAAACAGGGAGCTGCTTCCGGTAATGAACAACCCAATCTTACATTCAGTATGGATGTTTTTATGGAAAAGATAAACAAATTAGTTTTGCCGCTACATTATAAAATCGATAACTTGGCAAGAGAGTTACACAACCTTAGTGGGCATGTGGACAAACTTAGATTGAGAGATCAATTAGCCAACCCCAAGGACCAGGCTAGTGTGACCACAAATAATGTTATTGCTAATCAGGCAAAGACTACCCAGCCAATTCTAGCGACGGCTGGGCCTAGTACAGACATGACTGTAGCCAGAAAACCAGATGATGGTGAAAGTTTAGAAATACTAAATAAACCACCACAGGAGAATAGTGTAATTCCACCGATAGATAGGCAATGGGAAACCAAGGGAGAACTCCACGGAGCAGACAAAAGGGCCACGTAATCCAGTTAACCCTAAAGTTACTGACACACCAGCAGTTATAAACTTACCGCCAGAATGTGGAGCATATGTCGCAGTCCTTTCTAATGTACCTAAACTGCGGGACGGTCAACCAGAAACATATGAAACCCTAAAAAATAAAACTCTTTATTGGCTATCAAAAAACTGTGGCTTCCCACCAATAGAGGCAGAACAGATAATACTTACACAAAGAGTGGGGTGGATAGGCCCCTTACCAAAAATATTTGATGGAGACTGTGTAATAATTTTAGGTCGCCGGGTTGGGCACACAAAACCTTACTTAATGCTCCCCCTCCCTCATGTTGGGATTTTAATATAACACTATTCCCATTTGGCTATTTTTACAGACAAGTGATTTGGCTACCAACCATATGGCTTATCACTCTAATATTAACCTATTGCCCCCATCAGTAGCCTGCCCCACACGTTTCTCCATTCCATTGTATAATAGATTCCAGTCCTTGAGCCCGATGGAGGACAATGATTGACATATAAGTCTTGAGGGGGTACCCCCAAAGGATGAGCTAGGTATGAGGGTAGTTCATAGATCAACTAAAAGGGGAAATTAAATAAGTGATACACAACCCCCATATACAGACCCCAATAAGGTGTATATATGTTCTGACAACAGTGAAAATGGTGATCATACTATCAAACTCTGCTAAAAAAAAAACAAGACTAGGCAACAGGGTGACGAGTTTCCAGAGAATGTGGCAATGGCCATAAATCCAACTGCTAGCCAAGGAATACAAACAGTAATACAGGAGGGTTATACACTTACAACATGGAATATTGCAGGCCTTGGCAGAAAATTAGATACCCCCTTTTGGCAGGATGTTATCACTTGTGGTAACGACTTTATTTGTATACAGGAAACTTGGAGTACAGATCAGGTTGTAGTGGAAGGTTATACATCCCATTGTCTAAATGCTATACCCTCCCCAGCAGGAAGAGCTAAGGGTGGACTGCTGCTGCTTATATCAAATAAATTAATTGGGTGTCAAATTATCAGTTACTCATCTATTGGTAATCATAGCCAAGTGCTGAGACATGAGCTCCCACAGGGCAAGGATCTGGTTTTAATCAATCATTACAATAATATTTTCATTAATGATAGGGGAGCACTATTAGATGCACTGGATAAGGAGATAGACAGGGCACTGACACTCTCTAGTAAACTTGCCATCATTTTGTGGGCTGGCGATTTTAATATCCGAGTCTGCCCCGCAATACAAACCAATTCATGTGGGTTTATGTAGGCCCACAATACTACTGTTGGGAACAATGATTATTTGTTACATTTTCCCCATTGTAGATATGGTATGACCCTAAATACGATAATGGCAAAGTTCGACCTTGATTTATTAGACTGTTCTATGAGAAAGGGCCATATTAAATGTCCAACTTTTACTGGGAGAAACGGGAACAGTTACATAGACCATATTTTAATTTCTAAAAACAGTTTCTATACTGACCTTTGGATATCTGAACAGGCGGTCTGTGACCACAACAGTATTTCCATAGTACTTTTAGATTGGGGTAACAAATTAACTAATACCGAGGACTGTATCTTTGATATCCTCCCTGTCAGGCCCAATGGAATGAGAATTAAGTGGGATGGATTAGACCCACCCAAAGTCCAAAAGGAAGTGGTCACTAACTGCAGAAAAGAAAATAGACTACTGCCTTAGTGAAGAGGTCCTCCCCGACATCCTGCTAACTACATTCTCTGATATTAACAGAGAAATTAAGAGTATATTAACCAGAAATACTAAAGGTCAGAAAAAGGCTGGCACGAGGTGGTTTGACTCCAAATGTACCCAGGAATTGCATAAGTTGAAACTGGCACTGGGGACTAAACCTCGTAACCAACTGCATGTCCATGAGTTAAGAATTGAATATAAGCAAGCTGTATTGGCCCACAAAAAAGAGCTGCGAGTAGATGCCTGGGACAAACTAAGTATGGCAGCCAATACCAAGAATAGTAAACTTTTTTGGGAAACTGTAAATAGTCCTTTTTTAAAAGATAACTGTACTCCTGAATTGACGTCCTACGTAAATTGCACAGAATGGATCAAACATTTTTTTTTAATTTTTAATCCGGATAGGGTGTTATTAACTTCATTTTCAAATGATGATTTTACGTGGCCCACATTACCAATGTTAATTGATGTTGAAGAGGTGCAGGAAGGGCTAGTAAATAGCAATGGGGGGAAGGCACTGGGCCCGGACGGGGTTCTGATTGATTTATATAGGAACGCAATGGATTTATGGGCCCCGATCCGTACAAGGATTTTTAACACTGCAGCTTTGGGGAATTTCCCAACATCTTGGGGCCAATCATTAATTGTCCCACTTTACAAAAAGGGTTCTCGTTCTGAAGCCTGTAATAACCGTCCAATATCACGGTTGGATTCATCTATAAAGGTGATGAGTAGGGTGCTTTTAAAAAGACTGGAAACCTGGGCCTCAGATTATAAGATTTTATCTCCTGTTCAGTATGGATTCAGGAAGAGCCTAGGCACCCTAGAACAATGCGTGAATCTGGACCTACTCCTTAACAAATACACAGTAGTGAAAGGGAGCAGTGCGTTTGATTTAGTGGTCCACTCTCTTCTGTGGACCGTACTGCTCGAATCTGGGGCCCCAAAAGAGATAGTGTTCTTTTTAGCACGAGTATATGAGAAACTATCCTGCAGTGTTCGATATGGGCCAACTGGCGAACTAACACCCTTTTTTGCTGTGAGAAGAGGCATTAGGCAAGGGTGTGCTTTGGCCCCTCTTTTATTTTCCCTTTTTATTAACCAAATAGCTACGGTATTAAATTAAAACTCAGCAGACGCATCAACGATAGACAACAAGGTTGTGCCGGTATTATTATATGCCGATGATGCTGTTTTAATTTCCCATACCCCGTTAGGCCTTCAACGGCTTATTAATAATTTTACAGATTTTATTAAAGGCAGGAAACTTTTAATTAATAAATCTAAAACATATATCATGATATGTGGGAAGAAAATTAAGTCATCAAGGCCCTTTTTTTTTTTAGATGGTTCTAAAATACAAGCTGTTAAAACCTTTTGTTATTTAGGTATCACCTTTGAGGGAAATGGCAAATGGACTGGCGAACAAGAAAATATTAGATATAAGATGGTCAGGAACACGAATGGTATATTTAGGTTTGCTGCCAAACTAGGGGACCGTAGGGTAAAGGACATGGTGACCATATATAACACAAGATGTGTTTCCTCAGCCCTGTATGGGGCCACTCTTCTGCAGTCCAACTCCAAACAGACGAAAACAGTTTCCTCAAACGGTTGTTGAGTGCCCCGGCTTCAGCCTCCACTGAGTTAATTCATCAAGAAACTGGCCTTAATTATATATCCGATTTGGCTGCTTTACGTCCCCTACTTCTATGGCGCTCCATATGGTCCAAGAGCGAAACGGAGTTCACACAGTCCATAATCAGGGACTGTCTAAAGTTGGATTACTGTTCCCGCATACCATGGTTAAGTTATATTACTTATTGGTATAACTTATTATTTGATTTTAATATCTTTGAGGAGTCTGAATACCCAATACCATTTTCTAAAAAAGAGATAAAAGACTCCTTTCTATCTTACAAGAGGGGGGAACGAGTTAAATTAATCAGGACCCAAAAGACATTTGTCTTTTTTAGGCAACTTGAACTTAAAAGTGGGTTTCAGGCATACTTGGTAGATGTGTCAAGACCCTCACATCGATTTGTACTAACACGCCTTAGGTTGGGAATCGCCCACCACCTCGTAGCCTTCCCTGTAATAGGAAAAAGCCCTAATGAGAAGTGCCCATGTGATAATATCTCAAAACAGAGTTGCTGCCATTTCTTATTATTTTGTAACTTTTATGTATTTTTTAGGAAATGTTATCTAAAGCCTATCCTTTTAAAATATAACATCCGATTAACTGCAAATGCCATGAAATTATTATGTTCATTTGAGAGCCCAGATATCTGTTTGTATGTTGCAAATTTTATAATGAAATGTAGAGCTGCTAGAAAATTGATAGTACTGTGAAATTGTGTTTTATAATGCTAATTTGCACTTATGCATATGTCACTTTATAGCAGATTGGGAGCGCCCTATGTACTGTAAAAGTCCACTTGAAAGCCCAGTTATCTGTTTGTTATGTTGCGAAAACTATAATGAAATGCAGAGCTGCTAGATAACCGATAGTATTGTGAAATTTTATCCTAAATCGTAATTTTGCACTTATGCATATGCCACTTTATAGAGAATTTGCACAATTTTTCGAGTACTGTATAAGGGAATTAGATATAGCGATTTTTGCACATCTGGACCTTGGCACATACTTTTTAGCACTATGCACTTTAGTATAAAGCATTAGTATACCGTTTGTGTAGGTTATTATTGCATACTGTATAAACTGTTTACTTTTTGAAGTATTTATTACTTGAATTTATAATAGTGTGTTTTCAGTTTAGTAATAGGTTTCCATGAAGTTCGATCCGTGAAAATAAATTCATAACAATTGTATAAGAAGAGGAGCATGATACATTTGTGTTTATGACGACTAATTAGAAAGAGTAATAACATTTTAACCTTGTATTTTTATTTTAATAATATTGTTCAGCTTATATGGTCGTGTTATACAAACCGAATAAAGCTTTTTTAACTGACTGCACACACATATGCGTATAGTGTCAGTCTGGTTAAAGGTGATGAACTCCCCATAGTATCACTAGTTGAATAGCTGAACGCATAGCAATGACTTCGTATTAAACAGAATAGAGCTGGATGTACTTTTAGAGTTTCTAAACTGCACAATATGCTATTCGGGATGAAAAATCCTGACTTCCCACTTGACCAAACTGTGTGATCCACGGCCCATCACTTCACTGTCATTTTGCTTAGCCATACAATACGAGAGCACAATGAAGTAATTTAGCGCAGGATAAAATCCTCAAGTACATGGTTAATGTAAACGACCGTGCTAACATTTAATAACAATATAGCCTATAGAAATAAATAACATGACAAACTGACATTTTGAATAACGTGTCAATGTTGTCAGGTCATGGGAATTTTTGCCAAAGTTTCATTTTTTTTTTTTAAAACTTACTTTCAGTGAATGTCATTCAATTATATGAGTATGTATTTATTTGAGATGCTGAGAAATATTTGTTTCATTTTAGACGATTTTTTTGAATGTGCTACCTCGTGTACGTCTTTCGATGGCTGGTGCTGTGACTCGTGAGTCAAGCATGGGAGTTTCATAAACCTTATAGAAATCCAAAACTAATGAAAAACATGGGGGCAATGTCGTGTCGTTTATTTGTCTAGCCTTTGCAGTGATCCCTAATATCAAACAAATTAGTTCCATGTCTAAAGGAAATCAGCCTAGCTTCCTAATGCGATGTCTGCTCTCCTTAACGTGCATTTAAATCTACAGCAATTTATTGGTTTTATTCGACATTAGGATTTTTTCAAACATATAGTGTTCTTTTAACTAGACTAGGCTTGTGTTGTGTGCACATACACACTGTTTTAACTTGTTAAGATTGTACCCAGACTTGAGCAACAAAATAGAGGATTTTCACTCGTGATGCGTATGCCACTTCCTGACACATTGCTTTCTGTAACAATGTTATGCTTTGTCTTTGCTTTTTAGTCAAGCCCGTATTTTCAGAAGACTTGGCCCGCAACAGCCCTAGAACCTACCACATCCTTCCTGAAATCTTTAGTAAAATGATGACGCGGGGTTGTTGAGAAGTAAGTGACAACAAAGTTGAGGGAGAAACGTACTTAGTTACCGCGAGTCGAAACGCAGACGTCAGGTATTAAGTACGGGCGAAAAATACAAGTTATTGCCATCTCCCTTCTGGCGCTGTTCAACATCTGGCCTGACCAGTTACAACCCACACTAAATGACACGTTATCGACTGCCTCCATGCACGCGGGCGGACAGAGCGGTAAACATCTCTCACATGGCTTCCATTGATGTGGCAGCAGATTCAACACAGAGGGTGCCTGGAACCCCGAGGCGGGTTTCAAGGAGCAGATAGGACGTAAATGAGTGAAAAGAACGTCCCAGCGGCGACCAACAAGAAAGCAAGGAAAGTCGCTTCCATGCATTCAAAGTGATCTCAAACCGCACACACGTTAAACAAGGATTAAAGTATGAAAACACGAGGGAAACGGGGTCTGCCGCACCGCTCGCGCCCCCTCCTCCACGCAGCCGCCCCCCGGGTGGGTGTCAGGGCGGCTCCAGTGGCCGCGGAGGGTTCGAGGAAGCGCCGTGACTAAAGGCAGGCCCTGGCGGTGGGGGAAGGGAGCCTCCGCGAGGAGAGCCGTGCTCTGTGGGTGGGGAGCTCTGCACCATACTAACGTCTTCCGCGGGTGCTGGGGAGCCCCCCACGCGAGCAGGGTGAGGCGGCAGCGGCTACAGAAACAAACTTGTTGCATCCCCATATGCGCGGACCACATGACGATGTACCCACAGGGCCGAGTTGGAGCCACGAAGTTAGCTAGTACCATTATTTGTAGTTTTGTGGGGGGCCGAGTTTTGAAACTAGGAGCAAATAAGCTGTTTTTCCATGTTTTTTCTCCATGGGGTGTTGGGGAGCCTCTCCTCATTACCATCGCTCTCTAGCCCCGCTGCGCACTCACCGCTGCTGTAGCTTCTGCCCCGGTGCATCCTCCAGGCGGCGGCAGGGAGCCCCTGCTCTCCCCCGGGCCGGGGCCGGTTGAAGCTCGCCCGGAGGCTCCGGAGCAGCCCGCGCGGCAGGAAGAGAGCCATGGTCCGCCCCGGTAACCCTGCGCTGACCTCTCCGGAGCGAGGACGGCAGCCTCTCCCACCGCCACGCTGCCCGGCTCGCGCCAGAGTCGGCGCAGTCCCCTCCCTCCTTGGGTCCGGCCAACCCCTATCCACGGGGGACCAGGGCAACCAGCTCCCACCCACCGCCGGCCGGGTCCCCCTCTCCCAGCAGGTCTCTGTCCCTTTGAACTCACTCCAGAGTCTGGTGCAGCCAAGTCAGAAACAGTGCATTCATTTCCCGTGTATTGTTTTTATTCACCCTCTGCATCAAATATTAAATTTAAGAAAATGAGACGCTACTTTTTTTTTTTTTTAATTGTGGTCGAGTTATTTTAACCATTCATAAACACCATGGGCCTTATTTATGAAGGCCTTGCGCCGCCGGTGCGCCACTTTTAAAATGGGAAAAAGTGACGCACCGGCGGCGCAAGGCCTTCATAAATAAGGCCTCATGGGTATATATTGACCAAAAATGTCAGGAGTTGCGAAAGTGACATCATCACCCTTACATCGTAATGTCTTTCCAGAAAGTGACATCATATGGTCTTTGACCCTGAATTTTCCCAGTATATGATGTCAAATAACCGTAACTCTGCTGACATCACAATAATTGACATCTCCAGAATAACTGCATGATTACAACATCGAAGACAAAATGTCTACTTTCGATGGCATCTATATTAAGGTGCTGACATAAGCCATTGGGGAAACAGAGGGATTAACGCAGCAGCGTTTGCACTCAATAGTCTAGTTAATCATGTACTCAAATATTCTGTTCTACATTCAATGGTTTGACCATGGCGTGCATCGGTTAAAGGGGTTCTGCTGAGACCCTTATTCTGAAAGTATAATGAAATTCCTGGACGCTGTCCAGGACACTGATGCACTGCTCTAATCACTCATACAGAGTGTAAATCCAAAGTTCAACTAGTTTACAGTCTGTTCAACTCAAATTCATAACTTTAAACATTGTAATCATGTATCAATAGACATTTCGAAACATTCTTGTTTTATTCAATTTATAATTCCTTTGAAGATTTTCTAGAAAAAACATTATATGTTGTTGACAATTCACAAGCATCAATGTTGAGCAGCATTGTTATATAGCGCATCCCAATGCATTTCGGGCAAAGTCTGGTGCCCTTCGTCAGGGGAATCTGCAGGACAACACAACATGGTTTTAAATCTCTCATAGCGGCAGAGGATACAGGGTTACACTAGAGAGGGGTCAGGATTGGTAGAGCATAACCTTGTTACATGCATAAACTAAACACCCGGAAAGCATGATCATTTAAACATCACATTCTAAGTGCGCAATATCACATGCTTAAACGTAGGGAAAAAGTGACAGGGGAAAATGTCCCGTGCTTGAGCCCTTGTGAGGGATTACCTCGTCTGTGTTAAACTCTGCTTATGACGTACATTATCTTGCCATGCTTTCAATGTACACGAGTGACACTAAGTGTTTTCATCATGCCATGCGTAACCATTAAAAAAAGCGGGAGTGATGTCTAGCGAGAGAGAAACTTTGTGAGGGACATGCATAAAAAACTTACATGCGCAAGAGACTTTTAATGCGCAAAAGACGTTCTAAGTGTCGGACGATAAACCTTCCCAAATCGAGAACCTGCGGGGGATAAATTAACCCAAACAGTTATGGTCGAAATTACTATTAATGTGCACCCGTGCTCAAAGATTGAAAAGCGATATTACCGCGTTGACTTCCTTGAGTGTCTCTCTGTGAAAAACAAAGAGTACGAGGCTATTACTTGTCTCTTGTCGATAAAAACAGAGGCGACTAGGTGTAAAGTCGGGGAAGTGTTCTTACCGTTATTCGTAGACGCGTGTGTTCATGCAAGTGCTCAGCAGTGCCGGTGTGGTAAACAACTAGCAGGAAATGACTCGCTAGGGGGAAGTTATGACCGCGAAAAGATAGCAAACACAAATGAAGGACTATGTCTTGGGCGCACCATGTTGGAATGGTACAGAATGTGAATCGGAACTGAAATTGAAGGCTGTACTGTGCGAAATGCCGTAAATAGGTCAGAAACAAAAATTATAAGGACTGTTCATTAAAATCTGCCACTGTAAGTGTGCACACTCTTTTTTATCACCCAAGTCTGATTCTTAACGCATTGGGACACTTGTACAAGAGTGGAGGACTGTGAGTTTAACACGCCATGTTGACACAGGGTGGGAAAAACATAAATGTTAGAAAATTAAAGAAAGTGACTATGTCACAGCAGAATACCAATTCTCGCTAAAAATAGCATGGCAATCTAAATTCAGAGACATTATTATACAGAATGTTGCAGTTTGTGAGAAGTGGATCGTTATAAAACACCATTCGTACCCAAGCTGTTACAGGGACTTTTAAGTTAAATCTGCCACTGTAAGTGTGCACAATCTGTTTGACTGAGTTAAATGCAATACTCATTCACATAAAACATGCCAATTCGAACTTATCATTAAGCCCTGTCGGTATCAATGTTTGTAAAAACCAGATCCAATGTGACTCACGTTGGGACAGAATCTTAGCGCGGTCATGTTCAGTATTTGGTTCAATGGCTTGGAGAACCCCGAATCTCAATTGAGATATGTTGTGTTTCAGTGAAACCCAATGTGTTGCCAAAGGGGAAGTCGTGTTCTGTGTGCGTATTCGACTCTTGTGCTCTGTAATCCTTGTGCGCACACTGCGTTCTGTCTTCCCAACATAATAAAGGTCACAAGGACATTTAATGTAATAAACAACGAAGTCACTGTTGCAATTTGTTGTGTGTGAGAAGGTGATGGTTTTGCCCGATCTCGGGTGGTTCATCGTTTTCCCAGTGACTGCATTATTACAATTAGAGCAGTTGAAACATTTATTGAAACCTTTGTGTGTGGCCTTAGGTTTAGGTTGTTTCTTATTGAGAATCTCCTTTAAATTACTCGCCCTTTTGTATGCAAATAGTGGGGGAGCATTGAACATGCCAGCAAAATCAGGTTCTGATTGCATGAGAGACCATCGATTGAGAATGATGGATTTTACGTGTCGTGATTGGGTCGTGTATGTTGACACAAAAACTTCTCTATTGGAAGTCGTAGTCATTTGTTTCTTCTCAAGTAGTGACTCACGGGTCACTTGCGTAATTCTGTTTGTAGCTTGGTCTAAGACAGGGTCAGGGTAACCTCTCTGTCTATATTTGTTTCTGGCGACTTCAACCATCTGCAGGCCTTCACTATACTCTGAATGGATTCTTTTGATGCGAAGAAACTGAGAATACGGGAGGTGTTTTTTCAAAGGCCAAGGGTGAAAACTATGGTACAGTAAAGCGTTATTCCTGTCAGTGGGCTTAGTATAAATGGAGGTGGTTATGCTTGAATTTGATAGTTTAACCAACACGTCCAGAAACGCTATTTGCTCATTGGAAATGTGGTGAGTGAACTGTATCCGGGGATTGATGTTGTTGAGCTGCAAAATGTTTTGTTCCAACTCATGCTTCGTGCCCTGCCACATGATGAAAATATCATCGATATAGCGCTTATATGTAAGCAATTGGGTGTTCCATTGGGGCTGAGAGAGGATGTGATCTTGTTCATATTTCATCATAAAGATGTTTGCGTAGCTGGGAGCTCCAGAAAAACCCATGGAGGTCCCATTGGACTGGAGGAAATAACAGTCCTTCCAAGTAAAGTAGCTATGGAACAAGCAAAACTGTAAAATTTCCATCAAGAAAATTTGGTTTGCTTTCACAGTGTCTGCTCTCAGGAGTGCCCATTCTACAGCCTCCAATCCCTCATTATGAGGGATGGAGGTGTACAGTGCGACAACGTCAATTGTGCACAATAGAATTTCTTTATTGTTGGGTAGGTTGATGTTACCTAGAATATTCAAAAAGTGGGTTGTATCTTGTATGTACGTGTCTCCTGCTTGAACAATAGGTTGTAAAAACGTGTCCAAGTAACGTCCCAACGGGTCATGTATGGAACCGCACCCTGAGACTATTGGTCTTAGGGGGGGGTTTTGCAAAGATTTATGGATTTTTGGCACCATATACAGCCTTGGTCTACGTGGAAATGTAGTGTGTAAGTACTCTTTAGTTTTCGGGCTTATCCATTTCATTTCGAGAGCATTATCAAGGATGGTGTTCAAGACTGCCTGAAATTCATGGGTCGGATCTTTCGGTAGTGGTAAGTAAGTGTTAGTGTCAGATATCATAGTTGTAACCTTGGTTTCGTATTTGTCTTTATCCATGATGACCAGGGCTCCACCTTTATCTGCCTTAGTGAAATGTAAAGTTTGATTGGCCTGCAGAGAACGTAGAGCTGACTTTTCGCCAGCACTCATGTTAGGCGTTGAATTTGTCTGTTTAGGTAGTTTGGAAATGTCTTGTTTAACAAGAGTCTCAAATAGGTCAATGGTCTTGTGCGAGATGGGCGAGATGAATGTGCTTTTCGGTCTAAATTCTTGGTATTCTATCTCTTTTTCGGTAGGTTTAGTGCTGTCGATGGTAGAGAAGAAGTGTCTTAATCTTAATTTTCTAGTAAATTTAAACACATCAATTTGTGCATCAAGACTCTTCGCTTGGTTAGTGGGTACAAAAGAGCAACCTTTGTTTAACACCTGTGTTTGAAGTGGTGTAAGCGGTTTAGACGATATATTCACTACTAGCGATTCTTTTTCCTGCTTGGTTTTCCTGAACCTGCCGCCTCTCCTTGTTTGGTGTTTGACCCTTGAGGTGGTTCGTTGGAGGCTGGGCTTTTCGCCAAAAAAGCCGGTTGAGCAGTGGTCGAGGTGGTAGGGGGGTCTTTTTCTATGCTAACTCCTACTTTAGGTGGTGGACGCGTAGTGCGAGTGTCAGTGTCAGATACTACACTTTCCTCAGAGGAAGTTTTCCCTGGTTGACTCCAAGTTCGCTTTTGTGCATACACTTCGGCCCACGAGTAGACCTCGTCCAGCTTATAGTCGATAGTGTCCCGGCGGAACTTTCGTACCTTACGTTCATGGATGTCTTTTGCATAGCCATCTAATCTGTTGTTAATCTCTTCTAACGTGGTTGTCAACACATCGCTTTCCATGCGTTGTGTAAGTACATTTTGTAAATCTTTGATTTCTGTCTCTAACCCTACTAGTACTTGAGATAACTCTTCTACAATTAAAAGAATTAAGTCGAGTGAACACTTGTTCAAAATGGCGTACCATTTATCCATGAATTTCTTATTCATCTTGAACAACATGGGTTTAATAGCCAGGCGTAATCCTCTGGGGATGCGGCTGGCTCGATGATATTGGATTAATGTGGTGGCGTGCAGGCGTTGGTTGACTTCGCGTCTCATGAGGTATTCTAATTGTTTTATTTGTTGTTGTACTGGACCTGCTGTGACATCAAATTTCCTGACCTCTTTAATGAGACCATATATGTCTGTCGCTTCTTCCGCTGAATAAACTTTAGTTTGTGCTTTATTTTCTGTCAAGTGTAAGATGTCGTCGAAAGTGGCCATATTTAAACTGTGAACAAAGTGGTGCAGTAGCTGTCTGCTGAGCAGTAAACGTAAAACAGAGGGATTAACGCAGCAGCGTTTGCACTCAATAGTCTAGTTAATCATGTACTCAAATATTCTGTTCTACATTCAATGGTTTGACCATGGCGTGCATCGGTTAAAGGGGTTCTGCTGAGACCCTTATTCTGAAAGTATAATGAAATTCCTGGACGCTGTCCAGGACACTGATGCACTGCTCTAATCACTCATACAGAGTGTAAATCCAAAGTTCAACTAGTTTACAGTCTGTTCAACTCAAATTCATAACTTTAAACATTGTAATCATGTATCAATAGACATTTCGAAACATTCTTGTTTTATTCAATTTATAATTCCTTTGAAGATTTTCTAGAAAAAACATTATATGTTGTTGACAATTCACAAGCATCAATGTTGAGCAGCATTGTTATATAGCGCATCCCAATGCATTTCGGGCAAAGTCTGGTGCCCTTCGTCAGGGGAATCTGCAGGACAATACAACATGGTTTTAAATCTCTCATAGCGGCAGAGGATACAGGGTTACACTAGAGAGGGGTCAGGATTGGTAGAGCATAACCTTGTTACATGCATAAACTAAACACCCGGAAAGCATGATCATTTAAACATCACATTCTAAGTGCGCAATATCACATGCTTAAACGTAGGGAAAAAGTGACAGGGGAAAATGTCCCGTGCTTGAGCCCTTGTGAGGGATTACCTCGTCTGTGTTAAACTCTGCTTATGACGTACATTATCTTGCCATGCTTTCAATGTACACGAGTGACACTAAGTGTTTTCATCATGCCATGCGTAACCATTAAAAAAAGCGGGAGTGATGTCTAGCGAGAGAGAAACTTTGTGAGGGACATGCATAAAAAACTTACATGCGCAAGAGACTTTTAATGCGCAAAAGACGTTCTAAGTGTCGGACGATAAACCTTCCCAAATCGAGAACCTGCGGGGGATAAATTAACCCAAACAGTTATGGTCGAAATTACTATTAATGTGCACCCGTGCTCAAAGATTGAAAAGCGATATTACCGCGTTGACTTCCTTGAGTGTCTCTCTGTGAAAAACAAAGAGTACGAGGCTATTACTTGTCTCTTGTCGATAAAAACAGAGGCGACTAGGTGTAAAGTCGGGGAAGTGTTCTTACCGTTATTCGTAGACGCGTGTGTTCATGCAAGTGCTCAGCAGTGCCGGTGTGGTAAACAACTAGCAGGAAATGACTCGCTAGGGGGAAGTTATGACCGCGAAAAGATAGCAAACACAAATGAAGGACTATGTCTTGGGCGCACCATGTTGGAATGGTACAGAATGTGAATCGGAACTGAAATTGAAGGCTGTACTGTGCGAAATGCCGTAAATAGGTCAGAAACAAAAATTATAAGGACTGTTCATTAAAATCTGCCACTGTAAGTGTGCACACTCTTTTTTATCACCCAAGTCTGATTCTTAACGCATTGGGACACTTGTACAAGAGTGGAGGACTGTGAGTTTAACACGCCATGTTGACACAGGGTGGGAAAAACATAAATGTTAGAAAATTAAAGAAAGTGACTATGTCACAGCAGAATACCAATTCTCGCTAAAAATAGCATGGCAATCTAAATTCAGAGACATTATTATACAGAATGTTGCAGTTTGTGAGAAGTGGATCGTTATAAAACACCATTCGTACCCAAGCTGTTACAGGGACTTTTAAGTTAAATCTGCCACTGTAAGTGTGCACAATCTGTTTGACTGAGTTAAATGCAATACTCATTCACATAAAACATGCCAATTCGGACTTATCATTAAGCCCTGTCGGTATCAATGTTTGTAAAAACCAGATCCAATGTGACTCACGTTGGGACAGAATCTTAGCGCGGTCATGTTCAGTATTTGGTTCAATGGCTTGGAGAACCCCGAATCTCAATTGAGATATGTTGTGTTTCAGTGAAACCCAATGTGTTGCCAAAGGGGAAGTCGTGTTCTGTGTGCGTATTCGACTCTTGTGCTCTGTAATCCTTGTGCGCACACTGCGTTCTGTCTTCCCAACATAATAAAGGTCACAAGGACATTTAATGTAATAAACAACGAAGTCACTGTTGCAATTTGTTGTGTGTGAGAAGGTGATGGTTTTGCCCGATCTCGGGTGGTTCATCGTTTTCCCAGTGACTGCATTATTACAATTAGAGCAGTTGAAACATTTATTGAAACCTTTGTGTGTGGCCTTAGGTTTAGGTTGTTTCTTATTGAGAATCTCCTTTAAATTACTCGCCCTTTTGTATGCAAATAGTGGGGGAGCATTGAGCATGCCAGCAAAATCAGGTTCTGATTGCATGAGAGACCATCGATTGAGAATGATGGATTTTACGTGTCGTGATTGGGTCGTGTATGTTGACACAAAAACTTCTCTATTGGAAGTCGTAGTCATTTGTTTCTTCTCAAGTAGTGACTCACGGGTCACTTGCGTAATTCTGTTTGTAGCTTGGTCTAAGACAGGGTCAGGGTAACCTCTCTGTCTATATTTGTTTCTGGCGACTTCAACCATCTGCAGGCCTTCACTATACTCTGAATGGATTCTTTTGATGCGAAGAAACTGAGAATACGGGAGGTGTTTTTTCAAAGGCCAAGGGTGAAAACTATGGTACAGTAAAGCGTTATTCCTGTCAGTGGGCTTAGTATAAATGGAGGTGGTTATGCTTGAATTTGATAGTTTAACCAACACGTCCAGAAACGCTATTTGCTCATTGGAAATGTGGTGAGTGAACTGTATCCGGGGATTGATGTTGTTGAGCTGCAAAATGTTTTGTTCCAACTCATGCTTCGTGCCCTGCCACATGATGAAAATATCATCGATATAGCGCTTATATGTAAGCAATTGGGTGTTCCATTGGGGCTGAGAGAGGATGTGATCTTGTTCATATTTCATCATAAAGATGTTTGCGTAGCTGGGAGCTCCAGAAAAACCCATGGAGGTCCCATTGGACTGGAGGAAATAACAGTCCTTCCAAGTAAAGTAGCTATGGAACAAGCAAAACTGTAAAATTTCCATCAAGAAAATTTGGTTTGCTTTCACAGTGTCTGCTCTCAGGAGTGCCCATTCTACAGCCTCCAATCCCTCATTATGAGGGATGGAGGTGTACAGTGCGACAACGTCAATTGTGCACAATAGAATTTCTTTATTGTTGGGTAGGTTGATGTTACCTAGAATATTCAAAAAGTGGGTTGTATCTTGTATGTACGTGTCTCCTGCTTGAACAATAGGTTGTAAAAACGTGTCCAAGTAACGTCCCAACGGGTCATGTATGGAACCGCACCCTGAGACTATTGGTCTTAGGGGGGGGTTTTGCAAAGATTTATGGATTTTTGGCACCATATACAGCCTTGGTCTACGTGGAAATGTAGTGTGTAAGTACTCTTTAGTTTTCGGGCTTATCCATTTCATTTCGAGAGCATTATCAAGGATGGTGTTCAAGACTGCCTGAAATTCATGGGTCGGATCTTTCGGTAGTGGTAAGTAAGTGTTAGTGTCAGATATCATAGTTGTAACCTTGGTTTCGTATTTGTCTTTATCCATGATGACCAGGGCTCCACCTTTATCTGCCTTAGTGAAATGTAAAGTTTGATTGGCCTGCAGAGAACGTAGAGCTGACTTTTCGCCAGCACTCATGTTAGGCGTTGAATTTGTCTGTTTAGGTAGTTTGGAAATGTCTTGTTTAACAAGAGTCTCAAATAGGTCAATGGTCTTGTGCGAGATGGGCGAGATGAATGTGCTTTTCGGTCTAAATTCTTGGTATTCTATCTCTTTTTCGGTAGGTTTAGTGTTGTCGATGGTAGAGAAGAAGTGTCTTAATCTTAATTTTCTAGTAAATTTAAACACATCAATTTGTGCATCAAGACTCTTCGCTTGGTTAGTGGGTACAAAAGAGCAACCTTTGTTTAACACCTGTGTTTGAAGTGGTGTAAGCGGTTTAGACGATATATTCACTACTAGCGATTCTTTTTCCTGCTTGGTTTTCCTGAACCTGCCGCCTCTCCTTGTTTGGTGTTTGACCCTTGAGGTGGTTCGTTGGAGGCTGGGCTTTTCGCCAAAAAAGCCGGTTGAGCAGTGGTCGAGGTGGTAGGGGGGTCTTTTTCTATGCTAACTCCTACTTTAGGTGGTGGACGCGTAGTGCGAGTGTCAGTGTCAGATACTACACTTTCCTCAGAGGAAGTTTTCCCTGGTTGACTCCAAGTTCGCTTTTGTGCATACACTTCGGCCCACGAGTAGACCTCGTCCAGCTTATAGTCGATAGTGTCCCGGCGGAACTTTCGTACCTTACGTTCATGGATGTCTTTTGCATAGCCATCTAATCTGTTGTTAATCTCTTCTAACGTGGTTGTCAACACATCGCTTTCCATGCGTTGTGTAAGTACATTTTGTAAATCTTTGATTTCTGTCTCTAACCCTACTAGTACTTGAGATAACTCTTCTACAATTAAAAGAATTAAGTCGAGTGAACACTTGTTCAAAATGGCGTACCATTTATCCATGAATTTCTTATTCATCTTGAACAACATGGGTTTAATAGCCAGGCGTAATCCTCTGGGGATGCGGCTGGCTCGATGATATTGGATTAATGTGGTGGCGTGCAGGCGTTGGTTGACTTCGCGTCTCATGAGGTATTCTAATTGTTTTATTTGTTGTTGTACTGGACCTGCTGTGACATCAAATTTCCTGACCTCTTTAATGAGACCATATATGTCTGTCGCTTCTTCCGCTGAATAAACTTTAGTTTGTGCTTTATTTTCTGTCAAGTGTAAGATGTCGTCGAAAGTGGCCATATTTAAACTGTGAACAAAGTGGTGCAGTAGCTGTCTGCTGAGCAGTAAACGTAAAACAGAGGGATTAACGCAGCAGCGTTTGCACTCAATAGTCTAGTTAATCATGTACTCAAATATTCTGTTCTACATTCAATGGTTTGACCATGGCGTGCATCGGTTAAAGGGGTTCTGCTGAGACCCTTATTCTGAAAGTATAATGAAATTCCTGGACGCTGTCCAGGACACTGATGCACTGCTCTAATCACTCATACAGAGTGTAAATCCAAAGTTCAACTAGTTTACAGTCTGTTCAACTCAAATTCATAACTTTAAACATTGTAATCATGTATCAATAGACATTTCGAAACATTCTTGTTTTATTCAATTTATAATTCCTTTGAAGATTTTCTAGAAAAAACATTATATGTTGTTGACAATTCACAAGCATCAATGTTGAGCAGCATTGTTATATAGCGCATCCCAATGCATTTCGGGCAAAGTCTGGTGCCCTTCGTCAGGGGAATCTGCAGGACAATGTTTTTTCTAGAAAATCTTCAAAGGAATTATAAATTGAATAAAACAAGAATGTTTCGAAATGTCTATTGATACATGATTACAATGTTTAAAGTTATGAATTTGAGTTGAACAGACTGTAAACTAGTTGAACTTTGGATTTACACTCTGTATGAGTGATTAGAGCAGTGCATCAGTGTCCTGGACAGCGTCCAGGAATTTCATTAGACATAAGCCATTGGAGCATTACCCCCTTTCTCATACAAGAAATATTGTGTGTTCGACGTAAGATGATATAGTGCCACAAAACGGCACTAGGAACCTACATTATCTATACCACAAACTGTCATGATTGAATAGTTTCCCATTGGCATGTACCACAACAACAAGGTGGTGGGGTTTAAAAAACAATACAGTAGTAGATAGGTCTACCTGGATTAACAAAGACCATATACTGAATAGGAACTATGTTACTGGCTCAAATGATCACATTGTTAATCTATTTTGATTTACGATCACTCGCTAAACACTATCCCTCGTTCAAAGCACAGAGGTGAAGGACGTATTTCAAAAATAGAACATTTCATGTATTCATAGTAATGAACATTGGTTGTTTAAAAATGTGTTGTTTTTTTTAGTTTATTTTTTTAATGTAAACTGAAGAGTTCACATTGCACTGCGGAATGTATTTATTTTACAAAGTCTAGAGACCATATGGTCCCGGCATCAGTAGAAGCTGCAGGAATTAAACAATGCCCATCAAGAAACCACTTATTTTCTTGCAGCAGGGGCCGATGATCCTTGAAAATGTTGTGGCGTCTTGTAGTGAGCAAGTAAAGAGTAGGAAAAGTTGGGGGGTTGGGGTTGGCTGCCCTTGAGAACATTTTGAAAACACGGTCAAATAGTTTACTTAAAAGTACATTATCAAAGAAATTTGTGAAAAAGCCATAGCATAGGCTCTGAAAGGGATCTCATTAAATATTCAGGTATTTTCGTAGTGTGCCAAGCCAATGACACCTAAGTTGAGAGTATTTTTATTTTTTTCAAAAATGTGCTGTTGTTGCCCACATATGTCAGCAAGCATCGATAAAGACCATAAGTCTGGTCCTTTGCGAACTACTGACTTTGCCAATGGTTTTTAGCCATGCTGCACAGCATCCCCGATGCGGTGCAGCGTGTAGGCACGCACCAACAAAATGACACATATGCCAGGGCTAACAGCACACTTGCAAGCACAATACTGCATTCTTACTTGCACTCACATTCATTCTCATCAGCCTCCTTCTTGTTCATACCCAAGCTGACTTATTCCTACTCACCAATACTAAATCTCACTTATCATCTCTCACTCTCATTGACTTGCACTCACACATATGCACCGGCTTTCTCACATAAATACACAATCACCTGCACAGTCAGTCACAATATACATTTGTAAGCATTTTAGTTTTCTTATCTCAGCTACCAGAGAGTGTTCCATTACAGCTATGGGTGCTCCATTTTTCATTACACTAATATTGAATAATACTGTTTAATGTAATAAAATGTAGAGAAAACAAGGAGCCGGAGCCCTGTCACCTGTAAGGAAGGATATACCTTCCCGTCTGTCTTCCAGCCGAAAAGGAGGGAAGCCAGGAAGGAGGCCTGCTCATGATAGCAGGAGAGGTTGGGGGTCAAATTACAAAGGCTGCAAGGCCTTTGAAGCTCCCCTGCCACAGATGGCTCTTCATGACTTGGTAGTGGTGTGACCACCTCCGACCAGGGAAGGCTTTGTTTCTGGGCTCAGGGAGCAAAGGGTCCTATCCCAGGGGTCCAGAAACACGTCTCTGTTGTTTACCAGTCAGGAAACCCACCAGAGGCTGGCCGTTTTCAGGGGGCATTTCTAAGATGCCCTCTGAGTGCATGGTATAATAAATCCCACAATGACATCAGTGGTGGTTTATTATGCTGAAAAGTTTGATAATAAAGTTCCTAGAATTCAGTGAAGTCATTATGGGGCTGTGGAGTTCGTCATGACAAACTCAGAGACTACATACTCTTTATGGCTGTACTTCACTTTTAATGTCTAAGTATGGACTTAGACACTGTAGGGGTACAGTACTCGTGCAACTGTACCCTCGCCAGTGGTATGGTGCTCCCAGCTAGAGGGGTGTCTTACCTATACCATAGGCAGTGGGTTGCAGGCATGGCACACAGGCATGTGTACAATTTCGACTCTCCACTTTTCTCTGCACAAACATAGACAGTGTGTGTGAGAGAGAGAGAGAGAGAGAGAGAGAGAGAGAGAGAGAGAGAGAGAGAGAGAGAGAGAGAGAGAGAGAGAGAGAGAGAGAGAGAGAGAGAGAGAGAGAGAGAGAGAGAGAGAGAGAGAGAGAGAGAGAGAGAGAGAGAGAGAGAGAGTGTGTGTGTGTGTGGGTGTGTGGGGGTGTGTGGGGGTGTGTGTGTGTGGGTGTGTGTGTGTAGGTGTAGGTGTGTAGGTGTGTGTAGGTATGTGTGTGTAGGTGTGTAGGTGTAGGTGTGTAGGTGTAGGTGTGTAGGTGTAGGTGTGTAGGTGTAGGTGTGTAGGTACAGGGCGTCTAAGGGTGGCACAATAAGTACTGCAGCCCTTAGAGGCCTTCCCTGGCCACAGTGCCCTTGGTACCCACGGTAGCTCTTACAAGGGACTTGCATGTGGCCAGGAGGTGCCAATTGGGGGTACAAGGTTACAGTTTTGGGAAAGAACACAGGCCCTGCGAACCGGATTGTCAGGGACCCAGAGCACATCAAGTCAAAGTGTATCAGAAATCTGGCAAAAAGTGTGTGGGGGGAGGTACTGCAACAGAAACCCAGCTTCCTACAATCAGGTGTCGTCTGGTGCTCATAGTGTATAGGACGCGTTTGACTGCATGTGTGTGTGTGTATATATGTGACTGGGCACTATAGGAGCATTCACTCCAACCGGTGAGGTTTGTCAACAGCAATTCATGTTTTTTGTGTGGGTTGGCTTCCCTTACAGCATTGAACTGTACTGCTATCATGTCGTTTTCCAGTGACCCAGAGCAACTAGCCAGATGCATGCTGGTATTGGCAGTTTGTTGACCATCAAAGAACAAATAGGTGACATGCCACTGATTTCCATCAACTGATTTGCCTATTCGGAGGCTCTCTTTATTTGGGAATTGGGAATTGTAAAGAAACCACATAGAGGAAAGTTATAGCTGGTACTCGCTGTTGATACCCACCATGGTTTTTAAGTGGAATGAATGTGCACACAGATGATGGATTGTGCAGAGGCAGGTTCAGATACAGGAGTCCAAACTTGCCATACCAATTGGATTGTAACAGGACAACAACATTTTCAATGCCAATGATAAACACATCACTTGGACATTCATATTTGTCACTCTGCATTTAAACTTGGCATTGGACTTTTCTTTTTCATATCGTTTTGTTCAACGTTATTGCAGACCCTGGCAAGCATGAATGCACTTCGAAGCGGTCGGATCTCTAAATAATGAGGTGATAACAAAATGAATTATATATGGGACTGACTCACTGCTCATCCAAATGAAGTATTTTTTCTGTGTTTAGCATTTTCCTGGTATTTAAAGGCAGCTTAAACATTGCGTTTTTTAGATTAACAAAGGCAAGTTCCTTCCCGAAACGCGTCTCTCTTCTGTGCCGAGTCATGGAAGGCCCATGACAATAAATATATGCTGCAGATTTTACTCACCTCGTGTGCGTGCCCTCTTCTTGTTTGGAGGAAGTAGGATGTGTATTATATATATATATAATATAAAATCCATGCTGGAGGTTTCATACATTTGAGAGTTTACTTGCTACATTAGGTTGAGCAAGTTAAGACATTGTAATGATTTATTTTTTCTCATGTTTTCTAAAATGCAATTGACAAACGCTCACAGTTGTCTCACATGGGCTAGAAATGGACATGTTTGAGACAAAACAAACTGAGCAATGGCTTTCCTCTCAGCACTTTGAGGCTACATGCACATAATTCATACCAAAGTCATGCAGAAATTCCATTCCTGTACTAATTACATCTTCACAGCTAAAAGTAGGCTTCACTCTCCTACAGAGAATTCTGTTGTGCAGCAAATTGCTTCTTTTAAATGCTGTCCGATACAAAGTTTGTATCTCATCTCATGTAGCACAAGCATCAGTTTTAGGTCCAGCCTAGCGCAGCACGCATGCACTGCTCTATGAGAAGGCCTCTTGTAATAATTTCAGACTTTCTGCAAACTCGTGCGTGTGGTATTCGATTTTCCACACATGCTATTGGCCTTTGCGTGTGGCTTTCAAAAATGAAAGCATGCAATTGGCCAAAGGCAGGTGCACGTCCTACCTTTTCTGAAAATGTTTACTTCCACATCGTTTAGCTGTCGGGAGCGAGCAGCAGAGTGCAGCGTGCCATCTGTTGTGGATCATGTTTCATTTCAAGACCTTGCAGCTTTCCTTACAAGGCACGTCCCCTCCACACCAGCAGAGGGACAGACCCCACCGCCACACGAGTGCGCGCTTCTTTTCCAGCACTCGCATTCATGACAATAAGATACTAACAAGGCGCATCCCCTCCACCCCAGCCAAGGGACAGACCCCACCGCCACAAGCGTGCTTCTTTTTCCAGCACTCACATTTCATCTATGTCAGCACTCTCTTCCTGCACCGTTATCTTTGTATTAGTATGTCATTGTGAAGACATTTGCTTTACTCTGTAGTTGCCTGTATAGTCGTCTCTTTTTCGTTACCATCTTAAAAATTGACTGCACCTTTTAACATTAGCGTTTTTTCATCACAGTAGTGCGCGCTTCCTTTCACACCTCTGCGCAGCTGTGGTGCGTGCTACCTTTCCCCACTTTGCTTTTAGTGCTCGCTCGATCCAGGGGCGTAACACAAGCTCTTGCTGGGGGCTTAATTTGAGCCAGGGTCTGCCAGTGGGCACATGGGCACTTAATTATTAGCAATTGCTTTTTGTGCATGCATGCTGGCACCGGCTGCTAAATAATGCCTCTGCACAGCTGTGGTGTGTGCTACCTTTGACATGTCTCTACAGTGCACAGCTATGGTGCGTGCTTCCTTTCACACCTCTGCACAGCTGTGGAGCATGCTACATTTGACATCTCTGCACAGTGCACAGCTGTGGTGCGTGCTTCCTTTCCCCCACTGCACAGTACACAGCTTAAAAATTGACTGCACCTTTTAACATACGCGTTTTTTCATCACCGTGTGCGTGCATCCTTTCACATCTCTACGCAGATGTGGTGCGTGCTACATTCTACAACACACATTAAAAACGTTAAAGGCAATAGCTCTGTCTAAACACATAATGCCCCAAAGGCGAGACCTATTGGCTATGCCAATGCTTGTCGTGCAATGCCATTACAACACTAATATTAATAAATCAATACCCAATCCATGTTACGTTCATTAAGTAAAGCTGATCCTTCAGTTCCTATACTAGAGCAGTGTATGATTCAGTTTTAATGCACTTAACAGCTTACAATGTACATTGCACATATTAGTGCCTTAAATGATTCAGGGATTCACAAGAGAAGTCAATAAAGAAACAGAAATTCTGGAGAAGATGGCTGTCTTTCAGAGACAAGCTTCCATTGGTCTGTGTCAAGCATCATAGACCATAAAAGTGAAGGAATTCACATTTAAGGGAACTGTGCAGCAACCTTTGCTTTGCTGCAGTGTCACGGGGACATGGCCGGACAAGACAGCGGGGAGGACTTTAATGAATGTTCCTTTCCGCCCCATCCGCAGGATCGTTACGGCCCCTTTAACTCAGCCTGGGCTTCCCTGGGGGCGGAGGTATACCCTGTGACCTCACCTGTCAGTGGCAAATCGGAAGCAAAGGAGGCGGACGTATGCCATCTGACGTCAGCAGCCTGGGACCAATCAGGAACAAGTGAGGTGGACAAGAGGAAAAAGGAAAAGGACAACGCGTCGTCGACCGGCGGAGAAACTGGCGTTTTGGCGGGGGAAGCAGGAGAAGAACCGGCGAAGACGACGGAGGAGGAGGAGTCAGAAGATCCTGGAGTCCGGAGGACCGAGAAGCCTGGAGGCCACCGACACTGCGATCCGCCCCGCCACACCTCAGGAGAAGTGTGGCTGGACAAGGTAGGCGATCGTATCCTTAGACTTGCCTTTTCACGGGGAGGGACCGGGTAGAAGCCGTTGTGGGAGGTCACGGGACTGTGTTTTAATACCGCTGTATCCTTCACGAGACGATATTGAGGCAGAGGACGTATAGGCACAAACACGGTGAAAGTCCCCGGTGATCCCTCACTCCCCGACCCCCTCTCCATACCTATTTACAGGACCCCAGAAGTAACTCCGTGGCATCTGTTCTTTTGTTTTTGTCTCTCTCTTTGGTTTGGCCGGAGGAATACTCGGGGAGACTCCTTGACCTGGAATGGCAAAGCTGGCTGCACGTCACCCCAGGACCCCGAAACCGGACCCTTTGACTTTATCCCTTGACTCATCCAGCGAATGCTTGGTTTTGCCTCTTTATGTTGGTTTAAACTAATAAAAAGACTGTTTAAGTACCACATTGGTCTGGACATCGCTCTCTCCCATCACCCCTCCTCTTCACATGCAGATCATACCTTTCTAAGGAATCTGCACGTAACCCAATCTCAAGTCAAGATCGGCATAGGTATTTTAGCAGTGATTTAAGTAACTTCAAAAGATGAGTCTTTAGATCAGTTCTGCACCCTCAATTCAGATGACATTCTAATGGTTTTCAAACCAGGAGTTAAAGAGAAATGTGCAAACACACTGCCAAGGGTCAGAGCTATACTAGACCGGCACCAATTTTCACTATTAGTAATGCCTGTATTATTTTTGAGTCCTTGTGCGTAAAGGTCTGGGATGTGACCCATATACACCCCCTGAGCGTGATAAAAATCACTTGATGACAAAACAAAAATTGACCCGCACCAAGATACATGTAAAACAATAATATTTCAATAATTAAGTCAATCACAGTGTTATGCAACGGTCACTTGAAAACTTCCCAAGAATAAACCAGTTTCAGAGTCTTGATTGAAGGTTTGTTGTTTCCTTTATTCAAAAATTCATGAATGTGCTCTAAGATGAGAAATCTACATTATATTTAATCATTACAGCTCAGGGGGTTAATAAGTCTTCACATACTGGCATAAAATCAGCAGTGTCAAACCTAAAACACTGGTATCTAAGGTAGCCATCTTCAATAAAACAAACTAAAGTGAAAATAAATAAGTGCAGTGATGCTATATTTTTGTCAACAAATGACACATTTTATTTTTGTAAGGCCCATGCAGAATCCCCACACTATTTTGATTGCCTTTTGCAGAGTGATATTTCCCTTGTCAATGCCGAGCTAATCATAGATAAAACAAATATTATTTTATATTAGTGTCTATTGATTCAGACTTCAGATTCTTATGGGTATGGGCCACAAAGAAATGCAGATAAGCTTAGGCGGTCGAAAAGACTTGTAGCATCAAAGCCACTGGTGCAGTTTTTATTCTTTTTATTCTGACAATGATCCTGCATTTGCCTCATAGGTTTACAGGGATATACGTCTGCTCTGGGTGTTTATCTGCAATTCACTAACCTATTTTGACGAGTAGGCAATTGGTGAAGTGAGCAAGCTTTGGTATGTTCAACAAGGCCTGACCGCTGGGGTATTGACTACAGGACTGATTTGGTTGCATAATCTGTAGGTAGTCCAGAGAGCATTAAATAATTTGCCTAGAGGAGTAATAGGTGGTTTCTCTTTATATTACATGCACTCCAGAGTATATACCTGTTCTGGATCTCCCTAGGATGGTGGCACAAGAAAAATATTCTGACTCAGTAACCGAACAAAGAAGTCAGAACTAAACTATCCAGTGTGACGCATTGCAACTCTGCCACCTGCCAAGGTAAGGTTCCCCAAGCTGCTGACGGATGTGTCATCAAAGTTCGAGAAGAAAAGATTCCTGATAAACAAGTATTGAGTTGCTTTACAGCCCACTCATCCCAGTTCTTGGGGTAGAAGGTACATGGACTGTAATCCTGCTTCCACTGCCTGATTCAAGGAACACCAAGGTGTCCCTCGCTCACATTAAAAGCATCATTTGTTACATTCTCAACAGACTCCCCTTTGACACTAAAGTGCCTCAGAGCATTACCTCTCAGTCTGTCTCTACTCTAAAGGAACTACCCAAGGAAGAGTACAGTGATGCTGAGATCTTGAGTACTAATCCAGGAAATGCAAAGCCTTGTGTGTCTCCAGTTTTACACCAAGTTCCAGATTCCACAGAGGAACCTTAAGCTGCAATTTCATCCATTCTATCCTCTCAATTACTGCTCTGGTTTACCATGAACCTTAGCATGAGTCAACATTGACATCAATGATGCCTTTTTGAGAAGCAACGCTTTATAAAAACAACCATTGGAAATGCAATAGGTCTCGCAATTGCTTACGTTAGAGCTATTGGCATTGTAAATGACAATGTCTTTTATTCATAATGTATGACACACATGAGCGGGTCAAGCAGAAAGAACATCGCACACTCCCACGGCACCCTGCACCTGCCACGAATTATGCTGCTTTGAAAGTTGTTTTTTAAAAGACGCCTACATTTTCAGTGCATAGGCATGTGTGCATTTTCTTGGCATTTGGGGAAAGTGCGGTATATGCAAGGGCCAATCAAACCGCAAATCGGAACTTTCCTAAGTCCCTCCAAAAATGTTGTTAGTCGAGTCTGGTATACTTTGGCAAAGTTCGAAGACTGCCGCCTGCAAGATGATAGTGTGGCTAATGGATATGACCACATGACTGGGCATGTTACCCCCCTCGCCCACCACATAGACACCCCTCCCTCTCCATTGAGGTAGGGCTGCCTGGGGAGGCGAAGGACCGCGTCTGGAATGAATCCATCACTCTTGAGACAGGAAACGTGAAGGACGCGGCTCAAAATCAAAACTTACTTTATTACAAGTAACACCCCGGGCAACAGCCGCCTTTCCCACCAAACACACACAAGCTGCAGGTCCAGGGCGTAATCTGTAGTTTGTATAAACAGAGTGCCCTTTCCCTGCTGTGAAGACCACACCAGCCCTGCCCGGCTTAAAATCAAAAGTTACTTTATTACAAGTGACAGAATCTGGGGAGACCAGACAGATGTCTGCGGGGAGCAGCCCTGCCCTGTCCCAACTGCGAGCAACGAAAAACAAAGACAGCGGGAACCGCAGCATCGATCCTTGGGGCTGCTGAGGCTGGGTAATGACACCTGGGACGGGAGTCCCACACACAAAGAAGAGCTCAAGCTGCATGAATGTATCTGTATACTTATGCAGTCACTCACCGGCGGACGCCGATGCTCTATCCGCCTTTTGGGTAGCCTTCTCCATAACCCGTGTGCCCGAAGCTCACTGTCCTCCTGATGAAGGACACAGTAGCTCTAGACCCACTGTTTGAGCCGCGCCAGCTCCTTGGCGGCGAGGGTAGCGGGATCGGGGCTTAAGGCTGTTCTCTGGTTGTGCCCCGGACTCAGTGAGTCGCACATCCCGCGATGTGCAGGGCTGTAGCTCCGGAAGCAACGCTAAGTCCCACGTGACAGGAAGCGCTTGAAATGGTCGAGCAGCGCTCCGTTGGTAGTCTGCCCCCCGGCGCCGGCACAGGAAGTCCAGCACTTCTTCCTGGCTGAGTTCCTGAGCCAACATGCAAGAAACAGCGCCTGACCATTTAATTGAAACAAGCTCTCGCCATTGCGGAGCAGCAGACATTTGTTTACATCACGCTTTCCCCTTAATGAAAAAACAAAGAGCCTACACAGACTAGAAGAAGGGGAGGTCGCCGTCACTCCACTCGGGCTCCTGCTTGATGGCAGGCCCGGGCCTGCGGTGCCGCGCCGCAACTCGTCAGCAGAGTGGAGAGCGTGTTCATGTACGAGTCCGGATGGGCGGGGCCTAAAGGAGATAGGGAGAGTACAAACCAGCCTCACTTTAAATCAAAAGCGAGCGTTTATCATAATGTGTGACGCGTGCCAATGAAAAGCATAGGCGGAGCTTCCACCCCACTTCCAACTTCAAATTGACGACAATAGATCTCGCGGAGCGAGCAGCACATGCGCTGCAACACTAGGCAAGACCTAATGAATCTGAATTCTACACAGAGGGCTTTTCAGCACAAACCACAGTCACTCTACACCAGAGGTCTTCAAACTGTGGGACGCAACCCCCACGGGGGTCCTGGAGTCCTAGAAAGTGGGTCGCAGATTCCCCAGCTTCACTTGTCTCTGTAAAAAGACAGCCATCTGACATCCTGGGGTGGCTAATTGAGATCGTTATCAGCTGTTTTCCTGAATAAAAGGCAAATGTGCTGGTAACCTGCAAGTGTAAAGGATGCTTGGGAGCCTTCTGGCTCTTTGTGAAGACAAAGATGTGTGTTTATTTGAGTTGAAGTGCAAAGAGTTAACTACTGGGCTGGGAAGTTCTTTCTTTTAATTTTACTGCATTTACACAGCCCTTTGTGCCCCTAAAGAGGTCTTGAAGGGACAGTTATGTTAAAAAAAAAGAAAACTGCATTACATATGGTCTGGTATTATTAAAACCTACATTTTGAAAGCACCGTTTTATTGTAAAACCATTCACTTGTTTTGCAGCATTGTATCTTACCCTGTGTGTAAAGCAAGTATAAAAAATGTACTTGCATATTCACAGTGCTTTCTGTCGCAGGCTGTGACTTTGTAGCACTAAAACTACACATCACTATTCTCCACTGCATCAATCAAGATGTAATTCTGTGGGTCTCTGGTTACACACAGACCTCTGCAGTGCATTAACTAATAGAGGTTTCATAATGTACTACTGTGCATTTCCCACTGAGCAATAACTTTTTAACATTTATTTTTCATTTATGCTGCCCATTATTTTATATGTGAATACCTGAAGGTGAAAGAGCCAAAAAACGTATAAAATATTTTGGGCCTATTTATGATAGGCTGGCAGTTACAAACTTCACACAGCCACTGCGGTGGCAGGTCTGATAACCCTTTTAAGGGCTGCTTGGGTGAGTGGCACAATCAGTACTGCAGGACCACCAGTACCATTTGATTTACAGTTCAGTTCAGTTCATACGTCTTTATTTCGATTTTTTTTACATCATAAAAGACAATTTACAAACAGGTTTAAAAAAAAGACCAGATAATATATACACATAAAATATAACAGCATCATAATACATCCAGAATTCATTAAGACAAAGATTAAACAGCGAATATTAAAGACTCAGTATGAAAAGAAGGACCATATTTAAAAGTTAAAATCACTGTACATGAAGGTGTCTAGCTCTGATAATCCAAGCCCACCCTAGGAACTTAGCTACCCCTATAACCACAATATCTGAGGTGTTTGTTCCTAGAGCCCATATTGCCTCAGCACTCCCTGCAATGTTTAGCTTACGACATATGGGCCCAATCCATTTGTTCCTTGCGGCTGAGTAAGCCGGGCAGGCAAAGAAAAGATGTCCCACACTCTCCTTATGGTCATTACACCAGGGACAGAATTCAATTGAACGACCATCCAATTTCTTGGTAAAGGACCTCACTGGTAAAGACCCCACTCTAAATTGATGATATAATTTTTTGTCCAGATTCTTGGTAATAATATCCCAATAGTTCTCAAATAAGGGATCCAGTTTGTGAACCAAGAAACAACCAGTAAGGGTGGGAGTGTCTGACAATACAACAGAATGGGTTCTAACCGAAGCCCAGAAAAGCATTTTAAATTCTTGTTTGGATGGAAACACAGTGGACCCCGGGTTAGCCCACAATTGGCTAAGTCCCATACTTTCTAAAATTGTTTTCACTTCCCGGAGCCATGGGATATTACCTGAGCCCAAAGTTGATCTCACATCCGCTAGTTCGTTAGCAAAGAGACTTAGATCCGGAGACGTCCAGATCCGTCTCCACAATGCTACAAGCCGATATCGTGCCATTTCATTTATTGGTTTGCAACCCATATCTAGCAAAATAGGTTTGATCGGTGAGGATTGGGGTAAGCCAACCAGTTTACGCAAACATTTATTTTGGGCTCTTACTAAGGGTGTTAGGTCCTTATAACCCCATAGATCGGCCCCATACAGAATTGCAGAATTAATTTTTGCTTCATAGATCTTTAATACTGATGAGACCCTTTTGGTCAGAGACAATCTATGTTCCTGGATCAGGCAACCCATTAAGCGGACAGATCTTAAGTGGAGTGCCTCGACCTGTGGCTTCCAGCATAGGCGGTAGTCCAAGGTCACTCCGAGATAGGTCATAACATCCACTTGTTCAAGAGCGACTCCATTCATGTATACATGACTTTTAACGGGGCGATTTTTTGTTAAAACCATAAATTTAGTCTTGCTCACATTAATTTGCAGTTCATTAAGTTTGCAAAAATCCTCATATCTATTAATCGCCTTCTGGAGACCACTACGAGTCTTAGAGAGGATTAATGTATCATCTGCAAAGATGAGCAACGGGAACTTAGTCCCACCCAATATAGGTGCATCCGTTGGAGTATTTTCAAAGAATTTCACCACCTGGTTGATAAATAATAAAAAGAGGGTAGGTGCCAAAACGCACCCTTGCCGAACACCCCTCGTAACTGGGAAACTGTCCGATACCTGCCCCTGTCCCCCCACCTCACTTTGGCAAAGTTGTCCTCATGCAGTCTAACCAGGATCCCAAGTAAATCAGGTGGCAGTCCGATCTTATCTAGGACAGCCCATAATTTTTTCCTGGGCACAAGATCGAAGGCGGACTTATGGTCCACAAAGGCGGCAAAGATAGTACCTCCGCCCAATAGCACCACCTTCCAAAAAATCATAACAAAACAGAAGAACTGGTCTATGGTGCTAGTACCTACTCTAAATCCTGCCTGTAATGGTGAGAGAATACTCTCTATCTCCATCCACCCTTGGACCCTGGCAAGAACCATCCTTGCAAAGATTTTCTGCAGGGAATGTATCAAACTTATGGGGCGATAATTACTAGGGATCAAACGGTCCCCTTTTTAGAAAACGGGCAGAATTTCCGCCCCTTTCCAAGAATCCGGAATCCTTGCCCCCTTTGCAATAGCGTTGGCAATCTGGGTGATGTAAGGAACCCAGAGTTGGAGATTTGATTTGAATAGGTCTGCTGGGATGCAATTCATCCCGGGGGCTTTCCCCGCTTGGACTGATCGGAGAGCGGACTCAGTATCATCATTAGTAAACACCAAGTGATGGCAGTGTGGTGGATATAGTAGGGCCCACGTCACCGAGTTATCACTACTTTCATGTTCTGGCCCCATAAACTGGGACGAAAAAAAGTCCACCCATGCTTCCACCGAAACATGGCTGACTGGAATCTGTGAGTCTGGGTTTCTGCCCCATTAAACAACTTCCCAAAACTTTATATGATTGGAAGAGAGACTAGCCTCATATAATTCAGACCAATAGTGCTCGTCCCACTCTCTCCTCGCCTCCCACTGGGCCCTTTTGTACCTATGCCTTGCCAGTTTAATGTCTGTGGTTATTCTTGATTTAATGGCTTTTTTAAGACCACTGAATGCCTCCCTACATTCTCTGCTATACCATTTCTGTCTGGCACTAGGTATTTTCTCTTTACCAAGCTTCTGAGGAAGGGTAAGAAGAGCCTTTAGTTTAATAAAACACTGCTCATGTAGATCACTAATCTGGTGGACCGCTTCCATATTGGAGGATAGATTATATACGGCGTTCAATGCAGAGGAAGCTACCTGGGAGATACCATCTAACATGGCTGAATCTGCCAGGACCCTACACCATCTAACCCGCCTTCTATCGTTTGTTGAAACAGCTTCTGCGGTAACACACGTAGTTGCAGGAGATCTACCTACACCACCAGAGAGTTTCAAACTTAAAAACAACTGGACGGTCCACAACTACCATGTCTTCCACGAAGGACCAATACTCCATTTTTACCAGAATGTAATCTATTCTACTTTTACTAACACCGATGTTAAAAGTAGGATTGCCAGTTTTATCAGACACCGTACGACCATTGGTCGCTCTCAAACCCCACTCTAAGCATAGCCCTAGCCAATGCAAAGCAGCCTCTGTGCTCCTATTGGTATAATTTAGTGACAAGTTCGGAATATTCCACATGGCATCTTCCTCATAACACAAGCCCTTGTCCTCATTCCTCTGAGGTTCAAAGGTACAATTTAGGTCCCCTGCTATAAGTATTAGGTTATCTCTCCCAATCAGTTCTAAATAGGAATCCAGATCGTCTAACATGGCCGGGCATCTCCCACCAGGGAGTCCTCTTGCATAAATATTAATAAGAATGATATCCTGGTGATTCTCCCTACACAACTTGATCCCCAAAATATCCGGGTTGTTCACAGGAATTTCTACCAGTCTACAGTTGATAGTCTGGCTTACCCAAATTACCAAGCCTCCTAAAGCTCTACCCTTATTAACCTTGGTTGCCGGTTTATAAAAATTCAGAAAGCCTGCACGAAAGATGGGTTCAGGAGCCCAGCTCTCTTGGAATAATAGAATATCAAATGTATCAACAAAAGCTGCCCAATCATCTGAATTTAATCGCCCTTTGAGCCCTGCAATATTCCATGAGGCTATTTTTAATACCGAATCCTCACGAAAAGGAACTGCGTGGTCTAAGATCGTCAACTCTCGATTTAGAGCCCCCACAACACTAGGTGCAAAATCAACATGAGAATTCCCCTTTGTAACACTTCCATTTACCACAATCCTGTTTAAGAACCCCTCCTCCTGCCTAGCTAAACATAATATACTACGTGAATCATCATCTACCCCTTTTTCAGGATTATCAAGTTGACGCTCTCCACTGGATGTGGGTGAGAGTCAGTCAATGCCCTCCAGGCCAGACAGTGCTTCAAAGCGATTAAACAGGAGGGGGGTAGACGGGGTATAGGTATTCCTGTCAATTGGAACTCTTCCAAATGGTCTACTACACATTAGGGGATTAACGAAGGGGACATTATTTCTTTTAGGATAGAAATAACTGAGACCCAATGACTGCCCATCCCCCATCCTCCCAAATCTGGCTTCCCTACGTATAAAGTTTACCACACGAGGGTCCCTAAAATTAATGATAATGCAATCACCTTCCAGATCCTTTGGGCAGGGTCCTACCCAACCTACTCGTCTAACACTCAAGATCTCCGGAACAAAAGATGGGGGAAGGGGTCTGTTTTTATTTAACCAAAAAACAACTTTGTTTCTGAGGTCCCCATACGATTCATTTTTATCGTCTTTAAGGGATGCAACACCAGTTAAGACAATCGTAAAAGGAGAAGCCTCAGAGGGTAGGTTGATACAAGGCAAGTCCCGTTTGTGATCTTTCTGAGCCAGGGCATGAGTGTTTTTACCTTGTCTCCCCAAAGCACTAGGGATTGGTTTAGTTAAAAAAAGGTTGATTTAGTGATACCCCTAACAGAATTCGAGGATTGTGCAATATTGGGGTTATTAACATTATGCCTTGTGTCAACTGTCTTCTTACTCCCACCCCTAGATGTTTCATTGGCCGGATTGTGTGTTCTGGAATGGCTGATAGATTGCTTAATGGCGGCCTGTGGAAGCCGCTTAGTTGAAACATCGGCCCCCAAGGGATTGGGTATACTAGCTGAGATAGGTGGTATAGGATGAACGTTTACTATCTTTTTTAGTACCCCAGTATTCTCTTTAACCAGATTTTCTAAGAGATCAAGCTTCGAGTTCATAAGTCTAGTACGTTCAAGTAATGGAAGCATGAGTGATTTTACCAACAATTCCATTTTTCTTAAGAGACCATCGTCATCATTATTAGAACTCTCAGAGTTAATAGCCTGATTTGTCCATGATGATTGGGAAGGGGATACAGGGCTAGTTACAGCCATGGAAGGTTGGGAACTAACAAATGTGGTAGGAATCGACTGGGGATTGCTATTGGTTTCGGGTATTTTAGAAGTACCCCCCATCTGAGAGCCCTTACCTCTCTTCCTCTTGCTGGAAATACTCCATTGAGACTCTCTAATAGTAGGATCGGGTTGGGCTGGGCTCACATTTAATAAACTTTCTCCGCTACTGCTTCCTATAGAAGCACTAAGTTGAGATCCGCTCCCAGTAGAGTTCAAGGACGACCTCTCCACCTCTGGATGGACATCCACCTGTACTGTGACCAAAGACTCAGTGGGAATTGTAGAGAGTGGCTGTGGGCTGATCGCTGTTGCAAGGCGACCAATAGAGGAGCGCTTCCCCGTAATGAGATCTAACGATAATCGTTTCTCGGCGAAAGCTATCTCCTTTTCTAGAAAACCAGTCGCCCAGGTTATGAAGGCGTCAAGGGGACCAGTTACCACCCCACTGCCCGTCTGTACATGCACAACTCTTTCTTTCCCTGAACGTAAAGGCATGATTCACAACAAAGATAAAACTAATAGGGAAAGTAAATAGGGGACCGGACAGAAACAAAAATGACAATTTCCTCCTAAATAAACACAAGAAGTTTACACTATACAAAGCAAACACAAGGGAGGTGTCCCAACCCAACCTCGCCCGACCACGGACGGCCTCAGACGGCCCGCCCTTTGCCCGGGCTTAGCCCCGTGCTCAGTCCCGAGTGCGCGTTGTGGATGCTCCTATTAAAGGAGGAAACACAGGAAGGGGCGGGAAGAGGACCAGCTGCGGCCGATCAGCGCCGCTGAGCAGGCTGGTCCTCGCAGTCCCGTCTCTGTCCGTGCGTGGTGCAGGCAGTAGCAGCAAAGTCCTCAGGGTCCCAGGCAGGCGGAGACAGCAGAGTTCCTGGGCCGGCGAGCTGCTCCCGCGAAGCGGGGGCCGCGAGAAGTGGCGTAATGGCCAGAAAAGCAGAACAAGGGAGAAAAGTCCGTGTCACCAGCAGCCCTCCGTCGAATACCAGAGGCACCCACCGGATTCACCTGCAACAAGATCTTTTATGCAGAAGGGGGCGGGAAGAGGACCAGCTGCGGCCAATCAGCGCCGCTGAGCAGGCTGGTCCTCGCAGTCCTGCCTCTGTCCGTGCGTGGTGCAGGCAGTAGCAGCAAAGTCCTGAGGGTCCCAGGCAGGCGGAGACAGCAGAGTTCCTGGGCCGGCGAGCGGCGCCCGCGAAGCGGGGGCCGCGAGAAGTGGCGTTTCAGCCAGAAAAGCAGAACAAGGGAGCAAAGTCCGTGTCACCAGCAGCCCTCCGTCGAACACCAGAGGCACCAGATTTACAGGTTCTGGCACCCTCAGTGCCCTTTACTAGGGACTAACCAGTAAGTCAAACATGCCTATCATGGAAACACCTATCCATAATACAATTTATAATAGGAGCACTTGCACATTAATACTGAACAGCAATGAGGAAGTGCGCAGAGACACTGAACTAGCAAAAACAGAGTCAAAACTAGGTCAGAAAGGAAAAAAACAGGAGAAACATGCCAAAAGATGGCAGGTATAACAGGGGCATTTATAGTTATCGATATATGTTGATGACGAGAAGAACCAGTTTATAGAAAATTTTGTCAGAAGGGGGTCCTTACGCCTAAAAAGGTTTGACAAGGGGGTCTCGACTTCAAAAAGTTTGAAGACCACTGCTCTACACCATCCATTTCTTCTTGCATATCATTGGTTTTGTGACCGGTGCCTGATACCGCGGTGGTCATATGTTTGGATCACTACAAGAGTGTTTCTTTTTCATTATGTAGCTGACAAAATATTCTCTACTGTTACTAAATGGACTTTACGTCCCTGAAAGAACTGTTCCACATACCGTGGCTCGAGAACTTCTATTGCTTCTCTCATCCTACAGAGCTTGACGAGTTCTCTACGCTGCCAACATTACAGCTTATCCTCTGCCCACGGGCAGAGTTTGGGAAAGAGTTCCTTATTAAGTTATGGGACTCACTGAGACAGTGCATCTGGCAGATGTTTTGAAAGTGTCAAGGAATTAATGTATTTATTCCAGATTCCTTTTCAGTTTAATACTGTACAACACATTACTGATTGATTATTGTATGTTTATGCTACATTTGAAAGTTTAGGTTCCTGGTTTTTGTACTTTAAATTACAAAGAAATGTACTGTTTTCATAATTGCAGTTAATATGGAATTTACAAAAGCATTAGATCCTAAGAAATGGACAAATACACATGTTATGCACAATACAAATACTACCTTGCAAATAAATAAATGTATATCTTTCGGAGAATGTTTTCTTATTCAATGTTTTTGATGCATCAAGCACATCAGCTTATTGCTGCACACAGAAAACAGAGAAACCTCAGAGAAATCTGATTAAACATGATTAACACTCACAGACTCAGTTACACTGCACATTTTGTTGAAACTCTGTTAGACCTAGTATGCTTGGCGTGGTTGCCCCATATCTTTTTGCCTCTACCTCCTGTATTTTTGCTGGTTTAGCTGCTTTGGACACTCTGCCACTGCTGATCAGTATCAGAGTGTAAGTGTTCCCTGTGTAAATTGTTATTTTGATTGGATATACATGATTGGCATATTTGTATCACCAAGAAGTCCCTAGTAAAGTGCACTGGGTGTGCCAGGGCTGGTGATGACAAATGCTACTAGTGGGCCTGCAGCACTGATTGTGCCACCCACATGAGTAGCCCTAAAATGGTGTCTCAGGCCTGCCACCGCAGTGCCTGTGTGCAGTCTGTGAACTGCCAAGTCCTCCTGGTCAGTGTCCCCACTGACCAGGCCTAACCCTTCCCTTTCTGTGCACATTGGTCACCCCTATGGAAGGCCCAAGGTACCCCCTTGGCAGGGTGCAGTGTATGTGAAAGGTAGAGCATGTACTTGTGCAGGTGACATGCTCTGGTAGTGAATTACAGCCATTTGTGTGTTTCACTGCTGCAAGGCTATCTTGCTCCATAGGCTATCATGGGGGATGCTGGCTACAGTGGCTACCAGCATATCTTATCATAGGAACAAGATAGGACATACAAGTCTGGTATCCCTGAACTCAGAATTTATTAACACCCCTTTATTAGGAAAGGTTGTTTTTAAATCCTGTGCTTGAGAACAGCACTTTTAGAAAGTAGCTGTTCTCTTGTCTGACCTTTCTTTGTGCCTTGGCCTGTTTCTGAATTGACTGTCTGGTTTGAGAGTGACAGGGGCTGGGAAGCCCCCAGGAGACTGGCTGGGTCAGCCCTGGGCTGAATGACTGCATTTGCAACTTGAGTGGTGGGAGGAGATAGCACCTGGGCCTGAATAGGGCTGTGCCTGCCTTACACAATGCTGGCTCCACCTCCTGATGGGTGGCTGACGACCCTGCACCTCACTCTGAAAGGAAAGGAGAAGCCAGAAAAACAAAGTGCTCAAGGAACACCCAGAACTGGTTCAGACCGGGCTCAGGGCCCACTTGCACAAAGAGAACAAAGACTTTTAGAGGTATAAGTACAGGACCCCTGACTACAGAAAATTAGATCATCCTGGAATCAAGAAGGAACCTCTGCCAAGGAGAAAGCTGAAACTGAAGAAGGAAGACTGTCCTGCTGTTGCTCTCCTGGACTGACCTGCTGTTGCTTTGCTGCCAAGGAGAGGGGAAGGACTTTGCTTTTGGTGCTGTGTCCCCTTGCTTGAAGAAATCTCCAAGGGCCTGAGAAGAGCTGGCTCCTTGTTATGAAGTCCCAGGAACAAAAGGACTTCACCCCCAGCTTCCCTGAACTCTATTGAGAGAGTTCTGTCCTTCCTGGAGTGCGTGGCTAAGACGTTCTGCAAGTTTTGTCACATCGCTCTCTTGCGGAGCGCATCCCCAACAGTGCCAGGAAATTTTCGCCGCTACAAAGGTCGAGATCGTGGCAGCGGCAACAGAGCCAGAGCCATCGCATCCTTTGTTTGCGGGACGCACCAGACCGGTGCGAGAAGATTACCATCGCTGCGAGTGTCGTCGCAGAGCCTGTCATCGCTGGGTGAGATCGCCGCACCGCTTGCTTGCGGACCGCATCACGTCGCTGCGAGTGTCGTCGCAGAAGCAATCGCATTGAGGAGCTGCGAGAGAGAGATCACCGCTGGTCCGCGCATCGTCGCCCCGGAGATCATCGTAACTCCAAAGATCATCGCATCGTGCCTTTGCGAAAGAAAACTTCCTACAGAACCTATGCACCAGAATCCATACAAGTCCGCCTTCCTCCCCATACAGACCAGATTCGTCGCAACAGGCCCGCTGCTGCAGTGGGGTTGTTGCATCGCCTCCCCAGGGTTCTCAGGAGCAACGCATTGCTTGTTTTCCACCGCACCAGCTTCTGCTTTGGAACTTTGTCGCTTTTAAAAGGTACTGTTGGCAAAACGTGATGCAACTGTGAACTTTTTACGCAACTGTGGATTATTTTATCGCAACCTTAAGAACTCTTTTGCAACCATATTCTTGAACTGTGTATGTTGGATTTTTGTCGTTTTGGTCTTGTGTAGTTTCGATTAAATACCTTTATTTTTCTAAACTGTTGTGGAGTCAGTTTGTGGTGTTTTCACTGTGCTACTGTGAGTGTTGGTACAAATACTTTACACATTGCTTTAGGATAAGCCTGACTGCTTGTGCCAAGCTACCAAGGGGGTGAGCAGAGGTTATCTAAAGAGTGTTTCCTCCTTACCCTGACTAGAAGCAAGGGTCCCTATTTGGACAGTGGTACCTACCTCTGCCAACTAGAGACCCCCAGTTCTAACAAACTCTTACTATACAAGGGTACAAGTATTGAAAAGAAAACATTACTGACAGTAACTAAACTGAAACGATTCAGAATGGTAATTTCAATTTGACTGCATTCAGAATGGTGTTTTCAGTTTGACTGAACTGGACTTTAATGCAAAGACCTTTGGTTTGAAAATACATACATATGCTTTTAGGGCCATACTTTATGTCTTATGTCTACATGTCAACTATGCAAAAAACTAATGAAAACATTGCCATATTTATTTTTCCCTGTGAAAAAGATTGTTTTGACTAGTTGTGACTTAGCACAAAAATTGATTTAATGGTTTAGGCACATTGGCAAATTAAAAAGTGCTTGTTAGGACCTAAAGTTCAAAATAGTATTTTAACCTCTAGCAGAAAGAGAATATTTTTTTCCCTGCAAAAAGCTTATTTTTCATCTGAGACTTGAAGACTTTTGAAGATGGATTTCCTATTGTCTTGGCTGCCCAGTTGCACAGCAATTTGTATTTTTTAAACAAGCAGCAATGTGGAATACAGTTATCTAATGAGAAACAGTGTCATAAGTGGCATTCCAGTTTTCAAACAACTATCTGTGAGCACTTGACTTTTGTCAATATACAAGCTAAAGGAACTGTTTCAAACAAATACTTTACGCTAACCTGTTGCACTGCACTGCAGTTACCCATCCTGAAGAATGCAGAAGATGATGGGTCATCACAATCACCAAACACTAATCCACCAGCAGTGCCAAAACCCTCTCACACCAGAGTGAGGCCGTTTGACATCTTGTTTTCATTGGATTCCATTGACAGCAAGGAAGTACTTCGTCTGCTCCAGCAACATTGGAAAATGATTTGCTTTCTCTGCTCGGTTCAAATCGAGACCTTTGTTATCTAATCCAGCAGTTGATGTGTTGTTGTTTTCACAGGCCATCTCAGGCCACGTTCATTAACCAAAGACTAAACAAAGTTCAACCTTTGAATTCAGTGGGGAGCTGACGTCCACATCATCAGCTGAAAGAAACGAAGGTGGCCGGATTGCATCCCTATGCACCAAAATAACTGTACCTGCTTCTGTTTGTTGTTTTTGTAAACAGAAAGAGTCTTTAACCCCTTGCATGCTGATGATGGCCCCCATCCGTCAAGCACTACGGCGCTCGTGTGCTGATGACGGCTGGGGGCCGTCATGAACCCGCACTCCTGCGATTCTGCCGCACAGGCGCAGAATCAGCCCCCATCCGTCATGCACTATGCCGCTCGTGTGCTGATGACGGCTGGGGGCCGTCATGAACCCGCCCTCTTGCGATTCTGCCGCACAGGCGCAGAATCAGCCCCCATCCGTCATGCACTACGCCGCTCGTGTGCTGATGACGGCTGGGGGCCGTCATGAACCCGCCCACTCGCGATTCTGCCGCACAGGCGCAGAATCGCGGCAGCGTGCAAGGGGTTAATGGGGCTGGTTACTCTTTTTTACCTTCTTTATACTTTACTTTCCATTTTTGCACCTAGCTGAAATAATCAGAACTTGTAACAAATCGTCTAGTTCCCTTTTATTTTTCATTGCACATAATACCCTAGTTGATATTCCTTGCATATGATGTTGCACATTGTAATGAAGGTTTTGTTAATATATATTCCTTATCTAGTAGGGGGATGTTGTAAGGATCATGTCTTCCAGCGCAGAGACCCCTTTTCAGTTTGAAGAAATGTGTTAATGAACATGAAACAAGTGATGAATTGCACATTTCTGGGATGTGCTTTTATTCTTAAATATATAATGACTTTATCTGATAAGCAAGAGCAATACATAACACATTGATTGATAATTTAGTGACTTTTCAGTTTAGAAATTATCCCAGGATCATAGGACTGCTTCCCACCATAATTTAATTATTTTAGCTATTTTAATCACTAGCTTTTAGGATTCTTCCTTTTAGCTTTAGGTTATTAACACATACAGGATAGGTTGCATTTTTAGCTATAGTCTCTATTTTAGCTAGCCTGTTCAGCTTGTTTACCTTTGGCCCAGATACTGCATGTTATTATGACGTAAAGTCTTACGGTCTGACTCAGTTTTAAATTGGGCCCAAACCCATCTTAGGTAAAGGAAGTCGCCATCTTAGGTAATGGTGGTCACCATCCTAAGTAATGGGAGTCGACATTTTTCCTCAAATTATGCAGAATCATCAACATGTCCGCCTTTGAGGCAGATGTCATCTGTGCCTATCTTTCCAAGAACTGTGAACATGTCAAGTCATTCAGGTATAGACTTCAACAAAACCAGCAGTGCAACATCAGTCTGGGACAGGTGCCTTGTACAAGGTCAAATAGCCATAACCCAAACAATGAAGCCTATATTAGCATATTTTACCCTATTAGCACATCCACTGATGTATATGATTATGTCAAAACATTTCAAAGGTGAAATTGCAAATTTCATCTCAGATAAAATAAAACATATAAGGAATACCACTTGACCACTTAGTTGCGAGAGAAACTTCACCCAGGTCACAGATTCGGATGAGCACAGCAACTTATTCCATCTCGACAAAAGAAGCCTCCAGCAAGACTCCCCGAGGCTCTCCATAGCATTCCATTCTGCCTTCACGAATTGGTGGCAGGATTGTGGACGCCATCTCCTAACTCTTAGCCTTGTACTCGAAATAACTGACAAGCTATTCCAAACAGACAATAAACCCTGTTGTTCAGGTCTGTGCACCACCTCCAAAACTCAGGCTTATTATGTATTCATCTGCTAGAACTACTAGAACTAGCATAGTGCTTAGAGATAGCACAGTTAGGGTGTAAGAGCTATAAATTGTGATTTTTCCCTGTTTTCACTGTTATTGAAAAGCTTAGCTGCTTTTTATCTTCTGTGATATTACCAATATTATGTATACTAGATGTCAGCCTTTTAAAATCGCTATTTCAAAATAAATATTTTGAAATACATATTCCATTTTTAGTGATCCTGCGTGTGTAAATAATTAATGAATGATCATTTGGATTATCGTTGCCTACTGTTTGTAACCCAAAAGCAGTGACACCACCTCCTTTATGTATTGGGTGGGGTCCTGCGAAGCTACAATAACCTGTTTTTTCACATTCAGCGCTAGTGCACTGAACTAAGTTCACTTGTGTCACCTGTGGGTGTGCAAACAAACGTTGTAGAGCGGAGCCAAAGACTCAGTTTACACAACACCAGAAGGCCCTGTAGACCGATCAGGCAAAATGCCCCTCTCCATGGATGAGACAATAGTGCTTCATGAACATATGGAGGGATGTCCACGTAGCTGCCTGGCAAACCCCACTTGCTAATGCAATGGTAGCAGCTTTGGCCCTGCTAGAATGAGCACACAGTCCTTTCGGAGGCTACTTATTGGCCAATGAGTAGCTGATCTTAACCGCATGCGTGCGGGCGGAATTCCGCTCGCACGCTGAGATTTTCAAAACCGCACTTTACATGACGAGCTGGGCTTGTCATGAGCGTGCGAGGAGGCTACCTCATGACGAGCCCAGCTCGTCATGAGCGTGGAAGGGGTTAATGTAGAGCACGAGTCAGCTGGAGATGGTGCTCTTCCGCGTAGCTTGGCCTTTCTTTGCTCCAGAGACTCCACAAAGAGCTGATCATCCACTCAGTGTTCTTTGGTATGATCTATGTCAAAGCTCTGTGCTCTCTTGGGATCCAAGCAATGGAGTCTCTCCTCCTTAGAGGGGTGAGGCGGATCATAGATCACCCACAGGGTAAAGATTTGGACGACATGGAACGGTGTCACAACGTTTGGTACGAAGGAAGCTTGCCTACCTAGAAACAGTTATCTAGGAAGAAGGTGGGGTATGTCTGGTTAACTAAGAGAGCTTGAAGCTCATTCACCTCTGTGCCACTGTAATGGCATTGAGGAATACTGTCTTGAGTATGAGAAGTTGCAAGGAGCAGCTGTGAAGCGACTCGAAAGAAGTGCACATCAGAAACAGGAGGACCAAGCTAAGCTCCCACTGTGGCATGACAAAAGGAGGAGGAAGAAACAGATGTTGTAACCCTTTTAAAAATAAATAACAGATGGAGCCTTAATCAACAACATCTGATCCAGCAACCGCAAAAAAGTGCCCAAAGCAAAGCCTTTCCAGGCAAGGAACAGAACAAACAGCAAAACATAAGCTTCGCCTGGAGGGGGTCTATCTTATGAGTGGCACACCAAGCCACAGATTTGTCCGTATGAAAGGCGTATACAGTTTTTGATGAGGGACACCTGGCTGCCAAGATGACAACCACCTCCCGATGAAGGTTTTCAGCTATCGTCACTCAATCTCCAGGCACGAAAGTGGAGATGGTGAAGGCTCAGGTGGAGAACCCGGCCCTTCTGCTATATGAAAGCAGATCCTCCCGGAGAGGCAGCCTGATCAGAGGACAGATGCCCAAGCCTGGAGTTCTAGATACCCCACTCTCTGTGCTCTATCTGGAGCTACTAGGTTGACTTGGGCCCGGTCGGTTCTGATCTTCTTGAGAATTCTGGCCTGGAGTGGTATTGGCGGAAAGGCATAATAATCCAGAGTTCCACTGAGGTAGGCATGAGCCTCCAAGTGAGAAACACTTTGAAAACTCCAGCGAGCAGGTGTTGACAAAGAAGAGTAATAGTAGGCAATCCACGAAAGAGACATCTATAGACTGTCTGCGGCACGTTCTCCTCAACCATTATAGAATCAAAACCACTTAATTCTGTTTTCATCTAGGGTCGAGAAGGACATGAGCATGGACATGGGACCACGGACACGATACCATGACAGGACATAACAGAAACACGAGATAGTAAACTGGCTTAACCCCACAGTAAGAGCAGGTGCAAATGAACAGATGGAACAACTTAACAGGAAATGAATGTTTAATTTCGTCTAAATGCGCACGAGGGAAAACACTCCAAGGCCACAGCAACAGCGGGAGCAAGGCAAACCATTGGGTCACGTGTTCAGGAAACGCTTACAAGCTCCGGTGTAATGGAATCAGGAGGAGAGAGGAAACACATGCATGGAATCATAGCGCACCATAAGGTGCCACAGGGGTAGTGTACCATGAGCCCTGTGTGCCAGGCCCACTATACAGAGAGGTACATGAGGGGGTTGCGACACTGGACTTCTGCACTGCACCTGCCTGGACCTGCAACTATACCTGCCTGAGCCCTGCTGGCCTCTGCTGGAGGGAGTTACTGATCCCCAAGAGGTGCCTCTCCAGGTCGCGGACACTAGACTGGCATCAGCTGAGCTCTTACTGTGAAAAAAATGAGAAATACTGAAGTTTGGGCTCCTTGCGACAGCAAACGTGCCTGCTTGCACTGAGATCTTGCCACCCGCAACTATTATCAATGCAAAGCTCCATCTGACCTGACTTTTAGTGCTACAGCGATGCCAGTGATTACCAACAGTGCAAGATCTGCATTTCGTGCTACAGCAATGACAGCCTGCGTTGACCGCCAACCCAAATCCCTGTCTGTGATGCCAGACAGGACCTTTGCGGTACAGCAATAACTGTCTGCGACACCGACCAGCTCTCTGCGCTACAGCAATGACCATCTGTGATGCTCTCTCTGCTCCTCGCGGCCTAATCCACCGCGAACGGTACACTTCACGCGGGACTTTGAAAAGGTAACGTTTACAGCTAAACTAACCTGGTTCCTGTATCTGGAGTGCACTCCAGTGCATAATTTGAGCCAGTGGTTTCCGGTGCTCGGCACCAGCACTTAATTGTCAGCTCTTGGTCTAGTGAGAGTCCACCACATGGTGGCGCGGTCTGTCAAATTTTGAGATACGGAAAACAGCAGTGTTTAATAAGTCAATATACATAAAAAATTAAAAACACTTGTCGCTTACACCATTATCATAGCTTTCGGTGTCCAAGAATAGTGTGAATTGTGACACCTGTAGGAGTGTGATGGTTAGTACTTGTGTTGGTTCTGTCATCCGTAGAGGTGGCAAGGGAAATGGGTGGTGCAGGGTGCAGCGGCCTCCCAAGATGGGCCCCGGCACCTACTTTTTTTCACAAATTAAATACTGGTGCACTCCATCGAAGTCAGTTTGAACTTTTGACTTTCCCCTGGTCTAGCACCACCAGATAACCGCAAGTGGTGTTTTGTGCTTGTGGGTGCTATACTTACCCACATCTTAGAAATTTCACAGCTGTGGTTCTATTGATTCTATTTTTGTTTTGGTCTTTATTTATTTATTATATTTTTCTCTCCTTTTCTAAATTGGTGTGTGTTAGTAAGGCGAACCCAGGGGAGGCAGAAGGTGTCTGACTGACCACCCCTAGGTCTACCCCTCCTTCAGAGAAGGGACCGAGCGAGGTCGAGAGGCCTCCGACGGGAGGGCCCTCTCCTAGAATCGTACAGCAGAGTAACCACACCACTACAAATATACACCACACGTAGATAGAGTTTTCAATCTTTATCTGGCAATAAGTATCGTTTCAATATATACAGCAGATCCCGAGATCTGGAAAGTCTCGTGACAAAGGGGCAAGGTAGCGGGACAGTCTTATAGATGGTCGGTTGCAAGGAGACTCTACGCACAGCTCTCAATCCTCGAGCTGGGGAGTTCCGGGAGGTTGGGCCGCGGCAGCGCCAGCAGGCTCCAAGATGGTTCAGCGAGTGTGGACCGCGGCAGCGCCAGCCGGTTCCAAGATGGTTCAGCGAGTGTGGACCGCGGCAGCGCCAGCAGGTTCCAAGATGGTTCAGCGAGTGTGGACCGCAGCAGCGCCAGCAGGTTCCAAGATGGTTCAGCGAGTGTGGACCGCGGCAGCGCCAGCAGGCTCCAAGATGGTTCAGCGAGTGTGGACCGCGGCAGCGCCAGCAGGTTCCAAGATGGTTCAGCGAGTGTGGACCGCGGCAGCGCCAGCAGGCTCCAAGATGGTTACATTAAAGGTGGACCGCGGCAGCGCCAGCAGGCTCCAAGATGGTTACATTAAAGGTGGACCGCGGCAGCGCCAGCAGGTTCCAGGTACAACAGCAAGGGGAGTTCGTCTCAGGGTCAGCCGCGACAGCATCAGCAGGGCTTCTCGACTCCGGGATACAACTGCCGTCCTACTCCGGGGCTGGCCCAGATATAGGTCTGGAGTCCTTTGATGTCCGGACCCTCTCGCCTGGGGGTCAGAGGGGCCGGGATGATGGTGTCCAGACACCCAGCAGGGGGGTGGAGCCAGAGCCCAGGGAGGCCGGAGGCGATCGAAACCAGGCATCCGGGGACGGTTGGAGAGCCATCAAAACTCCCCTCTCCTTGTCTCTGGTGGAGTGGCCACTCTACCACCCGGAGGGTTCTTGGTGCCTCGATGGCGGGCTCGCTGGGGCCGTGGCCGCGGCTGGTCCGGGACCACGTGTCTGTGACGTGATGGGCCCAAGATGGCGTCGGGCCTGGAATGAGGGTCCGGGGTGGGCACCGGACCGGTAATGCTGGGGCGGCCCGAGGGTGCCGTGTCAGTGGTTGTGGGCCGCCGGGTGGCGGATCTGGTGGTTTTGAGGGCGTGCAGAGGTGTGCCCGAGGCCGACCCGGGCTGGATGGAGGGCCGATGTCGTCCGGGGTCTGCCATGCGGGAGGGGTAGGACCACGCCACGAGGCCGGGTCCAACATGCGTCCCCCCCAGCTGAAGGCAGGGGAGAGTCACCCATCTTCTTGGGGATTCTCCTCGCCAAGGCGGAAGAATCTGGAGAGGCCGTCAGCGTTGGCGTGGTCGTTGCCAGGGCGATGCTCCACGGTGAAGTCCATCCCTGGGAGGGAGATGGACCAACGTAGCAACTTCGGGTTCTCGCCCCGCATCTGCATCAACCACCACAGGGGCCGGTGGTCGGTCTGTACTCGGAAGTGGGTGCCGAAGAGGTAGGGCCGGAGCTTCTTTAGGGCCCATACGACGGCGAATGCTTCCCTCTCGATGGTGCTCCATCGTTGTTCTCGGGCCAGCAGGCGCCGGCTGATGAAGGCCACAGGGAGGTCAACTCCGTCAGAGTTCATTTGGGACAGTACGGCCCCAATGCCGTGTTCTGAGGCGTCAGTTTGGACGATGAACTCTCGGCTGTAGTCGGGGGCCTGGAGCACCGGGGCTGTGCACATGGCAGTCTTTAGTGTCTCAAAGGGTACTTGGCACTCGGGGGTCCAGTGCACCTTCGGGGGTAGTCTCTTGGAGGTTAGTTCTGTGAGGGGCCCCACAATGCTCCCATAGTCCTTTATGAACCGCCGATAGTATCCAGTGAGTCCCAGGAAGGCTCGGACGGCGGTCTGGGTGACGGGGGGCTCCCAGGCCTGGATGGCGTCGATCTTGGGTTGAAGGGGAGCCACTTGGCCGCTCCCCACTTGGTGTCCCAGATAGGTCACGGACCCTTGACCGATCTGGCACTTGCTGGCTTTTATTGTTAGTCCGTCCCGTTGGAGGGCCGTCAGGACCTTCCAGAGGTGGGTCAGGTGCTCGTCCCAACAGAGGCTGTACACCGCAATATCGTCCAGATAGGCGGCACTGAACTCTTCCAGCCCTGCCAGCACCCGATTCACTAGTCTCTGGAAGGTGGCCGGAGCATTCTTCATGCCGAAGGGCATCACGTTGAAGTGGAAGTGGCCATCAGGGGTCGAGAAAGCGGATCGTTCTTGTGCCCCTGGCGTGAGGCCGATTTGCCAGTATCCGGCCGTGAGGTCGAAGGTGCTGAGGTACCTGGCGGCTCCCAGGCGATCGATCAGTTCATCCGCTCGGGGAATGGGATGGGCGTCGGTCCTGGTGACGGCATTCAGTCCCCGGTAGTCGACACAGAACCGCAGCTCCGGGGGCACCCCGGGGGCGGCGGCCTTAGGGACCAGGACGACGGGACTGGCCCATGGACTGTCTGAGGGCTCGACTACCCCGAGGGCTAGCATCTTGGAAACTTCGGCTTGGATGCAGGCCCGGACTCGGTCGGGGACTCGGTAGGCTCGGTGCCGCACGGGCGGACTGTCCCCGGTGTCGACGTCGTGAACACACCACTGGGTGACTCCGGGGGTGAGGGAAAATAAGTTCGCAAATTGACCCAGCAGTTTCTGGCAGTCCTGGCGCTGTTTGGGTGTCAGCGCGGGAGAGAGGGAGACTCCCTCGACGGAGCCATCTTTCTCGGAGGTGCCCAGGAGGTCTGGTAGAGGCTCGGAGTCGTCCTCTGCTCCGTCATCGGTAGCCAACAACAGGCTCAGTTTGGTGCGGTGTCGGTGTAGGACCCGGAGGGGGTTCCAGGGGACTCCATTTCCACTAGGTAGGTGACGGGGCTCTTGCGCTCCACCACTTTGAAGGGCCCCGTCCATTTGTCCTGGAGGGCGCCGGGGTCGACCGCGGACATGACCCAGACCTGCTGGCCTGGCTCGAATTCAATGGACGAGGCATTTTCATCATACCAGCGCTTCATCTCCTCTTGACTGGCCTTCAGGTTGGTTTCGGCCAGTTCCCGGAACTTCCGAGTCTGGTTGTGGAGAGTCAAGAGGTATCGGAAAACATCGGGCGGAGTATCGGAGGCGGCCAGCTCCCAGCCTTCCTTGACCAGGCTGAGGGGGCCTCGCACCGGGTGTCCATATAATAGTTCAAAGGGGCTGAACCCCAGGGACTTCTGGGGTACCTCCCGGTAGGCGAACAGGAGGCATGGCAGCAGAACGTCCCATTTGCGCCGGAGGGGCTCTTCTAGGCCCTTGATCATTCCTTTCAGGGTCCTATTAAATCGCTCCACTAGTCCATTCCCTTGAGGGTGATACGGGGTGGTGAACTTATACGCGACCCCGCACTGTTGCCACAGGGACCGCATATATTTCGATATAAAGTTTGTGCCCCGATCACTGACGACCTCTCGGGGGAAGCCGACTCTGGAGAAGATCCCCATTAGCGCCCGACCCACTACGGGGGCTGTGATAGTCCGGAGGGGGATAGCTTCTGGGTTGCGGGTGGCATGGTCCACCAGGACGAGGATGAAGCGGTGCCCCTGAGAGGTGGGAGGATCCAGGGGCCCCACGATGTCGATCCCTACTCGCTCGAAGGGAGTGGTCACCACGGGAAACGGTTGGAGTGGGGCCTTGATTTTCCCCCCACTCTTTCCGCTGGCTTGGCAGGTCGGACAGGTTCGGCAGTGGTTGTACACATCGCGGCGCATCTTCGGCCAATAAAAGTGGGTCACCAGGCGGCTGTAGGTTTTGTCCTGCCCCAGGTGCCCGGCGAGGGGTACGTCATGTGCCAGGTTTAAGAGAAAGTCTCTGAAGTGGAGGGGGACGACTAGCACTCGGCCGGCCCCCAGCTCGGCGATCTTTTGTTCACTGTACAGGAGGTCCTGGTCCCAATAGATCCAGTGGGACCCCGAGGAGTCTCCTGTGGCTTGCGTGGCGGCTTGTTGTCGGAGTCCCTCAAGGGAAGAACATGTCTTTTGTTCCCGACGGAACTGCTCGCGGGTGGGGCCCCCTTCTTGGCGCCACTGGGCTAGTTCCGGAAGGGGCCCGAGCTCGGGAAGTTCTTCATGGCTGGGGCCCTGCGGCCCCAGTTCGGGTTCGGCCGTGGAAGTGGCGGGTGGCGGAGGTGCCGGCCATTCAGGTTCTTCGGGCAGATTGTCTTCGGTTGGGACGGCGTCCCGGGTGGACATGGATCGGGTCGTTACGCAAACCCATTCAGGAAGGCCTAGCATCCCCAGATGCTCTCTTCGCTCGATCTGTGCCCAGGGGGAACTTTCCAGGTCATTCCCTAGGAGGCAGTCCACCGGGGCATCGTCTCGGACGGTGACTTTCAGCATGCCGGACACTCCTCCCCACTCGAAGGGGATGCAAGCCATCTGGCACAGGCTCTCGGAATTGTCCGCTGACCGGACAGGGCACAGAACGTGGGGCAAAATTTGTTCTGGGGTCACCAGATGGCAGTGGACGGCGGTTATGCTGGCCCCCGTGTCACGGAGAGCCTCGGCCCGGCGTCCGTTGATGGTGACCCACTGGCGGTACTTCTGGGTGTTGATCGGAATCTGGTCTCGGGGGATCATGTCTTTGTCGCCCAGGGAGGCGAGGCACATGGCCGCGGACTCCCATTCTTCTGGTTCCATAGGGACCTCTTCTTCTTCCTCCTTCTCTTCGCTCAGAGCAGCTGCAGTGATTTGTCGACCGGGGGGCCCGGTGGTGCCGGGCCGCTGGTTCATGGGGCAGAGAGGATCATTGGCATAGTGACCCAGCCGCTGGCATCTGTGGCACGTAACATTGGGGCGTGGCCCCGGTCGGGCTGGATGGGCCCCCCTCGGGCTGGAGGCTGGTGTAGAGGAGGCGGACGAAGACCCCGGCGGAAGGTCTCGGCCTCGGCTGATGCCAGACCCGCCGCCTCGCGGCCGGTGGTTCCCCGGGGACCCTCGTCCGTATTCTCCTGTGGTGTTCCGGTGGACGCGGTTGCTTGCCCACCGATCTGCTTCGACCGCTAGTTTTCGCGGCTCGGTCAACTTGCTGTCGAGGAGGTGCTGTTGTAGTTCAATGAAGCAGTTGTTGGAGAGGTGCTCCCATAACATAAGGTCGACCAACTGCTGGTAGGTAGTGACTTGACTGCCTTTGACCCACCCCTCGAAGGCTCTGCTAAAGAAGTTCACATATTCTACCCAAGTGGTACCGGGGATTTTTTTACAGCCTCGGAACCTCTGCCGGTACATTTCGGGGGTGAGTCCGTAGCGCGTGAGTAGGGCCGTTTTCATGTGTTCATAGGAGGTCATTTCGGTGTCAGGGAGTTCCAGCAGGGTGTCCCTCCCTTCGTTGACGAACTTTCCCCACAGGCCGGCGCCACAATCCTTCAGGGGCACCCGATGGGCGGTCATGGCCACCTCGTAGGCTTTGAACCATTGCTGGATATCATCGTTCTTGTAGTATTCTTTGACTACATCTTTCGGTAGGTGAACCTTGGTGTCCACGGGAGGGGCCGAGGTCTTGGCCCCGGCCGTGCTATCTTCGTTGCTCTTGGCCTTGATTTCTAGTTCTCTCAGGCCTCGTTCGTGTTCATATGCTAGTCGTTTTTCTTCGAGGTCACGTTGTCTCCGTTTCTCTTCTAGATCCCCTTCCAGCCGTAGTTGCTCGAGGGCTATCTTTCTCTCCGCTAGCTGGAGTTCTCCGTCTAGCCGGAGTCGGGCAAGCTCCAATTCGTGTAGCCGGTTGCGCTCTCGTTCTCGAGCGTCTTCATAGATGAGGTCCGCGTTTAGTGTTGCGGTTCTTTCCCCCTTCGGGGGTGCGCTGGTTTCCTGTTGCCCGTTCGGGCTATTCTCCTCTTGGGATGGTCTGTCTCGGGTTTCCACCGAGGCTTGTAGGGCCGATTTGAAGTCCTCTTTTGTGCTCAGGCCAGTGGTAGCGATACCCATGTCTTTACAGAATTGTTTTAGTTCTTTGTGGCTGTATTCTTCTATCTTCTCTTTCTGGAATTCGGCAGGTAGTTTGGTTCCTTGGGTCGTCATGGTCTCTGTGTGTTTTTCCGTCGTAGCGGGTAGATCACTCTCTGTACGATTTTGCGTTGGCTCAGATCCCACCGCTGCCACCAATGTTAGAAAGGCGAACCCGGGGGAGGCAGAAGGTGTCTGACTGACCACCCCTAGGTCTACCCCTCCTTCAGAGAAGGGACCGAGCGAGGTCGAGAGGCCTCCGACGGGAGGGCCCTCTCCTAGAATCGTACAGCAGAGTAACCACACCACTACAAATATACACCACACGTAGATAGAGTTTTCAATCTTTATCTGGCAATAAGTATCGTTTCAATATTTACAGCAGATCCCGAGATCTGGAAAGTCTTGTGACAAAGGGGCAAGGTAGCGGGACAGTCTTATAGATGGTCGGTTGCAAGGAGACTCTACGCACAGCTCTCAATCCTCGAGCTGGGGAGTTCCGGGAGGTTGGGCCGCGGCAGCGCCAGCAGGCTCCAAGATGGTTCAGCGAGTGTGGACCGCGGCAGCGCCAGCCGGTTCCAAGATGGTTCAGCGAGTGTGGACCGCGGCAGCGCCAGCAGGTTCCAAGATGGTTCAGCGAGTGTGGACCGCGGCAGCGCCAGCAGGCTCCAAGATGGTTCAGCGAGTGTGGACCGCGGCAGCGCCAGCAGGCTCCAAGATGGTTCAGCGAGTGTGGACCGCGGCAGCGCCAGCAGGTTCCAAGATGGTTCAGCGAGTGTGGACCGGGGCAGCGCCAGCAGGCTCCAAGATGGTTCAGCGAGTGTGGACCGCGGCAGCGCCAGCAGGTTCCAAGATGGTTCAGCGAGTGTGGACCGCGGCAGCGCCAGCAGGCTCCAAGATGGTTACAGCAAAGGTGGACCGCGGCAGCGCCAGCAGGTTCCAGGTAGAACAGCAAGGGGAGTTCGTCTCAGGGTCAGCCGCGACAGCATCAGCAGGGCTTCTCGACTCGGGGATACAACTGCCGTCCTACTCCGGGGCTGGCCCAGATATAGGTCTGGAGTCCTTTGATGTCCGGACCCTCTCGCCTGGGGGTCAGAGGGGCCGGGATGATGGTGTCCAGACACCCAGCAGGGGGGTGGAGCCAGAGCCCAGGGAGGCCGGAGGCGATCGAAACCAGGCATCCGGGGACGGTTGGAGAGCCATCGAAACTCCCCTCTCCTTGTCTCTGGTGGAGTGGCCACTCTACCACCCGGAGGGTTCTTGGTGCCTCGATGGCGGGCTCGCTGGGGCCGTGGCCGCGGCTGGTCCAGGACCACGTGTCTGTGACGTGATGGGCCCAAGATGGCGTCGGGCCTGGAATGAGGGTCCGGGGTGGGCACCGGACCGGTAATGCTGGGGCGGCCCGAGGGTGCCGTGTCAGTGGTTGTGGGCCGCCGGGTGGCGGATCTGGTGGTTTGGAGGGCATGCAGAGGTGTGCCCGAGGCCGACCCGGGCTGGATGGAGGGCCGATGTCGTCCGGGGCCCGCCATGCGGGAGGGGTAGGACCACGCCACGAGGCCGGGTCCAACAGTGTGGGAGTTTTCTTGTGTTGTGTTTTCACTTTATTACTGTTTGGTTGTTGCATAAATAGTTAACATATTGTCTCTAAGGTAATGCTTGACTGCTTTTGTGCCCAGCTACCAGAGGGTTAAGCCCAGGTTGATTTAGTGACTTTGGTAGTTCACCCCACTATGGACTGTGGCTGTTGCTCAAGAAGGCTCTTCACTGCCTCAATCAAAACCCCAATTTCCTACACCAATGGGCTACTACATAACCCGATCTGGTGACTGCCTGTAAGCCAGTGGCCCATAGTCAAATCTGGAGGAAGAGCAATTTGCCTGTCCTGGAATGCCTACAGGATTCTGCCTGGGAGAAGAGAGAAGGAGCAAGCCAACTATGACAAAAGACTAGGGCAACAGCAGTTGACCACGCTGTTCTGGGCCCTTCTGACAGACTCCTGAAAGTGTAACTGGCATGCTCCTACTGCTGAGCAGGTCACCATTACTTAAGCAGAGAATATGCAGCAGTACTGCTGAAGTGAGTCTGAGCAGCTTGCTCCATCAAGTCTGCTGTCACAGCAGTGGCACTAGCTCAAGTCTGATTGAGCGTTTGGTGTTACTGAAGAAACCATATTACCAAGCTGTGGCACTCACCAAGTATGCCTGTACCGACTACTGCTGCAGCCCATGGCACTTGCCTCAAGCGTCTTTGCCTCTAAGAGAAATGTATCAAGCCCTGGTACGGCACAACAGTGTACAAATGGACGTTGAGGTGGCTAGCCCCATAGCATTTTCCCAATGTTTGCCTGAGAGTGCTATAGCAATTAAGATTTGAGCCTTACCTGCAAGCTTAACACAGGACCTGCAAAGTGTGGATTGAGCCTGTCTGTATCCAAGGAGATTATGACATCAGGAGCAGCTCCCTGTCCATCAGCCTGTGCTTAAGTTCACATGCCCCTTATATACATTTCTTACTGGTTGTTGCATCTGTGCTCTGATTGGATCCTATGGCTAAGGTTTCTATTAGATTTAGGTCTTAGGATTGGAGTTCTGATTGGTTGAGAGATCTGGGGTTCTGATTGATTCCTAGAGGTCTGATTGGCTGGTAGATCTGTGGTTCTCATTGGTTCCTAGGGCTGGTATTTCTATTGAACTTAGATTTTTGGGTTTGGGTTTTGATTGGCTCATAGGGTTAGGAGTGTGATTGATTAATATGGTCAGGTCTCCCATTGGCTCTGTAAGACATAGGGCTAGGGCTATGATTGGTTAGGGCTAGGGTTGGCCAAAGGTCACCTACGGCTATTAAACCTAGGGCTCACAGAGTCTCAGATTGGGCGGAGATGACAAGGGCAGTTACCTGTTTGGGCCTGTTCGAGACAGGTTGTGCCTAGGGCCAGAAATGCTGCACTTTTTGCCATTCATCAGCCACCACCATAACTCATCCACAAACTTAAATCACACTCTCATCAAATGCACTCTATTTATTTACTACAAATAAACACTACCCACATTTCAATGTCTCAACAACCACTACAAAAACTCACTAACCACACCTATACACCCTTCTACCTCAACTACCACACAATGTCACTTTCACTCTCTCACAAAACAACACTCCGTCCTACACCACTAACAAATCAACACAACCCAAAGCCAAATTATACATAACTTTAGTCCATACAGACAGACACTCCCTATTCATACAAAACACCAGCTGTACCCTCTGCTTGCCCCAACAGACCCCTTTCTGTCACCACCAAACATATACTCCACTCTCCTTCATATCATTCACCAACACCCTCCTCCCTCTTTTTACCAAAAAACATACAACCAAACAATCCTTACACTCCAATACAACACACATATTATCTCCTCCAGCTAACAACCGTAACAAAAACACTCCCAACTCCCAAGTCCATCTCCTCTCACACACCACATCCAACATTTTCCTAAACAAGTCACCACCTCCTTTACCATTCAACTTCCACTTCCCAACAGTACTTTACATACAAATCCTTCTCAGGAAACCAGTACATCAACCTATCCCCTTGCTAACTCACAAAAACAAAACATATAACAAACATCAACACATCAAAAACTCACACATACTATTTAATAATACATTCCATCACAAGATAGAAACATACACCCACTCCACCCTCCTGACTACACAAATAAAACACACCGTAAACCATCTTTACTCTCATTCGACTGCCTCTTGTCCATTGCACAATTCGGAGCCTTACATGACCTACATGCTCCACCACCACCCCTAATTCATACACCTTCCACCCTAAAGAGACACAAACAAAATAACACATTTACAACTTTGCATTTCCATGTATATTACACAAGGCTACTCCCCAAAAACAACACAGCTCACCAACTCACATCAACACCCATCTCCACCACCTACACACACAACCATCAAAATGCCTTCTAAGCCTGCTGGACAAGAAATTAGGCCTGGACGAAGCACTACGCTACGCTCCCGTAGTTTGCAAAGTTTGCGCTACTTCGCACTACACAAACTGCACGTAGTACAGTGCAAACACGCATAGCGTAGTGCAGTCGTCATTTTTTGCTTGCTCACGGTCCTCAATGTCAAGTTGGCGACCTCGAGCAAACAAAATGACATCCTGGCAAGACTTTTTCCTCGTTCGCGATCAGCAACATCAAGTTGCTGAGCGCGAGCGTGGAAAATAAATCTCCCGGCGAGATTCTCAACGCGGGGAGGTCAGGTTTCTCATTGCAAGTGGTCACGTATGCTCGCGACCGCTCGCGATGAGAAACTACCAGTCCACATTGAGAAAGCTGCTGCTCGAGTAAAAATCTACTTGAGCGGTAGAAAACTACAGTTCGCACTGTGCAAGATGCCGTTTTCACTTATTGCACAGTGCCGGATGCTTGTCTGCACTGTGCAATCATTGAAAACAGCATCTTGCACAGTGCGAACAGGTTCGCGTAGTGCTATGCGTAGCTTGCATAGTGCGAAGTGCGCTTCTCGAAGCGCCTCTTCGCAAACTACGCCCAGCCCTACAAGAAATACGATATAGAAAAACAACACTATTGCTATCCTCCTCCAGCTAATACCAGCACTAATGACACACCTGCTACACCTTGAATAAATACTGCTCACTCTTCCACAAAACATAAGCTCTAAACTGCCTACTAATAAATGCTTGATCACTCTCTAACAACAAGCACCACATCTACGATCTATTAACTGACACAACCCGACTTACTCTTCATAACTGAATCATGGTTAGGAGAGGACATGGCTCCAGTGTTACGTGTAGCCGTCCCTCAAGGCTATCAAACAAAATCGTATAGGCAAAATAGGAGGTGCAATAGCTGTTATATCCAAGCTAACAATAAATCTCACTAAAGGTTGTGACGTTTCCATACAAGGTTGCGAGTCCCTCTTCACCAGATGCACCCCTACACCAACTACCTCCTGTGACTTACTCCTTTACAGACCTCCATCTAGCAAGGCAACATTTCTAGACACAGTTTCAAACCTGATAACACTACACTCCAATCTGTGCATTCTTGGTGACAAACATTTGGGTTAACAAACCGAATATGCCCCATCCAAAAACAATCGATGGCTTAGACATACCGAATCTACACTGATCGCCCACAAACCCCCACATATTGCTAGACACATCCTAGATGTCATTTTTGCAAATTCAGAACTAGTTAACTTTCAAAAGATTACTCCAGCCACATGATCAGACGATCTTCTGCTAGCTTTCCAACATAAAACACCACAAAGCAACACACCTTAAAACTACCTTACATGCATCCACCTATCAAACATGGAACAAACAAAATTTTGAATACTTAGAAATACAACAAACATTCAACACAGACTTGGGAGTTGCTGGGGCTACATCTATGTTTGGTGGGAGGGACTGATGCGGGAGGTGGGCCTAATTATTGTATGTGCAGCTGTGGTCGATTCCATGACTGATTGTCGGTGTACTCCCGTTGCTGACTGATGTGCAATGTTACGGAGCTGGTTATTCAATAAAAAGATTTATTTAAAAAAAAACATTCAACACAGATCTAGACACAAATTCCGTTAAACTATGAGTGGCAACAGGAAGCTTTTGATATCCTAATACCATACAGAACAAAACAGGACAAAAGAAAACAGGCACCTTGGAGAAACACAGTACTAAAGGAGATAAAACAGCAAATTGGAAAGCTGCAACGCACCTGGCTCGAAACAAACAGCAATCTGGACAAACCTCACCTACAATTATAAAATTCTGATTGACAGGCTCAGATTGGTCGGAGTCTCGGGCAAGGCCCTGTCATGGATCAAATCTTTCCTGAAGGATAGAACATTCCAGGTGTTCGAGGGAGAGTGCACTTCTAAATGTTTACAGCTCTCGTGCGGAGTCCCCCAGGGGTCGTCATTTAGACCCATTCTTTTTAATATATATATTAAACCACTGGCCGAATTAGTCCTACCATATGGGATTCAAATGATCACCTACACGGATGATACGCAATTGGTGGTAGCCCTAAAGCACCCTAAGAAGTCACGGATCAATATTGAAGCATGCATGGAAGCGGTGGCCTTGTGGATGGACAAGTCGTGTCTCAAACTCAATGGAGTCAAGACGGAGCTAAAGATTTTAAGCAGCCACCCCGGGGTGGCTATAGAGGCAGCAGGATTAAGCTGGCCCAAACGCCTTGGCCCTCCACCAACTCCCAAAGAGCAGATAAAAAGTTTAGGAGTATGGTTAGATCAATCTTTTAACTTCAACAGCCAAGCAATTAAGATGGCCGCAACATGCTTTGGAATCATCAGAATGTTAAGGAAAATCCTCCCATTGCTCCCACTCCCAGCTCGAAAAGTGACAGTACAGAGATTGGTACTCTCACGGCTGGAAAATGGGAACTCCCTTTACTTGGGCACCACAAAGGCCACTATAAAGAAGATACAGGTGGTACAAAATTGTGAAGCTAGACTGCTCTTGCCTGTGCCCCAAGGTGAGTCAGTGCAGCCTGTGTTAAAAAAACTTCACTGGCTTCCAATCACAGAGCGGATCAAGTTTAAAGCTTTGTGCATAGCTCATAAAACGCTACGGGGAACAGGGCCCAAGATAAATCAATCTCTGGTGGCTTTTTACCACCCATTGATACACCTCCGGTCTGCAGATCAATTTTTGGCAGTGGTCCCAAAAATTAAGAGTGCGCGATCCGGGGGCTGCATGTTCTTGTATAATGCAGCCAAGCTCTGGAACGCCCTCCCGTTTCAATTGCGCTCCACCCCACACCTTCTTACCTTTTATAAACAGTTGAAGACTTGGCTGTTTAAAAATCCGCCATAATCATCTTGTCATTGATAGCGCAGGGATGCCTAAGGGTAGCCAGGCGCTCTATAAATACCTAATTGTAATATCAGAAACTTTACAGATTATACAAGTCAACAATCAAAAAAGCTATAACAAATAAAATAAAAAGGTACTACTCAGACAGAATTCAAAATGCTAAATGTGCAAAAAAGAATGATAAAATTCTCACTGAATTTCGTAAACCTAAATGTATCCCATTACTAAAGATTTCTCTGAAAAACTGGGAAAGATGAGCACGTTGGACGTCTATTTAAAACAAAGGAAAACCGGAGGTGAAGTCACGCACCAGTCCAAGATGGCCGTGTGAGTGCTCGGCTCCGCCGGACCTGGCCCACTGCCCCAATATCCTTCCACTTATCCTGTCGCCTGAGCCTGCTGCTGGTCTGCTGAGGTGAAGCGGTGATCGGTAACGCAACTCCGGCCCCGCTGTGACATCGGGTGCCAGAGATACACCACCCGTTGTTAGAGGCCTGCTGACCTTCTGGAGCCAGGGGCTCGATAGCTGCAGGAGCCGACCGCAAGTGCGACAACACCGAGGCCGACACCGGAAGTGGACAGCCGAGCCCCGGTTCCATCGAAATACTGCCTGTGGGAGGGGCTGGGAGTGCTGCGGTGTGACCCCCGCCGCTAAGGTGGGGAACGGATTTCAGGCAGAGGGGCGGCGCTCGTTGTGGTAGTGTGAACGGAGCTCGGGGGCGGTCGTAGAACTGTGCATTGACCGCTCCCGGTACGGCCGCGATGTTGGAGGCGCCCGCCCGCATTGCCCTGGTGGAGGGGCCATTGTACTTGGGACGAGCCTTCCCTCTCGCCTCCCGGCTGGAGGACCCCCTGCAGTGGTGAGGAGTGGCGCGGCTGCGCCGTGGTGTGTCTTGTCCCTGAGGGGGCAGCCTGCCTGGGGGCCCACATTGATTTACCGCTTGGTGTCAGCGGTTGAGACCCCCACGTCTGGGACCCTTATTGCCACCTGGTCACGGGCCTGGCATGGTGCCCGAGTGGCCACAGCCTGGAGTGGTGGCCGGATTTCTTTTGTGTGGTGGCAGGGGAACGCCGATATTGGCAGATGACTTGCCGTGTGTAGGGGAGCCCCAGCCACGCCGTCCTGCTTGACCCCATCTGCGAGGCCGACTCCTCCATCAGGAGGCACGTCACGGGATGCATGGAAACTTTAGTATCTGGACGCCGAGGGGGGTCCCGGTTTGCGAGGCTGGATCAGCTGCCCTCCCGATACTGGTTGTCGGTCAGTGGCTTGCATTTGGGGCTTAACCTTGTGCAATTAGTGACTTTGGACAAGCACCTTTGGTTTTTTTCCCCTGGGAGGCGGTGTGGCAGGGGTCTGGCGGGGGCTGGCTGGATCAGCGGCTCTCCTGCGGTGGGCTCCGCCTGTTCTCCACCTCAGTGGTCCGGCTGCTCCCAGACGTCAGCAGCCTTTAAAGCCGGTCTCGTCCGGTTACTCGTTCTGGCGCTCCAGCTGATTGGGTGCGTTGACCGGTCACCCACTGTGGCCATTTCTTGATTGCCTGTGCGACGCCGCTACGCTTTGGTGAACAGGAGAGTCCACTAGGCCCCTGAAGAGCATTTCTGATGGCGACTAAACCCGACGCTGACAAGCAGTATTCGAGCACTGCCAAGGGGTCTAAACATATCCAAACCAACAAGCTGGACCGCTACACGATGGCCCGTGGGTCTCCGCCGGAGTTGAGGAAGATTCAGTCGTTGGGGGGAGACTCCACCGGTCCACTGGCTGAGCCGACGCTGCTAGATGTGATGGCGGCTATCGATGACGTCAAGTCTTCCCTTGGACAAAAGATGGAATCGCTGGACAACAAACTGGACACGGTCACCATCGAGATCAATCTCATCCGTGCAGACCTTATGAAGGCAAGTGAGAAAGTCAAGTCTCTAGACATCAAGACCGCAAGCTTAACAGACAATGGGGCTTTGCTTCAGCAGGAGGTACGGGACCTCAGGGCTGCCAGCGACCTCACCGTTTGGAAACTGGATGAGTATGAAGGGAGGGCTGGACGGAACAATGTTCGTATCATTGGTGTTCCCGAGAAGGCCGAAGGCCCGGCCCCAGATTTATTTGTTGAAGACATCATCCTTAATCATCTCAAGCCTAAGGGACTGGGCAACTTCTTCACGATCGAACAGGCACACAGGGTGCCGGGGGGAGACCAAGGCCTAGAGCGCCCCCCCGTCCGATGATTGCGAGGGTGCTGAACTTTAGGGACCGAGACACTATCCTGCAGGCTTCCCGATCCGGGGGAACCTTGAAATATGAAACCGCGACTCTTTCCTTTTTTCCTGACTTCACGCAGGCCGTTCAGAGGCAGCGCCAAAGCTTCCTTGGAGTGAAGAAGAAGCTCAGAGACAGATGTCTAAAATTTGCAATGATGTTTCCGGCCTGGTTGAGAGTGGAGGTCAAGGGGAGAGCTTGGTTTTTCAACAACCCGGAAATGGCATCAGTTGGGAGGATCGAGGGTTTTGGGGTTATGGATTTGTTTGCGTTTGCTTCAGTTTATTTAACATCAGGTTACGAAGATTGTTTCATGTTTGTGACATCAGGAGATAATGTGACAGTACTTTCATGCCAGCTTAATGTCAAATGGTAAGAGGGGATCAAAGTGCTCAGCTGGAATGTAAACGGGCTGGGCGACAAAATCAAAAGGGGGATGATTAGCCAGTTCACTCGACGTCACTCCCCGGACGTGGTGCTGTTGCAGGAAACACATCTCATCGGAAATAGGTGTATGGCCCTCCACAAGGGAGGCTACAAACTGGCGGCACATGAGGGGTTCAATTCTGGGTTGAGGGAGGCTTGCATTTTATAAAAACTTTCCTTTCCCCTGACTATTCAAGCTACTTGGTCTGATCAGCGGGGTAGGTATGTCGGCATCTCGGTTCAATGGGAAGGGAAGGTCGCCATTTTTATTTTCATCTATGTCGCACCAGGTTTGCAGGCAGATACATTTCGAGATTTGGGCGCAATTTTCTTTTTTTTGTCAGTTTTTTTTTTTTTTTTTTTTTTTTTTAAACCTTTATTGAAAGACACGTAGAAGTACAAGCGCAGGCCTACAACCACAGGGGCCGGCCGCAAAAGCAGGAGAGTCAAAAAAGGGGCAACATCAATGCGTACAATAGAATGAATACAGGATAGACGTGAAATAAAGACGTTAAACAGTCAGCGCCAGGATAAGAAAGGTTTCATTTTACATTTTATAGAGGAGGCAGCAACCATATCTACCGGGCGTCACGCAACATATACAGAAAAAGAGGGGGGGGCGGGAGGGAGACAGCCCCCCACGCAATCAAATAACCCTAGTAGGGCGAAGCCCAAAGACATCCCACGCCCAGCAAAGGTTCAAAAATAAAGGACAAATGTCAGCAAACAAATAACGTGGACGCCACATATACAGCCCTCCCGCCCCGGAAAAGGAGAAAGTGCGGACACGTACGAAACAAAGGAGTGAAAACAAAGGGACATAGCCCACCCCCTGAAAAAGGAAAAAGGGACCATAGAATAAAACAAACTAAAATAACAAACACCCCCCCCACCCTACATCACTGTAATGGCTACGGCCTACCCCACTAAACAGCGTGCCTGTCGCCCAGAGTCACCCGAAATATAGAAGAAAGAGAAAGGGAATAATAACAAAGAAAGAAAAAGAAGAAAGAGAGAGAAGGAGAGGAAAAAGAAGGACAGGAGAGGAGAGGAGCCAGCGATCGAAACATGGAATACTACCCCGCCCGCAACAACGGATCACCAATCGAGGTCGAAAAGGACATTGAAAAAAGCCCACACAAGGATGAAAAACAAGAACTAACCAAAATAATGAGGCCTGGAGATGCCATTTAAAAGGGTCCCACAGGTACTCCGGCACAATCACCCCTGTCCACTTTTATGAAGAGTCGAGCTTCCAGACCCCGCCACGGCCGAAAAGCAGAATGATACAGTGGGTCCATACCAGTCCAGGAAGGCCAGTGGGATCTCCGCAAAACACCGTCCCGGCCAACAAGAAGCAACCAGGAGAACTCGGCAGCAGTCAGAATGCAAAAGTACCTCAACGATCCACGTGGCCAAGCACAATATCTGGGCTGTCCAGCACGAAGCAGAGAAATCAGGATGTAGGAAACACTGCAGCATCGGCACCGGGTCCACCTGATCCCATAGACGCAAACGCCCAGCTGGAGATCCCAGCACAGCAGCCGGAGAAGTTTCAACCATTACAATTCGGGAAGACGACACCGCATCACAAAATGGCGGAGCAGCCATGGCGGAGATCCGCGACTCCAAGTCTCGGCATTTCAAGGACAGGTCGATCTCCAGAGCAGCCAGGGCAGACAAGACAGCACTCCGAGTAGGGGCCGCCCGAATCAAACGAGGGCTGGAGAGGACAAATGCAGCAACTTCCCTGTCTCCAGGAGAAAGACTCTCCGAGGGGCCATCCGCCATCTTAAGCACAGCGCCCGCCGCCATCATCGTGGGCGCCTCCAAGTCCACCAGGAGCACCGGCGGCCCCAGGGCACACAACCGATCCGCGGCGGATGGCGCTCGGCGGAGAAAGGAGAGTCACCAGAAGAACGGGCGTGCTCCCCACAACACTCGGGGGGAGCCCAGCACCGGACCCCGGGCGGGACAAGCAACAGGAGTGGGCTACCCACTTGAGGGGTGCCGGACAGCGCGGCTTCTCTTCTTCGGGCCGGCAGGCAATCGGACATACGGGGTGGCCCACCCGCGGGGGTGGGTCCGCTCCAGGGCTTCCGGCCCGCGGCTCTCAGGCTCCCAGCATCGGTTCTCTCCACCGGTTCCGGACCGCCGGTACTCCGAACATCTCCGGGCAAGCCCAGCACTCGAGGCCCCGGCGTCAGGGCCGGGAAGGCCAGCAAGGCAACAAGGGCAGAACGCCGAAATGACTGCACGCCAGAGCCCCGGACAAGGATGGTAAGTGAAGGCTTTTCCTTGGTGACCAAATTCGGAACACCCCGAACAGGATGAAATACAGGATAGGTGGCGGGGAGGAAGAAATCACGGAGCGAGGCGATTATGCGACTGTTCCGATCGCCATCTTGGCTCCTCTCGGGCGCAATTTTCTTAACGTTGCCTTTGGGTATCCTGGCTCTGGTAGGTGATTTTAATGCTGTGGTAGATGGTGAAAAGACAGTTCCTTTGGTTCTAGTGTGGTATTGAATACAATAGTCATAATTAGAAAGTCATATTTCTTTGTGTCTTTCTGTGTTAAAATAGGAATATTGGTGGAAAGAAAAATGTGTTTTTATGAAATGTACAATATGAAATGTTTTTAATGATTTGTATGATGGAAAGGTGTTAATTTTCCTTTCTTTTTATATTTTGTGAATAAATGTAACAATGTCATAGGAATTTTTAGTTATTGTGGAAAATTTGCTTTTTTAAGTTTGACTATTGTACTCAATACCACACTAGAACCAAGGGAACTGGTTTGTTGCTAAGGTCTGTACCTCACTTCCCTTAATATTCTTAAGGGGTCCCTCTCTTATCTTTAGAGTAGATGGTGAAAAGGTCAGGCACCCAGCCCGAACGCTGCGACCGGCGGAGAGGTGGCTTCCTGATTTTTTGGATACTACAGTCTTAGTTGACAGTTGGCTGCAGTACAATTTAAGAGGCGTGCAGTATACACACGTGTCTGCTGCACACCACAGTATGTCCAGGATAGATTATATATTTAAGTCCCGGCCGTCCAGGTATGTGCGGTCCGGGAGGTCCAGCACCTTGGGAGAGGCATCTCGGACCATTCACCGGTATGGTTGAAGCTGGAATTTGATCGGGTCCCAGTCGGCAGGATTGCCCCCATCAGCCCTTGGCATTTGAGAGACCCCGCTGTCAAGAAAGAGATAGTCAAGGCCATGGATAGGTATTTTCATGACAATCAGGGCACAGTGGACTTGGCCCAGACCCTGTCGGAGGCATTTCAAACCGTGGTTAGGGGTGAGGTCCTGTCCCTGATAGTGCAGTAAAAGAGGGAATGGCAGGCGGACTTGGTGAGGGCGGAGGAGGCGGTACTGACTCAGGAGTTGGATAGATCCCAGCCAGTTACTCCTGAGGGTCTCCACCTTCTTTGGTTACGTCAGGACGAGTTCGGGAGCCTCACAAGGGAGAGCGCCAGGGGGCAACATGGAGAGACCCAGAGTAGGATATATGAGCTTGGAGATAAGGCGGGATAATTAATTACGTAGCTGAAGAGGAAGGAGTGGGTTTCGCGGCTGGTATCTGAACTGCAGGGAGATTACTCTAGCCTGATCACTGACCCACTGGCCATTGCAGACAGGTTTGCGAACTACTATGGGGAGGTATACCGTTCGGAGGGGGTGTACACAGAGGAAGACAATAAGGTAATGATTAGGGATATTCAACTGCCCACGCTCTCAGACGACGACCGTAAATATCTTGACTCCCCACTCACGAATGATGAGGTAGAGCAGGCTAATAAAGGAGTACGCTCTGGCAAGTCCACAGGACCGAATGGGATCCCTGTTGAGCTCCACAAGTTGAACTCCAACAGACTTGCTCCATTCCTCCTCTCGATTTTTAACGAAAGTGGAGAAAAGGGGCAGCTTCCATATAACCAACGCATTGCCAACATTGTGGTCATCCATAAGGAAGGTAAACCCAGAGTGTGCTGTCCGTCATACAGGCCTATCTCGCTGCTGAACGTAGAATCCAAGGTTCTGGCCAAGTTGTTGGCTACGAGACCGACAAAGGTTATCACCACCTTGGTGCAAAGTTGGGCTTTATGCCACACCGTAATACTGCCCTTAATTTGCACCGACGTCATGGAGTATTGGGCGGTGCCATGACAATTCAGGAGCCGGCGGCGCTGGTGTCCCTATATGCCACAATGGCATTCAATAGAGTAGAATGGCCCTATCTTTTTGCAGTCCTTGAGGAACTTGGCTTTGGACCATATTTTATTGACTGGGTGCGCCTTTTGTACTCGGCCCCATTGTCCGCTGTAGTGAACAATCGCAAGTCTCCCGATTTTTCGTTAAGCAGGGGGACCAGACAGGGATGCCCCCTATCTCCACTTCTATTCACGTTGGCCTTGGAGCCATTGGCGGCATGGGTCCGACAGGACCTTACAATATGTGGGATGAGATGGTCTTTGGAGTGGGAGGATAACATTTCACTCTACGCTGATGATATCCTCCTTTACCTCACCAACCCGAAGTGGTCCCTGAGCTGTTTCTTTGATGTGTTGGCTATATTCGGAAGGTATTCGGGCTTTGCCATTAATTGGTCTAAGTCAGTCCACTTTGTCCTCATCGGGGACCCGCCAGATGTCCCGGGCACTTGCCCGATACAGGTCGCTCCGGAGGGTTTCAAGTATCTTGGGATCTAAATCACCTTAGATCCTAAACTCTGTTATGCCCAGAACCTGTCTCCCCCGCTCATGCGGCTCAGGAATGATGTGGCACGATGGAAGGCGCTCCCACTCTCCCTTCTAGGGATGGCGGTACTCTTTAAAATGTTGGCCTTGCCCCGGTTCCTGTATGCACTGCAGAATGCAATGGACCCCGTTCCAGCGGCTTATTTCAAGGAGATAGAATCCCTTCAGAGGCAGTTACTCTGAGATGATATACCCCGCATTGCGTTTCGTAAAATTACTCTTCCCTGGTATGACGGGGGCATAGGTTTGCCAGATCTCAAGAAATACTACTGGGCCTCGCAGCTCGCGGCAGTAAACCACGGGATATATGGCGCCCCGAATGACCCCGGATACGCCAAGGACCGCTGGTTAATGCCAGGAGGTGACTACACTAGGGCGCTATATGCTAAACCCCACAGATTCCCCCTCACGGGGCCTACGGCGCATGCCGTCCAGGTATGGCACGCGGCTAATGGCCACCTTAAATGGGAAGGGAAGCTCACGCTCGCCACTCCATTATGGAACTCAGAGAAGTTGGGTAGCTTGTGGAAGTCGAAAGGCTTTGACAAGTGAGACCTCTTTGGAATCACGTATGTGCAGGACGTTCTGGGGGGAAGGCACAATACTCCTGTTTGCTTCCCTCAAGCTACAATATCACCTGAGTGACGGTGAATATTTCCGTTATTTGCAGGTACGGCATGTATTGCTTACTCACATTCCTAGGGGTACGGCACATCCCGAGGCCTCGCCCCTCGAAGACAGAGTGTTATACAGCCATCTCCCCGAGAGGGCTATCTCTTTGCTATACAAGAAGCTTGTCACCAATATGGAAAACTCGCTGGTAGATCTTATATGGCACTGGCAGGATGATGGGCTGGAGCTAGATGATGAGGACTGGCAGGAGGCAGTGTCGTCCCCGAAGGTTGTGGCAATTCCGATGCGACTCCGACTAGTGCAACTAAAGATCTTACAGAGATCGTGCGTCACAGGTCCCCGACTGATTCATATGGGCCGCTCGGACACTGGGGAATGCAGGAGGGGGTGTGGGGAACTGGGGACCTTTATGCATATCCTGTGGCATTGTACAAGAGTGCAGGAGTATTGGGGTAAGGTCCACAGCATGTTGCGCACAGTCCTAGGCACGGAAATGCAGTTGGAAGCCCGCAGGTGTATTCTGAATATATGGGAACCAACCGATCTTAATACGTACAAGAAGCAATGGGCAACACTGGCATTCATGATTGCGAAGCGCAATATTGCGCAACTGTGGGGAGCTCGCTAGCCGCCTGGGGTGGAAAAGTGGAGGGAGGATTTGGACTGGTGTATGTTCAGGGAAAGGGCAGTGTATTCCACCAAGGGCTGCCCGGGAAAGTGGTGTAAGATCTGGGGGTCCTGGAATCACTATAGAGGGGATATCTGTACCCCCCCACCCCACCCCCGGACAGGTCCAGCGGATATTGAAGAGCACACGTCCCCTTGATCCATTCACTGTTATATTCGTACAATATTTTGATGGAATGTCTGTTAATGTCCAATATTATTCTGCAATGTGTCCCCTGATGTCTCTTTTTTTATTGCTTTTGATTTAATAAAAAGAAATAAAAAAAACCAAAGGAAAACCACCAGCACCAACCCATTTCCAAAAGTCCCCTCCATAAGTAAGCTATCTCAATCTCTGTATTCCTTCAAACAAATATTGCAAAGGGAATTTATAGATCTGGTCAAAGCAAGCTGGCCAGCTGGTGCCCTTCCGACCTTGTCCACCAAATATTCAAAAACATTATTTTAACTAACTCAGCTGCCACACCAATAAGAATCATCATCAATAATTCTTTAACTATGGGAATCTTTCCTGAAAACCTATAAAAGCATACACCCATTAATAAAAACAAATCTGGATCTGCATAACCCAGACAACTTCAGACCTCTAACATTTGGGCCTATCCTGAATAAACTAATAGAAAAAGCAGATGTCACAATTCATTGAAGAAAACTCCATACTTTCAGACTACGAAACAGGATTCCGCCCAGGAAGAGGCACAGTAGAACGGTAACGATAATCTGTAAGAAACATAGGTTAGCTATAGATTCCTTACCTTATAATCTCCCCCAGGGATCAGAATGGATCCGGAATGTTTTGCATCAGCAGTACTCCTGCGCGTCAGTAGGTGGCGTCATCGACTCTGCGTCCGTCGTCGGTGTCGTGGTTGCCGGGATGACGTCGCAGAAGTTACTTAGACGCCGCCCTGGCACGCTGACGTCAGTTCTGTATACGACTTTCCGCACAAGGAATGCAGAGCCATGAAAGACACTGACCACTGGTGCACAAAACTAGGGCCCTGAAAGGATGTCCTCAACACTAGAAATCAGTTTACAGAATGGGGAGGATGGGTGAGGCGGTAAGGAATTTATAACTAACTTATGTTTCTTACAGATATATTGCTACCGAAGGTAAGCAACTTGTTCATCTGAAAGAAGTACGAGTTACTTACCTTCGGTAACGATGTATCTGTTAGAGATAGCCACAGATTCCTTCACGTACAATTATCCCCAGGCGTGAGACTGGATCCGGAAAACTTTTTGCCACAGCATCCCTGCGCGCCGGGGGCGGGATGATATCACGCGACTCCGCCCAGGCGCGTCCGCACACATGACGTCAGCAAGGTCACATAAGACCCGCCCCAGCGCGCCTACGTCAGTTTTCTTCTGAGAACTTTTCCGCACCACAATGCGGAACCACCAGACAAAAAACTCTGGAAGCATGGGAACTGTGTGCGAAAAGCAGAACATTTAGAAAGAAACAGTGACTAACAACACCATCGCAGTAGTGTCATACCGCAGAACCCAAGGCAGGGAAGAAGAAGAAGCAGAGCCCAGCGGCACCACTCTGCTAGCACATAGACAACCTCCCACCTCTGTGCCCTGGAGGTAAGGAACATGCGTAAGGACATGGTACACGTAGGAAACGCACCACCCCAAACCTGAGCAAGGAAGGGGACCAGTCCCAACACAGACACGGACAACAAACATCCAAGCCAGCCAAACATAAGGGCAACCACCCACAAGGGACAAGGGCAGAACATGACCAGATGACCCTTAATCAGAGGATAGCAATGGAAGGAAGGGAGGGAAGGGAGGGGAGGACATGGATAGAAAGCAATCCCCCCAAACTCTGGAGTAGCCAGAGCAGCAGCGCACCGGAGCACCGGAACCCCATCCTCCAAAGAACCAAAGGGGAATGAGCCGCCCTCAGACGGAGTCACCCGTCAAGAACAAGAAGGCACTCACAGGAGACACAGCCCCTCACCAGGGGGCGAGTACCGAAGACCAACCCAAGGGTCCTCGCAGAATAGGGAAGGAAGGGCGGGCAGTGAAGGAATCTGCGGCTAGAATCGTCTCTACCAGATACTTTGTTACAGAAGGTAAGTAACTCATACATCTGATAGAGACTACTAGCTGCAGATTCCTTCACGTAGAATAGATACCCTAGCAATATCCCCTGGGAAGGAGGGTCTGCAAAAGGACCCCACCAACCATTACAGAACAGAGAGCCCCAGAGGGGACCAGATCTGTGGACCAGGTAGAACCTCGACCTTGCCAGGCAAGGGGGACCCCCACAAGCAGACCCCCACAGACGCCAAGAGGATGTTGGAGGGAGAAGAAGAAGAAGAAGAAGAAGGCTGAAGAGCCCCATGCCCTCACAGCAGAGGAACCAAGGGAAAGGTCAGAGAGGCCGAAGCACACACTTCCCCACAAGGCAAACCAGCTGCCGCCCCATGCCAAGACAGGAAGAGCGGAAGACGAAGCCTAGAGGACCCAAGGAAATGACGGAAAAGAAGGCGAACCCACTCCAGATGGAGAGCAACCTGCCAGCCAGAACAGCGCCGGCAGTCGAGACCGCCAGAAGCCAGAAGAACAGCCAGAGACCGAGTGGGCAGCGCCCGGCAAGGGAGAACACAGGATTATCCCAGACCTCAGGGCAGGAGCAGAGAGAGGAGGAGATGCCCGGGCACACCACCACGAGTGGCCGCGCACACGACCTCAGGAAGCAAAAGCAACCTACATCAACGCCATGGAGAACAGGCACCCGAAGGCAACCAGAACCCCCTAGCAGAGCGAAAGCCATATGACAGCTACCACTACCTCACCTAGGGTACGATAAGTCCCAAAATATGGGAACCCTCTTTGGAAGAACTTCCGCAGCAGAGGAACAAACAAAAGAGCCACAGGGAAAACAAACACCCTGCGAAAGGCTTGACAAGCAGCCCAAGCAAGCATTAGGCCTAATCTCAGGGCCAAGTCTGCCAACAATTCCAACACACAATCAACAAAAGGGCCGCCCAGCAGCCAACAATGCCAAAGTCCCAAGGAAGGACGAAAATATCCAGAAAACACCCACCACAGCTAGACTCAGGAGTCACTAGGAGGAGGAGTCACTAGGAGGAGGAGGAGGAGGAGGAGGAGTAGGAGTCACTAGGAGGAGGAGGAGGAGGAGGAGGAGTAGGAGTCACTAGGAGGAGGAGGAGGAGGAGGAGGAGTCACTAGGAGGAGGAGGAGGAGGAGGAAGAGTCACTAGGAGGAGGAGGAGGAGGAGGAAGAGTCGTCACTAGGAGGAGGAGGAGGAGTCGTCACGAGGAGGAGGAGGAGGAGGAGGAGTCACTAGGAGGAGGAGTCACTAGGAGGAGGAGGAGGAGTCACTAGGAGGAGGAGGAGGAGTCACTAGGAGGAGGAGGAGGAGTCACAGGAGGAGGAGGAGGAGGAGGAGGAGTAGGACATGCCAAGAGCCTCTGGATGGCGGAGTCGGCCGGGGCATGGAACAACAGGCTGCCATCAAACAGAAGGTCAATGAGTCGCTCCCAAATATTCTCAGGAAATACTCCATCCCGAAGCCAAGCAGGGCGACCGAGTAAGCCATGGCCCAGCACCTCTGTGATGTCCAGAGTGGAGCGGAGAATAAACGCCGCAAGCTCCCGGCCATCCAACGCATGATGCCTCAAGTCCACTTGACCACCCTCCTGGGATGCTGCGGATCCCAGAGACGCAGCCGAGTCCCACAAACAGGAGGAGACCCGAGCCAGCACACACAGGGTGTTCAGGACCCGCAGGGCAGCGCTGGTCGCGGCGAACATGTTGCGCCCCCAAGAGTCCAGCCAGAGGCCTCTCAGAATGGCGAAGTCAACAGCGGCGGCAGGGAGAGAAAAGCAGTCCGCAAAAGAGGACTGAAGGCAGAGGGGTGGAGGGGTGGAGGGAAAGGCACGCCGGGTCACGCAGCGCCGGGAGATGCTGGTGCAGAAGATGTTGAGGCACTGAGTCCCCTGAGGCAGGACGCCTCCAAGCCCCCGTCAAGGAAGTAAGGAGGGAACCTTCAAAGGGGAGTAAGATTTCTCTCCCACCAGAGCCCTGGTGGAGGACCTCCAATAGATGGTCCGCCGGAAAGTGAGCCACCGGGTCACCCATACGCAGGATGTCCACAGCCGTGGACACCGCGTAAGTGAAGGCCGCCCCGCGGCGAGAAAAGCAGCTCCTCCGTGGGCGACGGCTGCAAACTAAGGCGGTCGTCCCCGAGGCCAAGGGGGACGGGCAAGGGCCAGACCTGGAAGTCAGAAGGAGCCGAGGAATGAGGGACCTGCCGCTCTTCCGACGAACACCTCTGCTTCATGAAGGGCGGGGAGCCACCCTTCAACGCCAGTGAAAAAGACACCACACGGCGACCAGTCTCCGGGGAGGAGGACACCAATATAGAGCCTGCCTCCGGAGAAGAATTAGCGTCCAAAGACGAATCCGCAGTATGACCCCTGCTTGGAGCCGTAGAGTCTGCTGCCTGAGGCAAGTTGTCGGCACCATCCGGCGTAGCCGGACAAGGTTCCTCCAAGTCATCCCACACTGGAGACTGGAGCGGGGACCGGAGTGGGGCTGGAGTCAAACCGGCCTAGGGCAGTGCCGACCTGACCTCTACCGAGGTAGCCGCCCGCATTGGGGGACAAGACGGGCCTGGGGAGTGACACGAAGACCTCCACCAGCCGCAGCCCAGAATGAGGCTTAGATCGCTCGGCAACCCATGAGACGATGCCAGGGATGAGAACACCTCGGACTCGCCCCCCTTCGAGGCAGCCGCCTGTGGGGAGGAACGAGAGGGGCCCGGAGAGGGGCGAGGGGTCCTCACCCGACCTCGACCCGGAGCAGGACGAGGAGAGAACACTGACTCCTGTGGCTGCGCACGGTCCAGCTGCTGCCGGCGCCGTCACCCCGGCCTTACACAGGACCACCTTGTCAAAGGACCAAGAGGGGCTCGGGGAAGCAACCCGAGCCCCGGCGACCTCCTGCGACACCACAGGGACACCCGCAGGAGTTTGCGGTGAGGCAGAGACACCGTCCAGGCCTGGATACAAACCAGTTGGCGCAGGGACCGGAGTCACCGGCGGCACAGTGGAGGGCTCTGCGCAAGGCGAGGGGTCCGCCGACGCCTCAGGAGGGGAAGGAGGAGAAGACCCCAGCGAGGCCTGCAAAGCCGCTGTGTATGTCTCCATTTGGACTCTCGACGCCCCAACACCGGGAAACGGTGGACAGGCCCATACGCGGGGCCACATCACCCGCAGACAGTCCACGTCCCCAGCAGGCCGGAAACCAGCCCCCGGGGGCAAACTGCAACACTTACCCACCGGGGAGCGACGCTCACGTGACATTGGAGAAGGGCGAGGGCAATGACCACGCCCAACTTGAAGCCGTCTGCCAAAGCAGACCGAGGGGAGGACGTCGACCTGGAGAGACGCGCCAAGAGAAGTTTCATGCGGCGCTTCCGCCGCGACTTCGGCTTCAACTGTTGACAGGCCTCGCAGTCAGTGGTGCCGTGATCCTCCCTCAAACACCACATACAAGTGAGGTGCGGGTCCTTCGCCCACAAAATGTACAAGTTTTGAAGCCCAAAGGCATTCGCACACTGTTCCACCAAAAGAAATGGAGAAAAAAGGGCCCGAAACAGGCCCGCAGCAAGGACCGATTTTGCGTTGTACGCAGAAAAGGAAAGAACTGACGTAGGCGTGCTGGGGCGGGTCTTATGTGACCTCGCGGACGTCACGTGCGCGGACGATTCTTGGGCGGATCTGCATGTCGTCGTCCTGCCCCCGGTGCACAGGGATGCTGTGGCAAAATGTTTTCCGGATTCAGTCTCACACCTGGGGATAATTCTACGTGAAGGAATCTGCGGCTAGTAGTCTCTATCAGCTACAGTTAGTTATAGATTCCTTACCTTAGAATAGATACCTCAGCAATACCAACCCCGGAGGTGGGTCTGCGAACCAAGATCGCGCTAGAAAGTCTTGGAGAACAGAACGGCCAAAGAACCCGTCTCTCAGGACTTGGCTGTCCAGGCAGCAGTGTCTCGTAAATGTGTGCAGTGATGCCCATGTAGCTGCCTGACAGATGTCATTTAGGGGTACTCCCTGTCCCAAAGCAGTAGTAGCTGCCGTCGCCCTGGTAGAATGGGTGTGCAGCCCCACAGGAGGCTTTTTCTGAGCCAAAGAGTAACAGGCTTTGATGCACAGAACGACCCACCTGGAGATGGTCCATTTGTACACAGCCTGACCTTTCTTAGCGCTCACGTAACCAACAAAGAGCTGGTCGTCCACCCGGAATTGTTTGGTGCGATCCAAATAGAAGCACACGTTTTGGATCAAGACGGTGGAGCCTCTCTTCCTCTTTTTAAGGATGTGGGGCGGAAAGAAGGGCAAAGTGATGGTTTGGCCAATATGAAAAGAAGTGACCACCTTTGGAAGAAAGAAGGGTCGAGTTCTGAGGGCGACCTTGTCCGTATGAACAGCCAGAATGGAAGGCTTGAAAGACAGAGCTTGTAGCTCACTCACCCTGCAAGCAGAAGTGATGGCCACCAGAAAAGCAGTTTTGAGTGTTAACAGTCTGAGAGGACAGTTATTTAGCTCTTCTACGGACAGAGGGAAGGAATGTCTTTAGTGCAAGATGGATCGCCTGGAGCTCCAGCAGGTATTTTCTTTTTTTTTTAAACCTTTTTTTAGCATTTTGCGTATTACAAAGTGTCACAGAGTCACTTTATACATATTCATTGTCTAGTAAGATTAACATTCAGTATAACACTTATACTTGGCATTATAATTGATAGCAGTATACAGAACGTTACTTGAATTTGGTTTAAAATCCAGTCTGGCGACATGCAATAACTGTACAGGGCCAAAAAAATTGCAACATCCATCTGTAATTCTTTGCATCTAACTCTGAGTCGACATGGTACGACTGGCTATTGTTCGTTCATACCCCAATATTACTGTGATATGCTAGCACGTTGCTGTTGCATTGCTTTGCCTCACTCCCTTTTTTTCATGTGTGGGCTCATCCATGCCTATCTTCTCATCGTCTTTAGTGAGTATGTATGTTCCATTCAACCCCCAGAAGTTTTTAGGACGGCTACGCGGTGGGAGGAGTTCACTGTAATTTTCTGTTTGCGTGCAACAATACACCATGTCTTTCGCCCAGCTCATAACACTGGGGGTTGGGCCCCGGGACCAGCAAATCGCCACTCTGCGCTTAGCTATCAGGAGTGCCATGTCTACCAGTTGCCGGACTGCTTTTGGTACTTGTTAAAAATATCCCAGTAGGGCCAGCATGGGGTCCGGTGACAGTGCCATATCAATAATCTCTCTTAGATTTTTTAAAATCTGATCCCAATAGTTCGCAATCCCCGGGCATAACCAAGCCAGGTGGAAAAAGTCCGCTTCCCGTGAGTCGCAGCGGTCGCAGTCCGCCGCGTCTCGCAGACCGTACCTGAATAATCTCTCTGGGGTATAATGTACACTGTTTAAAAACTTAAAGTGGATCAGTCTGTGCTACCATTAAGTCCTATCCGCTTCTTGCTTTTCACAGCAGTATTTCCACGTAGCATCGTCAAGGTCTGTTGCCAGGTCCGCTTGCCAGGTTAGCCGGGCCTTAGTGTAGAAGTTTGCTCTATACTCCTGAGAACGTTTATATATGATAGAAATAATTTTGGTAGGTGAGTCAGTTTTAATCGGGTATTTAAGTGCGGCGACTTCTAGCAGCTCTGCCAGGTCACTGCCCAGTATATCCATTAACGCCTGTATTTTTCCATTGAACTGAAATTTTGTGAGTAGCGTGGTATTGCGTTTTCAAAGCCACCATGTCTTCCCATGTTTTCACTGTGCCCTCTGAGATCTTATCTCCTATCACTCGAAGATCAATGGAGCCTAATGCCTTAGTCACGCCTCGGTCTTTGCGCGACGGAAGCCAACTGCACCAGGTAAGGGTAGTCAGCGGAGAATACAGAATAGCTCCATCTTGTGTTTTCAGAAGATGATGCCAGGCATGTACTGTAGCATTAAGAGAATTGAGTATACCCGTCCTCCGATCAGGCGGGTTAAATAATAGGGCCGACAGTTGGGTAGGTGCAGCTACAGCTTTCTAAATCTGTACATGAGGAGTGCTAGGGGGCCATGTATCCAAAAATGCGCATGCACACTTTGCGCCGCCCTGTAGTATAGATCCAGGTCCGGGGCTCCTAAGCCTCCCAAATGGCATGAGAGCGTGAGAATATCTCACTTTACTCGCGCATGTTTTCCAGCCCAGGCTAGTTTGGTTAATATGTGCACAGCGATCGGAAAAATGATTTAGGTAAGACCATGGGTATATTAGTAAACAGAAACAAGAACTGCAGCAGTACCACCATTTTCATGATTGAGACCCTCCGCGCTAGGGACAGTGGTGGCCAGATCCATCTATCTACATCATCTTCCAACTTGCTAATGGCCACTCCATAATTTTCCCTCATGACTGTCACTGAGTCGGTATGAATCATGATTCCCAAATAGCGCGCCGGCTCCGTCGTCAATCTAAGTGGATAATCAGGGGTAAAGGGGGTGGTGGCAGCACTGAGGGGAAATATAATTGACTTATTCCAGTTCACTTTAAGCCCTTACAACAAACCAAACTTGACCACCTCACGTAGAATTGGTGAGCGGTTAAGGTCAGGGTCTCTGACACATAGCAAGGTGTCATCCACATAAGTGGATATGCTCAATTTGTATCCCAGAAATCGAATACTCCTTCTGGAATGGTATTCTCGTATTGCACAGGCCAATGGCTCCGCCAGAAGGGCATATAAAATCAGGGACAGCGGGCAACCCTGACGCATGCCCCTAGTTATGCTAATTGGCCAGTAACCATGTTACCAATTTTGATCCTGATTTTTGGTGAGTTGTACTAAACACCCACCATCTGAAGAAAGATCTCACCCAGTCCCAATCTCATCAGGACATGTTTCATGAACGTCCATTCAACAGAGTCGAACGCTTTTTCCTTGTCCAGAAACACTGCAACTGCCTGCACGTGCATGCTGCACGTGTATGCTGAATCACTCCAAATACTGTACTTAGGTTATAAGTTAGGTTCCTGCTAAGGATAAACCCTGCCTGCTCCGGCGCCACTAATATTGGCACCAGTCTCGTCAAACGGGTCGCCAATATCTTGGCGTAAATCTTTGCATCCACGTTTAGAAGCAACAGTGGACGGTACGAGGCACAATCAGTAGGTTGCTTATCCAGTTTAAGGATTGCCACAATTAGCGCTTCTCTCATCGAGGGTGGCATGATTCCACTCTCGCTCATCTCTTTAAATAGCGTGGCTAGATGCGGGATTAGGACTTCCCTATACTCCTTATAGAATGCAACTGTTAAGCCATCCCCGCCTGGCGCGCTGCAGGATTTCACCCCAGCTAGAGAAATCCGTCATCTCTTCAGTTTCAAGAGGGCGCATCAACTATTCCTGGTGGGCGTTAAGCAACCAGAATACTTGATATGCGTCAAGTAGTCAAGGATATCTGTCTCGTTATCTCTGCATTTCGAGCTATATAACGTCGAATAATACTGTTTGAATCTATCAGTTATCAGAGTAGGGTAAGTTATAAGCACCCCGTCTTGGCCAGTGATTTCCGTAATTCCTGTCGCCTCCCACCGCTTTCTTAGCAGTGAGGCCAGAACCGAGCCAGGATGTTCCCCTTCATCATACGATCGAGCTGTCGTGTATTTCCCCAGGTGTTTGAGCTCCGCGTCCGCCGCTTCATGGTATTCTTCTAATAATGTCTTAAAGTCCTCCCTTGCACTAACATCATGGGTGGTTAGGGACTTTTGTTCCAGTGCTTTGAGGGAATTTTCCACTGCGAGAGTCGCGTGCGAAGCACTCGCAACACCCCCGAGTATTTGGCCATGGCGATCCCATGGATGTAGACCTTGAAAGTTTCCCATACTACAGCAAATGTTTCAATCAAATCGATGTTACGTTAAAAAAATGGGTCTATGGCTTCCTCTAGTTCTGACCTAAATACGGGGTCCAGTAGCGAGTATGGGGGGGGAACCGCCAGGTGAAAAGGGGAATGTGTGTATAAGCACGTTCCACCACTAACAGTACTGGCGAGTGATCTGAGTATGTTCTAGGGAGCACTACGCAATCACAATTCTGGCTGTACAGTGCTCTGGAGGCCAACCAATAATCTATCCTAGTATGTAAGTTATAATACGCCGAGTAGTGTGCGTACCCCCCTTTATCCGCGTTTCTTTCTCTTCATACATCACACAGTTCCAATTGCGTCATTGCGTCCCCAATTGTCTGAGTTGAGATTGAGGTTCGTTGTTATGGCCACCCGATCTATCCAGTCTTGGGTCTAGTGTGCAGTTAAGATCTCCCCCAAGAGCTGCATGTCCCCCCTCCGATCTCTCATTTTCTCGAGTAGTCCTGCGTAGTATCCAGGATGATCATAGTTAGGGCCGTAAATATTAAGTAAAGTGAGATCAATTCCCTTTCCCCTACATTTCGAGATGGCGAATCACCCCTCGGTCTGTGTCTAGTGGTTCCAGTTTTAATTCAGATTTAGAGTTAACCCAGGTGATCACCCCCTGGCATGAGATGTGAACCTCGCTACTTGAGTGTTTCCTTGTATCCCTTTACTATGAAGCATTGCGCTGTTAAGGGGCAGATGAGATTATTGCAACAGTGCGATATCTATATTGTGCCTGGCCGTATATGCCTGGACCTTCCTAAGTTTCCTGCAGTCATTAAGACCTCGGACATTCCAGGATAAGATGTGTATTTTACTGTGCTGGGCCTGGGTCATGTATGCTTCTTGGCTTCTCCACTATCAATATTGAATGTGCTGTTATGTAAGCTGTCGGTCGGTCATCACTAACCAATCGATGCTCAAATTGTGCAGTAAGTATACCTTTACATTTACAAACAATTGTTGACCCTGTGCCCCCCCTTCCCCAACGTTAAGCACCCCCCAATTGCACTTAGGCGAAATCCCCCATACAAACCCTATGATCCGTGAAACAAAATCACATTTAATGATTCAAACAACAAAAACAACGTTAGTTGAACTTTAAGTAGTGGTTCTCACTCGTGGGTGGATGCTGCCTAAGCCCTACTAGGCCCGTGGGAATTTGTAAACTGCACACTCCACACCGTCTATATCATCTATTGCATCAGTTCCCTTACATAACAGTGCTGTCTTCATCATATCTCCCTGTCATAAATTGTTAAACTATTTTTAGAGTCCCCTTCCACGGCCCATTACCGCCATCATTGTTAAACTATCTGACCAGAGGCGACATTAAATCACACCTTTCTCAGTACTCAGCTACTCTAGAGAAGCATCTATTGCTCATTAAGTGTCTCAATTTACACTGCTAGCAGAAGGACTTATCTCACAAATCGATTGTCCCAGTAGCTAGTCCTGGTTGTCCAGGCTGCACCCTGTCGCTCCTTCTTCGCTAGGCTGCTCGCTGTTGGTAGGCTTGTCTCTCGACCACTCCTTCAGGGCTTTTTGTAACAATTTGGGGTCCATGAAAATCCGAGATTGCCCTGGTCTGTTTACTCGGAGTTGCGCCGGGTAGAGCAAAGCGTAGTCCAAGTTCTGTTCCCTTATTTGTCTTTTCAGTGGCGCAAATTGTCTGTGTGCTTCCTGAACGCTGAGCGTGAAGTCCGGATAGAGCGAAATTATGGATCCCTTGTATTGTAGCGTTTGTTTCTCCCAAGCAACTATCAAAGCAGCATCTCTATCTCAGTAGTTCAGCAGTTTGCAATGATAGGTCTCGGCAGAGCACCAGGAGGAGGTTTTGGGCCTAGAAAGCGGTGTGCGCGCTCTACCACAAATATTGAGGAGAATGATTTGTTACCCAACAGCATCTTCAGTAGCCTCTCCACAAAAATCTCCATGTTCCCAACGCTTGTGAACTCCGGAAGGCCCATCATTCGGAGAATGCTCCTTCGGGACCTGGATTCAAGGTCTTCTGCTTTGTCTTGTAGGGACTGGAGCGTCTTCCCCATTTGTTTTTGTATAGTATCCGTTTCGGTCTGGGCCTCTTCACTTCGTAACCCTACGTTCCGTCATGTCAATGCGCTCCGCCCGTTTGTCCAAGCACTCCGTCATTCTAGCCATATGATATGATAAGGAGTCTATTTTGCTATTAATAGTGGACAAGCTCTTTTGTATAACAACCAGCGCGGTGCGAATTATCCCCCTTCACCGGATGCAGCGGTTCTGTTTGCGAGTTGGTACTCTCTTCTGGTGTGTGTTCCCTCTACCTGGATTTCTTTTGTTCAAATTGTAGCTTTGTCTGGGTTTTATCAGTTTTTCCCATGATTGCGCCACAGCTTGGCTTATCCCGATCGCCAACAAGAGATCGTACAGGGCCTGTCGCAGCGTTGCCTCCCAGTTGTAATGCAAGTCCTCCTCAGGCAACCCCCAGAAAGCATTTTGCTGAGGTCACATCCTCGGTGACACTTTTCAGACTGTTCCGACTGCCTTCAAATCGCTATACGGTATTCTGGTGTGCCCAGATAGGCCTTGTGGCCCCCTCGCGCGATGTCAGTGCACTCTACTATACAGAGCTGACCTCAAGGAGCAGCAATGACAGGACGTCTATAGGTTGCGAGATACAGAGGGAGCCCAACCCATCCCACTGGTTTCGTGTAAAGTTGCAAGTCTCTCTCTGGCGCTATTAAGCAATGCACTATACAACGAGAAGAAGTACCAAAACCAATACATTACTCAAAGCCATTTTATCATAAGTGCATAGACCACAAGTCAATGCATCTGAAAGCTCATTAGTAGCTTTTTATTCAAATGTGAGATTTTTTTCTTAAAAAAATTCAATGCTTTAAAAATCACAAGACAAACAATGGGATTAATTATGAACACAGGGGCTGGTGAAAAATCTAACAAACATTCATTCACTCTCACAAGCTCACTCTTTCCACAACAATCTAACACATTCAACATACTGGCTGCAAATACAACAAGGGAAATTCAATAAACCACTTGAGGAGCACCTGGACTGCCAATACAAGCTATTTACACCGTAAATTTTTCTTATATTTTTCTTATATACACCCTTCATAAATCAGTTCGAATGTACAACCTGTTTGCCTTGTGATTTTTAAAGCATTGAATTTTTTGAAGAGAAAAAATTGCACATTTGAATAAAAAGCTACTAATGAGCTTTCAGATGCATTGTCTTGTGGTCTATGCATTTATGATAAAATGGCTTTGAATAATGTATCAGTATTGGCACTTCTTCTCGTTGTATAGTGTATAGGGCTCAGCCTTACCGATTAGAGCCACACCCGTTTTTGGTATTAGTAATGAAGCAATGCACAGCGTACATTCCAATGACTCATTTCAGTACAATATTGCAGACGCAGTCTGCCAATGTGCCTTGACAGTGACAGAACTATTCCTTGACCACCAGGAACTTTTGGTGTGGACGACATCGCAGGTTTAGTTTTGGCGTCCCTCCATCCAGTTGTCACACCTGACGTGGGAGTCCGGCACAGGCCACAGCGCAAACTCCGTGTCACCTCTTACCCCAAGAAATGACGCGAGCCAGAGGAGGTACGGTAGACACGTCTTTATTCTGCCGTGTACACCTCCTTACTGCCTTGTTGCCGCCCACTTCCTTTCCTCCCCACGCCCTTCCTGTGCTGCCTGTCCTGTCACACATACAGGGTCAGGCAGCCACATTACGACATCTCCCCCTTTTGTATAAAGTCTTACTGCATCCTTAGATTACTTCAATGAGGCGTTCCGGCCGTCGAACTTGTCGTCGGGGTCTCGCTGATCTGTCTGAGGTGTGTCGATGACGTACAGGGTGGTCCTGTCTGGCTGGGCTGGATGAGCCGCAGTCGCTGCTTCTACTCTTACTTTCAGATTCGGTAGATGATTCCCACTGGTGTTGGTCATTTGTCCCAGGCGGGTTGCATTTCTTGAAGTGTGATACATTACGTGTTATTTTCTTGTGATCTCCTTGGGCCGTAATCATTGTCCCTCTCCTACGGCTGACCTTTAGTGGGTGTGCCAGGTAGCGACTGTCTGCTTTGGTTCCTCGATCTCTCCGGACTGTCACCCAATCTCCTTCTCTGATGTCCGAGTACTTTGCATGTCTTCTCTGATCAGCATACGTTTTCATTTTCAGTTTCTTGTCGTAATCAATATTGACTAGTGTCTCATGGTCAGTGTTTGTTGGTCTTGACTGACTCGCATTGACTATGGTTGGCAGCCGGGTGCGTGGAACTCTCCCTAACATGAGGGTGGCTGGACATTGATCTGTGGTGCTGTGAGGCGTGGTGCGATACGCTCTTAGCACTTCATTCAGTGCTTGTTGAATGTCTTTGTGGGCCAGCTCCGCTTGTTGCACAGCTTTCTTTAGTGTTCCCATAAATCTTTCCACCATGCCATTGGCTTGTGGCCACAGTGGTGTGATTCGCTGATGTTTGAAGTCCAGGTGTGTCGCGAAGTTGGCAAACTCGTGACTGTTGAATGGAGGCCCATTATCGGATTTGACACGTAGAGGAATGCCCCATGCTGCAAACGTTTCATCAAGCATTGGAATTACTGCAGCTGCTCTGGTGGATGGTATGAGTTGGGCGAACGGGAATCTGGAATACTCGTCCATAATGACGAGGATGTACTGTCCTGACTTTAGGGGTCCAAAGAAGTCTACTGCCACTTGCTGCCACACTCCTTCGGGCAATTCAGACATCTGTAGTGGAGCTGGCGGGTCGTCTCGACTTACTAGTTGACAAGATGTGCAGTCTTTGAGAGTGTCTTCCACCATTTGATCCAGTGTCGGGAACCAAACCCGTTCTCTTAGCGCTTTCTTGGTGGCACTTGTTCCACGATGACCTTCATGGGCAAGGTTGATGACTCCTTGTCTCAGTTTCTGAGGAATAACAATCCTCCCCCCTCTCAAGATGAGACCGTCACTGCTGATTGAGAGTTCATCTTGGACATGACGGAATGCAAGAAGCTCCTTAGCAAGGGGGCTGTGGTCATCCGGCACGTGACGCCATGAGCATTGACGGATACGATCCGAAACAGCCTGGACAACTGGGTCATGAGCCGATGCTTCCTGAATGGCGGACAGCGGGACTGTGGGAGGACACGCTGCATCAATGACAAAGTGTAAATATTCCTCGGCAATGGAAGGCGGAGGAGTGGCAGAGACTGTCGGGTGGCGTGACATATAGTCAGCAGGGTCGTCCGATTTCCCAGGCTTATGGACAATAGTATAGATGTAGTCTTGCAGACGGAGGCCCCAGCGCTCTATGCGTGGAGGCATCTTGGCCCTGGGATTGCCGAAGATGGTGATGAGGGCTTGATGGTCAGTGACAATGGTAAAATGCTTGCCGTAGACAAAGAGGTGGAAGTGTTCACACGCCCAGACCACCGCTAGGCTCTCTTTCTCCGGCTGGGAGTACCGAGTCTCGGTGTCAGTGAGACTACGGCTGGCGTAAGCAATGATGTGCCGTTGGTCAGAGTCCTCTGTGTATTGGGCAAGGATGGCACCGAGGCCAACCGGACTGGCATCCACCGTGAGTTCCGTCCGCTTCTTTGCGTCAAAGTAAGCCAGATTGATTGCCGAGCTGACAGCCTTCTTGATCTTCCTGAAGGAGTGATGGCAGGCGTCCGTCCACTCGAATGGCTGACCTTGACGGGTGAGTTCCCGCAGTGGATGACTAAGAGTCGCAAAGTCCTGTATGTATCGGGAGCAGTAGCTCGCCATACCGAGGAATGAGCGAAGGTCACTCACATCCTGAGGTGTTGGCGTGTCTGCTAAGGCGGACACCTTTTCGGGATCTGGTGTCATGCCATCTCTGGAAAAAATGTGTCCATAGAACTTCAGGTGTGATTTGTGAAACTCACATTTGGCCGAGTTCAGGGTGAGGTTTGCCTGGAGGAGCGCATGACACACTCGGTCAAGGGCCGTGTCATGTTCCGTCTGATCCTTGCCATACACTAGAAGATCATCGCTGTAGTTGAAGGAATTCGGTATGCCTTGTATTACCCGTCTGATGGTTTCTTGGAAAATTTCAGCGGCCGATGATATGCCAAAGTTCAGGCGTTTATAGCGGAAGAGGCCTTGGTGTGTTGTGAATGTGGTGATGTAGCGGGAGCGTTCATGGAGTTCAAGCTGGTGATAACCTTTGTTGAGGTCTAGCTTTGAGAAGACGGTGGCTCCATTGAGACGGGCGATCATGTCACTGATGTGTGGCCCAGGGTGGCGTTCACGTTCAATGGCCACGTTAGCTGCACGCATGTCTACACAGAGACGCACTTTGTTGTTTTGTCCCTTTTTGGGGACGACAACCACGGGTGATATCCATGGCGTAGGGCCGGAAGTACGTTCAATGATGTCGGCTTTGAGTAATTCCTGTAGTTCATCATCTACTGCCTGTTGCAGATGGAATGGCACTTTCCGATGGTGTTGTGCTACTGGTGTGACACGGTCGTCTATGTGTAGTTTAACCTTAAAGTGGTTCAGTTTTCCCAGTCCTTTAAATAAGTTGGGGAATTTTGCCACAATGTCTGGTGCATCTTCAGTCATGTAGAGAAGTTCTACCAATTTGAGTCGTTCCGCTGTTGGCAAGCTGAGTAGACAGTCAGCTATGTCTGGGCCTTCTACCACATGGATGAATGCTGGAATTGTCCGATCCCGAAAGGTTAGGGTAGTGTGGAACCGGCCTAGGCATGTTAGTGGCTTCCTGGACATCCATGTAAAGATCCGCACAGCTGCTGGTTCTAGCACCGGACGTGGTTTCATACTCTGGTGTTCTAGCGCGCAGATATAATTCAGGGAGGCTCCTGAGTCTAGGACAAATTTGGCTGGGTGACTTCCAATTCGAATATCTAGTTTCTTATATTTTCGCAGCCGATCCGGATCTGAGACCATGCATATATATTCGTCACTATCTTGAGACACAGGCGTGTGTGACGTGGAGTCACTGGATGTTGACCTCGACCGGCGAGACTGGCGTGATCCGAGGGAGTGATCACTGGACCGTGAAGAGCTGGTGGAGTGTCTTTCCTGTTCTTTGACAGCACGTGCATGATGGTGTTTTGAGGATTGGTTCCTGGAAGATCGCTGTCTTGAGCGTGATGATCTTTGCCTTGACGACTTAGCTTGGCATACACTTTCAAAGTGATTGTCTCTGCCACAGTGGTGACATCGTTGCCCCATGGCGGGGCATTGACCTGAATGTGGATAGTCCTGTCCACATCGATAACAGCTGGAGTGTGATTTGGTGGATTTAGTGGAGCGTGGCTCTCTTGATCCGTGATTTGCTCTGGACCTGTGAGAAGAGTGATGATGCGTCGATTTTCTTGATTTCCCTCGATCAATCTGGTGTGGACGACTCTTGTGACTTCTTGCTTGAAGGCGAAATGCCTGTTCTTTTTTGTCTGATTTGTTCCCTTCCATTTTCTTGGCATGGTCTTCTGCCTGGTCGTTTATACGTGTCATTTCTTCGATTTCCTCTAGTGAGTAGTGTTTCTTTAACAGGCGTCGCCTTAGTGACTCGGATTGACATCCTTCAATAATGCGTAGTCGCAGTGCATCCTCAGTGTTGAAGTCATCAAAATTGCAATGTCGTGCTAGTCGTCGAATGCGTAATATGAAGTCACCCATTCTTTCTTCTTTTTCCTGTGTAGCTAGGTTAAACGTGTATCGTTCGTAGTCAAGATTGTATTTGTGTAAGAATTGCCTGTCGAGAATTCCTTTGACGTCATCATATGAAGCAGTGGCTGCATTGGGCAATTCTTTGATGAGTTGAGCAATGTCTTTTCCTACTAGATTGCGTAGGGCAACTAGTTTCTGTTTGGGGTCCTGGACTTGTGCACCTGTCATATAGTCCTCAAAGTCTTCAGACCACGTCTTCCATTTGGGGCCCATACTGCTGCCCGAGGTGAGCTCCAATGGCTCTGGTGGCCGGAGGTATGATAGTCCCATGATGGGGTGGGGCCCTGTGTGGTTCATGATGGCGGCGTTGGTAGGTGGAGCTTGTGTTCCTGGTGTCGCAGGTGCAGCTGTTGCTGGCGTTCCTCCTGTATCACTGGAGGAGCTGGATACCAATGACATGCTCAGAGAAAGAGCTTAGCGCAATTTGGGGCCACTTTGTAGAAGTATTTTGAAATGCCTGACTCTAAAATGGCCGCTCCAGTAAATGTGTATGGAAGTCAATGGGTCACGCCTGACCTCAAAATGGCCGCCGTCGGTGACACGTGGTATGGCTTGGAATAGTTACAGTCTATGTGGAAATACGTTTTATTTGGGCAATTTAGGGCAGTCGCTTCGTTTTCTGGACTCACCCAGCTTGGCTGTGTGCCCCACGCGTCTCTCGCTCACTTCGGTGCGGCCGCAGCGTCTTGCAGCGCTTTTCGCGCTCTTTTCTCCAGCCAGGTGTCTGCAGCGTCTTGCACGCTTTCGTTTGATAGGTGGCTGCAGCGTGATGGGACACCGGCGTCTTCCTTCCCCCGCAGCGGTTCCTTTCTTACCGCGCTGTTGTGGGGACAGAGGGCAGGAGGCAGGGGGCGGCCCGTTGGCGCTTGAGCGCGGTGTGTTCTCCAGGCGCCCAGGCGCCACTCTGGCAGGGGCTGCAGGCTCGAGCGTTCGGCTGCGCACAAGCAGCGGGGTGTTGAGGCGACGTGGGATCTATTGCAGACATCCCACCCTCGTCGCCATTGTCACCTCTTACCCCAAGAAATGACGCGAGCCAGAGGAGGTACGGTAGACACGTCTTTATTCTGCCGTGTACACCTCCTTACTGCCTTGTTGCCGCCCACTTCCTTTCCTCCCCACGCCCTTCCTGTGCTGCCTGTCCTGTCACACATACAGGGTCAGGCAGCCACATTACGACACTCCGCTGCAACGTGGTGAGCTCTGCCTTCCACCAGCAGCCTGTACTTTCCTTCGTGTGCAGTGAGAAGAGCATCTATGCCCCGTCCAAAAGGGAGGCAGGCTAGCAACTCGCCACTTCCCCACACTGGGACGAGCCAGGATTTCCCTCAGTGTCTACTGGTATATATGCCTGGGACCAGCGCGATGTCAGGCCTCCTCACGCCTGTTCACCTCAGCTCCCGATCTGTTATGTGGGTCGGAAGCTCCAGCCGGGCGAACTGCTCGCGCTCAGTATCCCACTTTTTCCAGCCACTTACTGGTGTGCATCAAGCTGGCAGCTGCCCTGCAGGGACAAACTCTGTCTGTCTTCCGACGGCGAGTGTTTGCTTAACCACCGGAGGCCCAACTGCCCCGATTCAGCCGCACATCATTGGCTGGTGCTCCGGACGGGCTCCGCTACTCCTCCCCACTGCGTTATCAGGATCCAGGGAGTCAGCGAGCTCCCACGGGCAGGAGGATAGTGCAACCCCCACCGTCGATCCGCCAGGGATGGGCTACACGCTGGATGTCCACGTCTTTGGCTGCTTACAGTCACAGTTTCGGCAATGTGGCCTCGGCGCACTGAGTTCGAGGTCAGGCCTTCACGCCGATGATCTGTATCAGGCGATCCACTCCGTCTCCGGAGCCCCTGGTCAGACCTACACCGAGGTCAAGCGTTCCGATTCGACAATCGGCCCGGGTTAAGGCAATTAAGCTGAACTGATGCGGGATAATTTGCAAATACTACGGCGGCTGGCCGGAGCTCCTGAGCTATGCGGCCATTTTGAGCTTAGGCAAGCTCCGCCGCCCCCCTCCCCGGAGCTCCAGAAGGTTGATGTGAAGCTCGGACTCCGCCGTAGACCAGAGGCCTCTGATCTCTGCCTCTCCCATGTGGCCGCCCCATCCCACAAGGGATGCATCTGTCACCACTGTGTGATCTGGTTGGGGAAGGGAGAGGGATCTGCCATTGACCCAATCCTGGTTCGTGAGCCACCACTGCAATTGTCGTGCAGTGCCCTCCGAGATGTGGATGCAATCGGACAGATTCCGCTGATGCTGCGCCCACTGGAACTTCAGGTCCCACTTCAGAGCCCGCATATACCACCTGGCATGATCGACCAGCAGGATGTAGGAGGCCACGAGGCCCAGCAGCCTCAGAGTCATCACAGTTGAGGGTAGACAAGACCTGAGCCAGGGTCAACATTTTGAATTTCTCCTTCCGGAGGAAGCGGTTGACGTCCCTGAGATCCAAGATAGGACGTAGGCCCTTGTCCTTCGTGGGCACCAGGAAGTAGTGGGAATAGCAACCATGACCTACTTCTGGGGCAGGAACGCGCTCAATGGCTCCCTTGGCCAAGAGAGCCGTAACTTCCTGTTGGAGAAGGACCAGATTATCCCCTGACATGAAATAGTACTGGGGTGGCATGGCTGGAGGAATAGTCTCGAAGGGGAGGGAGTAGGCCCTTCAGACTATCTGCAAAACCCACCTGTCTGACGTGATGGTGCACCAGTGGGGCTGGTGATGGCGAATCCTGCTGCCCACTGGCGTTTGATGGGCCTGAAAGGTCGGACTAGGAGGGTTTGGAGGCAGCTGCAGGCTGCTGCAGGGAGGGCGGTGGTGGACTGGCATGCCCGCTGGCCCCCAGAACTACGTCGGTGGCCCCGGCCGCGCTGAGGTTGAACAGCTTGCTTTGGCCTGTTGCTCCGAAACAAACGTGTTGGGGCACCCCTTCCGTGGCCACAAAAGGGGCGAAAAGCAGACCGTGCAGGAAACGTGGTGGAGAGGCCCAAGGACTTGGCTATGGCCCGAGAGTCCTTGAAGTGCTCTAGCGTATTGTCTGCTTTGTCGCCGAACAGGCGACGGCCATCAAAGGGCATGTCCATCAAGGTGTTCTAGACATTCCCATAAAAGCCAGTCATCTTCAACCAGGTGTGACTACTGAAATTGAAATGATCCTACTCAGTGAGTCGGCAGTGTCCAGTCCACATCAGATATCAAACTTTGCTGTGTCTCCCCTCGGCAACAGCACGGGAGAGCACGGCCCGGGCCTCCTCTGGACACTGAGGCAGCACTTGTGCCACCGTATCCCACACAGAGTGGTAATAACGGCCCAAGAGGCATGAAGTGTTCACTGACCGCGGCCCTAAGCTGGAAGAAGAAAACAACTTCTTCCCAAACTGATCCAGCTTCTTGGAATCCCTGTCCAGTGGTGTGGTAGGGAATGCGCTTTTTGGACGCTGAGGCTTGGACTACCAAGCTCTCGGGGGAGGGGTGTTGGGAGAGGAAAGTGGGGTCGCCCGGGGCTGGGCGGTGGCATCAGGAAACCATTCTATCCACAGAGGCCCTGTGGTTAACCTGGACCAGGTGCCCAAAAGGATGTCCGTGAGGGCTTCATTAAACGGCAGCAGGTGCTCAGAAGAGCTCGCTGCCGGCTGGAACACCTCTGTCAGGAGGTTAGTCCCGACTGCCACAGTATGTAGCTCGAGGTTTAGGGCCTCGGCTGCCCTACGCAACACCATTGCTTAAGACGCTCCCCTCCTCCGTAGCCACGGTAGGAAGAGACAACATGCCAAATTCTGGTGAGGTGTCCAGACCACTGGCATCCCCCAGTTCCTCTCTCCAGTCTGGATCGTATTCTAGCCTGGATGTGAAAGGGGCCTCAGACTGCTCCCAGTCTTCCTTACCCTCCTCTGGCTACCAAACAGGCTGAAAATGGCCAGGGTGGAATGCAGGTACAAAAGTACCCATTAGCGCCGGATCCGGCACCGCATCCACATCGGGGTGGAAGCCGGGGTCGACTCCGGCTGGAGGCCCAGCCGGCGCCAGCTGCAGACGTGGTGCCGGTGGAATCGGTGGAGGTGGTATGAGGTCGACCGGCACCGATCCGGATCCAGGACTGGATCCAAGGAGGCCCTGTGGAGCCAAGGTCGAAGCCGCTAGCTTTGAAGGCCTAGGGTCGTCGGTGTCAAAGGCCTAGGACCCCCAGCCAAGTACATGGGGCCCGAAGGCACACCGGCAGAGTTGGGCTGCCCAAAGATGCCATGCATCGCTTCGTAAAATTGAAGAAGCTGGGCAGGGGTCACTCCCAGTCCAATGAAGGGAGGGAAGGGAAGGCCGGAGTCAAACCTGAAGGCTCTGCATGCGGAGCTGCGGGAGTGGCACCACCCGCACCCTTCGTCACGTCGGCCGACGGACGAGGGGAAGTCGAAGAGCGACGATGCTTCTTCAACTTCTTCTTATGCTTTGACTTACCTGGCCCCGAGTGCGAAGACTTCGACGAGGAGTGACGATAGCTCTCCAATTGGTCCCGTGACCTCCCACATGACCGGGACCTCGAACGACGCGGAGCAGACTGCCGGGCCTCGAGGAGCTTTCGGACTTCGGGCCATGGTCCGGCAGTCGGAGCACGACTTGGGGACGTGGTCGCGTTCCAGGCAGTAGAGGCACACGCTGTGCTGATCCGTTACCGACATCAGTCGAGAACAGGAACCGCAGACCTTGAAACCAGGCATCCCTTGTACACCAGGAGTCGATATAAGACTCGAAAAGAAGCAGACAAAAAAGTTGCAATATTCAGCCAAAAAATTACTGGAGTACCGCTCTCTCCGGATCTGCACTTGCAGGCGCGGAAAAAGAAAGAACTGACATCAGCTCGGAGGGCGGCATCTAAGCAACTTCCACGATGTCATCCCGGCGACCACAACGCCGACGACAGACGCGGAGTGGACTGACACCACCTACCAACGCACAGGGGTACTGTTGAAGAAAAACTTTCCGGATCCAGTCTGACGCCTGGGGGATATTCTAAGGTAAGGAACATATAACTAACTGTTTCTTTCAGATTCTACCCTCATCGCCATCTGGATTACCTTAAAAACACAGTAGACCTCAACTGGGTTGCTGCACTACTTCGTTTGGACCTCTCAGCTGCCTTCGACACATTTGACCATAACACTTTTATACAAGGACTCTATGAAGCGGGCATAGACTGGACTGTTTTCGACTGGATAACATCCCACCTTCACAACAGGACTAAGGTCTGCTATACTCCACCTTATTAATAAAAACCATACTTCACAAAAGGAGGGGTCCCTCAAGGCTCTATCATCTCATTTTCAACAACTACATAGTCATTACTGACAATGATCAATGGATTTTAGCACACATGCTGTAACTATGCAGATGATACAAATAATCCTTAAACTGGAAAGCCCCAAAGACATTGTAAACTCCAAAGTCTTCAGTTGCCTCAAAGCTGTGGATCAGTGGATGACTTGGAGCAATATCAAACTGAATGCTTCCAAAACGGAAATACTAATGTGATGCTAGGAATAATTATGGGGGGCGTGGCTAGCAGGCCATGATGGCGGACGGAGTCTGCTAGAGCTCTGGTGCCGCCGGGAGAGGAAGATCCTGAAAGACGTGCCTGGGGGGGCAACATCTACCAACTCAGGACGGGCACTGGCTCTGTAGGGCCCCCCGAAGACTCGACGAAAATCTGGAGGTCCTGAGAGCCGGGGAACCCTGTGTGATCCGGAAGGGGACGCCTGAGGCCTAGCTCCACGCTACAAGCCGGGACCTCGAGTGGCGGACGTGCCCGGACCGTTGGGTGCCGCCCAGCGCTGCTGCCTGGGGTTGGCTCGAGGAGATCGCCCTCGACACGACCATTAACGACGCCGGAGGCGGGGACAGATACGACGGTGCCTGCCCGCAACACCGTGAAGGACTTTGGACGGTCTGTGGGCTGAGACTCCGGGATGGGAACCGGACTGCTGAGGTGGGCTCTGACCGGAGGAGGCGGGACTGCGCCAGCTTTACGATTTTGACTGGAGGCCTGGTGGAGTGCCGGGAGGTGAGGGGACACGGGGGTGCTGCGAGGGGACGTGCCTGATTTTCCCTTATGCCTTCCTCCCCCCCCTGATGTGATTTGAGACTGGGTCCACGGCGAACTGGAGGGGTGAGTGGCGGCGGCCTGCGGGAAGAGCCCGGGAGCGTGAAGGAGCAGCATTGCCACCCTGTGCCAGGAGACGACCGCCACATCGCGGCTCTGCCGCGCTCCGAGGGGGGAGGGGCAGAGAGGGACGGTTACACGCATAGCGGGTGAGCCCCCCGTGCCTCCTCGGGGCGACGAACAGTGGGTACTGGCTGCTACCCCTTGGGAGGAGACCTGAGCGGACCCTACTCTGGGGGACATCTACCCGCCGGCGACGCGGAGGGACGAGAGACTGATCGTGTACGGAGGCGAAAATCATGGTCCAGAAAGGGGCGAAAGCAATGGATGGCAAGGATGGGGCACCAACGGGACACATTCTAGAAGCTGGTCCGGGAGGTTCTGCACAGCTGGCGCCGAACCCTGCCTTTCCTGGTGACCAGCAAATGGACAAACTGGACCTGATACTCAAGGAACTCAGAGACTGCAGAACCGCGATGGAAACACAGATGGGTACCCTTACCACTAATCTTTCACTGTTAAAGGCCGATCACGACAAATTGGCGGACAGAGTTAAAGATCAAGGTACAACACTGACGGACCTTGCCCCGACGGTGGCGGAACACACTGGCTCCATCCAACAAATACAACACCAGGTGAAGTCCCTCATGGAACGGGTGGAGGATGCCGAAGGCCGCAATCGACGCAACAACATCCGCGTCATTGGGCTTCCGGAACGGAGCGAGGGAGCCCATGCAACGGAATTCATGGAACAGTGGTTCCGGGAGAACGTGGCTGCGGAAGGCCTGTCGCCGTTCTTCTCCGTGGAGAGGGCACACCGGATTCCTACCGGACAACCGAGACCAGGACAACCACCACGACTCCTGATTGTTAAAATCCTCAATTACCGGGACAGAGACATATTGCTTCAAAAGGCCAGATTAAAGTCCCTCATAGAATATGAAAACAGGCGTATCTCACTATATCCTGTCTATACCAACCTGGTACAGAAGCAACGGTCCTCCTACTACGAGATAAAAAAGAGACTCCAAAAAGCCAAACTCCGCTATGCCCTGCTGTTTCCGGCCCGCCTTATGGTGATACATGACAATAAAACTCACTTTTTTGAGAGCCCCACAGATGTGGAGGAGTGGCTAGAGGTGATGGACATAGAGGAAGATTCAGGACCGACTCAAAGATCGCCGGCCAGCGGCTCCAAGGACGACTTAGACCACGCGGGAGATCTGTCCAACACGCAGACTACGGAACCGAAACGGCATAAACCTACTAAATACCAGCAGAAGGAAGGCCAGAAAGACGCTGTTGCGATGGTGGGTTCCTTCCGAGATGAACGTGAGACACTCAATACAGACACTGAGGACAGCACACTGCACTCTGACTCGGAACACAGTATGGTACTGTTCCCAACTGTAACACCAAGAGCAGCGGATGAACTTCTAGACAATGCCCAGGAATAACAGTTGGAACGGATGGGCCAGAGACCCTAAGACCTACTGATATCCTTTCTATTGTATACTGATTGAAAAGCTAGGTTGGAGGGGGGAGGAAGGGACATGATGCAGGAGAAACTGAATTTGTTGAAATATCTGTATGTTGAGGTTCGGTTTGACCATGATCTGGTTACCACATGATAGCTGTACTTGAAGGGCCTCACACCTTACATTCCTGCGGGGAAGTGAGACGCACGGTTACGAAAGCGGGCCAAATCTTTCCCCTTCCCCCCAGGGGCTGTCAGTAATTGATGTTTGTGGAATAACTTTCCTGGCGGCGCCGTTGAGCCGGCAGCGCAGACAGGTACAACTTTCTAGAAATGGCACATGCTTAGTCGACCCCCCAAAGGCGTATGCAACGTAGATTGTTTGGTTATGTTTTCCATTTTTTGGTTCGGCACATCAACGTTCCAATGCTGCGCCTATAGAGTTCGAGTTTGGGGAAGGGTGGGAGACGTCTTCTGGCTAACACTGTTAATACACACATCAAAACACGAGGGGATACCCGTTGTGATACCTGTACTTGGGCATGGCTGACAGGAAAGGCTGGCTACCTGGAATGTACGGGGGCTCGGAGCAGTACAAAAGCGACATAGAATACATGCCTTCTTACTTCGCCAACAGGCGCAAATAGTATTCCTACAGGAATCCCACCTAACCCTGTCTGAGGCACACACAATGCAGAAGAAATGGAGGGGGACTATATTCTCCACAACGTACTCTGCTTTCTCCAGGGGGGCACCATATGGGTGCGACACAGCACCCCTTTTGTGGAACTTGAGAGAAGGTAGACGACCAGGGACGATATATACTGTTGAGGGGCACATTAGACGGTACAATGCTAGTCCTGGGCAGCATCTATGCCCCGAACTTTGATCAGGACAGATTCCTCACAAATGTCGGCCGGGATTTAACTGATTGGATAGACATTCCCTGGATATTAGGGGGGGATTGGAACATGGTACTGGATGTTGACCTGGACAGATCGCACCCCCCCTCCAGACGACAGGAGTACATAAGATGGCCGACTCCTTTGGAATTTGGCTTCGGGGATGGGGACTGACGGACGTATGGCGCACCCTGCATCCAACACACAAAGAATACTCATACTATTCCCCAATGCATAACCTACATACTCGCCTGGACAGATTCTTGTGTACCAACTCCATGATGTCCAAATGTACGTCCTCAGACTACCTTGCTAAAACCTTTTCGGACCATAGGCCACTGACACTCGATCTACACTGGGGGAGGGTGCCTTCACCAGTACCCACCTGGAGGCTCAACCCCTTGCTACTGGAGGATGCCCCATTCCGCACACACCTATCAGACACTCTTAATAATTACTTCAAAGAGAACTAGGACTCAACGTCCTCGAACCTAGTGGTATGGGATGCCATGAAGGTTGTGATAAGAGGGGATGCGATCGGCCAGCTGGTGGGGGCCAGACAAGAAATTCACAGGAAACTCTGTGAGGTCGAGGACCGCCTGAAAGATCTAGAGACGGCAGCGGGAGTAGACCCCGGGCGTAAGGGAGATTTACAGTTATGCAACATAGAACATGCGTAACTCCTGGAAACATTGAGGGTCATTGATTATAAGGACTATTTAAGGCGGCAACAGGCGGAGGCGGATAGATCTGGGGCCCTGCTAGCTCGCCTGGTCCGCGACACTCCCGAAGTCCCTGTGATTACCAGAATCAGAGACGAAATGGGTAAGGAGGTGGCCACACAGTCGGAGATTAAAACTGCATTTAGGGTTCACTTGGAGAGGCTATATGCCCCTCTCCCCGAGGGCGATGGAGACGGCATGATAGAATTCCTGCGAGACCTGCCGTTCCCAACCCTGACCCGAGAGGTACGGACCGAGCTGGCTGGACCCATAAGGAAATTAAAATTGCCATCCACTCCCTTAATCGAGGCAAAACCCCTGGCATGGACGGGCTGCCTGCGGAATTTTATCAGACTTACTCTGAAACGCTAGTACCCGTCCTAGAGAAAATATACAAGACTGCCTACGAGGTCGGTCACCTACCCGCCACGACAATGCAGGCTTCTGTGATTTCCATTCTAAAACCCGGCAGGGATACCCTTGACTTGAGTAACTACAGACCCCTATCAATGCTCCCCACGAGTACAAAATACTTAGCAAAGGTATCGCTATGCGCATACAGGCCCATCTTCCTGCCCTGATCCACCCAGACCAATGCGGCTTCCTCCCGGGAGGAGTACCTCCCAGAACACGAGGCGACTCCACGCCCTCATGTCAGCCGCACCAACGGACCTACCTCAGGCCGGCTGCATCGCCCTGGACCTCCGACATGCATTCGACTCCCTAACATGGAGCTTTATGTTTGAGGTCATGAGACGCATTGGCTTCCCGGACACCCTGATAAAATGGATTTGATTACTGTATACGAACCCGACGGCTAGAGCACGTACGGGCAGGTATACATCGGATAGCTAGAACATCTACAGAGGCACCCGACAAGGCTGGCCGCTCTCACCATTACTGTTCGTTCGTGCTGACACTTGAACCCCTGGCAATTGCGCTCCGGACCCGAGCGGCTGAAGTGGGCATTTCCATTGGGGGTACACATAACCTGATATCAATATATGCTGACGATATTGTAGTGTACCTCTGAGATTTGAATGGGAACCACTCACATTTGGCAACCATCTTTGACCGTTTTGAGACTGTCTCTGGCCTGGCCATTAACCCGACAAAATCCCTTGGCTTCTATTTCCGAGAAGGGCAACAACCTTCTCATATACAATTTGGTGATTACTGGATCCAAATAGCGCCGACCACATTTAAATACCTGGGCATTAATGTTTATAGAAGTCAGGAAGACCAGATTGAGGGTAATGTACGAAGGGCAATCAATGGTCTCCGAGGTAGTGTGAACTTTTGGACGTCCCTGCCCCTATCTGTCATGGGTAGAGTAGCGATTTCGAAGATGGTTCTACTCCCCCGAATACTGTACTACTTCGTAAACCTGCCGGTTCTCCTTCCACAACACATATTTGCCACACTGAACACGCTCCTGGTTACCCTCATATGGGGTCCTGGGAGAAAACGAATAAGCCTAAAAAAACTGCAGTTGAGCACCAGACAGGGAGGCCTAGGTGTACCAGACCTACGAGGTTAATATTACGCAAGCCAACTACAATGGTTGACAAGATGGGTGGCGGGTAAGAATTTACACGAGATTGCTTTTACACAGGAGCGACTAGCACGGGGGAACTGCACTCCCTTCTGTTGCCCGCAGCCAAGCTCCCCCGGGACTGTCACCCCCTGCTGCACACTGCTTTGCGGTGCTGGCGTACACAGCAGGGACCACTCCCTATGCAGATAACATTCCCCTATTAGGGCTCCCGACACCGCAGGGAAGTCTGACGCAATGCAGGTTACAGCCTTGGGCGGAGGTGGGAGTAGATAGAGTGGGTGACCTGTTTGGGGAGGACACATTGCTGGATCACGACTCTTTCGCACAGTCCACAGGAGCCCCACTGCGACTATACCTCTTGCACGCCTCAGTGCTACACTACGTACGATGTACATGGGCTCCACAGCGCAACAAACCAGAACAACACGAACTGGTACATCTCCTACACCATATGGGGTCGGGAGGGCACCTGGTACGATGGCTCTATGTGGGCATTAGGGAACACGCTGCTCTGCCCCTCACCACACTCAGAGACACCTGGGCTCTGGACACAGGAGAGGTTATGACGGACGGAGACTGGAAGATTGTCCTAGAACATCATAGGAGAGTGTCCAGAAACGTCAAATTCAAATTCATACAGGCTATGATACTACACAGGGTGTATCTCACCCCCCAAAGGCTCCATAGGATGTTCCCCGATTCCCCCCACAGCTGTCCCCGGTGTCAGGGGGAAGAAGCCGGTATCCTCCATATGATGTGGGCATGCCAGAGAATACGCAACTACTGGGGGGCGGTCCGCCAAACACTACACACTATCACAGCCCTACAGATTCCAGAGGGGGCACTACCTTGCTTAATAGGACACAGGAAGAGACTCAAGACCCATAAAGCACAGTTGAAATTCTTAGACCTGGCACTTTTGTTGGCACTCAGAGTTATAACTATGAGGTTGAAGTCGGCCAGACCCCCAGGTGTAGAGGTATGGCGCTCTGATTTGCTAAAATGGGGTAGAGCAGAAAGTGCGGTCCTGCGTGGAGAGGAGGAGAAAGGGCTCCGTAAACATCCAATCGCGCAAGATTGGGAGCAGATGCTGATAGAGATAGAGGGTGTGGACCTCGAGTTCTTACAGGGGGATAACGCATGATCAAACATACAGGGTGGAGAGTAATGGTAATATAGAGCGGGGATATGAACGCCGACTATACAGGTTAAGCCAGCCAAATGCCACTACATTTTCTGGACAAGATAAGGTCATGGTCCTAAGGAATACAGAGTATACACGATGGAGAAGCTGGAAGACGTGAAGGGTGGGAGGGAGTTGGGTGAATGGAACACCTGCAATTACAGGACTGAACGGAAAAGATTACATGTTAATTTGCCGACAGTTAATGATAGAAAACGAGAAAAGACTGATGGAAGATAATGTATACCAATGTGAAATGTAATAGTTGACACAGTCATGAATAAAGAGTTAAAAAAAAAAATGCTAGGAATAATTATGACCCACTCGGCACCAGGCCTGACGATCTAGGACCACCTCCTAAAGTATCTTAGAAAGTAAGAAACCTTGGAATTACCATGGATTCCAAGCTATTAGTTTAATGCCCACGTGGACAAATTAACAAGATAAAGCTTCATTACTACAAAAACTCTGCAACGCATCTTTCCCCACCTGGTATGTACACAAAAGGTCCGGACTACTATCTCTCTTGTACTGTCTAAACTTAATTACGACAATGGCCTCTACTATGGATCAACTTTATCAACCATGAAAAGACTGCAACGAATTCAGAACTCTGCTGCCAAACTACTCCTACATGTAAAGCAACAAGCCCACATCGCCCCTTCAGGGCTCTACACAGATTACCAATTGCCAGAAGAGCTACACTCAAGCTGCTTTGTATCACCCACAAAGCAATACATGGAACAGGACCACTTTTCATCCGGAATAAAATCACCAAATACATTTAACAAAGGAACCTCCGCTCCAGAATGGCAGCTCGCCTTAAAATTCCACCATACAAAAAAAAAATATCAATGGCACATCCTTCTCTGCTCAAGCAGCCAAACTATGGAACTCATTACCCCCAAACATAAGATCCACAGATAAGTATCTTATCTTCAGAAGACTACTCAGAAGTTGATTCTTTCCTACATAATCACCATACTCCAGTCAGTCCATGAGGAAGGTATAGATATTTAGAAAATCAGAAAACGACATACACTAACAGTAAAAAAACGTTGTTCTGTTGAATGAAGAAAAGCCAAAAACCTTGTGTTTAACAGACATTAAGCCACTGCAGGTCCACAGAAACAGTGAACCAAAATATAATAATTTTTTTCAAATTATTTTCATTACTCTGGGTAGAACATACAGAACGCTTTGAGGAGCCCCGTGTGGCTTCTAGCATTACCTTTACTACTTCTCCAAGGACATTGAAAGCTGCTGGGGCATTTATCTGAATCTCCTAGCTGAAAGGTATCTGCATGCTCCTCAGAGTGGAACACCTTTCTTTCCAGTTCAGACAGAAAGTCTTCTTTCACCTGTAGTCTCCATGGTTGGTAGCAACCCATATACAGAAAAGTAAAATACCATGGTCCTCTGGCCTTGTTCCAGGAAGTCCTGTGACCTCTGATTTCAGCATAGCCTCTTGGATTATTGGAACTCTAGGGTTCATGAAGTCAAAAGGTCCAATTCAGACCAAAAGTGCCTTGCAGAGACTTCTGCTGAAGATGTTTCTGGGAGCGAAATATATCTCATCTACTACTATATCCTTTGATAAAAAAAGGTTCATGTGTAATCTACTCAACTATATCTTCACTGACTGTTACCTTCTGTGATTTGTTGCCATCAGCCTTGCTTATAGTATCATTTTTTTCAAACTTTGTGTATTGGCTTTTACAGATGATCTACAGCAATTTGCTTACAATGCTATAAACATATCAACACTTGGTTAGTTTTCCAACCGTTACAATGCACCTGCCAGGTTACAGATATCATAATTGCATACAATATTGCATGTGTGGCAGTTCACCATCAGGTTTTGCATCTTACTCAATTCACATACAGGGAGCCAAGTGCCTGAAAGTCCATATGCCAGGTCTGGTGTAACTGGATGCGATAGGGTAACACATAAAGAACAAATATTATTACAGTACCAGTCAACAAACAATTCAACTATTAACTAAGTCAACATCGGGCATACATTCAGGGGTTATTCACTGTGTAATCTCTGATCGTTCATGCATCCAGTCAGCATCCGGGAAATTGCTAACAATGTCTGCCCATAGACTTGTCACATCTCTGTCTAATTATCACCAGGAATTTCTTTTAACCCTCTTCCACCCTTGTAAAGGCTGCCAATAGGGATGCCCAGTCATCTAGGATCAGTCGGTTCCGCAGGCCCCGCCTCTCTTCAGCCCTCAGGTCAGATTCCTCTGTTGGTGCTCAACATTTTATCTCATCCTTCCACCTACAGTGGATGTGGGTGACCCCCAGTGCATTTGATTTGATTTGATTTATACATTTGTAGAGCGCAACAAATGCCCGAAGGCGTCTTGGCGCTGTGGACTCAGGGAGTGCAACACTAATGACCAGTGAGAACTAAATGTCGATTTGGAAGAGCCAGGTTTTTACTTTTTTTCTGAATACTGGAAGGTCTAAGCTTTCTTTGATAGTTGTAGGGAGGAGGTTCCATAGCCTGGCAGCTCCCAACAGAAAGCTCCTGCCTCCCCATCATTTCTGTCTGAACAAGAAAAAGTTTGCCTAGCGAGAACTAGGGCCAAACCAAGAAACGTAGCCATGGTTTCGCCCTTCAGATGAGAAACAGCCCAGAAGGCACACTTCCACCCTCAGAAGCGCCGCTTAGGCCAATGTGCACTCCAGTTCTGTCGTTACCCCCTGCCAAAATTTAGTTATTCCAAAACAAGACCAAGACACATGCAGCAAGTCATTGTTTAGTTTGTTGGCACCTGGGGCACTTCTCTTCGACTGCGCCCTGAATGGTATTCAGTTTATGCGGAGTGAGATATGTCATGTGAAGATCATTTAACTGAGTATAGTCAGGGCACAAGTCATAAAAAAAGAAGTGGGGGGACGCTGTCACCTGAAGTGACGTCACAACAGGAAGTGACGTCACGAAAGGTGCCGAGCTCCTCGTCCCAGAGAGGCCAAAGAGTGAAGTGCAGCTGTTTGGCAGGGGGGACAGCGCCCACCCGATAAAATAACTGGGGGGACGCCGTCCACCCGCGTGGTTCGCCGACTCGAGCCCTGAGTATAATGGAATCTGGCATTACACGACACTGTCTGGCCATGTTCCAGAACTCCGGCCATTCTTTGTCATGTAGGTCCCCACTTTTCACAGCTTCTCACATCTCAAGTGGCGACACATTAAAGTAAGGCAAACTTGTAAAGCCAGAAAACTAACTTACAGCCACCCCCGAACGTAAGGACGATTTGCAACACCTCTGCATCAGTGGTTCAGTCTGTCCCGCCTGCCACAGCATATTTATTGCCCGGGTCACTGACTCCTAAATCAGGAATTGTGAGGAGGGTAAACCCACATCTGTGCTAAGTGCCTCCAGTGATCTCAGACTGCCCTCATCGACACAGTCTCTGACCGCAGGTAGGTCTGAAGTGTTCCATGTGGTTTGTCTATGTGTCATAAGGAACCCACCACATGAAGTGGGGAGGCCAACCAGTGGTATCACCAGAGTGTGCGGGCTGGGAGCGCACCCAAAAGCTTAGTAAATTTCCTCCAGCAGCGCAGGGCTATCTGTAGTAATTTAGGGAATGGACCCAATCGGATCTGCTCCCATTAGAAGGGGCTGCAGCAACAAATGATGGACAGAATGCGTAATGAATTAAACATTCACCCCAGTCAAGAGATCTGGGTTGAATCCATTGTTCTTTTGCTCACTACACCACCCCAGTTTGGACCCAGCAATATGCAAACCATTCTTGATCCTGCTCCTCAGCACTGTTGCAGCACTCCCATTAGAAGGGCCAACAATGCTCCTTTCTTTTCCAGTGTACTGTTACATACTATTTTCTCCTGGTAGAGGCTACCCAGCCATCTGGCCAACCACTGTACCTCAGCTATAAAGTGATCTAATTTCGAAATTTGGGACTTCCAGACCACCCTCTCTGGTAGTGTGTTGAACCATATGTAAGGAGGTCCTACACCTCCCGTCATTCCATATTTATTCACGTATCATGAGATCCAGAGTCTAGAACCAGGAGCTGGGTATCTAAGCCAGAGGCTCACAAAAACGCAGAGTACTCTAGGTAATGAATAAGTTACTTACCTTCAGTAACGATGTATTTGGCAGAGACATATTCTAGTTGTAGATTACTTACCATTTGAATTTTCTTCAGGCATCAGTCTGGACCTGGAGATTTTTCATCAGCAGCACCCCTGTACATCAGTAGGCGGTGTCGGCTGGCTCAGCATCCGTCGTCGGAGTCATGCACGTTCGATCTATATAGACACAGCCAGGGCGCACTGACATCAGTTCTTAAAACCACTTTCCACACCAGAAGCACAGAGCCATGAAAGATACTGACCACTGGTGTGTCAAAACTTGGGCCCTTTATGGGAATCCCTATCCCTAGACATCAGCTGGCTGAGCGGGGAGAATCGATATGTCGGTAAGGAATCTACAACTAGAACATGTCTCTACCAGATACAAGGGTACAGAAGGTAAGTAACTTATTTATCTGATAGAGACATTAGTTCTAGATTCCTTACCTTATAGATACCCCAGCAATACAACCCCCGGAGGAGGGTCTGCACCAATATCACACGAGGAAGTCTTGGAGGACCTAACGGGCAAAGGACCTGTTCCTCCCGACTTGGCTGTCCAGGCAGTAGTGTCTGGTAAATGTGTGCAGGGATGCCCACGCCACAGCCTGAAAGATATCCAGTAGTGGGACTCCGCGTGCTAACGCAGTGGTTGCTGCTGCTTCTCTAGTAGAGTGAGCACGTTACTTCTTTGCCAATGCATAGCACAATTTAATGCAACCCATTGAGAGTAGGTCCTTTTCTGTACAGCCTGACCTTTCCTGGCACCCATATAGCCAATGAAGAGTTAATCATCCACCCGGAAGTCTTCGGTAAGATCAAGATAAAAAGACAACACAAGTTTTGAGTCCTGGCGGTAGTGTCTCTCCTCTTCCTTGGAGGGATGTGGGCTGGGTAAAAGGTGAGTAGAGTAACGGATTTTCCCACATGAAAGATCGTGACTACTTTACAGTGGAACAAAGCGTTTGTGCGAAGCACCACTTTATCTGGATGAACAGACTGATAGGGAGGCTTGGAACACAGAGCCTGGAGCTAGCTTACTCAGTGAGCAGAGGTGATGGCAACGAGGATAGCAGTCTTAAGAGTTAGAAGACTGAGAGGGCAATTGTGAGGAGGTTTGAAGGGAGAACACATAAGAAAAGTCAAAACTAGATTTTAAATCCCATAGGGGGATTATGAAAGGAGAAAGAGGAAAAATAGTGAGTAAGGCCCTTAAGAAACCTATTAACAATGGGAGATTTGTACAAAGAGGGCTGATCTGGAAGTCTCAAAAAAGCAGAGATAGCTGAAAGATAACACATAAGGGTGCCCAAAGCAGAGTCCTGTTGGGCCAGAGAAAGTATGTACAAAAGAACCTCTGAAAGAGGGGCAGGAAAGGGATCAGCAGCCTTTACTGTGCACCATGTCAAAAATGTGTTCTATCTTCAGGCGTATACAGTTTTAGTGGAGGGACGCCTGGTTGCCAAGCTGACACAGACTTCGGGTGGAAGGTTGAAAGCTGTCAACTGCTGCAGGAGGTAGAGGCTAGACAGGTTCAGGTGAAGAACCGTCCCCTGCTGCTGTGACAGAAGATCCTCCTGAAGGGGAAATCTGATCGGAGGTTCAATGGCCACGTTCAGAAGATCAGAATACCAGACTATTTGTTCCTAATCAAGAGCCACAAGAATTACTTGAGCCCGGTCACGCTTGATCTTCCTGAGCACTCTGGGCAGAAGTGGTATAGGCGGAAAGGAATAGAGGAGGCCAAAGCTCCACTCGCAAAGAAAAGCGCCACCTTGGAAACTCCGAAGTGCAAAACTGCCGACATTTCGCATTCTCTTTGGAGGCAAACAGATCTAACCAAGACTGTCCCCACCGCTGGAAGAGACCTTGCGCCGCCTCCGGATGAAGATGCCATTCGTGATCGACCAGGCATAGACAGATGAGTTTGTCTGCTCGGGCGTTTAGACAACCCACCAGCTGGTGAACCACCAGGGAGTTGCCCTGACATTTCAACCATGTCCAGAGGTGGAGAGCCTCCTTACAAAAGGTCCACAACCCTATTCCGCCCTGTTTGTTGCAGTATCACATGGCAGTGGTGTTGTCCGTGAACACCTGCACCACTTTCCCTTTGAGAGAGGTAAGTAATGCCTTCAGTGCGAGTCTGATCACCCGGAGCTCCAAAAGTTTGAGACGGAGACAGGACTCCGCCGGAGACCAGACACCTCTGATCTCTGCCTCTTCTAAGTGTCCGTCTCATCCCAGGAGTGATACATCCGTCACCACTGTTAGATCGGGTTGGGGAAGGGAAAGGAATCTGCCTCTGAACCAATATTGGTTTGTTAGCCACCACTTCAGTTGGTGCGCAGTTCCCTAGGAGATCTAGATGTAATTGGAAAGATTCCCTGATGCTGCGCCCATTGGAACTTCAGGTCCCACTGCAGAGCTCACATACGCTATCTGGAATGATCCATTAGCAGAATGCAGGAGGCTAGGAGGCCCAACAGCCTCAGAGTCACTCTCACTGAAATTCAGAAGAGAGACTGAAACATCGGTACTATACCCCGAATATCCTCGACTCGCTGCTCAGGAGAACAGGCCCGAAACTGCACTGTGTCCAGAATCGCTCGGATGAAAGACAGCTTCTGAGAGGGAGTCAGGTGCGACTTCGGCACTTTGATAGTGAGCCCCAGCGAGGTCCTCAGTAGTCTGGAGGTGAGAGACAACAGCCTGGGGCTAGCCCGCCCTCAACAGCCAGTCATAAAGATAGGGGAAGACTGGTACCCTTGATCTGCTCAGATGAGCTGCGACCACCACCCTCACTTTTATGAACACCCGAGGGGCACTGGTAAGGCCAAAGGGGAGCACGGTGAACTGAAACTGCTCGTGGCCCACTGTGAACCCCAAGTAACGTCTGTGGGCAGGCAGGGCGGGGCTATGGAAATAAGCGTCCTGCAAGTCCAACGCTACCATCCAGTCTCCTTGGTCGAAGGCAGAAAGGACCTAGGCCAAAGTGAGCATTTTGAACTTCTCCTTCTGAAGGAAGGAGTTGACGGTCCGGAGGTCTAGGATAGGACGCAGGCTTTTGTCCTGTTTTGGGCACCAGAAAGTAGCAGGAATAACAACCACGTCCTACTTCTGGCACAGGGACCCTCACTATGCTCCCCTTGGCTAAGAGAGCCGTAACTTCCTCACGGGGAAGCGCCAAATGATCCTCCGATATACGGTTGTAGGATGGTAGCATGGAGAGAGGGGTAGTCTTGAAGGGGAGGGAGTAGCTCCTTCGGACTATCAGCAGAACCCATCTGTCCGACATGATGGACTGCTGGTGGAGGAGGTGATGGTGAATCCTGCCTCAGAGTGGCCAATGATGGTAATGGAACGATGAACTAGGTGCTAGAGGGGGAAGGGCGGACTGGCCCATCCACTGACTCCCTGACCCAGGGCCAGCATTAGTGATGCTGGCACCCAGTGCGACAAGTCTTTTTAAGCAAGGGTATGGCCGTAGCACAAGATTCCTTGAAGCGTTCGAGCGCTGAGTGCCATCAAAGGGCAGGTACATCAGGGTGAATTGGACATCCCCCACAAAGCCAGAAGTTCTCAACCAGGCTTAGTTTTGCAATACTAACAACAAGGCCACAGTTCTGCCCAATAAGTCAGTGGTGTCCAGTCCACACCGGATGGTGAATTTCGCTGCGTCTCTCCAATCTGTAACAGCTTGGGCGAGAACAGCCCGGGCCTTCTCCTGGCACTGAGGCAGCACCTGCGCAACCGTATCCCAGATGGTATGGGAGTATCAGCCCAAGAGGCAAGCGGTATTCACCGACTGCAATTCCAAGCTGGAGGAAGAAAACATCCTCTTCCCCAGATGATCCAGCTTCTTGGATTCCCTATCAGGAGGTGCAGAAGGGAATGGCATTTGGAAGATGAGTAGCTAGCAACAATTGTTCACAAGGAACTCATTTTGAGAAACAATGTTTTTTCATTTCTGCAAGTTTTGATCATTTGCAAAGATCTAATCATAAACAAGAAATTAAGAATGCATCTAGAATATGTTACAATCCATATGCGTAAATTAGTTAATCAATTGCAATATAACTTGATATTATGAAAAAGTTAGCCTGAAGAGTATATTGATTTCTACTCACTTCAGCCGAAATGAGTAAATATTAATTCATCATTACAAAAAGATTTTTTTCAAAAACACACACATATCGAAATGTGTTTACAATGCATTAGCAGTATTTGAAAAAACAGTGACAATTGTGACCCCAGTGAAGTGACCATAACCAACTTGTATTAAAACAAAGTGACTGTATTTCTTTTAAAAACAACAGGTTATTGGAAAGAAAGTGTCGTGTATTTCTATAGGTTCTGAATCAGTCCCCCTATTCCTGACCCTATTCTGGTTAAACTAACTATCAAGTTAACTAACAGTCAGCCCATGAGGCAAGAAAACCCCCATGATGCAGATACCGTTATCTGACGCAGTCACACTACGGCACAGGAACGTGTTATCTGATTAGGTCATAACGCTTGAGATCTAATTAGACAAGCGACATTCCTCCAGCCCCTGATAAGGCATACGACGTTCTCATAACAAATCAAACCTATGACAACCTGGATAATCCGTGCGGCCATTGTTTTGATTTCACAGAGAACTTTAGTAAAGAATGTGCTAACGAGCAAGTCGTATGACATCTTTATTGACGTATCTATGTCCATCCTTACATCAATCTCGGCACCTTTAAGGTATAAATATTGCCGACCTTGCCCTATGCAAACACACGCGTGGTGACAAGACGGAGCAGCCATACTTGCCGAAGCCGAGAGCAGTAGCAGACCCCGCTGGCAGCAGCCCCGCCTTCCTGACGCGCTGAGAGACGCGCTGCTATCTCAAGCCGAGAGACCCAGCACCGGCGTTTCTGGGCAGCCCTCGCAGGCAGCCTGGAATATCGAGAGCAGAGAAAGAGATACTATTCCTCATCCATCCTAAATTCCAGGTACAGAACTGAATAACCCCTCACAGAGAATTCTTTAGTTATTCACTTGGCAAAAACAAACTTAACTTAAACTGTAACTTTCTATTCCCGCCCACGCATTAGACTTAGGTCAGGTACACGGGGTAGGCGTATTTAGAAACACCAGTTGAGTACGTTTAGTCAAATGTATATGTGTATGTAAATATATTTTAATCATTTTAAACATCATATGGCTCAGAAACCATATCAATGTTTTTACAGTATTATTTTATACTATTGCTTTTAATGTATGCACTTTACTTAACTATAAGTATTGCAATAATATCGATCCATTTCTCATGTATGAGAAAAGAGACTGATCAATAAATAACACCTTTTTATTGAACACGCCCGTCTCTTCCTTTTCTCTACATTCTGATGAGACTAAGAATGCACGTACTGACTGAGTAAAATAATTGCCTTGTGCTCACACGACTCTCGAGATTGACTCTTGATTAGGGGAGAGCAAAGTTGTCATGTTCTATGGTTGTCAGAAACTAAATCCCTTCTTGTCTAATCAGGGGAGTTAATTCCTTCCTTGAACATTCGAGAAAGTTTCTAGCGAACTCTGAGCTTAGCTGGCAAACCCAAAAATTAAGTCTAGTATCGACAGTAGTAGACCTAGTTAACGTCTGGTCTAGGCCTTTACTGCTGTAGGTACTATTCCAATGCGCAGAGCCTATTGGGAAAATAGGAGCTACACTACATGGCGCCCAACGCGTTTGGAAAGGGCGATAAAACTAACGTAAGACATTTAGAGTAACTCAGTCGTGCTTTCTCACTCAGACCCCTTTTCCCAAATACTCCAAAGACGTCTGGAGTGGGTGAAAGGTTATATCCTCCAAAACCTCGCAGGAGGGAACTCCTATGTATGGTTCTTGGTCAAGTCAACGTTGAAGGATAAACAGTTCCAAAATATTGTGCATCTAATCTTTGTTCCATAAAGAAACCTGATCTGCAAATAGACATAATACCATCCTGTCTGTAAAATGGGAGACAGTGATGAAGAAAGAGAGGCAGTTAGATTAGCTACTGAACTCGCAGATGCTGATGCTACCATGCAAGCAGCAGACCCGAATATAACACTCATTCCGGTCATTAATCATTAAAAGGAGATCTATAACCTTAAAACTTATAGAAAATGGACTGACACCTAGAGGTGGCACAGTCATATCCGTAATTGAGGCACACGAATATCGGCAGACAGAGGTATACTATTCATGGATACATTTTCCGGCAGCAAATGCTGTAACAAAGTACTTCCACTATTACAAAGTAGAGGAACCTCCTGAAACATACACTCCTTTCGAGGAGGTGGAAGTACCACTCAAATTCCAAGAGCATTTGCTCTTATTTGATGGCGCCCTAATACATAACAATCACATTACAAGGCTCGGTCCTTTAGGAAGACCAGGAGCAACGTGGCCGGTCTTAGCCGGATACACACCACATCCAGACATCGAAAGAATGCCTGCAGCAGAGCTGTTAATACAGCTAAAACAACTACTAAAAATTCATAGACAATTAGTTCAGTATGTAATGCGGACTTCAACAATTCAGCCAGCGATTAAACTTCCACAGCTGACCCCTCACCAGGGGAACACAAATAAAATTACACCACAGAACATCCAATCCTGCCTAGGTAAAGTTCCAGCTAAACGGGAACAAATACCATTCTGGTTGGCAAAGAAAATCACCCAAATAGAGGCGGTGTTTCCTGACACCACCCCATTAGAAAAACACAGGATTCTGACTATATGTCTCCCAATGGGAATCGCACCACACATTGAGGACTGTGACACTTGGGGTACAGTCTTTGCTTCCATCTACACAAAAACGCACGGTGTTCCATCCATTTCGGTAATACCAGATGTGCTAAAACAAATTCAAGATGAATACGGTCCAGAACCTGCTTTAACTCTTGGTATGAAATTACTAAAAGACTTCAAGCAGGTCTCGGCGATATTATTAGCCAACATAAAAGGTGAAGCAGCAAACGTGGCGATCCGCCAGAGGTTAAAAGAGACAGATATAGCAGACCAACCAGCTGAAATTGCCAGAATCATAGAAAAATCCTATGAAGAACTAGGCAGAGATAGTCTAGGTGGAATACCAGTAAAACCGCAACTGACTACAAGTCCAGAAAAAATATTTAATAATAATAATTCACCAAAAAAGAACTGGGATGGAAACAAACAATCCAATCCTAAAGAAAAGAAATTCCAGTCCCGAGGAAGGTCTCCTAGGCGAAGAGAGAAATCTCCAAACCAAAGACAGAGGTCACCGCAGAGTGACCCCTCGGGGAATAGATATAACCTTAGAAATAGGGATAATATTAAAAAACCTGATAGATATCAAGACATTGATACACGTCCCTCTAAATCTTTTCAGAATTCCTCGCAGAAATCGGAAAGAAGAGGACGATCAGAAGAGCACGCCAAGTCCAAAGACAAGGAACCTGCTCAACAAAAAAAGAAATTACAATTTCCAAAAAAGAAGGTAGCCAGTATCAAGGTAGTTAAAAATGCCGAGAATACTGAGGACACAACTGAAAAACGGAGAGTGGGCTCAGACAATGCTAGACAGCGCAGCAGAGGTGAGCATAGCTCGCAAAGTCCTTATGAATCATCTGGAGACAGTGGACACGAATGAATACCTTCAAGTGGAAACTGCAGACACCAGAGTTAGCAAGCCCCACAAGATATACGAGATAACATTACGTATAGAGGGAGATAAGACTAGGAAAATAAGGGGACTATTTTGGGATAACCTCTCCAAAGGCTATGACATCCTTCTAGCTGAAAAAGACTGGCCACCAGAGTTTGTCAGGGAGTGCCCTCATGGCGAAGAAGTAATTAAGCCTGCCTTCTCGAATCAAATACCGATTCATAAAAAATACACACTTGCTAGAAAGTGGGCAGTGGCCTTAGCACCTGCTTTATATAAAAATCATGTAGGATGGGATGAGGATTCTCCTCCTCACAAAATCCAGTTAAAATCACAACCTACTGCACAAAGGCAGTACCCAATTAAGCAAGAAGCTAAAAAACAGGTAAATGAAATACTAGATCAGCTAGAATACCAGGGGGTGATTGAAACTTGCACCTCACAAATGAACAATCCTTTGTTTCCGGTCTCCAAACCAGACAATTCATATCGTCTAGTTTTGGATTACCGACACCTTAACACATGTTGCAAAACCTTTGCAGTGCAAAACTCACACAGTGCTGCACTAATGAATAACATAGTGCGCAAAAAATACAAAACAACCCTGGACATCTCCAATGGATTCTTTTGTCAAAACATAGCACCAGAGAGCAGATATTTAACTGCATTCTCAGTAAATGGCACTCAAAAACAATTCTGTCGGTTAGCCCAGGGGTACAAGAACAGCCCGGGGGTATTCTCAGCGAGAGTAACAGAATTACTACAACTATATGATGATGAAGCATTATCTTATGTCGATGACATTTACTTAACAGATGATGACTTGGAGACTCACTTGAAAAGGGTGAACACCATAATACTTGGGTTCGCTGCAGAGGGTTACAAATTCAACTTTAAAAAATCCAGAATTGCCCATCTGACGGTCCTATTCTTAGGATATGAGTTATCAAGTGAAGGCAAAAGCCTGGCAGACAATTTCCTAGAGAAATGTGCCGTAATCCAAGCTCCTAAAACACTAAAAAACCTACAGTCAATTCTAGGCTTCCTAAATTTTGGAAGAACATACATTGCAAATTACGCAGAAAGGGTCAAACCCCTTTATGATCTAATTAAACCAGACTTTAAAAGATCCAATTGGACTCAAACACACACAGAAATTTTGAGATCCTTACAAACAGACATGCTAATTAAAACAAAATTAGAAACACGTGATAACACACGCAACCTTGTGATCCGAGTCATCCCAGGGAGATGCGGATTCACATACCTGACCTCTAATGAGGGAGAAACGGTACCAATTGCATTTAAATCACACATGTACACAGAAGCTGAACAGAAATTCAGTAATACAGAAAAAATAATTCGTGCAGTTCAAACCGCAATAGCTAGAGAAAAAGACATAGCTGACGGTAGACATATCACAGTCAGAACAGCAGAATCAGCCTTTGAGGCACTAACAACACCGTGTAATTTACCAACAACAACATTGAATCCGGAATGGATACAATGGGTGAATTCAATCACAACGGACAAAGTATACTACTACTTTGATCCAGAACTAGAAGAATTAAAAAATCTAAAATATGAAAAGACGTATCCTCTGCCAATCGACATTCTGCCTCTACGACATTACGCCTGTGTAATCTATACAGACGGACATGCTCAACCCTCCGTTTGGGGAGAACAAGCATACAACCCCACATGTGAGATTACAAAAGAAGTGGGGTCATTTGCAGCGCACACAGCCTACCTGACCACACGCCAGCACTCTGCCTCTGCCCCTGGGTTGCCAACGCTGTAAGTCTCGCCGCCATCGACATCCAGGAGCGGCTGGAGACTACAGCTCCCAGTGGGCTTTGCGCGGACTTCCTGTCCCCGCTGTTTTCGCGCCCGGAGGCGCTACAAAGCGGAGCCTTGACCTTGGTGGAGCGGGGGTCATTTGCAGCGCACACAGCCTACCTGACCACACGCCAGCACTCTGCCTCTGCCCCTGGGTTGCCAACGCTGTAAGTCTCGCCGCCATCGACATCCAGGAGCGGCTGGAGACTACAGCTCCCAGTGGGCTTTGCGCGGACTTCCTGTCCCCGCTGTTTTCGCGCCCGGAGGCGCTACAAAGCGGAGCCTTGACCTTCGCGTCGCGGGACGCGCGCGGGCGACGCCGGGCGGAGCCCGGGCAGAGGGCGGGCCGTCTGTGGCCGTCAGGGGCTGGCTGAGGCTGGGCTGGGCCACGTCCCTTTCTTTTTTTTCTTTTCCACCAGTTGTGAGGACATACGCCCGGTGCCTGTCCCCGTTCTGTTGCCCTAACCATGTCTACCCGTTCAGGAAAACCACTCAGGGGCGAAGTTGACAGGGGATCAAATGTCGCGAGCCCTGTCATAGGATCAATGGACCGTTTTATCACCAGGGTAGCGGCGGTGATTGAAAAGGAGATCGCCATGTCTGAGCGGCGTCTATCTGAAGTATACCTCCCCTCAAGACGTTCATCCTTGGGGGCAGTTGCACAGTCGCTCACACCTGCCATTGTCCGGGTTCAAGCGGGTACCCCCCCTAGTGTGGTTGGTGTTTCTTCAGAACCCCCCCATTCGTCTGGTATAGAGCAAAACATAGATAGGCTGGAAAATCTGGCCGCTCTTCTACCTATAGTTACAATGGAAGACGGTGACCCTAGTAACCTGTCCACATCATCACCACCTATCCCGACAAGTGATGTCGTCAGAGATCCTGAGTCCCCAAAATCGCTTGCACCCCCCATAGTTACATCAGACGGGAAGTTAGTTGGGCCTTCACCTATCACCGTGACTCCAGATATTAGGCAGGTGTTTCTCCCCGTAGGTAAAAAGTTGCGCAAACGCAAGAAGGGTAGGCTAGTGAGACAGGCCGCCCTCTACCAAAGAGTAAGGAAGTCTCCTGTATCTAGTACGAACATTACAAGGGGTGCTCTTATGCTGAACGAAACAGATACAGAAGGGGGTGTACTGATCCCTCCCAAGGTGTCACATTCAGCCAAAGTCTCAAAGACAACTGATTTAGTAGCAGTTGAAAATACTCTGGAGAAGGTATATACCCTCTTAAAACCGTTACTAACACAAGTCAAGGGCCTAGGAGAGAGGATTGATAAACTAGAGCAGTCAACCCTGGACGGGTTTCACTCTCTCAAAACAACAATCAAACAAACAACTAGAGTGATTGGAAATAAGGACGTGGGTGCAAAGGGGAACGAACTATCAGCTCATAGTGGCCCCAAGCCCATAACATCTCAAAATAAAGCTATTCCTATTAGTCCACTAATCCCAACTCCCAAATCTCCTCCCCATACTAAAGCAGGCCCTAGTCACAAGGGACTTTTAACACATACAGAGCCTGAGAAACATAAGTCAAAGCCTCTTCTACAAAAACAGCAACAGATAACTAGTGGTAAAAAGGAAGTCCAACAAAAAACAGAGGGGAGCAGTAAACTTAGCGGGGTATCGACAGGGAAAGCCACTAGGTCTGTAACCCAATATTCTGCCCCAACTACTTTTTTAATGGCCCCCAGTAACCCACCACGACGGATTCCCCCGATTAATCTCCCACCAGACTGTCAACCCTTTGTTGCTGTCATGGTTAATGTGCCTCCCCTAAAGGATGGCCAGATGGAAAACCATCAATCACTTAAGAACAAGTGTATCCATTGGCTGAAGGCAAATAAGCCAATCCCCCTGGGTGTGGATGGCATTATCCTAAGTGTCCGTAGAGTGGGATGGGTGGGGCAAGGGAAAAAAATGCAGGAGGGGGATTGTGTAATCATAAACTTCCAAGACCCCAGAGTAGTACCTTCCATCTGTACTCCTATCAAAAATATGGGGGCCCCGGGGGTTAAACTAGTAGATCTTACATATTTTTATCCTCGGCATCTTGTTAGTCCTAATGGAGGAAGTGTAAGTTCCCCTAATTCTGGCCAAAACTGGGTTGGGGTTGTAGGGGGCAATAGGGAAAATCAAATGTGGGCAATTGGCCCCTGCTGACTGGAAATAGCGAGCAGAGTAGACCCAGTAGCACCACCACCCACCCAAACAAATTTTGAAAGTGGAATGGGAGATTCTATAGCAATTCCACAAGATCCCTGCTCTCCTCGGATATCTAGGAGGAATCCTACAAATAGGGGCTTCCAGGTGCCCAGCGACCTTCCAGCTGTGACGGACCTAGTCTTTAAGGTTTTCAGCTGGAACGTCGCAGGGATTGCAGGAAAACTGGCCCTTCCAGATGTTACTGCATGGGTTGATGAGCACTCTTTGTGCCTCTTCCAGGAAACATGGAGCCTGGTGCCGGTCCATAGGGTGGGATTTTCCTCTTATTCCTCTCCTGCGCGAGTCTCGGAATCTGGGAGAGGCCGACCTTCGGGCGGCCTTCTTATCTGGGTCGCAGCTTCGCTAAACTGTAGAGTAGTGGACTCTCCTACAGGTTCCCCGGACATACAAAATATCACCCTTATAGATCAAAGAGGAAGAATTGTTCTAAATATCTATAATGTGTATGCACGGGGGACAAAGGGTGGGAGAAAGTCTTCAGTAATAGCTCTTCTCGAGACCCTGTTAAACAACACCCCCCATAAGACACGCATCTTGGTTGCAGGTGATTTGAACTGTACGTTCGAGCCCTTGGGCTCGGACGTTTCCCTCGACCAAGATGAGGAGGATGCTAGGAGGGGGATCTCGGCACTAGACATCCCACCGATCAAAAGGTGGACAGAAGTGGCGCTCCAGATATACTCCCTGAGTCTTGAATTTAACCTAAGGGCAGCGAATGGGAGGACTTCTTCGGATAGGGGGGGTGCCCACACCTACAATAGACCAGGGCACACCTCTAGGCTGGATTATATTCTAATAGACGTGTGCTTATGGTCTTATGTAAGGGACATGCAGGTGGTCCCTTCGACAGAAAGTGACCACAACTCACTCTCCCTAAAAATGGAGCAATGGTGGCAACCCTTAAGGAGGGCCAACATCAACCTGGCACCCGTACCACTAGATGAATCGGAAGTCACCCCATGTGGTAGAAGAATTAAATGGGCGAAACTGGTTCTATCCGAGGCAAAGGTTGGGGAAATCAAATCCCATCTAAACCGTGTGGTAACATCTCTCGGAATCTCTATGGAAGGGGTGGGTAAAGCGTGTGGGTTATTTGTGTCCCTGATTGAAGCCTTAACCAACGTGTTTACCCTGTACTCTAAAAAGCCGGGCAATACAGGAACTAAAAAACCAGTTGAGGGGTGGTACACCCAAGCATGTAGGGGCCATAAGGCAAAGTTAGTTGAGGCAGTCAAATCTAAACCCCAAAGTGTGATCCAGGAAGCAAGGAAGGCCTATAAAAAGTCCCTCAATTTGGCTAAAAGGGAGTGGGAAGATAAATACTGGGATGACCTACTCCAGGCTAGTAAAAACAGGGATTCAGGGGTCTTTTGGAATCTTATAAGTAAACGGAGTAAATCTGACGCAGCCATTAGACCCTGCAACATTCCGCCTCAAAACTGGGTTAAACACTTTGGGTCCTTATACCTCCCAGCAGATGGGGATCTGTCTGTAGGGGGGGACCTCACACTGGCAATTGAACCTCACCCCTATGACCTCTTCACTCCCTTAGAGATTGAGGGGGTTATAGGCTGGGTAGCACCACGTAAGGCACCGGGCCCGGACGGCCTTCCGGGTGATCTCATGAGGGCTTACCCAGCGGAATGGGGAAGGATCATAGCTGCTCTCCTAAATGATATTATGAGGGGAGGAGTAGTGCCAGAATCCTGGAAAGGTGCGGTGGTTGTCCCTATTTATAAAAAGGGGTGTAGGGAAACCCCGGGCAACTATCGCCCCATAAGTCTGATAGACTCCACCCAAAAGATAGCTGGTAAAGCTATCCTTGGTAGGATTCTCCATTGGGTGGAGGAGAATAAAATCCTATCAGACTTTCAGGCAGGTTTCCGGGCCGGTATGGGGACTATAGAGCAGGTGTTTAGGCTGTCCCTTTTGGGGTGGAAGGTGGTGGAACTAGGCAAGGGTAGTCTTTACTTAGCCTTTATAGATCTGAAGACTGCCTTTGACCTAGTTCCCCGGGAAGAGCTTTGGAGGGTCCTTCTTGAGTTGGGATTACCACCTTACATCTTGTCCCTTCTCATAAGCCTTCATGCCCACACCTTTGCACAGGTCCGCTGGGGTAAAAACGGAGAGCTTACTGAGAAGATACCAGTGTCTAGGGACGTAAGACAGGGCTGCGTCTTGGCACCCACCCTTTTCTCGCTATATCTGAATGGGGTGGTAAAACATCTTCAACAAGAACCAGCCGACGCCCCCTGTCTTGGAGGTGTCCGCATCCCAACCCTGCTTTTTGCGGATGACACGCTCCTGATTTCGAAGACCCCACAAGGACTGCAGATACTATTAACACGATTCCAGGAGTTCTGTGGTGCTAAAGGATTAATAATAAATGTGGACAAAACGAAATACTTAGTTGTTAATCCACCCAGAAAATTGGGCCGCCCACCTACACTCAACTCTATCCCCCTAGAGAAAGTAGCCGAATTCGACTACCTTGGTATCCGGATTACGGACAGGATGACTTGGGCAAACCACATTGAAAAAATGGTTCTTAACCACAGGAGAGTAGGAGGAGCTCTCATGAGGGAATACAGAGCCTCAACTAGGAGATCACTCACCCCAGTACTTGACATCTACAAGGCCAAAGTAGCGACTTCAGCCTTGTACGGGGCTGAACTGTGGGGCCACTGCCGACTGGATGCCCTAGTCACAGCAGAGAGCAAGCTTTTAAAATCCTTCATCTCTGTTCCTCTGAGCACACCATCAGTACCAGTGAGGATGGACATGGGATGTAGAAACATCAAAGATCAAGCTCAGCTTCGCCCGCTCCTGTTGTGGACAAGGATTTGGAGGAGCGAAGATTTAAAATCCTATGCTGATGCCCTGGGAGACATAATGAGCCAGGGGGGTTGGGCTAAGATAAGATGGTTAAATGACACCAAAAAACTTTTGGAGAATATCGGACTAGGAGACTGCTGGTCATCCCGTTCAGCCCCCCCAAAAGAAGTTGTCAAGGCGCTTTTCTGGAAATGGACTGCTGAGCGTCTAATCACAAGCTCCAATCATTGCAGGTCCACTGCCGCCTTTTTACAAATTAAAGACACTGTGGCCGTTGAACCCTACTTGGACTTGATCACTCTCCCCTTTGACCGATCTCTTTATTTTAAATTTAGAGTTGGTTCCCTCCCGCTAGGTGCTTTGGTATCGAAATGGTCATTAGCGGCCCGTACTTCCCCCAACTGTGCATGTTGCCCAAGTAAGGTTGAGTCCATTGCGCACGTTTTATTTGAATGCCCGGATTACGCAAGGCCTAGGAGCTTTTGGCTGAAACCACTCTGCCGAAATATGGGCACACGCAGTCATTCAGTAGCCTTGCGTATCCTAAGCACGGACACTTCCCCCCCCATTGTATGCGGAATAGCTAAATTTTTAAAGCAGTTTTGGCTCATTCGATGTAAGAGACTGTCAGTAGCTGTTTAATTCTCTTTTAGCTAATTTATAAATGGCCTTTTATATCCTTTTATCTCTTTTAAACATTCACACTGACTTCTTGTGGTAATGATTTTTTTGTACATTGTATGATTGTATTATAAATGTGCTTATAAGATATCTCTGTATATCGAATAAAAGCTTATGACTGACAAAAGAAGTGTGGCGCGGAGGTATATTAAAACCTCTATTAACAAAATCACACTCAGTAGAAACTAATTCAGAACAACAAACTGAAATAATAGCATTGAAAATGGCGCTAGATAATGCGGATCGCGAATTCCCGACACTTATAGTGTCAGATTCATATTACTGCGTCAAATCATATAACAGCGATTTGCAGACATGGATTCAAAACGGTTACAAAGATGACACAGATGCACAAATAAAACAGAAACTGCTCTGGGAACAAATAGCTCTTTTACAAAAAGAACTACCAAAGACTCACGTGACTCACTCACTGAGTCATCAACGTGATGGCGTTCACGTTGTAGGGAATTCATTGGCTGAAACAGCCGCAGCGGCAGCCACTAAACCGGCTCCCGTAGTTCGAAAAAAGCGTACATTAAAATACATTGACGGTGAAACATTGCTGGCGGTGAAAACGTCATTAAAAGGCGACTGCTCAGCGTTACCGATCAACTATCCACTCAATTATACATACATAATCGATGCAAACTCCGTCCCTTTTGCTCGAATCCCTGGAGTGGGGGATAGAGTGATTCCAAACATGGACAGGAGAAACTTGTTAATCGCAGACGCACACATGGGCGAGGGTCTCAGACACCTTAAATTAAAAGATTCTCTGGAAGAATTACAATCACGGTACTGGTGGCCAGGCATGAGCCTGCACTACACCATGTTTGTAAAAAACTGCCCAAACTGCAACAGAGATCGCAGTGGGGAGAGAAGCAGTTTAATACCTCGTCGTATCAAGGCAGATAATATTACCAGCAAAAAGAATGGCTTGCGATTAACATATACAGGCTAGTTTCCACTTATAATGTAGATCCTCAGCACTCGGCTGACGTCCGGACTGTTATACAAAGATTTGCGAGTCTAAATGGCATATACGCTAAGAGCATGCTACGTTCGACCATTGTTTTCACTCAGGCAATCCAGCCTGGGGGGGAAACATGGCCAAATGAGCACAGTCCAGCGGGAATCTTCTCACTTCCTTCCTGAGGGTACGGGATGGTGTAAAGAAAAAACCAAGGCAGAAAGCAATCTATAATGGAAAGGATATTAGGTTCGGGAGCTGGGTGGGTCAAACATCTAATAAGTGTCCAACGTAGTCTAAATAACTTGCCAAGAAATTCTCTGAAGGGATTCAGTCCGTACGAATTATTATTCGGAACTAGGATGTTGATCTCTGACCTTGATAGTCAGACTTCAGTGGTAATAGAAAAAACCTTTGATGTCAAAGACCGTTTGGCTATTTTGCAGGACTTAAACAAAACAAGAAAAGACCTGAGCAACATACAGTTGAAACAACAGCCAACGACCACTGAAGAATCACCACCTGTCCCAGCAAGACCTGTCTGGATTCCAAAAGTCGGGGATCTAGTCAGGGAGAAGATCGCGGTAAAGAAGGAATTTGGGCCTTCTTACAGAAAAGCAGTTCCTGTCTTGTCTGTCAACGGGACAAGATCAGTTGTACTACCGCCACTTGCTGGAAAAAAGGAGAACCGAGTTGTATCCATCGACCTGGTAAAACCACAACATGTGGCCGATAACAAACAGTAGGCCAAGTGGACTCCCAATAAGTAGCAGAACACCAAGGTTTGCTACCAGCACAGAGGTCCTAACAAAAAGGCTCATCACATTTGAAACGCCTAAAGAAGAACAAGAAGGACTATGCAACAATGCAATAGAACTCAGACCTCTGAAAACCCAAATAAAGACATTTAGCAGAGACACACCAATCTATACTGAAGTACCAAGTGAAAATGCAAAAAACAGAAATCCTGAACCAATTGGAACAATTGACAGAACTGCATCCGGTTACTTCATCAACTTCGATGATTCCTCTTGTGGAAAAGTAAATTTTGCCATGTTCTGTGTCCCTACGCCTCATCCATCATATGTTATGTGTGCATGACCAATATGCATATGTTATTCCCCATGTCCGATTAAAGACGCAATTACAGTTGTGTCCACCTCTGGTATGTCATTTTCCAGTCCTCGTGAATACTACGAACATCAGGCCTATGTAAAGTAATGTTGCCACGTTTCCCAGTGTGCACGTTATTCCATTGTAAAGTCCCCGTTTCCAGGCCTCAAAAGGGCCCGGACCACAGATTCAGCTCCTGTCTCCTGAAAGCCTCGCTGAGGAGCGATACAGCCCCCACCTGTATCCTCGACCCTTCACTTACTTCCTGCCTTGCAGTGCCCGGTGCAGCTTGGCTCTGCCTCTGAGTCTGCCAAAAGTATGTTATAGTTCCAGTTATCAGTTCAGCCCTCCTCTTCTGCATTCCTAAGCTACTGAACTGTATCAATAGTTTCCGTCATTGTCTAGCCTTCTCGTCTCCATGTTAGAGAAATACTGTATTTAATGGTCATTTAGTATTCTTCATCACGCACTACATGTAGAATAATGCATGGTCCAGTCTTAGAGTCAAGTTAGCCTCTCCCCTCATGACTTCTAGTTCATATCAACATGTTCCCTAAACATTAGATACCAGATAGGGTTTAGGTACATGTCGCTCCGACCCTCCAGACTCTAGTCTCTGCTCCTAACACAGAGTTCATAGCCCCCAGCTTCTCCTAGTAACACGTCATTGCTAGTTTTCGCGCACCATTAGGTTAGAGGTCCCGGCTCCTTAGGTAGCCCCCTCCTATGTTTCCGCCCATTCATGACATATTCTGTTACGTTTGCACCACATGTCTACGTATACGCCCAGTTACACCTCTTTTTACTGTTATCTTTCGCGACTGCTACGCGTCACGCCTTCTGCTCCACCCACTGCTACGCCTACTGCAATGTAATGCTATGTGTTCGCGCTATGTATATATGCCTGTGTTTTGTTATTGAATGTTAGCGCGCTCATCCCAGACCCGGCCCCAGCAGCTGCTGGGTCATCCTATGCAGGTTGTCCTGATCCTGTCCTTATGCTGTAATAAACCTGCAGAAACTCCTACTACCTCGAATCTTGACTCTTATTTTATTGAGCTATCTGTTATTCATTCATTCATCCAAAAATAGATCCGGTATTATTTATTTATATACCACATAATGGCGCCCGAATAGGGACTTGCCCTTTCCCCACGCGTCGGTGAAGCCACGCCGACCCCCTGACCCTCTGCAGTCGTGACGGAACTCTTCTGCGCAGTGGCAGATATTTCTGCTCAAGTATCCCTCAGGCCCACGGAGGAGACGGAGGAGGCGGTCCAGCATCCGAACGAGACGGTGGAGGAACGCGGCGAGTCCCGACCAGAGCCCAAGCCGAGAGTCCAAGGTCCGAGGTATCCGGAGGCCCACCTGTAACTGAAGTCCGAAGTTCGTCGTCCGTCGTCCAGTCCAGTCCGAGGCCTTCCGTTCCGTGCTGCCCGGTGAGTACCATTGCTGGGGTAGTATCTAGACAGGACCAATCTAAATTGACTCCTGGTCCGTGGGTTGGTGGTGCCCAGACTCACAAACGAAGTGTTCACCTAGGTGGATACGGGTCCTGATGTGTCCCTTTATGGGACCGGTATGTTCCGTACTGTTACAGCAGTGCATCCAGTAACTCTAGTCTGTTCCGTTCTCGAGAAAATCTGTTCTATTTCTGTTCTCAGTATTCCAGGTAAAATTCTGTTCGAACTGTTATTTATAATGTTCTTCATGTATTTTACTGTTGTGGTATGAGTGCGATGTGATTTCGTGTTTTTATTGTGTATTGTATTGTGTCCAGATTACAGTTCAGTCATGCCTATATTTTCCAAGTTACGTCAGTTAAAAACTAGAAAGGGTCTGTTAGAGGAAGCAGTTCCTGTCCCGCCTAGGGACAGTCCAGGTCATTTTATGTATCAGAAACATGGCATAAGCGCCATAATGTATCTAGATTTATGGGTAGAGTATACCAAACAGTTAGAAGAAAAGTATAGATGGCCCGTATCGGGTACATGGGATGCTGAATGTATCATGCGAGTAGAAGAAGCATTATGGAAAAAGAAAGCCAGACAGTCACAGAAAGATGCCATCGAGTTATGGCGTAAGGAAGCGCATAGAAGAACGGAAAAGGAAGTCAGAAAGTCAGAATTAAGTAGAGAATCCCAGGAACGAGCCCAAGAAAGAGAATTAATCGAGATAGGTGAACAAGTCAAAGCCGAACAGTCAGACAGACAGAGGCATGCCCTTATTAAGGGTATGTATCCTCTTCTTGCCGAAGGTGTACCAAAAGCGACCCCAGAGGCATCCAGTAATTTCCCGCCACCATTAGTTCCGACCAAGCTACGTCACAAACCGACCGCAGCTGATATTTTTATTTCGTCCTATTTGGACGACACAGTCCCCGAATATGCCAATCCTGTTCGCGCTCCGCCAGTCCCTGTAAACCAGGTAATTCATGCTCCTCCGGACACCGGAGTACCTGTTACGGTACCCCCGGTCCAGCCTACAGTTCCATTTCCCACTCTGCCAGGACGTAGAGCCTCAGTAGACGACTCCAGTTTAGGGGCCGCAGGAGGAGCTACTCCTCAAACCCCGCCGCCACACAAGCGTTTATCGGCACTCGAATTACATGCTCAAGCATCACAGCGTACTCCTAAAAGTAATAAGTCTGTCACAGAAATCAGGCAAGCCCTTAACGAATGTGTCTATGATCCAGTTCCAGGCGAATATACTATGGTTTTATATTCCTTACGTGTAAGGAGAGTGACCGAGTATCTAGTCACCTTGCCGAATATGAAAGAAGATCTAGACAGAATATATCGTTTCATCCGTACAGGGGATGATCCAGAAAGTATTGGCGAGATTATGTCTCAAAGGAAAGCCGAGATTCAGCTCATGATATTAAAGTTCCTGATCAATTGTCTAATAAGAGAACAAGATTACCCGTCTAAAGATCCCGCCGAAATGAGAATCCTGACAAGGTGGAGTGATAATATAGCCGAGGGTAAGCACAAGACCGTCAGTGCCATGGAGAGTATGTACAAGAAAATTCGTAAAGAAATAATAAGGTTACACGACCAGCGTAAAGCAGCACAAGTAAGCGAGAAAGAAAGTATCTCTGATCCTGAAGAGGAAGAGAACGAGAATCCCGCCAGAATAGCGTATGTAGGAAAATCCAGATTTCCAGATCGCCATTTACGTCTAGAACCCAAGTCTATTTTTCATCTAGCACCAGAACAAGGTTCTCTAGAACAAGTATTTCAAGCTACCGATCACATTCTGAAATCACGAGTCGGTTACAGTGAATTAAGTACCATGCATGAACAAGAACTAGCCCGATCAGCAGTCCGATGGATTACTGATTCTACCACTTTTCCAGACGAAATAGTGGCACAAATGTTTCTGAAACTGCCCCCAGCCGAGCAACGACTGGTGGGTATGTATATGATCCAGTACCTCATCACTCTGTATGAGGGTCAACACTCTGATCCAGGCCCGTTACATGATATCCTGAACGAGTTACTCCAGTATAGATGGAGAGGTCTAGGTACCGATTTAATTAGTGTCATTCTAGAACAGCGCCACAAATATAGAACGTTTCTGAACCCGCATTTTGTTCATGTCTCACCCCCAGAAAGTAAGCCATTCTACATAGACAGACAGAATCCGTTACGAGAAGTCCACCCAGTCCAAGGGGCGGGTGGCGTAATGCAACGAGTGTTTGTATACACTCCAATTTCAAAGATGGAACTTCTTGAAATGAAGAAATTAATTCCCTGTCATGACAAAGATCCAGCAGGGTTCCATAGAGAATTAAAAGACATGCTCCGTATGGGAGAATACACTTACCCAGATATCATTAAAATGTTAAAGGTCCTGTTACCCGCAGGGGTGTATGAAAAGTTAAAGGAAAAAGAATGGGAGGTGGGAGAGAAAAAGATCGATTGGGCAGCTCTAGAAGCTGAAGACAAGGCACGAGTACCAGGTACCGGTCTTGGAGATAAATGTAAAGAATTACCAGAATTACTGATTCAAGTTTTACCCAGATTATTGACAACTAGGAAAGAAGACTGGGATGCAATCTCAGCCTGTAAACAGAAACAAGATGAAGATATTAGTGATTTTTATTCTAGATTCGAAAAATGTTTTAGTATCAACAGTGGTCTCAAGACAAGTAGTGAGTCATACCCTCACCTTTTTGTTACTAAATTAGTCGAGAATTCAAGCCCACAAATTAAAAATCGAGTTTTGAAAGTCGAAAGCACCTGGCAAGCAAATACTCCGTCCCAGATGCTCCAGATGCTCCAGTACCACCAGAATAGAATCAGGGAAGAGCAAGAACACGAGAGAAAACGTATGAAAGACACGAAAATGAAAGTGCTAGTTGCACAATCTGTTCCTCAAGACAGTCAGAAGAGGGGTCCGAATCAAGCCAGTCATCCTGCAGCTCCCGTTAGAGGGAACTGCAATTATTGTAAACAGCCAGGTCATTTTATAAACGAGTGTGCAGTTCTGAAACATAATATAGCTACTGGTAAGACTAAAGAAAGACCACGTCCGCCTAGACAAGAACAAGTTTCACAGATTCCTCAGCCACAGAATGCACAACAGACAGTTACAGTACCGCAGCCTATTGCTACAACACAGCACGTTACATCACAGATGTACCAGTATGCACAGTCTGAGTATCCAGAGTATCAGTCATATTCATGAAACAGCCTAGAGAGGGAGGTAGGCTTGCCTCTCATCGAGATACCTGTAGATCAAGAAGGTCCCTATGTTCACAGTCAAGTATTAGGGAAAGACAGAAAGTTTTTGATCGATACAGGGGCAAGTAGGACCACAATTAGTCATGCCGAAGTTCCAGGGGCTCCACTCTCAGGCTCAAGAAATGTTTCCCTTGGATTTTCAGGAAAACCAATAGTTAATGAGATATCTAAGCCAGTCACTCTAGAAGTAGGTCCATTGTCCCGTACTACTGATCTGTTACTTACTAAGTCATGTCCAGAAAATCTGTTAGGCATTAAGACACTGAAAGAATTAGGTGCAGTTATTTGCTGTTCCCCAGAGGGAATACGTCTGTTCCTACGTGACTTTAAGGGTCACTATGTATTACGAGATTTTGATTCAAGATTGTCTAATGTTCCGCAGCATTTATGGGCGCAAGGTCCAACTGATGTAGGTTACATGCAAATCACACCCCATCGTGTGACTCTCAAGCCAGGTGTAGTGTTACCACGAATCAGGCAGTACAGATTGCCACCTGAGGCTGTAGCAGCCTTATCCAAAATTATTGACGAGCTCATGGCCCAAGGAGTAGTTGTAGAAACTGACTCCAATGTATGTAATTCTCCGATCATTCCAGTCATGAAACGTACTGATCCAAATGCACCCCCAGTATATCGATTAGTGATTGATTTACGAGAGCTTAACAAATGTATTATTCCTCAGTACCCAGTTGTCCCAGATATTTCTTCCCTGTTAACAGCCATTGATTCCGAAGCCATGTTTTTCACTGTCATAGACCTCAAGAATGCATTTTTTAGTGTTCCAATTCATCCAGACAGTCAGTTTCTTTTCGGATTCTGTTTAAATGGAAGGAGCTATATGTTTACACGCGCTCCTCAAGGTTTCACAGAAAGCCCTAGTATTTACAGTCAAGCACTCAAGAGACAACTAGACAACATTCACATGCCAACTGACACTGCCCTGCTCCAGTATGTTGATGATCTACTGATCACAGCCCGTTCTGAACGTGCTTGCGAGCGAGCATCACTTACAGTTCTGTATTTTCTAGCCGAGATGGGGCACAAGGTGTCACCTTCGAAGCTTCAATTCTGTGTCCAGCAAGTGGTATACTTAGGACACTTGCTGTCCAAGAGGGGTAGGCAGTTGACACCAGACCGTATCCAGTTAATAGCGAGTCTTCCCCAGCCCAGAACCCAGAAGGAGGTACGTGCCTTTATCGGCCTTACTTCTTATTGTAGACAATGGATTCCCCAGTATGCATTTCTAGCCAAGCCACTGATACAGTTAACGACACAGGAGGCAGCCGTATCGACTGTCCTCCCTTGGACATCTGAACATACACTTAGTTTCAATGAGTTAAAGAAAGCCCTATGTCAAGCTCCAGTTCTAGCCACACCGAACTATAGTAAGCCTTTTACACTTTTTGTTACTGAACGCGAAGGTACAGCATTGTCTGTTCTCACACAAGATCAAGCAGGACAATACAAGCCCTGTGCTTATTTTTCGAGCACATTAGATCCAGTCGCCCAGGCGTTGCCTGCGTGCCTCAAGTCAGTTGCAGCCACAGCACTAGCTATCAGACAAAGTGATTCCATAGTTTTAGGACATTCCCTGACCGTACAAGTTCCACATTCAGTAGAAGTTCTTTTAAACCGAACACAAACTCAGCACTTGACAATTGCACGTTTAACAGGTTATGAATTGACACTGTTTCAGCCACACATAGAAATTAGACGCTGCAACGTTCTGAATCCTGCTACACAGTTACCATCAGTTAATTCAAATCCAGACCCACATGATTGTGTGGAAGTAGTTAACATTACGACAAAGCCAAGACAAGACCTGACAGATATTCCGTTACCAGATCCTGACCTGACACTTTATGTGGATGGTTCATGTATGAGAACTAGTACAGGAGAACTAGTCGCCGCGTATGCAGTGACTACTGACACTGAAGTTATTGAAACACACCGTATTGACACCCTGTCCGCTCAAGCAGCAGAGCTAGTCGCTCTGACACAAGCCTGTATACATGCCAAGAACCTGAAGGTTAATGTTTACACAGATTCACGTTACGCATTCGGAGTTGTACACGACTTCGGAGTGCTCTGGCAGGAGAGAGGTTTCATGACTTCTCATGGAACCAAGATTCAGCATGGTCTCCTTATTCAAGCCCTGTTAGATGCCATACATTTACCGACATCTATTGCTATCATGAAGTGTAAAGCACATACGAAAGTTACTGACATTATTTCCCAAGGTAATGATTTAGCAGACCGCACAGCCAAGCTTACAGCACAGACTCCAGACATTCCAGTTAACATGATACATACTCCAGATCCGATTACATGCATGACAGTTAAGGACCCTACACAAGATGTCATAGATATACAGTTACATGCTACTCCCGATGAAATCAAGAAATGGTCTGAACAAGGAGGGGTCCAGACAGATCAAGGATGGTTAACGAAGGGTAGAGCCACATGGTTTCTCCCCGACTCTATGGTTCAAGTCATTATCAATACCGCACATAGTCCAGCACATTTAGGAGAAAAAGCTATGTTAGACAGTATCCAGAACATTTGGTTCAACAAGCATTTACGAGCTGCAGCCAAGCAGAAAGTCCGTACCTGTATGATATGTTGTCAGTTTAATCCAGGTAAAAGTGTCCCGGTGGAACAAGGTGGTTTCCAGCCCCCTGACCACCCTTTTGAGGTCCTCCAGATGGATTATATTCAGATGGAGCGATGTCGAGGTTTCAAGTATGTCCTTGTAGTTGTATGCGCTTTGTCCAGGTGGACAGAAGCATATCCAGTCCCAGATTACACAGCCGCGACCACTGCCAAGCAGTTGGTTCGTGAATTTTTCCCTAGATATGGACTCCCTAGAGTCGTATATTCTGATAACGGTCAGCCATTCTCATCCGAACTCATGAAACACGTTTCCCTTTTGTTAGGGTACCAGTGGAAGTTTCATTGTGTACGCCATCCTGAAGCAGCCGGTCTCGTAGAGAGACATAATCAGACTCTGAAAATCCGTATTGCAAAAGTCTGTAAGGACAAAGGTGTGGACTGGTTAATAGCTCTGCCAGTCGCTTTATTTTATATGCGCATGGTCGCACATTCCAGATCAGGTCTGTCCCCGTACGAGGTCGTATTCGGCCGCCCCCCTAACATGTGGGGTACTCCTAGACCCCGAAGTATTACCGATGTTTCATGTAATATGCTGACAGATTACCTAGCTTCCTTGATGTCTGCCCTCAACTCATGTCGTTCACAGGTTGCCGCCGCATTTCCAGACAATACCGAGGTGGCACCGCATGAGGTCGTTCCAGGCTCCCTTGTGATGGTCCGAAATTTCGACAGATCAAGTCCGCTGGAACCACGTTGGAAGGAGCCACGTCAGGTCCTCTTGACCACCCGAACTGCCGTCAAGTTGGAAGGCAGAAAGGGGTGGGTCCACCTTTCTCATGTAAAACTTTTCAATGGATTGAAATCAGTCTCCAAAAACATTTCCAAGGATTTCCAGGATTCGAAAGATTGCCAAGACATTGTTTTAAAGGACTGTCCCGCACAAGACATTATTACAACCCCTCCCTTGTTAGAGAAAACTCCGCAACAGGAGTATAAGCTCAAATTAAGGTCTAGTAAAATAAGTCAGTCAGTTTGATTGTATAAGTCCTCCCCTAGGTGAAACGGTTAGACTGTTTCTGACATGTATAAAATAGACCCCCATAGTGAGAGAGTCAGTCGAAGTTCACTTCAATGTATCGTTTTTCTAAGTTTCATATTGTTTCTCAGCATAATGATTTCCTGCACCAGCTACGCACTTTTCCTGTGTTTTCCAGTTCCTCATGTAAATATGTCTGCTAATGCTACAGTAGAGCACACGTTTAGTGATCTGCCTCCTCACGAATATTCTTACCGCCTCGCTATGCGCAACAACACATTTATCCGTATGTTACATTACTCACACCAGACCAGCAATGCCACAAATTGTTGGGTGTGTGGTCGACTCCCCCCTTTCCAGACACCGAAGGGAGTTCTGCCACTTTTTCCTTATCCATTCTCACACAATGGTTCGTGTGGAGCATGGTCCACGTTGACGTCATCCTCAACAGATATGTCTTTTCTTAACGGTACATGTTTTCCAGACAAGCAAGGTCTTCCCCACAGAACAGGTTTAGATCTAGAAAACGAAGTATATAATTTAGGTAATTATTCGTCGAATTTCATGGTCCTGAATGTTCAGTCTGATACTACTCCAGACTTACCTGCTATTTCAGTACTACCTGTCAAAGGCGAATTATGTGTCCGTAGTTATGGTTCTGTACACATAGGTCATAGTGAATGTACTACTGTTATCAAGTATAGTGACAGTGGGAAATCTATTTTCAAAGCTTCACGTCATTCTTATTTTATTTGTGGTCAAACTGCATATGTCCGTCTGCCCCTCGATTGGGAGGGAACCTGTTACATTGCCTTCCTACTGCCACCTGTTTTTCTAGCCCCATCTGATTATCACAGAAACACACATCTAGTACACATTAGACATAGAAGGGAGTCCCCAATTGTCGATTATACTGAAACTACTCTAGAACAGTATACAGATTTCAATAAAGGTTTCTTCTTCTTTGTAGGACCTGTCCAGAATAGTAAACTGATCCGTAGGTTAACAAGAACCCTTGAAGCTGTAGTAAATGAGACTGCCTCTGCTCTAGGTAACCTAACCGAAGAACAATCTGCTATGAGATTTGTCGTTTTGCAAAATCGTCTCGTCCTTGACGTCATACTGGCCGATAGGGGCGGGGCCTGTAGAGTCATCGGATCTAGTTGCTGCATTTTCATTCCAAATAACGCGCCGTCCGTTTATTCAGCTATAACCAGACTCCATAAAATTGCCCATCTGTTACACCAAGATCCAGGCACCTGGACATGGTCCGGTTGGTTCTGGAATATAATTTCCGCATGGGGATGGAAAGTCCTGTCCTTTCTAGGTATTGCAGTAGCGATCATATTCAGCTGCTGCCTCTGTATACAATGTGGCCCTGCGATTTGCAGCATGTGTGCTACCTCTTGTATTCCTAGTCCCAAGCCCCGTTCTAAATCCCGTTCCCAGATAATTCGAGACGAGCAAATGGTACTGTATGAAATGATAGATGGTATCATGAAAATTGATGTTTCCTGATGGAAACGTAGTGACAAGGAGGGAATGTGGAAAAGTAAATTTTGCCATGTTCTGTGTCCCTACGCCTCATCCATCATATGTTATGTGTGCATGACCAATATGCATATGTTATTCCCCATGTCCGATTAAAGACGCAATTACAGTTGTGTCCACCTCTGGTATGTCATTTTCCAGTCCTCGTGAATACTACGAACATCAGGCCTATGTAAAGTAATGTTGCCACGTTTCCCAGTGTGCACGTTATTCCATTGTAAAGTCCCCGTTTCCAGGCCTCAAAAGGGCCCGGACCACAGATTCAGCTCCTGTCTCCTGAAAGCCTCGCTGAGGAGCGATACAGCCCCCACCTGTATCCTCGACCCTTCACTTACTTCCTGCCTTGCAGTGCCCGGTGCAGCTTGGCTCTGCCTCTGAGTCTGCCAAAAGTATGTTATAGTTCCAGTTATCAGTTCAGCCCTCCTCTTCTGCATTCCTAAGCTACTGAACTGTATCAATAGTTTCCGTCATTGTCTAGCCTTCTCGTCTCCATGTTAGAGAAATACTGTATTTAATGGTCATTTAGTATTCTTCATCACGCACTACATGTAGAATAATGCATGGTCCAGTCTTAGAGTCAAGTTAGCCTCTCCCCTCATGACTTCTAGTTCATATCAACATGTTCCCTAAACATTAGATACCAGATAGGGTTTAGGTACATGTCGCTCCGACCCTCCAGACTCTAGTCTCTGCTCCTAACACAGAGTTCATAGCCCCCAGCTTCTCCTAGTAACACGTCATTGCTAGTTTTCGCGCACCATTAGGTTAGAGGTCCCGGCTCCTTAGGTAGCCCCCTCCTATGTTTCCGCCCATTCATGACATATTCTGTTACGTTTGCACCACATGTCTACGTATACGCCCAGTTACACCTCTTTTTACTGTTATCTTTCGCGACTGCTACGCGTCACGCCTTCTGCTCCACCCACTGCTACGCCTACTGCAATGTAATGCTATGTGTTCGCGCTATGTATATATGCCTGTGTTTTGTTATTGAATGTTAGCGCGCTCATCCCAGACCCGGCCCCAGCAGCTGCTGGGTCATCCTATGCAGGTTGTCCTGATCCTGTCCTTATGCTGTAATAAACCTGCAGAAACTCCTACTACCTCGAATCTTGACTCTTATTTTATTGAGCTATCTGTTATTCATTCATTCATCCAAAAATAGATCCGGTATTATTTATTTATATACCACACTCTGACGGCTTCAGTGAATCAAAGACACAGCCATCATCAAAATCCTTTAAAGACAAAGCTAAGGAACTTTTGAAACATCTGAAAGAAACATATCTGGTTTCTCCATGGATTGAATTTTGGGTGGGTTTTGGTGCATTTATCCTCATACTTTGGCTCATCATGGTATTTACTTTGGGACGCTTCATTGAGGGAAAATATGCTAAAATGGACACAGCAAGTCAGAACATCAACTTGATCCTCAAACCACACACATCTTCACACGTCGAGAAAAGAGAACTTTCTTCAGAACTTTCTTCAGCCAACTTCACAGCCAATCCGATACCTGGTGGGGTAGCCTGGGACAACACTGACTATGAAATTTATGGTCCGGTCGAGATCCTGAAATATCCACACCAAATCAAGATCTCATTGAGTGATTTTGCAAAACCAAACTCATTTGCTGATGATTGGGACTTCGAAAGCATTAACAACATGATGTCTGACTTAGTAATGTCTGCTAAATTTACAAAACATGATTATTTGCAAGGTTCTACAAATTATGATAGTATGTATTGCTATAACCATTATGGTAACCATTTTTTGCATAAATCTGCACAACCTAGAAATGTTTTAAATTATAATCAATGGGAACATTGTGCTACACCTCCAAAAGGAAGCTCAAGAACCATTTATGACAAATATTCATATTTTTCAGGTTTTAACACAAGTAATGCTGAAACTTTTTATTTTAAATTATCAAACAAGACAGGGATGAAAACCATGATAACCAACACAAAATTGATATATTCAGATTCATTCTTCGAAAAAATGAATACCTTTGGATTTGATTATTGGGACAAAAATGTTGATTTGAAAAGTGTTTGGGGTACAAAAGATTGGCAAGTACAGGGTTTAGAAGCTTTGTTAAGAGCCTGCATGATCCCAGAACAAATGATATTTTTAAATGACACTGTTCAACAAACCACCTGTCTTGGTTTAGCCATAATCAAAGATTTATATAACCCGTCTATTCCGAAGCCAACAATGTTTAGCAATAACTCTGATACAGATGAAGAGATAGACGTAAACCATATATTAAACCAAAACAGAACACATCCTGATTGGAAACAATGGTTGATCTGGCCCACAGATACAAATAACTGTCAAGATAGATTCCTGAATAAAACACAGGGTTTCAAAATGACCAGGCCAGACCCTAGATATCCCCAAAGACATCACCCAGGGATAATAACAACCTACAGTGTGGGCAAATTATGCCTTCAATGGCTACAGACTTCCACACTGCCTGAAATTAAGCAACACCTAACTTTACTTACTGATGGTGCTGACTTGCGTGATTTCATACTGGGACCACGCAAACAGCGTCAAAAGCGTTTCATAGCAGCCTCTGTATATGCAGCATACAATGAGGCCTGGAAGGTTACTCAAATTGAGACAGCAGAAAGAATACGGGAAATTGACCGTATTAATTTGGAAAAATCACTTTCTGTAGTGGACAATGGGTTAATGACTCTGTCCTCCAGAATTTTTTCATTGGACAGCATTGTGTCTTCAGCAATCGATATATTATCGCAAGACTTACTGTTATTACAACATGGTCAGTCACAATTGCGTTCCATTGTACAGCTTGGCTGGACGTTACAAAATCTGCGTTCAGGCTATGTGCCTTGGCGTTTAATCAACACAACGTCACTATTCCAAATCTTTAACCTTACTGATAGACAAATCGGTATGGCGCAAAAGGGTGCTGATTATACAATCTTGAGCATTGAAAAACTAGAAAGATTACCGTTGACAATGTCAGAACGACCTGTCAGTGAATGGATAATCCACGGAATCATAAATATTCCAATCTCAACCTTCAGGTTTCAATACTGCCAAAAATATATACAGGCTGGCATGTACGAGAAATTGGGAAAAGGGTACCTTAAAACAACTTGGAACCTGCCCTATTCACATGCATGTGTCAGTAATAAAGGACAGAAAGTGTTTCTTAGTGGCAACAATTGTGCTATGTCACTAAGCGGCACGCTTCTGTGTAACGGAATTAGTTTGCATGGAGCCTGTGAAGGGAATTCATACAACCTTTCATGTCACCAGCAAGGCGCACCTGCAACTGAAATAGAACCATTCTTTCAAAGACTCTATAATGGGAGTTACATTCTTATTGTAGACCGCAGATGTTGCAGTCTTATGCCCGGGACTCCTTATCTAGTAACTACAACGGCGAAGGTCAAGTGCTGTGGACGTTCTTTATTCCCCAGCTCCTTTCCAGACAGGGAGGCAAGGGCATGGCCCAGTTTGAAAATTACTTCTATTCGAATAGATACTTTAAGCAGAATGAAAACAGTGCTTCTTCAGACGCCTACAAGGCTCACGTCATCAAAAGAAACGTATGATCTACAAGTCGCAAGGACGACTGCAGAGATACATACATTATTATCGACTAATTCCCCCGTACATTTCGCGGAAATCCTGAGCGAAATCTTAAATATTTCTGATACCACTGGGGTCTCAAAGGTATTTAAGACAGTATTTTCGATGGCATTAACACCATTCAAAGCCATACTGGGTATTTTTCCAGATTTCGTCCATTCGATTTTTGGCGGACTTCCCCTGATCCTGGGACTAATTGCAGGAATCCTATTCCTAGTCCTTATTTTTCGTTATGGCAACCCATGTCACAGATCAAACTCTCGCGACAATGGAAGATACGATCCTAGCCATTGGATACCGGGACCGGATATCAAAAATCCTGGGACTCTCCCAGCTTAGAGACCTGAACATGACTTGGTTTCTATCATTTCGACCAATGTGGCAAAGGTGTGTTTTACCTGTACTAAGGTGTCTGCTATGCGGAGAAGAATGCGTGTTAGACACCTGTCTGACGCTACGATCGGATGCGCCAGTGGATGCAGATACACTGTTGGTTCCTACCAAGGTTCACGCTTTGTGCTGCCCTCAAAGGCTGCCAATCCTGATGACGGCATTCCTGGAATCTTCACCACTACGATTGAAGAGTAGTGAAGTTCAAGATGAAAGCAACATCGAACAGGTACGACCTTCTGTCAGCAATGCGAATCAGAATGTCAATGGAGACAATCATGCGCACGAATGCATGGTTACCCCTATTTCCGACTTAGTGGAACTTTCCCATGAAGCTGTTGACAGTTTTTTCGAAAGCCTGAATGATATGATGTTCTCTCCAGAACAGAAATAGAGACTTTTGAGTAAACCCGCACACGGCGTTCCCTGAATTCGGCCTTCAACTTTAAAAATAAAGTTACATGAACAATTTCACTCCAGCTCACGGACAGCAATATTTTTCAGCAAGCCCCTTAAAATATTTTTCTACATATTTTTTTCCAGGGACACTGATCTTCTGCTTAAAGTAAGAAACTATTCCTAGAGAACTAAAATTTCTATTTTTAGATACTTTATAGACTTTAGCTGCTCGCTGGTATGTTCACAAATATTTTATTATGTGATGAAATGGTCTCGAACTTCCTTTCTGTATAGCCATATTAAGAGCCATTTCATGTGTATTTCTCATATACCAATAAGCAATAATGCATAAAAATGCGTGTTTACTTTTGCATTTAATTCATAGCTTAAGTGTATACAATATATATGACTGCAATTTTTCAGTATATTTGAAAATTTCGAAATGCATTTATGTATTTTGGGGTGGTAAGGTATACACTATACTCTATAGTATGTTGTACTATGTTATACTATGCATAGATTAGTAGATATGACCATAGTTAGCGTGGAGTGGGTGTCGTGTATTTCTATAGGTTCTGAATCAGTTCCCCTATTCCTGACCCTATTCTGGTTAAACTATCAAGTTAACTAACAGTCAGCCCATGAGGCAAGAAAACCCCCATGATGCAGATACCGTTATCTGACGCAGTCACACTACGGCACAGGAACGTGTTATCTGATTAGGTCATAACGCTTGAGATCTAATTAGACAAGCGACATTCCTCCAGCCCCTGATAAGGCATACGACGTTCTCATAACAAATCAAACCTATGACAACCTGGATAATCCGTGCGGCCATTGTTTTGATTTCACAGAGAACTTTAGTAAAGAATGTGCTAACGAGCAAGTCGTATGACATCTTTATTGACGTATCTATGTCCATCCATACGTCAATCTCGGCACCTTTAAGGTATAAATATTGCCGACCTTGCCCTATGCAAACACACGCGTGGTGACAAGACGGAGCAGCCATACTTGCCGAAGCCGAGAGCAGAAGCAGACCCCGCTGGCAGCAGCCCCGCCTTCCTGACGCGCTGAGAGACGCGCTGCTATCTCAAGCCGAGAGACCCAGCACCGGCGTTTCTGGGCAGCCCTCGCAGGCAGCCTGGAATATCGAGAGCAGAGAAAGAGATACTATTCCTCATCCATCCTAAATTCCAGGTACAGAACTGAATAACCCCTCACAGAGAATTCTTTAGTTATTCACTTGGCAAAAACAAACTTAACTTAAACTGTAACTTTCTATTCCCGCCCACGCATTAGACTTAGGTCAGGTACACGGGGTAGGCGTATTTAGAAACACCAGTTGAGTACGTTTAGTCAAATGTATATGTGTATGTAAATATATTTTAATCATTTTAAACATCATATGGCTCAGAAACCATATCAATGTTTTTACAGTATTATTTTATACTATTGCTTTTAATGTATGCACTTTACTTAACTATAAGTATTGCAATAATATCGATCCATTTCTCATGTATGAGAAAAGAGACTGATCAATAAATAACACCTTTTTATTGAACACGCCCGTCTCTTCCTTTTCTCTACATTCTGATGAGACTAAGAATGCACGTACTGACTGAGTAAAATAATTGCCTTGTGCTCACACGACTCTCGAGATTGACTCTTGATTAGGGGAGAGCAAAGTTGTCATGTTCTATGGTTGTCAGAAACTAAATCCCTTCTTGTCTAATCAGGGGAGTTAATTCCTTCCTTGAACATTCGAGAAAGTTTCTAGCGAACTCTGAGCTTAGCTGGCAAACCCAAAAATTAAGTCTAGTATCGACAGTAGTAGACCTAGTTAACGTCTGGTCTAGGCCTTTACTGCTGTAGGTACTATTCCAATGCGCAGAGCCTATTGGGAAAATAGGAGCTACACTACAAAAGGATGTCTTGACGATTCTGATTGAATATTCCAGCCTTTGGAAGATAAGACTTGGACAACCAGGCTCTTGGGAGAAGGATGTTGTGGCTTGGCGGTTTGGAGGTAGAAGCCACAGTCTGAAGCACCTCTGTCAGGAGGTTTGTCCTGACTGCCACCGAAGGGAGCTTGAGGCCAAGGACCTCGGCTGCCCTTACCACCACTGCGAAGAAAGCTCCCCTCCTCCGTAGCCACGGTAGGGGGTAGAAAGCAAGTCAATGTCAGGGGAAGTGTCCAAACCACTGGCCTCACCCAGGTCCATCCACCATTCCATGGGGTCTTCAAGCCGGTCTGTTAAAGGGTCCAGCTGCCCCTCCCAGTGCTCTTCACCAACTCCTGGCACAAAATCAACACCAGGGATGAACACAGGGACAAAATATCCACGTTGACCGGGTCCGTGTCCAAATCGGGGTTGAGGATGGGGTCAACGCTGGCCGGAGGCACGGTCGGTGTAGGAAAGTAGAATATGCTTTAATGGTTACCCCCACTTTTTGCCTGGTGTTATGCTGTTTCTGACTAGTCTGACTGGGATCCTGCTAACCAGGACCCCAGTCTCTATGCTTTCTCCCCTAAATTGACTATGGTAAGTACTTTGGTACACCCCAGATTAGCTACTGGTGCATCTTTATAAGTCCTTAGTATATGGTACCAAGGTACCCAGGGCCTGGGTACACTAGGGGTCTCCCATGGACTGAAACCTGTATTATGCCACCCATGAGAGACCACTCAAACTGAGACGACAGGCCTGCCAAGGCAGCCTGTGTAAGCTGGTGCTAGCACCACTTACCACAGATATATGTTTTCTTATATCTGATGTCACTGCACTTAAAACCTATAAGTCACCCCATAGGCAGGCCTTTCAGTCCTGAAGGCAGGGTGCTCGGCTCCAAGTGTGAGGGTGCCCCTGCACAAGCGGGTACCCCTACAACCATCAGAGTCCATTCTCCTGGGTTGTAAGTACATCAGCCATTACGATATATAGAATGGCCATGCGTCATTATGCGATGACCATCTTTAAATTGGCGGTAAAGAACCCTGCCATGTTTGGTATCAAGCATGTTAGAATCATACCCCCCACACCGTAAAGAGCGTGAGAGGTATGATTCCATCTACTGTAAAGCTCGTCCGGGAGGCCCGCAGTGCTCCCGGTACCAGTCTTTCAGAACCGGACAGCAAGCTAGGGCTGCTGCCGACCAGAGAAATGTTTCTGCCCTCCTGCTGCTGAGCCAAGCTCAAGCAGGTGAAGGCAGAACAATAGATATCCTGTAACAGGGAGGTGTAACCTCTCCCAGACAGGGTTTAGTGTATTGGGCAGGGTGGGGGTGCTTGTTAGCACCACCGAGACTGCTTGAAGGGAACATTTGGTGCTCTCCTTGCAAACTCCAGTTCAAACCAGTTCAGGCAGCCATTGGCTCCCGCTCTGGCGCAAAACTGAACAAAGGACATAAGAGTACGCTCCCCATTGTCCAGCGCCTCCTCTGGGAGGGACACCTGATTCATCCCAATCCTTTCAGTAGGGTACTTAAGGGCTTACCAGTGGGAGGGTCCCTAGATTCGGTGTGGGACAAGATTCAAATCAAGACACCACTTCATTTTCGACCGTCTGGGCACCTGGACTTCTCTGGACTCTGCTCTGGGCACAGAGACTGCAACTGGGAAGACTCCTGTTGCTCCTGGTCTTGTCCTGCTCGTTCACTGCAAAGTCTGTGCCTGTGCTCCATACAGGATCCTTCCAACTCCTGTGGACATCCAAGACACCTGAAGGACTCTCCCTTGAAGTGAAGGAGTCACTTCCCTGCATCTGCAGGCACCAAGCTGACCGGTTTGCTGCTCCCGGGGTCCCACAGACTCCGAAAGGTTCAGCAACACAGGTGGTGGTTCTACAACCCTCTAGGCCTGCACTGTTTTCTCACAGAGTTTAAGGCCATTATCCTTGTCGGAACCGCAGGAACCAGACCCATGTGCATTGCGTCGACTTGCCGTTGCCAAGGCTTGTTGGTTCTCTTCACCAGAGATCTCCGGGCTCCTAGAAGCTCCAACCTCAAGCATCTCCTACAACAAAGATCTTCGTCCTCACCTTGCACCGTCGGTCTGCATCTTTGACTCAATCAATCAATATATAGCTTTATTCGATTTTAAATAAAAAAATCATAAAAGCGTACAGTACAAAACAGTGATAAATAAAACATACATACAATAATACATAATATCTACATGTTAAAAACTTTTACCCAACCCGTGGGAATAAGTTACTTAATTGTAATGTACTATACACAGGTCAAGATTTAATCAATCAACAATTAATAGAAGTTCCAGTATTTAGGACTATAGAGGAAGGATTTCTGATGGTTATGAGTAGGAAAACTTCTGCCCATTAGCATGTTGGACCCTGCCTTTAGACTGGATTTGGGGTACCACGACATTCTGGGGTAGAAATCGTGCAAGTCCCAGACGGAGATTGGGCTGTTTCCCACTTGAGGTGCGCAGGTACACAGATACGGGACAATATTTCTCTGCCTGAATCTAACAAGAACTAGGTCACCCACAATATCTTTTTGGAGAGAACCCAGCCAGCCCACCCTTCTAACACTCATTATTGTGCCCACAAGGTTGGGTGGCAAGGGTCTATTGATGGTCAGCCAGAATTTGACCTTGTTCGGCAGGTCGTGTTGTCTCTCGATATTGCCTGGGGGAAGTTCTGGTACTCCTGCGAGGACGCAGACAAAAGGAGCTGCCTCCGGGGGAGGTGGATGGAAGTAACCTTGTTATAGTGTGCACTAGGAGCAACAGGTTGCGAGAGAGTAAGTGTAGAGGAGGGTCTGCGAAGTATTAGGGCTGGTACATTGGAGGCTAGTGGTTGAGTTGAGTCTCTTATGGCTTGCGTGGTTGGCTTTGGGTCTTTCGAGGTGGAAGGTGGATCAGGACATTTGGGTGTTACAGTACTTTTGTTAGCTGGCAAGGTGGACTTTGTCGACTTGATGGTTTCTTCCAGTCCCATCAGCCTATCCCCTAATGAGGTTATTTTGTCTAACAGTGGTGTTATGAGGGAGCTGACCAGGTGATCAATAAGGGATAATAGATCCTTCTGAAAAGAAGATGGTAAAACAACTAGTTTCTCAGCAGTCTCTGGAATCATTGTGGAAAAGTAAATTTTGCCATGTTCTGTGTCCCTACGTGTCATCCATCATATGTTATGTGTGCATGATTAAATATGCATATGCGTTCCCCATGTTCGATTAATGACGCAATTACAGTTGTGTCCACCTCTAGTATGCCAGTTTCCAGTCCTCGTGAATACTACGAATATCAGGCCTATGTAAAGCTACGTTGCCACGTTTCTCAGTGTGCACGTTATTCTATTATAAAGTCCCCGTTTCTAGGCCTCAAAAGGGCCTGGACACCAGATTCAGCCCCTGTCTCCTGACACTTCGCTGAGGAGCGATACAGCCCCCACCTGTATCCTCGACCCTTCACTTACTTCCTGCCTCGCAGTGCCCGGCCCAGCCTGGCTCAGCCTCTGAGTCTGCCAAGAATATGTTATGATTCCAGTTATCAGTTCAGTCCTCCTTCTCTGCATTCCTAAGCTACTGAACTGCATCAATAGTTTCCGTCATTGTCTAGCCTTCACGTCTCCACGTTAGAGAAATACTGCATTTAATGGTCATTTAATATTCTTCATCACGCACTACATGTAGAATAATGCATGGTCCAGTCTTAGAATCAAGTTAGCCTTTCCTCTCCTGACTTCTAGTTTATATCAACATGTTCTCTAAACATCAGATACTAGATACTGTTTAGGTACATGTCGCCCTGACTCTCCATACTTCAGTCTCTGCTCCTAGCACAGAGTTCATAGCCCCCAGCTTCTCCTAGTGATACGTCATTGCCAGTTTGCGCGCACCATCAGGTTAGAGGTCCCGGCTCCTTAGGTAGCCCCCTCCATGGTTTCCGCCCCATTCATGACATATTCTGTTACGTTTGCATCACATGTCTATGTATACGCCCTGTTACACCTCTTTTCGCCCTTATCTTTCGCGACTGCTACGCGTCACGCCTTCTGCTCCACCCACTGCTACGCCTACTGCAATGTAATGCTATGTGTTTGCGTTATGTATATATGCTCATGTATTGTTATTAAAAGTCAGCGCGCTCATCCCAGACCCAGCCCCAGCAGCTGCTGGGCCCTGTCATCCTATTCCTATGCAGGTTGTCCTGTTCCTGTCCTTATGCTGTATTAAACCTGCGAAACTCCTACTACCTCGAATCTTGACTCTTATTTATTGAGCTATCTGTTATGATATATGTCTAGTCAAAAAGAGAGGTATTATTTATTTATTTACCACATAATGGCGCCCGAACAGGGACTTGCCCTTTTCCCCACGCGTCGGTGAAGCCACGCCGACCCCCTGACCCTCTGCAGTCGTGACGGAACTCTTCTGTGCACCGGCAGATATTTCTGCTTCAAGTATCCCTCAGGCCCACGGAGGAGACGGAGGAGGCGGTCCAGCATCCAAACGAGACGGTGGAGGAACGCGGCGAGTCCCGACCAGAGCCCAAGCCAAGAGTCCAAGGTCCGAGGTATCCGGAGGCCCACCCGTAACTGAAGTCCGAAGTTCGTCGTCCGTCGTCGTAGCAGTCCAGTCCAGTCCGAGGCTTTCCGTTCTTGCTGCCCGGTGAGTACCATTACTGGGGTAGTATCTAGACAGGGTCAATCTAAATTGACTCTGGTCCGTGGGTTGGTGGTACACAGACTCACAAACGAAGTGTTCATCTAGGTGGATACGGGTCTTGATGCGTCCCTTTACGGGACCGGTATGTTCCGTACTGTTTCAGCAGTGCATCCAGTAACTCTAGTCTGTTCCGTTCTCGAGAAATTCTTGTGTTTCTGTTCTCAGTATTCCAGGTAATATTCTGTCCGAACTGTTATGTTATGGTGTTGTTCAATGTATTTCCAATGTCGTGGTATGCCTGAATTGTTCTCCAAATTGTTATTGTTTCTCGTGTATTGTATTGTGTTCCGATTCAAGTTTACAATGTCTCTCTTTTCGAGATTACGTCAGCTAAGAACTAGAAAGGGTTTGTTAGAAGAAGCAGTTCCTGTTCCGCCGAGGGACAGTCCAGGTCACTTTATGTATCAGAAGCATGGCATAAGCGCCATATTGTATCTAGATTTATGGGTAGAGTATACCAAACAGTTAGAAGAAAAGTATAGATGGCCCGTATCGGGTACATGGGATGCCGAGTGCATCATGCGAGTAGAAGAGGCATTATGGAAAAAGAAAGCTAGACAGTCACAGAAAGATGCCATCGAGTTATGGCGTAAAGAATCTCATAAAAGAACTGAAAAGGAAATCAGAAAGTCAGAATTAAGTAGAGAATCCTTAGAACGAGCACAAGAAAAAGAACTAATCGAGATTGGTGAACAAGTCAAAGCCGAACAGTCAGACAGACAGAGGCATGCCCTTAATAGGGGTATGTATCCTCTCTTTGCCGAGGGCTTGCCAAAAGCGACCCCAGAGGCATCCAGTAATTTCCCGCCACCATTAGTTCCGATCAAGCTACGTCACAAACAGACCGCAGCTGATATTTTTATTTCGTCCTATTTGGACGACACAGTCCCAGAATATGCAAATCCTGTTCGCGCCCCGCCAGTCCCTGTAAATCAGGCACTTCCCGCTCCTCCAGACACCGGAGTACCTGTCACGGTACCCCCGGTCCAGCCTGCCATACAAGTCCAGCCTGCATTTCCATTTCCCACTCTGCCGGGACGAAGAGCCTCAGTAGACGACTCCAGTTTAGGGGCCGCAGGGGGAGGTACTCCTCAAACCCCGCCGCCACACAAGCGTTTAACGTTAGCCGAATTACATGCACAAGCGTCACAGCGTACGCCTAGACATCAGACTGTAGCAGAAATAAGAAAATCCCTTGCCGAATGCGGCTATGATCCAGTCCCAGGCGAGGATAATATGGTTTTATATTCATTCCGCGTAAGAAAGGTGGCCGAGTATCTAGTCACCTTACCGAATATGAAAGAAGATCTAGACAGAATATATCGTTTCATCCGTACAGGAGATGATCCAGAAAGTATTAGCGAGGCCATGTCTCAAAGGAAAGCCGAGATCCAGCTCATGATATTAAAGTTTCTGATCAATTGTCTAATAAGAGAACAAGATTACCCGTCTAAAGATTCAGGCGAAATGAAAATCCTGACAAGGTGGAGTGATAATATAGCCGAGGGTAAACACAAGACCGTCGGTGCTATGGAGAGTATGTACAAGAAAATCCGTAGAGAAATAATAAAATTACACGAACAGCGTAAAGCAGCACAAGTAAGCGAGAAAGAAAGTAACTCTGATACTGAAGAGGTAGAGGACGAGAATCCCGCCAGAATAGCGTATGTAGGAAAATCTAGATTTCCAGATCGCCATTTACGCCTAGAACACAAGTCTATTTTTCATTCTCCAGCACCAGAACAAGGTTCACTAGAACAAGTATTCCAAGCTACCGATCACATTCTGAAATCACGAATCGGTTACAGTGAGTTAAGTACCATGCATGAACAAGAACTAGCCCGATCAGCAGTCCGATGGATTACTGATTCTACCACTTTTCCAGACGAAATAGTGGCACAAATGTTTCTGAAAATGCCCCCAGCCGAACAACGACTGGCGGGTATGTATATGATCCAGCACCTCATTACATTGTATGAGGGTCAACGCTCTGATCCAGGTCCGTTACATGATATCCTGAACGAGTTACTCCAGTATAGATGGAAAGGTCTAGGTACCGATTTAATTAGTGTCATTCTAGAACAGCGCCACAAATATAGAACGTTTCTGAACACGCATTTTGTTCATGCCTCACCTCCAGAAGGTAAACCATTTTACATGGAGAGACAGAATCCGTTACGAGAAGTCCACCCAGTTAAAGGAACGGGTGGCGAAATGCAGCAAGTGTTTGTATACACTCCAATAACAAAGATGGAACTCCTCGAGATGAAGAAATTAATTCCCTGTCATGACAAAGATCCAGCAGGGTTCCATAGAGAATTAAAAGACATGCTCCGTATGGGAGAATACACATACCCAGATATAATTAAAATGTTAAAGGTTCTGCTGCCCGCAGGGGTGTATGAAAAGCTCAAGGAAAAAGAATGGGAGGTGGGAGAGAAAAAGATCGATTGGGCAGTTCTAGAAGCCGAAGACAAGGCACGAGTACCAGGTACCGGCCTTGGAGATAAATGTAAAGAATTACCAGAATTATTGATACAAGTTTTACCCAGATTATTGACAACTAGAAAAGAAGACTGGGATGCAATCTCAGCCTGTAAACAGAAGCAAGATGAGGATATTAGTGATTTTTATTCTAGATTTGAAAAATGTTTCAGCATCAACAGTGGCCTCAAGACAAGTAGTGAGTCATACCCTCACCTTTTTGTTACCAAATTAGTCGAGAATTCAAGTCCACAAATTAAAAATCGAGTTTTGAAAGTCGAAAGTACCTGGCAAGCTAATACCCCGTCCCAGATGTTGCAAATGCTTCAATACCACCAGAATAGAATCAGAGAAGAGCAAGAACACGAAAGAAAACGTATGAAAGACACGAAAATGAAAGTACTAGTTGCACAATCTGTTCCTCAAGACAGTCAGAAGAGGGGTCCGAATCAAGCCAGTCATCCTGCAGCTCCCGTTAAAGGGAACTGCAATTATTGTAAACAGCCAGGTCATTTCATAAATGAGTGTGCAGTTCTGAAACACAACATAGCTACTGGTAAGACTAAAGAAAGACCACGTCCGCCTAGACAAGAACAAGTTTCACAGATTCCTCAGCCACAGAATGCACCACAGACAGTTACCGCACCGCAGCCTATTGCTGCAACACAGCATGTTACATCGCAGATGTACCAGTATGCACAGTCTGAGTATCCAGAGTACCAGCAGTATTCATGAAACAGCCTAGAGAGGGAGGTAGGCTTGCCTCTCATCGAGATACCTGTAGATCAAGAAGGTCCCTATGTTCACAGTCAAGTATTAGGGAAAGACAGAAAGTTTTTGATCGATACAGGGGCAAGTAGGACCACAATTAGTCACGCCGAAGTTCCAGGGGCTCCGCTCTCAGGCTCAAGAAATGTTTCCCTTGGATTTTCAGGAAAACCTATCGTAAATGAGATTTCAAAACCAGTTTCTCTAGAAGTAGGTCCATTGTCCCGCACTACTGATCTGTTACTTACTAAGTCATGTCCAGAAAATCTATTAGGTATTAAGACACTGAAAGAGTTAGGTGCAGTTATATGCTGTTCCCCAGAGGGAATACGATTGTTCCTACGTGACTTCAAGGGTCACTATGTATTACGAGATTTTGATTCAAGACTGTCTAATGTTCCGCAGCACTTATGGGCGCAAGGTCCAACTGATGTTGGTTATATGCAAATCACACCCTATCGTGTGACTCTCAAGCCAGGTGTAGTGTTACCACGAATCAGACAGTACAGATTGCCACCTGAGGCTGTAGCAGCCTTATCCAAAATTATTGACGAGCTCATGGCTCAAGGAGTGGTTGTAGAAACTGACTCCAATGTATGTAATTCTCCGATCATTCCAGTCATGAAACGTACTGATCCAAATGCACCCCCAGTATATCGATTAGTGATTGACCTACGAGAGCTTAATAAATGTATTATTCCGCAGTACCCAGTTGTCCCAGACATCTCTTCCCTATTAACGGCCATTGATTCCGAAGCCACGTTCTTCACTGTCATAGACCTCAAGAACGCATTTTTCAGTGTTCCTATTCATTCAGACAGCCAGTTCCTTTTCGGATTTTGTTTAAATGGAAGGAGCTATATGTTCACACGAGCTCCTCAAGGTTTCACAGAAAGTCCTAGTATTTACAGTCAAGCACTCAAGAGACAACTAGACAACATTCACATGCCAACTGACACTGCCCTGCTCCAGTATGTCGATGATCTACTGATCACAGCCCGTTCTGAACGTGCTTGCGAGCGAGCATCCCTTACAGTTTTGTATTTCCTAGCCGAGATGGGGCACAAGGTGTCCCCTTCTAAGCTTCAATTCTGTGTCCAGCAAGTGGTCTACTTAGGACACTTACTGTCCAAGAGGGGTAGGCAGTTGACACCAGACCGTATCCAGTTAATAGCGAGTCTTCCTCAGCCCAAGACCCAGAAGGAGGTACGTGCTTTTATCGGCCTCACTTCTTACTGCAGACAATGGATTCCCCAGTATGCATTTCTAGCCAAACCACTGATACAGTTAACGACACAGGAGGCAGCCGTATCGACTGTCCTCCCTTGGACATCTGAACATACACTTAGTTTCAATGAGTTAAAGAAAGCCCTATGCCAAGCTCCAGTTCTAGCAACACCGAACTACAGTAAGCCTTTTACACTTTTCGTCACTGAACGCGAAGGTACAGCATTATCTGTTCTCACACAAGATCAAGCAGGACAATACAAGCCCTGTGCTTATTTTTCGAGCACATTAGATCCTGTAGCCCAGGCTCTGCCTGCGTGCCTCAAGTCAGTTGCAGCCACAGCACTAGCTATCAGACAAAGTGATTCCATAGTCTTAGGACACACCTTGACAGTACAAGTTCCACACTCTGTGGAAGTTCTTTTAAACCGAACACAAACTCAGCACTTGACAATTGCACGTTTAACAGGTTATGAATTGACACTGTTCCAGCCTCACATAGAAATCAGACGCTGCAACGTTTTAAATCCCGCTACATTGTTACCATCAGTTACTCCGAATCCAGCCACACATGATTGTGTGGAAGTAGTTAACATTACGACAAAGCCAAGACAAGATCTGACAGATATTCCGTTACCAGATCCCGACCTGACACTTTATGTGGATGGTTCATGTATGAGAACAAGTACAGGAGAACTAGTCGCTGCGTATGCAGTGACTACTGACACTAAAGTTATTGAGACACACCGTATTGATACCCTGTCCGCTCAAGCAGCAGAGCTAGTTGCTCTGACACAAGCCTGTATACATGCCAAGAACCAGAGAGTTAATGTTTACACAGATTCACGCTACGCATTCGGAGTTGTACACGACTTCGGAGTGCTCTGGCAGGAGAGAGGTTTCATGACTTCTCATGGAACCAAGATTCAGCATGGTCTCCTTATTCAAGCTCTGTTAGATGCCATACATTTGCCGACATCTATCGCTATCATGAAGTGCAAAGCACATACGAAAGTTACTGACATTATTTCCCAAGGTAATGATCTAGCAGATCGCACAGCCAAGCTTACAGCACAGACTCTAGACATTCCAGTTAACATGACACATACTCCAGATCCGACCACATGTATGACAGTTAAGGACCCTACACAAGATGTCATAGATATCCAGTTACATGCTACTCCCGAAGAAATCAAGAAATGGTCCGAACAAGGAGGGGTCCAGACAGATCAAGGATGGTTAACAAAGGGTAGAGCCACATGGTTTCTCCCCGACTCTATGGTTCAAGTCATTATTAATACCGCACATAGTCCAGCACATTTAGGAGAAAAAGCTATGTTAGACAGTATCCAGAACATTTGGTTCAACAAGCATTTACGAGCTGCAGCCAAGCAGAAAGTCCGTACCTGTATGATATGTTGTCAGTTTAATCCAGGTAAAAGTGTCCCGGTGGAACAAGGTGGATTCCAGCCCCCTGACCACCCTTTTGAAGTCCTCCAGATGGATTATATTCAGATGGAGCGATGTCGAGGTTTCAAGTATGTCCTTGTAGTTGTATGCGCTTTGTCCAGGTGGACAGAAGCATATCCAGTCCCAGATTACACAGCCGCGACCACTGCCAAGCAGTTGGTTCGTGAGTTCTTCCCCCGTTATGGACTCCCTAGAGTCGTATATTCTGACAACGGCCAGCCATTCTCATCTGAACTCATGAAGCATGTTTCCCTGTTATTAGGGTACCAGTGGAAGTTCCATTGTGTACGCCATCCTGAAGCAGCCGGTCTCGTAGAGAGACATAACCAGACCCTGAAAATCCGTATTGCAAAAGTGTGTAAAGAAAAAGGTGTGGACTGGCTAGTAGCTCTGCCAGTCGCTTTGTTTTATATGCGCATGGTCGCACATTCCAGATCAGGTCTGTCCCCGTATGAGGTCGTTTTCGGCCGCCCCCCTAATATGTGGGGTACTCCTAGACCCCGAAGTATTACCGATGTTTCAAGTAATATGCTGACAGATTACCTAGCTTCCTTGATGTCTGCCCTCAACTCATGTCGTTCACAGGTTGCTGCCGCATTTCCAGACAATACCGAGGTGGCACCGCATGAAATCGTTCCAGGATCCATGGTGATGGTCCGCAACTTTGGCAGATCAAGTCCGCTGGAGCCTCGTTGGAAAGAGCCCCGACAGGTCCTCCTCACCACCCGTACAGCCGTGAAGTTGGAAGGACGCAAAGGCTGGGTACACCTTTCTCATGTCAAACTTTTTAATGGACTGAAACCCGTCTTAAAGAACATTTCCCAGGATTTGAAGGATTGCCAAAGCATTGTTCTCAAGGACTGTCCCGCAAAAGACATTGCTACAACCCCTCCCCTGTTAGAGAAAACTCCGCAACAGGAGTACAAGCTAAAACTCCGGTCTAGTAAAATAAGTCAGTCAGTTTGATTGTCTAAGTCCTCCCCTAGGTGAAACGGTTAGACTGTTTCTGACATGTATAAAATAGACCCCCATAGTGAGAGAGTTAGTCAAAACTCAATCCGATGTATCGTTTTTCTATGTTTCATATTGTTTTCCAGCCTTATGATTTCCTGCACCAGTTATGCATTTTACCTATGTTTCCCAGTTTCACATGTAAATAAGTCTGCTAATGCTACAGTAGAGCACACGTTTAGTGACCTGCCCCCTCATGAACTCTCTTACCGCCTCGCTATGCGAAATAACTCATTTATCCGCATGTTACATTACTCACACCAGTCCAGCAATGCCACTAATTGTTGGGTGTGTGGTCGACTCCCCCCTTTCCAGATACCGAAGGGAGTCCTGCCACTTTTTCCTTATCCATTTTCACATAATGGTTCGTGTGGAGCATGGTCCACGTTAACGTCATCCTCAACAGATATATCTTTTCTTAACAATACATGTTTTCCAGACAAGCAAGGTCTCCCCCACAGAACAGGGTTAGATCTAGAAAATGAAGTATATAATCTAGGAAACTATTCTTCGAATTTCATGGTCCTGAATGTTCAGTCTGATACTACTCCAGACTTACCTGCTATTTCAGTACTACCAGTCAAAGGCGAATTATGTGTCCGAAATTATGGTTCCATACACGTAGGACATAGTGATTGTACTACTATTGTCAAGTATAGTGACAGTGGGAAATCTATCTTCAAAGCTTCACGTCATTCTTATTTTATTTGTGGTCAAACCGCATATGTTCGTCTGCCCCTCGATTGGGAGGGAACCTGTTACATTGCCTTCCTACTGCCACCAGTTTTTCTAGCCCCACCTGATTATCATAGAAATACACATCTAGTACACATTAGACATAGAAGGGAGTCCCCAATTGTCGATTATACTGAAACTGCTCTAGAACAGTATACAGATTTCAACAGAGGTTTCTTTTTCTTTATAGGACCTATCCAGAATAGTAAACTGATCCGTAGGTTAACCAGAACCCTCGAAGCTGTAGTAAATGAGACTGCCTCTGCTCTAGGTAACTTAACTGAAGAGCAATCTGCTATGAGATTTGTCGTTTTACAGAATCGTCTCGTCCTTGACGTCATACTGGCCGATAGGGGCGGGGCCTGTAGAGTCATCGGATCTAGTTGCTGCATTTTCATTCCAAATAACGCGCCGTCTGTTTATTCAGCTATAACCAGACTCCATAAAATTGCCCATCTGATACACCAAGATCCAGGCACCTGGACATGGTCCGGTTGGTTCTGGAATATAATTTCCGCATGGGGATGGAAAGTCTTGTCCTTTCTAGGTATTGCAGTAGCGATCATATTCAGCTGCTGCCTCTGTATACAATGTGGCCCTGCGATTTGCGGCATTTGTGCTACCTCTTGTATTCCTAGTCCCAAGCCCCGTTCTACATCCCGTTCCAGGATAATTCGAGACGAGCAAATGATACTGTATGAAATGATAGATGGTATCATGAATATTGATGTTTCCTGATGGAAACGTAGTGACAAGGAGGGAATGTGGAAAAGTAAATTTTGCCATGTTCTGTGTCCCTACGTGTCATCCATCATATGTTATGTGTGCATGATTAAATATGCATATGCGTTCCCCATGTTCGATTAATGACGCAATTACAGTTGTGTCCACCTCTAGTATGCCAGTTTCCAGTCCTCGTGAATACTACGAATATCAGGCCTATGTAAAGCTACGTTGCCACGTTTCTCAGTGTGCACGTTATTCTATTATAAAGTCCCCGTTTCTAGGCCTCAAAAGGGCCTGGACACCAGATTCAGCCCCTGTCTCCTGACACTTCGCTGAGGAGCGATACAGCCCCCACCTGTATCCTCGACCCTTCACTTACTTCCTGCCTCGCAGTGCCCGGCCCAGCCTGGCTCAGCCTCTGAGTCTGCCAAGAATATGTTATGATTCCAGTTATCAGTTCAGTCCTCCTTCTCTGCATTCCTAAGCTACTGAACTGCATCAATAGTTTCCGTCATTGTCTAGCCTTCACGTCTCCACGTTAGAGAAATACTGCATTTAATGGTCATTTAATATTCTTCATCACGCACTACATGTAGAATAATGCATGGTCCAGTCTTAGAATCAAGTTAGCCTTTCCTCTCCTGACTTCTAGTTTATATCAACATGTTCTCTAAACATCAGATACTAGATACTGTTTAGGTACATGTCGCCCTGACTCTCCAGACTTCAGTCTCTGCTCCTAGCACAGAGTTCATAGCCCCCAGCTTCTCCTAGTGATACGTCATTGCCAGTTTGCGCGCACCATCAGGTTAGAGGTCCCGGCTCCTTAGGTAGCCCCCTCCATGGTTTCCGCCCCATTCATGACATATTCTGTTACGTTTGCATCACATGTCTATGTATACGCCCTGTTACACCTCTTTTCGCCCTTATCTTTCGCGACTGCTACGCGTCACGCCTTCTGCTCCACCCACTGCTACGCCTACTGCAATGTAATGCTATGTGTTTGCGTTATGTATATATGCTCATGTATTGTTATTAAAAGTCAGCGCGCTCATCCCAGACCCAGCCCCAGCAGCTGCTGGGCCCTGTCATCCTATTCCTATGCAGGTTGTCCTGTTCCTGTCCTTATGCTGTATTAAACCTGCGAAACTCCTACTACCTCGAATCTTGACTCTTATTTATTGAGCTATCTGTTATGATATATGTCTAGTCAAAAAGAGAGGTATTATTTATTTATTTACCACATCATGGATAGGTTGCTTGCAGGAAGTGTGGGGCTTAAGCACAATTTAGGTTGATTCCCCATGTTATTTGCCCCGTTACAATTCCTTATAGCGGATAAAGAGTCATGAATAGCGGGCCTTTGGATGTTTTGGATGTTATCTTCATTAGATAATGGGAGGGGTTGCAAAGAGCTGGCAGCCTCAGGTGATGCACAAAGGCTTTCAGTAAGGAACGGCGAATCCACAAAGACATGTGTAGTTTTGCATAGGAAGTTTAACTCTTCTAGCCACGAGGGCGCTTGGTCCACGATTACTAGTTGTAAGGTCTCAATGGGCATAGTGGTGTTATCCCCCTTGAAAGACATTTTGTGGTGTCAGTCCTAGGACAGAGGCAAAGTCAATAGATAATACGGTGACATAAAACAGATGTGGTTTACCTCGTCTTTTCCTGGACTCACGAATTCAGGGTGGGCGGCCCCGCCCCGTCCTCCTTAGGCCTCTGAGGGCCGCAGAGGGCCCGCCCTTTGCCCGGGCTTAGCCCGGCGCGGTCCCGCGCGCGATCCCGCGACGCGGGGGCTGGAGTGCCTTTAATGCGCCTCCTGGCGCGAGATGTCCGTGTGCGGCGTGTCGCGCCGCTATGGCGCCTGGGTAGGGTAGTTCTTGGCGTCTGATTAGGGCCGGTTTGCCCCCCCTCGCTCGGCGGCCGCGGAGGAGACTTGCGGCGGCTGAGGGGGGGTATGGAGAGAGGATGTCCCCCGCCGGGAAAAGCAACAGCAAGATTATGCCCCCACAGGTTTGTGTTGTCCCCCGCTCCGCCGGGGCTGGAGTGCCTTTAATGCGCCTCCTGGCGCGAGATGTCCGTGTGCGGCGTGTCGCGCCGCTATGTCGCCTGGGTAGGGTAGTTCTTGGCGTCTGATTAGGGCCGGTTTGCCCCCCTTCGATCGGCGGCCGCGACTTGCGGCGGCTGAGGGGGGGTATGGAGAGAGGATGTCCCCCGCCGGGAAAAGCAACAGCAAGATTATGCCCCCACAGGTTTTTGTTGTCTTTGACTCCAGTGGGCTCACCTGATTGCTCGGGGCCTACTCAGACTCCCCTGCTTGTGGTGAATTCCTTGGACCTTGCTGGTCCCGACACTGCACCATTTTCGCTTGCCAAGTTAGTTGCACTTGCCAAGGCTTGTTGGTGCACCTGGCGGACACCAACCCCATAGCTCTTGACATCAGACAGCTCATAAACAGCTCCTGGTCTTCCACAGAGTCGCCTGGTCCACACAGCTGCAGCTCCAAGGTCATCGTCAAATCTCCTGCATCTCCAGACATCGATGGGCATTTGTCTTCCGTGCCTCCTGGTCACTCCTCAGTGGCAAGGACTCTGTCCACTCTGCTTGCAGGTACTTCTCAACTTGAATCCAACTTTGGTTCCACCGGACACTTTCACCTTCTAAGCTAGCGGCATCTTCCTGAAGTCCTCCATTGAGTTCGATAGCGGTTTCTGACGCCACTTCGCACCTATGCAATGGGCTTCCCTGGAGTAGGTATTCTGGTTCCTAGGGTTTCTTCAGGGTCCACTGGGAAGGGTCCTTCTTTAAAATTGCAACCACGACTTAACCATTGACTTGAATCGAGCACACAGTTGTGTTCCCGCACTGCACAGGGCCTCCGTGGGGTTCCTGGCTACCTACATCAGGTGGTTCCTTGGGTCCCCAGCACTTCTACATCCTCTGGGTATAGTCTTGACCCTGGTCGTGATTTGCATCCCACTATTTTAGTATATGGTTTGCTCTCCCCCCCCTGGTGACCACTGTATATTCGTACTACTTACCTGTTTTATTGCAAAGTATTGTGTGCCTTGTGTCATATATCTGGGTAGGAGATATTGTTGTGTGTTAGTGAGTGTCTTATAATAAATACTATTTATATAAATGCACTGTGTGGTTCTTTTTCACTTAACCTATACCAATGAGATTAAGATCTGGTAAAACAAGCTGTTTTACAATCCTTCTGGACTAAGTCTGAAGGCTGTCCTCCACCGCTACTACTTAGTGAGCTTTTTAAGGTTGTCTAAGTTCACTAAAATCACCATAAGGGTTATCTGGATTAGTGCAGGGTGCTACACTTACCTAAGTGAGCACCATATACTAAGCCATCCTCCTACAGTTAACATCGTGAGCATCGCCACTGGGATCGACGTCGGTGTCGTTGGATCATCCAATGTTGGTCTGGATCTGATAATGGATACACAGAGGGCTTCCGGAGCCAAAGCCGAAGCCACCAGCATCAAAGGCCAAGGAATCCCATCTGACTCCACGGGCCAAAGGCACATCAGCAGAGCTGGGCTGCCCAAAGATGAGGCGCAGAGCCTCATAGAACATCTGCAATTGGGCAGGGTATACACGCCAGCTCTGGTAAAAGCAGGGAGGCACGGAGTCGCCTGGGAAAGAGGCTCCGTGGACGGAGGCCTAGAGCGAGGACATTATGCCCCACGTCATGTTAGCCGACTGTCTGAGGTGTAGCCTTAAAACGCCTATGCTTCTTCAACTTCTTGTGCTTACCTAAGCGCCTGAGGATTTTGAATGGGATGTGGAGTGTGGGCTCCATGACTGTTCTCTAGACCTTCCCCTCGATCAATAACGTGTGTGACACGGAGCCAAGTGCAGGGCATCCAAAGGCTTTTGGGACCATTCCCTCAAAGCTTTCAGATTTACGGCCTGGCACTCTAAGCACGACTTCATGGTCGTGCTCCAAGCATCAGAGGGCACACGAGGTGCAGATCAGACACAGGCATCACCTGATGACAGGATCCTGCAGGCTTGAACCCGGTCCTACTCTGGGACATCTAGATGACACCAGGAGTCCAAGACTCAGAAAAAAACTTGACAAAAGTGGAAAAAAGGTTACCCAAAAAATGACTAATGGGTAGCTGTCTCCGGATCTGCGCTTAGGCTGGTGCAGAAAAAAAAGGACCGAAGTCAGCATGCCCAGGTGGCGCTTCTATAGGTCACGAGCTGTCATTTCGGGCATGCACGACACCAATGACTGGCGCGAAGCCAACCGACACTGCCTACTGCCGTGCAGGGGTACTGCTGATGAAAAATCCCTAGATCCAGATTGACGTATGTGGGAAATTCTAAAGGTCAGGAATCTACAACAAGTCTCTCTATCAGATACAATTTTTGTGAGCCCTATTCTTACCATTATACGAAGTTTCAGTGTGCCCCAAAATGTAATGCTACTTTTCAACGAGCGTAACACCCTGTTCAGATTACCTTACCTACTTTCCCCGTCCCGTTGTTAAATTTTGACCCTCAGTTATTGAAGTATCTGGGGATCCCATTGGATATTATGGGCTCAAACCGTTTGTAGAATTTCCCTATTGTCCTCACGTACCAGAAAGGCACATCTTCTCACAATGTGTGTTTAGGCCAGAGGCCACTCCCAGAAGATGCACACCAGGGTATTCCCACCTCTGTATCTCATAAAAATAAAAGCATATTGTCTGCATAGAGGGAGATGGTATGTTCCCTGACATGCAGTGGTATGCCCCTACTTAGGCCCACTTGCCGAAAGATACTAGTGAAAGGTTCAATGGCCAACGCAAATAATAAGGTGAACAGAGGGCATCCATGTATGGTGCCCACTCGCATCTCAAAGGGTTCTGAGATATTTCGCCCTGTCTTCACTCTAGCCTGCACTCCGGCGTATTAAAGCGCTATCTATTTAACGCATTCAAGCCCATGGTTATGCATCGCATCACAGTGTGTATATACTGTCACTGAAGTGCATCAAATGCCTTATGTAAGTCGACTGAAAGCACCACAGCATTGGGAAAGTTCTCTGGTGAAGTCTCATCAAGCATTCAATAGAGGTGTGTTATGTTTAAGGAAGAGTTTAGCTGTGGAATAAAAATGTTTCAGTCTACGTGTATCAATAGGTTTAAGTGCGGTTGCAGGCAGCTGGTTAAGTATTATATAGTCAGAATTCAACATCAACAGAAGCTGATAGGAGGAAATATTCTCCAGGTTCTTTCATGGTTTAGGGAAGGATATCAATAAATCCTCCCTACAGGTTGGAGGTAGGGTGCCTGCCTCCCGAGCCACCTCGTACAGCTTTATCAGATGGGGAGCAAGAAGGGACACATATTTGATAGAACTCCACTGGGAGACCATCTATGCTGGAGTTTTTCCCAGTAGTTAAATCTTTGATAGCCCCTCTGATTTCTTGTTCCGTAATCTGTTGTTCGAGTGTGTGTGGTACGTCAACTGGGAACGTGGGTAGGGTCGCCCAGTTCAGGAATCTCTCAACAACATCCTTGGACAGACAGGATCCACCATACACCTCCTTGTAATGTTGTACAAATACATTATGAATATCAATTTATGTGTCAGGGGCAGCCTTAGGCATGTGCAAGCTGTGCACCTGCACAGGGCCACCACGCCAATATATACCATTAATATAATAATCCTCTGAGGATGGATACAGATTTGCGTGGCGGCCCCTGGCAGGGATTTGGCAGCCTCCGGCTCTGTTCCACTTCCAAACACCCTGACCCCCCCCCCCTCTTCACTGGCCTCCACGCTCCACCCCGCCCAGACCCCCTCTTCCGGGGCCCCAACCTACTCTCCCTGCCCAGGGCCACCATGAGCCTAGAGCCGCCCCTGTATCAAGTCAAGTCTAAATTTGTATAGTGCACTACTCACCCAGAGGGTCTCAAGGCGCTTGAGGGAGGGGGGAGCTTTACTTATCAAATATCCAAGTTGTTAGTTGTTTTCTGAAGGAGAGGTGGTTCTGTGTAAGGCGGAGGTGGGTGGGAAGGGAATTCCAGGTCTTGGCCGCTAAGTAGGAGAAGGATCTTCCTCCCATGGTGGATCTTTGGATGCGTGGAATTGCGGCGAGGGCTTGATTGGACGATTGAAGTTGGCGGGTGGGGGTGTAGAAGGACAGGCGCGTGTTGAGGTATTCGGGTCCTAGGTCATAGAGGGCTTTGTGTGCGTGGGTGAGGAGGCGGAATGTTATTCTCTTGTTGACGAGGAGCCAGTGGAGGTCTTTCAGGTGACCGGAAATGTGAGCTTGGCGGGGGATGTCTAGGTTGAGTCTGGCTGAGGCGTTTTGGATGCGCTGGAGTTTTTGCTGAAGTTTGGCTGTGGTTCCGGCGTAAAGGGTGTTTCCGTAGTCTAGTCGGCTTGTGATCAGTGCATGGGTGACCGTCTTTCTTGTTTCGGTGGGGATCCAATGGAAGATTTTGTTGACCATACGTAGGATGTTGAAGCATGAGGATGAGACGGCGTTTACTTGTGTGGTCATCGAGAGGGAGGAGTCCAGGATGAAGCCCAGGTTACGTGCGTGGTCCGTTGGTATGGGTGCGGTTCCTAGGGCCGGTGGCCACCACGAGTCATCCCAGGCGGAGGGGGAAGATCCTAAGATGAGGACTTCCGTTTTGTCAGTTTAGTTTTAAACGGCTGTTCTTCATCCACTCGGCTACTTCTTTCATCCCTTCGTGTAGGTTGGTTTTGGCGGTATTTGGGTCTTTGGTGAGGGATAGGATCAGCTGAGTGTCGTCTGCGTAGGAGATTATGTTGAGGTTGTGCTGGCGCGCAATGGATGCGAGGGGACTCATGTATACGTTGAAGAGGGTGGGACTGAGTGAAGATCCTTGGGGTACGCCGCAGATGACTTCGGTGGCATCTGATCTAAAAGGGGGGAGGTGGACTCTCTGGGTTCTACCGGCGAGGAACGAGATTATCCAGTCCAATGCTTTTCCTTGTATTCCGACGTTGCTGAGGCGTTGTATAAGGGTGTTATGACAGACAGTGTCGAAGGCTGCGGAGAGGTCGAGAAGGATGAGGGCAGCGGTTTCACCGTTGTCCAGTAGAGTTCGAATGTCGTCTGTTGCTGCGATGAGGGCAGTCTCGGTGCTGTGTTTGGCTCGGAAGCCGGATTGTGAAGGGTCGAGGGATTTGTTGGATTCGAGGAAGGCGGCGAGTTGACTGTTGACAGCTTTCTCAATGACTTTGGCAGGGAATGGGAGGAGCGAAATGGGGCGGTAGCTCTTAAGTTCAGTGGGGTCTGCTGTAGGTTTCTTCAGGAGGGCACTGAGTTCGGCGTGTTTCCAGCTTTCCGGGAAGGTAGCAGAGTTGAAGGAGCAGTTGATGACGTCTCGGAGATGGGGTGCGATAATGGAGTCTGCTTTGTTGAAAATGTGGTGGGGACATGGGTCGGTTGGCGATCCTGAGTGAATGGTGTTCATCAGGCGGATGGTGTCTTCAGTGGTGATTGGGTCCCAGGCGTAAAGATTGTTGGAGGGGGTTATAAGTTCGGATGTAGGTGGGATGGGCTGGTCTCCAAAGCTGTTATGTATGTCAGCGATTTTGTTGTGGAAGAACGAGGCTAGAGAGTCGCAGAGGTCTTGGGATGGAATGATGTCGTTGGTGCCGGCTGTGGGGTTGGTAAATTCTTTGACGATGTTGAATAGTTCTTTGCTGTTGTGGGCGTAGTTGTCGAGTCGATCCTTGAATGCTGATTTCTTGGTGGATCGGATCAGTTGGTGGTGTTTGCGGGTGGCGTTTTTGAAGGTGGTCATGTTGTCAGTGGTTGGGTTTTTTCACCAGGTTTTCTCGAGGGTGCGACAGATCTTCTTGGATTTCTTAAGGTCATCATTAAACGAGGGGGCTTTTTTGCTGCCTTGCTTGATTTGATGGTTTTTCAAGGGTGCTAATTCGTCCGCCGCTGTGGGTGATCCATTGTGTGAGGTTGGTGGCTGCTTGGTTTGGGTCCGATGATTTTGCAGGAGGGTTTTGGTGGAGCGATGTGAAGAGCTGGTCGATGGTAATTTTATTCCAGTTTCTCCGGTGGATTGGTTGTGGGTGGTTGTGGGTCGTAGTTTTTTTGTAGTTGAAGTGAACGCAGCTGTGGTCCGTCCAATGGAGAGCTGTGGTGTGATTAAAGGAGATGTGCTTGCTGGAGGTGAAGATTGGGTCAAGCGTGTGCCCGGCAGAGTGGGTAGGGGTGTCAACAAGTTGTTTGAGTCCGAGATTGGCGAGGTTGTCCAAAAGGGTGGTGGTGTTGCTGTCGTTGTTCTTTTCCAGGTGGAAGTTGAGGTCTCCCAGTAGGAGGTAGTCCTCGGAGGGGAGGGCGTGGGGGCTGATGAAGTCAGTGAAGTCTTCGCTGAATTGTGAGCGGGGTCCGGGTGGTCTATAGATGAGGGTGCCCCTGAGTGTGGTCTTAGGGTCGGTGTGAATCTGGAAGTGAAGGTGTTCGGCGGTTCTGAGGTTGTCATCGGAACTGGTCGTGATGCGGATGGTGTTCTTGTGAGCGATGGCGATTCCTCCTCCTATTTGGTTGATGCGGTCCTTTCGGATGATCTTGTAGCCGTTCGGGATGGCAATGGCGATGTCGGGCGCTGATGAGGCGTTCATCCAGGTTTCTGTAAGGAAGGCGACGTCCGGCGATGTGGTGTCGAGTAGGTTCCAAAGTTCAATGGCGTGTCTGTGGATCGAGCGAGTGTTGAGTAGGATGCACTTCAAGTGGTTGGTGTCGGTGGTCTGATTGGAGTATGTGGATTTGATGTGGGTCCTGATGCAGTCGAACTTGCAGGAGTGGCAGGTGAAGGGTCCATGGGTGTGTCCTGGGGCGGCTTGGTAGCAGTCTAGGGGACGCCCGGAGTTGAGTGCTGAGAGGGTGGCGGAGTCATACGTTATGCGGGTGGAGAGGAGTTTGCGGGAGCCAGGGGGTCTGGCGCTGGGCGCGGTCCTGGCGCGGACGGGCGTAGACGGGCTTACCTTTGGCGCGCATGGGGCGCTTCCGCTGCGCGTGAACGCTGCGCGCAAAGGCATCTGTCATAAGTGGATAGTGGAGGGGGTAGGGCGAGGGAGGAGCAGCTGGGAGGCGGGAGCGGGGTGGAGGGACGGGCTGGGAGGCAAACAAACAACAAAATGGCTGCAGAAATAAAAGCGAAACCAGGCGATGCGAACACTCAGGCAATGCGATCTAGCGCTACGATACCAATGTGGCCCAATAGACAATGCAGGCAATGTAACAGTGCAGCGCAGCGCTACGATACCAATCTGGCACAGTTAAAGCAGGCAATGTAGCAGTCCAGCGCTACGATGTCAGGGAGCGTGGGGAGCGACCGCCTCAGCAGGAGACAGGATGGTCACAGCGCTAGGGCAGGCAGGACGATTCCTTTGCTATCTGCGGGAGGAGGAGCAGCTGGGAGGCGGGAGCGGGGTGGAGGGACGGGCTGGGAGGCAAACAAACAACAAAATGGCAGCAGAAATAAAAGCAAAACCAGGCGACGCGAACACTCAGGCAATGCGATCTAGCGCTACGATACCAATGTGGCCCAATAGACAATGCAGGCAATGTAACAGTGCAGCGCAGCGCTACGATACCAATCTGGCACAGTTAAAGCAGGCAATGTAGCAGTCCAGCGCTATGATGTCAGGGAGCGTGGGGAGCGACCGCCTCAGCAGGAGACAGGATGGTCATGTATGTGTGTCTGAATGCACCATCCTAATCTCGGAGTGTCAGCACTGTGCATGCATGGTGCTCTGGGGTAACAAGCCAGGCCAGGAGATGCCCCGCTTTGTCCCCCTCTGAATGTGTTTTAGCCATGTACTCTTCGTATGAAAAGAGGTCCAGCCTCTTCACTGCACCGCTTCAGCATGTTGTCTCTGGACTTCCAAGAGATCCGAGCGCCGGCTGGATCTAACAGCGCACAGGCCTCCAGGTACCGAGGTTGCCTCAAACCAAGTGAGCACTGCCTCTTGGGACTTGCGGACACTAATCCGTTTACCCTGACAGTGCCCCCTGAACACCACTTTAAATGCCTCCCAAACTGTGAGTGCGCAGGGGAATTGTGTTGGAAGTTCTCTCTGATGGTATTCCCCCACCAATGAATCCTTGAATATTGGGTCATGCAGTAGTTCCTGCCAAAGATTCCATATGGGAATCAGGGCTAACCTTTTTCCCCAGCCAAGGCACATCAGGAGCGGGTTGTTGTCCAAGAAAGTATGAGTTGAGTAATCTATCTGGGAAGACATCCCCCCCACTACTGGAGGGAAAAATAATTTGCCCGGTCTAATATGCAAGTCAAATACTGGAGAGTAAAACAAGTACTCTTGCTCGTTTGTGTCTATGTCTCAAGAGATCTAATAGGTCCCAACTCACAACCTACTCACGGAAATAGCTGGCTACCCTTTGCGTTGGAAAATCAAGTAGTAGAGAGGTAGAAGGATCTAGAGAGGTGTCTGCCACAGTTAAAATCCCCACCCTGTATCCTAACTGCATGCGCGGAATCACTCAATATCGGCGATACAGACTCTAAGAAACAAATCTGGTTGACATTGGGGACATCGATGCTTCAAAAATCTATTGGAGGAGTAATTCGTAGCATGAACCTGTCTCCTCTATCTCCATTACAGACTGGAGATCTCAACTCCTGCTAGGTGGGATTCCTGGAAAAGGACATAATCAACTTCTTTCCTCTTCTGGTACTAGTTGGCATAGTTTACAAGCAGAATGCATGCCTCGGACATTCCATGTGAGAATGGTATAACTGGGTAGCTGATAACCATATACTGACCAGGACAAATCCTGTGACATGGCCCATCTGACCCATGCCCAAAACACTGCGATTTGCACAGGCCTGCGAGTTGGCGATCGAGGTTACACTGCTCTAATGAATGCCCATTAAACTTAGTCAAACAATCTGCATCTCCCACCTCAAAGGGCACGCTGACAACGGTTAGGTGCCCAAAACTCCCCAAACTATTAACTTGGGCACAGTTCTGCTTCAGCAGCAGAGAAACTCAGAGGAGCCCCAGTGGGGGGAGCGGCCATTTGCCGTGCATCCACCTGTGGCCTAGACACCATTCAAACACCATCACCATCCTATCATGAACCTCGACGTACAGCTCCCTATGTAACCTAGGGACACAGAGCCTCCGCACATTTGGAGAACTCCTGCTGAGATCTGATTAGCTGCCACCACATCAACAATGAAGGGTGGCAGCCAACTTTGGAGCCAGGACTCCGTCCTCAGTCCTAAAAAAAAATGTACGGGAAAAAAAAGACATAAGGGGCCAGGGTAGGGATACTCTGAATCCCTGGGCCTGGTGGTGGAGTCCGAGAAGGACCACGCCTGGTGCCAAAGTGTTTTTCTTTTTAAAACGTTGCCACAAATTTGTGGGAGGCAGTACAATAAAATAGAATTTGTCTGTCCCCACCACAGATCGGCCTTACTTCGTGTGGGTCTGTGGTAAATAAAATATTACCCTGGCATAATTTCTAGGCATTAACAATTAGCATGTATCAAATGAGAGGCAGAGAGTCCGTGGTGTCCAAGTTAAAAGGGCTTTATTCCAATAACTCGAGTTAAGGGAGAATCTGTTCCATCACCACTGAGGTTCAGGAAGGGTCTTCTAACATTATTTACAGAGAACAACACATATATACATTTTTCCTTGTACATAGGGAGGAGCGCTCCAGGCAGAGCATGAAAGAAAGAGATAAGAGCATGTGGGCGTGCATGAGGGTGTACACTTGATGAGTCACAGGTGGGTGATAGGTGGGTGGCTACATAGAGGAGGAGTTACATGGCAGGCTGGAACTTTGCCCTACTTGTGCACGCAATTTGAGCATGACGTGCAATTGACGTGTAACTGGGAGGAGAGCTGACTTTCAGTCTAGTAGAGAGATCTTTAGTGTCAAGGCGACCAGCACGTCTGGTACTAACTGATATCTTAAGTCAGGGGATGTATTATCTGAAGCAAAGGTTGCTCATCGCTAAGAATCAGAAAAGGCATATATTTCTCCGTTCATTGCGTGGGGCTGTGAGCTTTCTATGGATGCAAGCACTGTGATTTACTTCAATGGAGACAGAGAGGCTAGGCCCTATCTTCCGCGGACGGGTTCTGTTTACCTTCCTCACTGGGCAGGAATGTGACTCTGTACAGCAGGCAGATAACAGTTATTCATAATACTATCTTGGCAACCCTTGCTGGGTCTCTTTCGGCTGAGCTAGAAGTATGCGAGGTCAGAGATACGTAACTGCAGCTTGCAGTGTGTCAGGAGTCATGAAAACCCTAATTCAGAAAGTGGCTCAGACTGAACCACAAAAAGGGTTTATTACGATATTTATTTAAAAGTGCACAATGCAAATACATGGGCCTTCATGTTAGCTTAACGTTTGGGAAACTTGATGACAGGCACCTTAATGCAGGACGTGATTGCAGAGGCCTTGTGATTCAAGCCACTAAGAGAAATATGCATGGGTGACATGCACATACATGTAACATAGGGTACACGTAGGGGGCATCTTGGTCAGGCAAAATTTCATTTTCCTGATTAGCTGCCACCACATCAACAATGAAGGGTGGCAGCCAACCAGGACAAATCCTGTGACATGGCCCATCTGACCCATGCCCAAAACACTGCGATTTGCACAGGCCTGCGAGTTGGCGATCGAGGTTACACTGCTCTAATGAATGCCCATTAAACTTAGTCAAACAATCTGCATCTCCCACCTCAAAGGGCACGCTGACAACGGTTAGGTGCCCAAAACTCCCCAAACTATTAACTTGGGCACAGTTCTGCTTCAGCAGCAGAGAAACTCAGAGGAGCACCAGTGGGGGGAGCGGCCATTTGCCGTGCATCCACCTGTGGCCTAGACGCCATTCAAACACCATCACCATCCTATCATGAACCTCGACGTACAGCTCCCTATGTAACCTAGGGACACAGAGCCTCCGCACATTTTGAGAACTCCTGCTGAGATCTGATTAGCTGCCACCACATCAACAATGAAGGGTGGCAGCCTACTTTGGAGCCAGGACTCCGTCCTCAGTCCTAAAAAAAAATGTACGGGAAAAAAAAAGACATAAGGGGCCAGGGTAGGGATACTCTGAATCCCTGGGCCTGGTGGTGGAGTCCGAGAAGGACCACGCCTGGTGCCAAAGTGTTTTTCTTTTTAAAACGTTGCCACAAATTTGTGGGAGGCAATACAATAAAATAGAATTTGTCTGTCCCCACCACAGATCGGCCTTACTTCGTGTGGGTCTATAGAACTGGTACATTAAAGTATGTATCGTGCAAGCCAACCATCCAATTTCAGATTCCAAGGACTACAGGACGTGAGCAAGCATCATCATTCTGAACCTCTCCTTGCTGACATATTTATTTACTTCATTTGAAGAGTTTTATATAGCGCTAGCTAGACCCAGAGGTATCAGAGCGCTTTACATGAGGAATCGTAGCATTACAAGTTACAAATTGCATCCGTTACCAGAGCATAGTAAAACATAGGCAAAAAAACAATGTTACAGTAATTCGTCAAAGGGAGGGGGAGGAAGGAGAACAGGGCGGGGAGAACAGTGCCCAATGTCCGGCTCGGTAGGTGACGGCCGAGGTGGTGAGCCAGGGCAGATCTCCTCTATAGCTGTCTAGCAGCTCCACCGGGCATCGGCCATGTAGCTCAGGTCTCAGCGGTCAGGGAAAAATAGGATACATTAGTTACGGCTGCATCGACAAGACTGGGAGAACAGTGCCCAATGTCCGGCTGGGTAGGTGACAGCCGAGGTGGTGAGCCAGGGCGGATCTCCTCTATAGCTGTCTAGCAGCTCCACCGGGCATCAGCCATGTTGCTCAGGTTTCGGCGGTCAGGGAAAAACAAGGTTACAATCGTTACAGTTGCATAGTCAAACACAGAAGAAACAAGTCCCCAATAGAAGAATAGAGGGATTGTAGGGGGGGCAGTAGTAACAGAGGGGTAAGAAGCAGTACAGTTCTGGCAGATTAGCAGTGGTAGAGAAATACCTTGTGGGGGCCCAGGAAGTAAGAGTAAATGGGCCCATAGCTCAGATGGGGTCACATAGTCATTAAGTCCAGTGTCAAGTTTAAGAGTTAGGTCATCTTGGCAACAGGGGGTACCGTGCAGCCTCTGTTTGTGGTATCTGTAGTCCAGAGCGAACCATCCATGCGATTGGGAGGTGTTTAGCAGGCTTCTGCACTATCGGGCCAGAAGTGTGTGGATGCTGAGTGTACAGTCACAAATGATGTGGAATGTCAGGTTTCCACTAGGCAGGTGCCATAATATATGCAGGGAGATCAGAGTCAATGAAGATGCTCGTTATTGTACCCAGATAGCAAATGGGCAGCTGGCAAGTGAAGAGTTAATGATCTGGTACGAGTGAGGTAAAGCGTTAACTCCCGTACTAGCGCAGTCACCATTTTAGGGTCAGGCAGTGTTAAGTGGTCGATCACCCCGCCAATCATATTGGGCTATTGCAGGTAGGAAACAAAAGGGTACCTTGAATAGAAAATTGAGAGTCATTGAGATGCCCTCTTTTTAGGGGAGCAGTCGCTTGGGAAGGCACCTCTTAACAAGCAGTAAAGGCGATGCCTGGTCAGGAGCTCCCGGCCGGAGCTCCTCACCAGTCGGCCATCTTGGGAAGTCCTTTCCAGTCAATACCTGTTGGCTTTATTTTCTTTGCAAACTCCATCACTAGAACCATCAGTACACATCAAAGGATGAGGTTGCTTTTTATGATGAGCCAGTGTTCCTTCCTTGATGTGGAGAAGGTTTCGTTATTAGTTGAGAGGTGGGGTCTCCATGTCTGTAGTAGCTTAGGTGGATTGGGGCTGGTCAATTAGAAAGGGTTAATCAAGACTCTGATGTCAAGAATCCGTCTTAGTCCTTCATCTTTCTTGGGAACCAGAAAGCACTGGGAGTAGCACTCAAGTTCTCTCTATGCTTCTGGTACCAGTTTGACCGTCACTTTGGTCGGAAATCCCATCACTTTTGACAGAATCGAGGCATAATTCCCCAACATCTGAGAATATACTGGAGGGAGTATGCATTCAGAAATGGATGGGTGCAACCAACTTGAATAATTTAAAGAACCCACTGCGGTGGAATGGCAGTAAGGCAAGGACAGTTGGATTCTGTCACAGTTTGTCTCAATTTTACATTTGAGGGTATACTAATGAGGTTTGGCAACAGGTTCCAGGCAAGCAAGACCAAGAGTTTTGCTGCAATTGCTTCTACTTCTTTCACCATGATTAGCCTGCAACGGTTGCTGTATAGGCTGAAAGGGCTTTTCATGGTGATTGGCAAAACCCCTCAAGTACTTGAACTTACTGTATTTAATTAGTCCTCGTATGCGACAAAAAGATAAGAGTCATAATCTAGGGATGGTTTACGGTGAAAACGGATTGACACAACCACCTAGTAATGGACTCTTTTAATCAACTTGTTTTTGGTGCAAACCAATTAGTTTGAGAGTGACATATGGTATCCATCACTATCCTCAGCATCTGGTGAAATGTTGTCTTAATCCTTGGACTTTCCAATATACTCTTCCCTAAATTACGTCCTCACCCTCATAAGAACAAAATACTTACCTTCGGTAACGACATATCTGTAACAAACATAGGTTAGTTATAGATTCCTTACCTTCGAAAATCCCCCAGGTGCCAGACTGGAGCCGGAAAGTTTTTTGTCAGCAGTACCCTTGCACGTCAGTAGGTGGCGTCGGATGACTCCGCGTCCGTCGTCCTGGTCGCCGGGATGACATTGCAGAAGTTACTTAGACGCTGACCTCGCGCGCTGAAGTCAGTTCTGTACAAAACGTTCCGCGCCAGGAACACAGAGCCATGCAAGACACTTACCACTGGTGCACAAAACTAGGGCCCTGAAAGGATGTCCTTAACCCTAGAAATCAGTTTGCAGAACGGGGAGGATGGGTGGGGCGGTAAGGAATCTATAACTATGTTTCTTACAGATATATTGTTACCGAAGGTAATTAACTTCTTCATCTGAAAGAAACTGTTAGTTATAGATTCCTTACCTTAGAATAGATACCCCAGCAATACCAACCCGGAGGTGGGTCTGCGAACCAAGATCACACCAGAAAGTCCCGGAGAACAGAACGGCCGAAGAAGCCGTCTCTCCGGACTTGGCTGTCCAGACAGTAGTGTCTCGTAAATGTGTGCAGCGATGCCCACGTAGCTGCCTGACAGATGTCATTTAGGGGGACTCACCGTCCCAAAGCAGTAGTAGCTGCCGTCGCCCTGGTAGAATGGGCACGCAGCCCAACTGGAGGCTCCTTCTTAGCCAAAGAGTAACAGGCTTTGATGCACAGAACGACCCACCTGGAGAAGATCCGTTTGTGCATGGCCCAAACTTTCCTAGCGCCCACGTAACCAACAAAGAGCTGGTCATCTACCCGGAATTGTTTGGTATGATCCAAATAGGAGAGCGCACGTTTTGGATCCAGACGGTGGAGCTTCTTTTCCTCTTTAGAAGGATGTAGAGTCAGTAAGGAGGTGGGCAAAGTGATGGTTTGGTTAATATGAAAAGAAGTGACCACCTTTGCAAGAAAGGAGGGTCGAGTTCTGAGAATGACCTTGTCCGGTTAAACAGCCAGAAAGGGAGGCTTGGAAGACAAAGCTTGTAGCTCACTCACCCTGCGCGCAGAGATGATGGCCACCAGAAAAGCAGTTTTGAGAGTTAAGAGTCTGAAAGGACAGTTATTTAGCGGCTCAAAGGGAGTGCACATAAGATAGGTTAACACCAAGTTCAAGTCCCACTGAGGCATTACGAAGGGAACAATGAGGAAACATATGAGTAATGTCCTCAAGAAGTCTATTTACAACAGGGGACTTGAAAAGAGAAGGCTGATCAGGAAGCCTAAGGAAGGCTGAAATGGCTGAGAAGTAGCCCTTTAGAGTGCCCAGAGCAGAGCCCTGCTGGGCAAAAGAAAGGAGGAACTAGAGAACCTCAGAAAGAGGGGCAGAAAGCGGATCCACAGCCTTTGCTGTGCACCATGCTACAAACGTATTCCATCTGCAGACGTATATCGTCTTAGAGGAGGGACGCCTGGCTGCCAAGATTACATCACAGACTTCAGGAGGCAAGTTAAATGATGTCAACTGCTGCAGCTCAATCTCCATGCAAGGAGGTGGAGGCTAGACAGGTTCTGGTGGAGGACCGTCCACTGCTGCTGCGACAGAAGGTCCTCCCGAAGAGGCAGTCGGATCGATGGCCATGTTGAGAAGCTTGGGATACCAGACTCTTTGTGTCCATACCGGAGCCACAAGAATGACTTGGGCCCGGTCACGCTTGATCTTCAGCACTCTGGGCAGAAGTGGTAAAGGCGGTAAGGTGTATAGAAGACCACAACTCCACTCGCGACGAAAAGCGTCACCTAGAGAGAGCCGCCTTGGAAATTCCAGCACAACTGCTGACATTGTATGTTCTCTTCGGTGGCGAATAGATCTAACCATGGCTCTGCTCACTGAAGAAAGCGACCTTGCACCACCTCCGAGTGAAGACGCCATTCATGATCCATCATGCACCTGCGGCTGAGTTTGTCTATCCTGGCGTTCATTGAACCTGCCAGGTGTTGAACCACAGAGATATGCCCTGATGTTCGAGCCATGTCCACAGGTGCAGGGGCTCCCGACATAGGGTCCACAACCCCACCCCACCCTGTTTGTTGCAGTACCACATGCCGGTGGTGTTGTCCGTTAACACCTGCACTACTCTTACCCGGACAGAGGGAAGGAATGCCTTTAGCGCAAGACGGATTGCCCGAAGCTCCAGAAGGTTGATGTAGAGCTCGGACTCCGCCGGAGACCAGAGGCCTCTGATCTCCGCCTCTCCCATGTGGCTTCCCCATCCCAGAAGAGATGCATCTGTCACAACTGTGTCATCTGGTTGGGAAAAAAAGAGGGATCTGCTGTTGATCCAATCCTGGTTCGTGAGCCACCACTGTAATTGTTGTGCAGTGCCCTCCGTGATCTGGATGCAATTGGACAGATTCCGCTGATGCTGCGCCCATTGGAACTTCAGGCCCCACTGCAGATCCCGCATATGCCACCTGGCATGATCGACCAGCAAGACGCAGGAAGCCATGAGGCCCAGCAGCCTCAGGGTCCTCCTGGCCAAGAGAGCCGTAACTTCCTGCAGGAGAAGGGCCAGATGATCCTCCGACATGCAATGGTACTGAGACTGCATGGCTGGAGGGGTAGTCTCGAAGGGGAGGGAGTAGCCCCCTCGGATTATCTGCAAAATCCACCTATCCGATGTGATGGTGCGCCAGTGGGGGAGGTGATAGCGAATCCTGCCGCCCACTGGAGAGTGGTGGCCCTGAAAGGTTGGACTAGAAGGGTTGCAGGCTGCTGCAGAGGGGGTGGTGTGATAGAGATCGGGGGTCACCTGACCAAATAATTTCACCATATAGTTTTCGGGCCCATAAATTTCAATTCACCATATACATTGATCAGATGACCTTACAAACCACTATCAATAATCATGAGTCCCTTTCTTTTATTTCCAATGTACCCGACTTACCATCCACTGTTACGGGTACCTATGACCACGATGGGTCAGGGAGCTAGCTGTAAAAGGAAAGGCAGCAAAGTACAAAACCCAACCTAGAATAATTTCGATTTTTCATCAAATGACCACGGACAACTGGGAAGTTTTAAGAATTTTATCTAGAATTCAGTTTTGGAAAATCATAACGTTTACAGTAAAAACAGTCAATAATCAGAATTTATACTATGGAAACATTTTCATGAATATGAATGGGAAATAAGGATCCTAAACAGCTATAGTAAGGGTGAAAAGTGAAACACGCTAAAAATACTTCAGTCAAAGTTATAAGAGAAAATTATAGACCACATCAGGAAATTGCAAAACTGCAATGGAGAAAATGATTTCAAAAAGGTAAGGTAACATAGGAACATGCTATGAAATTAGATGCAAAATAACTTTATGATATGCAATGGTTGCAGAAAAGCATGGAAAATTATCATATGCAAAGGTATGTCTTTATTGAAGCAAAGACAGAAGAATAGAAAGGTGCAGTTTAGAGTTCTCGGCAAGATATTTACCTAGACTGGTGTGAAAACCAACCCTGGCCACGGGTCAGTTAAGGACAGGAAATACCCCAAGGAATAGCAGTCATCAATGGGACAGCAGGTGCAGAATGGACACCTCAGGACAGGACAGGAACCCCAGATTAGGATCAGGACAGGACCACCAAGGCACGACCAGCACCCGCAGTTCAGAAGCAACGCCTGCGCTCCACCCTCTCTGCAGCTATCAGTCAGAACCCCGATTGGGTTAGCGAACTCCCCAGCAAAGTGCTCCGCCAGCACTTAAGGTTTAGTAAAACCTTAGTCTATGGTCAAATTCGGACAGAGTGCTCCGCAGCGCTCTGTATATTCAGTCACCTATTGAGTGCGTTGGGTCAGTGACAGGTCAGCTATTCGGACAAGTCGGACAATTTCTCTAGCTAAACCTAGGCTAGATATACTCTTTTGGGTCAGTGTACCACCCCCCAATGTTGCAAAGTGTCAGAATCCCCAATTTCGATTGGTCCTAAGGTAGGATGGGTTAACACACCAATCAGAACAGACTTATTCAAGTCCTATTTTGCATTCTAAGGTACCGCCTAGCAAAATTGGGGTTCCCATGAGAGAATATGCAGAATACAATAGGAAAGAACACATTGTATTATTTGCAGAACATTTTAACTCCATCTCGCTGGGGCAGAGGTGGCTTTCACATGAGCATCTTGACTGTGGCTGCCAGCTGGCTGAGTTCCACTGTCCAAGGTTGTTTCTTCCCGGACTGTCTGAGCATGCGTGGAAGGGACCTTCAAGATGGCTCTTAGTACATTCAGACCCACATTTCCCGCGGTACATGAAAAGTAAGCGAAAACAAATTAATACATAGAAATAAATGAAGGTATTACATCTCATGTTTTTGTACTTCAAGTTTCTTATCATAAAAATATACTATGCAATTAGGGGTAAGTGCAACAGACAAAATCACAAGAGCAGCGGTGCAAGCTTCACCTCGTTATTACCAAGCGCGGCCATTTTATGGCTATTACGCATGCGCACCCTTTCCCTCCAAACTGTGACTGTGTCATGTCACGTGATTATGCCTAACGCATGCGCAGAATAAAATTTCGAGCAGCGTCCATGTTTTAAAGACAAGGGTTATTCGTATTAGTAAAACACATAGGCAAGCTTCTCTAATATACATGTATATAAAAATAAAAGAGATTAGTAACACGTACAATTTGTTTACGAGGTTACAACAGATTCGAGGTTCATGACTCGAGCAAGTCGCGATGCGAAATCTTGCTCTATCAGGTGGACTGGCCCGCCCACTGGCCCCCAGATCCAAGATGGTGTGTCCCACGTAGCTGGCCGAGCTGGGACTGAGCAGCATGCTCCAGCCTGTGGCTCTGGGCGGAACGTGGCAGGCACCCCTTCCGTAGCCACGAAAGGCAGACTGTGCAGAACAGGTGGTAGAGAGGCCCAAGGACTTGGCCGTAGCCCAAGAGTCCGTGAAGCGCTCTAGTGCACTGTCTGCCTTGTCACCGAAAAAGCGACAGCCATCGATGGGCATGTCCATCAGGGTACTTTGGACACCCCCGGGGAAACCAGTCGACCTCAGCCAGGTGTAGCGTCAAAGGACTATTGACGGTGAAATCGTTCTGCCTAGCGAGTCGGCAGTGTCCAGTCCACAACGAATAGTAAACTTTTCTGCATCTCTCACCATGGTGTCAGCACAGGAGAGCACTGCGTGGGCCTCCTCTGGACACTGAGGCGCACCTGCGCCACCATATCCCACACAGAGTGGGTGTAATGGCCCAACAGACATGCAGCATTTACAGATTGCAGTCCCAAGCTGGAGGAAGAAAACATCTTATTCCCAAGATGGTCTAGCTATTTGGATTCCCTATCAGGTGGTGCATTAGGGAAGGCGCTGCCTTTGGAGGTGGAGGCTTGGACCACCAAGCTCTCAGGGGTGGGGTGTTGGGAGAGGAAAATGGGGTCGCCCGGGGCCGGGAGGTTGCATCGGGCAATCATCCTATCCACTGGAGCCCCAGTGTTGGGTTTGGACCAGTTTACTATAATGCCATTTGGATAAAATAATTCCCCTGCCACCTTCCAAAGGTTGGTGAACAAAGTCCTTGCTGGATTGGAGTCTTTTAGTTCAGCATATCTTGATATTGCTGTATATAGCTCCACTTGGTAGGGGCTCCTGATACACCTTGGCAGGGTCCTTGAGACTCTGCAGAGTACTGGCCTCACTATCAAGGCAAGCAAGTGCCAGATAGGGCAGGATCTGGTGTGTACTTTGGCCACCTTGTAGGTGGAGGCCAAGTTCAACCCTTACAGCCCAAGATCCAAAAACGTGTGGATTGGGTAACTCCAACAACCCAGACTCAAGGCAGGGCATTCCTTGGCATGACTGTCAGGAGGATTGTGAAGGGGTATGGTAACATCGGTGCACCCCTTGCAGAGTTGACCTCCAAGAAGCAACCAAAAGGCTTTTGACACTCTGAAGCAAGCAATGTGCTCAAAATCCTTCAAAAAGCTCCTGTTGCTTTCATTAGCAGGAGGTTGCTCCCCAGAGAACAGCACTGGAGTGCCACTGAGAGAAAGCCTTTGTTGTGGTTTGATCCCTGAAGAAGCTGAGACCATACCTGTTTGGTACACACTTCCTTGTACAAACTGACCAAAGGCCTCTCAGACGGCTGATGCAAATGAAAGGTGAAAACCCTAAACTGTTGAAGTGGTCAATCTCCCTACAGGGAATGGATTTTACAGTGGAGCACAGACCTAGGACTGTTCATCCCAATTCAGATGGCCTTTCCAGGTTTTTCCATTCAGTAAATGAATACTCTCTTGGGAAAGTTTCGTCTCATTCTTTTTTGTTTGGGGGGGTGAGGGTTTGTGTAGGCAGGCGTCCCTTTTTGACATGGTCCCTCCCACTTTTTGCCTGGTATTGGATGCAATTTTGACTGATGTGCACTGGGTTCCTGCTAACCCAGTCCCCAGTGTCAGTGCTCCTTCCCTAAAACAAGGTAACTGTTTAATTTTACCCCAATTGCCAAGACCTTTAGCACCTTAGTAAGTCACTAGTAAATGGTACCACTGGCACCTATGGCATGGCTACTAAAGAAAGTCTTTCTGGTCTGCAGCATGTATTGTGCCACCCTAAAGGATGTAGTGAAGTTCCTATATTCCCAAAAGGCTCTGAGCTTTGGAATAATATATCCTATAGATTTGACGTAGGACTTATGTCAATAGGTCTCTATCGAATATACTAAACTTAATTGTGAGTGCCAGCTAGCTGAGAGGTCACTAGAAACTTTCTTGAATTCACAAGAAGGGATTCGTTTCTGACAACCGCATAAACATGACAACTTTGTTTCCCAAGAATAAGAATATATCTCTGAGTCGTGGAAACAATAGATACGTATTTCACTCAGTCAATCGTGCATGCTTCGTTTCTACAGAGTTGCAGAGAAATACAGATGGGTGTTTTCAATAAAAAGGTTTATTGAACAGTCTTCTTTCTCATGCAAGAGAGGTGAACTGCTACACTCTTTAAGCAGAATGCAAAGTATAATGCGTACAGCCATTTAAGCCATATAAAAATACATACATAAATAACAGACTAAAATACTCAACTGGTGCTTCTAAAATACACCTACCGCAATGTACCTAACCTAGGTCTAGTACAAGGGAAGAAGTATGGTCTTTTGCATAGGTTTAGTTTTGCCAAGAATCTACCAAAGGTTTCTCTAGGTTCTAATCAGCTCCATACCTTTATAGAATAAAGGAGGTCTGGTATCTCTGTCTCGGGACTCAATTTCCCAACAACCCGCAAGGGGAGCCGGAAACACTGGATCTGGATTCTCGGCAGAGAAGGACAGCTTCTAGTCAGTGCGTCAGCTGGAGAGTCGGCTTCCTTTGGCACTTGCTGTAGCAAGCTGCGTCGGGCAAGTAGGTCTTCGAACTGCTCTGAACCACCGTATCTTGCTATAGCAAGTGAAGGTATATTTATACCTTGAAGGTGTTTAGGAATGCCATAGTTGATGTAAAGTCGGGCATATGAACGTCATAGTTGTTCATTGTAAAGTAACTGAGTTCTTGGAGAAATCAATATTCAAGCAAGCAAGGGAAAGTCCCTAACGGCTTAAGCTGGTTTTCCAAGAAATCGTTGTGACGTTTGGTGAACGGATGGAAGTAGCCATGCCTGTATTTGGGTGGCATGGGCTATGCCTAAATAAGGGCTTGATTTCTTATGCCTATATAAGGGCAACGTGAATTGTACCTATATAAGGGCATGAATTGGGAAAATCCATTCGGAATCTAAAACGCCAAACAACAGGGACCCACCACCAAACTCATGCAGACTGCCATTGCAGGCTGCTTGAAATGGTGCAAAAAAATTTGAAAACTTGACATGGCACAAACCCTGTGTGCCATGCCCACATGCAATATATGTAAGTTACCCCTAACAGCAGGCCTTACAGCAATTAGGCAGAGTGCATTATATTACATGTGAGGACATGTCTGCATGAGTAGATATAAAAATGAGTTACTTACCTGTAACTACAGTTCTCCAGTATTGTTATCTTTAATAGATTCACATGCTTGAATCATCCCCGTCGTTGTAGTGGGAGTCCCACGGTATACATATAAAAGCAGTAGATCAAACTACTATAGGCTACCATGTAATGAAGAGTCACTGCAACAGCCTATTCACTTTGTTTTGTAAAAAAACAAAAAACGTAATCAACAGCCAATCAGGCGACTGCACCCTCTAGAACAATCCCAAGAGAGGCTAGGTTCCTCAGATGTTCCAGCACAAGTGTGAAACCATAAACCTTGAGGAATAAGGGAAGCCTCTCCGGGGAGAAGGGTGGGTTGCATGTGAATCTATGAAAGATCCCAATACTGGAGAACCGTAGTTACGGGTAAGTAACTCATTTTCTTCTCCAGTATTGGATCTTTCATAGATTCACATGCTTGAATCAGAGTAGCTAGCAGTTTCATAAACATGCATGTATAAAAATACTGTAATATATACTTGTTGACCCTTAGAGGATGGTGGGTTATAACGTACATGCCAATACAGAAACATCAATGAGATACTACATAGCAAGATATATATATCTCACTAGGATTATCATATTGCCCAGAGAGCAATTTTGACTATCCTCAGACAAGGGACGACATATATAAATTCATCAGAAAATTGAAATAAAAAAAGTTTCATCTTCTAATCTAAGACAAAATAAGACAGCAACAACAAGAGTAGCCTCTCAGAGTAATGTCATCAATTTGGCAGCCTCGGATGTCAACTTGCTCTGTAACCTGCATACCTTACAAAATCATGAATCTACATTGGCCCAGCCAGGGTCTACACAATTGATAATGGAGCAACAATTAATAAATGTCACTACAACCTTAAATACGGGATTCAAACCAAAGTCAACATTCATACCAATCTTGCCTAGGGACTCCATTGATACCTTTAATTAATTAATAACAGCGGAAATAAAGAAACAAAACTATAAAATTCAAGCCTTCAACAAAAAACAAAATGCACGCCAACAAAAAAATATCAATTGATTAAAAAAACTTCGCGATAATGATTCAGTCGTCATCAGAAACTCCGATAAGGGTGGAAATGTGGTGATATGGCCCAAAAAACAATACATGGAGGAAGCCATGCTGCAGCTCAATGGCCGCAATTGCTATACATTAAGTAATAAACAAGTCATCATGGCGGCACAAAATGATCTGTTTGCCAGACTGCTGGCTTGGAAAAGTGCGGGATTAATTAGCTTGGAAGAATATAAATTCCGAAAGAACAATTACCCAATCATGCCGGTTATTTATTTCATCAACATGTTAGAGCCCTACCGTCTTTTATACAGGACACCACAGACTTTTTAAAACAAGTTCACAATTTCCAGTGGCAGGATGATTACCTGCTAATGACATTGGATGTACCCAACCTGTATACATCAATACATCACAAAGATGGTATCAGGGCGTTGAATCTTTTTCTGGGCACCAGAGATTTATAATTTTATCAGCACAACAAAATGCTTATTAGCCTGACAAAATTTTGCCTAGAGAGTCATTTCTTTCTGTTCCAACAGCAAGTCAACCAACAGACAAGAGGGGTACCAATGGGGGCAAGCTTCTCGCTGAGCTAAGCCTGCCTCCACATTGGATGGTGGGAGGAAATGATCCTAAACACTACATATGCAGGCACTCTGGCAGATCATAGGATCAAGTTGAAAAGATACAGTGATGATCTTTTTGTGATTTGGCGGGGATGCAGACCGGGTGCAGTTGAATTTGTGACTAACATCAACAGTAATGATATCAACTTGCATTTCACACACAATGTCAGTGATAGCTCAGTCTGTTTCCTGGACTTAGAGGTCTTTGTTGCCAATGGTTATCTTCAAATCAAATTGCACCGCAAACCGACTGCAGGAAACACTATCCTACATGCAACAAGCTTCCACCCTAGACATACCATACATAGTATCCTCTATGGGGAAATGCTTAGGATACATAGAATTTGCAGTAGTGACAGTGATTTAATGAAGGCCCAGGAGGAATGCAAAATACGCTTCCTAGCCAGAGGCTATCCGGAGCATAGTGTCAACATGGCAATAAAACAAACCAGGGATCTAGCTAGAAATGACCTTCTGTTTAGACCATCACATATCCAGGCCAAACATGCTAACAAAGCCATGCCAGAAGACAGTAATCCTCGGCTTATTGAGACATACACTAAGCAGTGAGATAGTTTATGCAGGATCATTAAGAAAAACTGGCACTTAGTGTTGAGTGATCCTGTGGTAGGGGAAAAACGTCCACAGAAACCAACCATAACATTCAGGAGGGCCCCATCCACAAGTGATTTCCTGGTTAGTAGTAGCCCAGAAATAAGATCATGATACAGAAAAGGGGGTGGTGATGAACAGAGTGTCTGAATTAAGCAGACCACTCTTACCCAGTCCAAAGATCAGGGCTTGATCCATCACCGTTATTTATCTCACTGCCCCATCCCAGCTCAGAACCTGGCTATATGCAAATTAGTCTGTCCCTGGCCCAGTGCATCATGGGAACAGGGCAGACCAAACTACCAAGCCAATTCTTCACCAGAAAGGAGGCAAGCTACCGGGGACCGGTTTCTGGCATTTCAGCCTCTTCGGCCCGGCTTGCTTGAATCCTGATGGAGCAGTGAGAAAGGGACTCATGTCTGAGTATACCCTGCCACACCTATAGTGGCCAAAAACGATACAGAAAAGGGGGTGGTGATGAACAGAGTGTCTGAATTAAGCAGACCACTCTTACCCAGTCCAAAGATCAGGGCTTGATCCATCACCGTTATTTATCTCACTGCCCCATCCCAGCTCAGAACCTGGCTATATGCAAATTAGTCTGTCCCTGGCCCAGTGCATCATGGGAACAGGGCAGACCAAACTACCAAGCCAATTCTTCACCAGAAAGGAGGCAAGCTACCGGGGACCGGTTTCTGGCATTTCAGCCTCTTCGGCCCGGCTTGCTTGAATCCTGATGGAGCAGTGAGAAAGGGACTCATGTCTGAGTATACCCTGCCACACCTATAGTGGCCAAAAACGATACAGAAAAGGGGGTGGTGATGAACAGAGTAAGCCGGGCCGAAGACGGCTGGAATGCCAGAAACCGGTCCCCGGAAGCTTGTTTCCTTCCCAGTGTAAGAATTGGCTTTTGTAGTCTGGTCTGCCCTGTTCCCATGATGCACTGGGCCAGGGACAGACTAATTTGCATACAGCCAGGTTCTGAAACTGGGATGGTGCAATGAGCTAAAAAACGGTGTTGGATCTAGCCCTGATCTCTTGACTGGGTGAGAGTACTCTGCTTAATTCAGAGACTCTGTCCATCACCACCCCTTGTTGTAAATAATTTTGTCCACCCTAAGCGTGGAAGGGTATACTCAGATGTGAGTCCCTTGCTCATTGCACCATCAGGATTCAAGCAAGCCGGGCCGAAGACGGCTGGAATGCCAGAAACCGGTCCCCGGAAGCTTGTTTCCTTCCCAGTGTAAGAATTGGCTTTTGTAGTCTGGTCTGCCCTGTTCCCATGATGCACTGGGCCAGGGACAGACTAATTTGCATACAGCCAGGTTCTGAAACTGGGATGGTGCAATGAGCTAAAAAACGGTGTTGGATCTAGCCCTGATCTCTTGACTGGGTGAGAGTACTCTGCTTAATTCAGAGACTCTGTCCATCACCACCCCTTGTTGTAAATAATTTTGTCCACCCTAAGCGTGGAAGGGTATACTCAGATGTGAGTCCCTTGCTCATTGCACCATCAGGATTCAAGCAAGCCGGGCCGAAGACGGCTGGAATGCCAGAAACCGGTCCCCGGAAGCTTGTTTCCTTCCCAGTGTAAGAATTGGCTTTTGTAGTCTGGTCTGCCCTGTTCCCATGATGCACTGGGCCAGGGACAGACTAATTTGCATACAGCCAGGTTCTGAAACTGGGATGGTGCAATGAGCTAAAAAACGGTGTTGGATCTAGCCCTGATCTCTTGACTGGGTGAGAGTACTCTGCTTAATTCAGAGACTCTGTCCATCACCACCCCTTGTTGTAAATAATTTTGTCCACCCTAAGCGTGGAAGGGTATACTCAGATGTGAGTCCCTTGCTCATTGCACCATCAGGATTCAAGCAAGCCGGGCCGAAGACGGCTGGAATGCCAGAAACCGGTCCCCGGAAGCTTGTTTCCTTCCCAGTGTAAGAATTGGCTTTTGTAGTCTGGTCTGCCCTGTTCCCATGATGCACTGGGCCAGGGACAGACTAATTTGCATACAGCCAGGTTCTGAAACTGGGATGGTGCAATGAGCTAAAAAACGGTGTTGGATCTAGCCCTGATCTCTTGACTGGGTGAGAGTACTCTGCTTAATTCAGAGACTCTGTCCATCACCACCCCTTGTTGTAAATAATTTTGTCCACCCTAAGCGTGGAAGGGTATACTCAGATGTGAGTCCCTTGCTCATTGCACCATCAGGATTCAAGCAAGCCGGGCCGAAGACGGCTGGAATGCCAGAAACCGGTCCCCGGAAGCTTGTTTCCTTCCCAGTGTAAGAATTGGCTTTTGTAGTCTGGTCTGCCCTGTTCCCATGATGCACTGGGCCAGGGACAGACTAATTTGCATACAGCCAGGTTCTGAAACTGGGATGGTGCAATGAGCTAAAAAACGGTGTTGGATCTAGCCCTGATCTCTTGACTGGGTGAGAGTACTCTGCTTAATTCAGAGACTCTGTCCATCACCACCCCTTGTTGTAAATAATTTTGTCCACCCTAAGCGTGGAAGGGTATACTCAGATGTGAGTCCCTTGCTCATTGCACCATCAGGATTCAAGCAAGCCGGGCCGAAGACGGCTGGAATGCCAGAAACCGGTCCCCGGAAGCTTGTTTCCTTCCCAGTGTAAGAATTGGCTTTTGTAGTCTGGTCTGCCCTGTTCCCATGATGCACTGGGCCAGGGACAGACTAATTTGCATACAGCCAGGTTCTGAAACTGGGATGGTGCAATGAGCTAAAAAACGGTGTTGGATCTAGCCCTGATCTCTTGACTGGGTGAGAGTACTCTGCTTAATTCAGAGACTCTGTCCATCACCACCCCTTGTTGTAAATAATTTTGTCCACCCTAAGCGTGGAAGGGTATACTCAGATGTGAGTCCCTTGCTCATTGCACCATCAGGATTCAAGCAAGCCGGGCCGAAGACGGCTGGAATGCCAGAAACCGGTCCCCGGAAGCTTGTTTCCTTCCCAGTGTAAGAATTGGCTTTTGTAGTCTGGTCTGCCCTGTTCCCATGATGCACTGGGCCAGGGACAGACTAATTTGCATACAGCCAGGTTCTGAAACTGGGATGGTGCAATGAGCTAAAAAACGGTGTTGGATCTAGCCCTGATCTCTTGACTGGGTGAGAGTACTCTGCTTAATTCAGAGACTCTGTCCATCACCACCCCTTGTTGTAAATAATTTTGTCCACCCTAAGCGTGGAAGGGTATACTCAGATGTGAGTCCCTTGCTCATTGCACCATCAGGATTCAAGCAAGCCGGGCCGAAGACGGCTGGAATGCCAGAAACCGGTCCCCGGAAGCTTGTTTCCTTCCCAGTGTAAGAATTGGCTTTTGTAGTCTGGTCTGCCCTGTTCCCATGATGCACTGGGCCAGGGACAGACTAATTTGCATACAGCCAGGTTCTGAAACTGGGATGGTGCAATGAGCTAAAAAACGGTGTTGGATCTAGCCCTGATCTCTTGACTGGGTGAGAGTACTCTGCTTAATTCAGAGACTCTGTCCATCACCACCCCTTGTTGTAAATAATTTTGTCCACCCTAAGCGTGGAAGGGTATACTCAGATGTGAGTCCCTTGCTCATTGCACCATCAGGATTCAAGCAAGCCGGGCCGAAGACGGCTGGAATGCCAGAAACCGGTCCCCGGAAGCTTGTTTCCTTCCCAGTGTAAGAATTGGCTTTTGTAGTCTGGTCTGCCCTGTTCCCATGATGCACTGGGCCAGGGACAGACTAATTTGCATACAGCCAGGTTCTGAAACTGGGATGGTGCAATGAGCTAAAAAACGGTGTTGGATCTAGCCCTGATCTCTTGACTGGGTGAGAGTACTCTGCTTAATTCAGAGACTCTGTCCACCACCACCCCTTGTTGTAAATAATTTTGTCCACCCTAAGCGTGGAAGGGTATACTCAGATGTGAGTCCCTTGCTCATTGCACCATCAGGATTCAAGCAAGCCGGGCCGAAGACGGCTGGAATGCCAGAAACCGGTCCCCGGAAGCTTGTTTCCTTCCCAGTGTAAGAATTGGCTTTTGTAGTCTGGTCTGCCCTGTTCCCATGATGCACTGGGCCAGGGACAGACTAATTTGCATACAGCCAGGTTCTGAAACTGGGATGGTGCAATGAGCTAAAAAACGGTGTTGGATCTAGCCCTGATCTCTTGACTGGGTGAGAGTACTCTGCTTAATTCAGAGACTCTGTCCATCACCACCCCTTGTTGTAAATAATTTTGTCCACCCTAAGCGTGGAAGGGTATACTCAGATGTGAGTCCCTTGCTCATTGCACCATCAGGATTCAAGCAAGCCGGGCCGAAGACGGCTGGAATGCCAGAAACCGGTCCCCGGAAGCTTGTTTCCTTCCCAGTGTAAGAATTGGCTTTTGTAGTCTGGTCTGCCCTGTTCCCATGATGCACTGGGCCAGGGACAGACTAATTTGCATACAGCCAGGTTCTGAAACTGGGATGGTGCAATGAGCTAAAAAACGGTGTTGGATCTAGCCCTGATCTCTTGACTGGGTGAGAGTACTCTGCTTAATTCAGAGACTCTGTCCATCACCACCCCTTGTTGTAAATAATTTTGTCCACCCTAAGCGTGGAAGGGTATACTCAGATGTGAGTCCCTTGCTCATTGCACCATCAGGATTCAAGCAAGCCGGGCCGAAGACGGCTGGAATGCCAGAAACCGGTCCCCGGAAGCTTGTTTCCTTCCCAGTGTAAGAATTGGCTTTTGTAGTCTGGTCTGCCCTGTTCCCATGATGCACTGGGCCAGGGACAGACTAATTTGCATACAGCCAGGTTCTGAAACTGGGATGGTGCAATGAGCTAAAAAACGGTGTTGGATCTAGCCCTGATCTCTTGACTGGGTGAGAGTACTCTGCTTAATTCAGAGACTCTGTCCATCACCACCCCTTGTTGTAAATAATTTTGTCCACCCTAAGCGTGGAAGGGTATACTCAGATGTGAGTCCCTTGCTCATTGCACCATCAGGATTCAAGCAAGCCGGGCCGAAGACGGCTGGAATGCCAGAAACCGGTCCCCGGAAGCTTGTTTCCTTCCCAGTGTAAGAATTGGCTTTTGTAGTCTGGTCTGCCCTGTTCCCATGATGCACTGGGCCAGGGACAGACTAATTTGCATACAGCCAGGTTCTGAAACTGGGATGGTGCAATGAGCTAAAAAACGGTGTTGGATCTAGCCCTGATCTCTTGACTGGGTGAGAGTACTCTGCTTAATTCAGAGACTCTGTCCATCACCACCCCTTGTTGTAAATAATTTTGTCCACCCTAAGCGTGGAAGGGTATACTCAGATGTGAGTCCCTTGCTCATTGCACCATCAGGATTCAAGCAAGCCGGGCCGAAGACGGCTGGAATGCCAGAAACCGGTCCCCGGAAGCTTGTTTCCTTCCCAGTGTAAGAATTGGCTTTTGTAGTCTGGTCTGCCCTGTTCCCATGATGCACTGGGCCAGGGACAGACTAATTTGCATACAGCCAGGTTCTGAAACTGGGATGGTGCAATGAGCTAAAAAACGGTGTTGGATCTAGCCCTGATCTCTTGACTGGGTGAGAGTACTCTGCTTAATTCAGAGACTCTGTCCATCACCACCCCTTGTTGTAAATAATTTTGTCCACCCTAAGCGTGGAAGGGTATACTCAGATGTGAGTCCCTTGCTCATTGCACCATCAGGATTCAAGCAAGCCGGGCCGAAGACGGCTGGAATGCCAGAAACCGGTCCCCGGAAGCTTGTTTCCTTCCCAGTGTAAGAATTGGCTTTTGTAGTCTGGTCTGCCCTGTTCCCATGATGCACTGGGCCAGGGACAGACTAATTTGCATACAGCCAGGTTCTGAAACTGGGATGGTGCAATGAGCTAAAAAACGGTGTTGGATCTAGCCCTGATCTCTTGACTGGGTGAGAGTACTCTGCTTAATTCAGAGACTCTGTCCATCACCACCCCTTGTTGTAAATAATTTTGTCCACCCTAAGCGTGGAAGGGTATACTCAGATGTGAGTCCCTTGCTCATTGCACCATCAGGATTCAAGCAAGCCGGGCCGAAGACGGCTGGAATGCCAGAAACCGGTCCCCGGAAGCTTGTTTCCTTCCCAGTGTAAGAATTGGCTTTTGTAGTCTGGTCTGCCCTGTTCCCATGATGCACTGGGCCAGGGACAGACTAATTTGCATACAGCCAGGTTCTGAAACTGGGATGGTGCAATGAGCTAAAAAACGGTGTTGGATCTAGCCCTGATCTCTTGACTGGGTGAGAGTACTCTGCTTAATTCAGAGACTCTGTCCATCACCACCCCTTGTTGTAAATAATTTTGTCCACCCTAAGCGTGGAAGGGTATACTCAGATGTGAGTCCCTTGCTCATTGCACCATCAGGATTCAAGCAAGCCGGGCCGAAGACGGCTGGAATGCCAGAAACCGGTCCCCGGAAGCTTGTTTCCTTCCCAGTGTAAGAATTGGCTTTTGTAGTCTGGTCTGCCCTGTTCCCATGATGCACTGGGCCAGGGACAGACTAATTTGCATACAGCCAGGTTCTGAAACTGGGATGGTGCAATGAGCTAAAAAACGGTGTTGGATCTAGCCCTGATCTCTTGACTGGGTGAGAGTACTCTGCTTAATTCAGAGACTCTGTCCATCACCACCCCTTGTTGTAAATAATTTTGTCCACCCTAAGCGTGGAAGGGTATACTCAGATGTGAGTCCCTTGCTCATTGCACCATCAGGATTCAAGCAAGCCGGGCCGAAGACGGCTGGAATGCCAGAAACCGGTCCCCGGAAGCTTGTTTCCTTCCCAGTGTAAGAATTGGCTTTTGTAGTCTGGTCTGCCCTGTTCCCATGATGCACTGGGCCAGGGACAGACTAATTTGCATACAGCCAGGTTCTGAAACTGGGATGGTGCAATGAGCTAAAAAACGGTGTTGGATCTAGCCCTGATCTCTTGACTGGGTGAGAGTACTCTGCTTAATTCAGAGACTCTGTCCATCACCACCCCTTGTTGTAAATAATTTTGTCCACCCTAAGCGTGGAAGGGTATACTCAGATGTGAGTCCCTTGCTCATTGCACCATCAGGATTCAAGCAAGCCGGGCCGAAGACGGCTGGAATGCCAGAAACCGGTCCCCGGAAGCTTGTTTCCTTCCCAGTGTAAGAATTGGCTTTTGTAGTCTGGTCTGCCCTGTTCCCATGATGCACTGGGCCAGGGACAGACTAATTTGCATACAGCCAGGTTCTGAAACTGGGATGGTGCAATGAGCTAAAAAACGGTGTTGGATCTAGCCCTGATCTCTTGACTGGGTGAGAGTACTCTGCTTAATTCAGAGACTCTGTCCATCACCACCCCTTGTTGTAAATAATTTTGTCCACCCTAAGCGTGGAAGGGTATACTCAGATGTGAGTCCCTTGCTCATTGCACCATCAGGATTCAAGCAAGCCGGGCCGAAGACGGCTGGAATGCCAGAAACCGGTCCCCGGAAGCTTGTTTCCTTCCCAGTGTAAGAATTGGCTTTTGTAGTCTGGTCTGCCCTGTTCCCATGATGCACTGGGCCAGGGACAGACTAATTTGCATACAGCCAGGTTCTGAAACTGGGATGGTGCAATGAGCTAAAAAACGGTGTTGGATCTAGCCCTGATCTCTTGACTGGGTGAGAGTACTCTGCTTAATTCAGAGACTCTGTCCATCACCACCCCTTGTTGTAAATAATTTTGTCCACCCTAAGCGTGGAAGGGTATACTCAGATGTGAGTCCCTTGCTCATTGCACCATCAGGATTCAAGCAAGCCGGGCCGAAGACGGCTGGAATGCCAGAAACCGGTCCCCGGAAGCTTGTTTCCTTCCCAGTGTAAGAATTGGCTTTTGTAGTCTGGTCTGCCCTGTTCCCATGATGCACTGGGCCAGGGACAGACTAATTTGCATACAGCCAGGTTCTGAAACTGGGATGGTGCAATGAGCTAAAAAACGGTGTTGGATCTAGCCCTGATCTCTTGACTGGGTGAGAGTACTCTGCTTAATTCAGAGACTCTGTCCATCACCACCCCTTGTTGTAAATAATTTTGTCCACCCTAAGCGTGGAAGGGTATACTCAGATGTGAGTCCCTTGCTCATTGCACCATCAGGATTCAAGCAAGCCGGGCCGAAGACGGCTGGAATGCCAGAAACCGGTCCCCGGAAGCTTGTTTCCTTCCCAGTGTAAGAATTGGCTTTTGTAGTCTGGTCTGCCCTGTTCCCATGATGCACTGGGCCAGGGACAGACTAATTTGCATACAGCCAGGTTCTGAAACTGGGATGGTGCAATGAGCTAAAAAACGGTGTTGGATCTAGCCCTGATCTCTTGACTGGGTGAGAGTACTCTGCTTAATTCAGAGACTCTGTCCATCACCACCCCTTGTTGTAAATAATTTTGTCCACCCTAAGCGTGGAAGGGTATACTCAGATGTGAGTCCCTTGCTCATTGCACCATCAGGATTCAAGCAAGCCGGGCCGAAGACGGCTGGAATGCCAGAAACCGGTCCCCGGAAGCTTGTTTCCTTCCCAGTGTAAGAATTGGCTTTTGTAGTCTGGTCTGCTCTGTTCCCATGATGCACTGGGCCAGGGACAGACTAATTTGCATACAGCCAGGTTCTGAAACTGGGATGGTGCAATGAGCTAAAAAACGGTGTTGGATCTAGCCCTGATCTCTTGACTGGGTGAGAGTACTCTGCTTAATTCAGAGACTCTGTCCATCACCACCCCTTGTTGTAAATAATTTTGTCCACCCTAAGCGTGGAAGGGTATACTCAGATGTGAGTCCCTTGCTCATTGCACCATCAGGATTCAAGCAAGCCGGGCCGAAGACGGCTGGAATGCCAGAAACCGGTCCCCGGAAGCTTGTTTCCTTCCCAGTGTAAGAATTGGCTTTTGTAGTCTGGTCTGCCCTGTTCCCATGATGCACTGGGCCAGGGACAGACTAATTTGCATACAGCCAGGTTCTGAAACTGGGATGGTGCAATGAGCTAACAAACGGTGTTGGATCTAGCCCTGATCTCTTGACTGGGTGAGAGTACTCTGCTTAATTCAGAGACTCTGTCCATCACCACCCCTTGTTGTAAATAATTTTGTCCACCCTAAGCGTGGAAGGGTATACTCAGATGTGAGTCCCTTGCTCATTGCACCATCAGGATTCAAGCAAGCCGGGCCGAAGACGGCTGGAATGCCAGAAACCGGTCCCCGGAAGCTTGTTTCCTTCCCAGTGTAAGAATTGGCTTTTGTAGTCTGGTCTGCCCTGTTCCCATGATGCACTGGGCCAGGGACAGACTAATTTGCATACAGCCAGGTTCTGAAACTGGGATGGTGCAATGAGCTAAAAAACGGTGTTGGATCTAGCCCTGATCTCTTGACTGGGTGAGAGTACTCTGCTTAATTCAGAGACTCTGTCCATCACCACCCCTTGTTGTAAATAATTTTGTCCACCCTAAGCGTGGAAGGGTATACTCAGATGTGAGTCCCTTGCTCATTGCACCATCAGGATTCAAGCAAGCCGGGCCGAAGACGGCTGGAATGCCAGAAACCGGTCCCCGGAAGCTTGTTTCCTTCCCAGTGTAAGAATTGGCTTTTGTAGTCTGGTCTGCCCTGTTCCCATGATGCACTGGGCCAGGGACAGACTAATTTGCATACAGCCAGGTTCTGAAACTGGGATGGTGCAATGAGCTAAAAAACGGTGTTGGATCTAGCCCTGATCTCTTGACTGGGTGAGAGTACTCTGCTTAATTCAGAGACTCTGTCCATCACCACCCCTTGTTGTAAATAATTTTGTCCACCCTAAGCGTGGAAGGGTATACTCAGATGTGAGTCCCTTGCTCATTGCACCATCAGGATTCAAGCAAGCCGGGCCGAAGACGGCTGGAATGCCAGAAACCGGTCCCCGGAAGCTTGTTTCCTTCCCAGTGTAAGAATTGGCTTTTGTAGTCTGGTCTGCCCTGTTCCCATGATGCACTGGGCCAGGGACAGACTAATTTGCATACAGCCAGGTTCTGAAACTGGGATGGTGCAATGAGCTAAAAAACGGTGTTGGATCTAGCCCTGATCTCTTGACTGGGTGAGAGTACTCTGCTTAATTCAGAGACTCTGTCCATCACCACCCCTTGTTGTAAATAATTTTGTCCACCCTAAGCGTGGAAGGGTATACTCAGATGTGAGTCCCTTGCTCATTGCACCATCAGGATTCAAGCAAGCCGGGCCGAAGACGGCTGGAATGCCAGAAACCGGTCCCCGGAAGCTTGTTTCCTTCCCAGTGTAAGAATTGGCTTTTGTAGTCTGGTCTGCCCTGTTCCCATGATGCACTGGGCCAGGGACAGACTAATTTGCATACAGCCAGGTTCTGAAACTGGGATGGTGCAATGAGCTAAAAAACGGTGTTGGATCTAGCCCTGATCTCTTGACTGGGTGAGAGTACTCTGCTTAATTCAGAGACTCTGTCCATCACCACCCCTTGTTGTAAATAATTTTGTCCACCCTAAGCGTGGAAGGGTATACTCAGATGTGAGTCCCTTGCTCATTGCACCATCAGGATTCAAGCAAGCCGGGCCGAAGACGGCTGGAATGCCAGAAACCGGTCCCCGGAAGCTTGTTTCCTTCCCAGTGTAAGAATTGGCTTTTGTAGTCTGGTCTGCTCTGTTCCCATGATGCACTGGGCCAGGGACAGACTAATTTGCATACAGCCAGGTTCTGAAACTGGGATGGTGCAATGAGCTAAAAAACGGTGTTGGATCTAGCCCTGATCTCTTGACTGGGTGAGAGTACTCTGCTTAATTCAGAGACTCTGTCCATCACCACCCCTTGTTGTAAATAATTTTGTCCACCCTAAGCGTGGAAGGGTATACTCAGATGTGAGTCCCTTGCTCATTGCACCATCAGGATTCAAGCAAGCCGGGCCGAAGACGGCTGGAATGCCAGAAACCGGTCCCCGGAAGCTTGTTTCCTTCCCAGTGTAAGAATTGGCTTTTGTAGTCTGGTCTGCCCTGTTCCCATGATGCACTGGGCCAGGGACAGACTAATTTGCATACAGCCAGGTTCTGAAACTGGGATGGTGCAATGAGCTAACAAACGGTGTTGGATCTAGCCCTGATCTCTTGACTGGGTGAGAGTACTCTGCTTAATTCAGAGACTCTGTCCATCACCACCCCTTGTTGTAAATAATTTTGTCCACCCTAAGCGTGGAAGGGTATACTCAGATGTGAGTCCCTTGCTCATTGCACCATCAGGATTCAAGCAAGCCGGGCCGAAGACGGCTGGAATGCCAGAAACCGGTCCCCGGAAGCTTGTTTCCTTCCCAGTGTAAGAATTGGCTTTTGTAGTCTGGTCTGCCCTGTTCCCATGATGCACTGGGCCAGGGACAGACTAATTTGCATACAGCCAGGTTCTGAAACTGGGATGGTGCAATGAGCTAAAAAACGGTGTTGGATCTAGCCCTGATCTCTTGACTGGGTGAGAGTACTCTGCTTAATTCAGAGACTCTGTCCATCACCACCCCTTGTTGTAAATAATTTTGTCCACCCTAAGCGTGGAAGGGTATACTCAGATGTGAGTCCCTTGCTCATTGCACCATCAGGATTCAAGCAAGCCGGGCCGAAGACGGCTGGAATGCCAGAAACCGGTCCCCGGAAGCTTGTTTCCTTCCCAGTGTAAGAATTGGCTTTTGTAGTCTGGTCTGCCCTGTTCCCATGATGCACTGGGCCAGGGACAGACTAATTTGCATACAGCCAGGTTCTGAAACTGGGATGGTGCAATGAGCTAAAAAACGGTGTTGGATCTAGCCCTGATCTCTTGACTGGGTGAGAGTACTCTGCTTAATTCAGAGACTCTGTCCATCACCACCCCTTGTTGTAAATAATTTTGTCCACCCTAAGCGTGGAAGGGTATACTCAGATGTGAGTCCCTTGCTCATTGCACCATCAGGATTCAAGCAAGCCGGGCCGAAGACGGCTGGAATGCCAGAAACCGGTCCCCGGAAGCTTGTTTCCTTCCCAGTGTAAGAATTGGCTTTTGTAGTCTGGTCTGCCCTGTTCCCATGATGCACTGGGCCAGGGACAGACTAATTTGCATACAGCCAGGTTCTGAAACTGGGATGGTGCAATGAGCTAAAAAACGGTGTTGGATCTAGCCCTGATCTCTTGACTGGGTGAGAGTACTCTGCTTAATTCAGAGACTCTGTCCATCACCACCCCTTGTTGTAAATAATTTTGTCCACCCTAAGCGTGGAAGGGTATACTCAGATGTGAGTCCCTTGCTCATTGCACCATCAGGATTCAAGCAAGCCGGGCCGAAGACGGCTGGAATGCCAGAAACCGGTCCCCGGAAGCTTGTTTCCTTCCCAGTGTAAGAATTGGCTTTTGTAGTCTGGTCTGCCCTGTTCCCATGATGCACTGGGCCAGGGACAGACTAATTTGCATACAGCCAGGTTCTGAAACTGGGATGGTGCAATGAGCTAAAAAACGGTGTTGGATCTAGCCCTGATCTCTTGACTGGGTGAGAGTACTCTGCTTAATTCAGAGACTCTGTCCATCACCACCCCTTGTTGTAAATAATTTTGTCCACCCTAAGCGTGGAAGGGTATACTCAGATGTGAGTCCCTTGCTCATTGCACCATCAGGATTCAAGCAAGCCGGGCCGAAGACGGCTGGAATGCCAGAAACCGGTCCCCGGAAGCTTGTTTCCTTCCCAGTGTAAGAATTGGCTTTTGTAGTCTGGTCTGCCCTGTTCCCATGATGCACTGGGCCAGGGACAGACTAATTTGCATACAGCCAGGTTCTGAAACTGGGATGGTGCAATGAGCTAAAAAACGGTGTTGGATCTAGCCCTGATCTCTTGACTGGGTGAGAGTACTCTGCTTAATTCAGAGACTCTGTCCATCACCACCCCTTGTTGTAAATAATTCAGAAATAAGATCAGGCTCAAGTTGGTTGGCGGGTCAGAAAGGGTTTGTAAGATGCTCCTAATGCAGGGCGTGCAAGTTTCGCATTAGCAAAACAGCCATTTAATGCCAAGCCCACCAAAATCCAGAAGTTTCTTACATGTAAAACCGAGTTTGCCATCTACGTGCTGGAGTGTTCCTGTGGAACGTGGGTAGCACGAAACTGAAGGTCCACAAAAGGATTCCCAGCATTTACGGGTCATAACAAATTTGGATGTAACCTATCCAGTGGCCCGACATTTCAGAGAAGTCCACAACAATGACTCGGAGCAATTAAAATTCTATGTCTTGGACTCGGTTCCGCAACTAAGATGAGGTGACAATAGGGAGGCAATTCTGAGGAAACTGGAAACTAGGTACATCCTGGAACTACACAGCAAAAACTCACAACACCTGACGCTGTGGTCGCCATTCCAACCAGTCGCAGCAACACCAGGATACTGGCAAAAAAAATCTTACCCACCGTTTTAACCTCAAGATGGCGCCTGATAAGGAATGGACCTGCTTTTGTAACGATTCGAAGCGGATCCTGGGGAACTTTTACTGAACTACCTACCCCCTACCCCCTCCCCGCTCTACTCTTCTCCACTTTCCTGCTACTGACCTCTGCCCTCACCTGTCCTGGCCCTCAGTCCCCACCCTGTTTATCTGTGAATTTTGCCACGTCATTTGAGATCTAGCTATTTTGTCTGATGCCCGATGGAGCTACCTGGTTTAGCTATAGGGGAGACAGGTCGGGGATTCCCTCCTTAGACGTCACCTACCCAGTCGGTCTTTAGCCAGACTTCCTTTCATCTCTCCTGTCGTCTCTTCCCACATCCTCCCTCTATTTATGTCTCTCCTTCTCTCCTCTCTCAATGTATTGAGACTGAACTATTTTGTCTGATGCCCGATGGAGCTACCTGGTTTAGCTTGGCCGATGCCTGGGGGAGCTGTCCTATGCAGCTGTAGAGGAGTCTTGCCCCTTGGCCGTCACATACCCAGCCGGTCATCTGACATTGTTTTACCTTGTCTCCCCGTTTGTGTCTCTTTCCCTCCCCCTTCAATGGAACTATGACGACGCCCCCTGGGCAGACCCCAAAACTGTTTTTACCTACCGCGGAGCCAGAGCAACCTTGGCCGATGCCCGGTGGAGCGGTCCTATACAGCTATAGAGGAGTCTGGCCCCTTGGCCGTCACCTACCCAGCCAGTCACCTGACATTGTTTTTCCTCGTCTCCCCGTTCGTGCCTCCCTCCCTCCTCCCCCTGTGATTCTTTGATTCAAATTGACGTAACTATGTATCCTGTAACTCACTGATCCTCATGTAAAGTGCTCTGATACCTCCGGGTCTAGCCAGCGCTATATAAAACTTTTCAAATAAATAAATGAAATAAATCTGTACTGTCAGTTAAAGACTCAAAATGACATATGCATTTATGAACATATTGGCAAACAATACTGCACTCCTTAATCCCTGTACATAACCTTCCTCTCAATTTTTTAGGAGAATAGTTATTTTAAGTAAGCTGCACTTTTTGGCACTCAGACACTTTATTTGCAACGGTACGCTCTTATGAGTATTACTACATGCAAATTAGCACTTTATTACCTTAGCACGTTTTACAAAAGAATGCACTTTACAATCAAAGTAACGGAACAAAGGCCCACTTGTGCAGCAGTGAGTTTGCACAGTGCTTTAGGTCTGGATTTTTTAATTGAGCATTTTTTTAACAGCAATAGAGCATATGAATTAGAACACAGGAGGACAGCATTGGGCTATTTAAAATGTTTGTTAAAAAAAAGGTTCAAAAAATGTTCTTAACGATGTGTGGTATATTAATTGTATTTATACAGACAATTAGCATAGTTATTAAGCACGTTTAACAATTTTCTATCCAGATTTAAAAATATGTAATTAGGCTGCTGTGCTGTATTGTGTCAATGGGACTCAGAACGATAGTATGTTGTCTATATCATTTATGCACTTGGCACTTTAAAATTTGTGGAGGGCTCGGAGGCGCGTCATGTGATCAAGGCCCGCAAAGGCCGAAACGCGTCATGGCGGTACAGTGCACTAACAAATAAAGACAAATTTGTACAAAGAAAGTGGTGTCCGTTCTTGCTTCTGGTTCCAGGGAATTAAGGAACAAATTTGGTTTCGATATTATATATATATATATTTATTAGAAAAAAGACCTCTAATAATAGAGGCTTACCTTAGTTAAATAGATGACGCAGGACTGCCTGTCTCACTGCTGCTTCACTATGAGTTGCCATGTCCAGGCAATAGTGCCGCATGAAGGTAAGAGCATTCTTCCGGGTAGTGGCACAGCAGATCTTGTCTAGTGGAACACCAGCAAAAAGAGCAGCAGAAGAGACATTGCTCTTGTAGAATGCGCCCTGGTCTTGGTTGTATGCCATTTACGTCCTTAGTATGACACAATTGAATAGTAGCGATCCATTGTGCAACAGTGCTTTTTGTAACAGCAGTCCCCAGCTTTACAGGACCATATGATACCAGGAGTTCATCCATTCTGCATAGGTGCTTTGTCCTTTGTAAGTAAAACTTAAGGCATCTTTTTACATCTAAAGAGTGAAGAGATTTTTCCACCGGTGAAGAAGGATGTAGGAAAAAAGTGCACAGAATTACAGGTTCATTAAGGTGAAACTGAGATGGTAACTTTGGTATAAATTTAGAATTTGTTTGTAACATCACTTAGTCCTATGTCAAGCGTAAGTAAGGCTCTTGAATGGTGAAGGCTTGATTTTCACTTACTCTTCTGGCAGATGTAAGCGCGAGAAGCAACGCCACTTTCTATGTGAGGAACGTGAGCTCTATTTTGTGGATTGGCTCAAAAGGCGGTTTCATTAACTGAGACAGGACCACATTAAGGCGCCATTCTGGTGGAGAAGGCCTAATAGGGGGAAAAGTCCTGAAAAGGCCCTTCATGAACCGTAAGATGTTGTGAGAAAAGCAGATAGAAGAGGCGTTGGACATCCGCCTATATTGGGAGAGGGCCGCGAGGTGGACCCTTACTGAAGCATACTCCAGACCTAATCTTGCCAGAGACAAGAGATAAGGCAAGATTTGTTTTGGGGTAGAGAGAAGAGGGTGTGAGTCACTGCAAAGGCACCAAGAATAAAAACGTTTCCATTTTAGTCTGTATGCTTAAGTAGTAGACTCGGCTCTTGCCCTGGACAATATATCTCTACAATCCTGAGTGATAACTAAATCCTTGTACTCATTGAACTCAGGTTCCAGGCATGCAACTGAAGAAAAGCTGGGTGCGGATGCAGGATCTGTCCTTTTTTTCATTGTTAGCAGGGTGACTGACAAATGAAGGCGATAATGTTTGGATTGCAACAGCAGGAGTAGCTCCGTGAACCAGTGCTGACATGGCCAACGTGGAGCAATGAGGATGAGTTGGCACGGTTCCCGTTTCATTTTCATCAGCACTCTGGAGATAAGGGGATATGGGGGAAAGTGTACACAAAGATTCCTGACCATCTTATTGAAAACACATTCCCCCATGCCCTTATTTGAGGTGCCCTGCTGGCAAAGAACCAGCATTTCTGGTTCCCTGGAGATGCAAATAGGTCCAAGTTGGGTGTTCTCCATTTCTGAAAAATGTGGTTGAGAATCAGTTGGTTGAGTTCCCACTCGTGATTTGATTGACTTAACCTGCTCAAGGTGGCTGCTAGGTTGTTCCTTACTCCTGGGAGATGTTCAGCTTTGATAGTTATTGGATGCTGTAGTGTCCATTCCCACATTCTTTAAGCTTCCCAGGATAGGATTGAAGAGCTTGTTCCTCCCTGCTTGTTTAGATAATGCATGTAGGTGGTGTTATCCGTGCATAGGAGGACCGAGGATGCTCTTATCCTTGAGAGGAATGACTGGAGGGATAAAAAATTGCCCGTAGTTCCAAAAAATTGATTGGCATTTTGGAGAGAGACTCCATTTGCCGCTTATTTGAAGGTCTGGCAGATGCACACTCCAGCCTTCAAAGGATGCATCTTTTGTCATAACAAACACCAGAAGAGGAGAACGGAATGACAGTCCCAGGGAGAGATTCCTGGGAGATTGCCACCAAAGAAGTGCATCCTTCATGATCAGAGTTATCCGAATTATGTCGTCGAATGATCCTGTTATTTGAAGTCATTGGGCGTCCAACTGCTCTTGAAATGGTCTCATCCTTAGACAAGAGTAATTACCATGAGAATGGCAGAAAACAGCATCCAGAGAAAGGATTTGAGGAGACGGAGAGAAGCGCACTTTCTTTTGTAGAGGTCGTGAGCCAGGGATAGGATGGCATTTAGTATCTCTGTTGATAAGAATGCCTAGTTTTGGAGAGTGTCCAGTGTTGCTCCTAGAAACGTTAACCGATGAGAAGGAGCTCAAATCGATTTTCGAAGATTGACTGCCAGCCCTAGAGAGCGGAAGAGCTGTAGGCAGAAAGAGAAGTCTTTTGAAGCCCGATAAAGAAAAGGGGCTTTCACCAACCAATCATCAAGGTATGGGAAGATATGTTGGGAAGATATGTAGGCCTTTCAACCACAGGAATGCTGCCAAGGGAGCAAGGCACTTGGTGAAAACCCGTGGAGCTGAACGACGGCCGAAGGGACGGACCTTGAACTGAAAATGCGTGCCTGCCACAGAGAAACTTAGACATTTTCGATGTTTGAGGTGGATAGGGATATGGAAGTAAGCATCTTCCAAATCTAGGCTTGATAACAAATCAGAATGGTTCAGAAGCTGCAATATCTACCGGAAAGTAACCATGCAAAAGGATTACTTCAGCAGGTATTTGTTGAGCTTCCAGAGGTCTAGAATGGGACGCCAATCCCCCAATTTCTTTTTTTTTATCAGGAAAAAGCAAGAGTAAAAACTTTTCCCTCTCAGAGCGCGGAACACATTCTACTGCTCCTTTTTGAAGCATTAGTAAAGCCTCCTTCTTTAACAAATGAAGATGGGGTGGTGTTGATTTCTGAGGCGGATGATGAGGTGGCATTGTGGTAAACTCTAGGGTAAGGCCATACTTTATTATATCCAGGACCTATTTGTCTGACGTTATTTTTGCCATTGATGTAGGTAATGAGAGAGCGGGGTTTTTCTCAGTGAAAAAGACAAGCGAAGAGAGGCAGGCGGCAAAGCGTCATTGTTTTCGGCACTAATCTCTGGGCTGAACTTGTTGCTCTTGCATAGGTCGTCTGGAGTAGGCTACCTGAGGTGGCACATGGTATTGTTGCTGCTGTTGGTAGGAACAAAAGGGGGTGGTGATGGATGGAGCATCTGAACCAATCAAACACTCTCACCCAGTCAACAGATATGGGTTTAATCCATAACCGTTCTTTAGCCCACTCTGCCACCCCAGTTCAGACATGGCCATATGCAAATCAGTCTGACCCTGTGCCTCATGGGAACAGTCCAGCCCGAACTGCCAAGCCATGCCTTACCTGGACCGGAAACAAGCTTCCGAGGACCGGTTTCTGGCATTTCAGCCGTCTTCAGCCCGGCTTGCTTGAATCCAGTGGCAAAGTGAGCAAGGGACTCACGTCTGAGCATACCCTGCCAACTTATGGCGAACAAAGTGGTACAAAAGGGGGTGGTGATGGACGGAGCATCTGAACCAATCAAACACTCTCACCCAGTCAACAGATATGGGTTTGGCAGTTCGGGCTGGACTGTTCCCATGAGGCACAGGGTTAGACTGATTTGCATATAGCCATGTCTGAAATGGGGTGGCTGAGTGGGCTAAAGAATGGTGATGGATTAAGCCCAGATCAGTTGACTGGGGTGAGTGTTTGATTTGCTCAAGCGCTCCGTCCATCATCCCCTTTTGTATCGCTTTGTTCGCCCTAAGTGTGGCAGGGTATGCTCAGACGCGAGTCCCTTGCTCACTTGGCCACTGGATTCAAGATAGCCTGGCTGATGAGGATTATGAATCTGAAAGCGGTCCCATGATGCTTGTTTCCGGTCCATGGAAGACATGGCTTGGCAGTTCGGGCTGGACTGTTCCCATGAGGCACAGGGTCAGACTGATTTGCATATAGCCATGTCTGAAATGGGGTGGCTGAGTGGGCTAAAGAATGGTGATGGATTAAATAAACCCAGATCAGTTGACTGGGGGTGAGTATTTGATTTGCTCAAGCGCTCCGTCCATCATCCCCTTTTGTATCGCTGTTAGTAGGAAGGCCGGTAAGAGGTGTAAGTTTGAGGCTGCTATCTTTGGTAACTTCCTCGAAAATAATACATTTCTCTGCCACGTGCTCCACGAAAGGGGGTCTTTCTATATTGGAGTGTTCCCAGAGCCTTAGCTGTGTACGTGTCAGTTTTGATGGTTTTCAATGAATCATCAATATGCTTGCCAAAGAGTGTTACACCATCAAATAGCATATCCAAAATTTTGCTTTGCACCTCAGGGCTGAACATAGTTGCTTTCAGCCAACCCTGGCGTCTTAGGACAGCAGCTCCAGCAAGCTGACGAAAAGCTAAATTAGCAATATCCATAGAAGCAGTAATAATTTCGGATGCAGATTTTTCCTCCTCAAGCAGGATTTTCCTTGCTTCTATTCTCTTCTCTGGAATGAGATCTAAGAAATGAGCAATGTCCGACCACATCTGCCGATTTTACCTGGCTAAAATTACGGGAGCGTTGGCAGCATGAACAGTTGCACCTGATGTGGTAGTAAATCTTTTCCTGATGTTATCTAACCACCTCCCTTCTCTGTCAGGTGGCGCAAGCAGTAATGGGCGCTAGAGAATTTCTCGATCTCCGTTGAGCGGCCTGCAAGATTAAAGAGTTAGGCTTAGGATGTCCTACTAGACAAGTTGGAGCATCCTCCGGTGCTTTCTACTTGTTGTGGAACCTGGGATAACTTTGGCCGCTGTCCTCATTACCTTTAATCCTTTTTCCCCATACGGATGAGTACAGACCTAACAGATTTTCGAGATAGGTCTTTGAAATCGTAGAGAAAGAAGTCTGATTGCTTTACTGTTAACGACAGCTGGAAACGTGACGCTGCTCTTTCTATTAAGCGGTACAAAAGGGGGTGGTGATGGACGGAGCATCTGAACCAATCAAACACTCACACCCAGTCAACAGATCTGGGTTTAATCCATCACCGTTCTTTAGCCCACTCTGCCACCCCAGTTCAGACATGGCCATATGCAAATCAGTTTGACCCTGTGCCTCATGGGAACAGTCCAGCACGAACTGCCAAGCCATGCATTCCCTGGACCGGAAACAAGCTTCCTAGGACCGGTTTCTGGCATTTCAGCCGTCTTCAGCCAGGCTTGCTTGAATCCAGTGACCAAGTGAGCAAGGGACTCACATCTGAGCATACCCTGCCAACTTATGGCGAACAAAGCAGAACGGTGATGGATTAAACCCAGATCTGTTGACTGGGTGTGAGTGGTTGATTGGTTCAGATGCTCCGTCCATCACCACCCCCTTTTGTACCTCTTTGTTTGCCATGAGAAGGCCTATCAGCAGGTCCAAACATCCTGTCTTCATCAGATTCCTCTAAAAAGGTTGAAGGAGGTAAAGGTGATACTATTGCTGAATTTTGCAAAAATTGTGTTGAAGGATACACAGGAGTAAGCTGTAAAGTAGATAAGACACGACCAGGCATATAGTGAGTCAGCTTCGTCGACGAGGACATGACAGGAACGGATGAACTTGTCGTCCGCATCGTACCCAGTGCTCTGAGGCCCACCTGGTACCGAACAGGTGCGAAGATAGATATGCAAATAGGCATGTTGCACCACCATGCCAGTCACCCCCTAAGGTGGGCTGCTTGATATGCTACATGAAGGAAGGATTTCACCATCTTGATTTTAGTGGAAATAGGAACTCTGAGACATGTTTATACCCAGTAACACAAAGAGTGTACAAATTTCCCCGAGAAGAGTGAGGAGAAGAGGGGTGTGTGTGCTAAAAAGAAGGGGGAATCCCCTTGTTGGAACTAAAACCCTCACACACCCAGCAAGCTAGGTGTCATGCTTCATCATATGGGTTCTGCTCCTCATCAGACTGGCGCTGCAATGTCTGACGGGCTCCCGAAACTGGGGCTCTTTATCGGGGATCTTTTGTTCCCACTCACCACAGGAAGTAGTCATACAGGGGATGTCGTGACCCCCAGGGTAAGTAACCCATTGGCTACTAATCTTCACTCCACTTAACATCCCCTAAAATTCAGTATGTCGGTGGTACCCCCCCTCCCGACACGAGGAAATCAGATTTGCCTGACTAAAGAAGGACAAAATTGTTTGCAAGTGCGCGTACCCGCACATAAAACTACTTCAGTTCACTCGTTGCTTAGAGGGAATTGAGACCCTTGGGTTTGTTTTGAGCGCCATCTTGGGTGTGGGGATTAGAGGCTACTCGCCCCCTTACAAACGCCATTTTGGATTGCGCTTTAGTGTCTGGCTGACTGCACTTGCCTGCCTATTTAAGACAGGCAGTGCAAGCGCGCAGCGAACCATACTTTAATTGACTGACCTGATATGACGCCGAGCATTTGCTTGAGAGGAAGCTTTGGTCAAAATATTGCAAGCGTACTGCTGCATTTTAAAATGGGGAAACGTCTCTTTAAAAATTAACCGCTTAAAATATTTCACTCTGGAAAATAAAATTGTTTGAAAGTCCGCTTACCTGCACATAAAATTACTTCAGTTCACTCGCTGCTTAGCGGGAATTGAGACCCTTGGGTTTGTTTTGAGCGCCATCTTGGGTGTAGGGATTTGAGGCTACTCGCTACCTTACTTGCGCCATTTTGGATTGCGCTTTAGTTTCTGGCTGACTGCACTTGCCTGTCTATTTAAGACAAGCAATGCAAGCACGCCCCAGAGGCAAGCCCGCCTGCGCCCAGAATGCGCACTGTGCCAGCCACGCTGCCCTTTCCGACAGAGATCAAGGTCGGATAACTTATGCCAGGGAACAGCTGCTTGACATAGGTAAGAGGAAGAACAGGGGACACCATCAACATTTATCGAACACGGGTTATGATTAAAAGTCCTTAAACTGTGGGCTGATCAATAGTATATCCCTGATTAAACATCATCTGGAGGTGTCCCTTATGATAGTGGAAATGGATTTGGATGTCCTGTTTCTAACAGATGTGGACCAGTACCAACTCCTCTGTAGAATTGGGTTTCGCTTGCCCTGAAGGGTATAAAATCTTTCATAAACCGAGAGCTGCTGGAAGAGGAGGAGGGGTTGGAGTGATTTTCAAGGAAACATGGACATTTGCCCCGGTAAATGTTGATGTAATTGGGATCGAACTCCTGGGTTTTTTGCTGCAGGAGGCCATGGGAAGGCTGCTTACAGGAATGGTCTGCTATAGACCCCCAGGACAAGATACGCAATTCCAAGTACTCTTGGACACTATCACTAATTTGACCCTAACCCACTCCAAAATTATTCTATTGGGGGATTTCAATTTATGGGACAATGGAAATTTAGGTAACCATCGGAGAGACTTAGGGCACACATGCAAATCTTAACCTACAGCAATTGGTACAACAACCAACCCACCTAGGGAGCCATGTTTTAGATCTCTTGTTCGCCAAACAAACTGAGACCATAGTGATAGATATACTGCCACAAAGTTGGACTGATCATTATCTTGTTCATTTTAATATCAAGATACCAAAATTAGAGGGCAATAATAACTGTACGGGGACATATCCAAAGGGAAGAGAATGGGCTAAATTAGAAAAAAAATAGGACCCATTCGACCTTTCCAAATGTAAATTTCTTTGCCCCAACTATTTCCGTAGAGGAAACTTATCAAATGTACTGTAGTCATATAGTTGGCACTCTGGACGTGTTGCACAAGTTACTACTTGTGTAACGATATATCTGTAAGAGACATTAGTTAGTGATAGATTCCTTACCTTAGAATATCCCCAGGCGTCAGACTGGATCCGGAAAATTTTGCGTAGCAATACCCCTGCGCGCCGGCAGGCGTCGTCCGCGGCTCCGCGTCAGTCGTCGGCGTCGTTAGCGCCGGAATGACGTCGTCGGAGTACTTAGACGCCGCCCATGCGCGCTGACGTCAGTTCTGATACTCAGCTTTTCCGCACCAGATACGCAGAGCCATGATAGAACCAACACTGGTGCCATGAAACTAGGGCCCTGAAAGGGGATGACCTTAACCCTAGATATCGGTTCGCAGAACGGGGAGGATTGGTGGGTCGGTAAGGAATCTATCACTAACTAATGTCTCTTACAGATCTATCATTACACAAGTAGTAACTTGTGCATCTGAAAGAGACACGTTAGTGATAGATTCTTACCTTAGAATAGATACCCCAGCAATACCAACCCCGGTGGTGGGCCTGCGAACCAATATTAACACCAGAAAGTCCTGGAGGACGGAACGGCCAAAAAAGCCATCCCTCCGGACTTGACTGTCCAGACAGTAGTGTCTCGCAAACGTGTGCAGCGAGGCCCACGTAGCTGCCTGGCAAATGTCCTGCAAGGGCACACCACGGCCCAGGGCAGTTGTAGTAGCCGTGGCCCGGGTGGAATGAGCCCTCAATCCAACGGGGGGCTTCTTTTTAGCCAAGGAGTAACATGCCTGGATACACAAGATTATCCACCGCGAGATGGTCCGCTTGTGTACCGCTTTCCCCTTCTTAGCGCCCACGTAACCAACAAAGAGTTGGTCATCCACCCGGAACTGGCGTGTGCGATCCAAGTAGAATGAAAGCGCACGTTTTGGGTCCAGACGGTGGAGCCGCTCTTCCTCTTTAGAGGGATGTGGTGGCGGAAAGAAGGTGGGCAAGGTGATAGACTGCCTGATATGGAAGGCCGTGACAACCTTGGGCAGGAAAGACGGCTTAGCACGTAACACAACCTTGTCCGGATGGACAGAAAGGAAAGGAGGGGTACAAGAAAGAGCCTGGAGCTCACTCACTCTCCTGGCAGAGGTGATGGCAACCAGGAAGGCAGTCTTTAAGGTAAGAAGACGAAGAGGACAGTTGTGAAGTGGCTCAAAGGGAGCGCACTTCAGAAACGTAAGAACAAGGTTCAAGTCCCACTGAGGCATCACAAACGGAACAGGAGGGAACGTGTGTGTGATGCCCTTCAGAAATCGATTTACAATAGGGGACTTGAACAAAGAAGGTTGATCAGGCAGCCTTAGAAAGGCTGAAAGGGCAGAAAGGTAGCCCTTGATAGTGCCCAGAGCAGAGCCCTGCTGGGCAAGAGAAAGAAGGAAGAGAAGAACCTCCGAAAGAGGATCAGCAAGAGGATCCACAGCCTTTGCTGTGCACCATGCCACAAATCTGTTCCACTTGCACTCGTATACCGACTTAGTGGAGGGACGCCTGGCTGCCAGAATGACATTACAGACTTCAGGAGGCAAGTCAAATGGCCTCAACTGTCGCCGCTCAATCTCCAAGCATGGAGGTGGAGACTGGACAGGTTCGGGTGGAGGACCGTCCCCTGCTGCTGCGACAGAAGGTCCTCCTGAAGAGGCAGACGAACCGGGGGATCGACTGACATACTGAGTAGCTCTGGATACCAGTACCTTCGTGCCCAGTCCGGAGCCACAAGGATGACTTGTGCCCGGTCGCGCTTGATCTTCTTCAGCACTCTGGGCAGAAGTGGTATAGACGGAAAGGCGTATAACAGACCGCAACTCCACACGCGACGAAAAGCGTCGCCGAGCGAGTGCCGCCTTGGAAATTCCAACGCGCAGAACTGATGACATTTCGCGTTCTCTTCGGTGGCGAATAGATCTAACCAAGGCTCTCCCCATTGCTGAAAGAGGCCTTGCGCCACGTCCGAGTTCAGACGCCATTCGTGATCCATCATGCACCGACGGCTGAGTTTGTCCGCCCTGGCGTTCAGAGAACCTGCCAGGTGTTGAACCACCACGGTCACGCCCTGCTGTTCCAGCCACTGCCAGAGGCGCAGAGCCTCCTGGCAAAGGGTCCACGACCCCACCCCACCCTGTTTGTTGCAGTACCACATGGCGGTGGTGTTGTCCGTGAACACCTGCACTACACTCCCCCGGACAGAGGGGTGGAATGCCTTCAGTGCTAGACGAATCGCCCGCAGCTCCAAAAGGTTGATATGGAGCCGGGACTCCGCCGGAGACCAGAGGCCTCTGATCTCCGCCTCTCCCATATGGCCTCTCCAGCCCTGGAGGGACGGGTCCGTCACAACTACGTGCTCCGGCTGGGGAATGGAGAGGGATCTGCCACTGACCCAATCGCGGTCCGTGAGCCACCACTGCAGCTGTCTCGCAGTGCCCTCCGAGATCAGGACATGGTCGGAAAGGTTGCCTTGATGCTGGGCCCACTGAAACTTCAGGTCCCACTGCAGAGCCCACATCCGACACCGAGCGTGATGCACCAGAAGGATGCAGGAGGCCATCAGCCCCAGAAGCCGCAGCGTCAACCTGACCGATACCCGGGATAAAGGCTGAAAGAGTGGAATCATAGCCTGAATATCCCGGACCCGCTGTTCGGGAGGATAAACCCGAAACTGGGCCGAGTCGAGAACCGCTCCGATGAAGAGGAGCTTCTGAGAGGGGCACAGGTGTGACTTTGGCACATTGATGGAGAACCCCAGCTGATGCAGGAGGTCTGCCGTCGTCTGAAGGTGGCTGACGACTGTCTGGGGCGAGCCCGCCTTCAACAACCAGTCGTCGAGGTAGGGGAAGACTGAAACCCCTAACCTGCGCAGATGAGCTGCGACCACCGCCATCACCTTTGTGAACACCCGTGGGGCGCTGGTAAGGCCGAAGGGGAGCACGGTATACTGAAAGTGCTAGTGGCCGAAAAGTTGGTGGTCCTCAACCAGGCGTGGCGTCGAACCGCCACAGTCGTTGCCATCGCCCTGCCCAGTGAGTCCGTGGTATCCAGCCCAGACCGGATGGAATATCGCGCTGCATCTCGACCCTCCGCAAGGGCTTGGGCGAGTTTAGCCCGGACCTCGACCGGGCATTGTGGCAGCAGGTCCGTGACCGTATCCCACAGGGTGTGGGTGTAGCGGCCCAAGAGGCATGCGGTATTGACAGACCGCAGTCCCAAACTCAGGGACAAGAACACTTTCTTACCTCTTGGATTCCCGATCGGGCAGGGCCGTCGGGAATGCGGTCTTGGAAGTAGAGGCCTGGATGACCAAGCTCTCGGGGGTGGGATGGGTGGACAAAAAGCAAGGGTCGCCCGGAGCCGGGTGGTAGCGTCTGGCCACGTTCCTATCCACAGGCGGACCTGAGGCGGGCTTGGACCAAGTGCCCACAAGAACGTCACACAAGGCCTCATTAAACGGCAGCAGTGGCTCACTGGAGCTTGCCTGCGGTTTAAGGACCTCAGTGAGGAGGTTAGTCCTCACGGCCGCGACGGGGAGCTTAAGGTTTAAGGCCTTGGCCGCCCTCGTCAAGACTACACTGTAAGCAGCCCCCTCCTCCGTAGCCACGGTGGGAGGGGAGACAAATCCAGTGTCTGGTGAAGTGTCAATACCACTGGCCTCCCCAAGCTCATATGTCCAGTCCTCTTGAGACTGGCATTCCTCTGCCAGAGGGTCAGCAGACCCCTCCCAATCCCCTCGTCACCCATCTCCTGTAGAACAGGTTCAACAGACGGGGCCTCCTCATGGAAATAAAAATCTCCAAAGGCCGTCTGAAGCGACGCCCAGCGGCGCCGTTCCGGCGCCAGAGTCGGACCGAAGGGAACATTGGGGACGGCGTCCACAAAGGGCGCCGGGGGTGACACCCGCGGGGCCGGCGCCGGTGAGGTCGTTAGGTCGACCGGCGAAGACCCGGATCCGGAATTGGATCCGGTGAGGTCCTGCGGCGCCGGGACCGAAGTCGCCGGCGGAGCCGAAGCACCCGACGGCGTCGAGGCCGAAGCACCCGACGGCGTCGAAGCCGAAGCACCCGACCCACTAGGGCCTCCAGCCGGGGCTGCTGGGCCCGAAGGCGCCACGGGACCCGGCTGAGGAGGGAGGGACCTCATGGCCATGAGGTACCGCTCGATCTCCTCCGGCGTCGCGCCATGCCCAGGGACCCGAAGGTGTGGGGCAGGTGGCGACGCCTGCGACTCAGTCGAAGCCGCGTGGGTGGTGTCACCCGAACCCCCGGCCGCATTGCGCGAGCGTCGGGGTGGGTCGGAGGAACGATGACGCCTATCCGACCTCTCATGCCTCTTACCTGAGGACTTGGACCCCGATGACCGATGTCCACTCCCGGAGCTGCGAGGACTCCGACCCCGCGACCGGTCCCTCGACCTCCCGTGGGACTGGGACCTGGAGCAGCGCGGGGCAGACTGCCGGAGCTCGAGCCGCTTGCGGGACCGCTCCCGCCTAGCTTTCGACGTCAGGGCCCGGCAGTCAGAGCAGGTACGGTAGTCGTGGTCGAGGCCTAAACACTTCAGGCACCGGCGATGGGGGTCGGTAACCGACATCAGTCGGTCACACTTGGAACAGGGTTTGAACCCGGGCATCCCTACCGGCACCGTCGGAGTCGAAGACTCGAGTAGAAAAAATGATCAAAAAGATCGAAAAGTTTAGTCAAAAAAGACTAAGGGGTAGAGCTTCTCCGGATCTGCGCCAGCTGGCGCGGAAAAAAGAAGAACCGACGTCAGCGCACATGGGCGGCGTCTAAGTACTCCGACGACGTCATTCCGGCGCTAACGACGCCGACGACGGACGCGGAGCCGCGGACGACGCCTGCCGGCGCGCAGGGGTATTGCTACGCAAAATTTTCCGGATCCAGTCTGACGCCTGGGGATATTCTAAGGTAAGGAATCTATCACTAACATGTCTCTTTCAGATACTCCCAGTAAAGAGACTCAAAAATAGGAACAAAGCCTCAGCCCCTTGGTATAATGAGGAATTGAAATTATACAAGCATCATGCAAGAAAGCTGAGAGAAAATGAAGAAAAATATTGAGAGCTGGTTAAGAAAGAACTGAAACTAGCACAGGTTAAATATAAGGAGGCAATTTTAAAGTCTAAAGCAGACTTTTATGCTACTTATATTTTACAAGCACCTAATAGCACTAAAGCCCTTTTTAATATATTTAAGGGTCTCTCTAGCCCATCCTGTACGAGTAACAGGGTGGCTGCATCGCAGAAACTCTGATGGGATTGCCTCTCATTTTGAAGAAAAAATTGCTAAGATTGTAGTAGATTTCTATCCTAACAACATTAGCGATCAGGACAATCTCCTTCAGAAGCTGGATGAAGAACCTAGGGTGAACACCTGTCTGGAAAATTTCCAAGTCCTTACGGAGGACTCTTTCAATAACCTGGCTCACAGTGTGTCTTCGGGCTCCCCTCTTGACCCCCTTCCACATAGAATCTGAAAGCATTCGATCAAGAAACTTTCCCTTGGCTGGGACGGATCTGCAGCCAATCTTTGGAAGGAGGAGTGGTACCAGAGGTGTGGAAGCAGGCAGTAGTGAGACCTCTGCGTAAGCTAATTTTAGACCTATTTCCCTCCTGCCATATCCGATTAAAATCTTGGAGAAGGCAGTCAGTAAAACCCTATCATGTTATCTTGAGGACAACCATCTGCTGGACAGGGAACAATTTGGAGTTTCGCGCAGGTCACGGTACCGAGACTGCTTTGGCAACCGTAATGGACAACTTACGAATGCGAGCCGACAATGGGAATGCTACGGTTTTAGTGTTACTAGATATGCCGGCCGAATTTGATACAGTGAGCCATACAGTATTGATGGAAAGACTGGAGAAGATAGGGGTGAAAGGACAGGCCCTACAGTGGTTACAGTCCTATTTAACAGGTGGTGACCATGACACCGTTCACCTCCAATAAATCTCCAGTACACCAGGGGGTCCCGCAGGAATCTGCGATCTGCCAGATTCTTTTTAATATCTATTTACGGCCCCTGTTACCCATTATCAAATTCTTCGGAATTGATTTGGTTAATTATGCCAACAACACTTAACTGGTGTTTTCCCTGGAAGGGAAACAAGCGGTATCCATGGATACGTTCGAGGAGTGTATGCATCAGACTGCCAGATGACTCAGGAAAAAATAACTACAATTTAATGGGGGGTAAAACTGAGGTGGTGTACTGGTCTACTGCCAGATTGTCCCAGCATCTACCACTGGAGTTAAAGCTCACTCCCAAGAAGGAATCCTTCGTCCCAGTCAATACGGTGCATAATTTGGGGGTCTTGGTAGATAATAATCTCCAAATGGAGTCAAAGGCCAACAAAACCGTTAGCGTGTGCTTCTCTTAGATGCGCAAGCTACGGAAGATTCTTCCGCTACTCCCAAAGGACTCACGCTCTCCTGTAGTAGGGAACACAGTGCTGAGTAGGCTGGACTACTGCAACTCCCTGTATTTGTGTGCACCTCAATATATTTTACAGGGGTTGCAGAGAGTCCAGTCCATAGCAGCAAAGTTGGTGCTAAATAGGCAGCGTAGGTCTTCAACAACTTTGGCCTTGAAAAATCTTCATTGGCTGCCTATTAAGGAGAGGGTTTGCTTCAAATCACTCTGCATCGTATACAGAGAAGCACATGACTTGGGCCCAATTCCACTGCAGGAGAAGTTCACCTGGTACAATCCAAAGGGGCATCTTCGCTCCTCTAGTGCAAATCTGATGACGACTCCCAGATTTAAGCGCTCTTGGATGGGGGGCAGAGATTTTAGTGTGGCTACTGCACACCTATGGAACGAGCTTCCCCAGAGCATTAGACAAGCCAATTCCCTGATAGAGTTTAGAAAGAGTATGAAAACTTAGTTTTCCCCCAAAGTCTGAACCTTAGTTTTCCCTGTGGCTACTCTGGCCTGCTTTTAGGGTTGTCATATTTAAGTCTAAGCGCCAGGATACCCGTAGGGTGGCATTCTGCGCTATATAAGAACCTAACAATAAAAATAAAAAATAACAATAATAACAAAGAAGAGCTGAAGAAGCGAGAAGTAAAACATTTCTAAAGTGCAGCGAATGGGGGGCGTGGCCAAGAAGGCGGCGTGAGCGGACTGAAGGGCTGCGGTCTGAGAGGACCCCAGCAATCGATGTCTTCAGTGACGCGGGGAAGCCAGGCCCGGGCCGCCATCTTGTAGAAAGCGCAGGCCCTGGGCCAACGGAGCTGGGAGAGCGGACCGGCGGAGCTCCAGCGGACAGGAGTGCAGCCCTGTAGTGGCGAGGTGGTAGCTGGTCCGGTCGGACCCCCCCGACGAGAGTGGCACAGTGTGAGAGAAGCCCCGGGACATTGGCGGAGCGCGAGACCGCAGGGGACGAGCTGCGCAGTTGAGGCTTCCTGCTTGGCCTGCCTGGAATCGGCGAAGGTTGGTGGCGGTGCTGGTGATCTGCAGTCTGCCGGCGAGTGGAGCTGTGGTTTCCCTGGCGGCTCCAGGTGAGTGATGGCGGCTGGCGGGACGGGCGGTGAGCATTGTGGTGCAGGCCCGGGAGACCTTCTTGGCGGCGAGGACGGGGGCCGGAGGACTTATGGAGCGAGAAGGAACTGGTCGCAGGCAGCAGCCTTGGTAAAGCACCGGTAGGGAGCAGGGGACAGTCGGGCAAGGCGACAGGGATCGCCATCTTGTGTGGAGATGCTTACGGTTGGGGCCCTGGCTCTGGGGATTGTGGCTGCATCCTGTGACTGAGGTGAAGTTCCCCCCCGGAGTGGTAGGGACAACCAGCTGGTGCCCTTGTGTAATGGGGAGAGTCTCTGGGACTAGAGGAGACAGTTGGCGGCGGCTAGTGATCCGCCGAGACGGGGACGCAGGGAAGTGAAAGGCAGCTGTGATACAGGGGCCCCGGCTTTCGGCGGAAGGGCAGGGAGCCGCCTTGAGGAGAGACTGCGAGGATCCAGACAGGGCAGGCCGGCCAGAGCAGTGGAGGTGGGACGGGCGCCTTCCAAAGTTTGTTAGTAGGGTGCGGGGCCCAGAGAAACACGCTGTGATCACTGCTGGGGGCGTCCAGAGGCCTGCTCTTGAGTTTCACTGGTCAAGCCCCAGCTGAGGGACATACTACGCTCACTGTGGAATCCACCTTGAGGTGCAGCTGGTGCTACACAGCGCAGACTGGCAACAACATATTGGTTGGTCCACCGTGGCTTGACTTTCTCATCGCGAGCCACCAGCAGTCGACCAGGACCACTGTTGATGTTGGGGCGCAGCGGGCTGGGGAGCACGCTGGACACGGTGGGGCGGTAGCGCTTGGAACACGCAATGTCCACCTCCAGAGGGCGGAAGGATAAGACTGTCAAGCATCTGTTTGCTAAGGTCTAGGCGAGCCAGCAATTCAACGCCATGGCCTCCAGCTCAACCCAACCCGCCTCGGAGCAGGGGACCGGATCAGAGCCAATCACCAAAGCCTTTTTGGAGTCCCTGTTTATGTCACTGAGAGAGGACATCCATACGTTAAAGAAGGAGTTCACGGAGGAAATTAAGGTGGTTTTGAGGGTTGTGGACAGAATAGGCGAGCGCGTCGCCGAGCTTGATAATAAGAGTGACAGGAAGGACACAGAAATAGCGGCACTACAACAGGAAATCCTCCAGATACACGCCCAACAGGTCGACCTTTAGACCCATCTTGAGGACTTGGAGAATCACTCACGGCGACAAAATGTTAGGATTCGAGGAGTGACGCTGACAGACGAGATGAAAGATCTGTTTAGTTTCAAGAGGCAGCTCTACAATCACATTTTGGGACTCACTTTGGAGTCAGAGCTTCGCCTTGACAGGGCGCACAGGGTGGGTCCCCCGCGGGATTCTACGGTCCCGCCGCCAGACATCCTGGTCTGTGTACAGGACTATCGCACCAAGGAAGAGATCCTCCAGAAGGCCAAGCAGATGCATCCGCTGTCCTTCCAGGGCCAATCACCGGTTCTTTTTCAGGACTTATCAGCCCTCACATTGCAAAAACGCAGAACCTTCAAGCCTGTTACGACCCATCTGCAACAACGTGACATCTCTTACAGCTGGGACCACCCGTTCCGTTTAGTGTTTAAACTGGACAACAAACTTTATCAGCTGAGATCGTTGTCAGAAGCCTGCCGCTTGCTGGGCATTGACCCACCTACTGAGGAGGGTGACTCTACGAGCCAGGCCGTGGATACAGATGACTCTAGGCCCCGATGGCGCCAGCAGGGCAGACGGAGCAGAGTGAAGAAACTCCCAGCAGCTGAGATTGCGGAGGGCCAGCGAGCCGCAGTGGAGGCGGTCTCACTGGATCGGAGCTCGTCTCCAACAGGCTGACTTTTATGATTTCCTAAGGCCAAATGTTTGCTTCTTATGTTTCTCAGGCCGTTGGCGGGAGGTGGACTGTTGAGAGTTAGACGAAATACCCCGATTCACTATTCTGCCAATCACCTAAGGGTGATGGACACTATAATTGTGCTTACCTTGTTTCGTTTTGGTGATTTGCTTTGGGGTGGGGATCCGATGTTCCAAGTCCACCGAGCGCTAGAGGTTGCGGTAGGTGCCCCATGTCGGGGCATCCCAGAGAAGAGCGACATCCAAGGCTCAGGGCATTCTCCTGCCAGTGTGCTCCTTCAGCTTCTCCTGACCCTAACCGAGTAGATGCCTGCTGCGGAGCTTAAAGTCCTTACATTAAATGTGAGAGGGTTGAATAATCCAGTAAAGGGCAAGGCGGTCCATTCATGCCTAGAGCACTCCAGGCTGATATCTGCCTCCTACAGGAGATACACCTGCTGCAGAAGGATTGCCACCGCCTTCGGTCCTGGAAGTTCCCATTACAGTTTTTTCTTCCAGCCCCACAAAGTGTGCAGGGGTCGCCGTTCTGGTTGCGCAGCGATTCAGGGGTAAGGTACTGCACAAAGAGGCGGAAGTTAAGGGAAGGATGCTGACCTATAGGTTCTCCTTGGGCGCTTCCACGTTTACTATTGGGTCAGTTTACGCCCCCAATGAAGGTCAGGAAAGGTTTTTTCACTCAGCCATCAAGGAGGCTTCCAACACGCCGGACTGCCACATTCTTGTGGGGGGGAGATCTAAATTTGGTCTTTGACAACACTTTAGACAGATCATGCCAACGCACTTCTCAAACAGGTACTCTCTCAACAGAGGGATTGTCCCGCTTGCGTGAGTTAGGTTTCATGGATTTGTGGCGTAGCTTCCACCCCAGAGTCGGGAATACTCCTATTATTCTAGTGCACACAAAACATATGCCCGCTTAGACTACCTGCTGGCTTCGTCATCTGTGCATGCGCTGGCGACTGCGGTAGAAATAGGGACTACCTCCCTATCAGATAACGCACCAATGACAGTTGTCCTCTCCCTTCTACCAAGCCAGCGCACGATGCGGACCTGGCCGCTTCGGGAGACATTACATCGCAAGGGGGTGGTCACACGAATACAGCGTGTTATTAGTGACTATCTCTCTCACAATAGCAATACAGATACCACACTTGCGACACAAGGCATGCTTATTACACTGGTGGGGATAGGGGTGGGCGCTTACTAGCACATAAGATGTGCGAAGCCAGACAACACCAGAGCGTGCAGGAAATTCTTCGAAGGGACGGTAGGCGTGTCACGGAGGATACCGATATTGCTTGTGCCTTTAGCGAATTCTAAGCTGACCTCTACGCCAGCGACCCGGTGGGGGCCTTTCTTGACTCAGTTTCCCTACCAGCCCTTACGAAGGATCAGGCGGATAATCTCGAGCGTGACATCCGGCCGGAAGAGGTTATCGCTGCCATCTCACGCCTTAAATTGGTGAAAACGCCTGGGCCAGATGGCTTCCCTGCGAGCTTCTATATGACATTTTGTGCACATGTCGCCCCCCTCCTTACGTGCCTTTTTAATTCCTTCACAGAACCCAGGGCGATCCCGGGGGACCTTTTGGCGGCTTCTATTGCGGTCATTCCTAAGCCGGGGAAGGATCGGTCGCAGTGCGGGCTTACCGCCCTATCTCACTCCTTAATGTTGATCTTAAATTATATACAGGAATTTTGGCTGCCCGCATTGTGCCTCACATGGGAGGCCTGGTCGACCCGGATCAGGCGGGTTTGATCCCGGAGCGCCAAACCTCTGATAATGCTAAGCGGGCCTTACATCTTATTGAAAAAGCTACGCGTACGAAGGGGAATTCATGATGCTGGCTATCGATGCCGAGAAAGCGTTTGATAGGGTCAATTGGCCCTATTTGGAGAAAGTTCTGGAGAAGGTGGGGGTGGGTGTGAAGTTTCGTACATACTTCCTGAACTGCTACAAATTCCCGACAGCAGCAGTCCGTGTCAACGGCTGCACTTCCTCCCGGTTCAACATTGAACGAGGCATGAGGCAGGGGTGTCCTTTGTTGCCCATCCTCTTTGCCCTCTACATGGAAGCGTTGGCACAGAGGTTGAGGCTGAACCAGAGAGTGACGGGAATCAAGTTTGGGGGCTACGTGCATACGATTAGTCTTTATGCTGACGATGTCCTGCTCTCATGGTCTTACACGCAAGAGTCGTTGCCCGCATGTCTTGAGGACCTAGAGCTATTTGCACAAGTGGACGGATTCAAGGTCAACATGGGCAAGTCGATGGCACTCGACCTGTCCCTGGAGAGATCCACTTGAGAATTTCTATAGGGCTTGTTTCCCTTCCATTGGGCAACAGGCGCAATACCATATCTGGGGATTCAGCTGGCTCCCTCGCTCACGGTCACGATAAGTGTCAACTACACCCTGTTGCGACAGAAAATTAGGCGGGAACTGGGGAGGTGGAAACACTACCCTATGTCACGGCTGGATAAAGTTGCGGCGGTTAAGATGACAATTCTCCCCCAGATCCTATATCTGTTTCGCACTATTCCCCTTCGACCGCCGCCGGGTTGGATACAACAAACACAATCAGAATTAGCTCAGTTTATATGGAATGGGAGGAAGCTGCGTCTAAAATTGCGAATGACGACACTTCCCCCAGAGGGGGGGTGGGGGGACTTGGGCTCCCGGACTTGATGCTCTACTTTCAAGCTGCTCAGCTGCATCGCCTAGTGGAGTGGAGTAGATGGGAGTCTGAGAAGCATTGCCTTTTTCAGGATCAGGCGGTGGCTAATCGCCCTCTCCAAGAAATTAGATTCCTCCGTAGCCAGCACAGACCCCCCCAATCTGTACGCCTGATACATCACTAGGGTCCCCATGGAAGTGTGGGACCACACCAATGTTAAACACGAGCTCACTACCTTCCCGTCCCCACTTACCCCTTTAATAGACAACCCTGATTTTACTCAGGGCATGGATTCAGTGGACTATGCGAGGTGGATGCCAGCTGGGTGTAGGTACCTCTTCCACTTGTACGCAGCTGAGGGAGTTATCCCCTTCCCTCATTATAGACAAGAGTATGGGATTCCAGTAACAGAGAGGCTTCGATATCTGCAAGCGCGACACTGGGCACTTAGCGAGCAGGTACGTCCTACGGCTGACAGGCGGTTGCTGCCATATGAGCATTGGCTAATCACACGCATATCGGACAAAAAACTTATTTCAGATTTGTATAGGATGCTGCAGGTCAAATACACCCACACTTATAGCTCGGGTAAGGCATGCTGGGAGAGGGAACTGGGGAGGACACTCGGCCATAAGGAAAGGGAGGGTATATATATTACAGAGCCAGGCACTCTGCATATCACATGGGGCTTACTGACACCCTCACTAAGATTGCAACCTATTGGTACTATACTCCTGAGCGGCTGCATGAGATGGACCACACTAGAGAGGTGACGTGTTGGTGCGGCTGCGGTCAAGTGGGCACACTGGTACACTTACTCTGGGATTGCGCTCATCTCCAGGCGTACTGAAAGCAAATACTGGACGAAGTGGACACACATTTCGATACGGAGATTCCACGATTTCCCGCCTTCGTCTTGCTGGGTTTACCGAACCCTTTAACAGATCCGTTGCACTCCCGCAGAAGTCGCTCAATTGCAATTACACAAGGCTCCGCTATGCAGAATATACTCACCCACTGGTGCACCGCACCCATCCCTACATTCCATGGTTGGCTTCACCGTTTGTGGTTCGTGTTGGGTATGGAGAAGCTTTCACTGACAATGGCAGGGGAGGGAGCTAAATATGCAGATTTGTGGCAGCCCTTTTTGCTCTTGTTAGTGTCGGAATTCCGATAGGTCACTTGTCCCAGCTACCTACACTTACTGCGCCTCTCCGATACGGAGTGGCCGACAACAGGCTAGTGCCGTGGTTCCCAAACTGTGCGCCGCTGTGAGGTGCCAGGGGCGCCGCGCGCACAATGTGGGAAAGTGCACTTTATATCAGCTGTAGTGTGAATTACGTGCTCCCCTGCATAATCTGGGAACATACGGTGGCCCGAGAGTACTGCCGTGATACGTACGTACGCATACACGTCTGACGTACGTGCTTCACAGGCACAGTGTAGTCTCCATTTTATACGCGCCGTTTCAGGTGCATTGTTGCTGTCCGCAGTGCCTCGTGGGAGCCTCTCCTTCACATGATTTAAGGTTAGTAGTTGTTACAGTTACAGTAGTACTAGGGCCGTTGGTGTGGAAATTGCCGTGGGAGGGATTCCTGTGTGGTCCGCTTTGTTTTTTACTTCTTTGCCTGCTTTCACTCGCTCCGTGGAGCCCGCCTTTTTAGAGTAAAATTATGAATCATACACCTGCCGATCTTCGGCCCAACCTCCGTTTTACACTCCCATCACCAGCATTATTTTTACTGTAAATTTTACAGGAGAAATAATGCTGGTGATATGGGTGTAAAATGGAGGGTGGGCCAAAGATCGGCATGGGATTGATTAATAATCTTACTCTAAAGAGGCGGGCTACACAGAGTGAGTTAAAGTTTAACTTGCGCTCGCTGGAAATATGGGGATATTTAGTGTTGGGATTTCCATTGCTGGCAGTTGTTGGGGGGAGGATGCCACTGAGGGCTGCACTGCGCAGTTGTTGACTACTTCAGTTGTTGCAGATCCTGTGTGATGATGTGCCTTTTAAATGTAGTTCACTGTGGCCACAAGTTCAACTCCCCAACCCAGTCCAAACCCACGTGTGCCGGAATGAAGAACTCACCTGGATTATTCTTAGTGTACATCCACAAGTTGCTGGGGAAGTAACCTGATTTAATAAATCTATGCTGGCATTACGGAAAGTGTTTACTAATTGTCCCTCTTCTTCAAAAGTACGATTTGCTCTTTACTCGCTCCGTGGAGCCCGCCTTTTTCACAGTAAAATTATTAATCAAATACCTACTTTTGCAGAAGAGGGACAATTAGTAAAGTAAACACTTTCTGCAAATGTGAGCATAGATTTATCAAACCTGTCTACTTTCCCAGCAACCTGTGGATGTGAACTCCAAATAATCCAGTTCTTCATTCAGGCATTTCTCAACTGGGGAGAGAATGTGGCCTCTTACAGCTAAACCGGGACACCTCGAACCAGGTTTGAGTCTCAGCTGGAATGCTCAACATCCTGTGATTCTAATCTAGGGGCAAATCACTTAATCTTCCCAGTGCTGAACAAAAATGAATGTGTCCATCGCAACTAGTGCTAATCAATGTAAAGCGTTCTGATACCTTCGGGTCCAGTTCGCGCTGAATAAAATTCTGGAGAAAAAAAAGCCAAATGCAGGGCTTTAAGTGGGTCGTGTCCTGCCAGTGCACACTGGCAGTTCTGAAACGCAGGTGCTGAGATGGGTCTCTTTCGGGCTCTCCATTTTTGCCCTCACCATCTGGGTGAAAAAAAACCTTAATTCTGCAACAGTACCACCCTTCAAGGACATTGATGTAAAATCAAAAATACTAGTTATGTTTCTTTGACAGTCTCATCATGTCACAACTGAAGCATTTTCAATATTATAAAACAACAAAGCCATAGAGTTGATTATGTATTTTATCTTATGCAACTAACAAGCATTGATAAAGAAGTTTAATTTAACAATTGCGTGGTAAAAAAAAGGTGAATGGAAACATATGGCTATTAATCTTGTAGTATCGTTTCTCACTTAACGAGTTCTTATTAAACAACTGTTATCTTTTTATTTTGTTACAAATATGATTATAATACCTTCATTGCATCCCAATTACTTTAGGAAGCCAAAAGTAAGTACTCCCGAGGTCGTGATTACATCAGTCCCCCTCCCGCCCACCGGTAATAAAATGGTGGGGAGCCACGGCCAACTGCCAATAGGTCAAGGGAGCCACGGGTCAAAAAAGTTTGGGAACCACTGGGCTAGTAGTTGTGTGCGCTTGGACGAGATGGGTGGTGGACTTGGAACACGGGGTGTGGGTGGGGGAAGGGGTAGGTGGGTTGTAAATGGGTGTGTTTTTGTTATTTGTTAACCGTTGGCACATGCAAAGTGCTTTTCAGCAAGCTTTATCTCGCATCGGCGAATGGACTCTGCTACGCTACTAGATGTGGTGGCCATATCGGCAAATAGTTTTTGTGTATGTGCTGTCACCTTTCAATAAAAAGATTTAATACTAAAGTGCAGCAAATGCAGAGGCATCTTGGCGCTGAAGGAAACGCGTACTCCATCTAGAATAGAGGGGAAAATGCTTGTGTTTACTGGGGGAGGGGGGCAGGTTTTGAGCAACTCCCTAAAATAGGAATAATTGGATTGCAATCTGATTGAGGCAGGCAGTGAATTTCAGATTTTCGCTGCCCGGTAGAATAGGGTACTGCCGTCCCACCTGGCCCTTCTGATCCTAGGAACTAGAACAAACCCGTCATTGGAAAGTCTTGGGTCCCTCTGTGGGATGTACCAAGCAAAGTATAACTGAGAGAACTGTGGACTTTGGCACCAGACCCTGCCTGCCTGCTCCTGTCCCGACAATTGCAACAACCTGACTCGTCCTGCAGCTGTGCATCATCCAAAAGCCTCAGAAGGCTGCCAGCACTTCACCAACCAGCCAGCATATCCCTTGAAGTGGAGGAGCCACGTCCCTGCAACTTACAGAAACCAACCGCAATGTCCAGTTCACTGCTTTGCTGACCACTGGTTCCACCAATGCAGAAGCCACCCAGGAGGAGGCCACCATGCTCCAGAGGGCCAGATCAGTCTTCCCACCAACGTTGGAGACTCCAGGACTCCCAGAAGTCCCTGTGCATCAATACACGGGGTACCGGACCCTTAGCAGCAACCAATGCTTGTTTAGTGTCCAGCCCCAGACACCAACACCACCAAGACCAACCTGCCAACATGGGACTCCCGCATCAGAGAGGCCATCTCCGAGAGTGGCCCTACTGTCCTTTTGTGTCCTCCTCTCCCTGCAGGTCTGACCAAGACCTATGGGCGTCGTGGATGCACGGGAATAGGTGACCAAAACCTACTTTGCCAACGGTGTAGCATGCAAGGCTACCAACTCATTCTGCACCTCTGCATCCAGACACTTCAGGGTAGATAAACCCGAACTACTGGTGGAATTAGTGACCTTGCCTCAGTCTCCCCCAGCACCTCAAGTCCTAAAGAGGCCCACCAAAATAAAATTGCAAATAATTGCATGCAGTATTTGTTTCTTTCATCATAGGAAAACATAACTGTGTAAAACCACATTTGTGTGCCATTTTTCCTTGACAGCGAAAAATAACTTGAAAACTACTTAACTAATTCTGAAGATCTTGGGGTCTAAAATAATATTTAAAAAACCTGGTTATTTTTCTATATTGGTTTTGAGTTTCTTGTTGAGTGTGTGTCTCATTTTTTGACTCTGTGTGTACAATAAATGCTTAATACTACCGTCTGATAAGCCTAAACGGATCTTTCCCACACTACCACAAAAGGAGAGCATTTGGGATTATTAATGTAAGCCCTGTAAGCAAATAAGGGTCATCTGGAATTTTTACATTGTGTACCATTTTGGTACACTACATAAAAAGCCAGCATCCTACAGTCTAGCACTTGGGGAGAATCACAAAAGTGAGGAGTCTGCAGGAATAAAGTATGCATCAAATGTGGATTATATTTTTTTTAATGGAGTGAAAGTCTGTAGGGCAGGTGAAATAGTTTATACACATCCAGCAAATGACTTCGGCCTCAAAAGGAAGGACACCTGCCAAAGAGCTAATATTGCAATTTGGAAAGTTAATTTATTTTACGTTAATTTAGTTGATTGGATTTATTGTTTTTAAACAAGAGGGGACGAAATAAGAAGCAAAAGTCTCAAATGCATGCTTCCTTTTATTTAACATTAAAATGTTGCTTAAACACTTAAAGGTATCAATTTTGTATTGGTAAATAAAGCAACAGCAGCTAAGTCAAACAGTTCAGCATGCAGTGCATATGGATGCTGAAGCTACCACTAAGATATTAAAAATGAAATCACTTATGTTAATGAGATAGGTGTATTGGAATCTGGGACCATCTTCCAGCCTTGCATGTAATTGTCGTCTCGGAAGAAGTCTTTGTAGTCACGAGATAGGTGACTCCTCCCTTGGACGATAGTGCGCATGGGCATCGGCTCCATCCTTAAATTGTTTTTCGCCATGATGGGAAATGATGGTTAGTAGAAATAAAGAAGGGATGTCCTTGCGTGTATATCTAATTAAGATAAAAAACTGGAAGAGGTACAGGTCCCGGGTAGTCGGAGGGCGTGTAGAAATCTTCAGCTCTACATGCCAAGAACAGATGTATACTGGTAAGCAGTGTTCCCTAGAAGCTGCGCGGCTGTGCGCCTGTGCGCCTGTGCACGTCAGTGCCCCCGAGCGTGCACTGCTGTGTGTGTGGCGCGCACACACATCTCCGAGAGCATTCGCGCCACCGAAGCAGCGCGACAAACAGGCATTTCTAACTTGCTGAGGAAGAGGCATTTAGCAAGTGCTCCCTAATAAGGAGGGACCACTTGCTAAAATAGTTTTATTTTCTAGAGTGTGGCTGTGGGGCTCATTGTGTGCTTTTGTTTAAAGCATGCGAGCTGCAATTAACGTGAAGGCTTTAAACAAAAGCACACGATATGCCCTGCAGCCACACTCTGGAGAACAAAAGAAATGCAGCACCAAACATAGCGTGTGCTTTTAGAATCACCTAAAAGCAAACGCTGTGTTTGTAGACTTGCTACATTTCTTGTCTTAATAGAGTTGGGCTGTGGGGTGTGATTCTGTGCCCTTCTTTTTAGGTTTCGCCTGGCGTTGCAACTGCGTAGCAGTTGCTCCGCGCACGGCGAAATCTCATGTTCCTACATTTGGCTTTGGTTCCGCCTCTGTCTCCCATTGGCTAGCTCCATAAATGGAGGCTAGCCATTGGGAGACAGAGGCTGTCAATCACGCTTTCTCGTGAAAACGCGATTCGGGGGCGTTTCTCTGTGTTTTTTAAGTCCCGCCCCTTTGTCCTGGGCCGGGCTGTGATTGGCTGCCGGCCCGGGACACCCCCGTGACGTCATTCCCGGGCCGCGCTGTGATTGGCTGCCGGCCCGGGACCTGACTTGTTTTATCTGGCACCTCTTGTGACTTTTATATACTTTTTAAAAAAAAATATTATGCATTTTGGCGTAACAACTATGAGGATAAAGATTGTAGGGGGCCGACAGGTAAATTCGGCTCTGGGGTGTTTAGCTCTAGTGTTACGTGCTTTTCTCTTTTGTGGCATGGCCGAATTCAACCTTCAGCCGGGAGCGGGGTGGGGTCCCGGGTCACAATCCTTCAATTCCGTTCGTGCCAACCCCTTGATGACCATGAAAATGATACTGAAAGGAGATCGCGGTTCACAAAGGGGTCTGTGGGTGCTTGCATAATTGTTCCTGAAGCCACATGAGGTCTCGGAGATAACTGCCCGGGATATGGGTCGTCACAACGAGGCGCGTGCAGGCTTAGAGCAAACAGCCCCAGGCAGCCCTTTCTCGTTTTCCCAAACAATACATCACGCTTGCTAGCTTGTGCCTGTCTCGTGCGTGAAAACGCAAGAACATCTGGGGATGGGCTGTGTTAGCTCATAGGTTTAAGCAAATTTGATTTATTTTATTTCGTAAAAAGAAAAAAAAATAAGGTTACGGGCCCAAAATTGTTCTAGAAGCCCGCCTCCCGGACTTACGGACGCCGGAATCACGAATGCCAAAGCTGCCTAGTCCTAATTATACACATTTCTTTCACCCTATTTATTTGCCATTTCATTGTCGTATTCTTTATTGTGAGTTTGTTTATCATCCTTGCCTTCTCTTTTTATCACTGTTTTCCTAGTGATCTCTTGTTCACCTCCCACCCCCCTTTAACTTTTCCCTCAATTGCACTGGGTTTAAACTCAGATAATGAAAAACAAATGTGTAACCACCAAGTGCCAGTGGCTGACATCTGCACCCACCCATACAAATTAAGCACTGGCTAATGCTGCAGACACGCTCGCTGCCTTCATCGCAGGCAGGCATACTTACTTGGAAGAGGTAATCACTGGACGACGCTCCTAAAAACGATTGCAAAGTGGGTACTTCATTTTTTAAAACACGCTAACGAGAAGAATTGCCTTGTGATTGTTGCTCTCTACCACTCGTCGCCCCGTACATATGCAAATATCGCTCATTCCCCGATGCTCGTGGGACGAGCTCGGCCTCTGATCTCCAACCGTTGACCTGTCATTCGCGCCTTAGCAGCAGTTCCTGAGGTGAGAGGCTGTGAAATATCAAGGGAGACACTTCAACGCTGGCCGCAAAAGCTGCAGGTGTGTTGAAAGAAAAGGCAAAACAGAAGCAAGGAGGTGGTAAAGGCAGGTTTTTCTAAAGATGAATGGGCATCATATAGGCAGAGGGTACATGTTTAGGCACTTCCGTTTAAAACCGGCTCGTCCCGTGAGCAAATGTCAAGCTCTTTTATACATGTATGTTTAAATCAAAAGTCACTCCTTTTAGCAGGTAAACGCTGGTGTCGAAACGGTACAGTGGGCGTACACCAAGGGCCCTATAAGGCTGAGCCGAGCGCCTGTTTTGTTTTTGCGTGTGAGGTGTCTAACAGTCGAAACATGAACTTTAGACATAACCCGTCGGGATAGGAGCGAGGCAAATCTTGTTCCCGGTTTCCAACTTGTTCTGTTTAAAATTCTTGCATTAACTCGGGGAAATTCCGAGCTACTATGGTACAGCTTTCGACACCTGGGATAAAAGAAACAGGTGCTCAGCCCACTCCCAAAAATGTGAGAGCATGTACGCCTGCTTGCATGATGATTCCCCAGGGCTGTAATCTATCAATAGCGCAGCAGGTGCAGTGGCACCGGGACACAAGGTTGTGAGGTGCCGTTGTCATCAATATTATGGATATTAGTGCCAAACTGCGGCCAAAGGGGCCCGTTTTCTAGGGTGACCACCTTCCTTACTCCAGGTCATTACGGACATTTTCCACTCCTGAAGTTTGTATGATACCCTAATGCATTCAGGGTGATAACGTTGTGTTTCCTGCATATAACGAATGAAATGGCAAGCCTGAAAGAAAATATTTGTAGGTAAAACGTTCAGTACTAGAGATAGTATCCACAATAACCTAGAGAGAGTGTATCACCTTGCCATCCTACTTGCTTTCATTAGCTCAGTAACAGACATCTCAATTTTCCCATATCCGTGCGTGATTAGCTTATCCCAACCAGGCTGTTGCTTTGCATTCTGGAGTTTGTAGTCCTGATTCCAGAAAGGGCTAAAAAAAATCCTGCAAGTCCCAGAATGCAAAGCAGAAACTCGGACTGGGTGCAGTAGTTTCACGTGAACCAGGGGAATTTGAGAGCCCTGCATACCGGTACACATCACCCACACCTGTCCAACCAAACCCAATTAAGTTTTGTATACATTTCAGACACTTCTCGTACCTTCTAACGCCATTCCACATTTAGAGGCATCTTCTCATGATGCAGGAGAAGCACTCCTAGTCTGGACATCATATCTGACCCCAAAACAAATCCCATATGGAGCATACCACCATTGCCCTCAAACGAACAGGTTCCATGCTTAAATGTTGCATGCTGCTATTTGTAATCCAGCTCAACTCATGATAAAATCAGCACTACAAATCTCAGAATTCATAGAAAAATTGATGACTGACTGAGCTAAGCACATTTGGAACTGGGACACTCGAGAGCTGTGCGCACAGCATCTTTGCTACGCCACTGTATCATCACATATTGCAATTCTTAAGACCGCTTCTTGAAAGCACACTGACACTGAACAGTGAGCAGTGCAATGAGTTCATTTGCATTTGCTGAATGGTCTAAAATAAATGTACATATATCGTAAACCAGACGGAAGATAAAAAAAGGGCGGGGTGAGGGTGGAGACTGAGATTTCCACATAGCACAATAAAGCGCTCATGTCCGCTTAGGCTGTCTCTGTTTTAAGAGGCTTTTTTAGAAATTACAGTGGGTATTTTCCAGTGTTTTCTTAAAATTGTGAAAATAAGCTCTTATTGATTTTTATCCAAACAAATAGTACATAGGCCATGTTTTCAAGTGTATACCGAAAAGCTGTATTGGATTGCCATCTTATCATACCACTCTTGGATGTATACAGTCTCGTCAGGGCTCGAGTCGGGGTACCACGCGGGTGGATGGCGTCCCCCGACTTATTTTACCGGGCGTACGCCGTCCCCCCTGCCAAACAGCTCGACTTCACTCTTTGGCCTCTCTGTGAAGAGGAGCTCGCTACCTTTAATGACGTCACTTCCGGTGATGGCGTCCCCCCACTTCTTTTTTTACGACTTGTACCCTGTGTCTCATATTAGCATAGCGCCGCAGCTTAGAGGGGTGCGCCATTTGAACCCGGGACCCAGAGGACCACTCCCCCTCCTGCCACCTCCAAGACTGTGGGCAAGGTGAGGGGGGCAATTCCCTCTAGGTCGAGTTGTAGGGTCAGCAACAGGAACACAATGAGACTCAAGCGATTTGTGTGTCACATCCGCCCCCAGGGGCATAGGAGACGCTAAAATTCTGGGGGGGGGACAGGGACAACCTTGTGGACTTTCCAGTGGCCCCATACAAATCGCCAGTTGTGTGAGACCGTAAACCTGTTAAACAAATGCAATTGCGCAGTTTTGAAGTGAAATATGAAGAAAAGCACAAGTTTGCAAGTATGTTTTATTGTTATTTACATTCATAGTAATTAGACCAAATGTGAAAAAAATGCACATGAGTTTTGCTTCTTCATGTACCAAGCAAACAAAGGTCGCTGACTTCAGTTGGGGGCGGGGTGTTTGCAACTGCTTTATGGTTTGAAAAGTACCTGCTTCTTTATTCCTGCTGTCCAGCAATTTTCAGGCAAAACAATAAAAATGTCAAGATAACTCCAGTGGTTAATGTTCTTCATTGAAAGAGATCAGAGGTTTGTGTAGTGGAAGTTTTGAATCATGGAAAGGTAGCACAGAGAGTAGTGTGCCTGCTGCAAAGAACGTGTACCATGCAGGTCACAAAGTACATATCATGTAAATAGGTCAGTGGATTACTGCTTTTGTCTGAGAGATTCTTTTGTTACTTGCAGTTTATAAGTTAAAATCCTTAAAGACAACAAAAGGTTCCCCCTAATTTGATTTCAGGTCCAAGAGGAGGGAGAAAGAAACAAGCAATAACTGTAGGAAGACCTCTACCTGACCTATATTTCTTTTAAGAATAGCCAATGGCTTAAATGCACCCCACAAGAAGGAAAGATTTACTTTTCTATAATGAAATACATGTAGAAATAGCAATAGCTTTTGAATAACTAATTTATTATTTTTTGTTCATTATTTTTCATTTTCAAAAGGAATAAGAATTCATTTATAAACATGTAAAATTCACAAATAGCAAAGTTAGATAATGAAATTCATTCACTTAACAGAAGTAACAAAAATACTCACTCCATACAATATCACTCATTCCACCTAGCATACACAATGTGAAGTAAAAGTACAATTTATCAAAAACCATGGGGGTCCAACAGTGAAAGAAAGTAAACAGATTTTTTAACCTGAAGATCATTTCATGAATGCATTTCTTAAATTACAACAATGTGTCAAAACCTCTGTATAGTTTCGTTGTCTCATGTGTTCATCACAGTTGTCTACTTAGGTCTTCGCTGAGCGGATACCCAGAAGGAAATGGTCGACGTACGTTTCGGTGGGACATGCATTCTTTTTGCCACCTTCATCAGGACCAATATATACAATTGAATTGAAATGCAAAATATAGGTGCAGGGGTATCTGTAACACAAGGGAAACAATTTTGTCATGATATATATATATATATATATATATATATGTGTATATATATATATATATATATATATATATATGTATATATGTATATATATATGTATATGTATATATATATATATATATATATAGATATATATGTTTTTTTAATAATAGGGGGCTGTTGCATGCTTTAGTCATGGCACCAAGTAAATTTGCAAAGGACAATTAACAAATTAATTTCTCCCAAAACATAGATATGGTTCTGTGCAACAGGTGTGTCTCCTCATGATTAATTGCTATTAGCTAGTGAGATAAAATGAATCTCTCATAGCTCTAATTAGGTCAATATCACCAACCATCAATGTGACCAAAAATATAATATTAGCGTAATGAGAGGATACCATTTCAACCAAAAAGTAAGAAGATTGAAGCTGAAACAGCTTCTCCTAGAATAGCTTCTAAATGTCCCAAGGCAAAAAGGCATGAAAATCAGAAAACAGAAACCAAATCGAGTGTAATCTATTACCAATATGTGAGGACAGTATAAGATAGTTGGATACGAAAAACCAAGTATTCGGGCACCTGAAAAGAATGTTCAAATCTAGCTGTGGCTCTTATCAACCCAGGCCACTTAATTGGCTCCCTTGAGCCTTGAGCTGACGGGCTCCTGGACGACGCACCTGCGTACCGGTTCGAGCATCGAAGCCATTGACGGTTGTTTGGCGGCCTTCTCTTCCACCCCTAACTATTTTCTCTACTGATGAGGGAAGTTATCCCAAAACCCGAGCCATGTCTCGGGCGATACCCAAAAACCCGGGACATGTATTGGGTATAGAGATCATCAGTTCTACAAGTAACTACTTGCACCCACTGGGGTGATCCACTCAAGAACTCCATGTACCAGAGTCCCTAGGGGCGACCCGGAGGAGGGGCTAGCGGTGTGCGCTCCATTGCGATTGCTTATACAAATTGGCTCCCTTGAGCCTTGAGCCGACGGGCTCCTGGACGACGCACCTGCGTGCCGGTTCGGGCATCGAAGCCATTGACGGTAGTTTGGCGGCCTTCTCTTCCACCCCTAACTATTTTCTCTACTGATGAGGGAAGTTATCCCGAAACCCGAGCCATGTCTCGGGCGATACCCAAAAACCTGGGACATGTATCAGGTCTAGAGATCATCAGTTCTACAAGTAACTACTTGCACCCACTGGGGTGATCCACTCAAGAACTCCATGTACCAGAGTCCCTAGGGGCGACCCGGAGGAGGGGCTAGCGGTGTGCGCTCCATTGCGATTGCTTATACAAATTGGCTCCCTTGAGCCTTGAGCCGACGGGCTCCTGGACGACGCACCTGCGTGCCGGTTCGGGCATCGAAGCCATTGACGGTTGTTTGGCGGCCTTCTCTTCCACCCCTAACTATTTTCTCTACTGATGAGGGAAGTTATTCCGAAACCCGAGCCATGTCTCGGGCGATACCCAAAAACCCGGGACATGTATCGGGTCTAGAGATCATCAGTTATACAAGTAACTACTTGCACCCACTGGGGTGATCCACTCAAGAACTCCATGTACTAGAGTCCCTAGGGGCGACCCGGAGGAGGGGCTAGCGGTGTGCGCTCCATTGCGATTGCTTATACAAATTGGCTCCCTTGAGCCTTGAGCCGACGGGCTCCTGGATGACGCACCTGCGTGCCGGTTCGGGCATCGAAGCCATTGACGGTTGTTTGACGGCCTTCTCTTCCACCCCTATTTTCTCTACTGATGAGGGAAGTTATCCCGAAACCCGAGCCATGTCTCGGGCGATACCCAAAAACCCGGGACATGTATCGGGTCTAGAGATCATCAGTTCTACAAGTAACTACTTGCACCCACTGGGGTGATCCACTCAAGAACTCCATGTACCAGAGTCCCTAGGGGCGACCCGGCGGAGGGGCTAGCGGTGTGCGCTCCATTGCGATTGCTTATACACTTAGAGAGTTGCATAGTCCTCTTCTCATTTGTTCGAAAGTTACAAAAGCTTGCTGAGCGGGCCAAACGATTCTACAAAAAACATCAAATTCAAAATATGCTCGTTGTATCTTGGACACGTTCCTCAGAGTAAGGTGGCTAATCAGAAACTGTTTATCATAGTTCTTACCATCAATATGCTGATATAGGTCCGTAAGTTATTGGGCGTCAGCCACTCTGGGTTAATTGAATGTGCAGGGTTTATAATCCAAGACTTTGTGGAAATGCTTGTGCTGATATTATCCTACAAAACATAAGGGATCCAGCTTACTATCATAGTTGAAATTATACCTATGTCTTATGTAAGAGATAGTTGTGGGAATGAGTGCGGGACCAACCTATTTCTATAGTACCATCTACATGTAGGTGCTACTTAGTACACACGTTCAACCATAACCCGTCTGTACATGGCAACAAACCAATAAAGTTCTGCAATCTGGTCAGCTGTGGAGTGCTGCTCAGTTAGAACACTCAACTAAAACCTGTCTAAAGACGTGAACAAGACTTGCTGCCTGGCTATATATACAGGTTGGAATCAAATACTCCTATATTAGACAACGGGTTTCAATGTCGTCTCCGACACTGTTTGAATACCACACTGCTTCTCCGCCATTAATTCTAACAGTTAAAATCCTAACATAGAACAATGTCATCTGGTAACTTTACTAGGCTTCATTAGTGAAGTAAGAAGGCACAGGGAAAGTGCCCTATGCAGTCTGTGATTCCTAATTTTAAGCCCCAGCTCCCACCTGAGACAACTGTGATCTGCAACTGCTGTGATTAACCCCAGAGTCAGGCTACGATAATAGTTCAGTTCATGAGGCCTTGACATTCAAAACACAATAAACAGGAAACAATGGTCGAAGTGGGGGAAAAAAGTAGGAAAACTGTGGGCGGAGAATCAGAGAGCGAGAATACCCTGAGATTTTGGTCTGTGGGCGCAGTCAGAGGTGTGGCCAGAAAGAGCCAGAAAGAGCAAAACTTTCCTATTTTTAGTATTTGTGTGGCACTTCACTAACTGGTTACTACGTATTACGTTATTTAATTCAACCAATACACATGTTTATTTAAGGTTTAATATGAGTTATTGACATTTAAATACATTAACAAAGTGGGATATGCTTCCGCTCACAGAATATGACAAATATGCTTAATAGTGGAATCACAAGCCATCTGTCTCCGGGCCATGCAGTTTCTGTGATCTGCACTTTACCTCCCTTTTTCCACAAGAGCAGCTCAAACATCAATGGCAAAATTTCCTAGTTTACAAATGTTTTCCACTTAATTATGGCTGTACCATATTTACCACATGATACATCATCTGCTGCATAATATAACGATTTCAACAAAATAATTGTTTGTAGCTCAAACGGATCAAAAATGCAAAAAAAAAATGACTTATGTTGCTGAGAAGTGGAGGGATCCTTGGCAAAGGTTGACTGGTCACCTTTGTCACTAATGCATTTGTATATTACACAGGTACTAATGACATAAAATCTTTGCGGAGGCAGTTAGTATATATAAGAATGTCAAAATAATAAAGTATCCTAAAATGTACCGTATTATGCTGGTCTTTTTTTTGCTGCATATTTTAGCCAACACTGTGACATAATTTTGTCTTACATTGATGCATAATTACAGTGGCCCCAGAGCAGGCAGCAGATGTTTAAAGTGCTTATGCATGAAGCAGAGAAACAGTGAAGTTTGCAAACTTAGTTTCGTGAATAATTAGCAAATCCTGGATTGTCGATCCTCAGTAAATTGCTCTACTACTGCTAAAAAAGGCCAATGGGGATACCAGTGGGTGAGGTGGACTGGCCTCAAGCATCATGTGACCGCAGTGACAGAGTCACTATCACTCTAGGGTGTGCTGCTTCAAATGCCTGCCCGCAAAACTGGAGGTGAACTTCAGTATGGATTGTGGTGGACAGGCCTTCAAGGTTAACCCACATTTGCCACCACAAGGGTCCACCTACTGGTGCTAAGACACCAGGGCTTCTAAGGTCTGTCGGGGCCTTCTAAGGTGTAGCATGGGAATGTGTTCCGCCAGGAGAGTGCTCTGGTGGACTGGTCATGAAGGCTGAACCTGGTTCTCCAGTTCCAAATTTGGCAGCTCTGGCCAGAGTGCCACATCCGCTCACCATCAAACATCATACTGAGAGAAACTTGCACTGCCTTCAGCTACAACCCAATTGTACTGTGACTCAATTCAAATTATGTACTAGACAAGAGTAATGTCCTGCCTGAAGACAAAAAAAGTAACATTTTGGAACAAGCATTGAAAATACAATAGGTCTTGCCTTTGATTAAGTTAAAGCCATTTGCTTTGCTAATGGTATTGTATAGCAAAGTAAATGGCTTTAATGTAATAAAAGGCGAGACCTATTGCATTTTCAATGCTTGTTTTTAAAGTTTTCATGTTAATTGCAGCTCATGGACGCTGCCATTAACAAGAAAACGTTAACAAAGGCACACAATCACCCCACAGCTGCACTCTATTAAGATAAGAAATGCAGGAAGACTACAAACGCGGCATCTAACTGGCACAGTACAATCCAATCTGTTATGAGAACGCTTATTTGTGTCCGCAAGGGGACAACGTGAAACGACCAGTCGTCGGTAAGAAGAGACGATCCGGAATGCGTGACTTCCGTAGATCGTTTGAGTAAGCGACTCATACTCTGTGCTCTTCAAGCTTAGTATAAGCATAGCAAGTTATGAAGGAAAGGCCTTTTTTGCATAACATGTACTTCCCATGATTCACTGGGGCTCTGGCCACTTTTCCTGGGTGTTTCATTTATGGCAGTAACAAGTGCACACTTTAATTATGAGAGCCATGAGCCTGAAAGAGTTAGTTGGCATACATGGATGTGTGAAACTCTTGGCTCCTTCTTTCTTGTTTAAATGTCAAAGGCATGCCTTAAAGTGGTTTGTGTTGCACACTAAGCCTGGTCGCACGCTGGCTGTTATAATGTGCCAGTTATGTAATACTTTCTGTGCTTTGTTCAACCAAGTGTAATATGTAATAGATTGTTTCGAGACTGTGCCGGTTAGGGATTTAGAGTGGTTTGAAGTGATTTTTTTTTACTTCTGGTGAGGCGTTGTGCTACGCAGCTTGTAAATGTAAATGTAAATGTAGTTGAGCTTATATAGCGCACAGCTACCCGCAGTGGGTGTCCCGGCGCTTGCTTAGGGAACCCTTCCTGGTATTCCCCTGTGAGATAGCAGGGTATCCACAAGGTGAAAGTCAGGCATCCTGCCGCGAGGGGCCGTTGTGGAGATTAAGCAAGCTATTGCCCAGAGTCGCAGAGTGTGAACCCGTGAGTCGAGGAGGCACCGGGGCGAGAATTATCGAGTCCGGGAATTTTTAGCCCAAGACCCCGCCGAGGCGGGGAATTGAACCCTGGTCCAGGATCGATCTCAGCTTCCGGGTCTGCTGCCTCTAACCCCTGAGCCACACTTCTCTACCATCAATACACCAGCAACATGGTTATCGATGTTAACTGGTTACATAACTGCTGCTCGCAAATAGACCACTTCAATCATGTAAATGTAAATGTATTGTATTTATATAGCGCACTTCCACCCGGAGGCCTCGTAGCGCTGTATTCATACCGCTGTGGAACCCATCCTGGTTTTCATGTGAAATGTCCACTCCTGGGAAACCCCCAAGGTGAAGCCAGGCATCCACAGCGCTGCGGGGGCCGTTGTGGAGATTAAGCAAGCTATTGCCCAGAGTCACAGAGTGGGACCCATGATTAGACTAGGCACCGAGGCGAGAATTATCAGGTCCGGGGAAATTGAGTCCAAGAGCCGCCGAGGCGGGAATTGAACCCTGGTCCCGGGCCAGACCTCTGCATGAGGGTCTGCCGCTCTAACCATTGAGTCACGCTTCTCCACGCTTCTCAATCATAAAAGCACGATTTGTGTTTCCATAGTTTTAGTGAAGACTAAGAGAATGAACATGTGCGATGACACAGGCAGGCGCGGCGCAACGTTAGTAACATGTCAGGCTAAAAAAGTGTCACATGGCAAGGGTTACCTATATCGGGCAGGCCACATGTCAGGGTCGGGACGCTATTTAATCACTTATTGGTCCATAAAGCAGGAGCACAACTTTAGCATCCTCTTGACGGATTGGACAAGGTTTATCAGTCACATAACAGGACTATGGTAGAGTAATGTATATTGGGCTCTACCTGAGGACGAGTTATTTAGTTTGTAGTTTTATGAAGCGTTACAGGTTGCTTTTTGGATGCTTCCTAGCATTGGACGTCGATGTGATAGAACAGTGTGCTCTAGCAGGAATTTAGAAGGTTAGATTCTGATCTGGTAGGGTAAGAATTTATCCTGCTGTTCTTAATTTGATCTCCATATTCCGCCATGACTTAGAGAGTTTGAGAAGTTTGCTTTTCAAGTTTTTTTCCGAAACGTATGTTGTTTGACTTGGTTCCCATGTTTAGATACAGGAAGAGAATGTCCTCCATCATGACAAATACATGGTTAGGCATGAAGTAATGTTTTCCTGATTCTCAGGTGTGTTTTTCAGCCTGAAGTAAATTTGAATGTTGTAGCACATTTTGAAGTTCACCGAACATTGCTCAAAAAGCTGAGCCAGGAGGTGCATGTAGTTGTTGAACAATAGGCATGTTTCCAGTATGCCACAGTAAATCATGAGGATAACTTCGATTCAGACAGACCCATATGTTTTGGTTGTGGTTCGAGAAAAACTTTTGTGTTCATGCTAGTCCAGTCATGGTCATGCATTGTTTTAGCCTTTCTGCTAGGCAGCTGATGGGTCAAGGACTGACAGATTGTCTTTGGTGTAGCGCAAGTTAGAGTCCGTGTCCCTTAAAGATGTCAATCCTTGCTGGTGAATATACGCATATGTTGAAAAAATCTTATACGAGAAGGAACAAAGGTGGGTCGACAGGCTCAAAACAAATCAAGTGGGGCTTAATGATGCCATCCAGTGGCACCGCTTTTCATAAATATGGACACAGCTCTTGCATTTTGCTGAGACTACCAGACCATGGCAGCCATAAAAATGACCGACATGCTAATGTTAATATCGATTGTCAGACAGTCTGATTTTATTTTCAAGACGATGTTTAGGTACCCCTTACTTCAAACCATTACTTTGAATTATAATACCACTTACAGTACAGAGACATTTTCAAAACACTTTTTCAAAATTGGATTTGTTCCACATTCAAATTATGAAACCTTTAATCTGTTGTGAGAACGAGACATTTCCAAAAATGCACTACAAATGGTCCGTTTTCCATTTATAACACAACCGACCCGAGAAACTCGACTGTCTGTTACAACAGTCCTCTTTCTTTCTCTTTGGCCGCTCGACGATCAGTCAAAGTCGCTCGGAAATGACGACTCCGCGTCCAGGGGCAGAGCCAGCACTGTACGCGGAAGTCGCTTCCGATGCGGGTAAGTTTGAAGACTACGACTGGTAAGCATGACGTTTGGCGCCGACAACGGTAGCATTCAGCCTCTCACTTCCCTCCGCATACAGCCTGGGACCGAGGGTCCAATTTCCCCTGACGAGGAGAGAAGCCTACAATTGACAGGTAATAACGATGCATTGTGCACGTAGTGTTTGTTTGTTTAAGAACGTTTCAATTTCCACTGCATGTGTTATACAGTATTCGAGGAGATAGTATCTTTGAAAGATAGTATCATGTTACCAACTCGAGAGACATAAGATGATTATCTATGTGTATGCTCCATAATACATTTAAATAACACAATTACAAATGAAGCCCTAAAGGGCAATTTGAGTCATCCATGCCGGTTTTAAATTAATAATTGAAGCCGTGTTTAGAATACCTTTCCTTTAAAGGTACCTCTTATAGAACGATGAAACCATGTGTTATTAACATCATAACACAAATTAAGACACCGTGATCTCCCTGCTTTATTCTCCGAGTAGGATTCGCCATCTCTTTTGCTTCCATTAGTGCACAAGATAAATAACAGTAACTAAACACAATAGTTAGTTCCAGTTTATCACTAGCAGTAACAGGCTAGTTTTTTGCCCCCATTGTTGAATATTGTGGCGTAGTAGCATGAATTTTGTTCTCTATGTTCCAGGTCAATACACCTTATCAAAACTGAGGGAAAATTAAGATTACTCAGTGAATACTGCACAAGTTGTGTGAGTATTTTTAAAAAAACTGTATCTTTTTTGTTATTGTTTTGTCCTGACGAATGCTCCATAGACCCGGCTGGGCATAAAGGAGCAGAAACATGTTGACGATAAAGTGATATGCATAGAACCAGTAACTTGTTCACAGTGCATACCCATCTTTTCTTTTAATCACTAATCACATCCTGTATCAATTAAAATATTTTTTAGGATGTAGATGGGTGTTTTACCCTTACCTTCACCAACGGGGGTACTTGTGCATATCTCTGGACACTACTACGCAACACCAGAGGTTGCCTCAGGTTTGAGGCTGGCATACAGCACATTCAGACAACCCGATGATAAATGCCACAACGACTATGTGGGGCGGAAAAACAACATAAACCGCAATGAATAATAACATAGCGTTTATGAGGGGAGTCCGTTACAAACCTTGTGTAACGTAGTTACAAGTGTCCTGTTCTTTTGACACTATTGAAAACATACATTCCAATCCCCCACATTCCAGTAAGTCCCCACCAAAGTTACACCCACAGAATTATCCCTGCAAGCCCAGACAGTCCCAACAGCTTTCCAGTAAAAAAATTCCCACAGTCCCACTTAGCAATCAGAAATTCTAGGGTAAGGGAAACTCGCAGTAGACCCCCATTTACCATACCACTTCATACCCTATGATGCAGGCGCTTATGGCGGTTTTAACTGGCATTTGCAAACAGCCCTGATCTCAATGGTAAGAAAGTTACTGAAACTCGTAGAAAGTTCATGAAATGTTGTTGAATTCTCTCTTCAGACTGCTCCTGTTGATGTACTGGGGACCGGTAAATGATATTTATTCTTTTAATACTCAATGATTTATGCAAACACTTTGTTGTTCATCACACAATTTGTAGGGCAAGGCCTGCAACTGTATTTACTGTAAGAAACCATACACATTGCATGCCATTTATTTTGAACTTGAGGGTTTTAGAGCAATAGTTGCTATCCTTTCTTTTTAAGCCTAGTAAAAAGCTACAACCAAACCATTATTTTATGAAGCACAAGATAGAAGGTCAGGGAACTCATGGCCTGCACCAGTAAGTATAAAAATTTGAAAGTTTGGGCAGGAATGGTAGTACAAAGAGGTGAGAACTTGCCCTTCGTAGTTCCCACAATTTTGGATAGCCAGGGGCACGGGGTGCAGAGTGGCTCAGCACATACCGGGGTGGCAATGTGTGGTGGCGGGGTGACGCAGTGCAGTGTCCAGGTTAGTGATTGTCGGGCGGGAGGTGGTCTCCCAGGGGAGTGGGTTGAGTCTTCGGATTCTTGTGATTTTTTTTCTTTTGTTCCTTTGTATGGTGCTTCTTCATCAGACTTCGTTCGTTGGAGGGCACAGTACGGGGTTCGTGGCCGGTGCGGCTCGTTAGTGAGTGAGCGTTAGCCTTCAGGTGAGCTCCAAGCCTGCCTGCGCCCACCACAGTAGGCGCGCTGAGAGCTGCCACACTTTTAGGCAGCCTTCAGTAAAGTGACAGATGCTGAGACGCTGACTATGCATATGCCCGACAATTCATTTCAGTGCGGTAATGCAGATTACCACACTGAAATGCGTTAGTCTAACGCCTGATGCGTGGTACTTGGCAGGACTAAAACCATTTGTCTCCAAGCCATGCAGCTTCTGTCATCAGCACTTCTCCCTTTTTCCACAAGAGCAGTTAAGCATGAATGGCAAAATATCCTAGTCTGCAAATGTTTTCTATATAATTCTGATTCTGCAATATTTACAGCATAATGCATCATCTGCTGCAGAATTTGACGATTTTAACTAATAAATCGTTTGTAGCTCAAACGGATCAAATGTTACTAAAAAATGTGACTTGTGTTTCTGCAAAGTGGACGGCCCTTTGCAAAGGATGACGGGTCACCTTTGTCACTGCTGGATTTGTATGTTACACTTGTACTACTACTAATAAGGCAATATTTTTCCAGAGACTGTTAGCGTCGGTAAAAATAATAAAGTATCAGAAAATATACTGCATTACATTCCAGCTTCTTTTTTGCTGCATAATTTAGTAAACACTGCAGCATAATGTTGTCCTCCATAGGTGCATAATTCCAGTGGCCCAAAAGCAGGTAGCACATGTTAAAAGTGCTTGTGCATGAAGCAGAAAGACTGTGAAGATTGTGAACTTAGTTTGGTGTGCATGCAAATCATGCATTGTCGACCCCTGGTGAGTTACAGCTACTTCTGCTGAAACAAGGCCAACGGAGGGACCAATGGGTGAGGCGGACTGACCTCAAGGGCAATGGTAGCATGAGCGCTGGTGAAGCCCTGTGCAATGACTCCCTACGCCACTGATTCCCTCACTACCACCCTTTAACAGTGCCCCTCAAGTCTCCATAACCATACTCTTGCTTAGTTTAATTTAACTTGATTTATAGCGCCGCTCATACCAGTGTCGGGTGGCAGAGCACTTTACATCACACTCCTTACAGGGAGACAATTACTCATATGTGTGTAAATCTTTGTATAGGAAATGTTACATAAGACAAAGGACTACAAAGTGTAGAAGTGACATGGCATCCATACTAGTACGCAGTATAGTTTAATAGTGATTGGTTTGGAGAAACACACTGAAATTAGAATGTAATATCATGATGGGGGTTCTCTTTAATAACCAGAATTGATTTCTATTCAAATGAACCCTTTTTGCAACCATAGGGTAATCAGACTGGGGAAAACATGAAAGTTAATAGCTCACTGTTCTATTTTAGGATTTTGACTTATAAACTGCAAGTATCAAAAGGATCTCACTGACAAAAGCAGTAACCCCCCTAACCCATTTACATTATGTGAACTTTGTGATCTGGATGGTACATGTTATTTGCAGCAGGCAAATTAGCCCTCTGCGCTACCTTTCCTTGAGTCAAAACTTCTACTTGACAAAACTCCATCTATCTCTAGGAAGAACATTAATCACCGGAGTTATCATTACATTTTTATTGTTGCCTAAAACTGCTAGCGGCCAGGGCTGCTCAGCGCTGTTCATGAATATTCTATCTCTGACGCATAGCATTTTAGATTTGAAGGAGCAGTTGCATGCTCATATATGTTAGACAATTTTAGCGTACTGGTGCTGCCTCATTGGCAGTGTACCTCAATTGCAGTATTGTCAGAGGGGCGCTAGAATACGGGACTAATGCATTTTAATGCTGTGATGTGGACACTAGCGTTAAAATGCGTTAGTCGAAAGCCTGATGCTGCCCTACCCTAACCCAGCCCTGAAAATGCATTTGTTAAAGTTTTCATGTTAATCGCAGCACCCATCATGAGCTGAAATTAACATGAAAACTTGAACAAATGCACACAATCAACCGACAGCCCAGCTCTATTTTTTTTTTTATATTTCTTTTTATTGAAACAAGGCATCCAAAAAACAATGACATAATATGAGGGAGACCTCCTCCCATAACGCACATTATTTTGACAGGAGAAAAAAAGGGGTAGCAGAAAAGGGTGGGGGGGGGGGGGGGGGGGGAGAAGCGGGTGACCCAATATAGACTTATAGAGCCATCAAGGAGAAGTAGGGATATCAATGGGAGAGTCAACAGGCGGTACACAGATGTCTACCCTGTACCAGTTCCACAACCCCCACACAGACAGTTTTTTCGCGGAACATACACCAACCCATGTTCTCTTTCCATTCCTCGACTGTCGGTGGCCTCTCGGACCCCCATCTTTGTGCTATATTCCTCTTCGCTATCATATCGCCCAAAGTCACCCAGTTGGTCTGTGCTGTGTTAAGATCCGTGGGCCCCCAAATATTTAGGAGGCATCTCCTCGCCTCCGGCAACACTGCCACCCACAAAACCTCTTGCATGACATCGTGTATCTCCTTCCAATACTCGGTTACAGAACAGCACTCCCAAATAATATGGATGAACGTGCCCACAAGGCCACACCCCCGTCTACACAAATCCGTCTCCGACAGCCCCATCCGAACCAAGCGGGGTCCAGTGACAAATTCTATGCAATATTTTCAACTGAACAAGCCGAAGGCGTGCCGGGATCGCACCTACCTTCGGCGAAGACACAGCTGTTTGCCAGTCCTTGTCATCCAATTCAACCCCATCTTGTCACCATTTGGCTCTCAAGTCGACGAGGAGATCTGCTCTATATGATTGATCAACTTCTTATAAATCAGGGAAATAGTTTTTTCGGGCAGATTTCCATCTAAAATTCTGTCCTCAAGAGGTGAGGCCTCCGGTAGATCCGCCGCCTCCGGCAGCGGCCCCTTCAACTCATGACTGACCTGTGCATATCGAAAATACTCAGTGCCTCTCAACTTATATTCAGTTTGCAATTCCAGGAACGTTTTACAGCCCAGCTCTATAAAGAAAAGAAATACAGCAACATAGCTTCCAAGGTTTCAAATTTACATGTGGGACGGTTTCAAACCTGCCTTAACAACATTCACTTGGATTTCTTCGTGAGAAAATGCACCATCTTTTCACTTTTTTAAGCAAGTTTGGAGTGATATTTGGCGCTGCAGCCACACGCGTGGTCTGGTAACTGCCGCACATAGCCTTGGTTGCAGCGCACATATACCTACCACTGCCGCACACAGAGGAAAAATATTAGAGGGAACATTGCTGGTAAGTAGCATTTTCCGTTCGAGGCATATGAGCTGCAGATTCTACACTTTGCATCGATTGTGCAGCAGTATCTCCCCTAGCGATGGCCACCTGTATCCGTTGCAGTAGTTTGAAAGGGTTTTGAGGACAGCTTGGCCTACTACAGCTTGCTGCTTAGGTTGCACATCAACACAATAGTGTTTAGTGAAGGTGTGTGTTGTAGACCATGTCGCTGCCCTGCAGATGTCTTCTAGGGGAATGCTCCCTAAGAAAGCCATGGAGGCTCCTAGTTTGTGTGGAGTGCGCTCAAGGAGAAACTGTTAATGTGCGTTTTGTCTTGTGATAGCATATTTGTATACATTTAACAATCCACCTTGCAATTGTTGATTAAGAAATGGGGTTGCCTTTATGTGGTGGAGAGAAAGCTACAAATAGTTGCTTTGTTTTACGAAAGGATTTGGTCCTATCGACGTAATAGAGAAGAGCTCTTTTGACATCTAGTGTGTGTAGAGCTCTCTCTGCTACAGAGTCTGGGTTTTGAAAAAAACTCTGGTAATCCTACAAATTGGTTTAGATGAAAAGGAGTAATTACTTTAGGAAGGAATTCAGGATTAGTCCTTAAACCACTTTGTTACGGTGTCATTGTAAAAATGGTTCTTGTATAAAGTGAAAGCTTGAATCTCACTAACTCTTCTAAGAGATGTAATAGCAATGAGGAAGGCTGTTTTCCATGTGAGAAATTAGAGTTCACATTTATGTAAAGATTCAAAAGGGGGCCCCCATGAGCCTGGAAAGAACAATGTTTAGGTTCCACACTGGAGAGGGCGGTAACCTAGGAGGAATAATTCTTTTTAATCCTTCCATAAAAGCTTTTATTGCTGGTACTCTAAACAACAACATATGTTGTCTGTTTTGTAGGTATGCTGCAATGGCTGCAAGATGTCAACGTACAGATGAATATACCAAATTACATCTCTGTAAATGGAGAAGGTAACAGATAATATTTTGGATGGAGGCATCTAAAGGAACAATTTGATTATTAGTGCAGTAAATGGCAAATCTTTTCCATTTAGCAGCATAGCAAGCTCTAGTATTAGGTCTTCTGGCTTCTTTAATGATATTCATACAGTTTGGTGGCAGGTTAAGGTAACCAAACTCAGACTTCAGGAGCAAGATCGCCAGATTCAGTTGATCTGGATCTGGATGCCCGATGTCTCCATGGTTCTGTGTTAGCATGGATGGTGTCAGAGACAGTTTTTGGTGTAGAACTAGAGAGAGTTCTAGCAGTGTGGTGAACCACGGTTGGCGTGCCCATGTGGGAGCTACCAGGATTAGTTTGAGAGACTGTTGTTTGAGCTTGCGTACTACTAGTGGTATTAGTGGGATTGGCGGAAAAGCGTACGCAAATCTGCCTGACCAGTTCATCCATATCGCATTGCCCTTGGACAGCGGGTGTGGAAACCTGGCGGCGAAGGTTGGGCATTTTGCGTTTTCGTGTGAGGCAAACAGGTCTATGTCTGGATGACCCCACTTGTGAAAGAATGGTTGAAGAACTTGCAGATGTAGTTCCCATTCGTGAATCTGTTTTGTCTGCCGACAGATTGTGAACTCCTGGCAGGTGTTCTGCAAGCAGATATAGGTTTTGTAGAATGGCCCATCTCCAAATGTTTTGTGCGAGCTGGGACAGCTGCAGGGAATGTGTGCCTCCTTGTTTTTGTATGTAGTACATGGCTGTCATGTTGTCCGTCCGTATTAAGACAGCTTTGTTCCGTATGTGCACTTGGAAGGACTTTAGTGCTAGGAAAATTGCCAGCAACTCTAGGTGATTGATGTGAAGCGCCTTTTTTTTGAGCGGTCCATTTTCCCTGAGTTGTGTGGTGGAGCAGATGTGCTCCCCATCCTGTCAGGGATGCGTCCGTTGTCAGTACTATCTGTGGAGCAGGCTCGAGGAGCGGCCACCCTCTGGACAAGTTTTTGGTGTTCCACCACTGAAGAGAGCGATGTGTGGGGCTGTCCACCAACACCAGGTCTCCCAGTTGTCCTTGTGCCTGATTGCACTGATGTGCTAGACATAACTGCAATGGGCGCATTTGCAGTCTTGCATATGGTACAATAAAAATGCAAGATGCCATCATACCTATTAATTGCATGAACACTCTGGCTGGGAGAGAGTGTTGGTTCTGAAAACTTGTAACTAAGGCTTGAATGCTCTGTATCCTGGCTGGACTGGGATAAGCTAGAGCTGTATTGGTGTTTATGGTAGCCCCTAGGTATTGATGTACATGAGAGGGCTGTAGATGTGACTTGGCGTGGTTTATTGTAAACCCCAAGTTGTGCAGTGTCTGAATTGTTTGAGATGTGTGTTGAACACACTGATTGAATGACTTGGCTTTTATGAGCCAATCGTCTAAGTATGGGAAGACATGGATAGGTTGTCTTCTGAGATGTGCTGTTACTACTGCTAGGCACTTTGTGAACACTCGTGGTGCGGTTGTGACCCCGAATGGAAGGACTTTGAATTGATAGTGGTGTCCTTCTAGCACAAACCCGAGATACTTCCTGTGAGAAGGATGTATGGGAATGTGAAAGTAGGCATCTTTGAGGTCTAGTGTAGTAAGGAAATCGCCTTGTTGCAACAATGGGAGAACTTGTTGTAAAGTGATCATGTGGAAATGATCCGAGTATATACAGATTGAGAGGCCTTAAGTCTAGAATTGGCCTTAGTGTCCCATCCTTTTTGGGTATTAGGAAGTAGAGTGAGTATACCCCTGTTCCTTGATTTTACAATGGAACTAACTCTATTGCATATTTTTTCAGCAATGAGAGAACTTCTTGTTGGAGCAGCGCTAGATGTTCTGTGGACATTGGACGCTGTCTGGGTGGTATATTTGGAGGGGTAGCTGTAAGCTCTAAGCAGTAATCATACTGGATAATCTGTCTTATTCACTTTTCTGTTGTGATGGAATTCCAGACAGGTAGGAACTGTGTTAATCTCCCCCCTACAGGAGTGGTATGCTGTTGGGGGAGCTGAAGGAAGTCGCTGTTTAGTGGTGGAAGAGGATCAATTGTTATTACCTCGACCTCTTCCCTTATTGTTATTACCTCTGTAGCCTCCTCTAAAATATCCTCTATTGGAGGATGTTTGCGTATTGTTTTTAAAGGAAGTTGAATTGTCTGCTCCAGTTTATTTGGAGTCTCCTCTGTAAAAGGAGCGACAAAAGGAGCCTCTTGGTTGAGTGGACTGCAGTATCAGTGTCTTTTTTCATTTTCTCAAGTGCTACGTCTACCTCTGGTCCAAACAATTGTTGTTGGTTGAATGGTTGATTTAAGATGGTTGTTTGCACCTCTTGCTTAAACCCTGAAATGCGTAGCCACACATGTCTTCTAAGGAGGATACTAGTGTTTATTGTCCAAGATGCAGTGTCTGCTACATCAAGAGCGCACTTGATTGAGGCATTTGAAATAAGCTTACCCTCTTGTATAAGGTCATTTGCCTGTGCCTTATATTGGTCAGGTAGATGTTGTAAAAGGGTTTCTAACTGGTCATAATGAGCCCTGTCATATCTTGCGAGGAGGGCTTGTGTGTTAGCTATACGCCATGTATTGCTACCTTGTGCAGCTATACTTTTGCCTGAAGCAGCTATTATTTTTGATTATCAGGAGGTGGTGCCTCACCTGATGTCTGTGAATTTGCTCTTTTTCTAGCGTTTGAAACGACTAGGGAATCTAAGGGTAACTGTCCTTTAATGTAAGCAGGATCCCCAGGAGCAGACCTGTACTTCTTTTCTATTCTTGGGTTTATGATCCTGGCTCGTACAGGATCTTTAAACACTTCTGGGGCATGCTTAATGACCCCTTTAATCATGGGTAATATTTGAACAGATTTTTGTGAGTGTTCAAAAGTGTCTAACAAAAAATCTTCCTCTGCCTCATCGGAGTGCATTGTTACATAATGATAGATGGCAGCCCTATTAAGTAGATGCCCACACCCAATATTCGCACATCACGTCCCAAATTACAGCTGCAGGAAATTCCCCTAGGGTTTTGTACCAAATCTTACAATCATTCGTAAAACCAGTGGCGTGTGAAAGCTCTGAGTCGTCATCGCAACAGTTATGCGATGATATTTCTCAGTTGTTTACCAAGAAAATAGACACAATTTACGAGAAAATAACTAACTCCAACAGTTCAACTAGTACGATCCCATCACTCCCTCTGACTAAGGATGAACCGAATCAGATTACACATACCCTGGACTCTTTCCCCCCCCATCACTGCAGAGGAGGTATTCTCCTTATCCACTCAGATTAAGAGTGGAAGCCCGGACGACACAATCCCAGCCAGAATAATGCCCATTCTTACTGAAGAATTATGCCCTGTGATTAAGAGGCTCGTGAATCTTTCACTAACTTCAGGTGACGTCCCCAGGGAATGGAAACGGGCCATGGTAAGACCAATCAGGAAAAACACTGCCATACCTTGGACCGAACTACTCAATCTTTGGCCCATTTCCCTACTACCATTCTTAGGGAAACTGACCGAAAAACATGTTAACCATCATCTGTCTAACTACACTGAACTTGCTGGTGGCCTGGACTATTCTCAATCAGGGTTCAGGCCAAAGCACAGTCCACCCTTCTATCAGTCACGGACGACCTGCACATGTATCAGGACAAAGGCTACGCCGTAATCCTGGTACTATTAGATCTGTCGGCAGCGTTCGACACCGTGTCACACACCATCTTAATTGACAGGTTGGCTAACATTGGAATAAAGAACAAAGCCCTCGCCTGGCTAAGGAGCTTCCTATCTAATCGCACCCAGAGCGTCATCATGGGTGCTTACCGCTCAGAGGAGGTGGAGATTTCGAAAGGGGTGGCACAGGGCTCCTGTTTGAGCCCAACCCTCTTTAACATCTACGTGGCACCCCTGGCAAGAGTGATGCGCACGTATGGCTTCATCCCAGTGTCATACGCGGATGACACACAGCTCCTCTTCCCTTTCAAAACTCTCTCCACTGAAGTAATAAGCTCCTTTTCATCAGGCATGAAGGCTGTAGCACAATGGATGTCCTCCAACTGCCTCCAGTGCAATGTTAACAAAACAGAAGTCATGTTGTTCGGGGAGGCCAAAATGCTGTGGACTCCTGACTGGTGGCCACAAGACCTGGGAGCAGTTCCAGAACCCAAACAGGTCGTTAAAAATCTAGGGATAAGTCTAGACCAAGAATTATCTCTGAAACAACACAGCAACTTTGTCAAAGGCTCTTGCTTCCACACTATTAGCCTGTTGCGCAAAGTTTTCCCCCTGCTCCCAAAATTCTTTCAGGAGAACTCTGGTACAGGCTCTTGTGTTAAGTCGGATCGACTATTGCAACGGCCTACTACTTTCTGCAAATAAGGGTGTGCTGGCTAAGCTCCAAGTTATCCAGAACACAGCGGCCCGTTTAGTCCTGAATGTCCCCCCAAGAACAGCATCTCAACCTCTTCTGGAACAACTGCATTGGCTCTCAATCCGGCAGAGAACGAAGTTTAAAGTATGCTGTTTAATACATAAAAGTCTTAAGGGACAAGGGCCTGCCTACCTGGAAAAATAATTTACCCCATATATTCCGACCCGTTCTCTCAGATCTAGCGACCACCTCCTTTTGGTGGTACCCCATGCTAGAAAGGCCAGGCATGGCGGTAAAGCTTGATCTATAACGGGACCCTCACTATGGAACAAACTCCCTTTGTCCCTCAGACAGTGCTCAGAGCATCTAAAATTTAGAAAGCAGCTCAAAACCCTGCTGTTCAGCAATCAGAGCTAGATTCTGCGGTTGTCATTCTGTTCTCTTTGTTCTTGGCTCCTAAGCGCAGAGATACGCCACTGGGAGTCGATTTAAGCGCTTTATAAACCCGCAAATAAATAAATAAATATTATCTTCAGGAGGAGATGGTTTGGATGGATATGTATGTGGGTCAGGGATATCTGGTACATCTTGTGGGTTTGGATATTCCCAGTCCGGTACATCACTAGGGTATGGAAAGGGCTCATCTGGGTCTCCCCCATCCCCTATGATATACTCATCTTCATTCTGAGGAGGTGTCCGTGGAGGTGACGATTGATGTGGAGAATTTTGTGGTGAATGAGCAGGTGAACTTTGAGGTGAAATGTTAAAAGGAATAGAAGGTGAAAGAGGAGGTACATAGGTGATGTGGCAGAGTCCTTCTTGACGGGCACTGGAGTTCCGCTTTCTATGTGGCATAGTGGAAACATGTCCTGTTTTTGAATCTATGTATATCATTTTTTGCAAAGGATCAGGTCGAAAAAGCTCTTCTTCTTCTTGAGAAATCGCTTTCGGCGCCAATTTCTTCGGCTCCGGGCCTTGTTTCTGCTTGTCTTTAGCCTTAGGAGTTGTTGTATAGTCCTTTGGCGTAGTTTTCGGCACCGAAGGTATTGTTTTCGGAGTCGAGGCCTGGTTCCAGGGCTTGGAGGCATCGGAAGCAGGCTTTGTAGGTTTCGGCACCGACGATTTTGGGCTGGAAGCTGTTTTGGTGGGCTTGGAAGTGTCGGAAACAAGCTTCATTGGTTTCGGTGCCGTCTTGTCTTTAGGAGTCGACGGTTTTGGAGTGTTTTTCGGAACCGGGACTTCTTTCAGTTTCGGTGCCGAGGGAGCTGGTAGTATCGGCACGTGCGGTTTGCTCTGTATGGAGCTACCGGAAGACTTTAGTATTTTCTTCGGAGCCGGGCTCGATGGCGGGGCTTTTGAAGCAATGTCTCGGTCTCGACTGGGCCCCGAAGGCGGAGTTTTGACCTTAGCCTTTGGTTTAGGTGTTGGGGCTGGGGTAGGGGCAGTTGTACTCACTCGTTGATCTGATGGTATGGAGTTGTCGGAGTCGCCTGCCTCAGATACGATTTGGAGATCATCTGAATCTTCCTCGGGGACACATGGATCTACGTCGAAGATATCCACTGTTTCCGGAGCTGATCTCTGCAAGTCGCGTCGAAGGGCCCTCCGCTCTCGAATGGTCTTCTTGGATCGAAAGGACGCACAAGCTGTGCTGCTCGACTCGTCGTGTTCAAGTGATAAACACAGGTTACACACCTCGTGATGGTCGCTGCGTGGAAATTTTGCTCCACACACGGGGCATTTTTCGAATGGCATCCTTTCCATGAGTTGTAGGCCTCACCAGGTGGGTAGGCCCAACGGCCCGCGTCGACGACCGGAATCGAACTGATGAAATCGATGGATATTGATGTTGAAGTTGTTTTTAGAAAGTTTTGCGCGTCGAAGTCTTTGGAAAGTAGATTTCGAACCGGAGCGGAAAAGTTGCATCCGAACCCAGTGGCGGAAAAAAACAATCTAAGGATGGAGCCGATGCCCATGCACACTATTGTCCAAGGGAGGAGTCACCTATCTCGTGACTACAAAGACTTCTTCCAAGACGACAACAACATGCAATCATCCGAGCCCAAGACCAGGTGGCGATCTAATGCAAACTATAGAATCTGCAGCTCATATGCCTCGAACATATTTTTCTGTGTGCCTTCAACATCCTGTGAGCCATCACAAGGGTCAGCAGCTGAAAGAAAAAGAAAGTATGGCATACCACAAAGAAACCAATCATTATTTTAGGGGTTATAAACATTCCTGCCTTACCTATGGTCCTTCGTAGTGGCTGTGAACTTGTTTCCATTATGGATACATTTTAAAACCTTTCACTGCTCAGATGTGATTGCCCTAAAAGTGTTAGCACTAAAGAACTTGGGTTTGGCATTATTTTCCTCTCTTCCTTCTGAAGCCAACAATACTCTCCGAGAAGAGGCAGCACACACCAAATATGTCATTATACCTTCCTTTATCACCCTAGATACAAAATGTAAGAGAGATGGTGAAGGGGAGTTTGAGAAGGGCGTCTGACGACACATGTTTAGAGGGTGAGAAGGCCATATCCATGGTGGTAGAAAATGGGACATAGCCTTTCCTACACAATGTTTAAAGAGGAGACATCTAACTATAATCTTCTGTTTGATAGAAGAAGAAAAAAAACTAGAGTTAACAGATGGTTTAGACCAGCTCTTCTAGGGAAGATGGTCTATGAAAGCTGTGGGTTCCCCGTTCAGGTCTTGTCTACAGAGTTTAGCGCTCTGTTATCAAAAAGCCTCTTGTGCACTATTCCAACAACTTACAGTGGGCTTAGAGCCCTCCCAAAGCCTGCCATTGGTTGGTTTGCTTGTCACTCATTTGCTAACTTATTATTTGATGGCTTCCCTTCCTTTTCTTGTGTTTGTCCCTCCTCTCGAGGATATAACTCTTTACCCTCCTATTGATTGGATGATTTCATTTTCATTCAGCACTCAATATGAAATCCCTCATGCAAGCAAAGTGAACCATTTCTTAAAGAGCCCAGCCCAGGAAAGAAGTTTCTCTGCCTAATCTAAAGAGAAATGTTTTGGGACGGCGTGTTGCTTCAATGTTGGAGACGGACGCTAGTTCAGGCTAAAACAAAAACAGGTCTGCCATTTTGTTACCTAGAATAAAAAACGTTGCCTCTGACTAAAAGGAACTTAACGAAAACTTTCAAACAAAGTAAGCACTTTATTTTCAAATACGGTGTCCTCCTTTCACAATGGAATGATAAAAACAAACATTAACAACAAATAAAAGTCTCTCTGCCCCAGGCTCCGTGCAGAGATGCTTAAAGGCAATTTAAAATTAAAACGAGGTGGGGAAGAGGGGCCAGAGCGAGACACTGTTCAGACTCTGACAAGGCTGGCAAAAAGCCCACAGACTGCGGGTTTGGGAGTTGGAATGATATGAAGGTTCGAATGTCTGAAACCTAGTTTGGTGGCGGGGTTCCTTTTTAATTCAACAGCTAAAATGGTTCATAGTTGCCCAAAGTTCTTCCAAACTGAAATTGGTGGACAAAGTGAATGTGCTTAAAAACGTTTCGTTCAAATCCAGAGGGGCTTCCCTCAGTTCAAAGGCTCTTGAAGTGGGCAAGGGAGGGGGTAAGACTTCTTCCGGCAACGAGGTTAGGGCTTTGCCAGCTGTGGAGAGGAGAGGAACAAAGAGCATGGCGTGAACATCTGACTGAGAGACGCGAGGCGTGTGTCCGTCTGTCCTGACAACATTCAAGAGCAGCAGCAGCAGCAACATTGGATTTCTCTGTACAGTGGCAACTATAGTTTCACAGTTCCGGGTGGCAGACTATGATTGCAGAGTCTATAGTACCGCAGGTCATTTACCAGCCGGTGCACATTCTGGGTGAAGGAGGGCAGGTCCTAGAGGAGATAAAAACAAAGACAGAAGCACCGCTGAGAGAGAGACTTGGATATGTATGACATAACTTAAATGGGATAAATGCAGTTCAAACCTGCCTTGTGCTCCAGCTTAATTTGTAAATAAGTAAGGGGCAGGGCCCTAATCAGGAGGCCACTGCATCTTGCACCACCCACTGTACTTACGAGCACTGCCAATGATAGTATTAACACAACTACTAACCATCATACCCCTACAAGTGTGACATTTTATACTATTCCAGGCTTCCAAAGCTATAAGATTGGCTTGGGCGGCAGGTATTAGTAATTTTAAAGTAATATTGAAACAATAAGCAACTGTTGTACTGATCTCTAAATTAGACAAACAGTGCTACCATTTAGCACAAGTGCCGGTGTTGACAATTAACTGCTGGTGCTGAGCACCGGAAACCACCGGCTCAATTTAAGCATTGCTCCCAACACTTTCACCAAGGATGTGCTCTTTATTACTGCAATATCATGGTCAGCCGGAAAGACACTCAATGTTCAGGCCAGGCATTCAGGCGCTGTAGATACGCTAAATGAGTTAACACCTGGCTGCCTGTGCTTAAATTTGCCAGGCTGAAGATTTCACAGTCCAGTGGGCATGACCTCCTCAGCCCAGCAAAGTCTTCTGTGAGCCTACCCCTTATGATGATAGGGGCAGTCACTGATAAGACTCAGACCTGAGCACTTCAGTTTTAAGCCTTGAAGGGCTAAGGGCCAAATGTTAATCAGTGGCACTTGTCAGAGTAGTGTGGGATCAGCAAGTCTCACTGATTTCCATCCTACTGTGATAAGTAAGGGAATGCGGCCTCCTCTCAATGGCTAACCAATGAGAGGAGGCAGAAGTCCCAATGCTCCAGGAACTATAGAAGCTTCCCTCTGGCCACCCGAGATGCAGCCCAGTAAGTTTATTTTTGGTAATGTTGGTTGAGAGCGTATGTGTATGTATGAATGTTTGTGCATACACGCTCTGAATAAGTGTGTTGGTATGTATATGCTGGGTGTCAATATGTGTGTGAAAGAGCATGTGCGCCCACCCACCCCTGCTGCATATTACAGGCTTTCACTTCTGGTCACCCACCTCCAATGTGTCCTGCTGTCCACAGTCTGGTATAGCTTGCCTCCAATATTCAGAAGAAATCTCCCTTATGATTCCTCATCTCTAGAGACTGCTTTTTAAAAGCAACAATTTCTTTACACACAACAATTAAATTAATCGAAAGTTGGGGAATGTAAACAAGGAAGAGGGATCTGGTGGCTTATAAGAAGGCAAGTGTGAGAAGGGTGAAGTCGAAGCACGTGGGCTTGTGGGGGTAGGGAACAGGTGGCTGCAATACAGGGTGCCCCAATAGTATGCAGTACGGAAAGGGAATTAAAAAAAAATGACTATTACAGTGTATCCATTACCACAACAGACAACCAGGTTAGACTCTCTAGTCTGTTATAAAGGCCATCATCGGACTAATTTTATTACTTACCAAGCTGTCAAAGAGCTTACTGACACACACACAAGCAGTATTGTTTATATATCACTATGAGGACCGGCCATTGACCGTAATGAAATGTGTAATTACTATTCTAACTCCAGGTGCGCCTTGATAGTAGGGTAGGTTGTAAAGAGCACCGAAGCAAGTCAAACTGCACTTTTAGTTTTTTGATACACTTGCTTGGAAGTACCTAAAAACACTACGGGGACCGGTCCCCACAAAGATAGTGTTTGTCTGGTTCTGTCAAGGTTAACTCACGCTATGAGGACCGAGCTGGTCCCCACAGTGTGGGGTTCACACACCACACAACATGCAGAGTCAATAGGTTTGGATTTAATCGGTTAACACATGCAGCATTAGCACATTAGAGTGAGATAACAGAGGGAGCCAGGCAGGAGAGGATGGAGAGGGCTTTAGCTGCAAAATAGTCCCAAATGCAGTATGCTAGTAGCACTGGAGTGGAGGCAAAACTATTCACTTAAAGAGCTAATACCATTAAGTGAGAGATCAATACCTACTGGGCTGAGCCAACACATGATTGATAAAGTCTCCAGCCAATGGCTGAAAGAGGCTGGTCGAAAAATGGCAATGACTGAAAGAGGCAGGCTTAAGCTCACTATGTATATTGTTAGCAGTAATTCTGCTTGACAGCAAAGCACCAAAGCTCAGACCTAAAAATGCAAGCTGATGCTTTGACTTCAAAGCGTCCTTAATTGTAAGTTTCTATGTGACAGAATGACAGCACTCCAATGACCAGAAAAATGGTTTATAAAAAGGAAGAGGAGTACAACTGTGGTAGCATCGAATAAAGGCAGACCACTGCAGCACATTACCCTCCAGGTCATCCTCTGCCTCTTACCCGATCCATTTTGAAGTTTCTTCCTAGGACAGTTTTCTGATTGGAGTCTATACCATCACAGGTTCCCAGAAACTCGGGTAGGAAGGCAGAGTAGAAGCTATCAAAGTCGACAGATGCCATGTTATAAATGGCAATGCCAATCTCCTCTTGCAGCAGGTCATGCGACTTATGGATGAGAACTTGAAGTAAGACATTGACGAACTGGAACAGCATGGTTGTGCGGAAGATCTTCTGCAAAAACAAACAAAAAAAGTTATGTTGTGCCAAATGAATATTCATAACTTGCAGATATACTATTGGCACATAGTGAGGGGGAAGAAAACTCATCCTAAAAAGAATATTTTTTTTAGCAACTGTTTCCCAAAAGTATCTACGGTTCTCTAACATTTAATGTTTCATTTTAAATGCCCAGAAATTGAATTAAATATGTAAATTATGTGGTATCTCATCTTGATACTTGGGCGAATTATGTATGTTTGGAAAACACTCAGCAGGAGGTGCATACAAAATACATACCTCCAATATGGAATATGTTACTTACCCAGTAAACATCTGTTTGTGGCATGTAGTGCTGTAGATTCACATGCTGTGGTACTCATGCCATCTAGTGATGGGCAAGTTGTTTTTATTCGAAGAAGTCTTTCGAGTCATGAGTTTTGGTGCCTCCTCCTTCTTGCTGGTAATGAGCAAGTGCATCAACTCCATTGTTAGATTGTATTACCTCATAAAGTGCCAGAGGATGGAATGAGAGGCGAATCAATGTATAGAAAGATGTCCATGAGCAAAAGGAAAGTAAGATAAAAAGGTGACTGCAATGACCACAGGTCTCTGGGAAGGAGGGTGGGTGCATGAGACTCTACAGCACTACATGCCACGAACACGTCTACTGGGTAAGTAACATTTCCAGTTTGAGGCATGTGTAGTTATAGATACACATGCTGTGCTCCCAAGAGCGGTGGCTAACCTGTGCGGTTTCAGTAGTCTGAAAAAGAGTATGGAGTACTGCCTGGCCAACCTTGTCCTGTTGGCAGGCTAGCACATCCACAAAGTAGTGTTTTGTAAAGGTATGTGATGTGGACAAGGTACCTGCTTTGCATAGATCAGCTTATGGAATATTCACCAGGAAGGCCATGAAAGCTCCCTCTTTGTGGAAGGAGTGGGCTTTAGGAGGGATAAAGGTCTCTTAGGTTTAGCACAGCATAGCATTTGGATTCACTTGACTACCCACCTGGAAATGCTCGAGTTGGAGAGGGTGTTCCCATTGTGGAGTTTTGCGAAAGCAACAAATATTTGTTGAATTTTTCTGAAAAGTTTTGTCCTATCTATATAATACATGAGGGTTCGTTTGACATCCAGAGTTTGAAGAGCCCTTTTTGCTACAGAATCTGATTGAGGAAAAAATAGGGAGTTCTATGGTTTGGTTCAGGTGGAACTGAGAAACCACCCAAAGAAGAAATTCAGGGTTGGTGCAGAGGTCAACTCTGTCCTTTTGTACTTGAAAGAAAGGTTTTTCAAGGGTTAGTGCCTGGAGCTCACTGACACATTGAAGGAAAGTAATGGCAGCCAGAAAAGCCACCTTCCAGGAGAGGAGCAGAAGATGGCAATAGTGGAGAGGCTCAAAAAGGGCATCTATGAGTCTAGTGAAGACGATATTGAGGTTTCATGATGCAGCTGGAAGAGTCCGATGAGGGATTATCCTCTTGAGGCCTTCCATGAATGCTTTGATAACTGTAATTCTGAAAAGGGAGATAAGTTACCTATTCTGTAGGTAAGCAGCCACATCGGCCGGATGGAGCTGAACAGAAGTGAAAGCCAGTACGCAAGTTTGTAGATACAACAGGTACCAACAAATGTAGTGTACACTAGCTGTGAGCGGATTAAGATGTTTTGAGTGACAATGATTGGCAAATCATTTCCATCAGGCGGCTTAGCATGCTTGGGTAGTGTGTCTATGCCCTTCTTTCAGGATGGCCATGCATTTGGGTGGTAATTTGAGATATTTGAATTCTAAGAATTCAGGAGCCAGATCGCAAGATTGAGGGACTTGGGACCTGGGTGTCATATTTCTACATTGTTCAGCATGAGAAGGTCCAGCCTGATTGGAAGCCTCTCGTGTGGAACCACCGAGAGGTCCAGAAGTGTTGTGAATCATTTTTGGCGGCCCCAAGTGGGAGCCACCAAAATGAGAGTGAGGGACGTCTGCTGTAGCCTCTGAACCACAAACAGAGCCACTAGGAAAGGAGCAATGTAGGCAAATATACCTGACCAGTTCATCCTTATGCAAAAAGAACCTGTTTCCCAGGAGGTGCAGGGTCAAGACTGATTTGCATACAGCTGGGTCTGAACTGGGGTGGCAGGTGTGAGCAAAACAACGGATTTAACCCAGATCTCCGTCCATCATTTGTTTGTGTAGCACTTTTCGTCCTAAGTGAGATGGGTATGCCCAGACATGGGTCCCTTGCTCACTGTGCGACTGGATTCAAGATAGCCTAGCTGATGTGGGGTAATACCCCGCAACAAGTCCCAGAATGCTGGTTTCTGGTCCAGGGAGGACCTGGCTTGGCAGTTCGGGCTGGACTGTCCCATGAGGAGCAGGGTCTAGACTGATTTGCAAATGGCTGGGTCTAAACTGGGGTGGCAGGTAAGCAAAAGAACAATGGATTTAACCCAGATCTCGACTGGGGTGAATGTATGATTCAACATTATTTGTCTGCGTAGTACCGTTCATCTATAGTACATTGCGCTTGGACTGTGGATGCAAAGTTTGGAATTTTGCTTGTTCTACAGTTGCAAATAGGTCTATCCGAGGAAAACCCCACTGCTAGAAGTTCTTGTGGAGTACTTGAGGGTGGAGTTACCACTCGTTGATTTGTTGCCGCATCCTGCTGAGGAAAAGTTGGCAAAGTCGTTGTCCACCCCCAGGAGGTACTTCCCTCGTAGATGGATTTTGTGATGGACAACCCATTGGAAAATGTGCTGAACGAGGTGAGTGTGTCTTGGCGACCGAGTCACCCCCCTATTTTTAAGATAAAACCTGGTTCTGGTGTTGTCTGTAAGTACAAGGGCGACTTTGCCCCCCAGACAGTGAAGGAAAGATTTCGATGCAAGGTGAAGAGATATAATTCAAAGTAATTTACCTGAAGGCCCTGGTGTTTGGGTTCCCAGTGGCCTTGGACAGGTATATGTTGCAAATGTGCTCCCCACCCAGAGAGGCAGGCATATGTTATGGTCTCCTGCAGAACTGGGTTGCAAAAACACTGCCCCTGCAACATTTTTTGGGTATTCCACCACTGCAGAGTGATGAGTGCGGTGGCTGAACAATACTCAATTGTTTCAATGACCTTCGACTGGAGATCATTGCTGTGCGAGGCATTCCTGCAACTGATTCATATGTAGTCTTGCATTGAGAAATCTTGCAATGCAGGAAACTATCATACCTAAGAGGTGCATAACTGCCCTGGCTGTGACCTGGTCCACTCACCTTCTAGTCGAATGGCTCTCTTCAAAGCACAGCTCTGCCTGGTAGCTGCTGTTGCCCCCGCTGCTGACCCCTGGTCAAGAGTTTGAGGCACGCCTCTGTAGGAGAGTAGGGTCTGCTTCTTATGGTTACTCCCACTTTTTGCTGTGATTCTCTGGTGTTTCGATTTTAGTGTGGCTGTGGACCTGCTGATCAGGACCACAGCCCAGCTGTTCTCTCTCTAAATTGATACCATGTACTTTATGGAACATACCAGATTGGTTACTGGGTCACCCTTTTGAGCCCCTGTATAGTGTACCATAAGTACCCAGGGCATAGGTGCACTCTAGGCCTTCCAGGGGCTGCAGCATGTATTGTGCCACCCCTGGTTTGCCTTCCAAACTGATACCACAGGTCTGTTCACACAGCCTGGGTAAGTTGGTGTATTCACCCCTTACTTAGATGTAGTATACCTATATCTATATGTACATATAGACACAAACACCTATAAGTCACTTCTATGGCAGGCCTTACAAATCCTGGAGGCAGAGTGCTTGGTTTTATGTGAGAGGGTGCCCTAGCACGAGCTGAGCCCCTCTGTAGCTTTCGGAACCATCTCCTTATAGCTGTTCTATGATATAGCCATACCATATACTCTTAAGTGCATTATAATGCTCGCGGTTAATGCTAACTTTGGTTTGGCTTTATCAAAACATGTCGTGTAAGGTGTCAAACAAACACTTTGGAATACTACCACCCCCCGCCAGTTCTGGCGGTGGGGGTAGCATTCCACCCTTCTAGAGGGCGAAGACATGTAGTTACTGGTTTACCCAGCTAAAGTTAAACAGAGCCTCAGCATCACAAAATGGATGCTACTGCCACAGACATCTGAGTCTGACCTCATGTTGCTGGACGAAACTCCGGCAGGGGAGGCCTGGACAATAGGTTGCCTGACCAAGGAGGTGCTGGCACCTCCCCAGACAGGCTTTTGTGTATTGGGGCAGGGAAGTCTGCATTCAGTGAATGCTTTCCAGACACTGCCTGGGGCACACAAGGTGCTCCATGCATTTCCCAGTTTAAACCGGTTGCTGGGGCACTCTGCCCCAGCTCTGGTGCAAAACTGGACAAAGGGAAAGGGGTGTAACCACCCCCTTCCCAGGTCCACCCATAGGAGGTACCTTAAGGATAGTCCAGCCCCTAAACTTAGTATAAGTATAGGAGCCCAGTCACTAGGACTTTAGATTACTCTGGGCGAAACTTTGAAACATAAATCCTGGACCTTCGACATTCCATTTCGACTGGAAGACGGAAGACATCTCCCTTGTGGTCAAGGAGTGACCACCCTGTTCAAACAGACACCAACAGCAACTTTGCCGGTCTGCATTTTCGAGGCTCTCGTCGGACCCCGAAGAATCTGAGACACAGGACACTGACTTCCAGACATCTCTGACCCCGACCTTCGCTCACAGCAAAGCTGAGACCTGTGGCGGACACGAGAGACGTGGGACCGGAACTCCTGGAAATCCAGCATTTTGCAAGCTGCACTCACTTCACGAGGTAACTCAAAGTCATGCATTGGGGTGCTTGAAGCCCCAGACCCGATCACCATTTGCATTGAAGCTCAGAGGCCCCCACTCCGTGAGTGACCCATGGGCCCACTTTTGCATTTAAGCTCGACACATCTTCACGGTTCCAAGTCCGTTGGCTAGTGAGCCCCCAGAAGACTTCCTTTTGAATCTAAGTTGCTTGCCTGGTTGCTCCAGGCTTGCTCCAACTTCCCTACAAAGGAGAAGTTCCTCAGACCTTGCTGGTCTGCACTGAAGCCAATCTCGACATCCTGCGTGGGTTGCGTTTGCCAAGGCTTGTTGGGTCCAGTCCGGATACCGACACCACAGTCAACTAGATCCTTCATGGGACAGCTCAAATCCAGCTCTTGGTTGTCGTCGACGCCTCCTGGTCCTCGTGGCTGAAGAGACAAACTTCACATCTTCACCTGAAATCCCCCGACATCAGGTGGCATCTTTCTATCACCTCCCTGGTCACTGGCAAGTGACCCAGACTCTGTCCCTTCTGCTTTCAGGTTCTACAGATCTTCGATCCACCCTTGGATCCACCCTGACACTTTTCCTCTGGTCGCCTGCAGCACTTCTTTGCAGCTCTCCATTGAAAACGACAACGAAACCTGACACGAAAAGACACCTATGCACCCGGCTTCCATGGGTGAGGTAACACGAGTACTCCGGTGCTCCCGTGGGTCTTGACTCTCGAAGTGTCCTAGTTTAAAAGGGTTCCATCGTAGTCCATCCGAAAGTGTCCTTAAATTGTATATTTGTAACTTCTTCGTTTCCCATAGAAAGTCAATGGTAACCCGCGGCTGTGTTTAGACACTGCATGCGTCTCCAGTGGGCCTCCTATTTCCTAACGTTTGGTTGTTTAGAGTAGCCCCAGCGATTCCACAGGCCCCAGGCCTGTTTTCCAATTCTCTCGTGGTTCTTATACCACTATTTTAGTATATGGTTTGTGAGGCCCTTGGGGCATAATGTATACTGTGCAACTTATCGTATAGTAATTGAGTAACTTGCATTGTACTTTTACCTCTGACGTCATAAAGAGTGCAGAGGGATTGTGTTTAGAATAAATACATATATATTTGATATATACCTTGTGTGGTGTCCTTTCATTTGGTACTCAAGGGATTATAATTGGTAAAACAACTTGCTTAATACGCTCTCTGAAGTCTTAGCCTGATGACTGCTGGTCCGTGCTACCACTAGGATAGCTTTCTATAAGGTTGACTTTACAACCACCATCAATAAGGGTCGATTAGACTGGTGCAAGTTGCCCACTAGAACTCTGGACATCATATGCCAGGCTAACTTATCACAGCCTCCACCCACAGGCTCCTGCCTGCAACTCATACCTGGTGGTCTAGTGGTAGAGTGTCACTGCCCTGCTGCTGGGGTACTCCTCTTTCTCTTTCTGCTTTTTCTGCCTTTCTTCTGCTTTTTTTTTTTTACTTTTTCCCTTTCTTCCCTCTCTCCCTCGCCTGTGTGATCCCCACGACCCTGCCCTCTCTAGTGACCTAGTCCTCATTTCCAGCATTTTTTGGTCGGCTACCTGGCGGAAGCAGTTCATTGTAGTTTTCTGACTGCGTGCAGCAGTACAGCACATCATGCGACCATCGCTTCACCGTGGGTGTCAGCCCTCTCATCCAGCACTGTGCCACCACCCATTTTGCTATAAACATGCCCATATCCACCAACCTCCACGTCGCTTTAGGTAGCTTTTTGGAGTATCCCAGAAGTGCCACCGCGGGATCTGGGTCCAGCGTCACCTCTACTATTCTACTCAATTCCCTGAATATCTCTTCCCAGTACGCGTATATTCCCGGGCATAGCCATGCCAAATGAAGGAAGTCTGCTGTTGGAGCATGGAATCTCTTACATGTCGCTTCCTCCCGTAGCCCATACCTGCAAAGCCGTTCTGGGGTGTAATATACCCTATTGATGTATTTGAAGTGTATGAGGCGGTGCCTGCCATGCAGCGTGACTCTCCTAGTGTTCGTACAGCAGTATCGCCACATTTCATCATCTATCGATATTTGTAGGTCCCTTTGTCATGCCAGCCTTGCTGCCGTGTACCGATTCTCACTGTGGGTCATTGCTAATTTATAGTTATTTGTTACAATCTTGCGTGGAGATTCAGCCTTAATCACATAGGTAAGTTCCGGCACTTCCGGTGGCTCATCTAGATCCTCCCTTGGCTGTTCCAACAGGGATCTGCGTACTCTGTACAATTGAAATCGCTGTAGGGCTGTGCCCTCCCCCACAGCCTTCCAGGTCTTTACTTTCCCGTCCTGAAACAAATCCCCTGCCACCAGAACATTCATTTTGTGCAGGGAGGCAAACATAGTGCCCTCTCCATTGGCATATTAGGTGAATACAACAATACCCCTCCCCGCTGCTGCAGTAGGCAGTGCCAAGCGTGATTGGTGGCAGTTATTGAGTCTAGTATTCCGGTTCTACGGTGACCGGTTTGAATACAGTCGCCGCTAAGGGAAGGGGATCAGCAAAGAGATTTTCCATTCTGACAAATGGGATATTCGGGTCACCATGAATGCAGATATGCATGTGGGCTCCCTGTGCTGCTCTCTAAATACAGCTCGAAGTCTGGAGCACCCAGACCTCCCATACTGTGTGGTAACGTGAGGACTTGCCATTTGATCCGGGCCCGTTTGCCCGCCATGCAAGCTTTGTCATAGTTTGTGTCAGTCTCTGAAAAAAGACACGCGGGAGCACCATTGGTATATTTATGAACAGGAACAACCTAGGTAACACCACCATCTTCATAATTGAGATGCGTCCCACGAGGGAGAGTGGGAGCCGGCACCAGGCTTCTACATCGTCCTCCAATTTGCTAATGGCCACACCGTAGTTCTCTCGGAACACTGTTTCCGAGTCCGTATGTAGCTGAATTCCCAAGTACCTGACGGGGTCTGTATACCACTGTAGTGAGAATTCCATCTCAAATTCCATCGTGGTCGGAGTAAGAGGGAAAGCTATGGACTTTGCCAAGTTTACTTTTAAGCCACAGAGCTCGCCAAAGTGTACCACTTCTCTAAGTACTGAAAACAAATTATTCTCGGGGTCACAAACGTATAACAGCGTGTCATCGACAGAAGTGGACACTACGATCTTGTATATCGGGAAACCAATGCCATCGTTCCCATGGTATTCTCGGAGTGCGCATGCCAGCAGCTCCGCAACTAGGGCATACAGCAAGGGAGATAGTGGGCAGCCCTGTCTGGTCCCTCTAGATATGGCAAAGGAGTCTGTAACCAAGTTGCCCACCCGAATCCTCGCCATGGGGCTGTTATACAAGGTACCGATCATTTGCAGGAACCCCTGCCCCACTCCCATTCTCGACAATACCCGTCTCATGAAGGGCCACTCCACGGAGTCGAAGGCCTTCTCCATATCTAAAAATACTGCAACTGCCTTAGTATCCTGCTTTACATGCTGCATTGTTCCAAAAACAGTGCGGATGTTATGCATCAAATTCCTGCTCGGGATAAATCCCGCCTGTTCCGGTGCCACCAGTTGCGGAGCTAGGAGTGCCAGTCGACCAGCCAAAATTTTTGCATATATCTTAGTGTCTACGATTAAGAGGGAAAGGGAGCGGTACGAACTGCACTCCGCCGGTGGTTTACCCGGTTTGGGGAGGGCCACCAAAATTGCCTCCCTCATCGACTGAGGCATGCAACCCGTTTCACACATATCAAAGAGTGCTGCCAAGTGCAGGAGCATGCGGAGGGTGTTGTAACAGGAGGAGGAGACGGCGTTGACCTGCTTGGACATGGAGAGGGAAGAGTAGAGGATGCATACTAGATTGCGTGCGTGGTCGGTGGGTGTTGGTGCTATACCCAGTGTGGTCTGCCACCAGAAGTCGTCCCAGGCTGAGGGGGTGGATCCGAGGATGAGGACCTCTGTCTTGTCCGAGTTTAGCTTAAGATGGCTGCTCCTCATCCAGTCGGCGACGGCCTTCATTCCTTCGTGGAGGCTGGTTTTGGCCGTGTGTGGGTCCTTGGTGAGGGAGAGGATGAGCTGGGTGTCGTCGGCGTAGGAGATGATGTTGAGGTCGTGGTGGCAGGCCACTAGTGCGAGGGGGCCATGTAGACGTTGAACAGCGTCGGGCTGAGGGATGAGCCCTGGGGGACGCCGCAGATGAAGTTAGACTTCTGGAGGAAGGTTAAATGCTGTCAACTGTCACCGCTCAATCTCCACGCAAGGAGGTGGAGGCTGGACAGGTTCGGGTGGAGGACCGCTCCCTGCTGCTGCAACAAAAGATCCCCCCGAAGGGGCAGTTTGATCAGAGGATCAAGGACCATGTACAGGAGCTTTGGATACCAGACTCTTCGTGCCCAGTCCGGGGCCACAAGAATGACTTGGGCCCGGTTGCCCTTGATCTTCTTCAGCACTCTGGGTAGAAATGGTATAGGAGGAAAGGCATTTAGAAGACCGCAACTCCACTCGCGATGAAAAGCGTCACCGATCCTGTGCCGCCTTGGAAATTCCAGCGTGCAGAACTGCTGACATTGCGCGTTCTCTTCAGTGGCAAATAGATCTATCCAAGACTCTCCTCAAAGCTGGAATTCGTGATTCATCATGCACCGGTGCCTGAGTTTTTTCGCCCTGCCGTTCAGAGAACCTGCCAGGTGTTGAACCACCAGGTACATGCCCTAATGTTCCAGCCACTTCCAGAGGCGAAGTGCCTCCTGACATAAAGTCCATGACCCCACCCCACCCTGTTTGTTGCAGTACCACAAGGCGGTGGTGTTGTATATGAACACCTGCAATACTCTCCCTTTGACAGAAGGAAGGAATGCCTTCAGTACAAGACGAATCGCTCGAAGCTCCAGAAGGTTGCTGTGGAGTCCAGACTCCGCCGGAGCCCAGAGGCCTCTGATCTCCACATCTCCCATGGGCCGCCCCATCCCAGAAGTGATGCATCTGTCACCACTGTGAACTCTGGCTGGGGAAGTGAGAGGGACCTGCCGTTGACTCAATCCTGGTTCGTCAGCCACCACTGCAATTGATGTGCAGTGCTCTCCGAGATCTGGACACAATCAGAAAGATTCCCCTGATGCTGTGCATACTGTAACTTCAGGTCCCACTGCAGAGCCCACATATGCCACCTGTCATAGTCCACCAGCAGGATGCATGAGGCCCAGTAGCCTCAGGGTCATTCTGACCAAAACCCGGGATAGAGGCTGAAAGATTGGAATCATAGCCCTAATATCCCGAACTCGCTGCTCGGGAGGTAAGCCCGAAACAGCGCTGTGTACATAACCACTCCAATGAAAAGGAGCTTCTGAGAGGTAATCAGGTGTGACTTCAGCACGTTGATGGTGAACCCCAGTGAGTGCAGGAAGTCGGCCGTAGTCTAGAGGTGGGAGACGACAGCTTGGGACGTCCCCGCCTTCAACAGCTAGTCCTCAAGATAGGGGAAGACTAGAGCCCCTGATCTCCGCAGATGAGCTGCGACCACCGCCATCACTTTCGTGAACACCCGAGGGGCGCTGGTAAGGCCAAATGGGAGCACTGTAAACTAGGTGCTCGTGGCCTACCGTGAACCATAGGTTAACACCTGTGAGCTGGCAGAACGGGGATGTGAAAATAAGCGTTCTGCAAATCCAACGCTACCATCCAGTCTCCCTGGTCGACGGCAGACAGGACCTGAGATAATTGACACATTTTGAACTTCTCCTTCCGGAGGAAGGGGTTGACGTTCCTGAGATCCAAAATAGGAAGCAGGCCCTTGTCCTTCTTGGGCACCAGAAAGTAGTGGGAATAACAACCACAACCTACTTCTGGGCCAGGAAATCGCTCGATGGCTCCCTTGGCAAAGAGAGCCGTAACTTCCTGTTGGAGAAGGGCCAGGTGATCCTGCGACAAGCAATGGAGTCGAGGTGGCATGGGTGGAGGGGTAGTCTTGAAGGGACGGGAGTAGCCCCTTCGGACTAGCTGCAAAACCCACCTGTCCGACATGATGTTGAGCCAGTTGGGGAGGTGAAGGCGAATCCTGCCGCCCACTGGCAAATTATGGCCCTGAAAGTTGGACTAGGAGGGCTTGGAGGCTACTGCAGAGGGGGCGCTGGTGGACTGGCCCGGCAGTCTGCTTCGCGCTGTTTGAGAGGGAGGTTGCGGGACCGGTTGCGGAGCCATCACCATCACACCTCGTCGAAGTGTTCGTCTTCGGGTAAGTCGAAGCACAAGAAGAAGGCAAAGAAGCACGCCGCTCTCCGCGTTCTCCCTGTCCGTCGGCCGATGCAATATATGGAAGGTAGTCGTCCAGCTCCGCCCGCTGAGCCGGTTTGGTCGACTCCGGCCTTCCCTCCCTTCCCAGGAGCCGGAGCAACCACTGCCTAACTTTGTAGCTTTTACGAAGCCCTAAACTCCATCTTTGGGCATCCTGACTCCACTGGCGCACCTTGGGGCCGCGCTAACTCGTTCGGAGGCTCTAGGCCTTCAGTGCCGGCAGCTTCAGCTTCGGCGCTGCAGGGCCCCCAGGGATCCTGGCCTGGATCGGATCAGCGCTGGTCAACCTCGTGACACCTCCCCTGGTGCCGAATCCAGTGACCACGCCGATACCGGTTGTGTCCCCAGCCGACGTCGAACCCAGCCTCCCCTTCGATGTGGACACGGAGCCGGACCGCAGTCGGCCGATGGTGGGTCCCACGTCACTGGCCGCGCAGAGGCTGGACAGCTTGCGCAGGCCTGTGGCTCTGGGTGGAACGTGGTGAAGCACCCCTTCTTAGCAACGAAAGAGGCGAAAAGCAGACTGCGCAGGGTGAGAGGTGGAAGCGAGGCCCAAGGATGTGGGCGTAGCCCTGGAGTCCTTAAAGCGCTCAGGTGCGTTGTCTGCTTTGTCGCCGAACAGACAACGGCCATCAAAGGGCATGTCCAAAAGAGTAGCTTGGACATTGCCCGAAAAGCCAGTGCACCTCAGCCAGGCGTAGCGTCTTAGGGCTACGGACGCTGAAATCGTCCTGCCCAGCGAGTCGGCAGTGTCCAGCCACATCGGATGGCGTACTTCGCTGCGTCACTCCCTTCGGCCACCGCATAGGAGTGCACGGACCAGGAAACCTCAGTTCGCTGTAGCAACACAGAATGGGAGTAATGGCCCAAGAGACATGCGGTGTTCATCTACCGCAGTCCTAAGCTGGAAGAAAAAAACATTTTCTCCCCAAGATGGTCCAGCTTCTTGGATTCCCTATCAGGTGGTGCAGTATGGACTGTGCCCTTGGAAGTCGAGGCTTGGACCACCAAGCTCTCAGGGGTGGGGTATAGGGAAAGGAAAATGGGGTCGCCCGGGGCCAGGCAGTGCCGTCAGGCAATCATCCTATCCACAGGAGCCCCTGTTTTGGGCTTGGACCAAGTGCCCAAAAGGATGTCAGTAAGAGCCTCAATGAAAGGCAGCAGGGGCTTCGAAGAGGCCGCTGCCGGCTGAAGCACCTCAGTCAGGAGGTAAGTCCGGACTGCCACCGTAGGAAGCTCAAGGTTTAAGGCCTCAGCCGCCCTACGCAACACCACTGCGTATGATGTACTCTCCTCCTTAGCCACTATGCTAAGGTCTGGGGAGATGTCCGGACTTACCTCCTCACTGGCCACATCAAACTCCCCTCTCCAGTCTGGTTCTTCTAACTGGTCTGCCACAGGTTCCACAGACCCCTCCCAGTCCTCCTCACCCTCCTCTGGTAGCCACTCAGGGCGATAGGGAACACCAGGGAAGAACAGTGGTACCAAAGTACTGGTCGGTGCCGGTCCAGACGTCTGTCGACGCCAGTCCGGCTCCGTGTCCACATCGAAGAGGAGGCTGGGGTCGACGTTGGCTGGAGACACAACCGGCATCAGAGGGGGTGGAGGCGTGGGCACTGGATTCGGCGCCGTCGGTGTCACAAGGTTGACCGGCGTTAATCGGATCCAGGCCTGGACCCCTGGGAGCCCTGAGGCGCCGGAGTTGAAGCCATCGGCACGGAAGTCCTAGAGCCCCCAGCCGATTCCGCGGGGTATGTAGGCGCGGCGGCGGAGTCAGGATGCTTAAAGATGGAGTGGAGGGATTCGAAAAAGCTACGAAGTTGGGCAGCGGTCGCTCCGGCTCCCGGGAAGGCCGGAGTCGACCAAACAGGCTCCGCGGGCGGAGCCAGGCGACTACCTTCCACATCCCGCATCGGCCGACGGACGGGGAGAACGCAAAGAGCGACGTGCTTCTTTGCCTTATTGTTGTGCTTCGACTTACCCGAAGACAAAGACTTCGACGAGGCGTGGTGGTGATGGCTCCACAACCGGTCCCGCAACCTCCCTCTTGACCGGGACGTCGGATGGCGCGGAGCGTACTGCCGGGCCTCGAGAAGCTTTAGGGACCGCTCCTGCAAAGACTTCGGGTTCATGGCCCGGCAGTCGGAGCACAACTGTGGGTAGTGGTGCAAACACCAAAGGCACACGAGGTGCGGGTCCGTAACAGACATCAATTTGCCACAGGAGTCGCAAGCCTTGAAGCTGGTTCGAGGACTTTCCTACGTGCACCAGAAGTCAAACGACTTAAAAGATGTTGACAAAAAGTTGCAAAAAGAGAGTCAAAAAGTAACTTGAGCTGCTGGGGTCCTGATTAGCAGGATCCCAGCTGACTACAGTCAAAAACACAGACAACAGCCAAAGAGTGGGGTTAAACATGAAAAGCAGATCCTACTTTCCTGCAATTTTCATATGGTCATACCTTTTCTACAGGAGGGCATCTTTATGACTGCTCTAGACCTGAAAGATGGGTACTTCCACCTACCAATACACCTAGCGCATCAGTGCTATCTCAATGTTGTAGTCGGCGTCAAACATTAGCAGTTCAAGGTACTCCCATTCGTTGTCACTACAGCTTCCCAAGTGTTCCCAAAGTGCCTCACAGTAGTAGCCAGACAACTAAGTCGGCAGGGCATTCATGTCATCCCTTATCTGGACGGCTGGCTCATCAAAAATGCCACACGCCAACTATGCTGCGACCACATGCAGACCACTAAACATAATCTACACAAGTTAGGATTCATGATCACTGTCACAATAAAATGATGCAATGAGGGTGGTGATGTATGGTGGGTGTGGCGAAGGCGAGATGCACACAGTGGTGGTCGGTCCAGAGGAGTTTGGTGGTGTGGCTGTAGGTGATTTTCCTGATGGCGGAGAAGACGCAGCAACACAAGTTCTGCAGCTCCCCGGATGTATCTTTTCTGCAATTTTGAGGACCATATCCCTCGTTGGAGCTGCAGTGACCATACCCCTGTGAACCGCATCGACTTGCAGTTGACAAAGCTTGTTGGCTCTGCACTCCAGAGCTTTAGACTACAAGAAGCTCCAGCACCTCATCCCTCGAAGATCAGCGTCCTCACTGCATCCCTTGCATCGTGGACCTCCATCTTTGGTGATCTACCTTAGGTCCTCTTGCTACTCCTATGCCAAAGGTCTTCCTTTGCAGTGAGTCACTTGGACCTTGCTGGGTTCAATGTTTGCATCTTTTCACTTTCCATGCCATTTGTAGATACCACGGCTTGTTGACACCAACCACCTAGACACCGATGTTTGACGTGGGACAGCTCGTTCCTCAGCGTCGCCTGGTCCTCACAGATGCAGTAACAAGGTCACAGTCTTCACTCCTGAACCTCCTGACATTGGTGGGCATTGTGCTTCCGTGCCTCCTGGTCACCTCCGAGTGGCATAGAATTGGTCTCCTTTGCCTGCAGGTTCTCATCTTCAAGAATCCACCCTTGCATTCCACCGGACTCCTTCACAGGCTTCTCCAGAGGCACCTTCTTAGTAATCTTCCATTGTCGTCTATAGCAGGTTCCGATGTCACTTCACTCCTAGGAACCTGGCTTTCTTGGTGCATATAACCTAGTTTCTGGAGCATCCGCGGGTGGGGTGGCTCTCCAACATTCCATCTTCCAAAGGGTTTCTTCGGGGTTCTCTGAGAAGGGTCCTTCTTTAAAACTGCAACCGCGACTTCTCCATTGACTTCTATTGGGCACGCAACTTCTTTGAGCAGTTTATGTGCTCTGGTGTAAATATGTGTTTCCAGGCTGGTTTGGTGGTTTGTGTGGAATTCAGCTGACGCTAAAGGTTGCTTTTTGCCCACGTGGATTTCCTGCTGCCTGCTGCCCACTCCTCGCGGCCCCCGCTTCGCGGGAGCCGCTCGAGGCAACAACCTCATAGGACTCCCTGACTTCGAGAGGAGCCGTCGAGGGACGCTATCAACCCTGCGGGACTGCGAGGACCAGCGGGCGCTGCGCTCTTAGACTCGCCGCAGCTGGTCCTCTTCCCGCCCCCTCCCGCCTGGATTAAAAGAACTGAGGGCAGGGTGCATCTTGTGCTGACGCTAAAGGTTGCTTTTTGCCCACGTGGATTTCCTGCTGCCTACTCCTCGCGGCCCCCGCTTCGCGGGAGCCGCTCGAGGCAACAACCTCCTAGGACTCCCTGACTTCTAGAGGAGCCGTCGAGGGACGCTATCACCCCTGCGGGACTGCGAGGACCAGCGGGCGCTGCGCTCTAAGACTCGCCGCAGCTGGTCCTCTTCTCGCCTCCCTCCCGTTACTTATAGACAGCCCCAGACGCGCTAGCGGGACGCGCGCGGGGCAAAGCGTGGAGCGAAGCCCGGGCCGTTTGAGGCCGTTCGAGGATCGGAGAGACCGGGACCGGGCCACTCCTCCTGGTCGGCTAACCTACATAGGAACGGATTACCCAGATATTGGAATGTGCACCAGAGAAACTAGGAGTAAATCTTCCATGGCTGCAGCAGGAGCCGTCAAAGGTACTATTGACAATTATTTTGTTAAAGCAGGATCGCTCCTGATAGAGGACATTGAAGTACTCGAGAGACGGACTTCGCAGGAAATAGACTGGGTAAGGAGATCATCTATGGGCCCAATGGCCCAAGCCAAGACTCCCGAGCGAAGGCTAGAAGCGACCAACTTAGGACAGGGGGCTTTGAGGGCCAACCAATCACCAAATCAATTACCCAGTAATCCAGACTTTACAATGGAGGCCTCAAGTGACCTTGAGGACATGATCCTAATGACTCTACCTACAGGCCAAATACCCCAAACACAACTTGAAACCCCGCTTTCAATTGCTGAACTTAACACAGTTGTAGTTACTACTAGTGAGAATGATTCTGACCTAACAAGGGGTGTTAGGGAAGGAGCTATTAAAAAAAAAAGGAAGAAAGGGGGTCAGAACAAGGGAGGGAGAAAGCCAAAAACCCCTAAACCCAATCCTGCTAGGGATGATGTCAGTGTTGGCGATACCAATCCTGCCCTGCTAGACAAGGATAGTGAAATGGTTTTACCATTAGCCACTATTTCTACGGAATATTCTAGTGACGACATCACACTGGCAGATATAGGCACACTTTTTAGGTCTCTGCTAAGTCCCCTTGAGGCTCGTCTGATAAAGATCGAGGCGAGGCTGGTTAACATTGAAAAATCTACAGTCCAGCTAGCAGACTCCCTGAAACTAGAAATTAAGGGTGCCAAAGGGGACACGGACGCAAAGCCCAAAAGGGGAACTGAGCCTACAACAACAATGAAGAAAAAGGGCCCAGCCACTCAAGAAACAAAACCCAAATTAAACCAACATAAGATCCTCAAACCCCCGGCTAACTCTAATACAAATATCCCTCCCGCAAAAACTCAGTCTGTATGGATTCCACCACCAAACAAAACTATACTTCCCAAAGATATTGCTATTCTCCCGGACAAACTACAGAGTGAACTAAAACCTCTAGACAATATACAAAATACTGCCCGGAAAACTAAATCTGTGAATCTACTACCAGAGGCGTCCCCCTACACGGTCATCTTAGCAGGGGTGCCTGAGCTAAAACCCACGGCCACAGAATCGACCGCTTCTCTTAAAAATAAAGTCATCAGCTGGCTGTCTATACACAGACCTCTCCCCCAAGGTATAATTAGTGATGTTCTCATGGTCAGACGGGTTACCTGGGTGGGATACACGAGAAAAACAATCAGAGGAGACTGCGTCCTGGTTACTTTTAGAGAACCGAGTACAGCCTCCTACATCTGCACCTGGCCCCCCGAGGATCAAGGAAGCGACATCCAGCCCCTCCCTCTCTCATTCTTCTATCCCTCGAATGCATATACATCGGAGGATCAGAGATGGGGGAACTACCAGGAAACGTTGGGAGAATGGGAGAGTAACCGTAGTGAGAGGAGGGAACCACATTATTATAGGAGTAGAGTCCCTGAATACTTTCCACCATATGGAGATGAGGAAGGATGGGAGACTACCACCAGGAGGAGGGGTGGAGGGGGGGTGCCGTTAGAGGAGTCCCCGGGCCCCATAGAATCCATTACCCAGCCTTCCTCCCTATCCACAATAGGTATAGCAGCCTTGAAATGGTTGACTGACAGTTTGAGCTTCAAGGGAGGGACCAGCTCCAATCTTACTGGACAGACGAGAGCGATGAAAGACCCACCCCCCTTGAACAAGCCCCGGTTGCATGGGAACACACAGAACCTGTAAACCGCCAAGATCCCGGGTATTCCATAGTGGATATATCCGACTTTGACGGCAACATACGGTTGGGTCAGGGGGAATTGCCATCTTATCCCATGGCCAACAGTGGTACAAATGAGAACAACCACTCCGATATAGGGTCACCTATCAGACCCCAATCTCTGACTCTGATCTCATGGAACGTGGCCGGGTTGGGCAACAAACTAGACTGTCAGGAATGGGTTTCTTTCATCAACTCAAAAAGCATCTGCCTCTTCCAGGAAACCTGGGCGAGAGAGGAGCTCACATTCCAGGGGTTCGCAGTATTCTCTAAACCAGCCAAATGGGGGGGCCGGGGAAGACCATCTGGCGGGCTGGCAATTTGGGTAGCATCACATCTGGGCTGCCAGGCCAGCTGTCTAACTGTAGACTCAGATGATATACTAGCTGTTCTCTTGGAATGGCCAAACTCCTCCAAACTGGCGGTAATAAATGTGTATTCAAGACCCGTAGCCATGTCACGTGAATCAAATACCATCGAGGAACTCTCCGCTTTTTTAAGTGACATTCCAGGGGAACTCCACTATGTGGTTGGAGGGGACCCAAACTCGCATTATGAGCCATTATCGGGCCTTCGCGATGGACCCTCCCTTGAGGAGGATTCAAGGTGGTTGATACCTGCTCCGGTGGCACCTCCACCAAGAGCTTGGACTCCCCTAGCTCTCCAGATTACCGCCCTTACCCTAAATCAAGGCCTAAGGGCCTGTAATGGGCGCATTAAATCAGATATGCCAAGCAAATGCACTTTTAATAAAGCTGGTAGCGAATCAAGATTAGACTACATACTCGTTCAACTGTCATCATGGTCACAAATCATCGACTTCAAGGTTATTGATAGACGGGATAGTGACCACAATGTCCTGGAGCTTGAATATGCCCTACCAGGCATCGAGGATATGGGTCGGGGTAAACAAAGTTTAAAGTCAGGGCTACTCCTGGAAAATAATCGAAGGAGAGTAAGGTGGGCGAAACTGGCCACTACTGGCGACAAGTTAGCTAAACTCTATGCCAGAATCACCCCGCTGCTGGAGAGGGCTTTTGCTATTGGTGAGGAACTCAGTGATGGAACCAATAGAGACTTGTTAGGGCAGACCCATGTAGAATTAATAAACACCATGGAGCTAGATCTATTCGTAAAGGGGAGGGGTAAAACTAGCGAAACAAGCAAGAAGACCTGGTATAATGCCATATGTAGGGACTCCAAACGCGAACTGCTATCTGCAATAAAGGCGGGCAGAAGCAGGGAGGAGATCCAATCTAGGAGAAGGGCACACAAGAAATTGTTGGTAAATGCCAAGGCTGAATGGGACCAACAATACTGGGAGGACCTTTCTAGCGCACTTGTTACCAGAGATTCTAGTAAATTCTGGCGGATAGTACACAACAGAACGGAGGATCTCACCTCGGCAATTGAGCCCAACATAGCTCCGAGTACATGGCAAAATCATTACCAGTTATTGTACGCAACATAGGATGAGGTCCCGAGTGCATTCCAAAACACGATAGTGATTGACCCTGAGGGTGAACTCTTTACGGAAAAAGAAGTTCGGGCTGCCATAGCGGGGTTGTCAACAGGGAAAGCCCCGGGGCTTGATGGGGTACCGGGTGACCTATTCAAGCAGGATCAGGGGTATGGGCCCCCTATCTCCTGCTGATATTCAATGCGGTCCTCAGGGGGATGGAGGTCCCGGATACTTGGCTGGGCGCAGAGGTGGTTCCCATATTTAAAAAGGGATCCCCTCTGCTCCCAGCCAACTATCGTCCAATTAGCCTCATCGACGTATCCCAAAAGCTCTTCGGTAGGCTAATCCTGGACCGGTTGCATAACTGGTTGGAGGAGACAGACACCTTGACCCCTTACCAGGCAGGATTTAGGAGGGGGGTGTCCACAATTGACCAAATTTTTAGGCTGAACCTCATATATTGGAGGACAGCATTAATCGAGGGCGGCACTCTGTACACGATTTTTGCGGACTTACGTGCCACCTTCGATTTGGTGCCAAGAGCAAGAATTGGCTTGGTAGTTTGGTCTGCCCTGTTCCCATGATGCACTGGGCCAAGGCCAGACTAATTTGCATGTAGCCAGGTTCTGAACTGGGATGGTGCAGTGAGCTAAAAAACGGTGATGGATCAAGCCCTGATCTTTTGACTGGGTAGGAGTGTTCTGCTTAATTCAGATACTCTGTCCATCACCACCCCCCTTTTTGAATCGTTTTAGCCACCACAAGTGTGGAAGGGTATGCTCAGATGTGAGTCCCTTGCTCACTGCACCATCAGGATTCAAGCAAGCCGGGCCGAAGACGGCTGTAATGCCAGAAACCGGTCCCCGGAAGCTTGTTTTCTTTCCAGTACAGAATTGGCTTGGTAGTTTGGTCTGCCCTGTTCCCATGATGCACTGGGCCAGGGCCAGACTAATTTGCATGTAGCCAGGTTCTGAACTGGGATGGTGCAGTGAGCTAAAAAACGGTGATGGATCAAGCCCTGATCTTTTGACTGGGTAGGAGTGTTCTGCTTAATTCAGATACTCTGTCCATCACCACCCCCCTTTTTGAATCGTTTTAGCCACCACAAGTGTGGAAGGGTATGCTCAGATGCGAGTCCCTTGCTCACTGCACAATCAGGATTCAAGCAAGCCGGGCCGAGGTCAGCTGTAATGCCAGAAACCGGTCCCCGGAAGCTTGTTTCCTTTCCAGTAAAGAATTGGCTTGGTAGTTTGGTCTGCCCTGTTCCCATGATGCACTGGGCCAGGGCCAGACTAATTTGCATGTAGCCAGGTTCTGAACTGGGATGGTGCAGTGAGCTAAAAAACGGTGATGGATCAAGCCCTGATCTTTTGACTGGGTAGGAGTGTTCTGCTTAATTCAGATACTCTGTCCATCACCACCCCCCTTTTTGAATCGTTTTAGCCACCACAAGTGTGGAAGGGTATGCTCAGATGTGAGTCCCTTGCTCACTGCACCATCAGGATTCAAGCAAGCCGGGCCGAGGTCAGCTGTAATGCCAGAAACCGGTCCCCGGAAGCTTGTTTCCTTTCCAGTAAAGAATTGGCTTGGTAGTTTGGTCTGCCCTGTTCCCATGATGCACTGGGCCAGGGCCAGACTAATTTGCATGTAGCCAGGTTCTGAACTGGGATGGTGCAGTGAGCTAAAAAACGGTGATGGATCAAGCCCAGATATTTTGACTGGGTAGGAGTGTTCTGCTTAATTCAGATACTCTGTCCATCACCACCCCCCTTTTTGAATCGTAAGAGCAAAATTGTGGCAGGTCATGGAGCAGATGAGTGTCCCGAAAGACATTTTGGCAATCCTGATGAGATTACATCATAACAACTTCGCATGTGTCAGGTGTGGGAGAAGCGGCAACCTAACCGAAAGGTTCCCCGTTCGCAGAGGGGTGAGACAGGGTTGTGTGCTTGCACCGACCCTGTTCTGCCTCTTTGTGAATGGGGTTATTGCGCACCTGACCAGGATTGCCAACACTGATGCCCCAAAACTGACTGGCAGCAGGGTGCCCGCAATTATGTTTGCGGACGACACCCTGCTGCTGTCCAAATCCCCGATGGGCATACAGCGGGTGTTGGACGGTTTTCTGGAGTTCTGCACAGAAAAGGGACTTGAAATCAATCCCCAGAAAACCAAATTTATGATTCTTAACCCCATGCCCCTAAACCGCCCAAACCCCCTGCTTGGTACAGTACGCTTGGAACGGGTCCACACGATTGAGTATCTGGGGATAACCCTAAACGAGAATTTAACGTGGTCGGCACACCAGTCAAAAGCAAACATCAAATTGGCACAGATGGCGGGTGGTATCATGAGAATAGCGAGCAAGTCACCATATCGCCCACTCACCCCTGTAATCCAAATTTATAAGGCCCAGGCGCAGGGGGGGGGAGTTACATACGGGGGAGAGTTGTGGGGCCATATTCCATCGCCAAAATTGCTGACCACAGAGAACAAATTCCTAAGGCAGCTCACAGCTCTTCCCTTGAGTACCCCACTCCTGCCCCTAAGGCTGGATATGGGCCTTCGGCCTATAACGGAGGAATTAGGGCTCAAACCTCTAACCTTCTGGCGTCGCCTCTGGAGCAGTCCAGACCTCTCTACCTACAGTACTGAGTTGCAGGAATTCTTATTGTTGCCCAATGCCACTAAAATACCATGGTTAAACTACATTAAGAGAACCTCCGAGACAATTGGTCTACCAGAATTATGGTCAGATCCGGTAAATACAAGTAATAGGACGCCGAGAAAGTCGCTGTCCAGAGCGTACTATGATAAAACGCTCCTCCGAGCTGTGGACAGCACTCATGAAGGATCTTTGACTCATCAATTCATAAAAATCAAAGACTCATACAAACTTGAAAGTGTCCTGGATGACATGACTCCGGCGCTAACCAGGAAATTATTCCTGCAATGGAGGTATGGGACCCTTCCCCTGGCATCTTTTACCGCAGCATGGTCGTGCGGGCCTTCTACAGAGATCTGCCCTGTATGTGCCCATACAAAGGAGAATGATGTACATGTGGTTTTTTTCTGCAGAGCCTATCAGAAAAGCAGGAATTACTGGTTGGTGCCTCTGCTTAAAAATATGGGATTTAGAAATTTTTTACCCGCATACAGAGTTTTAAAGACTGATTTATCCCCACCCATTGTATTTGCCCTATCAAACTTTTTAACTGCGATGTGGTATGCCCGAACCCGTCTGATAAAAAGAGCTGGGGACTATTGACAGACCTGAATCCTCTGATATGCTGGTACCCATTCTGATCATTATATGTTTTAATTTTTAAATGCATTTTTACACTAATGATACAATGATATTTTCTGCATTTTTTTAATTAATGTGACAATTTTGTACATCTTTTATGATCATGTGATCGAAATAAAGATTTTGAAGAAGGAATTCAGCTGCTGACAGTAACCATGCTGAATGATGTCATGCTCCAGCGGTGGTGATGTTCCGCCAAGTGTGGAAGAACAACTGCAAACAGCTCCCGACAGGTGTATGTGATCGGGGTCAAGGGGGAGAGGGGTGGGGGTCTGGATTTGGTGGCTGGGGCAGGGGTTACTTTTGGGGAGGGACTCTCACCTCTACCTCTAGAGATATTACCCTATATGTTCCTCTGGAGAAAGCTTGACCTGGGGTGACGGAGCCTGTGGTCCATTGTACACCGTGTAGGCTTCAGGAGAGGTTTGCTTTGAAACTCCACGGGAGGGAGTGCTGCAAAAGGAGCCTCTAAACGTGGGCGTCTGAAGTGCACCAATTGTCTTAACTGTTTCAGTGTCCTTTTCATCTTTTCAAGGATTTGGTCCACCTGGGCCCCCCGAAAAGATGCGGACTAAAGAAGGGCTACAAGTTCTGCTGTACCTCTGGTTAAAACGCTGATATATGTACCCATGCAATGCGTCTGAGGAGGAGGCTTGAGTTGATGCACTAAGCAGGATTGTCAGCAGCGTCAAGGGCACATCGTATATCCGTGCTCTTCAGAAACCAACTCCTGCCCTCTTTTCTTGTGTTCCTCAGTGAGCTATTGAAAACGTTCATCCATATCATCCCAAGTGGCTGTCGTATCTGCCAAGAGACCTACAAAATTTGCAATACGCCAGTGGTCAACTAGCAGAGCTGCTACTCTTTTCACTGCAGCATCTAGTCTTTTACTTTCTTTATGCAGCGGTGGGGAGGATTGGGTTGTTTATCTATGGTTGTTTGGGAGTTAGTCCTCTTCAGCGCCATGTGACCCACAAGAGTCTGGAGGAAGTGGACGTTGAATATAAGAAGGATCGGAGGGGCACACCTTACACACCTTGCTGTGTGATGCAACATAACATTTAGCACAGGGCAGGGAGGTAGTGCTTTGTGTGGAGGACAGGGTCTCACAGAGGAAATTGAATTGCATGGATGGGAACTTCATGGTACGCTGCAGCTCTGGTGAGTAGTTCCGGGTGTGTGGAAGAATCATTGGAGGGGGGGGGGCAGGGGGTGGCCAAGCTTGGTAAAGATCAGGGTTAGTGTCTGCTGGGGGCTCAGTTTCATAAGTGTCCCAGGGGTGTAGTTGTGGGGAAATTGGAGTAGGGTCTCACCCCACTATGTCCCCAATGTGTAGAAGTGGTGACCTCTGCTGAGCGTAGGAAAGAGGGTCTCCATGAAAGGAGTGAGGGGAAGGTGAGTCCTATGTGGCCTGTGTTGGTGATGGAGGAACATGTAGGGGACTGTACTTGTAAGCGGTTACTGCCTTGTGGACTCTGAGCAGAAAATACCGCGTTTCCAAACTTCCAGCGCCTTGTGGTCCCTGTGAGCTATACCAGCGCTTTCTTATCTTCAAGCATCGCGGAACCCGCTGCGCGGGTCCCGCATCGCAGAGGGGCTCTCTCCATTGTTGCTGCAAGCTGCTGCTGGGGCCAAACAGGGGCAGAGGGCTGCGAGCTAAGGGCTGGGACTCCATATCCCAGGAGCCCCAGGAAACCCGCGCCCGTTCCACCTGGGCTGCTCTCCCTCCCCGCCCCGCCCCCAACAGACCGAAAGAATAAGGATTGACTTGCCCTTCACGTCGTGGGACTGTACTTGTAAGCGGTTACTGCCTTGTGGACTCTGAGCAGAAAATACCGCGTTTCCAAACTTCCAGCGCCTTGTGGTCCCTGTGAGCTATACCAGCGCTTTCTTATCTTCAAGCATCGCGGAACCCGCTGCGCGGGTCCCGCATCGCAGAGGGGCTCTCTCCATTGTTGCTGCAAGCTGCTGCTGGGGCCAAACAGGGGCAGAGGGCTGCGAGCTAAGGGCTGGGACTCCATATCCCAGGAGCCCCAGGAAACCCGCGCCCGTTCCACCTGGGCTGCTCTCCCTCCCCGCCCCGCCCCCAACAGACCGAAAGAATAAGGATTGACTTGCCCTTCACGTCGTGGGACTGTACTTGTAAGCGGTTACTGCCTTGTGGACTCTGAGCAGAAAATACCGCGTTTCCAAACTTCCAGCGCCTTGTGGTCCCTGTGAGCTATACCAGCGCTTTCTTATCTTCAAGCATCGCGGAACCCGCTGCGCGGGTCCCGCATCGCAGAGGGGCTCTCTCCATTGTTGCTGCAAGCTGCTGCTGGGGCCAAACAGGGGCAGAGGGCTGCGAGCTAAGGGCTGGGACTCCATATCCCAGGAGCCCCAGGAAACCCGCGCCCGTTCCACCTGGGCTGCTCTCCCTCCCCGCCCCGCCCCCAACAGACCGAAAGAATAAGGATTGACTTGCCCTTCACGTCGTGGGACTGTACTTGTAAGCGGTTACTGCCTTGTGGACTCTGAGCAGAAAATACCGCGTTTCCAAACTTCCAGCGCCTTGTGGTCCCTGTGAGCTATACCAGCGCTTTCTTATCTTCAAGCATCGCGGAACCCGCTGCGCGGGTCCCGCATCGCAGAGGGGCTCTCTCCATTGTTGCTGCAAGCTGCTGCTGGGGCCAAACAGGGGCAGAGGGCTGCGAGCTAAGGGCTGGGACTCCATATCCCAGGAGCCCCAGGAAACCCGCGCCCGTTCCACCTGGGCTGCTCTCCCTCCCCGCCCCGCCCCCATCAAACCTCCCATCAATATCATTACAGCTACATAAAGGTATCTGCATCCCGCGGCGCGGGAGCGCGCGGGAGCTGGCCGGGAGAAGCCCGGGACAAGGGCGGGACCGTCTGTGGCCGTCCGGGGCCGCAGGAGGCCGGGCTGGGCCTGACCCCTTACATTTTGCCATTTGAAGGATAGTGTCTCGATACAAGAGGGATATGGCAACAGAAGAGGCTACTCCGGGTAAAAACCCTAAATTACGTAATGGCTCACTGGAGAATTACTTTTCTAAGAAGAGTGAGGGGGAAAAGGTCGCTACCTTAGCTGAGCGCAGGGCAGAGCGGCGCCGCTCAGTTGAGAATATGAAATCCAGACCCCTCTCCGATAGTCTTCATGTACTGAACCGGGAGGGTGATTCGACTGATTTGATTGATTTGAGCGAGGTAAACACTAGCCAAGACGGAGTACCCTTGTTATTTCGAGACTTTGTAGCTACCCCCTCTTTGCCCTCAGAGGACATTGTAAGCGTCTCACCCACCCCTAGCAGTAGCCGTGTTATAGAGATTTCTAAACACAAACAGCATAAAATAAAGTCTTTACATGTAGTCCAGATTCACCGCCCTCCCCCCAGTAAAAGAAGGAAGAAACATAGGGTGGTTCCAGGCACAGCCAAAACATCGCACTCCGATTTTGGTAAAGGGTCTAATACTCTTTTTACACGTGAGGCCCCAGCAGTTGCAGAGCAGGATCAAACACCACAGGGTGTGGCTATACCGACTCTTTGCCCTGCTGTAGTGGATACACATGACGCGGCTCCAATTGACAACAATGGTGCGACGCCATCTGCTATTTCACCCCAACTTCCCTCTCCAGCGACAGGGAATTTGGAATTTTTGTTGAGATCTCTTCTCCGCCCTATTAATGAGTCTATTAAGAGGGTTGAAATTAGATTAACCATCCTGGAAGCTGCTATAACTAGTTTGTCCACTGCCACTGTTAACAAAGGGAGTGGGGTGGTGCAATCTATATCCTCGACAGGGCCCCCTCCTATTAAACCCTCAATGAAACCTGGAATCTCTTCTGTCCCCGCCCCGATTAAGCAAACTAGCCAGCCCCAGGGCAGAATTGACCCCCCTCCACAAAACTCACCGCCGTCCAAACATTCAAAGGCAACAGTGACTGCATCGGGTGCCGCCCCCTCTAAACCACTCTTAAAGGCTTCGATTAGCAACATCCAAAATACAGTCAAGGACGGTGAAAATAGTAGATCTGCTCATAAAAGGGTTCCACAAGTAGAGATCCCCCCAGAAGCTGTGCCCTACGTTGTGGTTTTATCGGGGGTGCCACCGCTAATAGGTAATAAGAAGGAGGGTTATGTTGACCTTAAGAATAAAATCATCCACTGGTTGAGGATGCATAGGCCGATAGCTCCGAATATAGATGGGGACATAGTCCATGTCAGAAGGATTAATTGGCTGGGGAGTACCACGAAAAATATAGAGGGGGATTTAGTAGTGGTTTAACTTTAGAGACCCGCGGGCAGTTGATTATATCTTAAACTGGCCACCTGGGAATGGAGAAACTGGCATCACCCCACGGGCTTTAACATTCTTTTATCCCAGGCTTGAAGCAACTAGCACTAAATACGACAAGAGATCTCGGTCTTTTAGGCCGCCCCTTATAAATCCCTATATTAATAATCATCCCCAGTATGGGCACCAGCCCATCAGGATGCCCGACCTTCATACCGCTTGGTCTACGGTTCCTAATAGATATTCGCTGAACATGGGCTCTAGGATGAACCACTTAATACCTTTTACCCCGTTGGATACTTACAATCGGTTTTCCCAGCTGTCAGGGCTGGAAGACTGCGATTGAAGTCTGGGGCTTGGGGGGGGTGAGTATGAACTTTCTGGAGCAGAGGATACTGGATTAAAAGGAGGGCCCTCAGAAGCAGGAGTAGATAGTTTACCTTCCGCCCATACGGCAATTCCGAACGTAATTAATGAAGATTCTGGGCTAGCCGGGCCTCCACCTAATATGGTTGGTTGCCCTATATCCACTACCTCACTGGTTAGTGAGGAGGGGAATCATACGAGCAGGGCGGTTGATGAGAGTCCGACTGTGGTGGGTAGCATTTCTTTTCCTAGAGGACAACGGGTAATAAACCTCCTATCTTGGAACATTGCCGGGTTAAAGAGGAAGCTCGACATCCCGGAGTGGCATACATTCATTGAGCAGTTTGAAGTTTGCCTCTTTCAGGAAACATGGAGCTTAGTCCCGCTGCACAAATCGGGGTTTTCCACCCACTTTGTGCCTGCTGTAAGCAGAGGTAAGGGCAGACCAGCGGGTGGGCTCATTGTTTGGTTAAAAATAGACCTGAATTGGGGGGTCACACGCCACAATGTGGACTGTAATGATATACTCCACCTTTCGGCGAGAGGACGGGAGGATGCAGCCAGGCTTGACCTACTCAATGTTTACGTTAGAGGGACACCGGGTGACTCTACCTCTTCGACTCTATCAGCCCTTGAAATGGCCTTAGCCAACTGCTCTTGTTCGGCTAAAATCCTTGTGGGGGGTGATTTCAACTGTACTTTCGAACCCCTCCTTGGGGATGACCCTTTGGGAATTGAAGAGGAGGATTCGAAATGGTCCATCCCAACGCTCTCCCTCCCCACTATTAAGAAATGGTCACCTAAGGTTATTCAATTGAACGCACTGACTAGGGATTTTAAACTAAGAGCCCTTAATGGCAGGACTTTATCCGACCAGTCAGGGGCAGTGACCTTTAATAGACTATCAGGCCCGTCCCGAATAGATTACATCTTAATGAATGTTGGATTCTGGGCGGACCTCATTGATATGAAGGTCTCTCCTAGTCAGGATAGTGACCACAACCCCTTGTGCTGTAAGTTCAATTGGGGGGGTCTTAATGTCAGGGGGGTGAGTGACTCCTTAAAAATATCTAAAGAGGTGGTCCCATGTAATAACAACCGCAGATTAAAATGGGATAAGGCCAACCTAGGGGAGGACGAGATGGATAGTATTAGGACCCTGATTGAGGGTTTGTCCTCTAAACTAGAGATCTGGGAGGGAGACAACCGGCCTACTGATCCCCATCACCCCTTACTTGATTCTGTCTATAAATTAACAATAGACCAAGTGGGCCAATTCTTTACTTCCAAGGGGAAAGGCAATAGGGTTCCGGCTATGCCGTCTACTCTTTGCAAACCTTGGTATACTGAACATTGTAAGAGCTCTAGGAAAAATCTGACAAGAGCTCTGCTTTCGGGTGACCCTTTGCTGGTTAGAGCGGCCAGAAAGGATTATCTGAAAGCATTAGTTCTGGCCAAACGGGAGTGGGAGGAACGGCATTGGCAGGAACTCTCCTTGGCTGTGAGCAGTAAGAACCCGAACCTCTTTTGGGATTTGATTAACAAAACAAGGCAGGGTAAATCGCAACCACTGGCTGTTCATATAACCAGCCAGCAATGGTTTACTCACTTTTCATCCCTATATGGCGGCATAGAGGAAACATCGAGTTTGGGGGTGAATGGGTTGGGTGATGGGGCAAAACTGGATGATACAGATCTGTTATTTTCACCCTCAGAAGTATTATTGGCAATCAGACGCCTTATCCCTAAGAAAGCCGCCGGGCAGGATGGGATCCCCGGAGATTTGTTGAAGGCTGAGCCAGAAGTTTGGGCCAAACTAATTGCCAGTATTATGAATCTGATCACGAGGGGTCATCAAGTACCAGACTCCTGGAAAGGAGCCGAGGTAGTTACAGTGCACAAGAAGGGGGCAAGAGATGACCCTGCGAACTACAGACCCATTAGTCTGATTGACATCATTCAGAAAGTGGTCGGCAGGGTCATCATCTCGAGAGTTGACGACTGGATAGAGGAGGCTAGTGTTCTCTCCCACTTGCAGGCGGGGTTTAGAAAGAAGGTTGGCACGATGGACCAGGTCTTTCGCTTTTTTGCAATCTATTGGAAGGCGGTTACCATCAAGAAAGGCAGTTTGTATATGGCCTTCATAGACCTCAAGACTGCTTTCGACCTGGTCCCTCGTGCAAAACTCTGGCAAATACTTGGCGAAATGGGGTTTCCCAGTAGCCTTCTGCATTTAATAACGAAGCTGCATGAGGGGAATTATGCGCGGGTTAGATGGGGATCGCAGGGACAATTAACAGATAAGATCCCTGTGCGGAGAGGAGTACGCCAGGGTTGTGTCATGGCTCCGACCCTCTTCTCCCTATTTGTAAACGGAGTTGTGGACCATCTGAAGGGGGAAGAGACGGACGCCCCATCCCTGGCGGGGGAGAAAATCCCCACACTTCTCTTCGCGGACGATACCCTATTAATCTCTAAATCCCCGGTGGGCTTACAAAAACTCTTGAACCTGTTTAGCTCCTTTTGTACTACCCGAGGCTTAACCATTAACACCTCAAAAACCAAATTGATGGCTTTTGCCCCCTCTAAAAGATTTAAAAATCACCTCGTGCTCAATAGTGCCCCCCTTGAGCTGGTCACATCTTTTGACTATCTTGGAGTCCGGATAAATAGCCGTATGACCTGGAAAGATCATCTTTCCAAAATGCTCCTTAGTCATCATAGAGTTTCCGGGGTGACATTGAAGGAACTCCGGGAATCTAGCAGTAAACCGGTTTCTCCAGTTATGGCCATCTATGAGGGACAGATTCTTCCTTCAGCACTATATGGCTCCGAACTTTGGGGGTTTGAAGGGGTTACAGATTTGATGGTGGCAGAAAATAATTTCTTTAGGAAAGTGGCTGCTCTCCCTGCTTCAACACCAATGATCCCCCTAAGACTAGATTTGGGCAGAAGATCTTTAAAAGACCTGGTGAGGCTTCGCCCGTTGCTCTTCTGGTCTCGACTAAGAAGAACTGAGGAGCTGGCTAAGTATGCAGAAGGGATGGATGATCTACTCTTGCTGGACACAGGTAATAAAATAGGATGGCTAAAAAAACTGAAAGATTTGGCCATCAATCTGGGTCTAAGAGAGGCATGGGAGTCTCAATCCCCGCCACCCAAAGCCGTTATTAAAAAACTTTATTGGGATTGGGTTCAGAGTGAGGCCACGAGGGCTACGAATGTGGGTTCACTTACGGACAAATTTTTATCAATTAAGAGTGTAAGGAAATTGGAACCCTTTTTAGACCTAATAACTAAACCGTTGGATCGATCGCTGTACCTGAAACTGCGCTATGGGACGCTTCCAGTACTTGATTTCACGGCAAGTTGGTCGACCTCTGATGCCCTCTCACGTACATGCCCCGGCTGTGCGGCCCCCAAGGAATCGGTGGCCCACCTGTTTTTTGCATGCCCAGCCTACAAAGGGGCGAGGAAGCTTTGGCTGAAACCGGTCTGCAGGGAATTAGGGTTGAGGTGCCATAAACAGGCACTCCGTGTCCTCTCTACAGACTCTTCGTCTGCCCTCATGATCTGCGGGGTGGCTAAATTTTTGGGAAATGCATGGCGGATACGCTCCCGTTTATTAAAATCTCGGGGGGCCCTACTGGCCGATACTAATCTGGTTGTGTTGTAAATTTATCAAAATGAGATCTCCTTGTTCTTATGTATTTTACAAATTTTTATTTGGTAAATGTGAATTGTATATGTATATGTGCTCTTTTATGGTGATAAAATTGCCGAATAAAGATATATTAAACTTTTACTTTCTTTATGCAGCGGTGGGGAGGATTGGGTTGTTTATCTATGGTTGTTTGGGAGTTAGTCCTCTTCAGCGCCATGTGACCCACAAGAGTCTGGAGGAAGTGGACGTTGAATATAAGAAGGATCGGAGGGGCACACCTTACACACCTTGCTGTGTGATGCAACATAACATTTAGCACAGGGCAGGGAGGTAGTGCTTTGTGTGGAGGACAGGGTCTCACAGAGGAAATTGAATTGCATGGATGGGAACTTCATGGTACGCTGCAGCTCTGGTGAGTAGTTCCGGGTGTGTGGAAGAATCATTGGAGGGGGGGGGGCAGGGGGTGGCCAAGCTTGGTAAAGATCAGGGTTAGTGTCTGCTGGGGGCTCAGTTTCATAAGTGTCCCAGGGGTGTAGTTGTGGGGAAATTGGAGTAGGGTCTCACCCCACTATGTCCCCAATGTGTAGAAGTGGTGACCTCTGCTGAGCGTAGGAAAGAGGGTCTCCATGAAAGGAGTGAGGGGAAGGTGAGTCCTATGTGGCCTGTGTTGGTGATGGAGGAACATGTAGTGGACAGGTGGCAATGTCGGTCCTTATCTTTTTTTTTTTTTTTTTTGGAGATGGGTCTATATTCAGGGAATTTTGGAAAGAAAGCTGCCTTTTTGGTGGCTGTATCCAAGTTCCAGATGGGGGGGCAATGATCCAGACCATCTGAGGATAAATTGCCAAATGTCTGTCAATCATCAATCTCCTCTTGGAGCCGATGGAGGAGTAGCTTGATTGTTTAGTTGCAGGCTGTGTGATTACTCTACTTCGGGGCCGAAGGCTTCGGTACTTGGAGCCAATGGTTTTGGTGCCGCTGGTTTGGGCTCGGATGGTTTTCTCAATGGCGAACTCGTCGCTGCCGAGCCAGCCAGCTTTGAGTGTTTCTTCGGCGCCAAGCAGGAGGTGGACGTTGTGGCGAAAGTTGATGGCCGGTGTGGACCATGTCCCAAGGTCAGTGCCAGCCCGATGGTCCGCTGCTGGTGTTACTGGGTGGCTATGCGGCCTTTTGTGGAAGACTTAGAGCTGTATCAGGGAGGGAAAGGGTCTGTACTCATGACCTGTTAGGCTGCTGGAAAGTCTCCGATCTCCAGGTCGGAGTTTGCGCTGTCCTCTGGTGAGTATGCCTCCTCGACAGCTGCAGATGCCTTAGCGTGATGTTCTTGAAACTCTTCATTGCCGAAGAGATCCACTAATTCTTCGCCGCTCCTAAGCAACATTCGCCAAGCTTCGGGCCCGCCAGTCACGGAGGCTCTTCTTCGATCTGCAGATGTGGCAAGCTTTGCAAGCAAACTCATAATACTCGGGCGAAAGGCAAAGATTACAGACCTGATAGAGATCGGTCCATGGATATTTCGAGTGGCAGAGAGGACAGAATCTAATAGGTGTTCATTTCATCACCCTTGTAACATAGTATGAAACCAATCGGACGTCCCAAGAAACGAAGGCCCCACGATGGGCCATAATCGATCCCGGAAGGAAAATGGGAAACTTAGTCAAAAACAATACAAACAGTTAGGAGTCACTCGTGGGAAACAAAAAGAGTACCGACGACAATCTCGAACTGGAACACACTTCCAAACCAGGTAGCAGAAAGAAAACAATCCAACAATGGAGTCAATCCATGCGCATTACCAGTAAGAGGAGTCGTCACCGAACCTCGTGACTCAGACTTTCTAAGAAAAACAATTTGCACACATCCTAGCCCAACACTAGATGGAAGGAGTATGCACACCATGTGTATCTACATACACATATGCCTCAAACATAAATTTCAATATTTAGTACCTCGTTCAGATAATAAACATATCTTCTACCTGTGGCCCCACAGATATCTTTTTTAAAAGCAAAATATTGTTAAAAAAATATTTAAAAACAAACACCAATTCACTGTCAAAATATTTTACTTTTTGAAAATCCAACTTTAATTAAGAACATTGCCTAATAATCAACTGGGCTGATAAGGGATCCTTTAGTCTTCCATATAAGAGTATAAGGCCAGAAATATGTTCTGAAATGGAAAACCCTCAAAGACTAATTTCACTTAGAGGGTGAAAGCTGTCTTTTATCCCATAATGTAGTTTGTCTTGGTTTTGTTTGATCAGCGAGTTGGAAAAAGGATCTAGTTCTGTAGTTTATCATCCTTGTCCTCTCTTGGAACTAATGGAGAGAAAGAACAGTTGTTTATGGAAAACACAAAGATAGAAAATATGCAGAACTTTACTTAGTGATAATATTAAAGTAACAATACTAAGTAACGTTTCCCACTGTCATAGGTTCTTCATAAAAAATATTTAACCATCGAACAGAAGAGTGGAAATCATCTGCTAGCAAGACAATACATTTCCAGAAAAAAACTTGTGAGAGACACGTTTCACTTAAGGGTCTGTTCTGGTTGAGGGGCGTGGCTTGCGCGCCGCTGGAACATGGCGTGTCGCGCTTGAGCTCTTCAGCGAGCGGGGGCTGTCGGAGTGTACCAGCCGCTTCTTCAATGCCCCTCTTCATCAAAATGACATTTCCTGGTGCCGGAAGGTGACGACAGCTGACGGATACCATTTTCGGCGATCTCTGCCGGTCGGCTGCATGTTTTTCCCCGGTCAGCTGCCCTGACGCTGGATCTCCTCATGGGTGGCCGCCATCTTACCGCTTGTGACGGAGCCGGCGCCCTGACATCAAATGTCCTGGTTTGCTACAATATTGCCGGTGTGGGGAAATTTTGGCAACTATTCCTCACGGAGCTGATCTGGTAACGTCTTTTTTTTTTCCATTTTATGCTTTTTGTGCTCAGTGGCTAGATACTGTGTTGCAGGCTCTCTCTTGCTTCAGCACTGCTCTCTGTGGCTGGAACTACTTTTTCCTCACAATGTTCTTGCTGTGCTCTCTTGATTTATAAGAGACTCTGCCATTCATTTTGATGCCTGCTCGCCCTATAAGTCCGCCATTGTCATTGATTTAGCGCTCCTTACGTCTGGCGTGTTGTATTTCTTTTTTGGGGGTGCAACTACGCAGTTGTTTTTTTCTCAAGTGGCTGTGTATTTTTTGTTCATAGGGTCTGTCTCTCATGGCTGCAAGTATGGGTCGGTCCACAACTCAAAGACCCAAAGGATGCTGGCGCTTCGCTTAAACGCCTTAAATCATTGTCTCCTACACCTGAGACTGTTCAGTCAGACACCACAACTCTTGACGCGATATTAGCGCGCCTTAATGAGGTGCATGATATTGCCCAATCTACAAAGACTAATACGGACTTACTGCAAGTAGAGGTGTCCGCCATTAGGAATGACTTCAAAGCCCTTTCACTTCGAGTATCGGCCACTGAGTCACGTATAAGTTCCTCTGAGGATACTATACAGCAGCAAACCAAGTCTCTCAGCCACTTGGAGCGTTCAATGGCGGCTTTGTGTAAAGATCTCACTGAGCAGGAGGACCGTAATCGTAGATATAACCTACGCATTTTTGGCCTGCCGGAAGATGCAGAGAAATCATCTTCCTCTGTGATTGAGTTTTTGTACCATTGGCTTCCTGATACTTTGCAAATATCATTTCAGAGAGACTTTGAGATAGAAAGAGCACATCGTGTTCCAACTTTTCGTTCTAAGTCTGCCACCCAGCCGAGAGCAATAATTTTTAAGCCACTGCGTCACCAGCATACGGAACAAATTCTTTCTCACATGCGCAAGATTAAAAATGTCGTTTGGGAAGGTCATCGGATTTCAATCTCTCAAGATTTTGCCAGGGACACAGTCATAAGGAGGAAGGGCTTCCTTAATCTGAGAAAACGTCTCTCTGAGATGAACATTCCCTTTTCCTTTGCTGGTCCTTCCAAATTCCGCATCTCCTACAAGGGACGTTCCAGAATCTTCGATGAGCCGACGGACTTAGCTACCTTCCTGGATAATCAGATGGAGATACAGATGGAGATTCAAAGGGCGACTTCACAGGATCCTGGTGCCTCGGGCACTTGAACTGTTTTCTTCGGTTTCCTTTAGGGTGGCTTTCTGCATTCTTATGTTTTTCTCTTTCTGTTCTTGCTGGTAGTCTAATGCTACATTGACTTTTCTCTTCAGTATTGGAGTTTATCTGTTTTGTTTCGTACTTTTTTCTTTCCTCATAGACATGTTGTATACTCCGTTATGTTTCTCTCACTTCTCTTTCTTGCTTTCTTTTATTACTATATATTCACTGTTTGCTTCTCAGTCGATCATTATTTTTCATCTCTTTTTCTCGGATTCCCCCTTGGGGTGTATATTTCACGCTACTTTCTTTTCAAGACAGGTTTCTTTGGTTGCTTGTTTTTTACTATAGTTGTCTTTTTATATTCTACCCTTCTCCTGCGTATTCTTATCTCTGTATTCTCTCCTTCTTTCTGAGTCTTGTTGGTTACGCTTTTGGTGTATGTGATCTCTCCCTCTTGCTCTTTTTATATTATGTCCTTATTGCTTTCTTTCCAGTTGCTCGATATTTTAGTTTCATTTACTTCTCCTCAGCTCTAGTGGTTTTATATTTTATGTTCTATTCCTTGCAGGTCATTTTTCATTATTTGTTGCCACTTTGTTAATAATTGATATATTTCTCTGGTATGTATCATCTTTTCTCTCTTTTTCTCACTGCCTATTCTTCTATTTCTAGTCCTTTTTCTTCTTTTATTCCTTTACAGGCTCGTGTGCTTTCGATTTTAATTACATATAGAGATTTGTATTAATTCAGAATTGTTTACAAATGTATGTCTGTTTTAAGGTTACTCATACTTATCTGCTTGATCAGAATATTCTAGTTTTTTTTTTTTTTTTTTGTCCACAATGTGTGTTACCATATCAAACTGCCTAATGTTATTCCGTTTTATAGTTATGTAACTTGTTCTTATTTGAGTACGTCGGTGCACTTTCTTGATGTGCTTATTACATTGTTCTTATTGATAGTTTATGCTGATCTTTGTCTATATTTTCACTGTTGCCTTATCCTCCTTTGTTGTCATCAATTAGGTAATCTATTGGGGTTTTTTGATATTCCTGCTTTTCCCTCCTTGTATGGATTCTTTGCTCGCTTTTCCACGTTCTCCTTAGTATGACTTTGGTCTTTTTTAGACCTCCCCTGATATCTCTTCTCTCCCTTCTCTTTTCTTCTTACCTGTCTTCTTTTTTTTCATTCCTCTCTTTTCTTCTTTCTTCTTTTCTTTCTTTCTCTCTTTCTTGGATTCCCCACATAGACGCTCCCGCAAATTTTCTTTTGTTTGCTGCCTGGCTCCTTGTATTCATGGCGTTTGTCCTTTTTCTGTCATTTATGTAGTCTTTTATATTTTTATGTTTCCCTATGCCAGGTTTAAATGTATTATCCCTTAATGTTAAGGGTTTGAATCACCCGGTGAAGAGGTCGAAAATTTTAGACTATTGTAAGTCTCTGTCTTCTGATTTGGTTCTTTTTCAAGAGACCAAGGTCACTACCAAAGAGGCGTTGTTTTTGAAGAAGGAATGGGTTTCGGATGTTGGCTGTTCTGATGCATTTGGTAAACGCAATGAAGTCGTTACACTGGTTTCAAAGAATTCTGGTCTATCGATACTGTCTTCCGATCATGATTCGGAGGGTCGTTGGCTACTGTCTAAATTATCGGATGGACAACATAATCTGTATGTGATGAATATTTATGCTCCTAACGTTGATGATCCATCATTCTGGAAATCGGTTACTAAGAAATTAAATGACACCCCGCACTATGGTAATCTTATCGTTGGGGGAGATTTCAACTTACCAATGGATCCTCTTTTAGACAGAAATTCTGCTTTTCAATTTCGTCCTCCGAAATCCCACAAACAAATGCTCAACATGTGCTCCATTATTCATCTGCAAGATATTTGGCGTCTTCATAATCCAACTGGTAGTGATTTTTCTTTCTTCTCTTCTCCTCACTTTTCCTTCTCTCGTATTGATTATCTCCTGGTTCATTCTTCTCGTTTCATCTTCCTCTTCTCCGATTATACATCCTATTTTGATCTCTGATCACGCTGCGGTAACTTTTACGTTATCATCCTTTGCCCCTAAGTCACGTGCCCGTTCGTGGAGATTAAATACCGAAGTTTTGCAGGATCCTTCTCAGGTTCATGAGTTTTCTGAAGCTATAGACACCTTTTTCCACGAAAACGAAGGTTCTGTTTCTTCCCCAATTGTTCTTTGGGACTCCTTTAAATGCACTTTCCGTGTTCAAGTTATTAAATGTATGTCCAAACGCAATTCGGCTATTAAAAAGGAACTTATGGAGTTGTCTTCTGATATAAAATCTCTGGAAGCTTCCTTTAGGCATTCTAGGGATCCAGCTAGTTTACAACAAATAAAACTTCTAAAATACAAATATAATACCATTGTTACTAAAAGAGCCTATATTGGGGTGCAAGCTCAAAAATCCAAGAAGCTGTTATTAAAGAATCGGGCTGGGAAACTTTTGGCGGCTACGTTAAAATTTCAGGATTTTTCTTTCAAATCCTCGCAGATCTCTTCTATTACTGACCACACAGGCTCTAAAAAATTTCACACAGGGGAAATAATTGACGTTTTTCGTTATTTTTATAATAAGCTATATACTCCTTCTAACCATTCCTCTTTTGAACAATGTCAAGATTTTTTAAAATCAGTTCCGATTCAATCGGTTTCTGATGCTGATCGCTCTCTCTTAAATGAGCCTATTTCCCCCGACGAAATCGTGTCTGCGATTAAAGCTACTCGTTCTGGTAAGGCTCCAGGCCCTGATGGGTATCCAATTCTATTTTATAAGACTTTTCTCCCTACGCTTGTCCCCAAATTGAAATATGTTTTTGATTCCTTTGTTAAGGAGGGATCTGTTTCTGGTACGGCTGCTGAGGCTACTATAGTGGTTCTCCCGAAGGAAGGAAAGGACCATTCGGATCCTAAAAACTTCCGACCTATTTCTCTCCTTAACATGGAAGCTAAGATTTTTGCTAAAATTCTGGCCAAAAGATTAGAATCCTTTATCCCTCAACTTGTGCATCCTTCCCAAACTGGTTTTGTGAAAGGACGTCTTGCGCAAGACAATATACGCACATTCTGTCATATTCTCGGTGCGGCTAAACGATCTCAACTTCCTGCCGCGGCCTTGGCCCTTGATGCGGAAAAGGCCTTTGATAAGGTCTCTTGGCCTTTTCTTCGTGCCGTTTTGTGCGCGCACAATCTTGGCGACTCTTTTATTAACATGATAATGTCCTTATATTCTCAACCTAAAGCTAACATTCGAGTTAATGGAGCCACGTCGTCGTTTTTCAATCTTAATCAGGGTACTAGGCAGGGATGTCCTTTATCCCCACTTTTATTTTTACTTTCTATTGATCCTCTTCTTCGTTTGATTGAGTTACATCCTGACATCAAAGGTTTTTCTTTTGGGCCTCATTGTTTTAAAACTGCTGCGTACGCAGATGATGTTCTTATCTTTTCAGATGATATCGCTTTGGCAATCCCTGCTATTTCTAACATCATTTCCTTATTCTCTTCAGTTTCAGGGTATACCCTGAATAAATATAAGACGGAGATGTTCCCTTTGAATGCCTATTGTTTCCCTTCTCATATGGGCTCAGCGGGCTTTAAATGGCAGTCTACACACCTGAAGTACTTAGGGATTTATTTTTGTTCTACTCTATCTGCCACCGCTGCCTATAATGAATCCCAGACTATCCTTAAAGTGCGTCGTCTTGTGGATACATGGTCTCCGAAACATATTTCATGGTGGGGTCGCCTTCAGACTCTCAAAATGATGATTACGCCGATCATTAATTTTGTTTCATCCATGATTCCGCTCAAATTGTCGGATTCCTTCTTTCGCGAACTCGATACTCTGACGTCTAAATTTTTATGGAATGACAAACGTGCTCGCCTTGCATACAAATTTTTGCGTCGCCCTTGTGATATGGGAGGTTGTAATTTTCCGGATTGGGAAAAATACCAAATTGCCTTTTTGGCCTCTCAAGGTGCTTTATGGTTTTCTCCGCCATTTCTTCACGTTCCTTCTTGGCTGCTGATAGAACAGGCACTAGCATCCCCTTTGCCTACCGCCTCTTTTTGCACTTCTTCTACTCTCCATGTCCTGTTTTCCCGTTCTATCATTCTCGATACAATTACTGCGGTCAGGAAAGTGGACAAGAAAGTGGCGATTCCTTTGCATAAAACTAGGTGGTCATCTATCTGGCGAAATTCCAAAATTAAGCTTCTCATTACTCCAACACTCATGTCCTATTGGGCTGTTAAAGGGATTTCTCTTGTCAAGCATCTCTATGGTGATTCTGATGAACCATTACCTTTCTCTACCTTGGCTCAAAAGCATTCTTTAACAAATCTAGATTTTTATACTTTTCTTAAAATTAAAGTGGCCATTGCCAAAGTTCGTCTTCATCCTACCTCCTCTACAATCTCTCTTTTTCAGCTTTGGATTAAAACTGGTCATGTCGCCTCCAAAATTTATAAATTTCTGTCTTCTGCTTCACTTCCTACGCAGACGGTGGCTCAACAAAAATGGCTACATCATTTTGACCATGCTATTACTGACCATATTTCCCCTGATACTTGGCAATTAATTGGTAAATTTTCTCTCCGTAATAAGATCGCACCTTCCTTAATGCAATCTAAGTTTTTCTCTATTAATCTTCTCCACTGGACACCTGTACGCCTTCATTCGCTTCACCTTAAAGATGACAACTTATGCTGGAGCTGCGGTTTAGTGGCAGGCGACTTTCCTCATATGTTTTTCTATTGTTCCTTGCTTCAACCTTTTTGGAACCTCATCCAGAAGCATCTCTCTCTTATCTTTGGAGTTCAGCTCCAACTTTCCTTCCCCTTAATTTTATTAGGCCCACTGGCGGCCCCTACTCCTCTCCCTTTAGATCCATTGGAGTTGCAGTTATTGGATCTCCTCCTGACTGTCGCGGTGAAAATTATTCTTATGGAGTGGAAATCCTTTTCATCGGTTTCTTATCATACGTGGTGGGCTTGGGTCTCCTTTTTACGCAGTGCACACACTTCGGTTGATCAAGCTCACCTCTCTCCATCTATTTCTAGTGGGGTTTGGACAGCTTTGGATGACTATATGGAGTTGTCTTCCAAAGGGTTGGTTCCTCAGTTTCCCTTTGATGTGTCTGTATGATTGTTGTCTGTGTGTTTGTTGTCTGCTACTTGGTCTCTAGGCTGGGTTAGTCTTGTGGGATTCACTCTTTTCTCTTTTTCCTCCTCTATCTTTCCTGTCTTCTCTTTCTACTCATCCTCTCTCTCCTCTTGCTCTTTTCTCCTCTCCTTTTTCTTTTCTGTCTCCTCCCCTATCCCCCTCTCCACATTTTGATAGTGATACGTTGGTTTATTGCCTTGATAGAGGCTTTTACTTGAAGATATTTATATCTCTCACGGGCTACGGTCCCTTATATCTACATCATATCTTGGTCTACCTATTAATTCTAGCCCTTTTTGCATAGGTCTCTTGCATCGATTGTATCACTTGTATCACTTGTATTGTGATTTATATTCATTGTTCTTACCATTATTCTCATTAATAAAAATTTTTTTGAAATCAAAAAAAGGGTCTGTTCTGGTTGGGATCAAGAGAACCCATCTAAAAAGGAGCTAATCTTAATGAAATGGCGCAGTAAAAAATTCAATTATAAGAACTCTCCAGAAGAAAGAACAGAAGCTTTTATACTTCTGAAAAGATGAGCTCTGGAATTGTTTGTACTCGGTGCTCTTTCAGAAAGTGAAATTATGAAAAATGAAGAGAAAAAGCCTATCCCCCACCAAGGAATGTTCATGCGTTAATGCACAATTAAAAAAAACAAGCATTTGCAATGCAATAGGTCTCGCATTACGCAAGTTTGAGCTATTGGCATTGTACAATTACTTTTATTTATGTTTTTGTTTTTAAAATGTAAATAAAAGGCCTTGTCATTTACAATGCCAATAGCTCTAAATCTCGCAATCGCGAGACCTATTGCATTGCAAATGCGTGTTGTTTCTGGCTTCTTTATGGTGTTAATTAATATCTCTATTCAATGCTATATGTTGAGCTATGAGAACAAGTTATTAATCACAATGCTTATATTTACTTCTCGGTGTAGTGTGTTATGTTTGGCTGCTTCATTTTCTAAAAGGTTTATGTGCGTTTATCAGTTGAATACACATGCACTTGTATGCCTCCATTTATTCTCAAAACACAAAACAAATATGGAGAAATACCAATACAATGAGCGAAAACAAATAGAGATAAATACAAACGGAAATATTCAAACAATTATTGCCATAAAACCGGGAGCTCGAATCATGATGGTACTGGGGTGGGTGGTGGGAGGACAACAGGTAGCAGATTTCAGAACTTTCCAATTGTCATCCGTGCTCTGGCTTCAGGTTGAGTTCTTGCGCACAGTGTGACCAGCAGCGCACCGCACCAGCCAGTCAAGTCCCCCTCCGCCCCCCCTCCTTGTCACCACCGGTACATGTCACTGGAAGGCCCGGGAGCCCTAATTATGATGGTATTGGAGGGAGGGAGGGGCAAAGTACTTCCTAATTAACTTACGTGCTCTGACTGCAGGGTGGGTCCTTGTGCACAGTGTGACCTGCGGCACACGGCACCAGCCAGTGAAGTCCCCACCCCCTCCTTCCTGTCACCACCGGTACATGTCACCCGAAAGCCTACAGGGGCACTAATTATGATGGTATGGGGTGCGAAGTGCTTTCGAAGTACCCTCTGTGCTCTGGATGCAAGGTGAGTCCTTGCACACAGTGTGACCTGAAAGCATCAACTTTCTGAAATATTTGAGAGTAGAGATGAAAGAAATATGGGTTTGGTGTGATAAAAAGAGCCTTGTTTCCAATCCTTCTGGCTACTCAAACCCAATGCAATTGGCATGGAAATTGGCATCTATCGATATATATTCAATAATTTAAATTTTTTAACCAGGAACTTCACCCCAGGTTTAAATATTGTTGGCAAGAGAACTGTAGTGGGCTTCAATCTAAGGATCGATTTTTTTTTTTTAAACAAATTGGCTTTACTGTTCCCACATTCGAGCCTCTTGAAACAATGTCCGTTTAAGAGGAATTAGGATGAAGACAGAGATTTAAGGATGCTAACGGACACAGAGCATTCAGAGAACTGAATTTATGGGGCACGGTTATTGCGAGAGTCTACCTTTCATGGAGCCCTGGGCTGCAGGTATGTTCACTCAGATCCTCACAGGCAAGGGGGAAGATGGGGATAGAAGTGTGGTCCTTTAGTAACTCTACAGTGCTCGACTCCCAAGAGAGAATGAAGATGAAGAGGTAGGCAAAGTCAGAGCTGCCGGATGTAGACCAGCCGATTGTGAACTTTCAAACGGAAAGTAATTCAAATTTGGAGAAGTGGAGGCTATATATTTTTTCTTTCCACGTTTTTACACCTAGTTAGTGCAAGAACTCTTGCACTAAGAAAAAAACAAAAAACTTTCCTCAGGCCAAGTTAAGGAGTAACTGTGTAGTCAGGGTGAAAATAAGGGAGTACTCAGCACCATAAATTCGTGAGAGCACATGGAAGCGTTTTTCTGTACAAAAGGCAAGTATTATTCCTCTTTGACCAAAAGAAACATAACAGCAAATTCGGTTTTGAGTTTCATATGGATATATGGAAAAGCACAGCTGTTACATTTCTGTACACCGAAAGAATTACGCATCTGAGAACTCGTGCATATCTACAAGTTGTAGAACCGATGATTTAGATTTAGGGCGTTTGTCAAACAGATAGACTGTAGAACAACTACATGTAGCACTGCAAAAGGTTAACAATATTCTTCCTTTTATGAAATAGAACTAAAGTTGTTGATTTCAACTTACCAGACCCTTGAGGTATAGAGTTTAATGCTTATAAGTGGACTAGTTTAGCACGGATAAGATACTAAGAACTTGCGGTGTGGCGGCTGCAAAAAACACAGTGTGCACTCATCACAGGAAGCCACCTTGCATGATGACTGAACTGTAAAGGCATTCAAGACAAGAAATACATTCAGTGGGTTTACTTCATGAGTTTCTCTTTGCTTTCCCGTGAGTTGCATATCTAAGACCCTCTGCTTTATGTGGTTCTGGGTCACTTTCCCTTATCTCAACTCCCCCCTCCCCCTACCCCACCACCCTTGATTGCAGCATCTATGCCCTCACTATTGGTGCTCCCTCCTCTCCGTGTGACATCTGAACACGGACACGGCTCCTGAGGTAATCCTGGACTGATTCCAGCCTCCGCGCACGATGAGCACACTCGCATTTGCGGCCTCGAGCCAGTGGCGTAGCTAGGGGGGGGGGGGGCCTTCCGCCCCAGGCGGCACAATTTTGAGGACGGCCGTGCAGCACTGGTGGCCCGTTGCGGCCGCCCTTATAATTTATTCGGGGACACAGTGCCCCCCCCCCCAATGAGGACATGCTGCAACTGTAGGCGAGGTTAGTGAACGCACCCGACGTGGAGTTGCCACCTGCCCGGAGCTGCCCTGACGAAGCTGAGAGGGCCTGCGGGAGGAAATGGACACAACAGATGGCACGGCCCACGGGGTAAAAGGTGAGCGGGCTGCGACCTGCGCCAGGCTGGCATCGGCCCAGAGCCTGTGACCAGAGAATGCGTGACCCAGTCTGAGCCGCCTGGAGGCAAATCGCAACGCCAACATTAGTGCACAAGGCTCTTCTGCTACAATGTAAGGTGATCTAGGATTGGAGCACTGAAGGCTTCCCAGCCAATCCTACATCGCCATACAGAATTCCCAAGTGCTCATTGGCAGTAGAGTCCGCACGTGTCTTTGTACGATCCGATCTTTCCTCTCACAGTCACGAGTCTCGCCCATCTTGAAGGGATTTGGGTAAGAGTTTAGGATCTGGATTGGGTTGGTGCCTGGGTATGAACCTACCCCTGAGAATATTTTGGCATGTCATTAACATTTGATTTAACAAGCGCAGATGCAATTTAACCCCGACGGCTCTTCCTGGTTTCCTGTTGCCGTCTCTTCTGGCATTTCCGAAGTCCCGGGCCACGCACTCTTTTAGACAGAAACACAGCCTGCATGGGTGCGCGAGCGGGCTGACGTAAGAACCAGCGAGGTAGGCTGTACCTTTTTCTCGTGTGAGGTGATGCGGCGGAGCCTGTAGCAGCGGAAAGAGCCCGGTGAGTGTGGGGGGGGTGGGGGAAGTGTGTGTGGGTGTGTGTGGGTGTGTGTGCGTGTGTGTGTATGTGTGCGCGTGTGTGTGTGTGTTTATGTGTGCGCGTGTGTCTGTGTGTATGTGTGCGCGCGCGTGTGCACGCGTCCTGATACGATTCCGGCATGCTGCTCACAGGAGCAATGGGCGCGCAACCTGATCAGATTACTGAGGCTGCGCATGCCCATCTCCTGTCTCCTGAGAAGCAGAGCCAGTGACTATAGGTCTCGCAGGCGAGACAGCGCTTTCGCGCTGTAATCGCCAGGTGCGAGACCTAAAAATGAAATCGATTTGGTCACTTTTTAGACTTTAACAGAAACCATCACAGCTGCTTTGACCTCAAGTGTGAAGAGACCTCCTGCTGGATTCTTGTATCAATAAAGAGTAATAGTAAAAGTAAATATTGGCAAGAGTCTGAGGAGGAAAGAAAAATCTACATTCTCCTGGGATAGCCAAAGATTGTAGCAATTACCGTTGACTCAATAATCCGTAACCCAAATCAAGGTTATTCTTCCTTCAAAATAATACAGACAGATCAAAGCCACTGTATCAATGAAAACAAGACTATGTAACAAAATGTAAAAAAACATTAAGTTATTTCAATGAAAGAAACAAAAGAATTTTTGACTGACATTCATTCTTGGTTGTCGTTACTGCTAGCAGGATGTTCGTAGAGCGTAAAAGACAACTTCCAGTCAACATGACTCTGCAGAAACTATAGGGGAGGAGTGAGAATGTATTGTGCAGGTAGGGACCAGCCCTCTCAACGATTCTTGACATGAACCACTGAATCTTAGTCAGATCACTTCAGAAACTGCATGGCAGGCTGAGTTTGGATCCTCTATAAAGTTTTCCCGTTTTTTTGTGGGCCCCTACATAGAGACTGCTGCAAAAGACCAGTCAGACAGTACCAAGGCAATGGTTACTAGAACCTGGTAGTCAGATCCAAGGTGAGGCAAGACCCTTTTGGCAACAACTGACAATGTCGATTTCAGAGATGTAAGACATCATAATTAGGGCTCCCGGTTTTATGGTATTTATGTTTTTACATTTCCTGTCTGTATTTATCCATATTTATTTGTGGGCCATTTTATAGTATTTTCCATATTTATTTTGGGTTTTGCATATAAATGAAGTTGAAAAACTACATTTCCATATTTATTTAACTGATAGACGCACACTCATTCTTTTATGTCTGTTGTGTTTGAGCTATTTAATCTGTCAAATACTACATAACAATACATCCACTGGTAAATACTAGCATTATACCATAAATGTATGTTGACCTATGCCGTTATTTAAATACATTTCATCCTGTCCATAGGCTCAGCTGCTGGCCTATAATTCATCAAAGACAGCATGGAAAGTCACTTTAAAGCAGTACACATTTTTTTATTTATCCACTTTTAAAAATAAATGCAAACAGAAAACACTTTTTCTCTCTCTGTATTTATCAGTAAAAATCAGTAAAAATGGAAAACAGGGAGCCTTAATCATAATCAATTAAAAATGACCCCCAAGTTGTCAACTTCCTTAAAAGAGGTTGGAAACACACAGATTTAGGGCACGCCACGAAGACTGGTTTCTGTAAAGCCTTTCCCGGAATAAAAAGGCCTGAGTTGGATCAACTTACGCCAATGAAGCTCTCGTCCATCTTGGATCAGTTGCAACTCAAACATTCACTGATGTTTCTGTGGTTATAAGTGCTTCCTCCTATTTAAGATTTATCTACATGTAGTCTGCATACAATTAGAAATTTGACCGGGCACCACAACATCACTGACACAACATGTATGCATAGAAAAGAGTCTGAGGAAGAGAGAAGCTTTGGGAACACTACATGGTGTGTCTCGAGTCCAAGAAACAGTCTTGATTTTCTAGTTTATATAATATTTAAGAAGAATGAGCAGTTTCAATCAAAGGATACTAATGTAATTTCAAACACTTCCTTTGAGAAGACTTTTGCATCAACTGTACCATAGACCACCAACAAATTCAATATGATCAAGTCTGCATGATTTCCTTCCAATAGGTGATGTAAGATTAGCTACGATATCAAGGTAGTTTCTATAACCATGTGAGATCTAAACCCCAACTGATTAGGGAGGCTTGATATAGGGGCCCACTTTTGTTTTAGTAAAATTATATCTGCAACAAAGCTATTTATAAAACACAAAAATGAAATTAGCAATCAAAGATACCGGCGAGGGTTACCAACTTTCTGGATTAGAAGTCAGACCTCAATCATTTAATTTCAGTGAAGTTAGAAAGGTTGCACATTGTTAGTTAAGTCAGTGGCTTTGGGTAGATGTGGCTCAGGTACAGTTAATTGCAAGTTGGGGTGGGATCTGGATGAGTTACATGTCAGATCAGTGCCTCTTTTAGCCCCGGGGTCTAAGCCGTCCGATGTTGAGATAGGTGGCAAATACAGTAAACTGTGTCTGGCATACATAGATAAATAGACCTGGCAAATTTGAGTGCTCCGACAATGGTCAGGAAACAAAATTGCCCCACATACTGGCCCATATACCAAATCAAATCTAAGAATCCATATTATATATATATATATATATATATATATATATATATATATATATATATATATATATATATATATATATATATATATATATATATGCACAAGTTACTACTTGTGTAACGATATATCTGTAAGAGACATTAGTTAGTGATAGATTCCTTACCTTAGAATATCCCCAGGCGTCAGACTGGATCCGGAAATTTTTGCGTAGCAATACCCCTGCGCGTCGGTAGGCGTCGTCTGCGGCTCCGCGTCCGTCGTCGGCGTACTTAGACGCCGCCCATGCGCGCTGACGTCAGTTCTGATACACAGCTTTTCCGCGCCAGATACGCAGAGCCATGATAGAACCAACACTGGTGCCAAGAAACTAGGGACCTGAAAGGGGATGACCTTAACCCTAGATATCGGTTCGCAGCACGGGGAGGATGGGTGGGTCGGTAAGGAATCTATCACTAACTAATGTCTCTTACAGATATATCGTTACACAAGTAGTAACTTGTGCATCTGAAAGAGACACGTTAGTGATAGATTCCTTACCTTAGAATAGATACCCCAGCAATACCAACCCCGGTGGTGGGTCTGCGAACCAATAATCACACCAGAAAGTCCTGGAGGACGGAACGGCCAAAGAAGCCATCCCTCCGGACTTGACTGTCCAGGCAGTAGTGTCGTGCGAACGTGTGCAGTGAGGCCCACGTAGCTGCCTGGCAAATGTCCTGTAAGGGCACTCCCCGGCCCAGGGCAGTTGTAGTCGCCATGGCCCGAGTGGAATGAGTGCTCAATCCAACAGGGGGCTCCTTCTTAGCCATGGAGTAACATGCCTGGATACACAAGATGATCCACCGTGAGATGGTCCGCTTGTGTACCGCCTTCCCCTTCTTAGCACCCACGTAGCCAACAAAGAGTTGGTCATCCACCCGGAACTGGCGTGTGCGATCCAAATAGAATGAGAGCGCACGTTTTGGGTCCAGACGGTGGAGCCGCTCTTCCTCTTTAGAGGGATGCGGAGGCGGAAAGAAGGTTGGCAAGGTGATTGACTGCCCAATGTGGAAGGCTGAGACAACCTTGGGCAGGAAAGATGGCTTGGTACGAAACACAACCTTGTCCGGATGGACAGAAAAGAAAGGTGGAGTACAAGAAAGGGCCTGGAGCTCACTCACTCTCCTGGCAGAGGTGATGGCAACCAGGAAAGCAGCCTTTAGAGTCAGAAGACGAAGAGGACAGTTGTGAAGTGGCTTAAAGGGAGCGCACATCAGGAAGGTAAGAACAAGGTTCAAGTCCCACTGGGGCATCACAAAGGGAACAGGAGGGAACATGTGCGTGATGCACTTAAGAAAACGATTTACAATAGGGGACTTGAACAAAGAAGGCTGATCAGGTAGCCTTAAGAAGGCAGAAAGGGCAGAAAGGTAGCCCTTGACAGTGCCCAGAGCAGGGCCCTGCTGGGCAAGAGAAAGAAGAAAGAGGAGAACCTCAGAAAGGGGGGCAGAGAGTGGATCCACAGCCTTTGCTGTGCACCATGCCACAAATCTGTTCCACCTGCAGGCGTATACCGACTTTGTGGAGGGACGCCTGGCTGCCAGAATGACATTACAGACTTCGGGAGGCAAGTCAAATGGCTTCAACTGTCGCCGCTCAATCTCCAAGCTTGTAGGTGGAGACTGGACAGGTTCGGGTGGAGGACCGTCCCCTGCTGCTGTGACAGAAGGTCCTCCCTAAGGGGCAGACGAATCGGGGGATCTACTGACATGCTGAGTAGCTCGGGATACCAGTATCTTCGTGCCCAGTCCGGAGCCACAAGGATAACCTGGGCCCGGTCGCGCCTGATCTTCTTCAGCACTCTGGGCAGAAGTGGTATAGGCGGAAAGGCGTACAACAGACCGCAACTCCACTCGCGACGAAAAGCGTCTCCGAGCGAGTGCCGCCTTGGAAATTCCAACGAGCAGAATTGATGACATTGCGCGTTCTCTTCGGTGGCGAATAGATCTAACCAAGGCTCTCCCCATTGCTGAAAGAGGCCTTGCGCCACGTCCGAGTTCAGACGCCATTCGTGATCCATCATGCACCGACGGCTGAGTTCGTCCGCCCTGGCATTCAGAGAACCTGCCAGGTGTTGAACCACCAGGGTCACACCCTGACTTTCCAGCCACTGCCAGAGGCGCAGAGCCTCCTGGCATAGGGTCCACGACCCCACCCCGCCCTGTTTGTTGCAGTACCACATGGCGGTGGTGTTGTCCGTGAACACCTGCACTACACTCCCCGGACAGAGGGGAGGAATGCCTTCCGCGCTAGACGAATCGCCCGTAACTCTGCCGGAGACCAGAGTCCTCTGATCTCCGCCTCTCCCATGTGGCCACCCCAGCCCTGGAGGGACGCGTCCGTCACAACCACGTGCTCCGGGTGGGGTAGGGAGAGGGACCTGCCACTGACCCAATCGCGGTCCGGGAGCCACCACTGCAACTGTCTTGCCGTGCCCTCCGAGATCAAGACGTGATCGGACAAGTTGCCCTGATGCTGGGCCCACTGAAACTTCAGGTCCCACTGCAGAGCCCGCATCCGCCACCGGGCGTGACGCACCAGAAGGATGCAGGAGGCCATCAGCCCCAGAAGCCGCAGCGTCAACCTGACCGAGACTCGGGATAGAGGCTGAAAGATGGGAATCAGAGCCTGAATATCCCGAACCCGCTGTTCGGGAGGGTAAACCCGAAACTGCGCCGAGTCTAGAACCGCTCCGATGAAGAGGAGCTTCTGAGAGGGACACAGGTGCGACTTCGGCACATTGATGGAGAACCCCAGCAAATGCAGGAGGTCGGCCGTAGTCTGGAGGTGGCTGACGACTGTTTGAGGCGAGCCCGCCTTCAACAACCAGTCGTCGAGGTAGGGGAAGACTGACACCCCTAACCTGCGCAGATGAGCTGCGACCACCGCCATCACCTTCGTGAACACCCGTGGGGCGCTGGTAAGGCCAAAGGGGAGCACGGTAAACTGAAAGTGCTCGTGGCCTACCGTGAACCGCAGGTAACGCCGGTGGGATGTGAAAATAAGCGTCCTGCAAGTCCAACACTATCATCCAGTCTCGGGGTCCAGGGCAGCTAAGACCTGAGCCAAAGTCAGCATCTTGAACTTCTCTTGACGGAGGAAGCCGTTGACGTTCCGTAGGTCCAAGATCGGGCACAGGCCCCCCTTGCCCTTCTTGGGCACCAGAAAGTAGTGGGAGTAACAGCCACACCCTACTTCTGGCCCAGGAACGCGCTCGATGGCCCCCTTGGCCAAGAGGGCTGTGACTTCCTCTTGCAGAAGTTGCAAGTGATCCCCCGACACGCGGTGGAATTGCGGTGGCATGGCTGGAGGGGTCGCCTCGAAGGGGAGGGAGTAGCCCCTTCGGACGATTTGCAGCACCCACTTGTCCGATGTGACAGTGCGCCAGTGGAAGTGGTGATGGCGAACCCTGCCTCCCACAGGCGTCACATGGGCCTGAAAGCTCGGACTAGGAAGGTTTGGAGGCAGGTGCTGCGGAGGGAGGTGTGGACTGGCCTCGCCGCTGACCCCGACCGCCGCCGCCACGGCGGTTTCCACGGCCGCCACCGCGCTGCTGTGTATTCTGCGGTGCGTGGCTGGCAGCACGTGTGGGGACGCCCCTTCCGTGGCCACGAAAGGAGCGAAAGGCACCAGATTGCTGGCGCGTGGTCGAGAGACCTAAGGACTTGGCCGTAGCCCTGGAGTCCTTAAAGCGCTCCAGCGCATGGTCTGCCTTGTCGCCAAAAAGGCGACGGCCATCGAACGGCATATCCAGGAGGGTGGCCTGGACATCAGCCGAGAAATTGGCGGACCTCAACCAGGCGTGGCATCGAACAGCACCGTCGTTGCCATCGCCCTGCCCAGTGAGTCCGTGGTATCCAGTCCACACCGGATAGAATATCGTGCCGCATCTCGACCCTCCACAAGGGCTTTGGCGAGTTTAGCCGGGACCTCCTCCGGGCATTGTGGCAGCACGTCCGCGACCGTGTCCCACAGGGTGTGGGTGTAGCGGCCCAAGAGACACGCGGTGTTGACAGACCGCAGTCCCAAACTCAGGGACGAGAACACTTTCTTTCCGAACTGTTCGTATCTCTTGGATTCCCGATCGGGCGGGGCCGTCGGGAATGCGGTCTGGGAAGTGGAGGCCTGGATAACCAGGCTCTCGGGGTGGGGTGGGTGGACAAAAAGCAAGGGTCGCCCGGGGCCGGGCGGTAGCGTCTGGCCACGTTCCTATCCACAGGCGGACCTGTGGCGGGCTTGGACCAAGTGCCCACAAGAACGTCACATAGGGCTTCATTAAACGGCAGCAGAGGCTCGCTGGAGCTTGCCTGCGGTTTAAGAACCTCAGTGAGGAGGTTAGTCCTCACGGCCGCGACGGGGAGCTCCAGGCCCAAGGCCTTGGCTGCCCTCATCAACACTACGCTGTAAGCAGCCCCCTCCTCCGTAGCCCCGATGGGAGGGGAGACAAATCCAGTGTCTAGCGAGGTGTCAATACCACTGGCCTCCCCAAGCTCATATGTCCAGTCCTCTTGTGACTGGCAATCCTGTGCCAGAGGGTCCTCAGACCCCTCCCAATCACCTCCGTCATCAGTCTCCTGTAACCCAGGGTCAACAGACTGGACCTCCTCATGGAAATAGAAATCTCCAAAGGCCGTCGGAAGCGGCGCCCAACGGCGCCGTTCCGGCGCCAGAGTCGGACCGAAGGGAAGATTGGGGACGGCGTCCACAATGGGCGCCGGGGGCGACACCCTCGGGGCCGGCGCCGGTGAGGTCGACCGGCGACGACCCGGATCCGGAAGCGGGTCCGGTGAGGTCCCGCGGCGCCGGGACCGAAGCGCCCGACCCGCTAGGGCCTCCAGCCGGGACCGCTGGGCCCGGAGGCGCCGTGGGGCCCGGCCGAGGAGGGAGGGACTTCATGGCCATGAGGTACCGCTCGACCTCCTCCGGCGTCACGCCGTGCCCAGGGACCCGAAGGTGTGGGGCAGGCGGTGACGCTTGCGACTCTCGTGGAGCCGCCTGAACCCCCGGCCGCATCGAGCGAGCGTCGGGGTGGGTCGGAGGAGCGATGATGCCGCTCCGACCTCTCATGCCTCTTACCTGAGGACTTGGATCCCGACGACCGATGTCCACTCCCGGAGCTGCGAGGACTCCGACCCCGCGACCGGTCCCTCGACCTCCCGTGGGACCGGGACCTGGAATGGCGCGGGGCCGACTGCCGGAGCTCGAGTCGCTTGCGGGACCGCTCCCGCCTAGCCTTCGACGTCAGGGCCCGGCAGTCGGAGCAGGTGCGGTCGTCGTGGTCGAGGCCTAAGCACTTCAGGCACCGGCGATGGGGGTCCGTAACCGACATAAGTCGGTCGCACTTCGAACAGGGCTTGAACCCGGGCATCCCTACCGGCACCGATAGAGTCGAGGACTCAAGAAAGAAAGGATCGAAAAAATGACTAGGGGTAGAGCTTCTCCGGATCTGCGCTAGCTGGCGCGGAAAAAAGAAGAACGGACGTCAGCGCGCATGGGCGGCGTCTAAGTACTCCGACGACGTCATTCCGGCGCTAACGCAGAGCCGCAGACGACGCCTACCGACGCGCAGGGGTATTGCTACGCAAAAATTTCCGGATCCAGTCTGACGCCTGGGGATATTCTAAGGTAAGGAATCTATCACGAACGTGTATCTTTCAGATATATATATATATATATATATATATATATATGGCAGACTAGAATTATGATGGTCTCCTTGCTATCTGGAGAAAGGAACTGTGAAACCCAACACAATAAACATTAACTACATTTTATTTTGATTGAATCTAATAAAGGGTGCCAAACACTGGAGTTTTAGTTTACGGGTATCAACATATTTTTAAGTACCTATGGTGCAAATTGAAATATGGCAGCAGCATCAGCTCGGATGGAACTCTAGCAGTGTGAAAATACCCAACTTCTGTTCCGTTAAAAGTACATTAATTCAACATATTAAATTATCACAACAATTAGAAAACATTGATGTACGCTCTGAGTTTTTCAGAGGCTAAAATCAGCTCTGGCAAGGGTGTAATTTCTGTGGTCATTCTTACACAGCCCAGTAGCATGTCAGCTGGCACAACTAAAGCACCTAACCAAACACTTGACAAAAAGCCCAAGCAGAGATGTCCCAGTACAGTTTTATTAAAGGCAAGGTACGGTGCCAGAATATCATGGCCAGAATACCATATGGCAAAAATATTGTTGCCTAAATATCATTTACAAAAATAACGTCCTATTGGAGTTAATTTTCGGAAATGTACACTCAATCAATTTTTAAAGCAATACTTAAAGCTAAGACATTTATGCCCGACAACATTTCTGTGCTTAACATTCTGATATGCAACCAACAGAGGGAGTAAGAAAGGAAACCTAATCCTCTAAGCAAAAGTCATTTTCCAATGAAAAAGTGACAAAAGAATACACCACAAAAAAAGTACAAGTAGCTAAAAAAAAAGGCACCCTCTGATCAGATGAGGCACCACAGGATGCAAACAAAAGTTATTTTCTCAGTGATGCTCACCTTATGATACAGCTTCTGCTTTGTATTCAGGGTCTCCAGATGAGACAGGTTCTGTTTGAAGATGTGTATGTCGGGTTGCAGGAACGACTGGCCAAATGCCTACAGACAGAAAGAAAAATGATCCATTATCACTGGAGATTTCAGAAGCATGCAACTTACTGCTCTGCAAATACAGAGTAATTAACGTACATGCTCAGGAACAAATAATACACAACCCAAACATTTCGAGAGTCTTTCTAGGGTTTGAGTGAACGTCTATGGAGACCTGGCACTCAGTAGCATATCATAAAACTTCTATATCACATTCAACATTATCTGAAATAAGAATATATTTTTTAAACCTCAAGCCTTCAATTCTTAATAATTAAAGGTTCACACCGTTTATACTATTAAAAATGAATTAAACTGTGATGATAAACCACATCTAGAATATTTAAAAGGTGTTGGATTATTTTAAGATCACAAGAGAAACACAGGATTGGCAGTTTCATGGTACTATCATTCAACAAAGTATTGCTACTTTAAATTCTGAAATCACACATGCATACACTGTTTGGGCTTTGTTCAAACTAAAAAATCACGTTGGGGAAAAGGATCAGGGTGGCGAGAGCAGGAGTTCCTTATGGTCTTGTTTTTGCAAGAACTATAAACTGCCCATTCCTGGTAAATATGCTTTGGCACTCAGTAGGAACTCTATTATAAATGAATAAGTTACTTACCTTTGGTTGTACCTTATCTGGTAGACAAAATCTAGCTGCAGATTCTTTACCTTTGAATTACCCCCAGGTGCCAGACTGGATCAGTGAATCTTTCTACAGCAGCACCACTGTGCATCGGTAGAGGGTGTGGAGTGAGTCAGTAACGACTCCACCCACCAGATGTGACGTCGGAGTCCATATAAGCCCTCCCCTGACGCGGTGACATCAGTTCATTCCGAGACTACTTACTGCGGTAAAACACTGAGCCACCTATAGAAAATGCTATGGAAACAGAATGCCTAAAAATAATCTTTTTTGAAAAAGTCACGTTTTTTTTTTAAACCAATGAAAGGTACAAGAGTGCAGAGGAGGGATTTGGAAGGAAGGGAAAACTGTTGGCAGAGCAGGGAGGATGGGTGGGACTGGTCGGTGAGGAATCTGCGGCTAGATCTGGACGCTACCAGATAAGGCGTTACCAAAGGTAAGTAACTCATTCATCTGATAGAGACGTCTAGCTGCAAATTCCTTATCGTTGAATGAGCTACCCAAGCAATACCATCCATGGCCATAGACCACACATGGTCAGAAGTAACACTTTGAGCAAGAAGGAAGCTCTCTGGGACTATCCAAAATAGAAGTCAGCCGCATAGCCCAGTATAAAAGGGATAACAGGGATGACCTGGGTCGGGGGTATGATGTGGAATCACACACCCCAGAAAACAAAGGAAGCAGATAGAAAACCACATTACCGACTGAACAGTTAGAATCAGGCAGTTGAGACCGTGTTGAAAGAAAACAGCAGGGGAGAAAACCCCCCACCAGAATATAGAAATAAAGACTACTATGGAGGACTGTGAAAAGGGTAGAGTTGAACACAGGTGAAGCCTATTCAGATAACTAGTCACTCATCTTAAAAGCGGGAATAGCAGACAGAGATGGGAACCGGCTTACGCAGCGGACAAAAAAAGTTTGGAGAAGACCAACGCCACAAGTGAAGGTTCAAACAAGAGCCAGAGTAAAGAACTGAAGTAACAGATGGAGAGGCCATGCCTACAGCCCAACAAGCATGGAGCCCGAAAGCAAAAAGAAAGTTCTTTTTTGCACGGGGCAACCTGTGCCTGGCAAACCGCCAGTTAACATCGTGAGGGAGGATCCTGATGTCACCCAAGATTGTATCTGGTAACTGTAGTCACATTTACAAGAAGTGAAGAAAACTCCCGGGAAAAGTATCCCAAGGGATCATCAACCTGCGTTTGAACCAACCCAGAATGGGTGATCAAGGAACCCATGCATGAGAAGAAATGGAAGATGAAAAATAGCCATAAACTCCCAAAGAGGGGTAGAAGGTACATCTGATGAACAGCCAGGCCAGTAACGAAACATTGGTGTTGGTATTGGGGGTGTTATGGAAATGTTTCCAAAGACACACAAAGAACAACGTCCACAAGTGAAAAGCAACAGCTGCTTCGCGCAAGGTAGAAGCAGATAAAAACAGGCCATGCTGAGGTATAGAAGAGAAAGGGTCTGCAGAGTAGACCACACATGACAAGGTATGGAAAAGGTATGTCCGCAAGACCCTAAGAAAAAAGAGAATAGGCAGGAGCCCGTCTTGCCAGTGTACAGGGAGAACTAGCAGAAGAGGTACTAATGCCTGAAGAGACAAAGAAGGTCAGGACCAGACAGTGCACGCTAGACCAAGAACCATGTCCCTTCTCCTGCATCTGCTAGGAAAGAAGGTCACCAGATAGAGTGGAAGGAAAGAACCCCTTGGCTAGAGAGGAGAAACACACAACAAACCGGGGATTGACAAGAAGAACCCCCGGGCACCATCTTCCGACTTACACCATTGCACCAAAGCACAGCATGAGGAGTCCCCTATAAGGGATACAAGGGAACAAGACAATATTGCATCCGAACAATACCATGAAACACCCACTCTGATCTTCGGTAGAAAGCAAAAGAACACAATGCAGCCACCGGCATAGAAACCAAACGGGGCCAAAAAAGAAACGTCCAAAAAAACAGCCAGGGACCACATCGGTCATCGACAGGGTAAGAAAGCAAGATAAAAAAATATCTATCAGGGCAGAAGCACCACACTGGATGCTATTCGGAGGAGATTAATGAAAAAAACCATTGCTAGCCAGACTGAGTACGGGGATGGGGGGGGAGAAGAGGACGATAAAGCAATCGGGGATTAAGATATCGCTACACTCCGACTATTCCAAAAACTGCATAAAGTGGAAGCAGCTTGAGAGCCAAACAGATATTGACCATTGAAAGGCATGTCAGGAGAAGCAGCAGCAGCCTGAACCACAAAGCTGAGCGGCGTAGGCTGATGGATAAGACAGAGCGGGTCTCCAGGGGCAGGATGGTGCCTATGAGCTATAGACCGGTCCACAGAGTCCCTTAAAATGGGTTTAGCCCATGCGCCCAACAGAATATCAAAGAGGGCTTCCCTGAAAGGGAGCACCAGTTCAGTTCTCATCTGGCCCTGATGAAGCAGCCCAAGTAGGGGGTCAATGGCATCTTGCTCAGTCGTTTAGAGGAGGTGGGGGTTAGAGACACTGTCCTGTCCTGGATGAGGAGCTTTCTATGTGGCCACTCGCAGAGTGTCAGCATGGGCTCTTTTTGTTCGGCACCCGTGGAGCTCACCAAAGGGGTTCCACAGGGTTCGTGTTTAAGCCCCACTCTTTTTAACGTCTATGTGGCCCCTCTGGCTGACCTCATGAGATCTTATGGATTTATTCCTGTGTCGTACGCTGATGACACGCCGCTGCTCTTACATTTCCAGACATTGACTGCGGCAGTTTGACACTCTTTTTCAGAGGGTATGAAGGCCGTATCTCAGTGGATGGCCTCGAATTTCCTGCAATGCAATGTAGGGAAAACAGAGGTTATGCTTTTTGGGGAGGCCCCATTGCTGTGGTATCCGGACTGGTGGCCAATAGATCTTGGACCTGTTCCCAGCCCTAAGCAGGTAGTGAAAAATCTGGGTGTCCGGCTAGACCAAGGGCTGTCTCTTAAGGAGCATGTTAATCAAACAGCTGGGTCTTGCTTTCACATAATTGGATTACTCAGAAGAGTGTTTCCGTTACTTCCAGTCTTCTAGAAAGACCCTTGTTCAGGCCCTAGTGCTTAGCCACCTGGAATGGGCTATTAATATCAGCAAACGACAGCCTGTTAAGTAGACTCCAGGTGGTTCAAAACACTGCCGCAAGGCTAGTTCTAAATGTCCCGCCTAGAACTCCCTCACGCCCCCTACTTGAAAAACTTCATTGGCTACCAATTCGACAACGGGTTGAGTTCAAAACTTGCTGTATCATCCACAAGGGTATACACAGCTTGGCCCCCCCGTATTTGGCGGAGAAGTTTGTCTCCTATAACCCCATACGTGCCCTCTGCTCCAGCAACCAATCTCGTCTGCAAATTCACTCTGTCAGAAGGGCTAGACTGGGCGGAAGATCTCTTTCAGTTTTAGGCCCTTGCCTCTGAAACAAACGGCCTTCTACCCTTAGGCTCTGTACTAATCATTTAGCCTTTAGGAAACTGTTGAATACTTTTCTGTTTCAAACATAGCGCCTTTCTAGATCTGTAGAGCTCTGTCTTTCTTACCTGTAGGGCGAATTGAGCGCAGAGATACTCCTTTGGGAGTCGATTCTTGCGCTATACAAGCCAATAAATAAATAAATAAATAAATGGCCACCTCCACAGAAGGAAGCTGCAGCCCCAGGACCACAGCAACCCCAGGCAAAAGCCGAGCTAGCCTCCGAAGGGAGAAAATTAGGGCTGAGGTGGGGAAGAATCAAGGTCACAAGCCTCACCAAGGTCAGACATCCAACGAAACTCCAGGGGAGGCTAAGGAATGGCAGCTCCTGTAACGCTGACGACTGAAGCTGAAGGCATGAGCTGCACCATATGAAGTATATATACATCACCAATAACCTGCTCCAAATAATAAACAGGGTTGACACAGCACAGGATCTCATTGCACAATTTATTCAGACATGGTTGCCCATCCTGAATGCCACATATATGTAAAATGCTACTTACCAGTATGCATCTGTTCTTGGCATGTAGAACTGCAGAGTTACACACTGTGCATAGATGGCCACCTAGTGTTGGGCCTGGATGTTTGCAGTTTGTTTTTGTTGTAGAAAAGTCTTTGGAAGTCACAGGACAGGTGACTCCTCCTTTGGATCATACTGCGCATGGGCATCTGCTCCATCCCCAGATTGTTTTTCGCCATTAAGGAAGTGCTGGAGTTGTACAAGAAGTAGTGATGTCCACGCGATTTGCATCTAATTAAGATAATACTGGAACAGATAAAGGCAGTCGGGGAGGCTGGTGGGCATGTGTAACTCTGAAGCTCTACATGCCAAGAACAGATGCATACTGGTAAGTAGCATTTTCCGTTCGAGAAATATGAGCTGCAGATTACACACTGTGTATAGATTGTATAGCAGTAACCACCTTTAGCGGCGAGTACCCGTATCTGTTGCAGTTGTTTGAAACAGTTTTTAGTACAGCCTGGCCCACAGTGGCTTGTTGTTTAGTTTGCACACCTACACAATAGTGTTTTGTGAATGTGTGCGGTGTAGACCACGTAGCTGCTTTGCATACATCATCTAGGGGGATGTTCCCTAAGAATGCCATTGAAGCCCCTATTTTCCTTGTAGAATGGGCTTTTGGAGGAATTATTAACGTACGTTTAGCTTTCTGGTAACATATTTGTATGCATTTAACAATCCACCTAGCTATCCCAGATTTTGATATGGGTTGCCTCTATGTGGTGGTGAAAAATACACAAAAAGTTGTTTGGTTTTACGAAAAGTTTGTGTTCTTTCGATGTAGTACAGTAATGCTCTTTTGACATCTAAGGTGTGTAGAGCTCTTTCTGCGACTGTTTGTGGCCGCGAGAAAAATACGGGCAGCTCAACAGATTGATTTAGATGGAATGGTGAAATGACTTTTGGAAGGAATTTAGGATTAGTACGTATAACCACTTTATTTTGATGCATTTGCAGAAAGGGTTCTTGAATGGTAAATGCTTGTAGTTCACTAACGCTTCTGAGAGAAGTAATAGCTACTAGGAAAGCTACTTTCCAAGTTAGGAATTGCAATTCACATTTATGTAATGGTTCAAAGGGTGGTTCCATTAACCGTCTGAGAACAATGTTTAAGTTCCACACTGGTGCAGGTGGCATTCTGGGAGGGATTATTCTTTTGAGTCCTTCCATGAAAGCCTTTATAGCTGGTATTCTAAAAAGAGATAGATGTTGTCCATTCTGTAAGTATGCTGCAATGGCAGCCAGGTGTAGTCTGATAGACGTGTAGGCTAAATTACACTTTTGAAGGTGTAATCGGTATCCTATGATGTGTTGAATAGACACATCTAAAGGATTTATGTGGTTGTTTTGACAGTATATCACAAACCGTTTCCACTTGGCAGCATAACATGCTCTAGTAGTGGGACGTCTAGCTTCTTTGATAACGTTCATACATTCTGGTGGAAGGTTGAGGTAACCAAAATATGACTTCAGGAGCCAGATCGCTAGGTTGAGCTGAGGTGGGTCCGGGTGTCTGATTTCTCCATGGTTCTGTGTTAATAGGCATGGAGATAGGTTTAGTCTCTGGTGTGGTACCACAGATAGTTGCAGCAGCGTGGTGTACCACGTTTGTCTGGCCCAAGTTGGAGCAACTAGAATGAGTGTTAGGGAATGTTGCTGTAGTTTTCGTACCACTAACGGAAGTAGTGGGAGAGGAGGAAAAGCGTACGCAAATTGTCCTGACCAGTTCATCCATATCGCATTGCCTTTGGACAGAGGGTGTGGATATCTGGCGGCAAAGTTTGGGCATTTTGCATTTTCGTGGGTGGCGAAGAGGTCTATCTTAGGTTGTCCCCACATTTGAAAGAACAGTTGAAGAACTTGCGGATGAAGTTCCTACTCGTGAATCTGCTGTGTTTGTCGACTTAGCAGATCTGCCATGGTGTTTTGTACTCCTGGAACGTGTTGGGCTAAGAGGAAGATCTTCAGTGGTATAGCCCATCTCCATATCTGCTGTGCTAACAGAGAGCTGCAGAGAGTGTGTTCCCCCTTGTTTATTTATGTAGTACATGGCTGTCATATTGTCTGTGCGGACTAAGACAGCTTTGCCTGATACTTGTTTTTGAAATGCTTTTAGGGCTAGAAAAACAGCTAGTAACTCCAAGTGGTTGACGTGGAGTAACTTTTGTTGCGGTGTCCACCTCCCTTGCATGGTGTGATGCAGTAGGTGAGCTCCCCAGCCGGAGAGCGACGCGTCCGCTGTCATGTTTATATGAGGAACTGGCTCTAGAAACGGTCGGCCCTTTGAAAGGTTTTTGGTGCTCCACCATTGCAGATAGCGATGAGTCCGACTGTCTACCAACACTAGGTCTGTTAATTGACCACGAGCCTGGTTCCATTGGTGTGCTAGGCACTCTTGAAGTGGACGCATTTGCAGTCTTGCGTGAGGTACTATAAATATGCAAGATGCCATCATTCCTATGAGCTGCATGAACACTCGAGCTGGAAGCGAGTGTTGTAGTTTGAATTTTGTTAGGAGAGTTTGTACACTTGTTATCCTGGCTGGAGAGGGATAGGCTAGTGTTAGTTGGGTGTTTATTGTAGCTAGGCACTCTTGAAGTGTACGCATTTGCAGTCTTGCGCGAGGTACTATAAATATGCAGGATGCCATCATTGTTATGAGCTGCATGAACGCTGGAAGCGAATGTTGTAGTTTGAATCTTGTTAGAAGAGTTTGTACACTTATTATCCTGGCTGGAGAGGGATAGGCTAGTGTTAGTTGGGTGTTTATTGTAGCGCCGAGATATTGTTGTATGTGTGAAGGTTGCAGATGTGACTTGGTGTGATTTACTGTGAATCCCAAGTCGTGGAGCAGTTGAATTGTAGCGTGAGTGTGTTGCACACACTGGCTGTAGGAGCTGGCTTTTATGAGCCAGTCGTCTAGGTATGGGAAGACGTGAATATGCTGTCTTCTTAAGTGTGCTGCTACCACTGCTAGGCATTTGGTAAACACCCTTGGTGCTGTTATGACTCCGAATGGGAGCACTTTGAACTGGTAGTGCTGCCCGTCCAGCACAAATCTGAGATATTTTCTGTGCACTGTGTGGATAGGAATGTGAAAGTAGGCGTCCTTGAGATCTAGAGTGACAAGGAAGTCGTTTTGTAACAGGAGCGGAAGGACTTGTTGGTGTGACCATATGAAAATGATCCGACTGTATGTAAATGTTTAGAGGTCTGAGGTCTAGGATAGGTCTTAGAGATCCGTCCTTCTTTGGGATTAAGAAATATATGGAGTATACTCCTTTGTTTTGCTGATGCATTGGGACTATTTCTTTTTTTTTTTATTCATATCTTTTTTATTGAAGATTGGATAAAATTGAAAATAAAGACAATACAATAAATCTTCCAAAGTATAGATGGATATAGCGTTGGCACAATGACACCTACAATAATCAAAATCAAAGAAAGAAGAAAAGGAGGAGAGAGAAAAGGAGGAAAAAAGAGAAAGAAGAGAGAGAGAGAGGACAGATGTATCCATATATCAATAGCAATCGGTTTACAGGAACCTGGGTCGCGGTGTAGGCAACAGTAAGTACACAGCAAAGCATACACAGTAAAACATACTAAATTCTATATAGACAGGCAGTCCGTTGAAGTGTGCATCATGGGGGCTCAAAGTGGGAGGATGACGTATCTAGGGAGGACCACAGTTTGTTGTTCGAAGGCTTCCATGTGGCTGACTGTAGCGCCGGATTGTCCGCCCCTCTCAAGAAGGAAAGCCATTCCAGCCACATTTTAAAGTTGACTTCAGTAAAAATTTTCCACTTATATAGAATGACCTTGCACGCCAGTGTCAACATGATATCAAGCAATTGTCTGTCATGGATGTCCGGTAATTGTGTTTCTAAAGGGCCCAAGATTACATATACAAATTCCTGCACAGGTGTGATTCCGAATACCTGATGAATATATGCAAATATTTTTTTCCAAAATGACCTTAATAGGGGACAATCAAAAAGCATGTGTGCCAAGTCTCCAGGTGCTTCCTGGCAGTTCCAACAGTTAGGCGTATCCCTCAGTTTACATGTAAACAATTTCTGAGGGGTCCAGAACACTCTGTTCAGCAACATGTATTTCGTTTGACATAGAATCGGGGATATCTTATTTGTTAATGCAGTGTCGTGTATTACCTCCCAATCTATCGGTATACCTGTCGAGTTAGGTTCCGACTCCCACTTGCTTTCCGTTAACTTATGTGGTTTCTTGGGCAGGGGGAGGAGCAGTTTATATATTCTAGATACAAAATGGTCAGCATGGTACAATAGTCGGAGACGGGTCAGCAACCATGGTAAGTCTGTAGTGAGGGCACGCTTAGAGATAGCGGCTTTCAGTTTCAAGAACTGGTAGAATTCTATGGGTGGCAAATTAAATTTCTTTTGTAATGTCGAAAAGGGTAGGGCCTACCATGCTCATAGAGGTCATTCACCATATGGATACCACGTGTAGCCCACAACTCCCAATAAAGGGTCTTTCCCTCTATCCGAAACATAGGGTTATACCATAATGAGAGTAGGGTAGATTTCTTAATCACCGAAGCAGTTTTATGGGACTGGTCAAGCCTGAGGAGTGCTCTTCTAGTATTTAGTAGAATGTATTTGGAGTGGGGTACATGGGTCAAATCCATGCTGAGGAGAGCTGAGAGAGGTGCATGTGCCATTAACGACCGCTCGATAGATAGCCACACTGGGGTATAGGATGTAGAGTCAACCAGCCAAAGGGCCCCCTGCTTACAGAGGAAGGCCGTCTGGTAGTTCCTGAACGAGGGCAGGCCCAGGCCGCCCTTTTCTTTTGCCAATTGCAACTTTTTTAGTGATATCCTGGCTTTTTTCCCTCGCCACAGGAATTCTCCAAACAACCTGTCCACTTTTTTGATGAATTCGTCCGAGAAAGTCATTGGGAGCATGCAAGCCAGGTAGTTAACTAGAGGTGTGCACATCATTTTAAGAGTCTCAACCCTACCCCACCAGGACAAAAATTTGGGTGACCAGCTATCTAACAGCGTAGATATATTTTTTAACGTTAAGTCTTCATTCACTTTCAGAGTCGTTATTAAGTCTTTCTCAAAATCTAAGCCCAAATATTTAAAAGCTTTTGGCTGCCAGGTGAGGCCAGATGAGCCCAGTATTTCTTTACCCCCGATGTTGTTTAGTAGCTTGACTTCTGTTTTGTCCTTATTCAGCTTGTACCCTGAAACTTTAGAGAACCCATCAATTGTGTCCATTAAGGCCGGGATAGCCTCGTCAGCCTTCTCCGTCAGAATCAGCACATCGTCGGCGTATGCAGTTAATTTTACAGTACAGTCATCAAACGGAACACCAGCAATGGCCTCATTATTTCGAATATGACACAGAAAAGGTTATATAGCTAATAAGAACAGAGATGGTGATAGTGGGCACCCTTGCCTTGTTCCCTGTTTCAAGCAGAAAGAAGAAGAGAAGGAGCCACCCGCTCTAACCTTAGCAGTAGGGCCGGCATACAGAGCCATTACAAGTTTAGTGAATGTCCTCCCTAGATTAAATTTGTGTAAAACTGCCTCAAGGAAGGTCCAATCTACCTTGTCGAAGGCTTTTTCAGCATCTAGTGTGACTGCTACAGTGGGGGTATTCAGCAGTTTTGCTTTTTCTAGGGCATGGGCTAATACTCTGGTGTTATCGCTAGACAGTCTATGTTTTAAGAAACCCGATTGAGATGGGTGTACGAGGGCAGGAAGAACTTTTTGTAAACGGGCTGATAAGATCATGGCTAGTAACTTACAATCTAAATTAATCAGGGAAATCGGCCTATAATTTTTTGGTAGCGACGGATCCTTGCCATCTTCTGGTAGAACTGCGATAGTCGCCTCTGCCAATGTGCCCCTCACTTCACCTGACTCCGTGAACTCGTGGAAGAGGTTCAGAAGAGGTTTGACTAAATCTGTGGCAAAGCTTTTGTAAAATTTAGCCGTAAAGCCATCAGGGCCTGGTGCTTTCCCACATTTCAACCCCCTGATTGCTTTTTCCACCTCAGTAGCCGAGATCGGTTCATTAAGGCTGTGTTGGTCCTCCGGCCCTAGCATTGGCAGGTCACATTCCTGCAAATACTCCTGAATTTTGCCCTCAGCAACCGATTCATTTTTAGCATACAGGTCCTCATAAAAGTCTTTAAAGACCTCAGTTATTTTTTGGCGGTCCGAATGGCCTACTCCCGCAGAGTCCTTTATGACATTAATAGTATTTTTCTGCACCTTGAACTTTAGGTATGCAGCCAGGCTTTTACCAGCCTTATTAGATTCACAGAGCTTAAATCTTCGCCTTCTGTCTAGCCACACTCCTGCCCTTTCGCTCACCAGCTTGTTATATTCGTATTTTCTGTTAGTCATGGTATTAAGTGTCTCCCGATCCCTTGTCATTTGGTGTCTGTTTTCCAGATTAGCTATCTCTGCTTCTAACGCTTCCAATTTTGCATTGCAATCTCTGTTCATTGCTGAACGGATTTTGATGCACACCCCCCTTAGGGTACTTTTCAAAGCCTCCCATCGCACTAGATCTGAGGTGTCCCCTCTCCTGTTAATCTCCAAATATGACCGAATAGCTGTTTGGATGTCAGTTTTATTTTGTTCTTTGTGTAAGATTTCCTCATTGAGTCTCCATGACGTTTGTTTAGGGGACGGTGTAATGTTGCTGAGGGATAGAGACATGCATGAGTGGTCTGACAGTACTCTCGGTTCAATTGATGTATCCTCTATTCTTGCAACGCCACTTTGTGTAATGAAAATGTAGTCAATGCGGGAGTACGAATCATGAGGAGAAGAGTAAAATGTGCAGTCCCTGTCAGTAGGGTTTTGTATTCTCCACGTATCAATCAAATTGAAACGTTGACACAATTTGATGAAAGCATTATGTGATTTGTTCGGTTTAAACACACACTTCGAATCTCTGTCTAGGGCAGGGTCAAATGGAAGATTAAAATCACCCCCTAGTATATGTACTGCCGTATCAGGTATCGTTGCAATCTGCTTGACTAAGTCCTGCCAAATTTCTAAGTCATTAGTGTTAGGTGCGTATATATTTGTGACAAAAAAATTCCGTGTTGTCCTTGGCAAGCTTTACTGTGACCCAGCGCCCCTTTTCGTCTGATGAGGAAGACAATAATTCTACCTTGGATCTTTTTGATAATAGTATCAGAACCCCATTCTTTTTACCAAGTGCACTTGACCCTACAACCTCCGAATAAAACTTGTTGCGCAGAGTATAGAACTGTTTAACGTCCAGTTTGGTCTCTTGCAACAGAACAATGTCCCCCTTCTGCCTGCGCACATAGTCTAATATCTTCTGTTTTTTTACGGGTTGATTCAAACCTTTAACATTCATAGACAGAATCTTCAGTTGGTCAAGTGAGGTCGTCCCAAGCGGAGTGGAGTGTTGGATATGACATTTATACTAGTGTATGTATCATGAATGCTTTATGAGACCTAAGAAGTGACGTACCACGCGGCGCTTTATGTGAGGAGTACCCTGCTTTGACCCTTATGTTGCAAGACGGACAAAAACCATGAGCAGATGCTCGGGCGCCCAGAGATAGAACACGAATGGTCTGAGTGTGGGTATACAGATACAACACGTGCATGATACAACTTGTCCAGTCAAGAGAAAAGGAATAGGCTAGAGGAGAAAGGAATAGCAAAGAAAAGAGAAGAGGAATGAGAAGAGAAAGAAAAAGAAAAAATGCAAACCATAACATACAATACACATCCCCCCCTCTCCCCCACATCCCCCCACCCCGCCCTCCCCAACTGTAGTGCAGAAGCATGGCGACGTGAGGAAAACCGCAGTAACCCTCCCGTCTAAACTAGTCTTGTATAAACATTGGAACAGCTATGCACAATGCATAATACATATTAACATTTACGTAAGCAGTGAAACATTGAAATGGTGTGGCGGAACTAACATGGAGCCAATAAAGCACTTCTAAGGTGCATTCTTGTTAGCCAGAGATAATCCAGAATACTCCACTAGATTTATAACAAAAGAACGGTAAGTAAAAGCAATATAAAGTACAACACGGACCATTGGAAGGTATTACAGCTTCCTATCCTTCATCAATGGCCCTTAAGGGCTAGTAGACTCTGGGCCTATTCAGTAATGATAAGTAGCCTAAGCATAAATTGCCAGTGAGCAATCACTTAGTCAGAGAATCTCAGCATGGCAGCTGTGAGATCCGACCAACTCCGAAGTACCCTGCCGGTGTGCCGAAGCATGGACACAGTCAGATCACTACGAGTAACATCTCTCCGGTACCCGCATCAGTAGTAATCAAACAAGGCGAATCAGCTCAAGTCAAAGAGTTTGGATCAATAACAGCAGATCGATGTCAGATCAAAACGAGATAAGGAAAGTAAAGAAACTTCCAGGACAGTAGTCCGAACCCTTACACCACATTACAACTCACGGTAAAACTTCCAGCGTCAGGAGGAGTCTGCGAGCTTGAGACCTTATCCTGTAATTGACAAGCCCACAAGGCCTGTAGATCTATCAGGTTAGAGAGAGCCTGATGAAAGCACCAACGCCCAGAGGTGATCATTTGTATCCTGAAGCTGAGGCCGCCAGATTGTCTGGGTTATTGGTTTCCATGTCGCGTTCCATATCTCGTCCTTCCAATTCCTCAAGCATGCGTTTGAGCTGAAGTAGTGAGACGATCCACGTATTGTCACCCTGTACCTCGCCGGGCCCACAAAACCAAATTGATATCCCTTCAACGACAGTTGTGGTCGTAGGGCTAGGAAGGCCTTCCTTATTTCTACGGTTTCCTTACTGTAGTCTTGAGAAATGTAGACCTTGGCGTCCCTCCACAGGATATGATCGTGTTTCCGCACGAAGGCAAGGATTTGCTCCACGTGTTGGTAGCGTAATGGCTTACATACGATGGGCCTAGGTCCTTTCTGCGTCTTAGTGATTCTTCCTGGCACTCTATGTGCTCTATCAAATTCAAGAGGGTTGGTAAAAGTCAGGTTCGTGGCTTTAGTAAACCAAGATTCCAAGAACCGAGTACATGATCCTTCCGAATCTTCGGACCCTTCCGGAATCCCAAAAATGCGTAGGTTCCCTCTCCTATTCCTGTCTTCCAACTCGGCCAATCGTCTAGTTGTCTGGTCAGAAGAGATGTGTAGGTGTTTCAGAGCCGCCAAGGTTTTAACCTCTATGTCTTCCAGGCGACTGATCCTAGATTCTGTTTCTGTTAAGCGCGCATTAGTGTCTCGGATATCTTGACGGATTGCCACCACTTCCTCTTTAGTGACCTTGGCTAGGTACTTCACTTCATCCAGCCTATTCAGTATCATATCAAGTGCGTCCGGAGTAACTTTCTTTGGTTTATTTGGCGATCCCGGGTTCGAGTGCTCCGATTTAAGCCTTTTAAGGGTACCCTGGTCTTTGGTATCCATCATGACTGCTAGATCCTTTTCTGAATTGCTTAGATCCTTGATCGGTGCCCTGGAAGCCCCCCTTCGGCAATCACGTGGGGTAGATTAGATAGTACAAATCTATATAAGAGAGTGGTCAGCCAGATCACAGTTCACTGGTAGCAATAACACTTCATCAGCTGGGATCTGAAGTACAGGGCGTCTCATGCATTCATCCAGGATGTGCACGTGGTGCATGTAGTGACATTGGAAGAGATCACTGTCGTTGGAGAGATCACCGTGTATAGATTGCTGTGTAATAGGAAGAAAACTGTGGTCTAGGCACTTACTATCATTGGGGATATCACTGGTATATTAGGGAGCCCGCTGTGGTTTGATGTCAGGCAATCCAGGCGCTCAGCGCAGAAACTTTAAGCTCTCATGACCAGATTGGCAGCAGTGTGGATAGATCATTCATTGTGTCATTGAGGAACTCATTCTGGTCTAATGGCAGGCACTCCAGGCACACAGCATAGCAACATTAATCTCCCGTGGCCAGATTAGAAATATGTGCCTATGTTCCTCCCCAAACGTTAGAGCATTTGTCAGCATCGCTCGTCTAGCGTTAAAATCAAGCTAACTTGGACAGAGTCAGTGTGGAAAGTCACTTTGCCTCGTACTCTTAGGTATTACCGAGTGGCGGCCGCCATCTTGGTTAAGGCAGAGGAAGCCCCGACATGGCCGATCGCACTTTACTCATGCGATCATCATCCTCGCCTTTCCGCTCAGGTGTGCATTTATTTATACACGCGTCCACCTACTTCAGACCCCCTCGTGATGGCAGATTTCACAGCTACGCTGGAGATTACTCAGTGCCCCGTTTCCTCTACTCTGTTCGTGCTGCCGCCATGAACGTCCGGAGCCTCGCTCGGTGCAGCTCTCGTTCCGCTGCAGCTACGGCCACGCAGGATAGCTCATCGCAGTCAGGGAGTGATCCGGTGCTTGATTCTTCGGTCACATCCAAGCTGCAGGCTCAGAAAAGCGTTCCAAATCCGGATGAAGCTTGTGACGGGAGGAGAGACGCTCTAAACCGCCATCTTCCTCGGCGTCCAAGCCACGCCCCCCAGCATTGGGACTATTTCTATAGCATTTTTGTGCAGGAGGGATATGACTTCCTGCCTGAGCAGTGACAAATGTTCCTGCGACATTGGACGCTGCCTGGGTGGTATGTTTGGGGGGGGTGTGGATGTTAGTTCTAGACAGTAACCTGACTGAATTATTTGAAGCACCCACCTGTCTGATGTGATGTTTTCCCAGGCTGGTAAGTGTTGTTGTAGTCTTCCCCCGACAGGAGTGGAATGGGGCGGGAGAAGGGGAGGGGAGTCATTGGGCAGGGGTAGAGGCAGAGCGGGAGTTGTTTTTACCTCTGCCCTTATTGTTGTTACCTCTGTAGCCATCCCTTTGGTAGACCCTACTATAGGTGGATTGTGTGGGGGCTTTGTACGAGGAAGAAGGTATGTCTGAAGAGTATCCCCTGGTGGCACCTCTGTAAGATTAGCGGCGAAATGAACGGCTGGAAGCCTGCGACTGCAGGGCTCCCATAGGTTTGGCCGTATCTGTATCCTTTTTCATCTTTTCAAGGGATACATCAACATTGGGTCCGAATAAGTGTTGCTCATCGAAGGGTTGGTTAAGTATAGCACTTTGGACTTCAGGTTTGATCCCTGATATGCGTAGCCAGGCATGTCTACGCAACAAAACACTGGTGGTAACTGCTCTGGAGGCAGTGTCTGCTGCATCAAGTGCACAACGAATGGAGGGGTTTGTAACATTTTTCCATTCTTGGATCAGCTCATTTGCTCTATCTCTGTACTTATCAGGGGGGTGCTGCATTAACGATTCTAATTCGTCATAATGTGCCCTGTCATATCTTGCCAATAATGCCTGTGTATTGGCAATACGCCACATGTTTGCTGCTTGAGACGCAGTTCTTTTCCCCGATGGGTCAAGGAGCTTAGACTCTTTATCTGGTGGAGGAGCTTCACCTGATGTTTGTGAATTTGCTCTTTTGCGTGCATTGGAAACCACAAGCGAGTCTAGTGGTACTGGGCCTTTAATATATGCTGGGTCTGAAGGGGCAGCTTTATATTTCTTCTCTATTCGCGGGTTTATGACCCGAGTTCTAAATGGGTCTTTGAAGACTTCAGGAGCATGCTTATTCACTCCTTTAAGCATGGGTAAAATGGATGAGGATCTTTGTGCATTATCAAAGGTATACATTAGGAAGTCTTCATCTACAGGGTCTGTATGCATGTCCACCCCATGATACTGCCCAGCTCTGTGTACTAATTGATTGAAGCATATAGTGTCTTCTGGTGGGGAAAGCCTAGAGGGGTATATGTCGTCCTGAGGGACATTTGGGATGTCTGGGGTGTTATAATCATCCCACGGGACAGGTGAGCCTGGAGGAATAGATGGATCATCTGCATTACCGCCTATATCATCAGAGCTATCATCCCTGTTGTCATCATCTGGTATGATAGAGGATGTAGGGGAATGTTGTGGTAGGGGCACCGGTGGTGATGGCATAGGTGGAGAAGGGAAAGGAACTCTTAGAGGAGAGGTAGCCATGTTCTTCTTTTTAGGTTTCGCCTGTCGAAATCTGCGAAATCTTAAGTCTAGAGTATGTGTGTGTAGTCCCGCCCCTCTGTTCCATTGGCTAGCTCCATAAATGGAGGCTAGCCATTGGAACAGAGATCTGCCCGTCAATGCCGGAGCAGATTCGTGGGCGTTCCAGAGAATTTTAGGCTTTTGCCCACGTCAGGCGGCTGTGTTTTTTTTTTAACTTTGTTTTTGCCATTTCGGAAGTGTCCTTTGCAGGGGTGGGTTGCGCAATGTCCTGCTGTCCGTTCCCGCCCCCTCCCGCTGTCCGTGAGCCCGTTCCCGCCCCCCCTCCCGCTGTCTGTGTGCCCGTCCCCCCTCCCGCTGTCCGTATGCCCGTCCCCCCTCCCGCTGTCCGTGTGCCCGTTGCTGTGGTGAGCTGTGCGTTTCCTTCAGCTTCTGGGGCGACTGTGGTGTTCTGGCAAAATCATTACTTGGGAAGACGTGAGGAAAGTTTTTGTGAAATCTCTCTGCGTGGTTAGGAAGCAGGCCACAAAGTCTCTTCGGCTATCCTGCTGTATGTAGTGTCTTTTCCTGGGACTCTCTCCTCCCTGGTCCTGGATACAGGGGATAACGTTTCCTGGAAATTCCTGCTCATAACATTTCCAGCTGGGAGCCCTGCGGCGGACCCAGACAGGAAACCACCTCAAGGGGGAGGGGGCAGGGAAGGACCCCCACCGAGCGTTACACATGAGGCTCTAGGCATAGTGTTTTTTTCATTTTTTGGTTCTTATTAAAAAGTCAGTTTTCAGCCACATGACCGCAGTTCACCGAAGTAAATACGATTTTACTAATTAAAGGGCTTGCTGTTGAGCCAGCCAGTGTCTTTGTGTTTGGAAATGCACAGCTGGAATTCAAGCCACTCCGGAGGCTTTGATGCATTATAAAATGGTCCACTGGAATAATCGGACTCGAAGTAACTCACCATAACGTGCCACAGTTGCCACATAATGTATCTATCATCTGACGCTTAAGTTACGTATTTGAACAAAAATGTGTTTTTAAGTCAAATGGATCAAACGTTAATGTAAAAACATATGGGGCTGCGCCGAGGCACCCTTTACAAGGATCACTGCTCCGTTGCTGTATTTAAGTGTTAAACACGTATTCTTGAGTCGAAACTTTTACTTAGATTGGATCAACGTGCGTCACCATGACAAAAAAGGAACCTCATACTGCCACAGAATGGTATTCTGGTACATAATTTGCCTTTTTTTGCTGCATAATTTAGTAAACCGTGAAGCAAAATCAGGCACGCTTTGCCGCATAATACCGTGCGCCTAATTATAAGGCGATCGCAAAGGGGGTGGGGTTTAGGCAACACGGACATTGCAGTCGACATAGCATTGACTTCAAAGGTTCTTTTGTGTAAACTGTGTTTTCCAGAGTTTGGACTTGTGTATAATCACAGCACAAGGAGACTGCCACGGAGGGAGGATGCACCTGAAAGGGTCGGCTTGGGTACTCTGTGGGGACTCACCGCTCGTTAACTGGTGCCGCGCCATGAGCTTGACTTTGAAACAGCCCACTTTTCTCAGTCAGCGGTAACGAGCATGCTGGAAATTGTAGGCGCATATTTGACACGAGAAAAATTGAACTACAAGCACCAGCATGCTTAGTGCGGTAAATTGGAATAGCAGGACTGGGTCAGAGTTATCCACAAGGCATGGGTCCAATCGGTCAGTGCTTAATTTGAGCCGGTGGTTTCGGGTGACCTGCACCTAATTGTCAACACCGGCATTTCTAACAGTTCGCCACAGTTGTTTAATAATTTAATATGCATTACAAATGACTAATATCTCCCACCCTAGCCATTATTACAGTTTTGTGTGGCATGGAATAGTCGGAATTGTCACTTGCACTAGTGTGAGCTTAGTAGTTGTGTTGGTACTGTCATTGTCCGCGCTGGCAGGGGCAATTGATGGTGGAAGCTGTAGTAGTGGCCTTAGGACAAGGGCCCTGGCACTTATAGTTTTACAAATTAAGCACTGCATGTCATCTATCAGTTGTCTGACGCCGTTGTGAGAAGCAGGGGGAACCGGGTTGGCAAAAGCAGTATATGTAGGGAAGGAAGTTACGGAACTGGCCATAATACCTTTTGGCTGTAGGGGGCGTTGTGGGGGGTCCAGTGAGAAAGCAAAGGAATTGGAGCTTCCAGCTTATATCTGAGCAGGGACCCCTGCTTGAGGCAGTCTTGCCTCGGTTGCAGTTGCAGAAAGTGCCGCTATGACTGTTTATGATGACGCAGCGCCCACTCCCCTCCCCCACCACACCACCTCCGGGCATCTAGCCAAGAGTAGAGTTTCGACATTTGTCCTAAATTTCTTAGAAATGATGACTGGGGGCCAGCTTCCTGTTTTTCCTTTTCTCTGCTGCTTTGTTCCTCTTTGTTTCGAAAACGAATGGCCTCTCGTGCCTGTTCGAACTAACGAAAGCTACAAACCGCTTCAGCCTTTGCAGCGCTATGCTGCCGTGTGTACCGTCGCTTCACAGACCAGAGCAGTCCGACATCAGCAGAAAAAAACCCAGCAGAAAAAAAACCTATTTTGTGTTATGGTGGCCCTTCTCGTTACACAATGTCTTCTGTGTGCGATTCCCCCAGAGTTGTGTAGCTGGCAGTACTAGATGAAGGGCTAAACCCAAGAGTGAGACCTCTAAGCGCTAGCCAACAGCATCAATTACACTCCCTCGCAGCTCTTTTTCCCATTGAGAAGTCTATGGTATAAAAGTGTCAGGCAGTGACACGCCAGGAGTGAACGGTGCTCTGAAGGAGTTAGACTCCACAGACATCGAGTATTCCAGGTGTAATCGTGAGAAGGTAATTTATCCAGTCCAGGTTTTATTTCCATTCCGTAAACTTGTATTAAGCCGGATTTTATAATGAGAGGAACAGGACTTCAAATCTCTGATAACCGCGGGTGGAAGAGGGGCTTTTGACATCTGTAAGATTTTCAATTATTGATCTGCACTCAACCTTTACGCACAACACTTGGAATTGAGCTGTTATCCAGCCGAGACAGGCGTGCTTTAGAAAGCAGAACCGACCATTTAACCATTGATAAGTCGGGTCTAGTTCGCGCTATATAAAACTCTGCAAACCCCCCCCCCCCCAAAAAAAAACATGTTGTAATTTGAATGTCAAGATCACAGCGAGCCCTTAACCCCCTGGGCTATCCTATTGACTCCAGATACGCTCATACAACGTACTGGCCTTTACACTGGGAATGCAAGCTGCTCTGTTTCGGAAATTCTCTGGGCACCCCATGACTGAAGGATACACGGCTCAGCGTGCAGCCTGTGGGTGGGCTGTGCTGGCATCATGCCCGGAGCTGCCTCTGACAAAGCTTCGGCAATGGGCACGAGACGCAGAATGTTTGGTCAGGTAAGGACCAGCAGGTCTATCAAGGTAAACTGTACATTGGTCCTCAGCTTACCCTTAAAATACATCACAGCGTTACCTCGGATGACTCTCTGATCCTGTGCAGAATAGCAGTCAAGTCCACTTTTACGTCAGAACAGAACTTTCAGTCAGCACAGAACACCAGCCCAATATTCAGGAAATTTTATTGTTTAAGAGCACTGCACTAATAAATGCACATTCGCATTTATTCAATACAGTACAGAGAAACTGGTGAGAAAAACATGTTTAGTGTCTCATTAACTGTGAGCTACAATGACTTTATTTAGGGAACAACTCTGCTAATAGTCACAAGGCTCATTCAATGTAGCTCCAATTTACAGTGAAAATGTAAGCCCATGCATTCTGCTTTTTGTTAAATATTTTTAGAAATAAATTACATGAAAAAAACGTTGTTGCATAAGTTATACATGAGGACACGGAGTGTAACAATGCCAATAGCTCAAACTTTTCAAAAGGCGAAACCATTGCATTGTAAATGCTTGTTTGGATGAGGAGCCGGTGCAGGTGTATCCAGTGGTCATTTTTTTTAACAGACTTAAGCGACCAGTGATTGGATCTTTAACCAGAGTCTTTTGTGCAGGGTCAGGGTGAAATAAGTCCTCTGCAGGAGGCCGATCTTTTGGTGCGGAGGGAGGATTCGGCACGGAAGTAGCTTCTTCTGGTTTTTTGGCAATGTCTTTAACAGGAGAAGCAGGAGTCTTTTTCGGCTCCGATGGTTTTTTCAGCTCCGATGATTTTCTCGGTTCCGGTGCATTTTTCGGATCCGATGGTTTTTTCAGTTCCTGTGGTCTTTTTGAATCCGAAGCGTGTTTGCTTGGTTCCGACCTGGGTTTCGGTGCCGAGGGACTAGTGGTATGCTTCGGCGCCGATTGTTTTGATGCCGGCGTGGTAGGTGATGTTGTCTTTTTCGGTGCCGGTAGGTTTGCGCCGGCACTGTGGGGAGGCCGACTCGAGCACGAGTCGCCGAAAGGCTTAGCTAGCTTCTTAGCCGGGCCCGAAGGAGGGGCAGTAGAAGCAGTATCTCGATGTGCACCCGAGGGCGAGGGTGTGACCGGAGCCTTCTTTGGCTGTGTCGAGGATGGGTCGGGGTCGACGGTCTTACTTACGACCTGCTGTTTCCAGGCTACCCTTGCGGGTTGCTGGGAGATCGAGTCCTGAGAGAGAGATACAAGACCTCTATCATTCTAAAACCAAGGTACGGAGCTGATTAGGCCCCTAAAGAATTCTTGGAACAGATTCTTGGCAGAAAATTACTAGACTTAAGCTACACCATACTTACTCCTCCCTCGTACTAGACTTAGGTTAGGTACACCAGGGTAGGCGTATTTTAGAAGCACCAGTTGAGTACTTTTAGCCACTGTTTTATCACTGTATGTATTTTATGCATTTTATGTATTGTATGTTTATGGCTTAGAAACCATATCATGCTCTTACAGTACTACTTTATAATACTATTCGTATTATATGCATTATACTTCGTAACTAACATTTCAATTGTAGCAGTGCATTTCTTATGCTTAAGAAATAAGACTGTTTAATAAATACTTTTATTGAAAACGCCCGTCTCTCTATTTCTAAGCAACTCTGGTGAAACGAAGCATGCACATCTGACAGTGAAATGGCCGTCTATTGTTTCCGCGACTCTAGAGATACGTTTCATTCTGGGGAAACAAAGTTGTCTCGTTATATGGTTGTCAGAGACTAATCCCTTTTTGTTTATTCGAGAAAGTTTCTAGTGACCTCTGAGCTACCTGGCACTCAAAATTAAGTCTAATATATTCAGCAGAGACCTAGTAGACCTCAGTCCTACGTCTAAGCTGCAGGATATATTATTCCAATGCGCAGAGCCTATGGGGAATATAGGAACTACACTACAGTCCATCATAAGCGCGATGGTGTGTTTTCACTGAAATAAAATATTTAAAAAGAAATGTTTGCAACAGTCATCTTTGTATGAAATGTTTGAGGTAAAGGATCTTCTCAGAATATCCAATTTGTTGAGAGTAACAAAAAAATGATGTCTGGCAAATTGCTATTGCAAATCTTTTTACAAAGGTCTGCCAGACATGTTGCTACAGAAATACATATTCCTGAAGAATAGACGTACATAGCTGTGTACGTTTTCTTCTGCACAGTTCACAAATACGTTTTGAAAGATCAGCACTTGAAAGATTAGCGGCTGAAAATACAAAATGTAATAAAAAAAGGCTTAAAAAAGCATAAAAAGCAAAAAAGAACAGTTAATAATGGTTAGAAAAGGAAAATGCTACTTACCAGTATGCATCTGTTCTTGGCACGTAGAGCTGCAGAGTCGTACACTTAGCATTAGATCGCCACCTGGTGTTGGGCTCGGATGGTTGCAGGTTGTTGTCTTCTTGGAAGAAGTCTTTGTAGTCACGAGATAGGTGACTCCTCCCTCCCTGACTGCGCATGGTCATCGACTCCATCCTCAGATTGTTTTTCGCCATGATGGGAAATGATGGAGTTAGTATAAGTAAAGAGAAAGGATGTCCATGCGTGTGCATCTAAGTAAGATGAGAACAGGAACGGATACAAGTCCCGGGGAGGCGGGAGGGCGTGTACGACTCTGAAGGTCTACATGCCAAGAACAGATGCATACTGGTAAGTAGCATTTACCGTTCGAGGCATATGAGCTGCAGAGTGTACACTTAGCATCGATTGTGCAGCAGTGTCTCCCCTAGCGGTGGTCGCTTGTATCCGTTGCAGTATTTTGAAACCGTGTTCTAAGGACAGCTTGGCCCACTGCAGCTTGCTGCTTGGCCTGCACATCAACACAGTAGTGTTTAGTGAAGGTGTGTAGTGTAGACCATGTTGCTGCCTTGCATATGTCCTCTAGTTGTATATTTCCTAAGAAAGCCATAGAGGCTCCTAGTTTGCAAGTGGAGTGCGCTCTAGGAGGAACTGTTTGGGTACGTTTAGCTTTTTGATAGCATATTTGTATACACTTTAAAATCCACTTGGCGATCCCCCCCTTAGAGATGGGGTTGCCTTTCTATGGGGGAGAGAAAGATACAAATAATTATTTTGTCTTTCTAAAGGATTTAGTCCTATCTGTATAGTATAACAGGGCTCTTCTAACATCTAAGGTGTGTAAAGCCCTTTCTGCAACAGAGTCTGGGTTTTGGAAAAACACAGGTAGCTCTACAGATTGGTTAAGATGAAAAGGAGTGATAACCTTTGGCAGAAATTTTGGATTAGGCCTAAGAACCACTTTATTAGGATGTATTTGAAAAAATGGTTCTTGTATTGTGAATGCTTGTATTTCACCAACTCTTCTGAGAGAGGTGATGGCAACAAGGAAAGCAGTTTTCCATGTTAGGAATTGCAATTCACACTTGTGTAAAGGCTCGAAAGGGGGTCCCATGAGTCTTGTAAGGACAATGTCCAGGTTCCATACCGGAGCAGGTGGTAACCTAGGTGGGATTATTCGTTTTAATCCTTCCATGAATGCTTTGATTGCAGGTACTCTGAAGAGAGATAGATGTTGCCTATTCTGTAAACAGGCTGCGATTGCTGCTAGATGCAGGCGTATGGAAGAATAAGCTAAATAGGACCTTTGTAGATGTAAAGGGTAACAAATGATATTTTGGATGGAAGCATCCAGTGGATCAATGTGATTATTGTTACAATATATTGCAAATCTTTTCCACTTAGCGGCATAACACGCTCTGGTAGTGGGTTTTCTAGCTTCTTTAATGATGTTTATACAGTCTGGTGGCAGGTTTAAGTAATCAAACTCTAAGACTTCAAGAGCCAGATCGCCAAATTCAGTTGGCTTGGTTCTGAGCGTCTTATTTCTCCATGGTTCTGAGTTAACAGGGAGGGTGTGAGCTGTAACTTTTGATGTGGAACCAGTGAGAGATCTAGTAGTGTGGTGAACCACGGCTGACGTGCCCATGTGGGAGCTACTAGTATTAGTTTGAGAGACTGTTGTCTGAGTTTGCGCACTACTAGTGGAATGGGTGGGAGAGGCGGAAAAGCCTACGCAAATCTGCCAGACCAGTTCATCCATGTCGCATTCCCTTCCCACCGTGGGTGTGGAAACCTGGCGGCGAAGGTTGGGCATTTTGCATTTTCGTGGGTGGCAAACAGATCTATCTGTGGATGCCCCCACATTTGGAAGAATGGCTGAAGAACTTGTGGATGTATTTCCCATTCGTGAATCTGTTGTGACTGCAGACTCAACAGATCTGCTATCTGATTGTGAATTCCTGGAAGGTGTTCTACTGTCAGGTGTATGCTTTGAGGAATGGCCCATCTCCAAATGTTCTGCGCGAGCTGGGACAGTTGTAGAGAGTGCCCCCCCTGTTTTTGTATGTAGTACATGGCTGTCATATTGTCTGTCCGGATTAAGACAGCTTTGTTTTGTACTTGCAATTGAAACGTTTTGAGTGCTAGGAAAATTGCTAGCAGCTCTAGATGGTTGATATGGAACAGTTTTTGTTGGTTGTTCCATTGGCCTTGTGTGGTATAGTGTAAGAGATGGGCTCCCCATCCTGTGAGGGATGCGTCTGTTGTGAGCACTATCTGTGGAACAGGCTCTAGGAACGGCCGTCCTCTCGTCAAGTTTTTGGTGTTCCACCATTGCAGAGAGCGATATGTACGGCTGTCTACCAACACCAGGTCTGTGAGCTGACCTTGAGCCTGATTCCACTGTTGTGCTAGACATTCTTGTAATGGGCGCATTTGCAGTCTTGCATGTGGAACTATGAAGATGCAAGACGCCATCATGCCTATTAGTCTCATGAACACTCTGGCTTGGAGAGACTGCTGGTGTTGAAAAATGGAGACTAAGGTCTGAATGATCTGTATCCTGGCTGGACTGGGATACGCTAGAGCTGTAGATGTGTCTATGGTAGCTCCTAGATACTGATGCACATGCGAAGGCTGCAGGTGCGACTTGGTGTAGTTTATTGTGAACCCCAAGTTGTGCAATGTTTGAATTGTTTGATTTGTGTGTTGGACACATTGACTGAATGATTTTGCTTTTATGAGCCAATCTTCGAGGTAAGGGAAGACATGTATCTGTGGTCTTCTGATATGTGCCGCTACTACTGCTAAGCACTTTGTGAACACTCGTGGTGCTGTTGTGACCCCGAATGGAAGGACTTTGAACTGATAGTGCTGTCCTTGTATGACAAACCTTAAATACTTCCTGTGAGCAGGATGTATAGGAATGTGAAAGTAGGCGTCCTTTAGGTCTAGTGTTGAAAGAAAATCGCCTTGTTGTAGTAGTGGGAGTACTTGTTGCAGAGTGATCATGTGAAAATGATCTGATTGTATGTAATGGTTGAGGGGCCGGAGGTCGAGAATTGGCCGTAGTGTCCCGTCCTTCTTGGGGGATTAGAAAATACAGGGAGTAAACTCCTGTTCCCTGTTCTTCTAAAGGAACTAATTGAATAGCATCCTTTTTTAGAAGTGCTAGAACTTCCTGTTGAAGCAGAGTCAAATGGTCTGTAGACATTGGACGCTGCCTGGGTGGTATGTTTGGGGGGGTTGCTGTGAGTTCTAGGAGGTAGCCATGTTGGATAATCTGTCTCACCCACCTGTCTGTTATGATGGAATTCCAGACAGGTAGGAACTGTGATAATCTGCCCCCCACAGGAGTGGAATGCTGTAGGGGAAGCAGAGGGAAGTCACTGTTTGGGAGTGGAAGAGGAGTGGTTGTTGTTGTTACCTCTACCTCTTCCCTTATTATTATTGCCTCTGTATCCTCCTCTAAAATAACCTTTGTTAGAGGAGGTCTGTGTGTGCGTTTTGAAAGATGATGATGTATCTGCACCGGTTTGCTTAGAGCCTCCTCTATAAAAGGAGCGGCGAAAAGAACTTCTAGCCTGTGTGGATTGTAATGCTCCCATAGACTCAACTGTGTCTTTGTCTTTTTTCATTTTCTCTAGTGTAGTGTCTACTTCCCGCCCAAACAATTGGTTTTGATTGAAGGGCTGGTTCAAGATGGTAGGCTGGACCTCCAACTTAAACCCTGAAATGCGTAACCACGCATGTCGTCTGAGTATAACACTAGTATTGACTGCTTTGGATGCTGTGTCAGCTACATCTAGTGCACTTTTTCTAATTGATCTTAGTGAGCCCTGTCATAGCGTGAGAGCAGGACTTGTGTATTTGCTATGCGCCATATATTTGTAGCCTGCGCAGCAATCAGTTTCCCTGACGCATCAATAAACTTGGATTCTTTGTCAGGAGGGGGCGTGTCACCAGAGGTCTGGGAATTAGCTCTTTTCCGTGCATTGGACACTACTAGGGAGTCTAGTGGCTGATGTCCCTTAATATAGACTGGATCAGATGGTGCTGGTCTATATTTCTTTTCTATTCTTGGATTTAACACTCTACAACGCACAGGGTCTTTAAATATTTCCGGAGCATGTTTAATGACTCCTTTGATCATGGGTAGTATTTGTGTAGACCTTAGTGACTGCTCAAATGTGTCTAAAAAAAATCCTCCTCAATGGCATCAGAGTGCATTGTAACCCCGTGGTAAAGGGCAGCTCTATTTAAGAGGTGATTAAACCCAATGCTATCTTCTTGAGGGGAAGGGTTCGTTGGGTAGGACTGAGGATCAGGAATGCCAGGCACATAATTTGCTGGGTACTCATATATCTTCATATGTAGGATATGTATCTGGGTTGATACCTTCATCTACAGGGAATGTGTGTGGGTCTGCTGTGTCATTCCCCCCCACCTATATCATACTCATCATCAGTGTGGTGTGATGATGCAGGAGATTGAACAGGAGAAACTAATGGTGAAAAGTAAGGAGGGATAGGGGAGGAAGAAGGTAAAGGAGAGGAAGGGTGTATTGGCGAAGTTGCACAATCCTTTTTGGCAGGAACCACAGGTAGGAGTGGTGTGTCTGCTGGTCTCTTCTTGTGAGGAATAGCTTCCACATGTCCAGTTTTTGGGTTGATATGGACCTTCTTTTGTTTAGGATCTGGTCTAAACAGTTCTTCTTCCTCTACAACCTTCTTCGGCGTCAATTTTTTCGGTGCCGATAGGGGTTGTTTTGTCTTTTTTGCTGTAGGAGACGTTACAGAGTCCCGTGGCAAATTTTTCCGTGCCGAAGGTGGTTTTGGCTTGGCAGGCTTGTTAGAGGGTTTAGGTGCCTCTGAATCAGGCCTTGGAGTCTTTGGTACCGAGGTTGGAGTTTGTGGAGTGGAAGCAGGTCTCGTTGGCTTTGAGGCGTCGGGACGCTGGCTTTCCATCTTTATTCTTGGAACCGGAAGGTTTCGGAGCCGGAGCTTTTTGCGGATCTAGTACAGTTTTTGGCTTCGGCACCGGTGCATCTTTAGGTTTGGGTGCCGAAGGATCTTTGTCTTTGGGCACCGAAGGGCGTTTTGGCTTCGGTGTCGAAGAATCCTTCGGTGTCGAAGGATGTGTGCACTTCGGTGCCGATGGAAGATGTGGAATTGGCACGTTTGGCTTGGTCGGTGCCGAGGTACCAGAAGGCGTAGTCGTTTTCCTCGGAGCCGAGCCCGAAGGCGGGGCATCTGAGGGGATATTTCGGTCTCGACTGGGCCCCATGGGCGGAGTGCTGACCGTTGCCTTTGGCTTGGGCAGTGTCCGTTGTGCAGGGGCAAGAGTACTCACGGGTTGACGAGATGGAATCGAGTCATCTGAGTCCTCTGCCTCTGATATGATCTGGAGATCAGGCGAGTCTTCCTCGGCGGCGAGTGGAGCCTTGCCCTCGGAGATGTCTTCGAGTGGATCCTTGCCTTCGGAGAGGTCTTCTTCGAAGATCTCCTCCTCGAAGATGGCCTCCGGTGCTGGGGCTCCTCATCTCGTGTCGACGTGCCCTCCGATCCCGAATGGTATTCTTCGATCCAAAGGATGCACAAGCTGTGCAGGTCGACTCGTTGTGTTCCGGTGATAGACAGAGGTTGCAGACCTCGTGATGGTCGCTATGAGGGAATTTTGCTCGACATACCGGGCAGCTCTTGAATGGAGTTCTGTCCATGAGGCATAGGCCGTACGGCACCGATAGGCCCAACGGCCCGCGTCGACGCACCGGAATGTAGCTGATGGTGTCGAAAAGTCTAATCTATGTCGATATTGTTTGTATAAAGTTTTTACGCTTCGAAGTTGCTGGAAAAGTTTTTCTAGCCGGAGCGGAAAACTTTCATCCGAACCCAGTGGCGGAAAAAAACAATCTGAGGATGGAGTTGATGCCCATGCGCACTATCGTCCAAGGGAGGAGTCACCTATCTTGTGACTACAAAGACTTCTTCCAAGAAGACAACAACCTGCAATCATCCAAGCCCAACACCAGGTGGCGATCTAATGCTAAGTGTACACTCAGCAGCTCATATGCCTCGAACATTATATTTCTAGTTAGAAGCTAGTAATTTAAGACAGGAAGTCGTTAGGGTCCCGCTCATGATTCTTTATAATTAATTCTCATCACCTTACACTAATCACAATCTCTGCCTTCGAAGACACAGTTGGCGCCTTCCTATGAACAGCAAAACACACAAGATGATGGACGGAATGTTGCACAATGGCAAAACATTCACCCCCAGTCACAGATCTGGGTTTAATCCATCGTTATTTTGCTCACCAAGCCACCCCAGTTCAGACATGGCCATATGCAAATCAGTGTGTGTTTTGCTGTTCACCCTATGTGGGAAGGGTATGCCCAGACGTGGGTCCCATGCTCCCTAAGCCACTGGAGTCAAGCTATCCTGGCTGAAGACAGCTGATAGCCAGAAACCGGTCCTAGGATGCTTGATTCCGGTCCAGGGAAGACATGGCTTGGCAGTTCGGGCTGGACTTTCCCATGAGGCACAGGGTCAAGACTGATTTGCATATGGCCATGTCTGAACTGGGGTGTCTGGGTGAGCAAAATAACGATGGATTAAACCCAGATTTGTGACTGGGGTGAATGTTTTGCCATTGTGCAACATTCCGTCCATCATCTTGTGTGTTTTGCTGTTCACCCTATGAGGGAAGGGTATGCCCAGACGTGGGTCCCGTGCTCCCTAAGCCACTGGAGTCAAGGTATCCTGGCTGAAGACAGCTGATAGCCAGAAACCGGTCCTAGGATGCCTGATTCCGGTCCAGGGAAGACATGGCTTGGCAGGTCGGGCTAGACTGTTCCCATAAGGCAAAGGGTCAAGACTGATTTGCATATGGCCATGACTGAACTGGGGTGGCTTGGTGAGCAAAATAACAATGGATTCAACCCAGATCTGTGACTGGGGGTGAATGTTTTGCCATTGTGCAACATTCCGTCCATCATCTTGTGTGTTTTGCCTTCCTATGAACACCTATGTTCTCTAGTTCAAATCACTAACATTTCTAATGCCTAAATGAAGAATTTATATAACATTTAGTAGCAGACCACTACTAAGCATGGGACAGCTTAACTCAGTTGGTTTGGCAAGATATCTTTGGGACGTGAAACTCAGTCTTTCATAATGCAGGAGCAAACAAGCTTGAAGGAGTGTGGATCACCGATGAGCAGTTTGGTGGTTTCTCATTGCTTTTCCCTTTGTTTAGAGACCTATTTTCTTTAGCCTAAAGAAGTGGAGGGAATAAAAAGAAAACAAGAAGATACAGAGTCTCTATCGTGTTTCGACATTACTGGAGTGTTTCATACTGTTATTTGACTTGAATTGCATTTGCTTCGAATAGAGTAAATTGTTTATTTTCAATCTTGGCTTGATGGTTGGGGAAGCCGGGTCCGTCTCCCCATTCTGAACGTCCGCAAAAAGCGAATCATTTTGAACTGACTAATATCTGTTGTTGTAATTTCTACGTGAGCGCCTGAACACCTTGCACCCAGCTCAGTAGACAAGGCTATGTTCAAGATTTACATTTACATTTTAAATTTTGTGCCTGCAGGCTACTCTGTACAACATCATCCAGTAAAGTTCATTAAAATATTTATAATAAAAATCAATTTGTTCACTTCACAGGCTTATTAGCCTCTCCAGGCACCACATTTGCCACACAAATCTCACCTGCATGATGGCATTGAACTGTGTTTCGTTCTCCATCTGCTCCTCCGCTGCTCCACGCTGCACACTGGCCAGAACACTGGACTTGAAGAAATAGCGCCAGTTGTGGTGGGAAATCTGGAAAAGGAGGTCAAACAGCTCTGCTTTCACATCCGGGGCAGGACGCTGAAGAAAATAAAATACAAGGCATACAGTTAAGAAAAGCCTACATCCACAACAGGGAGTAAAAAGAAGTTGCTGAGTGAACTGATGGGCAGAGCGCAATCAAGACCTTGCACGTTAATGTTTTAATAAAAAATAAAAAAAGATCTGGAAGGGTCATTTGGGGAGTATCTGATGAGCTTCGAGATGATGAGATCATCCTGCATGGGGGAAGGGCTCGAAAAATTAAAACAAATATTATTGCATTAGGATGAAGTTAGGTAAGTGTAGGAAGCTGGCTATGTATATACTATACCAAAGTTAGGTATAGTATGCACAGAGTCCAATGGAACCCAAAAGTTAGGCAGAGGTAAAAGTAGATAGAACCTTACTCTCTTTTGGGGTAGTGTGGTCGAGCAGTAAGGCTTTATCAGAGGACAGTGTTAAGCTTTTGTTGTACACACTCAGTCAGCAAATACATTCACACACTCAAAGACTGAGCTTCAGACCAATTGTTTTTGTATAAAAAATATTCTTTTAGTTATTTTATTTCCTAGAACCAAGCAATCCTGTCACAGGTAAGTAATAAATACTTTGCAGTAAATATACAGTTGTAATACAGTTTGGATTTTAATTGCATACGCACTTTGTTTAGACTTACAGTATTGTTACTGAGAAATGCAATGCTTTGTAAATACAATAATAAAATAGGACTTTTAGTAAAATCACAGGTAAGTTACTCTTGAGATTACTTTTTTTACACAGTGCAGTATGCCTGGATACTGCACTGGGACATTTCCTGTAAACAGGTAAGTAAAACCTTTTTTGTTAGTTAGTACAATTTTAAAGAATTTCTTTAGGTTTTCCAACTACAAATTTAGAAACTTTTCACAGAAAAACAGTCAATGTTATCCTATGAAGGACAATAGTATTATCGGTTTAAAGGTAAGTACTTTGTTGTGGGAGTTGGTGTTCTGGGGTTAGACACAGGGGTCCCCTAGGGTCAAGGATGCACTCGTGTTACTCCCTCAGTGACACTAGGGTGGCAGGGTGCAGAGTGTTGAGGCCCAATGTTATCCAATGGGGGATAGGGGGCCTCCGGTTGGTGGCTGCTGGCGAGCAGGCCACAAGGTAGTGGGAGCCAAACTCTTGGTGTTAGGCTCAGGGCAAAGGGGGATCTGGTTTAGCACACAAAGTGCACTTGCAGCGGCGCAGAGGCGGCTGGGTGCAGGGTGCTGTTTTGGCGACGAGTGCCCTGTTTTCAATGGGGATTTTCGGTTTTGTTTTTTAGCTGCTGGCTCGGTCCAGGTAGACTTCCGGGAGGAGCCAACAGCTGAGCAGGTGAGTTGGAGGGCTCGGGGACATAGGTGCACCTCGGGTTGTTTTCTTCAGGGCGTAGGGCGGCAGGATGCAGGATGCAGGATGCAGGGGTGTCTTGAGGTCGGATTTCACCTTGACGGGCCACTTGAGGTTGGAAGGGTCTCCATGCAGAGGCTGCAGGTGACGTCAGAGAGTCCTGGAGGGGTCAACTCCCGGTGGACTCGGACTCTGGAGTGCTGGGGGACCTCGCTGGGACCAGTGGGCCTCTCTAATTCGGGCCGTAGGAAAGGGTGCAGTGGTGCTTCCAGTCATCGGGTTTCTTTTTCCCCAACAGGCTCTGAGTCTTTCTTTGGTGTTACTTCTGAACAGAGCTGCTGTACACAAGAGATCCGGTCTTTGTTGAAGACATTCACTACTTCCACGGGTTCTGGAGGTCGCTGATTGCAGGACAAGACTATTTTTGGCACAGTAACTCTGGAAACTGCAGACGGGCCGGTAGGGCTGGGGCCAAGTCAGTTCTCTGCAGTTTCCTCTGCTGGGCATCTTCTTTCGTCCTTTTTCTTCTAAGGTTGCGGGAATTTGAGTTCTTAGTTCAGGGCTGCCCCCTAAATACTGTATTTAGGGGGTACTTTAGTGGTCCCGAGGTCAGTAGCCAATGGCCTAATGACCTTAGGGTGACTACACCCTTGGTGTGCTCAAACCACATGGGGAGTGAGCACAATCCCTAATCCTGATTGGGGAGTGCCTGCCATCTGCAAGATGGCGGGCACTGAAGAGTGGACTTCACCTCGCCTCCCACACCGGAGGGGTGGAGTTGGCAGTAGTGGGCACACCTTCTGGGCTGGCAAATTTTTCCCGCCTGTCTTCCTGCCGAAAAGGAGGGGAGACAGGAAGGGGGCCTGCTCCTCACAGCAGGAGAGGCTGGGGGACGCATTATAAAGGCTGCCAGGCCTTTGAAGCTCCCCTGCCACAGATGGTTCTTTCTGACCTGGGCGAGGTGTGAACACCTCCGCCCAGAAAAGGCTTTGTTTCTGGGGGTCAGGGAGTGAAGGCTCCCACCCTAGGGGTCCAGAAACATGTCTCGTGGTGACAGGCTGGTGTGTACCAGTCAAGGAACCCACCAGAGGCTGGTCGTTTTTCAGGGGGCATCTCTAAGATGTCCTCTGTGCATTTTTCATTAAATCCCACTCGGGCATCAGTGTGGGTTTAAGGTGCTGAGAAGTTTCATACCAAACTTCTCAGTTTTCATTGTAGCCATTATGGTGCTGTGGAGTTCGTAATGACAGACTCCCAGCACCATATACTCTTAATGGCAACACTGCACTTACAATGTCTAAGAATGGTCTTAGACACTGTAGGGGTACAGGGCTCATGCACCTGTACCCTCACCACTGGTGTAGGGCACCCAGTTAGATTGGTGACTGAACTATGCCAGGGCAGTGGGTTGTACGCATGGCACACAGGGTTGGTTGCCATGTTGACTCTTCACTTTGTTTTGCAAAAGCAACACGCAGCCTGCAAAAGCAGTGTGTGTGTGTAAAGGTACAGGGCCTTTAAGGGTGGCACAATAAGTGTAGCAGCCCTTAGAGGTCTTCCCTGGTCACAGTGCCCAGGATACCAGGGACTGACCTGTGGCCAGAGATGCCTATTGGGTTTGGGTACAGTTTTTGAGGAAATAACACAAGCCCTGGGAACCTGATTGGCAGGGACCCAGGGCACATCAAGTCAAAAGTGCATCAGTAGTTGGACAAAAAGTGTGTGTGTGTGTGTGGGGGGGGGGTTACTGTAACAGAAACCCAGCTTCTCACAGTAAGTGATTAGAAAGAGAATCACTGTGAACAGCTCTTCTCCGTAAGGGTGTTGGGAAGACCAAGGATTTGTATGGTATCCAGCATTTGCTGTATGAGTAGTTAGTAATACAAGCACTGATCATGAAATGAATCAGAGAAGGATTTAAACTGAAGTCCTGAGAGCAGGATGCAAATTCTTACAGGTTGATTACACCTTTGACAGTCAACCATTGTCCTAATAATACTGTACCCCTGTTAAAGTTCTGTCACAACTTCCTACTGCACTCTCAACCGTGGATTGATTTTTAAAGTAGCTCAGGACTAAGCAGCATCAAAGTATAGACCAATTACTGCACCTGAACTGCACTTAACACTCAGATTTCACTCCAGGAGCCATTTTATATTAAAAACCCATAAACCTGGTTCTGTCTTTTTTCAAAATAGTAAAACTGAGATAATAGAAACCCTTGCTTCGGGTCTTGGATATTCCCTTGGACGAGTTAATGAAATTGAGCTGCAGGAGATTCTTAACTTCTAGACAATGGAGCTGGAACCATTTTCAGCGTGTGTGCTAAAATCATGATTTTAAAACCAATTGTCAAAAATGCAATTTCTGTTCTCCACTTAGTATGGCTCGACACAGCGCATGTTTGCCCCATACAAAAAAGGCTGAAAAAGGAAACAGGCATAACCTAATCATGGTGAGGGTCTGGTGCCCACCTCCCTCCCCGACCCCCACCATAATCACTTCTACACGTGCTAGCTGTCAGATTCCAGAGAGGCTCTTACACCCTCCCACCCAACAAAAGAGGAAGAAAATACAGTCAATATATCTCTCATAGTTTTATTTTCTTACAAGTCATTTCTTGCAAATATTGGAAGGCACATTTTCCTATTAATGAAGAGTGGACCTGTGGGCTAGGTTGTGTGTTAATCAAGCTAATTCTGTACCCACTTCCTAATTTGAGAAACAGCTCTCATGATTAACATATTCAAGTAAAGGACGTTTGAAAGGGGAATCTCCAGCTCTTGCCTCAGAGGTATCAGCATGAGATCACAAATTGTATGATTGTGTAGAAATGTGTCTATTTTCTTGCACTCCCAATTCTAAAGGTGCAATATAAAAATATGTTTACTGTAAAAATAATCAATACAGTGACTGCCAATTAATGCTTCAATTGCATGGTGCTTTCCTAACCTACTCATCACATTCTGGATTTTGTAATCTGATATCAATAATAAAAGCAAATGTCTATGTACAAACCAGAAAAACACTGAAAAAATGTTTTTTGTTTACAGTGCAATCGGTAGAAACTGATGACCACTACTTTTTATACGTTTTGAAAATATTGGGGAAAAAATGGAATTCACAACCAACAACATAAAAAAAAGAATTATCTTCCAGAAAAAGGAGAAAATACTATGAAATAAATGTATAGTTAGCCCCCAATTTTTGCCTGGTTTTTAATGTGGTTTCAATTGTGGTGCACAGGGTCCCTGCCAACTAGGTCCCCTGTGCTAGTGCTTCTTCAATAAATACAAATCCCCAATTGGTACTTCTATCCCCATTTAAGTCCCTAGCAAATGGTATGCGCTGGGTACCTAGGGCCTAGGAGCTGCGAAAAAGGGTCCTCACTGGGAACCATGCCGCTGCCCTCGCAGCTTGGATGTCCCTGTGAGGGAGAAAATGACAGTCGACATGGCACCCTGCCTGTGTGCTATGCCAACTAGCACTGCCTAAGGTATAGGTAAGCCACCCCTCTAGCATGTGTTACAGCCCTAAGGTAGTGTGTACAATACCATAGGTGTGGGCATATCTGCAATATTTAATTATATTCTTAGGTATTGTAAGTGCCAGGGCAGTCATAGAGAGTACATGGGCAGGAAACTCAATAACTTGAGTTCCCCAGCACCATGATGGCTTCCCTGAACCAAACAGCTCCTCTTAATAAATCCACACGGATGCCAGTGTGGGATTTAATGCAACTTGTACTCAGGAGGCATGTCAGAGGGGCCCCCTGAAAACCTACTAACCCTGATGTGGTTACAGACTGGGTTTAGGCAGCCTGCCACCACCAGACATAGGAAACAGGCATACAGTATGCTTCATTTCATTATAGCTATGTACTCAACATAACTCACTAATAATGGGGGAGACTTGATGCCCCAACCAAAGTTTGACTCCAGTTCCTAGTTACTTGTCAATCATGGGGAAAGAGTTCTTCTTAATACACAACTTGATGAATGTAGCCTCTCAACTCTGTATGCTCATTACGATGGTTCTTCTATTTTTCTGTCCTTCATGCTTCTCGTGAGGCAGATTCAGTAAGTAGACTTCCATGCACACATATTTAATGTACAATCTAATAATTCTTAATTTTATGACCGGGAATGCCTTCTGTATTCTTATTACCCCGATCTTCAGCAAGTCTTGTTTTTTGTACCCAAGTTACAGTTTTGGGATTATAAATAAACATATAAGTTATACTGCATCACGATGATTTCCCATCCGAATTTAAATCCTTTGCTTAATCAGGGGTATCACTCTCTCACCTTAACTCTCTGCTGTGTACTTTATTAAGGGATGGTCATTGCATCACATTTCATCTTCCACCTCCAATGCATATCCTGCTCATTGCACACATTTGCACCCACTTCCTACACCTCTCACTTGCTCTGTAGCTCTCACAGATTCTCTGTACCTCAGCAATGATGGGATAGACCTGCTCCATGCACAGAGAGATGATGCTTGGAAGAAAGGGTTTGAAGGACTGCCCTGGTTCCTGCACCACCACCTTCAGGATCTTCAGGAACTTCTCGACCACTCGACACCCAGCACTACCCTCATGGAGGATACTTTCTGCCAACTGTTCCCTACATAAAGAAGAGTGGGCAAAAAGTAAGATAGCAAAGGTTAACAAAAGAGCTTTAGTGAAGCAAGTAAAACTGAAAGGATAGGAAGTGGAAAGCAATGAGTCATGACACCAAAGGCTTTAGTCTAATCTAAGATACTAAGATACTAACATAGTTAACTCTAGGTTCACAAGTATAGGCTCATTTTACACTTAGCTTCACTTATGTGAATGATTGCATTTTCATAGATAATTCAATTTCTGAAAAGGTCAGAAAAGCAGGAGTTTCTTTTTAATGAAGCCAGATGGAATTGGAAGATTGCAATACAAAACACATTGGATTAAAAACCTTCTTTAGACCCATTCTAATTACACTGCAGAAAGCAGGAAATTGTGAATGTAGGTGCTTCATACAGTTCCTCAATTGTGTTTCCTTTAAAACAGAGATTTCATTCTGCTTCGCTATCAATTCTCCTGAGCAAAGAAAATGGGCATGTAGCATCCTTTAGGAATCAAATCTGGTAGTATGACACAACTACGCATGCCTAAACAACGTGTTCCTTAACAACGCGGTTGGAAAAACAAATGTGTCTTAACCACGCATTCCTTTAACACGCAAGTCTTTACAACGACATGCCTTAGGGAAAGTACTGGACTTTGGAACAGTATAATTTACTATCCCAACTCCAGTCCATGCAACAGTAGGGAAAGTGTTGGACTTTGGAACAGTATAATTTACTATCCCAACTCCAATCCATACAACAGTAGGGAAAGTGTTGGACTTTGGAACAGTATAATTTACTATCCCAACTCCAATCCATACAACAGTAGGGAAAGTGTTGGACTTTAAAGTCCAACGCCACTTTACCTAAGGCATGTAGTTGTAACGACATGCGTGGTAAAGGAATGCACGTTTAAGACTGATTTGTTGTTCTGAATGCATTGCAAAGGCAACGCGTGGTTCGGCCATCGTCTTTAGTTGCTGTTTCCCAATAAATCTATCGGACACGTGATCTATTTCGATAAGGCTCAAGTTACACTCAGATTAACAAACACGAGGTGAATGCACCTCAAACCTTACAGGTGGCAGTCAAGAATTTTAGTTGGTGGGGGCATCAACTGAATCCATAGACTTACTAGTTGAGACTGGAGACAATGAATACATGGATAGGATCAAACTGTTGTATCAAATAACTATGGACACATATGAATTAAGAAAAATATTTAATTTTCAAATCAAAACCGCTCCAGCAACCTCTACTTCAGGCCAGAGGTGCAGACGAATACCCAGCTTGTCTATGTGGCTGGGAATGGGCAGATATGAAGAAATGGTTTCCAAACAGAAAAAACAAATGGTTATTTATCATTAGGAGCAGTTTTGCAGCATGAAGAGTTTTCTGGATTCACATGCTGTGCATCTATTCGGCCATCTAATGGTTTGGTCTGGAATCATCTCTTGTACTTCACGTTTTCTTTCTTTTTTTGTTGTCAGTGTGGGTGTCATTGACCACCATTTGGTGGCAAGTCCATCCCCTATGTGACATTAGACAGGACCCCGGAAGTCCCAGTGGGCATTCACCATCTTCAGATTCTTTTTTCCCCTCTCCTGGCATCTATTCTCTTTGGAACTTTCTTTGTTTTGAAGTGAAGTGGTGCTCAACTCACCTGTTTGCTTTTCTCCCATTTCTGGGGAGGCTGTTGGTTCACATGTGGACCCAGAAAACTCTTCAGGCTGCAAAACTACTCCTAATGGTAAGAAACCATTTTGTTTTGAAGTATGAATCCTTTTTGGATTCACATGCTGTGCATCTGAGTAAGTAGCAGTGTTTGTTTCCTTGGGAGCATTGGGAGTAGAATGTGGATGAGTTGGAAAGGAATATGCTACTTACCAGTATGTATCTGTTCTTGGCATGTAGGGCTGCTGACATTCATATCTGTGCATAGATCGCCGCCTAGTGTTGGGCCCGGATGATTGCACTTTGTTGTCTTGGAAGAGACTTCGAAGTATCACGAGATGGGTGACTCCTCCCCTGGACTACAGTGCGCATGGGCATCTTCTCCATCCTCAGATTATTTTTTGCCATTGTGGCAGAGATGGAGTTAGGAAAGTAAGAGATGGCCATGCTAAAGATAATGCTGCAGCTGCTACAGGCCTCAGGGAGGAGGGCGGGCGATATGAATGTCAGGAGCCCTACATGCCAAGAACAGATGCATACTGGTAAGTAGCATATTCCGCTCGAGGCATGTGGGCTGCTGAATTCGTATCTGTGCATAGACTGTACAGCAGTATCTCCTCTAGCGGTGGCTACCTGTGCCAGCTGCAGCAGTTTGAAAACGAGTTTTGAGGACAGCCTGGCCTACAGCAGCTTGCTGTTTTGCTTGCACGTCTACACAGTAGTGTTTTGTGAAAGTGTGTATGGTGGTCCATGTGGCTGCCTTACAGATGTCTTCAAGAGGAATATTTCCTAGGAAAGCCATGGATGCCCCCATTTTCCTTGTAGAGTGTGCTCTTGGGGGGACGGTTAAAGTGTGTTTTGCCTTTTGATAACATATTTGAATGCATTTAACTATCCATCTGGCTATTCCTGCCTTTGAAATAGGATTTCCTTTGTGTTGTGGTGCAAAAGCAAAAAATAGTTGTTTTCTCTTTCTAAATGATTTAGTTCTGTCTACGTAATAAAGTAGAGCTCTTTTTACATCTAATGTGTGTAGGGCTCTCTCAGCTACTGACTGGATTTTGAAAGAATACTGGCAGTTCTATTGATTGATTGATATGGAAATCGGATACAACCTTAGGCATGAACTTAGGGTTGGTTCTAAGAACCACCCTGTTGGCATGTACCTGCATGAAAGGTTATTGAATTATTAGTGCTTGTAAATCGCTCACTCTTCTGAGTTAGGTAATGGCAACTAAGAATGCACCCTTCCACGTTAAGAATTGTAGTTCGCATGTGTGTAGAGGTTCGAAAGGAGGGCCCATAAGTCTGGTAAGTACTATATTTAGATTCCAGACTGGGGAAGGGAGGTGTCTTGGAGGGATCACCCTTTTCAAACCCTCCATGAAGGCTTTGATTGCTGGTACTCTAAACAGTGAAAGGTGTTGCCTGTTTTGAAGGTATGCTGCTATGGTGTAGTCGTATAGAAGAGTATGCTAAGTTACATCTTTGTAGATGCAGCAGGTAACATATAATGTTTTGTATGGAAGCGTCTAATGGGTTGATTTGGTTATTGTTGCAGTAAATAACAAATCTTTTCCATTTAGCTGCATAGCACGCTCGTGTGGTTGGTCGCCTTGCCTCCTTAATGATGTTCATGCAATCTGGGGGCAAGTTAAGGTATCCAAATTCTAAGACCTCAGGAGCCAGATCGCTAGGTTCATCTGATTGGGATCTGGGTGTCTGATTTCTCCATGGTTCTGAGTTAGAAAATGGGGTGCAAGGCACAGTCTTTGATGAGGAACTACTGAGAGTTCTAGGAACGTTGTGTACCACGGTTGTCTCGCCCATGTGGGAGCAACTAGGATTAGCGGGAGTGAGTGTTGTAGCAGTTTGCGTGCCACCAGCGGGATCAGCGGTGCTGGGGGAAAAGCGTACGCAAATCTGCCTGACCAGTTCATCCATATCGCATTGCCCTGTGACAACGGATGTGGGAATCTGGCGGCAAAGTACTGGCATTTGGAGTTTTCTTTTGTGGCAAACAGGTCTATTTCTGGGTGACCCCACTCTTCGAAGAATGGCTGGAGAACTAGGGGGTGAAGCTCCCATTCGTGAAGTTGTTGGCTGTGCCTGCTGAGCAGGTCGGCAATTTGATTGTCCTTCCCTGGAAGGTGTTCTGCTAGGAGAAAAATGTTTTTGGGAATCGCCCACTTCCATATGCTTTGTACCAGATGGGACAGCTGTGGAGAGTGCGTTCCTCCCTGTTTCTGGATATAGTACATTGCGGTTATGTTGTCCGTCCGGATCAACACCGTTTTGCTGTACAGGTATTTCTGAAATGCTTTCAGGGCTAGGAATATCACTAGCAATTCTAGTTGGTTGATATGCAGCTTTTTCTGTTTGGTTGTCCAGAGCCCTTGTACTGTGTATTGAAGGAGATGGGCTCCCCAGCCTGTCAGTGATGCGTCCGCTGTTAGTACTAGTTGTGGAACCGGCTCTTGGAACAGTCGCCCCTTGGAGAGGTTTTGTGGGCTCCACCACTGCAGAGAGTTGTGAGCGCGACTGTCTGCCAACACTAGGTCTTTTAGTTGTCCTCGAGCCTGGTTCCATTGCCGTGCTAGGCATTCTTGTAATGGGCGCATTTGAAGTCTGGCATGGGAGACAATGAATATGCAGGAGGCCATCATGCCTATGAGCTGCATAAAGACTCGAGCGGGCAGAGAGTGTTGTGGCAGGAATTTGCAAATGAGTATCTGCATGCTGGCTATCCTTGCTGAGTTTGGATATGCCTTTGCCACTGAGGTGTTTATAGTGGCTCCCAGGTATTGCTGTGCGTGGGATGGTTGCAGATGCGATTTTGGGTAGTTGATTGAAAACCCTAGGCTGTGATTGTGATTGGGTTCTTATATAGCGCGCTACCACTCCAAGGAGTATCTTGGCGCTTCGACTCCTAGTTGTCAGATGTGTGCTGAGAGATAATGATGGTGAGTCATCAGACATAGAGAGGGTCATAGCAGTGCTTTGTAACCTGATTCCGACAAAGGGTAGATCCAGGTTTTTAGGGCTTTCCTAAAACTGAGTTCAGTTGTACTTTGACGCAGAGACAAAGGAAGGTTGTTCCAAGCCTTCGCCCCGATGACTGCAAGGGATTTCCCTCCCTTGGTCGTTAGCCTAAATCTAGGGACGTGAAGTAGATTAGTGGTGGATGACCTAAGGGTTCGTTTCGGCTGGTAGGATTTAAAGTACTTCCTCAAGTACAGCGGGCCTTGTTGTTGGTAGGCTCTGTAGGTGATGATAAGTACCTTAAAAAAGATGCGCTTATGCACCGTAAGCCAATGCAGTGCATCCAGTGCTGCCGATGCCGAGGACTTTCTGGGCAGTTTCAGGACAAGCCTGGCTGCTGCATGCTGGACCACTTGCAGTCTATGCAGGGCCGATTTATTCAGCCCTGCATACAGACTGTTACAATAATCCAGTCTGGAAATTATGAGCGCTACAGCCACTGTCCGCCTGGCACTCAAAGGGAGAAAATCAAAAAATTGCCTGAGGCTTTTAATGGTTCTAAAACAGGACCCTGCTACTTCTTTGGCTTGCAAATTGAAAGACAGGGTGTTGTCAAACTTGATACCCAAGTTACGAACAGCATTAATTGTCTCAGGAGGATCTTCCACCATTTCCGGCCACCAGTGCTGTGGTGAGAAGCAGTTATTAAGACCAAAAGGGACGATCTCCGTTTTTGCTGAATTACATTGTAGATGATTTTGGGTCATCCACTCAAATGTTGCTGATAAACACTCTTTCAGAGTTTGTTCGGCATTAGTTTGGTTCTTGTCAAGGGTCAGCACAAGTTGGGTGTCATCGGCATAGGCAATTGTACTGATGTTATAGGTGGAAATAAGTTCCAACAGGGGTACCATATAAAGGTTGAAAAGGGTTGGGCTCAAACTTGAGCCCTGCGGTACCCCAAATGTCAGGAACTTCTCCTCAGAAAGGAAATTGCCTAGCATGACAACCTGCCGCCTCTGCTCCAAATAATTCTTAAGCCATTCGAACACGGTTCCTGCTATGCCAGCTTTAATCAGGCGATGTAAAAGGATAGCATGGGACACCGTGTCGAAGGCCGCAGATAGGTCTAATAGGATCAGGACAGCCATTTTGCCCTGATCTAAGGCCGCACGAATGGTTTCAGCTGAAGATAGTAGAGCTGACTCGGTGGAGTGGTGAGCCCTGAAGCCCGCTTGGCACGGGTGTAATATATTGTTGCTTTCTATGTGAGCCATCAGTTGTCTATTAACAAGGGATTCGGTGATTTTACATACTACAGGGAGGAGGGAGATGGGGCGCAAGTTGGATAATGTGGAGGGATCAGATATTGATTTCTTCTGTAGTGGCCTGACAGCGGCCAGTTGCCACTGCGGAGGAATATCCCCTGATTGCAGGGACGCATTAATGATGGAATTAATACAGGGGTTGACCTCCTGTATTATAGTTCTCAGAAGCGTGGGGGGACAAGGGTCAAACGGGGAACCAGATTTTATGGCCAATATCCTTTGGTGAGATTCTTCCAGACTAATATGGCTAAACTTTGTCCACCTTAGATGTATTGAATTTGTGCCGGAATTGGCCTCATAGTCTTTTGAGTCTGGTTGAGGGAAATCTTTGGTCAGGGTGTCAATTTTTTGGGCAAAGTAGTTGGCGATGTCATTGCACAGGGCCTGGGATGGTGGAATTTCTTGTGATAGAGCTTTAGGTTTGGTGAAACTATTGACTATTTTAAACATGTCCTTATGTTTATTTTTTGATGCTTCGATGCAGGAGGTAAAATAAGTTTTCTTTGCGTTTTTGATCATTGCGTGATAGAGTCTTCTGGCGTTTTTATAGTCCTCTTTTGCTCCATTCTCATAAGTCCGGCGCCATTTACGTTCCAGGTATCTAACACCAACTAGGTGTTCTTTGAGTTTGTCGGAAAACCAAGGGGCAGACTGTCTTTTTTTGTTCATAGTGCCTTTGGTACCTGGGTTCCTGATCTTATTGCCAATATTGGCCATCCATCCCTCGAACTTTTGATTGTCTTCTAGAGTATTCCCTGATAAGATAGGTTTGCTCTCTTTGGTCCATTTGTCGAGGTCAGGGTGTTACAAAATTTTCCCCCAGCAGGGGAGGTTTGTCCCTTTTTTTTTACCGCCCCCTTTGCGTTTGATCTGTTTCCCTTCAAGGGGATAGAAAATTCAATAAAGTGATGATCCGTCCAGATTTAGGGCTTCGGGGGTTTAACTAGTATCGCAGTTAAATTCGAACATATGCAGTCGAGGGTGTGCCCTGCATTATGTGTAGCAGCAAACATTTGAAGTTTTAGCCCTAAAACCTGTAGCGTTTCTTTAAAGCTTGAAGCGTAACAATCAGTGGAAATGTCCAAGTGGAGATTAAGATCTCCCAACAGGGTAAAATTAGCGTATCTGAGAGTCAGGTCGCCTAACACCTCCCCCACGTTTTCAAGAAACTGGGTGGGATGTCCAGGAGGGCGATATACCAGTATCCCTGCAAAAGTAAAATTGTCTAGAGCTTGTATGCAAAAGCTTAGGCTCTCAGCACCTCTTATATCAGGTGGTTCTTTCATAGTGCACTTTATAGAGTCTCTGTAAATAATAGCTAGACCGCCCCCACGTTGTTCCGTGCGATCTTGCCTGCATATAGAGAAACCCAAGGGAAGGGCGTGAACTATATCGGGGTTTGACCACTCACGGAGCCAGGTTTCAGTAATGAAAAGGCAATCCAAATCATTTTCCGTGATTAGGTCAAATATGTGTAAAGAGTTCTTGACCATTGATCGTGCGTTAATTAAGCCACATCTTAAATTATTTGATCTTTCTTCCTTAGTGGCAATGTGATATGGTTCTAGTATATTTTTACATGCATGACAGCAGATAGGACCCACCCATTTATCTACGTTCAAGGAGTGTGAGCATCCATTATATGCATAATTATTTAACGCTAAAATATCCAGTTTGGATAAGTTGGTCACCTGGGTGTCCTGTATGGCCCCTAGACCGTTCTCCAGCCCGTCCTCAGCGCGGACGGGCGCAGACGGGCTGGACTCTGGCGTGACTCCGGCGCTGATCCGCGCTCGTCCGCTTCGCGGAGGCATGCCGTGGCTCCTTATGTAGGGTAGACTGGAGCGCTGCCAATTGCAGCCGTCCTCCCACCCAAGATGTCTGCTCTCGGCAATCTCCGTTCGGGTCTCGGTCTTCAGCCCTAAGATCGGCTGTGACCGTCCGAGCTGCCAGCGAGGGGAATGGAGCAGCCAAAACTGATGGTGAGTGCTCAGGGAGGTGCAGAGAAGTGAAAATCGGGTTTTTAAAAGTTTAAAAGTCGCCGCAAAATAATGAAATGCAAATGTGCAACCTAGGCTATTAATCAGTTAGGTACACAGTACACAGTTATAGGATCACTGTTGACCGCTAAACTACCTCCCGGCTTCCGCCTCAGGAGGGGTCCACATTAACTTACTCGACACTGCAGAAATCTCCTGCTGTGTAGCAACTGAATTGTTTGAGATGTGTGCTGCTGCACACTGTTGGTACGATTTTGCTTGTATTAGCCAATCGTCCAGATAAGGGTACACATGGATGTGTTGCCTTCTGAGATGTGCTGCCACTGTTGCTAAGCATTTTGTAAACACTCTTGGAGCCGTGGTAACCCCGAAGGGCAAAACCTTGAATTGGTAGTGTTGACCTTCTATTGTGAACCGGAGATATTTTCTGTGGGCTGGATGGATGGGTATGTGAAAATACGCATTTTTGAGGTCTAGTGTTGCTAGGAAATCTCCTTGTTGGAGCAATGGGAGCACATGCTGTAGTGTGATCATTTGGAAGTGCTCCGATAGTATATATTGATTTAGGGGTCTGAGGTCCAATATTGGTCTGAGGGAACCGTCCTTCTTGGAAATAAGGAAGTATAGAGAGTATACTCCTGTCCCTTGCTGGTGGAAAGGGACTTGCTCTATGGCCCCCTTTTCCAGCATGCATTTCACCTCTTGTTGGAGCAGGGTGATGTGTTCCGTGGACATAGGACGATGTCTGGGTGATATGTTTGGTGGTGTAGAAGTCAGTTCTAGGCAATAACCAAACTGGATAATTTCTCTCACCCACCTGTCCGTGGTAATTGCGTGCCAGACAGGTAGGAACTGTTGGAGCCTGCCTCCGACCGGTGTTAGGTGGTCTGGAGGCAGCATAATGAAGTCACTCTTTTGTGGCAGTGGAGGCTCTGGTGTTATTGCCTCCACGTCCTCTTCCCTTATTATTGTTGCCCCTATAACCTCCTCTGCTTGTGTTTTTGTTGAAGGAACCTCGTGTGTTACTTTTGTATGAGGCAGATGTTTGAGAGGTATTTCCAGGTGTAGTTGCCCTGTATGAGGAGCGTCGAAAGAAGACCCTGTGTTGCTGAAATTGCAATGCCCCCATTGATTTTGCAGTGTGTGTCTTTTTTCATATTATCCAAAATGGTGTTGACAGCAGGGCCAAATAGAAAATCCTGATTGACAGGTTGGTTAAGAATGGTGGACTGCACTCATTCTTAAAACCGGAAATACGCAGCCATGCATGTCTGCGTAGTAAGACGCTAGTGTTACTTGAACTAGCTGCGGGGTCTGCTGCGTCAAGTGCGCATTTGATGGAGGCGTTTGTTATAAATTTTCCCTCCTGTATGAGGTCATCAGCTTGTGCTTTAAAAGGCTCAGGTAGGTGTTGCATTAGGCTTTCGAGCTGATGATAATGCGCCCTGTCGTAACGAGCCAGTAGGGCTTGTGTATTAGCAATCCTCTATGAGTTGGAGGCTTGTGCTGCTACCCTTTTGCCTGATGCCTCCAGTATTTTTGACTCTTTATCAGGGGGAGGTGCTTCCCCTGTTTGGGAGTTGGCCCTTTTACGTTCATTGGCCACTACCAGTGCGTCTAGTGGTAACTGCCCTCTGATGTAAGTAGGGTCTGTAGGAGCTGCCCTATACTTCTTTTCTATTCTGGGATTGATTACTCGTGCCCTGGCTGTATCCTTAAATATGTCAGGTGCATGTTTTAGGACTCCCTTTAACATGGGAAGTGTTCGAACGAACAAGTTACTTACCTTCGGTAACGATATATCTGTAAGAAACAGTAGTTAGTATTAGATTCCTTACCTTAGAATATCCCCAGGCGTCAGTCTGGATCCGGAAACTTTTGCGTAGCAGTACCCCTGCGCGTCCGCGTCGTCGGCGTCGTGCGCCGTGATGACGTCGCTGGAGTATATAGACGCCGCCTCCGCGCGCTGACGTCAGTTCTTTGCACACAGCTTTTCCGCGCCAGAACACGCAGAGCCATGTGAGAACCAACACTGGTGCCATTTGAAACTAGGGCCCTGAAAGGGATGTCCTTAACCCTAGGTATCAGTTCGCAGAACGGGGAGGATGGGCGGGGCGGTAAGGAATCTAATACTAACTACTGTTTCTTACAGATATATCGTTACCGAAGGTAAGTAACTTGTTCATCTGAAAGAAACAGGTTAGTATTAGATTCCTTACCTTAGAATAGATACCCCAGCAATACCAACCCCGGTGGTGGGTCTGCGAACCAATACAACCTACACCAGAAAGTCCTGGAGGACCGAACGGCCAAAGAAACCATCCCTCCGGACTTGACTGTCCAGGCAGTAGTGCCTCGCAAAGGTGTGCAGCGAGGCCCACGTGGCCGCCTGGCAAATGTCCTGCAAAGGGACTCCCCGGCCCAGGGCAGTAGTAGCCGCCGTGGCCCGAGTGGAATGGGCCCTCAGCCCAACAGGAGGCTCCTTCCGAGCCAAAGAGTAGCATGCTTTGATGCACAGGACGACCCACCGAGAGATGGTCCGTTTCTGTACCGCCCTTCCCTTCTTCTCACCCACGTAGCCAACAAACAGTTGGTCATCCACCCGGAACTGGCGTGTGCGATCCATATAGAATGAAAGCGCACGTTTTGGGTCCAGACGATGGAGCCGCTCTTCATCCTTTGAAGGATGCGGAGGCGGGAAGAAAGAGGGCAAGGTGATGGACTGCCCAATGTGAAAAGCAGAGACTACCTTGGGCAGGAAAGAAGGTCTAGTCCGAAGAACCACCTTATCAGGATGAACAGACAAGAAAGGAGGTTGAATAGAAAGAGCCTGGAGCTCACTCACTCTCCTGGCAGAGGTGATGGCTACCAGGAAGGCCGTCTTTAAGGTGAGAAGACGGAGAGGACAGGAATGAAGGGGCTCAAAGGGAGCGCACATCAGGAAAGTCAAAACCAGGTTCAAGTCCCACTGAGGCATCACGAACGGAGTTGGAGGATACATGTGCGTGATGCCCTTCAAGAATCTCAACACAATAGGGGACTTGAACAAAGATGGCTGATCAGGTAGCCTCAAGAAGGCGGAAAGGGCAGAAAGATAGCCCTTGATAGTGCCCAGAGCAGAGCCCTGCTGGGCAAGGGAAAGGAGGAAGAGGAGAACCTCAGACAGAGGGGCAGAAAGGGGATCCACAGCCTTCGCTGTGCACCATGCCACAAATCTGTTCCACCGGCAGGCGTATACCGACTTTGTGGAGGGACGCCTGGCTGCCAGAATGACATCACAGACTGCAGGAGGCAAGTCAAATGGCCTCAACTGTCGCCGCTCAATCTCCACGCATGGAGGTGGAGACTGGACAGGTTCGGGTGGAGGACCGTCCCCTGCTGCTGCGACAGAAGGTCCTCCTGAAGGGGCAGGCGGATCGAGGGACCGACTGTCATGCTGAGTAGCTCGGGATACCAGTACCTTCGAGCCCAGTCCGGAGCCACAAGGATAACTTGGGCCCGGTCGCGCCTGATCTTCTTCAGCACTCTGGGCAGAAGTGGTATAGGCGGAAAGGCGTACAACAGACCGCAACTCCACTCGCGCCGAAAGGCGTCGCCGAGCGAGTGCCGTCTTGGAAACTCCAACGCGCAGAACTGATGACATTGCGCGTTCTCTTCTGTGGCGAATAGATCTAACCAAGGCTCTCCCCATTGCTGAAAGAGGCCTCTCGCCACATCCGAGTTCAGACGCCATTCGTGATCCACCGAGCACCGACGGCTGAGTTCGTCCGCCCTGGCGTTCAGAGAACCTGCCAGGTGTTGAACCGTCAGAGTCACGCCCTGACGTTCCAGCCATTGCCAGAGGCGCAGAGCCTCTTGGCAAAGGGTCCACGACCCCACACCGCCCTGTTTGTTGCAGTACCACATGGCGGTGGTGTTGTCCGTGAACACCTGCACTACACTCCCGTTGACAAAGGGGAGGAATGCCTTCAGTGCTAGGCGAATCGCCCGCAGCTCCAACATGTTGATATGGAGCCGGGACTCCGCCGGAGACCAGAGGCCTCTGATCTCCGCCTCTCCCAAGTGGCCACCCCAGCCTTGGAGGGACGCGTCCGTCACAACCACGTGCTCCGGTTGGGGAAGGGAGAGGGATCTGCCCCTGACCCAATCGCGGTCCGTAAGCCACCACTGCAACTGTCTCGCAGTGCCCTCCGAGATCAGGACATGGTCGGATAGGTTGCCCTGATGCTGGGCCCACTGAAACTTCAGGTCCCACTGCAGAGCCCGCATCCGCCATCTGGCGTGATGCACCAGAAGGATGCAGGAGGCCATCAGCCCCAGAAGCCGCAGCGTCAACCTGACCGAAACCCGGGATAACGGCTGAAAGATGGGAATCAGAGCCTGAATATCCCGGACCCGCCGTTCCGGAGGATAAACCCGAAACTGCGCCGAGTCGAGAACCGCTCCGATGAAAAGGAGCTTTTGAGAGGGACACAGGTGTGATTTCGGCACATTGATGGAAAACCCCAGCTCGTGCAGGAGGTCTGCCGTCATCTGAAGGTGGTGGACGACTGTCTGGGGCGAGCCCGCCTTCAACAGCCAGTCGTCGAGGTAGGGGAAGACTGAAACCCCTAACCGGCGCAGATGAGCTGCGACCACCGCCATCACTTTCGTGAACACCCGTGGGGCGCTGGTAAGGCCGAATGGGAGCACGATAAACTGAAAGTGCTCGTGGCCTACCGTGAACCGCAGGTAACGCCGGTGGGCCGGCAGGACGGGGATGTGAAAGTACGCATCCTGCAAGTCCAACGCTACCATCCAGTCTTGTGGGTCTAGAGCAGCCAAGACCTGAGCCAAAGTCAACATCTTGAACTTCTCCTTCCGGAGGAAGCCGTTGACGTTCCGTAGATCCAAGATAGGACGCAGGCCTCCCTTGTCCTTCTTGGGTACCAGAAAGTAGTGGGAGTAGCAACCACACCCTACTTCTGGCCCAGGAACGCGCTCGATGGCCCCCTTGGCCAAGAGGGCCGTAACTTCCTCCTGCAGAAGTGTCAAGTGGTCCCCCGACACACGGTGGTTCTGCGGTGGCATGGCTGGAGGAGTGGACTCGAAGGGGAGGGCATAGCCCCTTCGGACAAGCTGCAGCACCCACCTGTCCGATGTTATCGCGCGCCAGCGGGAGTGGTGATGGCGAACCCTGCCACCCACTGGCGTCACGTGAGCCCGAAAGCTCGGACTAGGAAGGCTTGGATGCCGCAGCGGAGGGAGGCGTGGACTGACCACGACGCTGGCCTCTACCGCCACCACGGCGGAAACCACGGGCGCCACCGCGCTGGGGAGCGCTCTGCGCCGCGTGGCTGGCAGCACGTGTGGGACCTCCCCTCCCTTGGCCACGAAAGGGCCGAAACGAACCCGTCTGCTGGCGCTGGGTCGAGAGACCCAAGGACTTGGCCGTGACCCTGGAGTCCTTGAAGCGCTCCAGCGCGTGGTCCGCTTTGTCACCAAATAGGCGACTGCCATCAAATGGCATGTCCATAAGTGTATTTTGGACGTCTGGTGAGAAGTTGGCAGATCTCAGCCAGGCATGGCGACGAATCGCCACCGTAGTGGACATGGCCCGTCCCAGTGAGTCCGTGGTGTCCAGACCACAACGGATCGAGTACCGCGCCGCATCCCGGCCCTCAACCAAGGCCCGGGTGAGCTTGTCCCGCACTTCCTGGGGGCATTGCGGCAAACACTCCTCGACCGTATCCCACAGGGAGTGGGTGTAGCGGCCCAAGAGGCACGCGGTGTTACAAGACCGCAGTCCAGCGCTCAAAGAGGAAAACACTTTTTTTCCAAATTGGTCGTACCTCTTTGATTCCCGGTCGGGCGGAGCCGACGGAAATGCGGACTGTGAAGTGGAGGCCTGGATCACCAGACTCTCCGGGGAGGGATGGGTGGACAGGAAGGCAGGGTCGTCCGAGCAGGGACGGTGACGCCTGGCAACGTTCCGGTCAACCGGCGCACCAGAAGCGGGCCTGGACCAGGTGCCCAGAAGGACATCCGTCAGGGCCTCATTAAACGGCAGCAGAGGCTCCTGGGGGCATGACTGCGGTTTAAAAACTTCCGTCAGGATATTCGGTTTGACCTTCGCGACGGGGAGCTCAAGGTGTAAGGCCTTGGCAGCCCTCATCAGGACCACCGAATAGGCAGCACCCGCCTCGGACGCCACAGGGGACGGAGAGACAAACCCAGGGTTGGGCGACTCGTCCAGGCCACTGGCATCACCCAGATCACCTACCCAGTCCACATCGTACTGGCAGGCACGGGATAGAGGGTCCTCAGACCCCTCCCAACCCTCTCCATACTCCTCCTCGTCATACCCATATTCTGGGTCGACGATATAGACATCGGGGTCAACGGGCCCCATCGACGTCGGGTCCGGCGTCGGCCGACGCCGGTCCGGCTCCGAGTCCGGAGTCGGGGAGGAAAGGGGGGTGGCGCCGCGCGGCGTCGGTGCCGGGGACCCGACGCCGGCCGGAGCCGACGGCGGAGTCGCTGCACCACGCGGGGGCGGTACCACGGGTTGGCCCACAGGAACCGACGCCGGAGAGGCCGGGAGACCAGCCGGCGACGAACCAGAGGGAACCAGCGGCGCCGGGGCCGGAGCCACCGGCGGCGCCGGGGCAGGAGCACCCGAACCGCTCGGGCCCCCAGACGGGACCGACGGGCCCGCAGGCGCCGAAGGCCCCGCCGGAGAAGACCTCGCCCTCATAGCAATGAGGAAGGCCTCGATCTCCTCACGCGACGCGCCTTCCCCAGGGACCGACAGGTGTGGGGTAGACGGCGTCGGCGACCCATGCGGGACCGCGGGGGTGGGGTCACCCGAGCCCCCGGCCGCAGCACGCGGGCGTCGGGGGGAGTCGGGGGTGCGATGGCGACGCCCCGACTTCTTGTGCTTACCTGACGAGCCAGAGGAATGGTGGCGACTCCCGGAGCGCCCATGGCGGCTCCGCGACCGCTCCCTCGACCGCTCCCTCGACCTCCGACCGGACCGGGACCGCTCTCGACGCGGGGCCGACAACCGGAGCTCGAGAAGCTTGCGGGACCGCTCCCGCCTAGCTTTTCCAGTCAAGGCCCGACAGTCGACGCAGGACTCCACGTCGTGGTCCGCGCCCAGACACCGGAGGCAGAGTCGATGGTGGTCGGTGACCGACATCAGGCGGTCGCACTCGTCACAACTCTTGAAACCGGGCATCCTACCGGCACCGTAAAGATCAATCAGTTAACAAAAAACTTGGTCAAAAGACCGGAGTACTGCTCTTCGGATCTGCGCTAACTGGCGCGGAAAAAAGAAGAACTGACGTCAGCGCGCGGAGGCGGCGTCTATATACTCCAGCGACGTCATCACGGCGCACGACGCCGACGACGCGGAGCCGCAGGGGACGCCTGCAGACGACGCCTACCGACGCGCAGGGGTACTGCTACGCAAAAGTTTCCGGATCCAGACTGACGCCTGGGGATATTCTAAGGTAAGGAATCTAATACTAACCTGTTTCTTTCAGATACTTTTCTCTGAAGTGGGGGAAGGTGTCAAATAAGAAGTCTTCCTCAACAGGGTCATTATGCATGTCTACATTGTGGAATTGCGCTGCCCTGTCTATGAGTTGATTGAACACTATGGTGTCATCTGTAGGTGACGGCTTAGTAGGATAAAGGGTACATCAGGGATGGGGTGGGTGTTGTAAGGGTATGTTGGCTCCTCCCATGGTTCCTCTTGTGGTTGAGGATCTTGTGGGAAATCATATTGAGGCTGTGGCTCATCCCCATGTTACCCTCATTGTCCCCGTGGTGAGAAGGAGAGTAAGGAATGTAAGGATTAAAGGGTGTAGTAGGCATGATAGGCTGAAAAGGGATGAAGGGTCTAGAGGGAGAAGTCCCAAAGTCCTTTTTCTTTAATGGAATCGGGGAATCAGAGCCAGAGTCCAAAGGCCTCTTCTTTCTGTGCAGGATGGTAACTTTACCAGACTCTGGATTAATGTATATTTTTGCTTGGTCGTCTGATGGATCTGGGTGGAAGAGTTCTTCCTCTACAGTCCTGGGTTGAGTGTTAAGACTTCTTTGGGTCGGTAACACCTGGTTTTTCGATGACTTTTGGTGTTTTATTGGTTTTCTTCGGCTCGGGCCCTTTTTCGGGGTCGACGAGTGATTTGGGGTCGACCGGAACTTTCGGTTCGACCCGTTTATTGTGCTCCGAGGGCTTTTTGGGATGAGTGTCCTTTTCCGAGTCGACGTTCTTTTTCGGATCGAATGGTGTTTTCGGAGCACTTGTCTTTGGCTCGACAGGTTTTTCCGGCCGTGCTACGGGCTTCGGTACGGCACCCTGTTTGTCGGCGCCTTTTGCCGGGTCGACGGGTTTTGGACCAGCAGGCTTGTTCGGGTTGGCGACCTTCTTTGGTTCGGCGTCCTTTGGCTGCGTGCCCTTGTTTGGTTCGACTACCTTTTCGGGGTCGACAGTTTTTGGCGGAGCGGTCTTCTTGTGGTCGACAGTCTTTTTTAACTCGACGCTTTTTGGCTGTACGGCCTGCTTTGGTTCGACGCCCTTCGGGTCGACGACCTTTTTTGGCTCTGGAACCTTCTTCTGGACGATGGTACTGGGCCCTGGGGTCTCTGAAGGTTTCGGTTTCGATTTCGGAGCCGAGCCGGATGGCGGGGCTGGCTAAACTTTTTTATGATCTTGGCTAATGCCTTTTGGCGATGCCTAGACCAGAGCCTTCGGTAACGGGCTAATTGGTGTCGGGGGCAGTGTACTCACGGTTTGCCCCGGTGGGATCTCGTCATTGGAGTCCGAGTAGTCCTCGACGGTGACGATCTCTAGGTCCGAGTCTGGAGCTTCCGGTAGTTCATGGTCATCATCGAAGATGTTGTCCGGTTCTGGTGCCTGTCGCTGCATCTCTTGCCTAGCGGCCCGTCGGATCCATATGGTTTTCTTCGACCGAAACTGGGCGCAGGCCGTGCAGGTTTCTTCCCTATGGTCTGGGGAAAGGCACTTGTTGCATACTGAGTGTTTGTCAGTATGTGGGAACTTGGAGTGGCATTGTGGGCACCTTTTAAACAGGCTTCTTTCCATCGACGGTCGGCTCACGTGGCGTTGAAAAGGCCCAACGGCCCGCGTCGACGACTGAGAGGAGATGGAAAGCTGGATCGAGTAGAGAGGTACCGAACGAGAACAATACCGTCGAAGGCCTTTTGGCCTTTAGAAAAGTTTTGTATTCGATTCCGAAGTTGGAGTTTTGGAGTTAGCATCCGAAACCAATGGTGGAAAAAAACAATCTGAGGATGGAGAAGATGCCCATGCGCACTGTAGTCCAGGGGAGGAGTCACCTATCTCGTGATACTTCGAAGACTCTTCCAAGACAACAAAGTGCAATCATCCGGACCCAACACTAGGCGGAGATCTATGCACAGATATGAATTCAGCAGCCCACATGCCTCGAACAGCAGTGTTGTAGTGATCTGTCCCACCTGCGCTTCCTTGTTTATCTGGATGTCCACACAGTATAGTTTGTGTAGCTGTGTGGGGATGACCAAGCTGCAGCCATGCAGATGTCGCCAATGGTTACATGTGCTAGGAACGCTTGGGTTGTGCCTTTCTTCCAGACCGGTTTCTGCCATTACAGCCGTCTTCAGCCCGGGTTGCTTGAATCCAGTGGCAAAGTGAGCAAGGGACTCACGTCTGAGCATACCCTGCCACACTTATGGCGGCCAAAAGCGGTACAAAAGGGGGTGGTGATGGACGGAGCATCTGAACCAATCAAACACTCACACCCAGTCAAAAGATCTGGGTTTAATCCATCACCGTTCTTTAGCCCACTCTGCCACCCCAGTTCAGACATGGCTATATGCAAATCAGTCTGACCCTGTGCCTCATGGGAACAGTCCAGCCCGAACTGCCAAGCCATGCCTTCCCTGGACCGGAAACAAGCTTCCGAGGACCGGTTTCTGGCATTACAGCCGTCTTCAGCCCGGGTTGCTTGAATCCAGTGGCAAAGTGAGCAAGGGAATCACGTCTGAGCATACCCTGCCACACTTATGGCAGCCAAAAGCGGTACAAAAGGGGGTGGTGATGGACGGAGCATCTGAATCAATCAAACACTCACACCCAGTCAAAAGATCTGGGTTTAATCCATCCCTGCAAGGGATGGTATTATCCAGCCTGCCACCACAGATATGTTTCTTACCCCCTGCAGGCAGGAGCACAAGCTCTTGTAGGCAAGGAACAATGTCTGCTCAGGAGAAAGGTGTTCACACCTCCAGCAGGATGTCTAGTGATTTAGCATATCAAGGCCAGGGGCTTTAAAGCCCTTGCCGCCTTTGATAGGCAACCCCAGCTTCCCCCAGACCTGGAAGATGCCGGTCTCCTGCCCTGAGGCCCATTTGGCACCAAGACAGGCGGTAAATTAGCTATGCTAGTAGACAGGTTGCACCACCAGGCTAGTCACAGTGCTACGGTGGGCTGCCTTATGTGCCCCACAGAAGACCCGGAAGAAGTGTTCTACCATCTTGATTTTGGTGGACTTTGGAGCTCTGGGACAGGATTATGTCCACTCCCCACAAGAAGTGCTCATAAAGGGGGTGTAGCGAACCCACGGGTAAGTAGCCCCTTGGCTACTACCCTTCTCTCCCCTTAATGCCCCATCATCCAGTATTTAGTTGGCCCTCAGACACCAAGAATTCAAGATTCAGATTTACCTTTCTTCGGTGACTAACTCCTCATCTCTTTTTGCACTGCTCTGGGAGTGGCCCTGTTATATTGCGATAGCAAAGCAACTGAATTGGCTATGGGCCATTGATTTGCGCGACCCACTGCAACCCATTTATCTGCTGCATCTCTGTGTTTCCTTTCCGTATCGAAAGAAGGTGAGTCTGCAGTACTCTGGGAGGCTGCCCTCTTCCTTGCAGTTGCTACAAGCAGGGAGTCAGCTGTTGGGTGACTCCTGATAAACAGTTGATGGCTTGTATTTCTGTTCAATACACTGTGGTGTTAATACCCTAGATTTTGCTGGGTCTTTGAAAATCTCTGTTGAAACATTCAGCACTGACCCTTTCATTGGTAAGTACTGAATGGAACATTTTGTCTTGGAGAGTGTCTCGACTAAGAAGTCGGTTTCTTTCTCCGTAGTATACATCTAGACTTTAAGGTATTCAGCGGCACGCTGCATAACACTATGCTAGGAGGAAGTATCATCAGGCGGCGATGCCTTAGCAGGGACTGGCACATCAATATATGGGTCTGGAAGTACTATATCATATGAGTCACAAGGGTCTGGGCTTTGGAGAGAGGCTCCGGGTGAGTCTGTGTCATGAGTGAAATGAGTAGTGCTTCCTGCGTCTACTTCGTCTGAATGTGTGGATGATGGGGACATTGGTTGTGGAGGTAGAGTAATGTCAAGTGGCATAGGACTAGTGGCCTTATGCTCCATGCACTTCTTCCTTGGAAGAGGCTGTGGTAGGTCAATGTCCATCCTTTTCAGTTGGTGGGCCCGCTCATATAAATGTTCCTCCTCCAAAGAACATTTTTTAATCGTTCGTTCCTGCAGGTTTTCAAAACCATTTTCCTTCATATCCGCAGTGGTGGTTGTTTTACTTTTTCTGGGCAGTGGTGGTTGTTTTACCTTTTCTGGACGCCAAGTCCTTACGCTCGACCGCAGTGTGGGATGTTGGTGCTGTCGACCGTTTCTTCAGTGTTGACATATATCTCTGCTCCAAGGGTTTCTTCCGAGTCTATGTATTTCTTGATTCTGATGAGGTATGCTGCGCTGACACCGCACATTTGGTCTGTTCCGACAGCTTTGTCGACCCTGATGGAAGCCATGGCATTGAAGGTTTTGTCAGCACCATTGGCTGCGCATGCATCAATGGCTTTGTTGTTGCTGCAGCAGCTGTGAGGGATGTGGGTTACATCCATGTCTGTCCCGGTGGCCTTGAGCACGATCAGGATAGAGCACAGTCTCATCCTGTCTCAGCTTGGAGGCATGTGCTTGGTGTTGGCCAGAATTCGAAGGCTGTGGTGCACCGTCCTGACGCTTTCAGAAGCGGTCGCTCCCTTCACTCCCAGCCATCACCTGGTATCGTTAGCTACGCTATTTATTAATCTGCTGCTCTAATCTGCTGGATCCTTTATTGCATAACACTATAGCGCGATTTCCTTTGTTGAACATTAGAAGTATTTGTAGCGCTTTTAGGATTTCATAGCACCGTGCTCTGAATCGCGCTCTTCCAGCTGTAGCGCTATTTGTGCTGCGTTATTTGATTGTGCATTGCCTGTATTTTAAATCGATAATTGTCGCGCTTGTCAGACACATTGTCTCAGCCATTATTTCATCTCAGTCCCCCAACCTATCTCTAGTTTCGTTTTTCGCTGCCATCTTACTTGTTGTTGTGCCTCAAAGCCCGTCCTCCACAGCCCGCCCCGCCTCCCAGCTGACCCTCCCTCCCACGGACTGCATAGCCCGCTCCAACACCCGTAAGCGCTGTGAACGTCCTGACGCTTTCAGAAGCGGTCGCTCCCTTCACTCCCAGCCATCACCTGGTATCGTTAGCTACGCTATTTATTGATCTGCTGCTCTAATCTGCTGGATCCTTTATTGCATAACACTATAGCGCGATTTCCATTGTTGAACATTAGAAGTATTTGTAGCGCTTTTAGGATTTCATAGCACCGTGCTCTGAATCTCGCTCTTCCAGCTGTAGCGCTATTTGTGCTGCGTTATTTGATTGTGCATTGCCTGTATTTTAAATCGATAATTGTCGCGCTTGTCAGACACATTGTCTCAGCCATTATTTCATCTCAGTCCCCCAGCCTATCTCTAGTTTCGTTTTTCGATGCCATCTTACTTGTTGTTGTGCCTCAAAGCCCGTCCTCCACAGCCCGCCCCGCCTCCCAGCTGACCCTCCCTCGCCCCTCCCCTTCCACTATACGCATATGACAGATGTTCCCGCGCGCAGCGGTCACGCCCCGAAGGTGCGCCAAAGGTAAGTCCGTCTACGCCCGTCCGCGCCCGGACTGCGCCCAGCGCCAGACCCCCGCAAACCGGTCACCTCCCGCATAACGTATGCCGCCGCCACCCTCCTAGCCCTCAACCCCGGACGCACACCACAATGCTGCGCAGCCTCCCCAGGACACACCCACGGACCCTTCGCCTGCCACTCCTGCAAGTTCGCCTGCATCAGGACCATCGCCAAATCCACTAACTCCAAACAGACTTCCGACAACAACCACCTAAAGTGCATCCTGCTCAACACCCGCTCGGTCCATAGACACGCCACTGAACTCTGGAGCCTACTCGACACTGCTTCACCGGACATCGCCTTCCTTACAGAAACCTGGATGAACGCCTCATCAGCGCCAGACATCGCCATAGCCATCCCAGACGCTTACAAGATCATCCGAAAAGACCGCACCAACCAAACAGGAGGAGGCATCGCCATCGTCCATAAGAACACCTTCAGAATCACAACCAGCGTCGACGATAACCATAATACCGCCGAACACCTCCACTTCCAGATCCACACCGACCCCAGAACCACACTTAGAGGCACCCTCATCTACAGGCCACCAGGAAACCGTAAACAATTCAGCGAAGACATCACTGACTTCATCAGCCCACATGCCCTCGCCTCCGAGAACTACATTCTACTGGGAGACCTCAACTTCCACCTGGAAAAGAAAAACAGCAACACCACCACCCTTCTGGACAACCCGGCCAATCTTGGTCTCAAACAACTTGTTGACACCCCCACCCATATAGCCGGACATACGCTCGACCCAATCTTCACCTCCAGTAAGCACATCTCCTTCAATCACACCACAGCTCTCCACTGGACGGACCACAGTTGTGTTCACTTCAACTACAAAACCACCTCGACCCACAACCCCCCAACAAACTATTCCACGAAGAAACTGGAACAAAATCACCACCGACCAACTCCTCACATCGCTCAATCAAAACCCTCCCGCCCTCTCATCGGACCCAAACCAAGCGTCCACCAAACTTAAACAATGGATCACTCACAGCGCTGACGAACTAGCACCCTTGAAAAACCACCGAACCAAACAGGATAGCAAAAAAGCCCCCTGGTTCAACGAGGCTCAAGAAATCCAAGAAACTATGCCGTACTCTCGAGAAAACATGGAGAAAAAACCCAACAACTGACAACCTGACCACCTTCAAGACAGCCACCCGCAAACACCACCAACTGATCCGATCCACCAAGAAGTCAGCATTCAAGGATCGACTCGACAACAACGCCCAAAACAGCAAGGAACTATTCAACATCGTCAAAGAATTTACCAACCCCACCACAGCCTCAAACGACATTACTCCCTCCCAAGAACTATGCGACTCCCTATCCTCTTTCTTCTATAACAAAATCGCCGACATACATAACAGCTTTAAGAACATCTCCAAAAAACAATCCACTCCAACCACCTCCGAACCTAAACCGCCCTCCAACATCCTTAACACCTGGAACCCAATCACCACTGAAGACACCATCCGCCTAATGAACTCCATCCATTCAGGCTCACCAACCGACCCCTGTCCCCACCACATCTTCAACAAAGCAAATTCCATCATCGCACCCTATCTCCGTAATGTCATCAACTGCTCCTTCAACTCCGCTACCTTCCCAGAAAGCTGGAAACACGCCAAACTCAACGCCCTCCTGAAGAAACCCACAGCGGACCCCTCTGAACTCAAGAACTACCGCCCCATCTCCCTCCTCCCATTCCCTGCCAAAGTCATTGAGAAAGCCGTCAATAGACAGCTCGCCGCCTTCCTCGAATCCAACAACTCCCTCGACTCCTCACAGTCCGGCTTTCGAGCCAAACACAGCGCTGAAACCGCCCTTATTGCAGCGACAGACGACATCCGAACACTACTGGACAACGGAGAAACAGTTGCCCTCATCCTACTCGACCTCTCCGCCGCCTTCGACACGATCTGTCATAGCAACCTCATACAACGCCTCAGCAACATCGGCATACAAGGAAAAGCCTTAGACTGGATCATCTCGTTCCTCACTGGGAGAACCCAGAGAGTCCAACTTCCCCCATTCAAATCAGAGGCCACCGAAGTCATCTGCGGAGTACCACAAGGATCATCACTCAGTCCCACCCTCTTCAACGTCTACACGAGTCCCCTCGCATCCATCGCGCGACAACACAACCTCAACATCATCTCTTACGCTGACGACACCCAGCTGATCCTTTCCCTTACCAAAGACCCTAACATCGCCAAAACCAATCTTCATGAAGGCATGAAAGAAGTAGCCGAATGGATGAAAAACAGCCGCCTAAAACTTAACTCAGACAAAACGGAAGTCCTCATCCTAGGATCATCCCCCTCTGCCTGGGACGACTCATGGTGGCCATCGGCCCTGGGCACGGCACCCATACCCACAGACCACGCACGTAACCTAGGCTTCATCCTAGACTCCTCCCTCTCGATGACCAGACAAGTCAACGCCGTCTCATCCTCTTGCTTTAACATACTTCGTATGCTCAAAAAAATCTTTCGTTGGATCCCCACCGAAACAAGAAAGACTGTCACCCACGCTCTGGTCACTAGCCGTCTGGACTATGGAAACACCCTCTACGCCGGAACCACTTGCAAATTACAGAAAAAAACTCCAACGCATCCAAAACGCATCAGCCAGACTCATATTGGACATCCCGCGCCAAGCTCACATTACCGGCCACCTGAAAGACCTCCACTGGCTTCCAGTCAACAAGAGAATAACGTTCCGTCTCCTCACCCACGCACACAAGGCCCTCTACAAACTAGGACCCGAATGCCTCAACACACGACTGTCCTTCTACACACCGACCCGCCAACTTAGATCCTCCAATCAAGCCCTCGCTGCAGTTCCACGCATCCAAAGATCAACCATGGGAGGAAGATCCTTCTCCTACTTGGCGGCCAAAACCTGGAATTCTCTCCCCACTCACCTCAGCCTTACCCAGAACCACGTTTCCTTCAGGAAGGAACTTAAAACCTGGCTATTCGATTAATAATGCACCCCCTTCCCCCAAGCGCCTTGAGACCCTCTGGGTGAGTAGTGCGCTATACAAATTCCTGAACTTGAACTTGAACACCAAGGCGATGGTGGGAGGGCAATAAGGGTAAACCTTTGTTGTGTGGTGGTCGGGGGACCTTGGGTAACTACACAAACAGTAATAAGGGGTAGGAGGAACACCCCAGTCCGACCTCCTATAACAAGACTTATCACACACAGAGTAGTGGGGCGAGAAAACGTTTTTCGCTAATCCAAGAGGGTGAGTCAACAAGATACACGTTATAAAAACTGCCCTCACCCACAAAAATGTGTGGCGTGCTTCATCATAGTGCTGCCACAACACCTCTGCGCAAGTCAATAACAGAGGTGGAGCAATAGGGTGGTGAAGACCAGACAAACTAAGTAAAATGCAGGATCAGTGAAAAGGTGCAGAAATAATGTTAAAAGTAACATAGGGATATCCTATCTTCCCTTTATTAGTGGACTCCCTGATTAGGTTAAGAGGGTTCTAATCAACCCGTGGAAGGTGGTATGCTGGTCTATAATGAGCCCACTACCCCTCCACTCTGCTAAATGTCGACATATTTCTGCCAGCTACTGCTTCTTCCCAAGCTTTCATCTGGACTAAAAACCAAGATCCCTTGGAAAAACTCCCTCTCTCCTACCTTGATGAGAAGAACGTTGTCACAGCCTGTATAAATCTTCAGGTCGTGACGGTATCGTAACTCACTCAGTAGAATATATCCGAGTTTACTTTGTACTTGTGTTCGACCAGGCAGGGGAGCGAGGACGGCTCCCTGTAGTCACACATTCGTCAAGGTGAGCTTGTCTCCGACTTTACGTCCCTCCTGGCGCGGCAGTCTACTTGCTAATGATGCTCACTATTCCCACCTCCCCATTGGTAAAACTAAGATTGTTTGGATCAGCTTCAGGTTCTAAAATAAACATATGGAAGTCACAAATCCTATCTACCTCATTTGAGCAACAAAAAGTGCTACAGGAAGCTTTCCCATTGACATGGATCGAGGGCCACATACAATATCTGGGTGTCAAAACTGCCACCTCACTAGACTGTAGAGCAGCACTTAACTATACGGACATGCTGGCCATGGCTCTAAGAGAACTACAATCTTGGCAAGTGAGTGGCATTTACTTCCTGGGGAAAATGACCATCCGTCCGAGGATATGGTATTAAATGCAGACGTTTTACTGCAACCCCAAAACGAGTCATAGATAAATTGCAGAGCTTAACTGAGCGCTTTATTAGGAAAAGCAAGAAATTGCAAATCCCTTCTTTAACTTAGTTTCAAGTCCCTAGTATATCGTACACAGATCTAGTAAGTTAAATGTCACTAGTCAACTGCAACATTTTATTGGGCCACCATTCCAGTGAAAAGTGAAAACGTGACTCTAGACCTGCACCTGCAGCCTAATTGGGCAGCTTTAACGATTCTAACCCAACATGGCAAAATAAACCCTTTTACCAGATCTAATCCTTTCGTTTTAATATGAATAAGTCACCCCTAGGGAAGGCCTTGGTAGCTCACCAGGTAAAGTGCTTAATATTAAAAAAGAGAGGCATGTTCCATTTGTGCTTAACATGCCACAACAGTGAAAACACAAAATTGCCCTTTAAACAGTAGCAAGGCTGGTGGTCCTATTGGCTAACTTGGAGTTGCACCAGACACGGCTCTAAGCGCCATCTTCAATTTGGGACCACACCAAAAATGTTACTCAAAGGTATCAAATTCTAACATTAAACGCAACTCATTGCCGAGATCGGACTTGAGGTCACTTTTAATAGAAAGGTGACTTTAGGAAGTTACCACTACTTTACCCCACCTCCGGCAGCCTTTCCTTTCTATCTGCAGAAGATGTCAGCTGCTGCACCAATGCTAGTAAGTGTGAAGCACTCCCAGCAACAGGAAACAGAATTGCTGGTGGGAGACAGCGTTACCTCCCTCTGCAGGATGACTACTCTATGGTGGCTACAGATTTATTTATTTATTTATTTATTTTCTGACATTTATAGAGCGCGAACAATTACCCTTGGGTGTCTCGGCGCTAGACTGCAGTTATGTCATTCCCTAGAGGTGAAGATGCGGTAGGTGTACTACATTTATTGGTTGAATAACCACGTCTTCAGATTTTTCCTAAACTGTAAGAGCGATGGACTGGCTTTAATGTGGTATGGTAAGGTATTCCAGATCTTGGGGGCCGCAACTAGGAAACGGCGGTCACCCCATGTCACAGTTCTGCTACGTGGGACCACTAATTGGTTAAGTGCTGAAGATCGTAACTTTCTAGCAGGACTGTAAGGTATTAGGTGATCTTTAAGGAAGCGAGGCCCCTGATCCTGCATTACTTTGTAAACTATGCACATCGCTTTAAACTTTATCCTGTTTTGAATGGACAACCAATGGTAGGACCTTAGAGTATCTGAGATGGGTGCGAATTTTGGTTTTTTGGACAGCAGGCGTGCTTCCGCATTTTGTACCATCTGCAACTTCTTTGTGACTCTGGATTGTGCATTCAGAAAGAGTCCGTTGCAGTAATCTAGTGAACTTAAAACCAATGACGTGACCAGGGTCTTGGCGGCTGTGTCAGGCAGAAAAGGCAAGATTTTCCTGATTATTCTAAGTTTAAAATGGGCCGTGGACGCTACCTTATTGGCATGAGCCATGAAGTTCAGCTGATTGTCAAAGGTAACTCCCAGATTTCTCACCTTGGGGGTTGGACAAGGTGGGGTGCCAGATGTTGATGGCCACCAAATATTGGGCCACGGTGGCAAGAGATTGCCAAAGATTACGACCTCCGTTTTCTCGGAGTTGAGCTTCAGGCAGTTTCCTGCCATCCACTCACCGATAGCTATCATACCTCTTTGGAACCTTTCTGCCACCTCCTGTCCGTCACCCTTAATGGCCAACACCAACTGTGTGTCGTCTGCGTACGAGGTTAGGCTCATCCCATGTGCCTTGATGACACTGGCAAGGTCCGACACATAGATGTTAAAAAGTGTCGGACTAAGGGATGAGCCTTGAGGAACCCCACACGGCAGCGACAATTTGGCAGATCGAAATGGTCCAAGAGTGACCGCCTGAGTTCTATTAGCCAGGAAGGAGGCAAGCAGGTCTCTCGCTGCGGAGTGGATTCCCATTTTTTCGACACGGTCGACCAAGGTCTTATGGTCAACCGTGTCGAATGCTGCCGAGAGGTCCAAGAGTACCAGCAAAGCTGTCCCTCCTTGGTCCCGGATGAGTCTAATATCATCCGCTGCCTTGATGAGGGCAGTTTCGGTTCCATGATATTTACGGAACCCAAACTGGGTATCATCAAGCAGATTGTTTCTCTCTATATATTCCGACAGCTGCTGGTTCATGGCTTTCTCTGTCAGTTTGGCCAAAAATGGAAGATTTGCTATGGGCCGGTAATTTTTCAAATCATTCCTGTCAAGATTTGGTTTTTTAAGCAAAGGCTTAATCAATGTGTTTTTTAAAGAGTCTGGATAGGTCCCAGAACTCAATATTATATTGCAAACGTGAGTGATAATGGGATTAATTGTGTCTGAAACCATGGCTAACACCGAAGTGGGGCAGGGGTCCAGTGCAGAGCCTGATTTAATGGACCTCAGTATGGTTTTAGTTTGATCGGTCGTTAGAGGTTTAAAACTCGTCATGGTATTACTCAGAACTATCTGCGAGAATGGGGCAACAGTAGTATTGGGTTCCGAGGTAAACGCTTGATATATATTGTTCACCTTTGTGAAGAAGAACTCAGACAAGGCATCACATAGTAATTGTGATGGGGGAGGGTTTAGGTCTGGTGTGTTACCCGATAGGGTTTTAGCTAAGTTATACAGCTGTTTGCTAGAATTTTTAGCTTGCTCTATATGTAGAGTGAAGAAGTGCTTCTTTGCTGTCGTGATCATGGTTTTATAAGTGGCTAGCGCTTCTTTATATTTATTCTTACTTTCACTGTCGTAAGTTCGTCGCCAGTACCTTTCCCTGTTTCTCGTTAATTGTTTCTGTATTTTTAGTTCTTCTGTGTACCATTGAGCAGTCGGCATACTTCTGTTCCTTGAGTGGGACTTAGTGGGTGCCAATTGAGACGTGGCGTCACTCAGCCATTCATGAAATTGGGAAGTAGCTGTACAGGGATCATTAGATAGTTCAGGCTTAGTATTATTTAAAAGTATATTTAGGTTGTTGTTATTTATGTCCTTCCACGCCTTGAAAGTGCCTGGCTTGGGATGGGGAGTATTATTCCTACACGGATCTTTAATGGTCAGCCTACTGAAAATGGCCGAGTGGTCGGTCCATGTCATGGGAAGGATTTTGGTCACCTGAAGGTCTTCCACGTTCGTGAACATGCCATCTAGCGTATGTCTTGCCTGATGGGTTGGGGCCGTGACCAATTGCTTAAGACCTATAATTTCTAAGTCAGATGTGAGGGTGATAGAGATACTATCATTATTTTGTTCAAGATAAAAATTCAAATCGCCCATTACCGTAATGGACTCATCTGTGGCTAATGATTCCATTAAGATGGTTAAGTTTGTTAGGAAAGCTGCTCTAGCCCCAGGAGGTCGATAGAGGAGCACTCCCTTGAAACTAAAAGACGGTGTGAATTTTATATTAAAATGTAGAGCTTCGCAAGACATGGCAGTGATAGGGGATGTGCGGACCTTAAATTGGTCTTTCACTATGATAGCCAGGCCACCCCCTCTGTTTTTCTCTCTATCCTGCCTATAAACATTATAACCTGGTGGGACTGCCGTGACCAAGTCAGGTGCAGATGCCTCGTCCATCCATGTTTCCGTAATATACAGGGCATCTAATTTGTAGTCGATGATAAGATCGGCTATCTCTTGGCAGTGTTTACCCAGGGAGCGCGCATTGATAAGGGCCATGGTGATATACTTCTCCTTGGCCTGCTTGGGGACCTGAGTGTGGGGAATGTCGTTATTAAAGGGGACGACGATATCACAATGAGGGCACTTTAAATTGGTGCCCATAGGAGTATGTGTCAGGTCAAATTTGGTACAATGAGAGGTATGGTTTGGGCGAAGGCTCAGCAGAGTACTACGTTTGTACAGGATGGGCCTAACGTCCAAGAGGACACTGCCTCCGTGAAGCAAATAGCATTCACACATTAGCCTGCCAACTCATTAGAGAAGGCATGCAGAATGGTATCCCCTTCAGAAGGGGAATACCCGCTGCAGAACTGATTTTCCAGGAGGAGTGGCTCATTATGCTTGGTGACCAGGGATCCTCAAAGGGGAAGAAGGCTTGCACCATCTTGGACTATGGTAGAGAAGGAAGAGTTACTTATTTTCGGTAAAGATATATCTGGTAGAGACAGTCTAGCCGCAGATTCCTGAACTTAGAATATCCCCCCAGGTGTCAGACTGGATACCGAAAAAATCTTTTTCCCAGCAATACCTTTGCACGCCGGGAGGTGGTGTCGCCCGGCTCCGTCCAGACGTCGTCCACGGAAGTGACGTCAGTGGAGCCACATAAGCCCCTCCCGGCGTGCTGACGTCAGTTTTCTACAGGAAACTTTTCCGCGCCACAACGCGGAGCCATGACAAAAACTGCGATAGCATAGGAACAGTGTGTGGTAAAAATAAATAAATAAATAAAAAAAAGAGTACATTTTTTATAATGATAACCCGAAAGGAAGATGAAAAAGCAATCAGCACCAGGAAGGACTGGAGGGAACTCGCAGAGCCCGTGCTGCAAGCAAGGGCCTAACAAAGCACCAAGCTGCGCCTCATGTGGTGGGGCTAACAGCTGCGGCACAAAGGATACGACAAGACAGACACAGATTATCACCGCAGGAGGGAAGGTAAAAGAACTACAATAATGAAGGAACATTTTGCCAGACAAGTGATTAGAAGTGAACGACCAACAGATGTTCACTGCACACACCCTCCGGTGAAGGAGGGACTGCAGTACCAAAGAGAAATCAACCCAACCGACTGCCATAGAAAGGAGGCACAGGCGGGGGCAGGGAAGTAAAAAGAAAATAACTCCACGCATGAAGAACACAGGTGGATCAACATGAGAAGGTAGCGAAAAGTATGGACCTAAGCCACCTAAAAACCGTGGATGGAGTAGAGAGCCAAATGGCTCGAACATCAAAGAAAACCCCCTGCACCAACGGAAGGTGCGAGAATGCGCCACCAACCAACACTAGGATAGAGAAGAGGCCGAAGGCCCCCACGTAAAACAACACACCCTACCCCAGAGTGAGGTGCGAGAGCACATGTTGAAAGTTGGGCTGAGACCGTCAACATTATCGGCGCCCCCTTGCTCTCCTTAACCTTTTTGTGCGCGTAAAACAGCCGCCATTTTGAACACCATGGCTTCCCTGCTCTCGCCGAGAGCCAGCGCGCCTCTCTCCCCCTCCTAGCTTCGCCGGCATCCCCCGCATACTGACAACCCCCCTGCCTACACCTGCCGCGAATCATAAAACCCCTCTTCAGCGCTGCTCTGCCCCGGGCCCTCGTCCTGTTCCCAGCGCAACACCTCCCTTCTTCCCATTTATGATCCCCGGCCCTTTGATGCAAACCCCCCTTTTCCCCGTGTGCCCGTTCGTCTTCCTCGTTCCCAGGCCGACACCCAGCTCTGCCGATACTGTTCCTTGCCCCTCCCCGTGCAATAGAAAGTTTCCCCCCAGCAAGGGATCACCGGGTTGATCAAAGCCCCCCGCCCTACGAGATCCGATCGAACCCCACACACTCCATGAATCGGCGGAATATCCAGCTGCGCGATGATCATCACCTGTTGTGAACGGGGCAGGGACTTCCACTGTAACCTTGCGTGGGAACGGGCTGGGAAGGGGGGATTCTGAGGATGTCTTTCCGTACATCAAAGTATCGACGAGAATGTGTTACGTGCAATAAAGAGATAAACTTGTGTATAAGAGGCCAGGCCTCAGGGATGCAGTTAGAGCACCTCAGAACGATACCTTCTGCCCGTTTTGTCGTGTTCTCCTCCGGAGAGAATAAAAACCTTGTTTCCTGCCTTCCAGTCTCCAGCGCCTGCCTCTTCAATACTTTAATTTCTTTGTGGGTTCAAGAGGCGACACCGCCGGGCAATACTTAAGGATCTTATATTCTGGTTGGTAGTGTCACCATTGTTTTAACAATTGGCGTCCCAAGCGTGGGGCCCATCAGCGACCCATGGATCCAGTGGGAGAGGTCCTGACGACAAAGTGAACGACTGCAACGATCGGGAACGCGTCTGTCCGATAGACCCTCGTCTGACAGCCGATCATCCGAACTTCACTGGTTCCGAACAGACCTCTCTCGAGTGATCTACGGTCCTGACTGGGAACCATCAGGAGTGCCGCGAGGATAACGGAGAAGAGAGGACGATCGGGCGCTGGATTCGGAAGACAAGAAACTGTCCATGCGGTCCGGGTAAGGTCGTGTAATCACGACAAGTTGCGGCTTGATTGCTTGATTGTTTAAAAATACTAGTATTGCTCTTTTTATTTATTTGGAGATTCACTGTCTGCAAACGGAGAAACAACGGGCTCTCTCTTTGCAAGCAGTGGAGGATAGGTAGGGCAGCAGCCGTGCTTATTTTTTCTCCCCCACTCAATAATTACTTGAAACTGAACTGTTGTTCGCAAAACTATTGTTTCCTGGAGATTCCCTGTCTGCAAACAGGGAAGAGACCACCCTTTTTGCAGACAGTGAAAAGGGTAGGTAACGCAGATCTTTGCGGACCTACTCATTCTCCCCATTGTTATTTATTGGTCTTTTGTTATTTTGATCCATGAGGTATTCACTGCCTGCAAACAACGTAGAATAGAAATATTCTGTCCAGTCTTTGCACCTAGTGATAAGATAGGCAGTGCTGACTTTTTAGTCCCTCGTTACGAGCCGTCATGTCTGTCTTCTCCCCACTGATTAGTAGCCTGTTTAGCCCGGACCGCTTATTAGAGATGGACCATCCAGCCCCACTGGAAGGCACCCCTAATAAGGACATGTTCATGAAGCATGGATTGACCGCTATAGCCTATAGTAAACTATGGCATAAATATACGAAAAAGGGTCAAGAAAGTCAGTGGCCCCTGATAGGATCCTTCGATGATGATAAAATAAAAACGCTAGAAACTGCCCTGGGTAAAAACAAGACAACACCCACTATGCTTGACAGTTTCGGCATGTGGCGAAAAGAAACTGAACAACGCAAAAAGAAAACTGAGAGTAGGTTGGAAAAAGAGCTGCGAAAAGCAGCCCACCTAGCTGCCCAGAACCTAGAAAAAGAGATAAAGGAAAGAGAGAAAGCTAAACAGAAACTAGAAATGGAAACGCCAAGCCAGTGTCCGGTTAGAACTCCCTCCATGCTCTACCCTGATTTACCCTCGAAACAACGAGCCAATGAGGACCTGCTGTTAGGTCCTCCTATCATCTACATGCCCCCTCCATATGCCCCTTCTCAACCCTTGGCGCAGCACGCGCCACCCCCAGGTACAAACGAAGGTACCGCCACAGCGTCGGCCTCAACGGCCTCTGTGCCAGCCGAACCCCTTGTATTAAAACCCGCATCAACAACAACGTTAGACGACCATGAGACTCGAGGGGCTGGCCCTGCAAGAACAAACAGACTAGACAAAAATGAGCGAGCGGGGATCGACAAAATAGCAAGGACACTGGTAGAAAGGAAGGATGATGAAGAGTACATCACAGATATGTTCAGCTCGTATACAGGGAGTCACAGACGACATTTTACCGTACGACTGTGTTATCATGTCTTGAATGCATACGAGGACCGATATCGAGACAAAGGTCCCGAGAGCCTAAGGACTCTGTACCGGAAGGTCGATATCGGGGATGAGGGCGAGTGTGATGTGTCGGACCTCCTTACGCGTACGCTTGAGGTTTTCCGCCACCTCACTGAACGAAAGCCGGGAGCTAAATCCGCAACCTCCGTAGTGACCGAACCACCAACCGAGCAATCTAACACCATAATGCCGATACGAGAGGCTGCCCCTTACTGGGTTCCTCCCCGGGGTACAGGGACTCACGATGATGCAAACAACCAAGATGCGAAGGGAAGGGTAGTGTACAACTGGGTCTACCAGCCATGGGACCGGCAAGAGATACTGACATTCCGGAAATCTCTACCCGACCTACGTAAAAACCCCACTGCCTTCTATACTGAATTGGGTACAGCCCTGGGCTCAACGATTATGACCCTGGCTGACATCGACTTGTTCTTCGGGTTATGTCTACCAGCTGATGTGTGGAAGCAAATCCGGAAAGTCGACCACCTTGAGCTGTTTGGACATACCTGGTCACAACTCAATGACCTGGATAAACAACGGGGACCAGGACAAAAGCCTTTGAAATCCATTCTAGACCTTCCAGATAAAATCGTAGAGAAACTAAAAACCCTGATCCCAGAAAAGAAAGTGGACTGGTCGATAGTAACAGCCTGTCGCCAGAAACCCCAGGAGGATGTATCAGAATACTTCTCCCGGTTTGAAACGGTGTTCTCCGATTACAGCGGCCAGGACATGACCACTGCAACCGGACACCATTTGTTTGTCCAGAATTATGTTAAGGGCCTATCATCGGAAATCTCCCAGAAACTACAGGCCAGTGAGAGTAGTTGGGCAGCCTCCAAACCTACAGCGATTCTCCAAATGGCCCAATATTATGAGCATCAGAAAAATGAAAACGATAGGGCAACAGAGAAAAAGAAGAAGGACTTAAAAGAGAGGGTGATGATTGCCAAACTGCAAGGGGTGACTATAGGACGAGACCAATATCGGGGAAACTACCAGACGAACGTCCCTAAGACTACATTTCCCCAGGACCGCACTCTGACTTCCTACAGTGGACGCACAGACCTTAGAGAAAACCAGTGCGCTTTCTGCAAAGGGACTGGCCATTGGAAATCCCAGTGCCCAGTTCTTCTGGAAATGATCAGAAACAAAGACCCCAGGGATGTAGCAAACGGACCGAGACCTAAGGGACAACAACGAGGGCCCCCAAATGACGCGATTAACGACAGATCAAGCAGACCAAATACGTTCGATCGACCCAGGCAGAACCAATATCAACAATCTGACTATGACGACACTCACACCTTCGCATAGGACAGCCAAGGGCGAGGGAGGGATCCAGTCGAGCTCTATGTTGACCAGCAGGGCCCTTATGTCACTGCTAAGGTCCTGGGTACCAAGTCTCCATTTCTGGTAGACACTGGCGCAACACGTAGTGCGTTATCTAAACGACTGATTCCAAGGGCACCCTTGTCTGGCTCACTCATAACATCGACAGGTTTCGATGGAACGCCCTCCACCAACCCTTTGTCTGCCCCGATTCTCTTTGACGTAGAAAACAACACCACCGACACCACGTTCTTGCTTTCCTCCAATAGCCCTGACGCCATTATGGGACTTGACTTACTGAAACACTTCCGAGCGACGATCAGGTGTTCTCAAGATGGAGTTCGAGTGTTTCTTTACGACAACCCCGTTCTGCTTAGACATTGCTCTCCCCGACACGTCTTCCATCACCGACGTTGACGCATCCCTGCTTGACACTCTACCTCCCTATCTTTGGGCCTAAGCGGATTCGGACGTAGGGCGTATGTTAATTGACCCAGTGCACATTACTGTCCGACCAGACGCAACACTCCCAAAACTCCCACAATATCGGATATCGCCAGAGGGCGAGAAGGCATTGGTAATGATTATCCAGTCACTGATAGACGCAGGAGTGGTAGAGGAAGTAGTTAGCAACATTTGCAACAGCCCTATCTTGCCCATTATCAAGAAGCAGGGAGAGGGAGATGAGAAAGCATACCGTTTTATCATCGACCTCCGAGAGATCAACAAAGTGGTGGTACCCCAGTACCCTGTGGTCTCAGACATCACCACCATCCTGACTTTGATTCCATCCACTGCCACCACCTTTTCCGTCATCGACCTCAAGAACGCATTCTTCTCCATCCCCATCCACCCAGACAGCCGATATCTCTTCGGCTTTACCCTAAAAGCCCGCTCATATAGGTTTTGCCGAGCGCCTCAAGGCTACACGGAAAGCCCTAGCATTTACAGCCAGGCCCTCAAAAGACAACTAGACCAAGTCCAGTTACCCGACGGAGTGGTGTTGGTACAATATGTCGATGACATCCTTTTGGCGGCCGACACCACCCCTCTAGCGGTTACCGCCACCATTCAACTCTTGCACTTCCTTGCGGAAAATGGCCACAAGGTCTCCAAGAAGAAGCTGCAATTCTGCCTACCCCAGGTCACTTACCTAGGCCACCTTTTGTCCAAAGATGGAAGAAAACTCACCCCTGATCGAATCCAAACCATTCTAGATACCCCTGTCCCTAAGACCCAGAAGCAGGTTCGCTCCCTATTAGGCCTCACCTCCTTCTGCCGACAATGGTTACCAAACTTCAGCCTCGTTGTAAAACCACTGCTTTCTCTGCTAAACAAAGACGTCCCTTTCCCACTCCCTTGGACCCCTGAGTGTCAAACTTCCTTCACAGAACTGCGAGATGCCCTTTGCTCAGCCCCTGTCCTAGGTACCCCTGATTACAAAAAGCCCTTCTCCCTTTACACTCACGAAAGGGAGGGGTGCGCTTTATCTGTCCTGACCCAGGCCATCGGCCCTAAGCAACGACCGTGCGCTTACTTCTCTGCCACTCTTGACCCTGTCGCCAGAGCCTTGCCTGCCTGCCTTCGAGCTGTAGCTGCTGCTGCAATCTCTATCCGACAGAGTGAGGGGATTGTACTCTCGAATTCCCTCACGGTACTGGTACCCCATGCAGTCGACACCCTCCTGAACCAAACCAAGACGCAACATCTGACGAGTGCACGACTGACTGGATACGAACTGACCTTGCTTGCCCCCCATATCACCCTGAAAAGATGCACCACACTGAACCCAGCAACTCTGTTACCCTTGCCAGAGAACGATCCCAATGTGCACCCCGTACATGACTGCGTGACTCTTACGGACGAACAGACCAGGAGTAGGGTCGATCTCAGAGACACGGCTTTCCCTGACCCCGACGGGGAGCTGTGGGTGGACGGTTCTTGCATCAAACTCTCCGATGGTACCACTTCCGCTGCCTATGCAGTCACCACGGCTCGAACTGTAGTAGAAACAGCCCGCATCACCCAGCGATCTGCCCAGGCAGCGGAACTGATTGCTTTGACGCGAGCCTGCATCCTGGCAACAGGAACCACAGCGAACATTTACACCGACAGCCAGTATGCCTTCGGGGTGGTTCACCATTTTGGGCTCCTCTGGAGGGAGAGAGGATTCTTGACCTCACACGGCACACCCATTTTGCACGGGGATCTAGTCTCCGCCTTAATCGAAGCTGTCCTCCTCCCCAACAAACTTGCCGTTATCAAATGCCAGGCACACAAGAAAGTGACAGACATTATCGGACAGGGAAATGCACTAGCCGACATCACCGCCCGAACGACAGCTGAAAATAGAACGACAACACGTATGTACGTGACCAGGTCACAAGCAGAAAACTGGACTGACGCCAAGGACACAATTAGAGACATACAAACGGCTAGCACACAACACGAATTGACTGAATGGACACGGGTGGGATTGAAAGACGATGAAGGCTGCTGGCGGACAAAAGACACGAACAGATGGTTGCTACCTGATTCATACTTGATTCCCATATTAACCATGGCCCCCCCCCTGCCCACATAGGATCAGCCCCCATGATCGAACTTGTCTCCAGGGTTTGGCACAATGACAAGATCCCAGATTCCGCCAAACGCCTGGTCCAACAATGCTTAATATGCCTGCAACACAACCCCGGGAAAGGAACTGTAGTACCCCGGGGGGGATTTGGGGTCCCAAACCACCCATTTGAAGTCCTGCAGATGGACTACATCCAGCTAGACAGATGCCAAGGCCTGAAACATGTACTCGTCGTGGTGTGCGCATTTAGCAAGTGGGTGGAAGCATATCCAACCCGTGACAACACCGCTATGGCCACTGCAAAGGTTCTGTTAAAGGAGTTTTTCCCCCGTTATGGCCTCTGTCGTGTTTTATGGAGTGATAATGGCCCCCACTTCGTAGCCAAAGTTATCCAGCTCATCCTAAATGGGCTGGGTATTAAACAGAAATTCCACGCAGTCTTCCACCCTCAATCTGCTGGGCTTGTCGAACGACACAATGCCACACTAAAGCTTAAACTGGCCAAAATAGTGGCTACCACGGGCCTGAAATGGCCAGACGCCCTCCCATTGGCATTGCTATCGATGCGCTCTACCCCCACCCGACATCACTTAACCCCTTATGAAGTTGTCTTCGGTCGACCCATGAGCGTCTGGTCTGCCCCGAAACCAACTTCCATTCATGACGTTCCGGACGTCCTAATGTCTGATTATCTGTACAAATTGACTGAAACTTTGTCTGTCCTTCATCAGCAGGTGCAGCAGGCCATCCCCGATGCTTCCAGGGGTCCGGGTCACGCCATCCAGCCGGGGGACTTCGTGCTGATCCGAAATTTTCAGCGATCAAAGAGTTTGGAACCCCGGTGGACGGGCCCCTGGCAAGTGCTGATCACCACTCGGACCGCACTTCGAGTGGAGGGGAAGAAACACTGGCTGCACGCTCATCACTGCAAAAAGGTCTCTCCAGCCCTGGCCACGACAGACACCGTCAACACCCAAGAAGAGCTCCTGAACCAGGACCGACCATCGTTGAACTGCTATCCTGACACAGAGACACTTGAACTTTCAAAACATCCTGACCCCACTGTGCCATCTCGAGAAGGGTATTTCCTGCGTCGAAAGGAGGGAGCTTCGGCTAAGTAGGCCACGGACTAGGTTAAAGGATCTCAGAACGGTGACCCAAACTACCAAGGGTTACCTGGAGAGAAGCTAAAACTAAGTCTGTGGTCCTGCCCACTACCGAGCACCTTGAAAACGAAGATGATGGAAGCGCCAGATAAGAAGATTATGGAAGCGCCAAACAAGAAGCCGACGGGGACAGCAGGAAATACCCACTACAGAAATCCGAGAACAGACAGACTCCATAGCTCAAAGACAATTGCACTCTTCATCACAATCCTCTTCTGTTTTCTCCTCATGACCACGCTCTGGATTTTGGAAGAACATGCACCTGCTCACGAAACATTCCTAACCACTGCTCAGCCTACCACCATGAAGGAACATTATCTAATTTCGCTCTCTCCTCAACTAAGAGAGAGGCGAAAGGAGTTTTGCAACAACTCTTTCGTGCAGCTACTTCACCAGCACAATCTTGCCACTAATACCACCAACTGCTGGATCTGTGGGTTGCTACCCCATGCCACTGGACATTCAATACCATTCATCCCTTCACCCTTCTCTGTCCACGGCTCCTGCCTTGCTTGGCTGATCCTCCTGCAAGAGAGCTATACGGGCAATGCCACCTCCAGCAGAACTGCAGCACATTCTTCTCACGGGGCCGGGCGAAACAAGACAAAGACACACTTCTGCCCGCTGACCCCCAGCGACTCGATCCAAATGGACATCCCGGCTAAAGAACGAATCGAAATGCAGGTGTTCAACAATCCAACCAGACCCACCTTCTCCTATCTGCGGAAACGAACGGCTGCCACTCTGACTGTGGCCCTGTCGGTCATCAACGTCACAGGCCACATGTGTGTAGAAGGACTTGGGACACAGCTGGTGGGTCGCAGCGCTTGCCGCTTTACCAGAACTTTGGATTCCACGGATCCACCTTCCTTTGTGTCATCCCCAAACATGTATTTCATCTGCGGCACGAAGGCCTACACCTGGCTCCCCAAAGGCTGGGGGGGCACTTGCTACATCTCCTTCGTCCTTCCTCCGACTTATGTAGCCCCAGCGAATCACCACAGGCAAAAACGAGCCAAAGACATTGAACAAGCCGACTCAACAGGGGCGCAGTTCCTCGATGCTATGAAAGGACTCGTCCCCCTCTGGGGCCCGATGGCAAACAGCCGTGCCATCCGACATTTGACTCAGGCAGTCGAGACGACCATGAACATCACAGCGGGCATCTTTGCCAACAACACTGCCGAGCTCCAAGCGGTCCGTTTGGTGGCTCTTCAGAACCGCCTCGTTCTAGATGTGGTTCTGGCGGACCGTGGAGGAGCATGCCGCATTATTGGGTCCAGCTGTTGCACATACATACCGGACAACTCACCCTCAGTGTACAAAGCCATCGAACATCTCCACAGACTCTCTTCGGAAGTTCACCAAGAGCAAGAAGAATGGTCGCTTGGTGGTTGGTTCTGGGACACCGTCAAAAGCTGGGGCTGGAGACTGCTCACCATTATCCTGATTCCCGTAGTTGTAATATGTGGCCTGTGCTTAGGAATTCAATGTCTGCCACCTATGTGTTCTTTATGTGCGAGTTGTATTTTTCCCAAAACTGTGGACTTTGGAAGCGAACACATGAGAGCATTGTATGATACCGAAGTTAGGAATTTGATGAAAATTGACATTGAGTAAAGCAAGTTGGCTAGATATGTTGAAAAGGGGGGACTGTTGAAAGTTGGGCTGAGACCGTCAACATTATCGGCGCCCCCTTGCTCTCCTTAACCTTTTTGTGCGCGTAAAACAGCCGCCATTTTGAACACCATGGCTTCCCTGCTCTCGCCGAGAGCCAGCGCGCCTCTCTCCCCCTCCTAGCTTCGCCGGCATCCCCCGCATACTGACAACCCCCCTGCCTACACCTGCCGCGAATCATAAAACCCCTCTTCAGCGCTGCTCTGCCCCGGGCCCTCGTCCTGTTCCCAGCGCAACACCTCCCTTCTTCCCATTTATGATCCCCGGCCCTTTGATGCAAACCCCCCTTTTCCCCGTGTGCCCGTTCGTCTTCCTCGTTCCCAGGCCGACACCCAGCTCTGCCGATACTGTTCCTTGCCCCTCCCCGTGCAATAGAAAGTTTCCCCCCAGCAAGGGATCCCCGGGTTGATCAAAGCCCCCCGCCCTACGAGATCCGATCGAACCCCACACACTCCATGAATCGGCGGAATATCCAGCTGCGCGATGATCATCACCTGTTGTGAACGGGGCAGGGACTTCCACTGTAACCTTGCGTGGGAACGGGCTGGGAAGGGGGGATTCTGAGGATGTCTTTCCGTACATCAAAGTATCGACGAGAATGTGTTACGTGCAATAAAGAGATAAACTTGTGTATAAGAGGCCAGGCCTCAGGGATGCAGTTAGAGCACCTCAGAACGATACCTTCTGCCCGTTTTGTCGTGTTCTCCTCCGGAGAGAATAAAAACCTTGTTTCCTGCCTTCCAGTCTCCAGCGCCTGCCTCTTCAATACTTTAATTTCTTTGTGGGTTCAAGAGGCGACACCGCCGGGCAATACTTAAGGATCTTATATTCTGGTTGGTAGTGTCACCATTGTTTTAACACACACCACCGGAAGACCAAGGCCACTAGAAAGAGGGAGGCCAGGTGGAAAGACACCATATGAAAATGCCTTCGCAGAGTGGGGGGGGGAAAGGTGGGCGTTAAGGAATCTGCGGCTAGACTGTGCCTCTATCACATATATTGTTACCGAAGGTAAGTAACTCTTCCTTCTGATAGAGACATCTAGCCGCAGATTCCTTAACTTAGAATAGATACCAAAGCCATACCCTATAGGAGGAGGGTCTGCAAAACAACGACCAAGTTCCAGGAGAACATATTTGTCAAGAGGCTGACGAAAAAACGGTGGAAACCGCAATGCCAGGACAACAGGCATCAGACCCATGACCCACCTTAAGGAGCATGAACAAGGGATGGTAAAGACGCCAAATCCGACGAGGGTCGGTGTGAGTACTTGCTCGCCCAGACATAGACGAAAGGAAGACAGAACTATAAAGTTCAGTGCCAACATAAGAAACAATGCAGCGAGACCTTTAAAGGATCCAGGCACCGGTCTCTATAACCCAAGAGGAACGAAGTACCAAGTATCAAAACAACATGACAACGGTAGAGCATACCGCCTGAACACACCATGGTGGAAGCCACAAGAAACAGGGGACAGTCGGAAGACTGTCCGCTCAAGAACCGGAGGCGCAGCATGAGGCCCGAGGGTGGAAGAAAAAGCACCTTAATATGTACTGCCTAGGACATGGGACAACAGTGGCAGGGCCGAGCCCAGAGCCTAGTGCCAACAGAGAGAGGAGACACCATTTGAGCAAAAGCTCAGGAGGTAGGCATGCAGCCAAACGAGTTAAAAGGCTCCACTGTGAGTGGATAACCTGCAAGGCTATTAACACACAGAGGACACTATCCCGAAGGAAAGAGTAAGCAAGAATGTCTGGCACTAAGGCAAGAAGGACAGTATGCGAGCACCCCAGTGGCGTGTAGAATCCAAGATATACACACAAAAGATAGGAATGTCGACATACGTACGTGGAATGTGACTAATTCCTAAATAGGGGAGTAATGCAAGCGGCACCACGGCACCGGTGTGCTGCATAACAGTTAAGAACGAAGAAAAAATAACAGGTGCCCGAGGGGGAAGAATCCTGGTCTCCCGTGAGACAGCGGAAACATAGACCACAAGACTGCCCATAAAGGATAGAAAGAAGGCACAGACAGAAACCTGGCACCAAACCCTACACTGCCAAAGACCGACACCATCTACCAAAAAGGAGAACGTCGAGAAGAATACACACACAGTAATGCTACATAAAGAAGCACCTGTGCCATAATAGGAAGAAGATCTCACACCCAGAAAAACATCAGGGGTGGAGCACAAATCCAGAGGCAGAAAGGCATAGACTAGAGCCACTGCTTGAAAACTAGGAATATGCAAAGGACAGGAAGGGACAAACCAGACCCTGTGTCCTACAAGAAGCAAGGAACCGGAGACCGTGCCAGCGAAGACCTGCCCCCCCCCCCTGTGGCGCATGTCCACTGATAGACAGGCAAAACGTGCACAGCGAGGTTGTCGGAACACGCCAGGGTGACAAAACCCCCTACGGAGGCGGGGATGTATTACGGACCAACCATAGACAACCAATGGCAACCCTTGGAGAGAAACCAATCCTATGGATCTCACCAGAAGAGGCATCCTACAACAGCAGGAAGAGTCAGCTTGCGCCAAAAGTTCCTGGGCAAAGAAGAGTAGCAATATTTTTGCCAACAAATACTCCACATAGGGTAATGCACAACCCTACAAAAGAAAGGCCCCTCTTGAGATAAGCTGGTAGGCAGAGGATCAAAAGAAAGGTAAACACAGCTTAACCAGCTGAACCAGAATGGTATATCTTCAAGCCGCTCCTGAACATGCTCTGGGAAAACGCAACCACGCGTGGCGGCGTATGGCAACCGACCTGGCCATAGTACGACCTACAGTGTCCGTGGTGTCCATGGCAAACCGAATTGAAAAGTGCACCATACCATGGCCATCACTGATTAGGCGGGTCAGATCGGCACAAGTGATCCCCGGCAAGGAGAGGAGCCGCCGGTCAACAGCGTCCCAAAGGGGAAATGTAGCCCGAGCAAATACACACAACGTGTTGAGGGACTGGAGTACCGAGCTGGCGGATGCAAACAGATCGCGGCCGTATGACTCCAACCACCGAGACTCCCGAGTGGGAGGATGCAATGGAACAGGAGCGACAGAGAGCTGCCTGAAGCATACATCCTCCAGCTCAGGATGGAGGGTCAAACAGACAGGCGACTTTAGTATCAGAGTGAGGGTACTCGGTTGGAGCTGAGGGTAAATCCGCCAGTTGTGTCCCAACCTGAGTCACTACCCCCCTGTGGGGCCCGGAGGCGCGCCAGGGAGGGGAGGCAATGCTTACCTGAGGTAGGCGAATGACTGCGATGGTGCCGGACCCGGCCCGCCGCGTGGACGACTCTGCTGGAGGAGACCTGTGCCACGGGGGGTCCGTTCGGGACAGCAGCTTCATGCGGCAAATGTCGCACTCCATGGAGTTATGGTGCTCTACCAAGCACCATATACAGAGTTCATGAGGGTCCATCTCAGACATCCTTCGCGAGCAGGACCGGCACGGTTTGAAGCCCACAAGGGGCATCGAACACACTGTTCCTGGATGCGAAAGGGGATTGAAAAGAACGGTAAACAACAATAACAGGCCTGAGGTATTACTTTCCCGTATCCGTGTTAGGACGCTGAAAAGAAGAAAACTGAAGTCAGCACGCCAGGAGGGGCTTATATGGCTCCACTGACGTCACTTCGGGGGCCGACCTCGGGACGAAGCCGGGCGCTGCCACCTCCCGGCATGCATAGGTATTGCTGGGAAAAAGAAGTTAAGGAATCTGTGGCTAGATGTCTCTATCAGATGGGTATCCTGGGATTGTTTGGGGGCAGACCCCCTGCAAGTGATGTCAAGTCTGAAAGATTGCCTCGTGGGAACTATTGACTCACTAGCTAGCGAGTCCTTCACTCCCACAAACGAGAAGGTGCCATAAAAGTGGTATCTCAGACCCACAGTCCTAAGATCACTACTAGACTGGTAAAAAAAAAACCGGAAGACTGCCCTTCCTCTTCCTGGCCCAGCGAACAGAGGCTGAATCAAAGACTGGACTGCACCTGCTTGACGCGAGGAACCAGCAAAGAGGACTGTGCCTGCTGTGCCCACTTGTAGAAAAGAGCTCCACTCTTACCAGGATAGAAGGAGTGACTCCAAGGGCTAGGCGGCTAGCTTCCTGTTAAGCTCCAGGAGCATCAACAGCTCAAGGATCCTGTACTTCAAAAGCCTTGCCCAGGTACATTTGGCCTCCGCTGGACGCCGAAGTGTCTACTGGGCGATTCAGTCCCAATCTTCCAGAGGTGTCCTTAAGTCAGTTGGACTTCAACTCGAAGACAAAGTGGACCCTGGTCCCCAGAAAGAACATAATTGCTTACCTGTATGCAACCTCTGGATCTGTTGCAAGAAGACCAGCTGACCAGTGGCGACTGGACTTGCACAAGACTCCAGTTTCCCTTGATATAATTTTTGTCATTTTGGTTTCTGTTTTGCGATAAAAAGACACTATATTTTTTTAATTGGAGTCGGAGTTTTGTTGTGTCATGTTTCTTACTTATTGATTGCTTTAGTACTTCTAAATACTTTACAGTTGTTCCTTTGATTGAGCCTGACTGCTCTGAGCCACAACTATCCAGGACTGAGCTAAAGGTTTTATTAAATAAACCATAACTGGCCCCGATAAAGATTGTGACCTTATTACATGGTGAGGGCTCGCATCCATACTGCATAATAGTTGACTTCCCTACAGTAGGATATTGTGAAAAGCCCTGGGTCATATTTCCAATTGAGTGCAGACAGCTGAGGAGAATAGGTACCCCTAACCTCTGGATGTAATGCATAGCTGTTATGTTGTCTGTCTAGATGGGGACTGGCTTTCCCTCAAATAAGCGGGAAAAAGGCTCTATGGACTAGACAAATGGTCAAGAGTTGTAGGAAGTTGATATGGTATCCCAGACATTGTGGGGTCCAGATAACATGAACAGTCATGTGGCTGAGGTGAGCTTCCCACCCTGAGTAAATCATCTGTGAGGATTGTCACTTGCAGAAGTGAGCTTCCGAAAGGCATACTGAGCAACAGCTTGTTGTTGTTCCAAATAGGAGAATGGACTGAGTTCTAGCCTTTACAAGATCATCCAAGTGGCCCTGCGCTGTGACCATGCCATCAAGAGGCACCCCTGCAGTGGGTGCATGTGCAGTGTTGAATATGGCACTACTGCAATGCATAAAGCTACCATCCCCAATAATCTCTACTGTTCTTACAGTAAAAGGTCGTCCCGACTGAAAGAGAGGCAGAGCTATTAGAATGCCATCACCCTCTCCTTACTGGGGTACACCTTTCCTGTGACAGCATTTCAAAGAGCTAAGGATTCTAAGTAGGTTTGGATCTGCTGGCACAAATAGTGGATTTTGGCCTGTGGGTCAAGGACACTGAAGTGAGTCCGAGTTAGGCATCGCTCTTTGCTGCTGCTCTTGAAAAAACAGTCGTCCAGGTAAGGAAAGACTTGAATGTGGTTTCCGTGAAGATACGCAACAACCACTTCTAAGCAATATAGAGCTGTTGTGCCTCTGAAGGGTATTACTTCAAACTGGTAGTGATGCCCCCTTAACACATGAAGTGCAGGACCTAGTGATGAGCTGGATGAATAGGGATGTAGAAGAAGGCATCCTTTAAGGTTAGCACCCTCTTGAAGTCCTCTTGTCGGAGCAGCGAGATAATGTCCTGCAGACCATCCATTGGAAGCCCTCCAATGGGATATACGGAGGTCCAGGATCGGCCATAGTGGCTGGTCCTTCTAGCGATCAAGAAGTAGAGAGAGACACTTCTTTGCCATGTTGGTGTGGGAGTGCCAGGTCAATGGCACCTCTTGGAAGGAACCTGGTCATCCTTGAGCAACTAGAAATAGTAAAGGGTGAGGCTGAGGTGGAAGGTTTGGTTGTGTGGAACTCTAGGTATTACCCCTACTGTACTAAAAAGAGCACCCATTTGTTGGAGGTAACTCCCTCCCATTGGTAGAGAAAAAACGAAATGGATACTTACCAGTAGGAGTAGTTTTGCAGTTTGGAGTTTTCTAAATTCACATGCTGTGCATTTATTCTGCCATTTGTTGTTAGGTCTGGCATAGTTTTTTTTGTGGGCATCGCTGGGCACCATTTGGTGGTATGTCCATCCTCTGAGATGTCAGATGGCATCCTGGAAGTTGATGTGTGTAGTTGCCATCTTGGGATTCTTTTTCCATGTTTTTGTCTTTATATTCTGTCGTCCCCTTTTTACATTTTTTCAAATGGTTGCTTGAACTCCCATTCCTAGGGAGGTGAGTGGGTCGCATCTGCAAGATGCAAATCTACTACTGCTAAGTAACCATTCCTTTTTGCAACATGAATCCTTCTCTGGCTTCACATACAGTGCTTTACATTATTTAGGGGTATCCTTTTCCTTGGGTTGGCTCGGTTGAAATCAGGAAGTGTTGAAATCAGGAAGTGTTAGCAAACAGGTGTAATACCTTCTGTCCCACGTGTGCTTCCTTGTTTATATGAATGTCCACACAGTAATGTTTTGCACAGGTGTGTAGTGATGCTCATGTAGCTGCTGCGAAAATGTAGTCAATGGGGACATATGCTAAGAACGCCAGTGTTTAACTTTTTTCCCCTTGTTGAGTGCACTCTGGGTCGCGCGGGTAGGGTTGGTATAGTCTTCACAATCTATTTTGTGATAGTTCCTTTAGTTATAGGTGAACCTTTGCTTGCTCTTGTAAAGAAAACAAACAATTGTTTTCCTTTACAAAGCGGTTTTGTTTCTTGCAGATAGTACATTAAAGCCCTCCTCACATATAATGTGTGCAGGGCTCTTTTGGTCTGTGTCTTTGGCTCCTTGAAGAAGTTGGTAGCTGTATGCTTTAAATTAAATGAAACTGGGTCACCACCTTCGGTAGAAGCGTGGGTTAGTTCCGAGGACCACCTTGTCCCTGTGGAGCTTTAGGTATGGCTCCTGTATCATTAACACTTGAAGTTCACTGAATCTGCATGATAATGCGATTGCAATTAGAAAGGCTTTCTTTAGAGTGAGTAATCTTAGATCCTACTTGTGCATGGGCTCAAAAGGCTTGCTCATTAACTGAGGTAGTACGAAGTTCAAGTTCCACAATGGTGCTGGAACCAACCTTGGTGGTGCCACTCTTTAATAAACTTCCAAGAATCTCTTTAACAGAAGTACCCCTGGTGTAGGCTATTATTGCTGCTAGATGTACCTTTAGCGATGCGCAGGTTAGCCCGCTGTCTAGCAGTTGTGTGAGGTATGTTAGTACCATTTCCTGTTTTGTCCTTGTCTCTATTCTCCCGTTACCTGCGCACAAGTGAATGTACCTATTCCATTTTGTCGTGTAACATCTTCTTGTGCCTGGTTTCCTTGCTTATTTTAGAATTCGATTGTTTTGGGTAGAAGCTGAAGCTGTCCAAATTCAGGCAATTCAGGAGCCATGCAGCTAGGCTGAGCGTGCTGGTTCCGGCAGGTTAACTTTCCCCTCTTGCATTGTTAGCAGGACTTTTTAGGTTTTGCCTGGCGAAAGCTGCGCTCTGCGCAGCTTTTTCGCGCAGGCGAAAACCTAATGAGTATAGTAGGGGAGACAGGAACGGCCCCCGTCTTTCATTGGCTAGCTCCATAAATGGAGGCTAGCCATTGGAAGACGGCTCTGTCCGTCAATCCCGGACCAGATTCGGGGGCGTTCCCGAGATTTTTTGGCTTTTGGCTAAGTCAGCCGAAAGCCTGTTCTCGGGAACGCCCCCGAATCTGGGCCGGCATTGACGGCACCCGGAAGAAGTCCAGGTGAGTGCTTAGGAGTTACCGAGGCCGAGATCGTTCTCCTTAGCCCCCGCTTTTGTGGCCTAAAAACTCCTGGCTGTGAGCGCCCCTGCCGTGAGGTAACCCTGCTGTGTTCCACCGCCGTGGCCCGGGGCCTGAGACTGCCCTAGAAATCGCCGCCCGCATCTCCAGAGCAACGGAGACCAAACCGAAGGGGCAGCTAGCTGATTGGTGGCTGGCACGCAGGAGCCGTGCTCTGATAGGCTGCTGGCACGAGGGAGCCGCGCTCCGATTGGTCAAGGAGCTCTGACGTCATCGGGGGCTCGCCTCAGGGCCGCGCTGGGATTGGCCCATCGCTCGCAGAGGCCATGTGAAGCCGTCCGTGATCCCTGAAGCACCGAGGGTTCGCCTTTTACATTGGCTTGTTCTAAAAGCTGCAGAATTTCTGCACATAATTACACTAACAAATTAAAGTGTTTCACATTGATGCCCAACCATTGCAGCAGTCTTGGAGTCGATGATCCTTTATTAGCAAATTCTTCATGCAGTGGGCTTTGTCTTGAAATCTCGTGGGAGTGTAAGTGTGGCATGCATGAATTTTGTTTGTGAAAAAAGTTTTAGTAGAATTATTTTTCTCTGTGAAATGTGTTATATTGCCTCCTGTTAATAAGAAGTTTAAGGCAGTAGGGAGACTTGCTGCAGGCAGAGAACCTAATTTAGAATCATAAATCTGCAGGGTGGCATGCGACCCCTCTGATAGCACAGGGGTACACTTGGGTGAAGTGCTCTGCGAATCATCGAGTTCAGTGACCCAGATAGAGCAGTGACTAAAGCTGCGCAAAGGTGACACCGCCTCAGGGATTGTGTCTAAACTCCTGCTGTGTAACAGTCACTACTTGATGCTCTCAAAATGTACCAGTGACCCTTGGTCCTCTGGTCTAGGTCTCTGTGTGGAGCAAGAGTCATAACCATATTAATGTAATAGGACCATTTGAGTCATCCGATGCGCTCTCTCTGCTACCAGGGTATACCAAGGTGTTTGGAGCACATATCTAACCCTGTGTGGGAAGCATGAACCAGAGCTCCACGGAAGTATTTGGAATCATGTGGGCAACCTTCACCAACCCTTTGTAGGAATCATGTACCTGGGCTGTACACAAGTATTTGACACCTGTGGCTGCCTATCTCCAACCCTGTGTGGGAAGCATGAACCAGGGCTGTTGTGTGATGTATTCCTATAGGTCCTGTATCGATCCCCCTATTCCTGACCCTGTTCTGGTTAACAAGTTAACTAGCAGCCATCCCATGATGCAGAAACCGTTATCTGATGAAGCCACACCACGGCACAGGAACGTGTTATCTGATTAGGTCATAACGCTTGCCATCTAATTAGACAAGCAATATTCCTCCAGCCCCTGATAAGGCATACGGAGTTCTCAAAACAAATCAAACCTATGACAACCTGGGAAAAACCCTGCGGCCATTGTTTTGATTTCACCGAGAACTTCAGCAAAAGAATGTGCTAACGACCAGCTCGTATGACATCCTTATTGACGTATCTATGTCCATCCTTACGTCAATCTCGGCACCTTACAGGTATAAATATTACCGGTATTGCCTTAAGCAAACACACGCGGTGGTGACGAGATCGGAGCAGCCAGACTTGCCGAAGCCCAGAGCAGACCCCGCTGGCGCAGCCCCGCCTTCCTGACGCGCTGAGAACGAGACGCTGCTTTCTCCTGCCGAGAAATCCAGCTCCGGCGCTTTCGGGTAGCCCTCGCAGGCAGCCTGGAATATCGAGACCAGAGACGAGAGATACCATCCCTCATTCATCCTAGATTCCAGGTACAGAACTGAATAACCCCTCGCAGAGAATTCTTGAGTCAGTCACTTGGCAAAACAAACTTAACTTAAACTGCTACTTTCTATTCCCGCCCACGTATTAGGCTTAGGTCAGGTACACTGGGGTAGGCGTAGTTAGAAACACCAGTTGAGTACGATTAGTCAAATGTATATGTGTATGTATCTATTTTATCCATTTTAAACCACCTTATGGCTTAGAAACCATATAAATGTTTTTACAGTATTATTTTATACTTCTGCTTTTATTGTATGCACTTTACTTAACCATAAGTATTGCGATAATATCGATCCATTTCTCTTGTATGAGAAAAGAGACTGATCAATAAATAACATCTTTTATTGAACACGCCCGTCTCTTCCTTTTCTCTACAATCTGGTGAGACTAAGAATGCACGTACTGACTGAGTAAAATAAGTTGTCTTTTGTTTTCACACGACTCTAGAGATACACTCTTGATTAGGGGAGAGCAAAGCTGTCATGTTCTATGGTTGTCAGAAACTAAATCCCTTCTTGTCTATCCAGGGAGGTTCAACTCCTCCTTGCCTATTCGAGAAAGTTTCTAGTGAACTCTGAGCTAGCTGGCAAACCCAAAACTTTAAGTCTAATATCGACAATAGAAGACCTAGTTAACGTCTGGTCTAGGCCTATACTATTGAAGGTATTATTCCAATGCGCAGAGCCTATTGGGATAATAGGAACTACACTACAGTTGAAAAGGTTTTGGAATCTATGATTACCCAGCTCTAGTCCTCTGTGTGAACCATGAACCACGGCTGTACTAAAGTATTTGGAACCTATGAATACCCAGCTCCAGCCCTCTGTGTGAAGCATGAACTAGGGCTGTATTAAAGTATGTGGAACCTGTGAATACCCAGTTCTAGTCTTCTGTGTGAAGCATTAACCAGGACTGTACTTAGGTATTTGGGACCTGTGAATACTCAGCTCCAGCCCTCTGTGTGAAACATGAACTAGGGCTGTATTAAAGTATTTGGAACCTGTGGATATGAGTAGATGTACTGCAAGAGTCACATAGGAATGTTAGAGTAGAAAGGTCTACTGCATATACTAGTGAATACAGTCATCTCTATATACAGAAAAAATGAGTTATATTTAGAGGGGTCGGAGTGGGACGCAGTGGGTGGATGGATGCATGATGGATGGATGTATGCATGATGCATGGATGTATGGGTGGATGCATGGATGGGTTGTTGGTTGAATGGGTTGGTGGATTGCATAAATTGTTGAGGGATTGGCTGTATATATGCATCTATCCATCCACCCATTCATGCATCTATCCATACACCCATCCATACACCCATCCATGCATGCACCCATCCATGCATCCACCAACTCATCCATGCAAGCATTACAAGAGCCCGCAGCTCTCCTTCGTCTCTCCTCGCCCCCCCCCTTCCCTGAGCCGCAGCTCTCCTTTGTCTCTCCTCGCCCCCCCTCCTTTCCTGAGCCCGCAGCTCTCCTTCGTCTCTCCTCGCCCCCCCTTCCCTGGGCCTTGCCCTGCTATTGTAAATGACAATGCCATTTATTTATGTTTAAAAAAACAAATAAAAATAATGTCAAGAGCAATGCCAATAGCTCTAACTTTAACAAAGGCAAAACCATTGCATTGTAAATGCTTGTTCTGCTTTGAGTGTGATCATCTGTCCCATGGACAGTTTTAGTAGTTCAGAGTACGAGGCAGGTCTGGCCCATTGTGGGGCTATGGGGATGAGCTTTGTCCCTGGTTGCCTGGCTTTGTTTGGCACTTTTCAGATCAGTAGAATCGGCAGAAAGGCGAGTGCAAATTTCCCTGACCGTTTATTGTTGGGGCATTCCCTGCTCACTGATGGTGTGGAAACATGGAGGCGACGTGTTGGCATTTTGCATTTTTTGCAGTCGCGAACAGGTCTATTCTTGGTCTTCCCCAGACTTTGAAGATCTTCTCCAGTATTTCCTGCTTCATTTCCCATTTGTTGGAAGTGCTGCACTGCATGCTCAGTCTGTCTGCCTCCATGTGTAGTGGGATCTGTTTTTGGATTGCACATCTCCATATTTCCAGGACTAGTTTGGACAGGGTGAATGATTTTGTTCCTCCCCATTTGTTGAGATAGAACATGGTTGTTGTGTTGTACATTTAGATCAGTACAGTTTGACCTGTTGTGTGTGAACAGAAAGCCTTCAGGGTTAGGAATGCTATTTTCATCTCCAGATAATGTATGTGTTGTACTGCATCTGTGCTGTTCCATAATCCCCATACCTTCAGTTTGCCTGTGTGCACTCCCCAACTCTTGGGGGATGCGTCCGTCATTATGGTCACCGTGGGAGCAGGTGTTTTGAATGGTATCCCCATGTTCAAGCTTGTCGATTTCCACCATTGTATCTCCTTTCCTACCTTTTCTGTGACAACCACAAAATCCTCCCAGCGGCTTGTGAACCTTTGCTGCAGCTCCATTACTGGATGAGGAGCATATATAATCTTGCATGTGTTATAAGTGGGATGCATTATGCCATCATGTCCATGAGCTTCATGACAGTCCTCAGTGTCAGAGACTGACCGCTTCGTTAAAGGCGAGTCGGCTCTGTGATTGCCTCTGCTCTCCTCTGGACTGGATATGCTTGTGCGGTCTTTGAGTTTAAGGTTGCACCCAGGAACACCTTTACTTGTTCCGGTTGGGGTAAAAACCTTTTGTGATATATTGTGAAACCAAGGCATTGCAATGTGGCAGCTTTCTTTTGATTGTGCTTTTACTAACCAATCGTCTGAGTATGGGTAGACCTGGATTCCTTGTCTTCTTAGGTGGGCTGCTAACACCGCAAGGTACTTTGTGAAGACTCTTGGGGCCGATTTCATGCCAAATGGTAGAACCATGAATTGGTAATGCAGGTTGTCCAGAACAAATCTGAGGTGGAGTTTTTGCTACATAGGTATGTGTAGATAAGCATCCTTTAGATCTGGGGGTGTGGTCAACAAATAAGGACGTGTAGACACCTGCTGGAGCTCCTGCTGGAGCCAGAGAAATCCAGAATAATTCGCCAGCCATTCGGATACCGTGACCCACCATTGGTGTGCCCCTTGCCTCCGTGCAAGAGGTGGATTGCAGACCTGGGCTCGAAAAGTGCCAGCAGTTGTCATGCCGACTGGCGGAGAGTAAGCGACCTGGCTGCCGGGGAGGACTTCGTTGTGGGTCTATAGACATGCCAACCTGAGAGGGGGGCTCTGGTCACCAAAGGTGAGGAGCGGTATCACGGCTCGTGAGCCCCGCCTCCCAACAAATGTTGGCCTGAAGCTCACCCCAGCTGGAGATTAGTGGCCATGGGGCTGATACCCCAAACCCTGAGGAGTTCTTAGCGGTTTGGGGTGTGTGGTGTGCAAGCCCACCAGATTTGGCACATGCAGAGAGCATGAGGCTCGGAGGGGACAGCCTTACGTTCAGACCTGTGGGGGGAGCTGCTGCACCAATGTTGATCCCCCTAGGAGGGCGGCTGGGAGACTAGTCGATGCAGTCCTGCTGAAGCACTGGGTGAGGACCTGCATGGCGCCCAGGAAATACGTGGCCAGCTCCTTGGGCGCCGACGCATTGTGGTGAGATTCGCCTGCAGTTGGCCATGGTCTCAGAGGGGGAGGTGGGGTGTGACAGAGGGGGTGGTCTGAGCCCCACACTGCCTGAGGGCTTACCCCCCTGAGAGACTCTACTGGAAGGGCGCCTGTGACCCACACCACTGGTGACTTGCAGGTGTCTGGGCCGCAGCCCGAAACTCTGCTAAGTTTCCCACCAGAGTACCTACAGCAAACCGTGCACATGGTCCTTAAGTGGAGAGGGGGCCGATGGTGCCAGGCATCTGGCACTCTGAAGGAGACCTACCCCTGAAATCCTTGACTGGGCCCTTCGTAACCAAGAAAGAATGCGCCCTTGAGTTGCTGGACACTGTGTGGGGCTGTAACGACCTTTGGCCCCTTCAGCTGCTTGGGAGCAATGTGCTGCCCATACAGGAGAGTTACCGGTTGCAACTTTCTGTTCTTCTTCACACATCCTCCTATGCGCTAAGTTGGCAGTGGATGTGCTACCCAGAACCTGGGAAATATATATTTATAACTCCTGTCGGGGGCAGACTGGAACCTTCTCTGTGCCATCTTTGGTGCAGAGAGCCTCGTGACGCACCAAATGTCTGTCATAATGATCCTGTAAGGGGATGCCCAGTACTGCTCTCAGTCCCTAGGCACACCCGGACCTTACTAGTGTAGGCCCTCCCTCAGGTGGATGTGTGGGGGCCAGCTTTGGGCTGATGGACGGACTGTTACAACAATGGTTAAAGATAAAGCACCTAAGGTGGCCCAAATGAACAAAATTGTCAGCTACACACATCCGATATCCTCAGAGGGAACGGACTGAAATGAGGTGGTGATAGGCCACTAGGCAGCTAGCTGAGGCGGCGACTCATCCCTGTCCTTTGCAGACTTTTTAGAGGTAATACAGAGTTCCCTAGATGAGATGGTGGTCCATTAGATTGAAACAGTTTTAATAGATGTCAACCTGATGCAAACTGACTTCTGCACAGTGGCGGACTGGGTAACAAAAGCCGGACAACAGGTGGAGTGCCTGCAACAAGACGATCATTTGTTTCTGGACACAGTCATGAACCTGCAGAGACTGACAGCGTGCCTTGATGACCGGGTGGAGGACTTGGAGGGGTGCTGCCACTGGAATAATTTGAGATTTGTGGTGTTCCCGGAAAGGGAGGAGGGACAGTCCATCAAACTGTTCCTATATGACTGGATTTATCCTTCCTAAGAAGCTCTCCAAAATCTACACAGGGGAAAAGCCACACAGGGCCTTAGCCTTGCCACCAAAGTTCGGGCCGCTCTGCAAGCAGAATTGCTCAACTCTAATTTCTACTCCTGTGACACAATCCTGCAATGCATCCAGACGAGGGTCCACTGATGTTTGAAGGCCACCCTGTAGCCATATTCCCTGACTGTAAGCAGAGTGTGCAGGAGCAACGAAGGCCCTTCCTTTCAGTGAAAAGATGCATGCAGGACCTAAACCTAAAAAACAGCTTGCTGTTTACGGCAAAACTCAGAGTTCAACATCAAGGGGTGGGGGTCCTCTTCCTTTGCTCCTGGTGAAGCCAGTGATTGGTTTGACTCTGCATCGTCTGCCTCTAGCCAGGACAACGGGCGGCAGGGATCCTCTCTTCCTACCACACCACCAGTCCAGTCCGAGGCAGTTCGGGTTGGACTGTTCCCATGAGGCACAGGGTCAGACTGGTATTATTTTCTTTCTATCCTATATTTGTATCCCAGCCAGCGGGAGTGTCCACCAGACGGGAGGCAGTGGGTCAGGTAAAGGAGCTTGGGTGCCTCTGCCTTGCACCTTCCCCAGAGATCCAGCCTCCAGCAGAGCATCACCACATTTGAGGGGAGGGACAACGGTGTAAAGAATTTTGAACCGTTTGTTCTAAGTTTGATGGTTAAGTGGACATTAGAGCCGAGTGTACTTGCTCCCAAATGGCTAGTGTTTCAACATAGGGGTTGGTCCTACTGCCCATGGGGAGAGGGGAGTTGGAAGGCACATCTGTTTATCGATTTGTAGATTCTGGGAATTATGCTCTGCTCTTGTGTATCCAGGTCCAGTTTGGTGGTGGCGTAGTGTTTGAGAGTGGATCATCTGCTCGGATGAGTGAGCATGAGGAAACGGTGGAAGGTTTGACATTATTCACAAATGGCAATCCTGTGACTAAACTTTTAACTCTGAAGGGGAGAGGCATTGCCCAGTTTGAGAAACATACACTGGTATATGCCCATCCTAAATGTTACAAGGTGTCAATTGTATTCTTACAGGAAACGTGTGTGTGTGTGGGGGAGGGGGTTGTTTTTTAGGTTTGTGAAAGCAATGGAGAGGCCAAATCTATGCAATGTATTATTCAAGATATACCCGTGGGGTGTTTGGTGGATTTGGGCATTCTGTTAAGTCATAGGGTGCATGTTGTTGACCTGGAGGGCAGATATGTTTTCCTGTACAGAGGCCTAGATGCGCAGGAAATGGCTTTATAAACGTTTATGCACCGAATGCGGACAGCCCTGATTATACCAGTGTCTGGACAGCAGCATCACTGTACCTCCCTTCTGGTGTTGAGCAGGGCACTAGGCTTGGAGCCACCTAGGGATCATAAGAAGCCCCACATGACCCAGGCCTTACAAGACATCATAAAGGAGCTGCACCTCGGTTATGTTTGGAGGGATAGACTATGTATTTTCAAGGCATACTCCCACGACGGGGACTCACAGTTGTATAAAATACTGTTGGTTCTCTCACAAAATCGTGCATAGGGTCTCGATGATCTCCTACCTGGTCCTCTAACTGTCAGACTACTCCCAGATCCTGCTGGCCTTTGTGGGAGAACCCAGATGACCAGCAACTGGCGTGGAAGACGAAAAGATGCAATAGTTGGGACTAGCAAGGTCCAAGGGACTCACCAAGTGAAGGAGAGTCAGAGCAGGCCCGAGCAAGCAGGGGAGCCCAACAAAGCAGTAGAAGACCCTTGAGAGGACCCACAGGTCGAAGGCACAAGAGTCGTAAGAGGACATCAGGGAGCTCACCTAAGATGGAGGCCCACGACACAGGAATGACGCTGTTCTTCGAGGGATTAAATGCTGGGCTGGAGCTTCCCATAGTCCGAAGACCTCTGGAGGGCAGAGCCAACAAGCCTTCACAATGACAAGTCGACACAGTGCATAGGGGTTCGGTCCCAGTGGCTCTGACGAGGGATACTGTCCTCCAAATCGCAGGGAAGAAAGGTCCGGCCTCTGGGGAGCCACAGACCCACCACTTATGTTGCTGAGCCTCTGGATGTCCACTGGACGACAGGAACAGACGACCGGTCAGCTTGGATGTGGTGCCTGCAGATGCAAGGGAGTGACTAACTCCAAGTTGGATTACTTTGGATGTCCTTGATGCATACAGGTCCCTGGAGATCCTGAGTGAAGCACAAAGAAGCCAAGATACTTGCAGAACAGCTACACCAAGAGCAGCAGGAATCTTCCTTGATGTGGTCCCGGACTCAGGTGAAGTCCAGCAGAGTCCAAGTGACCACACGATTGAAGAGTGTCTTGGTTTCAGAGATGAGTGTTGTTCCATGACGAATCTGAGGACCCACCCACGGGGTAGGCCTTAAATATCCATGGAAAGGGTTGGCACAACTCTGGGATCCCTCACAGAAGAGTGGCTGGACAGAGGGCATGATACTTCCCTGTCCATTGTCCAGTTTTGCGCCATAGCGGGAACCAAGGGCTACCTGAACTGGCACAAACCACTGTATGCAAGGAGGGCACTAATGTGCCCTTCAAGCAGGCTGGTGGCACTGACAAGTGCCCCCATCCCATCCCAATACACTAAGTTCTGTCTGAGAAGTGGACATACCTCCCTGTGACAAGAAGCCTATTGCTCTTCCTTCCCTTGCTTGATCTCAGCTCCATAGCAGGAGGGCAGGACAGTGTCTGTGGTTGGCAGCAGCACTAGCTTGCTGTCAGACCATGAAAAGCTGTAACGTGGAGTATATGGGGTGCCTCTAAGAAGCCCCCGGTACATTGGATCATACCTCCAACACCTGATTCAGTGTTGCGGTATGATTTCAACATATTTGATACCAAATATGACCAGATTCGGTGCATCCATTATAAAGTTAGACATCTCGTATTGACTGATGTCCCCTATAGGTCTTAAAATGGATGACCGCATTAACAGAGCCTTAACTCCGGGGTTTGTAGGGATGTCCTGCTCATGCAGGAGCACTCTCAGAACTTCTAACCCAGAACCCTGCCATCAAAACTGAATGGACCTACCATAGGGGTGACATAGGTTTTAAGTTCAGTGTCCTCAGTTATAAGGAAACATATATCTGTTGCGAGAGGTGCAAGCACCATCTCACACAGGCTGCAATTGCAGGCCTGTAGTCAGAGTTTAAGTGGACTCCCACGGGTGACAAAATACACACTGCAGCCCTGGGGGACCCCTGGTGTACCTATCCTCTGGGTACCTTAGTACCATATCCTACGCACTCATAGGATGACACAAGTAGTCAATTGTGGAGGTACCAAAGTACTTGCCAGAGCCATTTTGGGGGGGAGAGAGAGAGAGAGAGAGAGAGCACAGATGCTGGGGTCCTGATAGCAGAATCCCAGCTAACTACAGTCAAAAGGCATGGGCGGGATCAAGTGATCCTGGACAGCCTAATCCAGCAAATGAAAAAGCAAGAAAATGTGAGCTACAAACCACAAAGTCAATGGCAAGCAATGGGCAGAATGCATTCCCAGGTCAACTTCTGAAACTCCCCAAGATATCTTTTGCATACCACACAGCTGTGCTGTCTGGTAGGCTGCAACTTAAAAATGTAGCCCAGGACGAAAGCCCAAAGGAGCAGAAGGGCACTTACTGGGCAAGAAAGCAGTACTTCGGCCATGCTCCAAGTGAGGAACAAAAACACGAAGAGGAAGTGAAGATGGCATGGTCTAACCCAAGAAAGCAACACAATTAGAGTGATGATTAACCCAACTAATGGTAAGTGTTGTTAGGCTCTATGCTCCCTTTAAGCTAACAAAATGTATTGCAAGCAACATTGCATGAGCTGTCTCAGTAAGACATAAAAACGTGCATTTGGAAGACACTGGAGTTTAGAAGTAGTATATTGGAGCAAACGTATGAAAAAAACAGCGACATACCCAATGATAACTTCCAAATGATCTCGTACTATTCACACAGTCATCTAAAAAATGTTCACAAATACCAAGTCTTGGGCTATGAATATAAGGAGTTTAGCTACCTGGTAAACATGTTAAGAAAGGTTTGTATGATCTGTTCCGTAAAGGGTACTCCCATTTGTGCCCGGAGCCCTTGGAAAAGGGTGAGGAAGAAGCTCAGCATTTCATCCGTCACATCTGAAAGAAGAAGAGAAATTTATGATCACACTCTAAATAGTAAATTCTTGCTTTCTGGGTTCTTCAGTTTTTTTAATACTTCACACACCTGATGTATTTTCTTCTGTTTTTTATTAAACAGTACTTTGTTAACAGGATCAGTTTTTAAAACCCAGTTAATGACTGTTCTGGATATCAGAGCAGCTTAGAATCACACTCCAAAAGCCAGCTCTCGGTCATAACCACTGGGTTTCTGCAGACTTAAGGCAGATGGAGGAAGAAGCTGGCGAAGCCCAGTGCTGCAGGGAAATGAAGGACCTCCCTGACCCTCTCGTATAGCCACTGATAGAACAGAGCCAGATCCGTGCTCACAGAGTTGAGAGCGGACAGGACATATTCTTGCAGGGAGTGGGATGAAATTCTCATAGGGTGGTGTGGGTGGAGACAATGGTCTGTATTGCATTTCCTCAAACAGAACAGGAAAGGACTAACTGAGGAGTTTGAAGATGGTGGCAGGATACCATTTATTTCCAACAAAAATTGGTTGGCGTGTGAGAAGTCAAGAGGTTGGGTGGCAAGGGGGCAGGTGACCAGATATTGTATTTAAAAGTAAAGCAGGGGAAAGGGAAATTGAGTGAGGCTACGCCATGTTTTCCATGGCTATATGACTAATACCCATATACAGATGATCAACTGAAAAGGGAAAAGGGATTTTCAAAAGATTTGCAAATGGGCGGCTTCCACAAACCTTACATTACCCTCCTTAATTTGTCAAATGGTATAACAGACACCCCTACCATTGTTCTGTTCTTTACCAGACTTCACTTTTTTTTTCTTAGCCATAAGTATAATTAATCATAAAAACAAAAGATGAAAAAAAATAAACATCAAAGCAAATAGTTGGACATACATAATCCAAGAGAAGGAAGAAATAAGAGCTGATAGTTATGGGGATTTTAATTGTATTATCGATAAGAAAATCGATACCACTAATACAGCTGTTTGGCCCAGAATGGGCAGGACTAAGGCTGCTATTCTGGAACTCCTCCATTGACATCAGCTGGAGGATGCTTGGAGGAGACTAAATCCAACTGTTCCCGGGTTTACTTTTTATTCATCCCCGCATAAACAATACTCTTCAATCGATATGATCTTTATTAATAGAACTATGCTGGAAAAATAGTCTAAAGAGGTTTGCCTTAAGATTACATCGGACCATAATCTGGTGATGTTAACCGTACAGACCCAGGGGGGTGATAGAGATGTTTAGGGAATTCTCATTTCCCAGGCATCTCCTAAGTAACTTAGATCTTGGGAAATGTATGAGGGGTACACTAGGGGAATATCTTGAGAATAACATGGGCACTGCGGCCATTGCAGTGGTATGGGACTGTTTGAAGGTGTATTTTAGAGGGGCCACACTGCAGTTTATCTTGAGGCAGAATCATCAGTCTGTTAGGGAGATGGAGCTGGAGCATAAATTGTTATTAGAGCTAGATCAACAGCATGTAAGAGCTATTGTTCTAAAAGATGCGGCGGAACAGCAAACATACTGGCGTTTGGTAGAAGTAAGAGCTAAACTTAATCGAGGGGTTATTGGACAAAGTAGCCGCCAAATACCACAATTAGAAATCTAAGCAATATGAATATGGAGAATGGGTAGGCCATTTGTTAGCAACTCAGATAGCTGACCAAAGGGCCAGGTCATGTATTAAAACAATAAAAGGGGAGATGGTCTATTCTACACTAGATCAGAAGACATTTGAACAAGTTAGATTTCTTTATGCAGATCTATATGACAAGTCAACGCCCTCTAGTAAACAAACAGCCCTGGACTATATACAGGAGTGTGCACTACCGGTACTGAACCCAATGGACTGAGTTTCTGCAAAGAGATATTGAACTTGGGGGGGGTTGAGGAAGCGATTAGTACTTTACCATCAGGCAAGGCGGTTGATGAAGACACTATCCCGTTGGAATTCTACAAAAACTTCCAGGATATTCTGGCACCTGTCTTTACTGCATTAATTAATAACAATATTCAGGGGGAGGATTTTCCTCCCTCTTGGAAAATCACTAATATTATAGTATTCCCTAAAAAAGGGAAGTCGGTAGAGGATATGGTCTCGTATCACCCCATATCATTGATCAACACCAATGTTAACATTTTCTCCAAAATCCTAGCTTCTCGGCTGGCCCCCATTATACATCAGTTAGTGTTGGAACAACAGCATGGTTTTGTACCCGGCAGAGACATGGCAGCACATATCAATTCAGCTATCGCTGCATTTGACGTCTCTAGTCAAATAAATCGGCATATAGGGATGTTGATGTTGGACGCCGAGAAGGCCTTTGACCGAGTTGCTTGGGGAGCACTATGGCCAATTATGTCATCATTCCGCCTCGGTCAAAGGTTTATCTCGACAATTCAAAAATTGTATAACAACCTGACAGCAGCAGTAAAGCTGAATGGTCTTGCATCAGCTCATTTTCCTGTTCGAAGGGGTACCCGGCAGGGATGTCCGCTATCCCCATTATTGTTTGCTCTCTATATTGAGCCTTTTATAAGGCATCTGTTGCAAAATGAGAGGATACCTCCAGTGTCGCTTAGTGGTATGGAACTCAAACTAACCGCGTTCGCGGATGTCATTGCCATTGTTTCCTCCAGCCCAGTCGAAGCTACCAGACTTCACTTGAAGCTCCTTGGTTGACACTCCCTGTTACTGAAAGTTACCCATATACGTCCTATACATTCTTTCTTGCCCACTGATGTGCAATGCTTCTATATCATCTTTGTGGTGCTCAACAAATCCTTTAATTGCCCTTTCCTACTTTCTTCATTCATCTCAATACCTCATCCTTTGCTATGCATGCTCTTAAACCTTCAATTTAATTTTTGTATTGTCTAGAATTCATCCACTTAGTAGTTTTCCTTATACCCTTCTTTGTTGCTTCTTTTAAGCTGTTCTCTATTATGCAGTACTTTTATCCCTCATCCATTCTCTTTAGTTACTCCATGTGCACTATTTTTAAAACTATTTGTTGCATAAATGTTCTTCAGTCATTGCAACTTTTTAAACTCAGACTTGTGAATGCTTGAGCAGTTCATTCCTTCACTTCAAGAGTTCTACTCCCTTGTTAGCTTCTGTCAACAAGTTGCTTACCTTTGGCTTGCACACAGGGTTGCTTTTGAAAAGAAACGCTGAGTGACTAACAGATGTGTACAGAACCTCATACATCACTCATTTACTTTCATTTCTCCATTCCCCAATGTGCGATGAGGACTGACAACAGAAAGTACACAGGAAAAACAATACAGCTAGAATAGTTAGGAAGCCGTTTTCCAAGCACTACATGTATAAAGTATGCATCTTCCGAGAAGTAATTATGGTGCAGGTAATTCTCAAACAGGCTATGGTGAATGGCTGTCCGCACAAACCATCCAAATAAACAAATTACTTACCTTTGGTAAAGCTCTTTCTAGTGGATACTCTATTTACCTGCAGATTCCTCACCTTTACAAAATTCCCCAGGTACCAGCCTGGATCTGGAAACTTCATCTGAGTGCCCCTGAGTGCCACTGGGTGGCGTTGTGCCATTCCACGTAGGCTTTGTTCCACCCCAGAAGTGATGGAGCAGTCTAATATAAACACTACCACTGCAGGGGGCGTGGCTTGGAGGCCGATGGGACAGGCTGCGTGAGCGCTGAGCTCCGTGCTAATCCCCGAATTTATCCTGGCATATCCAGATTCCCTGACCCATCTGGCGGCACAGAGTGTGTTGGGAGCGGTGCGGGCCAGGGCTGGTGCAGTCCCGAAGCTTTTCACAGCGCCAATCGGGAGCTTTGGGCGACTTTACGGACCGGGACCGCTGTAAGCGAGGGCTCCAAAATGGCAGCGGAACCGTGGCCCTAAATCCTGAGCCTGGGAGAAGAGGAAGATCGGCGCAGCGGACCAAGGGGCATATGCGCTGGTGGCACAGCGGGACCGAAGCGGCGGGACCCAAGTCGGGGCTGTGCACGAGGGTTTTGAGTACTGTGGCATACGCTCCGGTGGAGGCCCGGCCTGAGGACTATTAGCGATGGGGGCGGCACTGTGACTGGAAGCGCAGGCCCGGAGGCTTTCCCTTCCCTGGAGCGGCGCTGAGGGATAGGGACACAGCATGGCAGCGTGAGACTGCCTAGAAGGGTGATGGACGGCAACGCCTGCTCCTGCACTGGTGAGTGGGGTGTGACGCGACCCTGGGCCCCGAGCTGCGGAGGCGGAAGAGGGGGGGAAGGCTGCGGCCTGCAAGCTGGGGCGAGAGCGAGGACGCAGACAGGGGGACGGTGAAGACGGCGAACGCGGGGCTTGCTGTGGCGTTTCTCGAGGCCCTTGTACTGCGTGAGCTTGGTGGCGCTGTGGGGCTGGACCTGGTGCTCTTGCGACCGCAGGACAGCGAGTGAAGGGGCGTGTCAAGACACAGAGGAGGACGGTGGGGGAGAGATCTGCCCCCAGGATACAGCAACTTGGTGTGGCCCTGGAGGCTGGGTGTATTAGGAGCGGCTGCGGAGGCGAGGAGGCACAGAAGCGACATGGGCCCGGAATAGTAACTGGAGTTATGGGATCTTGGCACTGGGGCAGGCACGGAAAGGGAAGCACACCCTGAGTGGAGCTACAGGCGGTGTGGGTTGCGGGCTTGGACCTCCTTGGAAACTATGGTTGTGGTTTGTTGCGGCTGGCAGCAGGCACGTAAGCAGGCAAGCGGCCTTGGAATCGGCGATGAGTGTCGCAGCTGGGGTCTTGCTTTCAGTGTTCAAGAATTTACATTACTGGATAGCAAAGGTGTGCCACGGACTGCTGAACAGGGGTATTCCTGGTGAGAGGGCCCACTGATCTTGTTGGACCACACTTGGGCACTGGGGTTCTCTTCCGGTGACGAGGACGCGGGGGAGCTCCTATAACTAACGGGACACGAGCTGGAAGACCTGGTCATGGGGAAGCCAAAGGGGAAGAAGGATGGGCGCACCAGCTATCGGACTCTGAGGCTCCAGCCCAGACCGAACCGGATGGCCTTGAAGTACCCTGAGACCCTGGAATGCAGCAACAGTTTGATCGCATATTGGCGGCCATCGCGGATTCTCGCACCGCTCTGCAGCAGGATATTGCGCTGGTGGCGACAGGCCTTGGCCTCTTAAGAGCGGATCACTCTAAGCTCGCAGACCGAGTAAAACAGGTGGAGGGTATACTCCAGGATGTAGAACCAGCCCAAACTGCGCTGGCGAGCAAAGTGACGGATGCCTTGGACCGTATCCTGGCGCTGGAGAGGCGGGCAGAGGACGCTGAAAGTAGAAATCGACGAAATAACATCCGCGTAGTGGGTCTGCCAGAAAAAGAAGAGGGGTTGGACATGGTGCAGTACCTAGAGAATTGGCTGAAGACTGTGGTGGCTCCTAAGGGACTGTCCTCCTTTTATACATTGGAACGTGCGCATAGAGTAACTGCGAGGCCGCCACAACCGGGGCGCACACCCCGCCCGGTAGTAGCTCGTCTGCTACATTACAAGGACAGAGACTTCTTGCTCCAGAAGGCGCGTACCGAAGGCCCATATCAAGTTGGAAACGGCACGGTAACTCTATTCCCGGATTATACTTTGGGTGTACAGCGCCGTCGAGTGTCCTTCATGTCGGTCAAAAAGGAGCTCAGATCGGAGGGACTCCAGTACTCCCTGTTGTTCCCCGCCAAATTGAGAATAGTAGTGGATGGTAAAACTCAGTTCTGCGAAACCCCGGACAAGGCGTGGATGTGGTTGGAATCCTACAGGTCTGGAACGGATCGAATGGGACTAAGGGATCCAGACTCTTTGGGGGATCATCAACTTCGCAAGTCACAACGACTTCGACACAGACGGAGGGGTCTGCGAAAACCATCGACATCACAAACTGAGGTAGAGCGGCGGAGGGTGCTGGAAGCGGTGTTGGCGCTATCGGGAGACCTGCTGACCCAATCACCGTAGGGCACGGACTCAGAAAAGGAGAGAGCACAGTCAGACGCTGAGACGTCGGAAGCAGACAGTCTACGAATGCCGCAGGTCACTCCGGCCACAGCTGATGGACTGTTAGATGAGTAATGGTTTGCATTTTGGGAAATTGCTGTTGGACTGGTGGGAGGCAATGGGGAGCTTGTGGTCGCTGATGTGGCTGCGGGGCGTTGGAGTTTGATAGCCCATGGAGGGAGGGCTTTCAGAGGTCGCTCTGTGGCGCAGGACCAGGACAATTTGTGGAGGCTTAACTGATCCTGGAGTGGTGCGCGGGAGGGAAGGGGATTCGGTGTTTCACTGGGGGATCTGGGAGGGGTTAGTCTTGGAGTTTACGTGGTCGCCTGTTGGCACTGAGAACCCCCCAACTGCCCATAAGGCATGCATGCAGTGGCTACTGATGGGCTTAGATGTGTGTGGATTGTTGGTATGGTTTGGATGGGGACTGGCAGTTTTGTTCTAGGACCTGTTCTTGGGGGGAGGCGGGGGGGGGGCAGGGATGATGGGGATATGGTTGGGAGGTAGGGGCCACTGGTGTGTATATGCTTACGCAGGGCGAAATGTGGAACTTGGTCTGCTGCGATGGGGGCCGTACCTGATTTGCGTTGTGTCACTTGGAATGTGAGGGGACTGCCCACTAAGACGAGGCGCCATAAAGTCCATGCATATTTAGTCAGAAAAGGAGTACATAGAGCACTGCTACAGGAAACCCACCATACTAAAGCAGAAGGACAGGCGTTACAGCGCAGGTGGAGGGGCCAGGTTTTTAGCACGTCATATTCTGCATTTGCACGGGGGCGTTGGTTTGGGTGAGAGCAGGGGTCCCTTTTCAGGTCACGAAACAGACAATAGACCCAGAAGGTAGATTTGTAGTGGTGGAGGGGCGATTACATGGTAGGGATATAGCGCTGTCTAGTGTATATGCACCAAACATAGACCAAGCGCGCTTCCTAGACTGCATGTCAGGCACTTTAGCGCATTACTTTGCAGGCCCAGTGGTGCTGGGAGGGGATTTTAATTCCATAGCTGATATATCTCTGGACAGATCACACCCCCCTTAGCAGATTCCCCCCATCCGTAGGCTGGCCAAATATAGGCTGGAATGGCAAAATAGATGGAACCTAGTAGACATATGGCGCAACCACCACCCACGAGACCGGGACTATTCCTTTTTCTCAGCGATGCACAAACTACACGTTAGGTTAGATGCAGTTTTATGTTCCACGTCGATAGTTCCTACCATAACACACTCTGAATATTTGACTAGGACCCTGTCCGACCATAACCCGTTGCCGATTAGCATGCACTGGATGGCGGTGAAATCAGACATTCCCACTTGGAGATTGCGACCCGAGACATTAGATGATCCGGTTTTCCAAAGGGAGGTTGGGGAAGGGATAATGCACTATTTTACGGAAAATGAAGGGACTGCTTCTACTAGGGCAGTGGACTGGGACGCCTTTAAAGTGGTGATAAGGGGGCTCTGTATTAGCAAGCATGTAGGAGTGCGGAAGGTGCTGCTACAGGATGTGGACAAGGCGGAACGCAGACTAAGGGCAGCCGAACAAGCTAGGCCTGAGCACCCAGAGGTACAAGCAGAAGTAGTGGAGGCGAAGGAAGCAGTGGCCGGGGAGATAGAAAGATTACGAAGCTTTGAATGTTACGAAGGCTCATGCTGAGGGGGACAAAGCAGGTACCTTGTTGGCATGGTTGGCAACCCTAATTCAAGAGGCTCTCCAATTATGGTGTTGAAAGCGCAAGATGGTAGCGCCATATACACTCAGCGTGAGATTATGGCTCGGTTTCTGGAATATTATGAGGTGTTATATGAAAGTTCTCTAGTAGCGGGGGAGTCCGACATTGAAGCCTTCTTGGGGAGCGTGCCCCTTCCGCAGCTAGAGGAGGAACAAGCGGACTCTTTAGGCCGGGATATTACACTTGAGGAGATCCGGAGCGCGATTAAGCATATGGCTCGTAATAAAACTCCAGGTGTAGACAGTCTACCCGTAGAATTCTTCTTGTGGTATGTGGACATAATGGCCCCGAGGTTGCTGGAGGTTTATAAAGAGGCACGGGAACTGGGCCACCTTTCTATGACAATGAGGGAGGCGCTCATTATCCCTTTATTAAAACCTGGGCAAGAGGGTACAGACACGACTGCCTACAGGCCATTATCGATGTTATCCACGGATAAGATCATGAGTCGAATATTGGCGTTTCGTCTCTTGCAGCATATGACTGGTTTAATACATGGGGATCAGGCTGGGTTTATTTCAACTAGGAACACAGCTACAAACGTGCGGAGGTTGCTGAGGATCCTGGGGGAAGCTCACCAGGGCTCGTCAATGCCCACGATACTGTCAGTGGATATAGAGAAGGTCTTTGATAGTTTGGAATGGCAATATTTATACAAGACACTGGGGCGTTTTGGACTGGGTGCTGCGTTCATAGGCTGGACTAAGGTGTTGTATACCTCCGCAGTGGCTAGAGTGCGAATCGGGACGTTGGTCTCACCCCAATACCGAGTGTCTCGCGGGACGAGACAGGGCGCCCACTTTCTCCGCTATTGTTTGCTCTGGCAATAGAGCCTTTGGCTGCGAAAGCTAGGTTGGGGCGGAGCTATGAGGGTCTGTGGTTTAGAGGCGACCTGCAGTATATTTCACTATACGCGGATGATCTATTGATGTTTCTGGCGGATACGGGTGGAGCACTGGAGGGAGCAGCAGACTTGTTATCGGAGTTTGGTGACATCTCAGGGCTGTGGGTGGATTGGAATAAGACGTGCCTGTTCCCGGTGAAGCCTGGCGGATTATTACCGGAGACATCTTGGGATGTACGATGGGAGCCGACATGCTTGACATACTTAGGGGTCCGTATTTACCATGAGGTCAGTGAAATGTTGGAGGGGAACATAGGGGAGATGTGTGAGGGCTCTGAAAGGAAGCATGGCATTCTGGTCGACACTTCCACTGTCTGTAATGGGACAGATAGCTTTATTAAAAATGGCGGAGCTACCTAGGCTGCTGTATTTCTTTAGAACATTGCCTATTTGGATCCCAGGCTCGGTGTTCAAATTATTGAAATCTATGATTGTGGGGTTTCTCTGGGGAACTGGCAGGCGGAGGGTAGCCCAAACACACTAGTGAGGCAGAGGGTGGGCTGGCGGTTCCTGATTTCGAGCTTTATTATCTAGCAGCTCAGCTTCAAGTCTTGATACAGGCGATCACAATGGAGTTTAGAGGCCCTGAGCACCTGAGAGATAAAGGGATCCCAAGACACATACTGCCATTTATAGTCCTGCAGCAAAAGCTTAACCTTAGGGATCTCTTGTTGAGATTATGCTGGAATCGTAGCCAGCATAGAGCCGGAGTACTACATCCCTATGCACCTGAAATTCCGCTGGGGATGGTAACGGCGTTGCCCCATGGCGGAGACTGGACGCCTTTGATGGAGTGGGAACAGGCAGGGATTCAGGTACTGGGAGACTTATATAAGGAGGGTGAGTTACTGTCCTATCAGGCGCTGCAAGAGATATGATCTCCCTGGAGGAGGATTTTTGATACACGCCGCCCTGGTATCTGCAATGCGGAACCATTGGAGGGAGGGATCAGTGGAGCCCAAGATGACGATGGCGTGTCAGTATGTAGTGATGGCGGCAGGGACCTTTAAGGCGGTTAAGTGCCTTTATTCAAGGATGCTAAATGAGGGGCTAGCACCACTAGATACCTTACGACTAAAATGGGAGGCAGGGATTGGGAAGCCCATACCGGAGGCCACATGGGGACATATCCTACGCAGGGCTTGGATAAGTACTAGGAACGCACGGTTCCAGCTGGTGCACTTCTTTATACTGCACATGGCACACCTAACGCAGGACGCAGCATGTCCTCGCTGTGCAAGTGAGGGGTGGAGCTGGAACACATGCTATGGGAGTGCCCAAAGCTAGGGGATTACTGGGATGAAGTGGAAGACCTATTGAATGGAGTCACCGAGCAACACTTAGAATTTGATATGGCTACATGCATACTACATTGGTTCCCCCACACTTTCAAAACGAAGGTGACAAGTAAATTTGTGGATATGGGATTATTATGAGCAAAAAGGGAAATAGCGATGCACTGGAAGTCGAAGGAAGGTCCCAATAGTAAGAGATGGAGGGCTGAACTAAGTAAATGGGCTAGTAGCGTGAGTACTACCAGATTCCAAAAGGCGCGATGCTCAAATAATGAGAAAGCATTGGAATTGGCGACAGCATGGGAGACGCTGGTGCAGTCTTTATCTGATCAGCAAGTAGAGGAGGGATAACTGGAGTGCGATATTATTAACGGAGACCTCTTGTATGTCCATCATGGGAACGCTTGGAATGCAGTTAGATCACAAAATGTGTTTTATATTTTTTGTGCTTGATGCGATACACACCAGTGGAGAGGGAGGGGGGTGGGATTTAGTAGGGATTAGAAATAGTTTAGCAAGTAAGTTGAGGTACATGTCAAGTTATGTGTAAGCGTCTTGGATAGATCACTATGCCATTATTGAATTGGGTACCTGCTGCAATAATTGATTACTTTTGAGCTGATGAAACGAAAAAGTTCTGGAACATGACTCGGAGTATTATGGCTATGACCTGTATGGTATTTTGCACTTTATCATGATGCAACCAATAAAATATGTTTAAAAAAATAAATAAATAAACACTACCACTGCAACCCGACGTTTTTCTTTCTGCAGCTTCTGATGTGCATCTGAAGTTTTATTCCCAATTTCCTCATACTTCGAACATCTTATAAAATAAAATCCATGGGGTTAGGCGACGATATTACCTCCCAAAGCTACAGGCTTCCAACCATGCCAAGACTGTAGGAAACAGATGTCAGTGACGGAAATCACTTGGAAACACAACACATTAAAAAAGCACCAAAAACTTGTAGAGGCTCAGGAGCACTTGGAGTAATCTCACTTGGAGATTAAACTGGAGATCTGAGCTTTGAAGGCCCAGGCTTTGAGAACTTGCGTAAGGGATTTTCAACTTGTGATAGTGACAAGGCATTAAAAGTGAAAAGCAGCGCAAGAGGAATTAGCTTCCTGCTCCACACTCTGTTTTACAAGGAATCCCCTGGAACGTTTAGCAACTCCAAAAGGTCCGAACACCTTATTGCACAGACTGGTTGCTCTTGTTCTCTGCTTAGTTGACCAGTGCTTTAAAAATAGACGATTCCTATTCTGAAAAAGAGGTCAAGGAGGACTTTTTGTTGGCAAAACATTTTGTGAAGATAATGAAAAAATATATTATTGGTATTTGTCTGCAACCTGACTGAACTGTATTGGTGGGGAAAGCCTGAGGAATTTCTGGCAAACTACTATTAACCATATTAACCTTTGGGAGCAGCGACACTGTAGAGTAATTAGTAAAGTGATGGGCAGCCATCTTTTCAATGACTGATCGCTGGTGTCAGAGGATTTCATCCCAGTACTACCACAATCAGAAGTAGATGATAAAGGCAACAGTAGATACTCAAGATACACTGGATAGCCAAGACTAAGAATCAAAGCTAGTTCTACTTAAAATTAGTTTACAGGAAAAACCAACAATCATCAAGTTTTAATCAACCCCTTTTTATGTCAACTGGAAACACGTTGTCACTCAACTCTACAGCATTTTATAATTGTTTAGTCGATATTTAAAATTAGCTCACCTCTCCTCACATGCTGTGGTATCAAGTGGGATGTATGTGCATCTAAAACAGACAAAGCTACACAGTTGTCTGCTTCAGACCAAACTGGAACAGTAGAGTATGCAATTCTCCATAGTCAACAGATTAAACAACTTACCATTAAAGAACCTAACTTAACTTTACAGATATTGTGTGAGGGAAGCTGACTCTGTATATACTATATCAAAGTAAGGTATAGTGTGCACAGAGTCCAAGTCAAAGATAGAGTAGGCAGAGGTAAAAGTAGATAATACCTTACTCTCTATTTTTGGTAGTGTGGGCGACCACTAAGGCTTTATCAGAGGGTAGTGTTAGGCATTTATTGTACACATTTAGGCAAGAAATGATATTACACACTCAAAGACTAAACTCTAACCAATTTGTCTTGTATAAACATATTATTTAGTTGTATTTTATTTCTAGAACCAATCCAGGCCTGGTATAGGTAAGTGAAAAAATACTTTGCAAGAATAATACAGCTCAATGCAATTGTTTCTGGTACAGGTAGGTCAATTATTCAGTTACAGTTAAAATTACATTTCAGTTATTTTGCAGTTAATGTAAGATTACATTATAGATTACTTCTTCGTAAGTTACTTTTTCTACTCGGTGTGATATGCCTAGATATCACACTGGCACAATTCCTAGATAAAAAGTATGTAAACGTTTTTTTGAATAGACAGTTTCTTATGTTTTCACACAATTTTCTCAACTCCAAACTTAAAATATTTTTCACAGAAAAGCAGTCAATGCAATCTTTTGGGAGGAAATGAATATGCTACTTACCAGTATGCACCTGTTCTTGGCATGTAGGGCTGCTAACATTCATATCTATTGCATAGATCGCCGCCTAGTGTTGGGTCCGGATGATTGCACATTGTTGTCCTGGAAGAGTCTTCGAAGTATCACGAGATAGGTGGCTCCTCCCCTGGACTACAGTGCGCATGGGCATCGACTCCATCCCCAGATTGTTTTTAGCCATTGTGGCAGAGATGGAGTGAAATAGTGTAAAGGATGTCCATGCTAATGATGAATGCAAGAGAGTATCTGCAGCCGCTACGGGCACCGGGGAGGAGGGCGGGCGATATGAATGTTAGCAGCCCTACATGCCAAGAACAGATGCATACTGGTAAGTAGCATATTCAGTTCGAGGCATGTGGGCTGCTAAATTCATATCTATTGCATAGAATACACAGCAGTCCCTCCATTAAGGGCGGTTGCCCGTGCCAGGTGCAGAAGCTTGAAAAAGTGTCTTGAGAACAGCCTGTCCTACAGCTGCTTGCTGTTTGGAATGCACATCAACACAGTAATGTTTGGTAAATGTGTGTGGTGTAGCCCATGTGGCTGCTCTACAAATGTCTTCCAAAGGAATGTTCCCCAGGAAAGCCATGGAGGCCCCCAACTTGCGTGTGGAGTGCGCCCTTGGGGGTATTGTTAAAGTACGCTTAGCCTTTTGATAACAGATTTGAATGCACTTAACAATCCATCTGGCTATTCCTGCTTTGGAAATGGGGTTGCCTTTGTGCTGGGCTGAGAAGGCAACAAAAAGTTGTTGTGTTTTCCTAAAGTGTTGCGTTCTGTCAATGTAGTACATCAACGCCCTCCTAACGTCCAATGTATGAAGCATTCTTTCCGCTACTGTTTGTGGGTTTTGGAAGAATGCGGGTAGGTCAATAGTTTGGTTGATATGAAACTGTGACACTACTTTAGGAAGGAATTTAGGGTTAGTGCGGAGCACTACCCTGTTTGAATGTATTTGGATGAATGGCTCTTGGATTGTGAGCGCTTGCAGCTCACTAACACGTCTGAGCGATGTAATAGCAATGAGAAAAGCCACTTTCCATGTTAGAAATTGAATTTCGCAGGAGTGCAGTGGCTCGAAAGGTGGACCCATCAGCCTAGTGAGGACCACATTGAGGTTCCACACTGGAGCTGGTGGTGTTCTTGGAGGAATGACTCGCTTCAGTCCCTCCAGGAAGGCTTTAATGGCAGGCACCCTGAAAACAGAGAGATGCTGCCTATTCTGGAGATAAGCCGCTATGGCGGATAAGTGTATCCGAATGGAAGCGTACGCTAGATTGCATTTGTAAAGATGTAACAAATAGCAGATGTTAGGAATGGATGCATCTAGCGGGTTGATATTGTGGTCTGTACAGTAAATGACAAAACGCTTCCACTTTGCTGCATAGCAAGCTCTGGTAGTGGGCTTTCTTGCCTCCTGGATGATGTCCATGCATTCTGGAGGCAGATTGAGGTAGCCAAATTCTAAGACCTCAGGAGCCAGATCGCCAGATTGAGCTGTTGCGGATCTGGATGCTGAATGTCTCCATGGTTCTGCGTTAGGAGCCTGGATGTGAGATGCAACCTTTGATGCGGTACCACGGAAAGTTCTAGAAACGTGGTGTACCACGGTTGGCGTGCCCATGTTGGAGCAACCAGGATGAGAGTCATCGAGTGTTGCTTTAGCTTTCTTGCCACCAGCGGAATGAGAGGCGCTGGGGGAAAAGCGTACGCAAATTTGCCTGACCAGTTCATCCATATCGCATTCCCTTGCGATTCCGGGTGAGGGAACCTGGCGGCAAAGCTTTGGCATTTTGCGTTTTCCCTTGTGGCAAACAGGTCTATCTCTGGATGACCCCACTGCTGGAAGTACGGGTGGAGTACTGATGGATGTATCTCCCACTCGTGCATTTGATGGCTGTATCTGCTGAGCAGATCCGCCATCTGATTGTCCTTGCCCGGGAGGTGTTCTGCCATGAGGAAAATGTTCCTCTGAATGGCCCACTTCCACATGCTCTGAGCCAGATGAGGCAGCTGTGGCGAGTGAGTGCCTCCCTGTTTTTGGATGTAGTACATGGCTGTCATGTTGTCCGTCCGGATCAACACGACTTTGTTGCACAGATGTACTTTGAAGGACTTTAGCGCCATGAAGATTGCCATCCATTCTAGGTAGTTGATGTGCAACTTCTGTTGCTGGGTGGACCACAGTCCCTGCACAGTGTAGTGGAGCACATGGGCTCCCCACCCTTGGAGAGATGCGTCCGTCGTTAGGATAATCTGTGGCACTGGCTCTTGGAACGGTCGTCCCTTGCAAAGGTTGTGTGGATTCCACCAATGCAGAGAGTTGTATGCCCGACCGGTCACCAACACTAGGCCTGTTAGTTGCCCCTGAGCCTGTGTCCACTGATTTGCCAAGCATTCTTGGAGCGGACGCATGTGCAACCTCGCGTGCGGGACTATGAAGATGCAGGAGGCCATCATGCCTATCAACTGCATGAACACTCTCGCTGGTAGGGAGTGTTGCGGTCTGAACCTCTGGATCAGCGATTGAATTGTGTCGATCCTGACTGGGTTTGGCTGAGCCATAGCAGTCAGGGTGTTTATTGTCGCGCCCAGATACTGCCGCACATGGGCTGGTTGAAGGTGCGACTTTGGGTAGTTTAGCGAGAACCCCAGACTGTGGAGGAGGTGAATAGTGTGGGACATGTCCGTGGCGCACTGTTGTTCCGACTATGCTTGAACAAGCCAGTCGTCTAGGTACGGGTAGACATGTATGTTCTGCCGTCTGAGGTGCGCCGCCACTGTCGCCAGACACTTGGTAAACACTCTGGGGGCAGTAGTCACCCCGAAGGGTAGGACTTTGAACTGATAGTGCCTGTTTTGAATGGTGAACCTGAGGTATTTTCTGTGGGATGGGTGGAGTGGGATGTGGAAATAAGCATCCTTGAGGTCCAAGGTTGCTAGGAAGTCCCCTTGGTTTAGCAGTGGAAGAATTTGCTGCAGTGTCAGCATGTGAAAGTGTTCTGAGAGTATATACATGTTGAGAGGGCGTAGATCCAGAATGGGTCTGAGGGATCCGTCCTTTTTTGGGATGAGGAAGTACAGGGAATAGACTCCTGTTCCTTCCTCCTCCACCGGTACGAGCTCGATTGCGCCTTTTTGCAGCATCACCACAACTTCCTGCTGCAATAAGTGCAAGTGCTCTGCCGACATAGGACGGTGTCTTGGGGGAATGTTGGGAGGAGTGGATGTTAACTCCAAACAATAACCGTACTGGATAAGTTTTCTCACCCACCTGTCCGTGGTGATGGACGTCCAGACTGGCAGGAACTGCTGGAGTCTCCCCCCGACAGGTGTTGGATGGTCGGGGGGCAGTGACAGAGAGTCACTGTTTGTTGGCGGCAGAGGAACGGGAGTTGTTGTTCCCTCTGCCCCTGCCTTTGGCACTGTTACCTCTGTAACCCCCTCTACCCTGCTTGGGGTACGAGGATTGTGCACCACTTTTAGCGAATTGTGTTTGTTGACCCAACTGTCCTCTGGTAACACCACGTGCTCCTGAGCGACGAAAAGTGCTTCCCCTGAATTGTTGAGACTGAAGCGCCCCCATGGACTTAGCAGTCTCATTGTCCTTTTTAATCTTTTCCAGGGTGGTGTCAACATCTGGACCAAACAGACTGTCTGGATTGACGGGCTGGTTGAGTATTGTAGTTTGGATATCAGGTTTAAATCCAGATATGCGAAGCCAAGCCTGTCGTCTTAACCTGACGCTAGTGTTAATCCCCCTAGCCGCTGTATCAGCCACATCAAGTGCACACTTTATTGCTGCGTTTGAGATGAGCTTTCCTTCTTGTATGAGCATCTCGGCCCCTTCCTTAAACTGATCAGGTAGGTGTTGAAGGAGCTGTTCTAGGGTGTCGTAATGCGCCCTATCGTATCGTGCTAATAGTGCCTGTGTGTTTGCTATAAGCCAGATATTGGCAGCTTGCGCAGCCACCCTTTTGCCGGATGCCTCAAGCACTTTCGACTCCTTGTCTGGGGAGGAGCTTCACCCGTTGTTTGGGAGTTCGCCCTCTTGCGGGCATTGGCGACCACCAACGAATCCAGAGGCAACTGTCCCCGAATATATGCAGGGTCTCCAGGTGCTGGCCTGTATTTTTTTTCGATACGTGGGTTCACCACTCTCGCCCTGGTAGGTTCCTTAAAGATTTCTGGTGCATGTTTAAGGACGCCTTTGAGCATAGGAAGGATTTTAACTGTTCTGTCTGAGACAGAGAAAGTGTCAAACAAAAAATCCTCCTCTACCGGGTCAGCATGCATGTCCACATCATGAATTGCCGCTGCCCGCTCTATCAAAGCATTAAACGCTGCTGAATCCTCTGTTGGTGATGTACGTGCCCCAAACCCCTGTGGATCTTGTACCACCTGATGTCCACCTTGATCCCCAGTATCGCCATATGAGTCCAGTTGAACATCAGGGTCATTGTCAACTGGGAAATTGTACTGGTCATCTTGGTCATCATCCTCTCCACCTGATTGGTCGGGGGAAGGTGATGGACTCCTCCTTGGTGGTGGCAAAACAGGTTCAACAAGGGCAGGAATGTCCTGTGCCGGCCTTTTCTTTTTCAGTGGAATGACATAGGATTCCAGTGGTTGGGAAGTGATTTTCCTTTTATAGAGGGTCAATTTCCCCGTTTGGGCATCGATGTAATGCTCTGATTGGTCGTCAGAGGCGTGATGTCGATCCAAGCCTTCGTGCGTGGAAGTGTCCGACGTGTCAGCGATTTTCGGCACCGATCTGGGTGCAAACGCCTTCGGTGCCACCTTAGGTGGCAGAGAGTAGAGAAGCTTGTTCGAGGTCTTCGGAGGTGTGTCCACCGATTTCGGAGCCGACGGCGTGGGAGCCGTTGACGGCAAAGTCTTGTCCCGAATACGTTTGAGGGAGTCGGTGACCTGCTTAGTGAAGGAAGCAGAGGGTTTAGAAACTGACGGCCGATGTTCGGTAGCGTCGGAGTCTCTCGGTGCCGACGAGATTTCCGTCGACGAATCTTCGTTACCAACGGCTCGCGGCCCAGTTGCAGCCTTTCGCGCCGACGCCGTTGCTGCCGATCCGGCATCTTTGTGCCGATGCGTAGTGCCCCCTGTCTTCGGGTCATGGCTTTTAGTAGTTTTTGACTCGACTGTGCGCTTACTGGTAGGCGCCGCAGTGGCGGCCGAAGGCGTGTCAGCAGTCTTCGAGGTCCGCACCGGAGCAACTGTGCTTGCCACTTGATGGACGTCCTTCTTAGAGGATGATTCCTTGGGCACCTTTTGCGTCGCTGTCGACTCGACAGCCTTCTTCGACTTCTGTGAGCCGGAGGTCGACGGAGTCGATGAAGGAGCAGGTTTCTCTAATTTGTGTTGGACTTCGGCCATTTTAGGTTTTGTCGAATCCGATGGTTTCGATGGGACGTCGGCCATCTTTGGTGCTGTCGAATCCGAAGGTTTCGGTTTCGATACGTGTAATGGCGGCTCCGCGTGAGTGTCCGTGGCCAGGCCAGAAGGCGGGGCCGGGGATAGCGGTGCTGGGTCGTGGGTAAGGCCGAGTGGCGATCCCGTGACCTGAGCCTGAGTCATATAGATTTCGGGGCATAGCTCTTCCTCTGAGCTATCATCCGCGGCCCCATAAACTTCTTAGTCGTCCCCTACCTCCTCGACGTATTCAAGGTCCAAGGCCTGTCCTACGACTTGGTCTTCGGGCTCCGCCTCGACCTCCGTCGACTGTGGAGAAATCTGAAGATGATGGCTACCGCCTTCTTCTGCGGGGTCGTCGAATATGTCGTCGGGTGCCGGGGCCGCTCGCTGGGCCTCGAGGCGCGCCGCGCGCAGATGCTTGAGCGTCTTCTTTGACCTGAATTTTGAACAGGCCATGCAGTTTTCCTTGTTGTGGTCCGGCGAGAGGCATTTATTACAGACCGGATGCACATCGATATGTGGATATTTGGATCCACAGACGGGGCAGAACTTGAACGGGCTCCGCTCCATGTTAAGTTCGTCGGGGTCTTGCTGCGACGAGAGGGCCTCGATGTCCGAAGAGTAACTCGACTCCGCAGAATTCCGGCTCAGAAAGTCGGAGGATGCTCGAGACCGTACGCAAACAATACCGACGCAGGTAACGAAGGCCTTTTGGCCTTAAGAACAAAGTTTTTCGGTTCCGACACGGAGACGTCGAAACCACATCCGAACCCAATGGCGGAAAAAAACAATCTGGGGATGGAGTCGATGCCCATGCGCACTGTAGTCCAGGGGAGGAGCCACCTATCTCGTGATACTTCGAAGACTCTTCCAGGACAACAATGTGCAATCATCCGGACCCAACACTAGGCGGCGATCTATGCAATAGATATGAATTTAGCAGCCCACATGCCTCGAACTCAAGGTTATCGGTTTACAGGTGAGGACTTGGTTTCGGGAGTTGAGTTCCTGGGGTTAGAACAAGGGTTCCCTCAGGGTCAAGGATGCACTCTCAAAGCACCCTCAGCGGCACTATGGCGGCCGGGTGCTGAGGCTCAATGTTATCCGATGGAGGCCTCCGGTCGTGGCTGCTCATGAGCAGGCCACAAGGTTGTGGGAGCAAAGCTCCTGGACTTAAACTTAGGGCAAAGGGGGTTTCAAAGTAGCACACAAAGTGCACTCACAGCAGCACAGGGGCAGCCAGGTGCAGGGTGATGTTTTGGCGTTGAGTGCCCTGTTGTTTTCAATGAAGATTCTCCGGTTGCAACAAACACTGGAGGCTCGGGGACGAAGATCTTCTGTAGGCGACCACCGGTTGGAGAGGTACGTTGGAATGTCGGGACACCGTTCGTTGGTCCACCCACGGCTGTGGGGCGTTATGTGCAGGGGTGTCTTTTGGCACCTGGTTTTTCTTACCAGCTCCGGTCGCGGATCCTCCATAAAGGGACTGCAGGAGACTTGAGGTAGGTCAGGGATCACTAGATCCCAGGTCAGGATCACCGTGGAGACCTCCGCATGGTGCTATGCCACTTGAACTCAGGCTGTGGGCGTCTGGTGCATAGTGCTGCAGACTCGCGAATTTGGCCAGAGTCGCTTGGTGAGCAAATCCGATGCTCACTGGAGCCAAAATCTGGTTGGGGAAGGCAGGGCTGGTCCTGGTTTTGGGGGCTGCTGGACACACCAGGATTTCGGTGGAGCAGGTCAAGGTCGGGACATGCCGGTAGGACTGGGGCCAAGTCAGTTGGTGTTGTCCTACTCTTCCTTCAGCACAGCTCTTCGGTCCTCCTTCTTCTTGTCTGAGGAGGCAAGGTTTGGCGTTGTCCCTAAATACTAAATTTGGGGGCGTTACAGGTAGGTTCAGGTTGGGTCATCTAGCGGGCATGAGAACATCCTGTCCTAGAATCCTCTATCGTAAAATTCTAGATCTACCCCCTCTATGATTGGGTATCTATTGTCTCTAATAGTGGAGGGCTTTCCCTTAGGTACCCGTCTTTCCCTCTAAGCTCCCCTTGTTATTGTGTAGGTTCAGGTTGGGGCCAATGGGTCCCTTCCTTGGGGTGTGTACACCCCCTATTATGCCACCCTCCAGTGGGATTGGGGCATAAGCCTCAATCTGGTTGGCTGACCCTGCCCATCTTCAAGATGGCGGGGTCTGAGAGTTATGCTTCACCGCCCCTTGCCCACCTGAGGGGTGGGGATGGCAAAAGTTGGCACACCTCACTTCCTATCTTGGTTTTCCTGCCGATTCTCTCGCCCAAAGGGGAGGTCAGAACCGGTTGGGGCCAGTTCCAGGGAGCCGCAAAAGGATGGGTCAGCTTACAAAAGCGGCAAGCCTTTGAAGCGTTCCCTTCGTGGACCCTGCCCATCCGGGGGAGGAGGTTTGGTACTTCGACCTAGGATGTGCTTTGTTTCAGGACCTGAGAAGTTTGATATTAAACTTCCCAGTTTTCAGTAAAGCCATTATGGTGCTGTGGGGTTCGTAATGACAAACTCCTATACCATATAATCTTTATGGCTTTATTGCACTTACAATATCTAAGAATGGACATAGACACAGTAGGGGTACAGGGCTCATGCACATGTACCCTCACCAGTCATATAGTGCATCCAGTTAGAGGGGTGGCTGACCTATGCCATAGGCAGTGGGTTGTAGGCATGGCACACAGGGAGATGTGCCATGTCGACTCATTTGTTCTGCACCAAACCATGGTGGGTGTGTGTGTGTGTGTGGGGGGGTGGGTGATTGGTGTGTTTGTGTGTGTGTGTGTCTGTCTGTCTGTCTGTAGGTACAGGCCTCTAAGGGTAGCACAATAAATGCTGCAGCCCTTAGAGGCCTTCTCTGGTCACAATGCCCTTGGTACATTTTATAAGGGACTTACATGTGGCAGGAGCTGCCAAATGGGTATTGCAACAGTACAGTTAAGGGAAAGAATATAGGCCCTGGGTACCTGGTTGGCAGGAACCAGGGCACACTTAGTCAAAGAGCATCAACATTGGGCAAAAAGTGGGGGCAACCATGCAAAAAGGGGCACTTTCCTACATTGGTACATGGTGAAGTCTCACAACCACGAAACATAATCCACTTTCCTACATATATTATACCCACACTGGAGAGCCAAAGCCCACCTAGGCAACTTTACCTGCCTCACCATAAAGCAAGTGGAGAAAACCATGATTGAAATCAAATCCGGTTCCCCACTAGATCCCTGTACCCAATTATATTTTTCTCGCCTATCGGCTACCCTGAGTTCTCATCTGACCAAATCTTTAACTTATCTCTAAAAACAGCTGTATACCTGGTCAAGTGGAAGCAAGCCTTAATCCTTCCATTGTCTAAACAAACATTTGCAATGCAATAGGTCTTGCATTTATGAGAGTTTAAGCTATTGGCATGGTTAATGACAATGCCTTTTATTTATGTTCTAAAAACGAAAACAAAAATAAAAGGCAACCTTATTTGCGGTGTTAATAGCTCAAACTCGCCTAAATGTGAGACGTATTGCATTGCAAATGCTTGTTAATTTTGGCTTTAGGTCTTAATTTAGAAATAAAAAGTAACAAAACCCAAATTTGTAATATTGTTTCAATTCATTGTTCGTTTTAATTTCGAAATTGCAACCTAGATTTGTGATTTGATGCAGTGTGCAATATTGAACACTTCATTTTGCTTCCTCATGCCGGTTTCAGGTGTTTTACAAAGGTGTTGGTGGTGGGTAAGAACACATGAGTGCGAGAAACAGCACAGTGACATAAGGAACGGGAGGAAAAGCACACGAGGGTGACAACAGACAGCGAGGGAGCAGGGGAAAAGTACATGGAAACAGATCACAAGGGTTGGGGGGAGCACACGGGGAGAGAAGGAGAAAGCTGAGAAGTTCCCTAAAAGCAGTCCCCATACTTTAACGCACTTAGACCGCTGGTTACATAGCAAAGAAACGGACAGGTTGTTACGCTATGCATGATACTACGTGACACAGGAACAATCAGTTCACAAGCACATTGGGTGTGAGGGGGCAAACTAAGGTTAATTTTATTTTGGCTGCATAGTTTTTTTTAATTTTATTTTTTAATCTTTTTATTACAGAAATAAAGTTAATGGTCGGTACACACAGTGGATGCATTATTTACAGCATTGCTTACACATAATTGCAGCGGAATACATTGCTGTTGATGTCATAGCATACGAGATGTTGTCAATACAGAAATCAGTCAAGGCGTTAATGAATCAGCAAGGGAGGGGACAAGGGGAGGTTCACATAAGTTGCCACAATATTCATTCCAGTTTGACCACACTGCCATCCACTTCCGGGAGCAACCCCGGGCCACTTAGACTGTCTTTTCCTGCAGCATGCACCAGTCCATATCTTTCTTCCATGCAGTGAGCGTTGGGGGTGTCACTGCTCCCCATAGGCGTGCAATATTCCGCTTTGCAATTGCTAGTCTCAGTGACACCCATAGCCTGCCTTTCGCTGATAGATCTGTGGGTTCCCATATGTTTATAAGGCACCTTTTCACTTCGGGCCGCAATAGCACCTCCCAGACCACACGCATACAGTAGTGCACCTTCTGCCAGTACCATTGTATTAGAGGGCACTCCCACAATATATGAAGGAAAGTCCCCACCTCCCCGCACCGTCGTCTACAAAGCCCGTCCTCACTCCTGTCCATCAACACCAATCGGGTGCCGGAGATACAAACCCGGTGAAGCACCTTCAATTGTATCAGTCTTGATTTTGCTGATATTGCTACTTCTTTGGGAGAGGAAAGTGCTTCCCTCCACTCTTCGTAATCAATCTCAAGATCGTTCGCTTCCCACTTTCTCCTGAGTGCAAGCAAGGGGTCCGGGGTGTGGTTTATACGTTTTTTATATGCGAGTGAGATTGCCTTTTCTGGAAGGTGGCAGTCTAGTAGCCTGTCCTCAAGGGGGGAAGATTCCGGGAGTGTCGTCCCGGGCGGGATGTTTACCTGAAGGGAGTGCCTGACTTGCATGTATCGAAAGTGTTCCGTGCGTGCCAAATCATAGGTGCGCTGAAGAGATGCAAATGAAATCACCCCATTAGGCCCCCAAAAGTCTTTTTTTTTTTGTTAAACCTTTTTATTGGATTTCATCATTATACACATCATACAGGTATCACACGTCATACTTGATTGCTGTTGTATTGTAATCATAAACAGCGTTAACATGACCGGTCGATGAGCAGTGGGACAGTTAATCGAGTAATTAAGCAGACCACCTATGGAGGGAGACCTCCCAAGCCCTGCAACCGGAGCTGCCGGTCATTGGTCGGATGATTATGTTTCTTCGACCCGAATGATAGTCTCTAGTTCATAGTCCCCTGCAAGAGGTGTCAGAAAATGGCAATCCAGGTTCCAAACAGAACTGGGGGGTCCGTAACTCAGGGAATGAGGGGTCGGGGGGTGGAGGGGTGGGCTAGGGGTCGCATGAGGCCGGGGCAAGTATGGTGGAGCTCTGTGCCATTCCATCACCTGTGGGTTCTTTTCCCTATCCTGTTCCCTATTGTGTGGTTTGGACGGTGGCTCGTTTAGGGGGCTGGGGAAGCAGGGGGGGGGGGGGAGAAGCATGTCGGAAGATTACTATGCGCTTGGTTCAAGTGCCACCTGGGTGTCCAGTGGCCCCTCTGAGCACCAGCATGTGTTTGCTTAAAGTCATGTAGGAGTGTCGCCCACTCTTGTGAGATGGGACGCCGTCGTATGCCGCAAGCTTCCTCCTGGCGGATGAGGTCTTCTTCCGCAGCGGCCCATTTCTTTACCGCCCCCCCACCATGCCGCTATTGGGGGACCCTCTGTCGCGCGCCAGTGCATTGCCACACTGCGTTTCGCTAGCAGTACAGCCAGCACGGCAAATTTGGTCTCAACCTTCTTGCGTTTAAAAATGCCTAGAGCGCATGCCTCCCATGTATGAAAATCTGTTAAGCCTGTGACTGTCCATAGGGTGGTGTGTACTGTTGTCCAAAAAGCTTGTATCAAGGGGCATGTCCAAAACATGTGAGTGAATGGGGCATCCGGGGTGTGGCATCGGGGGCATTCAAAGAGGGATGATGGGTAAAAGCGCTTGAGCTTCGCCGGCGTGAGATAAGCGCGGTGCACCACATTAAACTGGACATTTTGTAATCTTTGGTTGCGGGAGAGTTTTTTGTGGTGTTCTAGGGCTGTCAGCCATTCCCTATCATGGAGGAAGCGGCCGAAGTCCTCCTCCCAGTGGAGCCGTAGTCGTGTCAGTGGCACGCGTGTTAGTTCCATGATGGATTTATAGATCCATGTGATGTGGTGTCTGCCCGCCCCCATATGAAGTAATGTGTGCAACACCGGGTGTGGCTCTGGTTCCAAATCCCCCAGGTCCCAGATCCGCCGACAGTCCGCCACTATCTGTCGGTGCAGCAGGAATTGGCCGGCTGGGAGCCCGCTTCCTTCAACCAAGTCTGTGAACGGGAGCAGCTGACCGTCGGAGAATAGGGCTTCGGTTTCTATGAGCTGGTGTTCGGTCCATATCCGAAGCTCCCTCGTAGTATAGAATTAGTGCCCTTTAGGGAGTCCAACCAACTGAATTATCGGGGAATATTACTGGGTCCCTTTGGACATGCGGTGAATCCGCATGGCGCAGGATCTGGCCGTCTTGACTAATAATGGATGCGCCGGGTTGGGTTTGGTGCCCGGAAGGAGCATTCGGGTCAGCTCCGGGACCGATATCTGTCCGTCCCGTGCCGCTGTTTCCCCTAGATTGCGGTGCGCCGTCCAGCGTGATAGCCACTGCAGTTGCGCCGCTAAAAAATAGGCTTCGAATGATGGGGCGCCCATCCCGCCTTTGTCTCGTGGTAGCTGCAGGGCCGACAGGGCGACTCTGCAGCAGCCCCTGCCCCAGATCAGAGAGATTAGTAATGAATTGAGCTCTTGGAAGAAGGTCCGCGCAGGGATGACTGGGATATTAGTAAAGTAATATAGAAGTCGCGGTACCATGATCATTTTGGACAAGGTTACCCTTCCTATGGGCGCCAGGGGTAGGGTCCGCCAAAACTGGACTTGACTCTTAAGTCCTCGGAGGACCCGGTAGTGATTGCCCTGCAGGAGATCATGGGGCTCATGGTAGAGTCTGACACCCAAGTATCGCAGGGCATCGCCTCTCCATGCTAATGATACCTATCCCACATGGATTTCCTTGTGTGGGGTATTAGGGTGTAGGGGGTTGATAGAGGATTTCTCCCAATTCACCCGTAACCCTGATGCCTTTTCGAATTCCGCGAGTGTGGTCCATAAGGTGGTGAGGTCTGCTGTGATGTCTTTAACGTAAATTAGGAGATCATCCGCATAAAGGGAGACGCAATGCGTGCGCCCTCCTAATGGGATGCCCCATTATTCACCCACCTCCCGGAGTCGCCTTGCCAGAGGCTCCATGGCGATGGAAAAGATGACGGGGGACAAGGGGCACCCCAGGCGGGTGCCGCGCATGATCGGGATGGGAGAGGAGACATAGCGGCCGATCCGAACCCTCGTGGTAAGATTAATATACAATAGCCGGGTATACGCTATAAACTGGGGCCCTACGCCCACCCTACGCAGCACCTCAAAGAGGTATTGCCATGCCAGGGTGTCGAACGCCTTTTCGAGAGCCAGTACTAGGCACGCCGCATGTGGAAACCTGTCCCGCACCCCATCCGGGATCTGAAACAGCCGACGTATATTCTGGGAGGTGTTCCTCCCGGGGACGAAACCGCTCTGGTCCGTGTGCACTAGTCTGGGGAGAATTTCCGTGAGCCTATCTGCCAGAATCCTTCCTAAGATTTTGCAATCCGTAGTCAGGAGGGTGATAGGACGATAGGAAGCCCTGAGCAGGAGGTCCCGATCGGGCTTGGGGAATGTTACCAACACCGATTCCCGCATCGATTGAGGGAGTAGACCCGCGTCTAGTGCCTCCTGAAAGACTGTCTAGCTGCGGGATCAGCTGCTGGGAGTACGTGGAATACAGTTCTATCGGGAAGCCATCGTGTCCCGGAGCTTTGTTTTTGGCCAAGCGGTGAATGGCGGATTTAATCTATGCTGGTGTAAGTGGGTCATCTAATGTCGTGCGATCCTCCTCCGTGATTTGGACGATGGTGTTGGTGGTGAGTGTCTTCCGAATGTGTTCCCCCCCCCCTATCCCGAGTCGGCTCCCTGTAGAGCACACTATAGTAGTCATGGAAGGCCGATAAAATGTCCGCCTGCGCATAGACCACTTCCCCCGTGGCATTGCGGATGCCGGTGATCGGTTGTGTTTGTGTGTCCTGACGAATGAGACATGCTAGTAGGGTACCGGCGCGGTTTCCTTCCTGGTGGACTCTAGTGGTGTATGCGCGAAAATTATAGCGCCGTAAATCAGCACATGCGTCCACGTACTTGGTTTTGGCCTCCACTAGTTGCGTGGGGGGGACCGCCCTCCGATCCGCCGCTTTAGATAACCGCGCCACTTGTTCTTCTGTGTTTTGGACCGCTCTCTCTAGTGTGTGCTCCACTCCTGTGATTTGCTTGATGCAAGATCCCCGTAGGAACATTTTAAAAGCGTCCCATTCTAGGGACCTGGTCGATGCGGTGCCCGTACTGTCGGTAAAGTAGTGTTGGATGGTTACTGACTGTTCGCGGTGGAACACAGGGTCTGCCAGGCAGTCCCTGGGGAGGCGCCATGTAGAGATCGGGGTAGAGGGGGTTGCCATGCAAGTGCCACAATATGTGCGTCATGATCGGAGACGACCCTGCCCAATACTCCGAATGTCTGATGCGTGGGAGGAGAGATTGGGAGCACATGAAGCGGTCCAGGCGGACTCGTAAGTTGTGAGGCGTTGAGTGAAATGAGTATATTTTGGTAGTAGGATGGGTGTGTCTCCATGCATCTGCTAGGGACCAGTGGGCAGCCGCCCCCATTAGTCTTTTATATGCGAGATCCCCATCAGGTCCCAGTTGCGAAACCCTTTTGTGCAACCCAAGGTACCCAGCTTTTCAGAGACCCAAAGCGGGGTAGCCGATGTCAGTTTGTCAGCCCATCCCAGTTTGCGGTGAACAATATGCCATATTTGGACAGAGTGTCTAGTGGGACCTGTCAGTGGGTACCTACTGGGTCTAGAATAGAGTGCAGCTTCAAAGTTCCCACCCGGGAGGAGCCACCTATGCATCCCAAACCCGGGATTATCTCCACCACAATATGTGCCCTGATTTATAGCCGAAAGGTGTGCTGCCCAATAGTATTTCCGAATATCCTTGAGTGCTATTCCCCCGTTGTACCATCCCAATGTGAATTTTTGGAGTGATATCCGAGGCGCACCAACCCACAAAAGGTCTCTTTGGGTGGCCTCAAGTTCCGCAGCACAAGTTACTACTTGTGTAACGATATATCTGTAAGAGACATTAGTTAGTGATAGATTCCTTACCTTAGAATATCCCCAGGCGTCAGACTGGATCCGGAAATTTTTGCGCAGCAATACCCCTGCGCGCCGGCAGGCGTCGTCCACGGCTCCGCGTCAGTCGTCGGCGTCGTTAGCGCCGGAATGACGTCGGAGTACTTAGACGCCGCCCATGCGCGCGGACGTCAGTTCTGATACACAGCTTTTCCGCGCCAGATACGCAGAGCCATGATAGAACCAACACTGGTGCCATGAAAGTAGGGCCCTGAAAGGGGATGACCTTAACCCTAGATATCGGTTCGCAGAACGGGGAGGATGGGTGAGTCGGTAAGGAATCTATCACTAACTAATGTCTCTTACAGATATATCGTTACACAAGTAGTAACTTGTGCATCTGAAAGAGACACGTTAGTGATAGATTCCTTACCTTAGAATAAATACCCCAGCAATACCAACCCCGGTGGTGGGTCTGCGAACCAATAATCACACCAGACAGTCCTGGAGGACGGAACGGCCAAAGAAGTCATCCCTCCGGACTTGGCTGTCCAGGCAATAGTGCCTTGCAAACGTGTGCAGCGAGGCCCACGTAGCTGCCTGGCAAATGTCCTGCAAGGGCACTCCTCGGCCAAGGGCAGTGGTAGTCGCCGTGGCTCGTGTGGAATGAGCCCTTAGTCCAAGAGGGGGCTCCTTCTTAGCCAAGGAGTAACACGCCTGGATACACAAATTGATCCACCGCGAGATGGTCCGCTTGTGCACCGCCTTTCCCTTCTTAGCGCCCACATAACCAACAAAGAGTTGGTCATTCACCCGGAACTGGCGTGTGCGATCTAGATAGTAAAAGAGCGCACGTTTTGGGTCCAGACGGTGGAGCCTCTCTTCCTCTTTCGAGGGATGCGGAGGCGGAAAGAAGGTGGGCAAGGTAATGGACTGCCCAATCTGGAAGGCCGTAACAACCTTGGGCAGGAAAAAGGGTCTCGTCTGCAACACAACCTTGTCCAGATGGACAGAGAGTAAAGGAGGTGTAGAAGAAAGAGCCTGGAGCTCACTCACTCTCCTGGCAGAGGTGATGGCAACCAGGAAAGCAGTCTTGAAAGTAAGAAGACGGAGAGGACAGTTATGGAGCGGCTCAAAGGGAGCACACATGAGATAAGTAAGTACAAGATTCAAGTCCCACTGGGGCATCACGAAAGGAACAGGAGGGAACATGTGTGTGATGCCCTTCAAAAACCTATTTACAATTGGGGACTTGAACAAGGATGGCTGATCAGGTACCCTTAAGAAGGCGGAAAGGGAAGAAAGGTAGCCCTTGATAGTGCCCAGAGCAGAGCCCTGCTGGGCAAGAGAAAGAATGAAGAGGAGAACCTCAGAAAGGGGGGGCAGAGAGTGGATCCACAGCCTTTGCTGTACACCATGCCACAAATCTGTTCCACCTGCAGGCGTATACCGACTTTGTGGAGGGACGCCTGGCTGCCAGAGTGACATTACAGACTTCGGGAGGCAAGTTAAATGGCCTCAACTGTCGCCGCTCAATCTCCAAGCTTGTAGGTGGAGACTGGACAGGTTCGGTTGGAGGACCGTCCCCTGCTGCTGCGACAGAAGGTCCTCCCGAAGAGGCTGACGAATCAGGGGATCGACTGACATGCTGAGTAGCTTGGGATACCAGTATCTTCGTGCCCAGTCCGGAGCCACAAGGATAACCTGGGCCCGGGTCGCGCCTGATCTTCTTCAGCACTCTGGGTAGAAGTGGTATAGGCGGAAAGGCGTACAATAGACCGCAACTCCACTCGCGACGAAAAGCGTCTCCGAGCGAGTGCCGCCTTGGAAATTCCAACTCGCAGAACTGATGACATTGCGCGTTCTCTTCTGCGGTGAATAGATCTAACCAAGGTTCTCCCCACTGCTGAAAGAGACCTTGCGCCACGTCAGAGTGCAGACGCCATTCGTGATCCATCATGCACCGACGGCTGAGTTTGTCCGCCCTGGCATTCAGAGAACCTGCCAGGTGTTGAACCACCAGGGTCACGCCCTGGTGTTCCAGCCACTGCTAGAGGCGCAGAGCCTCCTGACATAGGGTCCACAACCCCACCCCGCCCTGTTTGTTGCACTACCACATGGCGGTGGTGTTGTCCGTGAACACCTGCACTACACTCCCCCGGACAGAGGGGAGGAATGCCTTCAGTGCAAGTCAGATCGCCCGCAGCTCCAGAAGGTTGATATGGAGCCGGGACTCGGCCGGAGACCAGAGGCCTCTGATCTCCGCCTCTCCCATGTGGCCTTCCCAGCCCTGGAGGGACTCGTCCGTCACAACCACATGCTCCGGGTGGGGTAGGGAGAGGGATCTGCCACTGACCCAATCGCGGTCCATGAGCCACCACTGCAACTGTCTTGCAGTGCCCTCCGAGATCAAGACATGATCGGACAAGTTTCCCTGATGCTGGGCCCACTGAAACTTCAGGTCCCACTGCTGAGCCCGCATCCGCCACCGGGCGTGATGCACCAGAAGGATGCAGGAGGCCATCAGCCCCAGAAGCCGCAGCGTCAACCTGACCGAGATTCGGGATAAGGGCTGAAAGATCGGAATCAGAGCCTGAATATCCTGAACCCGCTGTTCGGGAGGATAAACCCAAAACTGCGGCGAGTCTAGAACCGCTCAGATGAAGAGGAGCTTCTGAGAGGGACACAGGTGTGACTTCGGCACATTGATGGAGAACCCCAGCAAGTGCAGGAGGTCGGCCGTAGTCTGGAGGTGGCTGACGACTGTCTGGGGCGAGCCCGCCTTCAACAACCAGTCGTCGAGGTAGGGGAAGACTGACACCCCTAACCTGTGCAGATGAGCTGCGACCACCGCCATCACTTTCGTGAACACCCGTGGGGTGCTGGTAAGGCCGAAGGGGAGCACGGTAAACTGAAAGTGCTCGTGGCCTACCGTGAGCCGCAGGTAACGCCGGTGTGCCGGCAGGACGGGGATGTGAAAATAAGCGTCCTGCAAGTCCAACACTACCATCCAGTCTCCAGGGTCCAGGGCAGCTAAGACCTGAGCCAAAGTCAGCATCTTGAACTTCTCCTTCCGGAGGAAGCCGTTGACGTTCCGTAGGTCCAAGATAGGGCGTAGGCCCCCTTTGCCCTTCTTGGGTACCAGAAAGTAGTGGGAGTAACAACCACACCCTACTTCTGGCCCCGGAACGCGCTCGATGGCCCCCTTGGCCAAGAGGGCTGTGACTTCCTCTTGCAGAAGTTGCAAGTGATCCCCCGACACGCGGTGGAATTGCGGTGGCATGGCTGGAGGGGTCGCCTCGAAGGGGAGGGAGTAGCCCCTTCGGACGATTTGCAGCACCCACCTGTCCGACGTGACAGTGCGCCAGTGGAAGAGGTGATGGCGAACCCTGCCCCCCACTGGCGTCACATGGGCCTGAAAACACAGACTAGGAAGGTTTTGAGGCAGGGCCTGCGGAGGGAGGTGTGGACTGGCCTCGCCGTTGTCCCCGATCGCCGCAACGGCGGTTTCCACGGCCGCCACCGCGCTGTTGAACATTCTGCGGTGCGTGGCTGGCAGCACGTGTGGGGGCGCCCATTCCGTGGCCGCAAAAGGCACCCGATTGCTGGCGTGTGGCCGAGAGGCCCAAGGACTTGGCCGTAGCCCTGGAGTCCTTAAAACGCTCAGGCGCATGGTCTGCCTTGTCGCCAAAGAGGCGACGGCCATCGAACGGCATGTCCAGAAGAGTGGCCTGGACATCGGCCGAAAAGTTGGCGGACCTCAAGCAGGCATGGCGTCGAACCGCCACCGTTGTTGCCATAGCCCTGCCCAGTGAGTCCGTGGTATCCAGCCCACACCGGATGGAATATCGTGCTGCATCCCGGCCCTCCACAAGGGCTTGGGCGAGTTTAGCCCGGACCTCCTCCGGACATTGTGGCAGCACTTCCGCGACCGTGTCCCACAGGGTGTGGGTGTAGCGGCCCAAGAGGCATGCGGTATTGACAGACCGCAGTCCCAAACTCAGGGACGAGGACACTTTCTTCCCGAATTGTTCATACCTCTTGGATTCCCGATCGGGCAGAGCCGTCGGGAATGCGGTCTGGGAAGTGGAGGCCTGGATGACCAGGCTCTCGGGGGTGGGATGGGTGGACAAAAAGCAAGGGTCGCCAGGGGCCGGGCGGTAGCGTCTGGCCACGTTCCTATCCACAGGCGGACCTGTGGCGGGCTTGGACCAAGTGCCCACAAGAACGTCACACAAGGCTTTATTAAACGGCAGCAGAGGCTCATTGGAGCTTGCCTGCGGTTTAAGGACCTCAGTGAGGAGGTTAGTCCACAAGGCCGCGACGGGGAGCTCAAGGTTTAAGGAGCAACCAACAGTTTTGTACAGAGTTCCCCAGGGGAGAATCAAGAAAAAACTTTTTTTCTTTTTTTCTCAGCCTCTCTTTTCTCTCACTCAAATAAAAAATGGGGGTTTAGTGCATGAGTGTAGACCCTCTTCAGAATGTAAGGATACCTCACACAGGCTCACGGCAGGACCACAACTGTTGTCCCAGCCGATGACCGTCCAGCGTCATCATTGGTATCCTGCTCCTACGGCAGGCTGGCGGTGCAATGCCCGTCGGGCAGCGAGTGAAGCTGCACTTTAGCGGAGATCTTCAATTCCGAGGCCAACGGGTGTGTGGGTGTGAGGGGCCTATAAGGGGTGCAATAGTGAGCGTAGTGGGGTGTTCTTAAAAAAAGTCAGTGGAGTCCTAAGTGGAGAAGGTTTTAATGGTCAGGCTCACTGCTTTATTAAAAAAGGTTAAGGGGAATTAAGGAGTGGAGAACAATGAGACCAAACCTTTATTCAACCCTTATTGTGACAACGGTCAACATGTTTCACGCCCTAAGGGCGATTCATCAGGACCTAGTGCTCATATGATTGCTAGCGTCCCCCGGTTTGGGAGGACACTGGTATACGACCTGTGTTTTGTCGTTCTCAAATGATTCCTTCAGAGGGACCTCCTGGAAAAATGAGAAAAAATATAAGCAAACAACCGATGATGTCAAGATAACGATTGACAGGGGTACATCATAATTGTGCCTATATCCTGGGTGTCAGAGCAAACGTGCCCAGTGGCTAACGTTGTTTTAAGGTGGTGACAGGGTCGGGTGGTGGTGAGAGTGAGAGATATTTAAAAATGTACCCAGATATATATACACATATCCACAGTGCGCTTGGGTGAGTCGCTCTGCATGATGATGCCATTCCGGAAATCTATAGCATGCATCTACGTGAAGGCGTCATATTCTCGCCTGTGTGAATAGTACACGGAAGTAGTGGCACATCCTCACTGAGTCAAGCGGTGAATGGCGCCAACAGTGAAGTGTTTCACGTGCATCTGTAAACCAAATATTGACCCACAGACGCTATTAAAAGCCACACAAACCATTAGAGGTAATTTGACACTCTGTGAAACGGGGAATTCAACGCTGGCAGTGGGATCGAATATCCAGCGAGGAGATAGTAAAAAGAGTAAACATGCCATGCTAAATGTGCGCGTTTGAAAAAACGCCAGTATGGAATGCACTATTCCACTTACCCGTTAGGAGACCTCTTTCAAGCCTCACGAGCTGTCCAGGTGGGGCCAGCACCGATAAGGGATTACCTATAGGGGAGGTAGCTTATTTAACGGGATCGATGGGAAAGGCTAACTAGTAGATCGCCTGGAGACGTGACTGAAATGGCTGCAAATGGGCGCTAATGTGCAGGCAGCCACTCAGAGCTCGGATCAACACCTTACCTTAAGAGTCGGCGGTGGCAGGCTTCTCTACACCTACCCCTCCCACTGGAACTCTGGTACTGGACAGCCGGCGCTGGAGTGCAGCTTGTCCGGTGTAGATAGGGAAAAGTAAAGCGCGCGTAAGGGGTGTGTCAGACCAGTTGCTGGGTTACGGCGCTTGGGTGTAGAAACAGATGAGGGGTTTAACTACGGATAGCGCGGACCAAGCCAAAAAGGCCGCGGCCATCACACACAAGGCTGTACGAACACTGTAAAGACAGTAACCACTCTCCAGAGAACATTCGTTGGACTGTGATTGAGTCCTTACCGAACTTGAATCAACCAGCCTTGTTCAGATATGAACAGAGATGGATACATCGTCTTCAGAGCGACGATTTGGGACTTAATGACGGGGTGCCCTGGGCGACACTCGCCAGATAGTGACCAATCCGGACCAGTTGTCCACTTGCCAGTGTTCCTTCATGCCTTGCTAGATTTCCACATCCATCCATTGATGGACTCCGTTGTTTTATGGCTTGGGACATGTATTCTCCAGCCTAGCCTTCGCTCACCTCCGTGATTTCGAATCACGTGCCCCATGGGCGATCCTCCCGAGCCTGAACTAGTGGTCTTTTTACAATACGCCTTAAACACATGCCTTGGGAGACTCTATAACAATTCCTTTAATTGGCCTCACCACTATCCGCAGCAACCCTCTCGTTGTCTTAAACTCGCGCAGGCCAGGGCAAGACTCGCTGGAGAGTTATTACTAATTTGAATTAATTGACCATTCCCACATGCCCCTACACATGCCCTGCGAGTGTTCCAGAACCATTCCAAGATGGCCGCGGCCTTTTTGGCTTGGTCCGCGCTATCCGTAGTTAAACCCCTCATCTGTTTCTACACCCAAGCGCCGTAACCCAGCAACTGGTCTGACACACCCCTTACGCGCGCTTTACTTTTCCCTATCTACACCGGACAAGCTGCACTCCAGCGCCGGCTGTCCAGTACCAGAGTTCCAGTGGGAGGGGTAGGTGTAGAGAAGCCTGCCACCGCCGACTCTTAAGGTAAGGTGTTGATCCGAGCTCCGAGTGGCTGCCTGCACATTAGCGCCCATTTGCAGCCATTTCAGTCACGTCTCCAGGCGATCTACTAGTTAGCCTTTCCCATCGATCCCGTTAAATAAGCTACCTCCCCTATAGGTAATCCCTTATCGGTGCTGGCCCCACCTGGACAGCTCGTGAGGCTTGAAAGAGGTCTCCTAACGGGTAAGTGGAATAGTGCATTCCATACTGGCGTTTTTTCAAACGCGCACATTTAGCATGGCATGTTTACTCTTTTTACTATCTCCTCGCTGGATATTCGATCCCACTGCCAGCGTTGAATTCCCCGTTTCACAGAGTGTCAAATTACCTCTAATGGTTTGTGTGGCTTTTAATAGCGTCTGTGGGTCAATATTTGGTTTACAGATGCACGTGAAACACTTCACTGTTGGCGCCATTCACCGCTTGACTCAGTGAGGATGTGCCACTACTTCCGTGTACTATTCACACAGGCGAGAATATGACGCCTTCACGTAGATGCATGCTATAGATTTCCGGAATGGCATCATCATGCAGAGCGACTCACCCAAGCGCACTGTGGATATGTGTATATATATCTGGGTACATTTTTAAATATCTCTCACTCTCACCACCACCCGACCCTGTCACCACCTTAAAACAACGTTAGCCACTGGGCACGTTTGCTCTGACACCCAGGATATAGGCACAATTATGATGTACCCCTGTCAATCGTTATCTTGACATCATCGGTTGTTTGCTTATATTTTTTCTCATTTTTCCAGGAGGTCCCTCTGAAGGAATCATTTGAGAACGACAAAACACAGGTCGTATACCAGTGTCCTCCCAAACCGGGGGACGCTAGCAATCATATGAGCACTAGGTCCTGATGAATCGCCCTTAGGGCGTGAAACATGTTGACCGTTGTCACAATAAGGGTTGAATAAAGGTTTGGTCTCATTGTTCTCCACTCCTTAATTCCCCTTAACCTTTTTTAATAAAGCAGTGAGCCTGACCATTAAAACCTTCTCCACTTAGGACTCCACTGACTTTTTTTAAGAACACCCCACTACGCTCACTATTGCACCCCTTATAGGCCCCTCACACCCACACACCCGTTGGCCTCGGAATTGAAGATCTCCGCTAAAGTGCAGCTTCACTCGCTGCCCGACGGGCATTGCACCGCCAGCCTGCCGTAGGAGCAGGATACCAATGATGACGCTGGACGGTCATCGGCTGGGACAACAGTTGTGGTCCTGCCGTGAGCCTGTGTGAGGTATCCTTACATTCTGAAGAGGGTCTACACTCATGCACTAAACCCCCATTTTTTATTTGAGTGAGAGAAAAGAGAGGCTGAGAAAAAAAGAAAAAAAGTTTTTTCTTGATTCTCCCCTGGGGAACTCTGTACAAAACTGTTGGTTGCTGCTGTTCAGGACGAGTACATTGGACCCCCCCCACAAATCGTCCACCCCTCTTCCCCCTGTTTGATATCAGCTCAAGGTTTAAGGCCTTGCCCCCCTCGTCAACACTACACTGTAAGCAGCCCCCTCCTCCGTAGCCACGGTGGGAGGGGAGACAAATACAGTGTCTGGCGAAGTGTCAATACCACTGGCCTCCCCTAGCTCATATGTCCAGTCCTCTTGAGACTGGCAGTCTTGTGCCAGAGGGTCCACAGACCCCTCCCAATCACTTTCGTCACCCATCTCCTGCAGAGCAGGGTCATCAGACGGGGCCGTTTCGTGGAAATAGAAATCTCAAAAGGCCGTCTGAAGCGGCGCCGCTCCGGCGCCATATCGGGACCGAAGGGAGGATTGGGGTCGGCGTCCATAGTGGGCGCCGGGGGCGACACCCGCAGGGCGGGCGCCGGTGAGGTCGACCGGCGACGACCCGGAAGCGGATCCAGTGATGGCCTGCGGCGCCGGGGCCGAAGCACCCGACCCGCTAGGCCCTCCATCCGGGGCCCGGAGGCGCCACGGGACCCGGCTGAGAAGGGAGGGACCTCATGGCTATGAGGTACCGCTCGACCTCCTCTGGTGTCGCGTCATGCCCAGTGACCCGAAGGTGTGGGGCAGGCGGCGACGCCTGCGACTCCATCGGAGCCGTGTGGGTGGTGTCACCCGAACCCCCGGCCGCAACGTGCGAGCGTCGGGGTGGGTCGGAGGAACGATGACGTCTCTCCGACCTCTCATGCCTCTTACCTGAGGACTTGGATCTTGACGACCGATCTCCACTCCCGGAGCTGCGAGGACTCCGACCCCGCGACCGGTCCCTCGACCTCCTGTGGGACCGGGACCGGGACCTGGAGCGGCGCGGGGCCTTCTGCCGGAGCTCGAGTCGCTTGCGGGACCGCTCCCGCCTAGCTTTAGACGTCAGGGCCCGGCAGTCGGAGCAGGTACGGTCGTCGTGGTCGAGGCCTAAACACTTGAGACACCGGCTATGGGGGTCGGTAACCGACATCAGTCGGTCGCACTTGGAACAGGGTTTAAACCCGGGCATCCCTACCGGCACCGAAGTCAAAGACTCGAGTAGAGAAATGATCGAAAAGATCAAAAAGTTTAGTCAAAACTGACGTCAGCGCGCATGGGCGGCGTCTAAGTACTCCGACGAAGTCATTCCGGCGCTAACGACGCGGACGACGGACGCGGAGCCGCGGACGACGCCTGCCGGCGCGCAGGGGTATTGCTATGCAAAATTTTTCCGGATCCAGTCGGACGTCTGGGGATAGTCTAAGGTAAGGAATCTATCACAAACGTGTCTCTTTCAGATAAATACTTATGTGGGACAAGGTCTGGATAGTCTGGAAGGCATATAAGAAACGCGGCAGCGCCATCATCTCAAAAAGCGCTGCCCTACCTAGTAGGGACAGCGGGAGCTTCTTCCAAACAGTGGCATCTCTCTTGAACCTCTGCAGGCGCAGCAAGAGGTTTCTTTCATATCGCGTCGTCACCTCCGTGGAGATGAACATTCCCAGATACATGAATCCCTCTGTGGCCACTGTAATCGGACAAGAGTATGGAATTGCCGGGGATTCCCCGTGGAGGACGTAGAGGAGAAACTTCCCCCAGTTAATGCTTAAGCCTGAGTTCCTCCCAAAACTGGTAAAGATGTCTAACGCAACTCTAAGGGACCTGGAAGAGGACACGAGGTATAAGATGATATCATTCGCATATAGAGAAATCCTGTCCTTCCACCCGTCTGCCCATTTGAGCCCCGCAAGGAAAGATCTGGTCATATCCAGGCCACCAGCGGCTCTAGAGAGAGGGCAAAAAGAAGGGGTGAAAGGCGGCAGCCTTGCCGTGTCTCCCGTCCCAGCGTAAAAACCTCCGAAAGTTATTGTTCACCACCACCTGTGCCAAGGGCTCAGTATAGAGGAGGCATACCCATCCAATAAAGTTAGGACCAAAGCCCAGTTTTTTGACAACCGCTATCATATAGGGCCACTCGAGCGTATCGAATGCCATCGTGGCATCTAAAGAAACCACCACCGCGTCGTCCTGGATCGTGTGGCAGCGTCCTAGCACTCCGTGGAGGCGTCGTAAGTTGAGCGCGGTATTTCGGTGTGGCATAAAGCCAGATTGGTCCGGGTGGACCAGAGTGGTGATGATTGGCTGCATAGTTAAAATATCTATCCACTGTTGCGTGGAGGTACTCTTGAGTTTGTTTTTGGGAGAGAGAGAACAAAACTTTTAAAAAGCCTGGCTACAGCTGGGATGTTCCCAGGAACGGCTGTGTGAATATGGGAAAGGAGGAGTGACGAGCATTCTGATACCAGGTCTGGAGTCTGCCTGCTCCTTTAAGTGTTTTTGCCTGCACTCAGGGGAGGGGACAACGTGGCATTTAGTAACAGAAGATGACAGTTTGGACAGGATCGGTGGTAGCGAGGGGCCGAGAGATAATGGGAGTTGTTTGAAAGGACACAGAGACCTGATACGTAGAAGTAGAGAGGGGCTTCAAAAAGAAAAAGAAACAAGTAAAATAAACATATGGCTTGGAAGCGCCCCGCTAGCGCAGTGGTATGCTGCAATCATGTGTTTGCTGGCCCCGGCGTTGTGCGTGTGAGTGTGTGTGTGTGCACGTGCAGTCTGCTATTTTATGAAGCATATACTCGCGCTTGTGGCGCACCCCTGCACGCTCCCGCAAGGTGGATGCTGCCACAAGCACGAGGAAAAAGAGCAGAACGACAGCTAAAGTTCCTCCTATGCAGCGCATGTGCTCTGCGTAGGCGAGACCTAAAAAGATAGGGCCTGATTCACAGAACTAACTTAAGACAAAATCCTGAATTTACTACCATTTTAGTATTCACAGAAGGAACTTACTCATTTTGGTAGTCACAGAAGGCACTTACTCATTTCGGTATTCACAAAAGTTAGGACTCCTACCTTTAGGACTCCTAATTGCCTTGTGTGAATACCGAAAGTCTTAAAGGTAGGATTTTTCCCCGTTTAGGAGTCCTAACTTTGCTACTCCTAAACTGAGAAAAATCTTAACTTTAAGACTTTCGGTATTCAAAGAAGGCATTTAGGAGTCCTAAAGTTAGGACTCCTAACTTCTGTGAATACCGAAATGAGTAAGTGCCTTCTGTGAATACCAAAATGGTAGTAAGTTTAGGATTTTGTCTTAAGTTAGTTCTGTGAATCAGGCCCTTGGACTATATATCCACGTTATCAAATTACCGCCCCATCTCATTGTTGCCATTTATGGCTGAAGTGTTTGAGAAACTGGTCAATCTCAAATTGACCTCTTTACTGCAAGATAATAATCTACTTGACCCCTCTCAGACAGGTTTCAGAGCAAGCAATAGCACGGAGAGTAACTTGATTGCAGTCTCGGATAATGTCAGACTGGAGGTAGATCAGGGCAAGGCAGTGGGGCTGATTCTTCTAGATCTCTCTGCAGGATTCAACACAATCGCTTATTATCTGCTGATTAAAAGACTGCATGAGATAGGACTCCACTCCGCTACTCTCCGATGGTTTGGATCCTTTTTATATAACATACCCCAATCCATTCAGCCTTGTACTTTTAGATCCCTCCCCTTCAGGTCAAAATGGGGCATCCCCCAGAGCTCCTCTCTGAGCCCTACAATTTTTTAATGCATTTGTCACTGCCCTTGTCATTTTGGTCAAAAACTGGGGCTTCAACATTTGCTCTTACGCTGATGACACCCAGCCGATCATTTCTATTGGCGAATAGCAGACAGAACAAGCACTGGCGTTGCCAATAGGTTTCGCATTTGGAAAGTTGGAGCTATTGGTTTTGTAAATGACATTTTATATTTATATATCGTTATTGGCATTGTCAATAACAATATATAAATATAAAATGTCATTTACAAAACCAATAGCTCCAACTTTCCAAATGCGAAACCTATTGGCAACGCCAGTGCTTGTTTTAAGTTTAATGTCCTGTTGGAAAGTTTTAACTAAACCTACCTCGTCAGAAAACACACAAGTGTATTTAGTAAACAAACTAGTTAACAAGGTATGATCACAAGTTTCAACTGTATCACATGAAACTGACGAAATAGGTAAATCACCTAAGACAACAGGCTCTGGATTTATTTGACTATGCGCCGTCGGCAGTGACACCATGTTTTGATTTTGCAGTTTCTGTTGACACCATCAGTACTGTATCCCCATCGTTATTTATTTCTTCCCTCTTTCCCTCTCCCGCTGCAGTCACACGAGAACAGAGCTAATTTCATCGGCACCGGCCCCTGCGGCTGGAGTGTGTTGCGGTGTAGTGCCAACTGCCCCCGCCCCCTCCCCCCCCCCCCCATCCTCGGGAACGCGTTTGGCAATTGGGTGGAAAGAAATACCTTTATCCCGAAAGCACAAATCAATTTAAAGTAATACCCCCAAGTGTACAAGGCAGCTAGCTGGGTTTGTGTTTTAAATGAGCATGTTTACAGTCTTATTATATATAGGAGTCTGAACCACGAGAGAAATACAAATCCTCACTGGCTAACTATAACAAGAAGGACTGGGCGAGAAGGGAGGGGAGAATGGCAGCAGCAGATGAGCCTGATTAAAGCTGATGAAAAGGGAGGAGGGAGTGCGTTGCGAGCAGCAGCAGGGAAGGGGGCGGAGAGGAGGCTCTGATGGAGAGCGATGTAAAGCCATGCTTTGCAGCGAAACGTAACAAGAAGAGAGAAAAAGTAAAGTGTGAGCAGGAGGGGGCAAAAGGAGAGAAGAGAGAGAGAGAGAGAGAAAAGTAAAGCGCGAGCCAGAGAGAGACAGGGCCGTGAACAGGGATGTAATTAGGGGGGAGGAGGGACGGAACGGAAGTGCTGGTGGGCAGAAAGGACGGCCGTGGGAGGCGGATTAGGGAGATGCGCGTTGGAAGAAAAAGTAAAGCGTGAGCAGGAGGGAGCAAAAGGAGACAGAGAGAGAGAGAAAAGTAAAGCGCGAGCCAGAGAGAGACAGGGCCGTGAACAGGGATGTAATTAGGGGGGAGGAGGGACGGAACTGAAGTGCTGGTGGGCAGAAAGGACGGCCGTGGGAGGTGGGAGGCGGATTAGGTAGATGCGCGTGCTTGTGTGGTCACGTGACCCGCTTTTGTGGCTACGTGACCTCACATGCACTGTGAAGAAACCGCAGTGGTTTCGCTAGTCGATCGAGCCCTTGAATTTTCGCCTATTACATTCGCAAGCGAATGATAATAGGCGAAACCTAAAAACTGAGCGGGCTCTCTCTCTAAAACAGCCACCTAGATGACATCGCATTGCCTAAAACTCAATGCAGAGTCTATTATTTGGCAGAGTGGAACACATTTGGAATGATTCTTGGTGGGCCCTCTTGTTCAGTACTACCCTAGAACCCAAAATTACAGCAAAAAACTTAGGAGTTATCATTGACCGGACCCTATTCATGCAAGACCATGTGCTATCCGCATGTAGTAAAGGTTTTGGTCAGTAAAAATTGCTTAACTATTCAGATAGATTCCGACTGACTGACATCGTACAGTAATTCAGGCCTTGAGTATTAGCCATCTAGACTACCACAATGCCCTATATGTGTGAATTGCGGATCTGTTCACACGTCTGCTGATTATTCAGAACACTTCTGCAAAACATACCTGCAATAAGGACAGATATAGCTCTGCTACTTCCTGCCTAAAATCTGGTCACTGGTTGCCTACACGAAAAAGGGCAACATTTAAACTACTCTGTCATACCCACAGAGCTCGGCACAACCCTGGCCCATTGCTTCTCAGGCAGAAGGTTGAATTTTATCAACCCTCAAGAAATGCAAGATCAGCAAACTTTGCCCTGGCAAAAGCAAAAAGAATCAGAAAGGCCAGAGCAGGTGATCACTCCTTTACCCATCTGACAGCTTCTCAGTGGAATGTACTCCCTTTGGAGCTCTGTCTCACCTGTGATTACCTAGTGTTAAGGAAAAAACTAAAACATGGCTCTTCCCTGACTGATTCATTTGCTTCGTACGCTTCCATCCACTATCCTGTTGACCATAACATTTGGCAGTGGCTAGCCTGTGGGTTTTTCAGGAGACTGAAAAAGCGTACAGCGCAGCCAACACTGCTTGTTGGCGTGCGAGGACATCCTCACAATAGTGTTTTATTAAAGTATGGAGTGTAGACCAGGAAGCTGCTTTGCATATGTCTGCTATGGGAATGTTCTCTAAATAGGTCATAGAGGGCCTTTTTTAGGTGTAGAATGGGGTCTTGGAGGAACGGGACGAGCACTCTTAGCTTTTGCATAACATATTTTGATACATTTGAATATCCATCTCGCTATGCTATTTTTGAAAGAGCCTGCCCTTGATGGAGTTTAGCAAAGGCAACAAAGAACGGTTACGTTTTTTTAAAGAGTTTGGTTCTATCTACATAGTACATTTGAAATCGCTTAACATCTAAAGAATGTACAGACCGTTCTGCAACAGAGTTATGTTGACACATCTGAGTGAGGTGATCGCAACAAGAAACGCCACCATCCAGGAAAGCAATTGAAGAGGGCAGAAGAGGGCAGTACTGGAGGGGCTCAAAGGATGGACCCATAAGTCTTGTGCGTATGATACTGAGATTCCACAAAGGGGCTGGGGAGATTCATGGAGGAATAACCCTTTTGAGACTATACATACAAGCTCTGATCACAGGAATCCTTAAGAGGGATATGTGTTGTCTATCTTGGAGATAGACAGCTACTGCAGCTAACAGGAACCAGATGGAGGTACACGCTAGTCCATAGGTTTTTAGGTTTAGACGTCCCCGCACTAGCTGCTAAGGGATCAATGTGTTTCAATATGCAGTAGTGCGCAAACATGGTTCTGCATGAGAAGGTCAGACCTGCTGGGGACCTCCAGGTGTGGAACCACAGAGAGCTAAATGAAAGTGGTGAACCAAGGATGTCTAGCCCAGGTGAGAGCCACCAGAATGGTGAGCGAGATTTGCCGAAGCCTCTGAATCACAAACGGGAAGGAGGGAGAGGTGGAAAAGCATAGGCTAATACCAGTGACCAACTGTTTAATTGTGCATTGCCCAAGGGCTGTGGGAATCTGGAGGCGAAGTTTGGGCAGTTTGAGTTTCCTGCCATGGCGAGGAGGTCAACGTCATGTCAGGAAATCCCTATTGCTGGAAATGCAGGAGTAGGACTCAGGGTTGGATGCATTCTGAGGTCTGCTAAGTCGTTCTCCAATCTCAGAAGGTACTCCGCAAAGCAGATGGATCCTGTGGTGGATAGCCCACTGCCAAATGAGAGTGTCACCCTGTTTCTGTAGGCAGTACATGGACGTGCTGTTGTCCATTGGGATGAGGATGCTTGAACCTCTTCCCAAATTAGGCGGTGTTCTGTGGAGAGAATGTGCCTGTGAGGTGGTAGTGCAGGAGGAGCGGAAGGGAGCTCCAAACAGTACCCGTGTTGAATGATGTCCAATACTCACTGGTCGGGGTAAAGCATTGCTCAATGGGGAAGAACATCTTAAGTCGACAGGGGTTGTTTGGTCGGGAGGAAGGGTGGGCAAGTCATGGCTTGGCGGGCATTTCCTTTGGGGGAGCTGCCTTTGCCTCAACCCTTGGAACTGTTGCCCCAGCAAGCCTCTCGGAAGTAGCCCTAGGTGGAGGGTTGCTGAGCCTGCTGATCCTGGAAAGAAGTGGCGGCATCTGGAGAGGTGGACTTGGAGCCACCACAGTAGGCTGAACTGCAAAAGAACCGTCAAAGGGCAGGCGTCTGGAGGGCGTCCCATGGCCTACAGGGTCTCCATATCCTTGTTTATCATTTCCAGCATCTTGTTAACCTGGGGTCCAAATAGATGTTCCCCATCAAAGGTCAGATTGAGGAGATGCTGTTGGACATCCAGCTTGAGAGACAGAGCCTGGCATATCTGCGTAGGAGCATGCAGAGAGCAGCGGTGTCAAAACAGCATCAAGGGTACATCTGATTGTAGTGTTTAAATTGAGCTTCCACTCAGCGAATAAATCATGCCCTCGGTTGCGGTACTTCTCTGGCAGATTTTGGAAGAGCTCCTCCATCCCGTCCCAGTAGGCCCGGTTGTATCGGGAACAGAGGCCAGTAAAGTTGGTGATGCCCAAGTGGTTGGCCACTTATACCATGGCATGCTTGACAGCTGCATTGATATGCCTAATTTCTTTGTCCGGCAGTGTCTCGCCATCGGTATCCTATGTGTTGGTTAATTTACGAGCCATATGAACCACCAAGAAGTCAGGAGGAAGTTGACCCTGGATGTAGATTGGATCAGAAGGGATGGCATTGTATTCTTTGTCTACCCTAGGTGTGACCAAACAAGCTTTAAGATGCTCCCCAAAAAATGTCAGAGGCCGGTTTAAGCATACCTTTCAGCAATGGGAGGTACTGCATGGAATGTTGTGAGGAGGAGAGTTTCCAGCAGGAAACATCCTCTATGGCATACCTATGTATGGCGACCTTATGGAATGAGGCCACCCTACCAAGGACCTCATGGTAGTAGGTAGTGTCATCTGGTGGGGTAGAGATCATGGTCTGTGTCCCCTGGAAGGTCCTCATCATAAGAATCTTTGTCAACCTGCAGGGGCAGGTCATATGGGTACACTGTGTAGTACTCCCTAAAGTCAGAGTATGGTGACCCCTGTGGCATATATGGAAGCAGGTGGGCGGAGTGGAGGCGGGGGGGGTGAGGGTTGAATTTGTGGTAGGTGGCTGAGCTTGTGCTCAGGCTTAAACCAGAGGTTACAGACCTGACGGATATCAGGCCAGGTTAATTAGCGCAATACAGAGGACATTAGCGAAAATACTTTAAAACATAAGCACTGGTGCACCACACATCAATTACAAAAACTTAAGGGAGCAACTATATAAACTGTATACAGTACAGGTATTATTCAAAGTTTTTATTTTATTCCAATTTTCTGATTTCTTTGAAAATGTGGTCATAAACATCAGTTTTCACAATGAAACAGCCTTTAGCGAAAATACATCCGTTCCATAACAGGCAAGAATTGGCAATCACGATGCAAGCAGACTGGTGAGGTCCAGAAGGGCGAGAAGTCTTTGGAGGGTCGAAGTCAGCCATATCCCAGCCCTGAACAAAGCCTCACGTTGAGACAATGAGAGAAAAGGCATCCATGATAGAAAACAATACCAACGGAAAGAAGAGGAACTGAGGAGAACTGGATAGGCGTAGATCTGGAGCTCAGTAACATGTTCAAATCAGACAGTGGGAAAAAAACCAATTAAAAATGGAGCCGAAGTTGGAGCGGAAGGTGAATCATTTGGCGTCTCAACATGCTAGGGACCCCTCAGACACCAAAGCCCATGCGCTGCGCGTGAAACAACAGGAATATAAGGAACATCTTTGGGCAGAAGCCAAAACCTGAATAATGTCAGTTCAGCATATGGTCTACGAGTCCAGGGACAAAGCCGGCAAGATTCTCGCCTGGTTGGATCGGAGGGAACGAGCGAATAGGTGGATAGCACAGCTCAGGTCAGAGAACAGCGAGTTAACATCTGACCCACAGGAGATAGTGACTATGCTGGCAGTACACTATGAACAAGTGTACACATCCACAAACACAACCACAGTCCAGGAAGCGCTTGCATTTCTTAGAGACATACATATGCCCATGCTTACACCAGAGGAAGCAGAGGGACTAGAGACGGATATTACAGTAGATGAGCTCAAGGTGGCCATCTACAAGATACAATCGGGTAAAGCCAGCGGCCCAAATGGCATCCCAATAGAATTCTATAAACATAAGGCAGATAAAGTGGCCCCCTATATGTTAAAAATGTATGATGCAAGCAGGGTCCAAGGCGAGCTCCCAAGAGATCAACGGTTGGCTACCATAGTGGCCACCCATAAACCTGGCAAACCCGCTGTGGAGTGCGAATCTTACCGGCCGATCTCATTGATTAACTCGGCGGCCAAGATTCTGGCCAAAACGTTAGCGCTCAGACTGACACCTTATCTCTCTAAATTGGTCCACCTGGACCAATCAGGATGTATGCATGACAGGAACACTGCTTTGAATGTCAGACGTCTACACAATGTCCTGGGACGAAAGCATACAATACGGGAGGACGCAGCGGTGCTATCACTGGACCCAAAAATGGCCTTTGACTCGGTGGAATTGGCATTTCTGTTTGCGGTCCTCCAACCCTTAGGGTTTGGACCGAAATTCTGTTCCTGGATACGCCTACTATATACCAACCCTATCGCGCATGTAGTTGCAGATGGACATCAATCGCGGGAGATTGCTCTGGGGCGAGGGACGCGGCACGGATGCCCGCTGTCGCCCCTTCTGTTCGCACTGGCACTGGAGCCATTGGTGGCCTGGATTAGATGGGACCCATTAATCCGGGGTCTAAAATGGAGGGAGGGATGTAAGATCGTATCTCCCTTTATGCTGATGACGTCCTTATATATGTCGCCTCGCCCACAAGGTCCTTTCACGCATTGTTCAACATCGGTGAGGTGTTTGGGTCGGTGTCGGGGTACACTATCAATTGGGACAAGTCTGCGCTATATATTTTGTACGGATTGCCTCTAACACTTCCTAGGGGTTGTACGGTCCAGATAGTAACAGATCATTTTAAATACCTCAGGATCTTTGTAACGTCCGACCCAGACGAATTCCAGGCACTTAATCTGCAAGCACCGTTGCAAAGGCTAAAACGTGATATCAAGGACTGGCGAACGTTTCCGCTCACCCTACTGGGCAGGGCGGTCCTTTTTAAAATGATGGCCTTACCCAGATTTTTATATGTCCTGCACAACACGCCAAGCCGGGTCACCGATTCATACTTTAGGGCAATAAACGCGGAGGTAAATGCTCTTCTCTGGGATAGCAAACCGACAAGAGTGGCTGTGTGTTAGAAGCTGGTACGATGGGGGCATAGCTTTACCCGACGTCCGGGCATACTACTGGGCCTCACAACTGACAGTTATCACCCAGTGGCTTCACACACCTGACACTGACCCTGCATACCGCCTAGATAGGGTGGTCTTGGGGACGGGACGGGACGGGGGGGGGGGACCAACAGGGCACACGATTCATGTTTGGCATAGGTCACACGGCACCCGGGATGGGCGGACAAGCTAACGCAACACACTACACTGTGGTACACAGGTAGACTGGGCACCCTGGGAAAAGAGCAAGGGGTTCCAAAAATGGGACTTGATAGGGATCTCCCGGCTGGGGGACCTCTGGAAAGATGGTAAAGTCATTGACTACACCGATCTTCAGGAACACTACGAAATGTCTCCTGGTGAACATTTTCGATATATGCAGATTAAACTTGTGATAAACGCAGCCCTTCAGGCAGCGGTGACACTCCCTGAAGCATCCCCTTTAGAGGACCGACTATTAACTGACTACTTAGATAAGAAAGCAACGTCTCTTACCTATAGGAAAATTATTAATAATCAACCGGACCTCCTTGTACGACTCCGGGCAGTCTGGCAGACAGAGATTGGAGACATGGACGACACTGACTGGCAGGACGCGATTGCATCGCCAAGGGAGGTAGCAGTATCCTCTAGACTGGGGTTGGTACAGCTAAAAATACTACATAGGACCTATTACACACGAACGACATTGCACAAGATAGAAAGGACTACTGACCTGCACTGACTGCGCCAGTGTGGCGAACTGGGTACATTGTATCATACTCTGTGGGAATGCCCGCTGATTACAACATACTGGAAGGCAGTAATGGAAACTATTACAGAGGTCAGCGAGAACCAAGTCCCGCTTGATCCTAGGTGTTGCTTATTGAACATCTGGGAGCCGACAGATTTTAACCATGCGGACCGTCAGTGGGCAAGGACAAGAATGATGATTGCTAAGTGGAATCTAGCACAGAAATGCGGGGCGGTACAAGCCCAAAGCTTGACCAAGTAGAGCAGGAATATGGTCATGGCGGCTGAGAAAGCTACATACATTCCTAGAGGGTGCCTAAAGAAATGGGGAAGAATGTGGGGCAAATGGAATGCCTAGAGGAAATATATGTACACCTCCTGCATTGGATCAAGACTCGGATGTTAAAGTGTAATACTATTGTTGATGGTGCGATCGTACTATAACTGCATATGATAGTTCTTGATGGACTGTGTACAACTATAATATCCTCTGTAAGGAATGTACTTGCAGATTCTGTTTGTTATATAATAAAATCATTTAATAAAAAAAAAACAATGGAGCCGATGCCCGAGCACATTACCAGTCAGAGGTGGAGCCACACTACATCGTTACTCGAGAAGACTTCTTAGAAGAAAAACAACTTGCAAAGATCCAAGCACAACACTAGATGGCAGGAGCATTCACAACATGTGTATCTACATCCACACATGCCTCGAACTACTAGTTCCTGCAAGATTTTCAACACCCTCTGTGTCCCTTAGCAACTAGGGCTAATGCTACCATTTCATCACTTACTATACTCTTTGTTATGCAGCTATATAGATACACAAGTAAAATACAGCAACCTAATAATGCACTGCAGGTATTGGGTGCAGGGTTAAAAATCCTTAAACCCCAAAAAGTCAATTTTAATCTTCATTTAGCCCTTTTCACTGACCAAGTGCCCAACCTTAAAACACTTTAGAAAACTTTAAAACTTCCCAGGTCATAGGTTAAACTGGATCAGCGACTGAACTAGCCATGCAGAACAATGAACAAAAGGTTGAATACAAATAAACTTTACTTCTATGAGGAAAACGAACTACATTGCTAGAACAAAACTAATTGTAAACATATTTTAAAAGTACTGTCAATGGAAAAACATTCCATACTTCATATATTTGATATTTTGTATTAAGTCTTTATTCAGGATCCACATGTTTTATCTTTGTTACTGAATACACAGACTTGAAGTAGCCTAAGAGAAAGTGCCAGGAGCCCATTGGCTGCTGCCTCAGCTTCATGCAGAGGAAAATAGATTCACCCCCAGGAGGGACACCTCTTTGACATCTGGAGATTTTACCAGCTCATGGCCTTGAGCTGCCATCCTAATGCTGGATCTACCGCAAGCGTTGATACCCTCCACTGAGACTACTCTATTGGGTCCTGTCACACCTTGGCTTTGGTGAGTGCATAGACCGCCTGATCAGCATCATATATAACCACCACACAGTCTGTGTTAATTTGGGGTTCCTTCTTTTTGAATCCATTCCTGTGGGCAAGGGCACCAGGTAACGCTGCCCACTCTCGCCACTTTTCTTTGCACTTGCAATGGAGCACCTGGTGGTCCCGGCGAGACAAGGAAGCAAAGAGTGCAGAATTCCATTACCACATGGATCCCACGCACTCTTTATATGTGGATGATACCCTCTATTACTTCAGAGACCTATCGTCCCACCGCTCCCTTATTGAGTACCTATATGCGGAGTACGGCATGGTCTCCGGGTGAGCTGGAATAAATCGTGCCTTTTCCTCCTAGGGCCCACCATGGAGTCAGTCACCCTAGACTTTGGCGAGGGACCTATTCGCTGGTAACGTACCTCATTTCATTATTTAGGGATCCGCATCTACCACACAGTGCAGAACTTATTAGATGAGAACTTGAACGGAAGGTCTCGTTGACAGTGGCAGTGTCATCGCTCTTGTCCCAGGTGTCCTTCTGGCGGTGCACTCCCACTCTGTCTGTCTGTGATGGGCTGCTTCACGGTATCCAGATGGTAATGCTTTTCTTTATTATTTTGCTATCCTCTCAATCGGCCTACTCAGCTTTTCTTTGGGGACCTCAGCAATCTCATAGGAGACCTAATAGGGCACAACTGTTGTAGGAGGAGGGCCCTCTCTAAACGGCAGTCCCCATTGGCGCAAGGAGGCATTGGACCCCAAACTTCGATTATTGTTAGGTGGCTCAACAGCCAATGGCTCTCCTTGTGGTTGGAGAACAGTTTCCTGGCACATTGGGCCCCCGCTTACTCAATCCACTATGTTGTCACTAGTGTCTCAGGGGACTTGGCAAGCTCGCAGCCATCCTCTTCTCTTCCAGGCAGCCTGACCTGCCTTACCAAAGCCTTAAGGGCCATGGATCACATCCCACCCTATGCTCCAGCGGTTCTCCCATGGGACTTCTGGACAAGTCTAGCCCTACCACTGGACAGGACCTACACATCTGGGACCAGGTCTGGATACTAACTTTGGGAGACTTATTTCAGCATGGTCAACTGTGCACATTCCCCTCCCTGACATAACATTACGTATTACACTAAGACAATTTCTCATCCATGTCTTCCTAAAGGACGTACTAAGAGATAACGGAGCTGTAAGTAACCTGGAACTGACCAATCAGCATTTGCTGCAATCTCTAGATATGCTGGGTAGCAGTCACTATTTGATCAATCAGCTGGCTACAGAGGGACTTAGGAGCTCAGACATAAATCACACAGAGGCCCTAAGAGACACCTGAGATGGAGTTTGACTGCCCTCTCAACAATAAAGAGAGGGATAAAGTGCTAACATATCACTGGAAAGCATCGTGAAATGCCATTTTTCAATTTATCGAATTCTATATGCTGCACAAGTCATACCCTTCCCCACAGAAGATCACCCGGATACTTCCAGGAACCTCAGGCCACAGATGCAGCACTACTGAATAGACTTGAACATGTTCTGTGGGACTGCTCCCACATATGCCCTTATTGGGATGACTGAGGTCTTGGCAAAACTTGAAATGGTCACAGACCTTTGGGGAGCGGGATCGTGGGAGTCGCTGGAGCTTGGGATATACCATTAGCCCCAAAGGCTTAAGATTGTGGCACGTTTTTTCACCTTGCCTTTATGGACACTCACAATTATATGGCTAAGATCATAGCCCCCTCCCTTACCATCCTCTTTGAGACGTGGAGTCTCCCCATCACACTAACCCACAAAAATACATGCAGCAACTTTACCTTTTTCAGGCAGACATTCGATTATTGCCCATTACCCTTGGGCCCCACCTATCCTCTCCGTGATCCCACCCCCCCCCCAGCACCCACCTTTTGCCAAGTTGACCTCACTTACTGTTAGACTTTGATACCCTAGCATTCCAACAACATCTGATTTAAATGCTTTTGTAATGCTTTATAGAAAGTATGTACCATGTAAGAAATGTAAATAAAAAGCTTTAAAAAAAAAAAGGAAAAAGTGCCAGGAAAGAATGACGATTGTAACCTAGGTGAGCACACTACAGTGCTGTCAATCTTATGTGGATTTAACATGTGGTTGTGCAGCAGGGTACAGAAATGAAACAAACCAAAAAAGCCTAAAGTGCAATTTACCCGATTGGTGGATATAGGCTGGAAACAAGGTCAGTGAGACCTGCACAGACTCCTGCAGGGACTGATAGCAGATCTGCCGTGACTTTGTTGACTCCCCTGAGATGTTGTCCACAATATCTTTTAATACACTGAGCGTTTCATGGATGGTCACCTTGCCTATAAAAAAAATAATAATAAAATCGATCATGATCTTCTACCCAGAGTACAACATCTAAACATATAGAACAATAACATACTCATTCTCGCTCAGCAGTTAACAGTTTCTTATTAATTTATCTCCAGCTGTTACGTCTCACTCGCAAATTTGCTTAGGCAAAAGAATGTGTTTTAAACAATGCAAACACGGACAATAAGAAGTCCTAGTTGATAGAAAATGAAAGTTTGAGACTGTTCTTTATTTCCTAAACTTTTCCGTTTGTGGTACCTAGGATTCTCAGCAGCTCATGAAGTCCTCAAGTAGAACTGGATGGAAGAACATAAGTAGTGGAACATAAATGAACAAGTTACTTACCTTCGGTAACGATATATCTGTAAGAAACAGTAGTTAGTATTAGATTCCTTACCTTAGAATATCCCCAGGCGTCAGACTGGATCGGGAAATCTTTGCGTACAGTACTCTTGCGCGTCGGTAGGCGTCGTCTGCGGCTCCACGTCCGTCGTCGGCGTTGTGATGACGTCATCGGAGTACTTGGACGCCGCCTCCGCGGGCTGACGTCAGTTCTTGGACACAGCTTTTCGACGCAGAGCCATGTTAAAAACCAACACTGGTGCCATTGAAACTAGGGCCCTGAAAGGGGATGACCTTAACCCTAGATATCAGTTCGCAGAACAGGGAGGATGGGTGGGACGGTAAGGAATCTAATACTAACTACTGTTTCTTACAGATATATCGTTACCGAAGGTAAGTAACTCGTTCATCTGAAAGAAACAGGTTAGTATTAGATTCCTTACCTTAGAATAGATACCCCAGCAATACTAACCCCTGTGGTGGGTCTGCGAACCAATAATCACACCAGAAACTCCTGGAGGACGGAACGGCCAAATAAGCCATCCCTCCGGACTTGGCTGTCCAGGCAGTAGTGTCTTGCAAACATGTGCAGGGATGCCCACGTAGCTGCCTGACAGATGTCCTGCAGGGGGACTCCCCGGCCCAGGGCAGTGCTAGCCGCCGTGGCCCGAGTGGAATGGGCTCTCAGCCCAACAGGAGGCTCCTTCCTCGCCAAGGAGTAACATGCCTTGATACACAAGACGACCCACCGAGAGATGGTCCTCTTGTGCACCGCCCATCCCTTCTTAGCGCCCACGTAACCAACAAAGAGTTGGTCATCCACCCAGAACTGGCGTGTCCGATCCAGATATAACTAAAGCGCACGTTTTGGGTCCAGACGGTGGAGCCGCTCTTCCTCTTTAGAGGGATGCGGTGGCGGAAAGAAGGTGGGCAAGGTGATAGACTGCCCGATATGGAAGGCCGTGACAACCTTGGGCAGGAAAGATGGCCTAGTCCACAACACAACCTTGTCCGGATGGACAGAAAGGAAAGGGGGTTTGGACGAAAGAGCCTGGAGCTCACCCACTCTCCTGGCAGAGGTGATGGCAACCAGGAAAGCAGTCTTCAGAGTAAGAAGGCGGAGAGGACAGTTGTGAAGTGGCTCAAAGGGAGCGCACATAAGAAAGGTAAGAACAAGGTTCAAGTCCCACTGAGGCATCACAAACGGAACAGGAGGGAACATGTGTGTGATGCCCTTCAGAAAACTAGTTACAATAGGGGACTTGAACAAAGAAGGTTGATGAGGGAGCCTTAGAAAGGCTGAAAGGGCAGAAAGGTAGCCCTTGATAGTGCCCAGAGCAGAGCCCTGCTGGGCAAGAGAAGAAATATGCTACTTACCAGTATGCATCTGTTCTTGGCATGTAGGGCTGCTGACATTCATATCTGTGCATAGATCGCCGCCTAGTGTTGGGTCCGGATGATTGCACGTTGTTGTCCTGGAAGAGTCTTCGAAGTATCACGAGATAGGTGGCTCCTCCCTCGGACTACAGTGCGCATGGGCATCCTCTCCATCCTCAGATTGTTTTTCGCCATTGTGGCAGAGATGGAGTATGGTACAGAAAAGGATGTCCATGCAAGAAAGTAAGAAGTAATAATGAATGCTACAGCTGCGACGGGCACCGGGGAGGAGGGTGGGCGATATGAATGTCAGCAGCCCTACATGCCAAGAACAGATGCATACTGGTAAGTAGCATATTCCGTTCGAGGCATGTGGGCTGCTGAATTCATATCTGTGCATAGAATGTATAGCAGGTTCTCCCTTAGCGGTGGCTACCTGTGCCAGCTACAGCAGTCTGAAAAAGAGTTTTTAGAACAGCCTGTCCTACAGCTGCTTGCTGTTTGGAATCTACATCTACACAATAGTGTTTTGTGAATGTATGTATGGTAGACCATGTGGCTGCTCTACATATTTCCTCTAGAGGAATATTTCCTAGGAAAGCCATGGATGCCCCAAGTTTACGTGTAGAATGCGCTCTTGGGGGAACTGTTAAAGTGCGTTTTGCTTTTAGATAACATATTTGGATGCACTTAACTATCCATCTGGCTAATCCAGATTTTGAAATGGGGTTGCCTTTGTGTTGTGGTGAGAAGGCAACAAACAACTGTTTAGTTTTTCTAAAATCCTTAGTCCTATCAATGTAGTATAGAAGTGCTCTCTTGACATCAAGTGTGTGTAGAGCCCTTTCAGGTACTGACTGTGGATTTGGAAAGAACACTGGCAGTTCTATTGTTTGATTGATGTGAAAATGGGATACCACTTTGGGCATGAACTTAGGGTTGGTTCTAAGAACTACCCTAGTTGCATGTATTTGGATGAATGGTTCCTGAATAGTTAGGGCTTGTAGCTCACTAACTCTTCTAAGTGAAGTGATTGCCACTAGAAATGCCACTTTCCATGTTAAAAATTGTAATTCGCAGGAATGCAATAGTTCAAATGGTGGTCCCATTAGTCTGGTAAAACGATGTTAAGGTTCCAGACAGGTGAAGGTGGGTGTTTTGGGGGGATTATTCTTTTGAGTCCCTCCATGAACGCCTTAATCGCAGGCACTCTGAATAGCGAAAGATGTTGCCTGTTTTGAAGATAAGCTGCAATGGCAGCTAAGTGTATTCTTATAGATGAATAGGCTAGATTGCAACGATGTAGGTGCAAAAGATAGCAAATGATATTTTGCGTTGAAGCATCTAGTGGGTTTACGTCATTGTTATTGCAGTAAATGACGAAACGCTTCCACTTTGCGCCATAACAAGCTCTGGTTGTAGGTTTTCTTGCCTCCTTGATAATGCTCATACAGTCCGGAGGTAAGTTTAGGTACCCAAACTCTAAGACTTCAGGAGCCAGATTGCAAGGTTCAGCTGTTGCGGATCTGGGTGCTGTATGTCTCCATGGCTCTGAGTGAGTAGAGTGGGTGTTAGCCGCAGTCTTTGATGAGGTACCACGGAAAGTTCTAGGAACATTGTGTACCATGGTTGCCTCGCCCATGTTGGAGCAACCAGGATTAGTGTCAGTGAATGCTGGCTTAGTTTCCGTGCCACTAGCGGTATTAATGGTGCTGGGGGAAAAGCGTACGCAAATCTGCCTGACCAGTTCATCCATATCGCATTGCCCTGCGACTGCAGATGTGGAAACCTGGCGGCAAAGTACCAGCATTTTGCGTTTTCTTTTGTGGCGAACAGGTCTATCTCTGGTTGTCCCCATTGTTGGAAGTATGGTTGGAGCACCGAGGGATGAATCTCCCACTCGTGCAGCTGTTCGCTGTGTCTACTGAGCAGATCCGCCACTTGGTTGTCTTTGCCTGGGAGGTGTTCAGCCATGAGAAAAATGTTTCTTTGGATGGCCCACTTCCACATGCGTTGTGCTAGATGTGATAGCTGTGGGGAGTGTTTTCCTCCCTGTTTCTGTATGTAGTACATTGCGGTCATGTTGTCCGTCCGGATCAACACAGCTTTGTTGCATAAATGTACGTTGAACGCTTTCATTGCCAGAAAAATTGCCATAATTTCCAGCAAGTTGATGTGCATTTGCTTTTGTTGTGCTGTCCATAGGCCCTGCACTGTGTACTGAAGGACATGGGCACCCCATCCTATGAGAGATGCGTCCGTCCTTAGCACTATCTGTGGTACAGTCTCATGGAACAGTCGGCCTTTGCAAAGGTTTTGTGGATTCCACCAATGCAGAGAGTTGTATGCACGACTGGTCACCAACACTAGGTCCATCAATTGTCCTTGAGCCTGATTCCACTGCCGTGCTAAGCACTCTTGTAGCGGGCGCATGTGTAGTCTGGCATGAGGGACTATGAAGATGCACGAGACCATCATGCCTATGAGTTGCATAAACACTCGGGCAGAGAGCTAGTGTTGGGACTTGAACTTTTGGATTAGTAGCTGCATACTGTTTATTCTTGCAGCGTTTGGGTATGCTTTTGCTGTCAAAGTATCCACTGTTGCTCCCAGGTACTGCTGTACATGGGATGGTTGAAGGTGAGATTTTTGGTAGTTTAGGGTTAAGCCTAGGCTGTGCAGTAGGTGAATCGTTTTTGACATGTGGCTGGCACACTGCTGGGCTGACTTTGCTTGTATTAGCCAGTCATCCAGGTACGGATAGACGTGAATATGTTGTCTTCTTAAATGTGCAGCCACTGTCGCTAGGCATTTTGTGAACACTCTTGGAGCTGTTGTTACACCAAATGGAAGCACTTTGAATTGGTAATGCTGATTTAGTAGCGTAAACCTGAGATACTTCCTGTGAGCAGGATGTATCGGGATATGGAAATATGCGTCTTTGAGGTCCAAGGTTGCGAGGAAGTCTCCTTGCTGCAACAGTGGTAACACTTGTTGTAGAGTGAGCATATGAAAATGCTCGGATAAGATGTATTGATTTAGGGGCCTGAAGTCCAATATTGGTCTGAGAGACCCGTCCTTTTTGGGGATGAGGAAGTATAGCGAATATACTCCTATACCTTGATGTTCTAAAGGTACTAGTTCTATGGCCCCTTTTTGCAGCATGCTGATAACTTCTTGTTGCAATAAGTTGAGGTGTTCTGCGGACATAGGCGGGTGTTTTGGAGGTATGTTGGGTGGTGTGGAGGTGAGCTCTAGGCAATAGCCATGTTGGATAATTTGCCTTACCCACTTGTCTGTAGTGATGTTTTGCCAGACTGGTAGGAATTGTTGTAAACGTCCCCCGACTGGTGTTATATGGTCTGGGGGTAGCGCTAAGGAGTCACTGTTTTGTATTTGCAGAGGATCTGGTGGTGTTGTTCCCTCGTCTCTGCCTTTGTTGTTATTGCCGCGGTATCCACCTCTATTGTTTTTATTGTAGGTGGTATGTGTGTTCCCTTTATAGCTTGTGGTCTGCTGTGATGCGTTGCCTCTTGCAGCCCCTCGGTAGCCTGAGCGACGAAAGGAGCCTCTATGTTGTTGTGACTGTAGGGCTCCCATCGACTTAGCCGTCTGTGTCTTTTTTCATTTTGTCCAGTATTGTATCCACATCTGGATCAAACAAGTAGTCAGGATTAACCGGCTGGTTTAACAAAGTGGACTGAACTTCGTTTTTAAAACCAGAAATGCGTAGCCACGCATGTCTCCTGATCATAACACTAGTGTTAATAGACCTGGCAGCTGTATCTGCCACATCTAAGGCACATTTAATGGATGCGTTAGTGATTAGCTTTCCCTCTTGTATCAGTTGTTCAGCTTGTTCTTTCTAAGCGTCAGGTAGATGCCGTAAAAGCGTTTCTAAGGTATCATAGTGTGCCCTGTCATACCTGGCTAACAGGGCTTGCGTGTTTGATATTCTCCATATATTAGCCACCTGTGCGGCTACCCTTTTCCCTGATGCCTCAAAAATCTTTGATTCTTTGTCGGGGGCACATCTTCCCCAGTTGTTTGAGAGTTTGCACGTTTACGTGCATTTGCCACAACCAAAGAATCTAAAGGCAGTTGTCCCTTAATGTATGTAGGGTCCACTGGCGCTGGCCTGTATTTCCGTTCTATTCTTGGGTTAATTACCCTGGCCCTAGTGGTATCCTTAAATATGTCCCCTGCATGTTTAAGTACCCCTTTTAACATGGGCAGTGTTTTAACTGTCCTTTCAGATGTTGCAAAAGTGTCAAAGAGGAAATCTTCCTCCACAGGATCTGCATGCATGTCCACATTGTGATGGCGTGCTGCTATTTCTATTAATGAATTAAAAGCAGCTGTGTGCTCTGTAGGAGAAGGCCTAGCAGGGTATGCAGGTGTATCAGGGATGGGTTGCGAGTCACCTAGATGTATTGGGTCAGCCCATGGTTGTGTCTGACTGTCCGGGTCAGCATCTACTGGGTAGTTGTATTCTTGATCATATTCCTCATCCACTTCCTCATCGGAGTGTGTGGGTGTATATGAATATGTGTGTCGCCTATGTGGCCGAATAGGCTCAAAAAGAATAGGTGATGTAGAACAGTCCCTTTTCTTTTTTAGTGGAATAGTGTAAGTGTCCGACTCAGTTTCTGGTCTGATCTTCCTCTTGTGAAGAGTGAGTTTGCCAGATTTAGGATCAATATAGAGTTTTGATTGTTCAACTTATTCAAGGTCTGGATGTAGGACTTCCTGTTCAGCAGTTTTGTGTGGTTTTGCCAAAGTCTTTTGTTTTATTAGCTTTGGTTCGACGCCGGCTTTTGAGTCGACCGCCTTTGATTTTGAGGTAGGTGGGAGGCCAAATTTAATCGGTCCGATTGTCTTTTGTGGTACTACGGTTTGTTTTGGTAGTGCCTGTTTCTTCGGAGCCGAAGTTTTGTCGACAGTCTTTTTTTGGCTCGAGTACGTCTTTGTGTACTATTGCTGGTTTCTGAACCGATGGTTTTGGATCGACGCTCTTTGATGTAGGATCGATTCGTTTTTTCGGGTCGATTTTCTTTGGGTCGATGCTTTTCTTTTGGATAGCAGGTGGTTTGTCGGCCTGTTTGGGTTCGACAACCTGCTTCGGATCGAGTCCTTTGTTTGTTTTTTCAGCACTCGGCGCTGATGTTCTCGGTTTGACGCCCTTTTGTTTTGGCGTAGGTACCGGGGCGCTGCTTTTCGGCTCGACGACTTTTTTGGTCGACGCCGATGGTTCAACGTAGTTCGGCCCGAAGACAGTGTTGTCTACTAGCTTCTTTGGTCTCGTCTCCGATGGATCGACGGGATACCAGTACCTTCGTGCCCAGTCCGGAGCCACAAGGATGACTTGGGCCGGGTCGCGTTTGATCTTCTTCAGCACTCTGGGCAGAAGTGGTATAGGCGGAAGGGCGTACAACAGACCGCAACTCCACTCGCGACGAAAAGCGTCGCCGAGCGAGTGCCGCCTTGGAAATTCCAACGCGCAGAACTGATGACATTGCGCGTTCTCTTCGGTGGCGAATAGATCTAACCAAGGCTCTCCCCACTGCTGAAAGAGGCCTTGCGCCACGTCCGAGTGCGGACGCCATCCGTGATCCATCATGCACCAACGGCTGAGCTTGTCCGCCCTGGCGTTCAGAGAACCTGCCAGGTGTTGAACCACCAGGGTCACGCCCTGATGTTCCAGCCACTGCCAGAGGCGCAGAGCCTCCTGGCAAAGGGTCCACGATCCCACCCCGCCCTGATTGTTGCAGTACCACATGGCGGTGGTGTTGTCCGTGAACACCTGCACTACACTCCCCCGGATAGAGGGGAGGAATCCCTTCAGTGCTAGATGAATCGCCCGCAGCTCCAAAAGGTTGATATGGAGCCGGGACTCCGCCGGAGACCAGAGGCCTCTGATCTCCGCCTCTCCCATGTGGCCTCCCCAGCCCTGGAGGGACGCGTCCGTCACAACTACGTGCTCCGGTTGGGGAAGGGAGAGGGATCTGACGCTGACCCAATCGCGGTCCGTGAGCCACCACTGCAGCTGTCTCGCAGTGCCCTCCGAGATCAGGACATGGTCGGACAGGTTGCCCTGATGTTGGGCCCACTGAAACTTCAGGGCCCACTGCAGAGCCCGCATCCGCCACCGGGCGTGATGCACCAGAAGGATGCAGGAGGCCTTCAGCCCCAGAAGTCGCAGCGTCAACCTGACTGAGACCCGGGATAAAGGCTGAAAGAGTGGAATCAGAGCCTGAATATCCCGGACCCGCTGCTCGGAGGATAAACCCGAAACTGCGCCGAGTCGAGAATTGCTCCGATGAAGAGGAGCTTCTGAGAGGGACACAGGTGTGACTTCGGCACATTGATGGAAAACCACAGCTGGTGCAGGAGGTCTGCCGTCTTCTGGAGGTGGCTGACGACTGTCTGGGGCGAGCCCGCCTTCAACAACCAGTCGTCGAGGTAGGGGAAGACTGAAACCCCTAACCTGCGCAGATGAGCTGCGACCACCACCATCACCTTTGTGAACACCCGTGGGGCGCTGGTAAGGCCGAAGGGGAGCACGGTAAACTGAAAGTGCTCGTGGCCAACCGTGAACCGCAGGTAGCGCCGGCAGGACGGGGATGTGGAAATAAGCGTCCTGCAAGTCCAACGCTACCATCCAGTCACCTGGGTCCAGGGCAGTCTAGACCTGAGCCAGTGTCAGCATTTTGAACTTCTCCTTCCGGAGGAAGCAGTTGACGTTCCGTAGATCCAAGATAGGGCGTAGGCCCCCTTTGCCCTTCTTGGGTACCAGTAAGTAGTGGGAGTAGCAACCACACCCTACTTCTGGCCCAGGAACGCGCTCGATGGCCCCCTTGGCCAAGCGGGCCGTACCTTCCTCCTGCAGAAGTCGCAAATGATCCCCCGATACGCGGTGGTATTGCGGTGGCATGGCTGGAGGGGTCGTCTCGAAGGGGAGGGAGTAGCCCCTTCGGACGATTTGCAGCACCCACCTGTCCGATGTGACAGTGCGCCAGTGGAGGAGGTGATGGCGAACCCTGCCCTCCACTGGCATCACATGGGCCTGAAAGCACGGACTTGGAGGGTTTTGAGGCGGATGCTGCGGGGGAAGGTGTGGACTAACCTCGCCGCTGTCCCCAACCGCCGCCACGGTGGTTTCCAAGGCCGCCACCGCGTTGGATATTACCCTGCGGTGCGTGGCTGGCAGCACGTGTGGGGGCGCCCCTTCCTTGGCCACGAAAGGAGCGAAAGGCACCCATTTGCTGGCGAGGGGCCGAGAGGCCCAAGGACCTGGCCGTAGCCCTGGAGTCCTTAAAGCGCTCAAGCGCATGGTCTGCCTTGTCGCCAAAAAGGCGACGGCCATCAAATGGCAAGTCCATGAGTGTATTCTGGACGTCGGCCGAGAAGTTGGCGGACCTCAACCAGGCGTGGCGACGAATCGCCACTGTCCTCGCCATCGCTCTGCCCAGTGAGTCGGTGGTATCCAGCCCACACCGGATAGAACACCGTGCTGCATCTCTGCCTTCCACAAGGGCCTGGCCGAGTTTAGCCCGTACCTCCAACGGGCATTTTGGCTGCACGTCCGCGACCGTATCCCACAGATAGTGGGTGTAGCGGCCCAAGAGGCATGCGGTGTTGGAAGACCGCAGTCCCAGACTCAGGGAGGAGAATACCTTTTTGCCGTATTGCTCATACCTCTGGATTTCCTATCAGGCGGAGCCGACGGGAATGCGGTCTGGGAATTTGAGGCCTGGATAACCAGGCTCTCAGGGGTGGGGTGGGTGGGCAGGAAACAAGGGTCGCCCGGGGCCGGGCGGTGGCATCTCTCCACGTTCCTATCTACAGGCGAACCTGTAGCGGGCCTGGACCAAGTGCCCAAAAGAACGTCAGTCAAGGCCTCATTAAACGGCAGCAGAGGCTCAGCCGAGCTTGACTGCGGTTTAAGTACCTCAGTGAGGAGGTTAGTCCGCACGGCCGCGATGCGGAGCTCAAGGGCCAAGGCATTGGCCGCGTCAGCACCACGCTGTAGGTTGCCCCCTCCTCCGTAGCCACGGTAGGAGGTGAGACAAAACCAGTATCTGGCGAGGTGTCCAGACCACTGGCATCCCCAAGTCCACCTGTCCAGTCCTCCTGGGACTGACACTCCCGTGTCAGAGGGACCTCAGACCCCTCCCAATTCTCCTCATCACCCATCTCCTAATACTCAGGGTTGTCAAATGATGGGGCCGGCTCATTGAAGTAAAACTCACCAAACGGCGTCGAGAGCGGCGCCGGAACCGGATCGAAGGAGGCATCGGGGACGGCGCTGCCCGAAGACGGCGCCGGAGGTGACACCTGAGGGACCGGCGCCGGTGAGGTCGTTAGGTCAACCAGCGACGACCCGGATCCAGAAGCAGGTCCAGCGGGGCCCTGCGGCGCCGAGCCCGAAGGCGCAGGCGGCGTCGTGGCCGAAGCCCCCGACCCGCTAGGGCCCCCAGACGGGTCCGCTGGGCCCGAAGGCGCCGCGGAGCCCGTCGGAGGAGTGAGAGACCTCATGGCCATGAGGAAACGTTCGATCTCCTCCGGCGTCTCGTGCGGCCCAGGGACCGGAGGGTGTGGGGCCGGACGCGACGCCCGCGACTCCGACGGAGTCGCGTGGGCGGTGTCACCCGAACCCCCGGCAGCGTCACGCGAGCGTCGGGGGGGAGTCAGAAGAGCGATGACGTCTCTTCGACTTCTTGTGCTTACCTGACGACTTCGACCCTGAGGAGTGATGTCGACTCCCGGAGCTATGGTGGCTCCGATCCCGCGACCGGTCCCTCGACCTCCGCCCGGACCAGGACCTTTCGCGGCACGGGGCCGACTGCCGGAGCTCAAGTCGCTGGCGGGACCGCTCACGCCTAACTTTCGAAGTCAGGGCCCGGCAGTCGGAGTAGGTCTTGTCGTCATGGTCGACGCCGAGACAGTGGAGACACCGACAGTGAGGGTCGGTGACCGACATCAGTCGATCGCAATCCTCACAAGGCTTAAAACCTGGCATCCCTACCGGCACCGTTCGGAGTCGAAGACTCGAAAAATGATCAAAAAAGGATCGTAAAAGTTTTAGTCAAAAAATGACTAAGGTACCACTTTTTCTGGATCTGCGCTGCTGGCGCGGAAAAAAGAAGAACTGACGTCAGCACGCGGAGGCGGCGTCTAAGTACTCCGACGACGTCATCACGGCGCCCACGACACCGACCCGCAGACGACGCCTACCGATGCGCATGGGTATTGCTACGCAAAAATTTCCGGATCCAGTCTGACGCCTGGGGATATTCTAAGGTAAGGAATCTAATACTAACCTGTTTCTTTCAGATACACCTAGTACACATTTATGAAAAGAGGCAGGGGAACTGGTGTTGCAGGATGACCAGTGATTTCATTTTAATTACGCAGTTTCCTGTACTTTCACCCCGCTCTCTACGTAGAGTAGCCCACTTTCCACCACGGCACTTTATGTGCCCGAGAAACACCACCCACCACCACACACTGTGCACCCTCGCCTGCTGTGGGTTAGGTGGGCAGGGTGCAGTAGCCCAGGGCATAGCGACCAGAAAGATGAAATTGGGAAATAAGGGTCAGTCTTGGGCAAAATTCAAGTCCCCGTTAAGATGTAATTGGAGGGATGACAGAAAGCAAAAACAAAGACGGGGCAGCCGTAGATCTCCTGGGAACAGTAGTTGTGAAGGTTGGACTCCCTCTCGACTCTCCCCCGCCTGGAATTTGGCGATCCCTGCTCCAACCAACTCCGGTTCACTGCACGCCATTACCCTGGGTTTTATCGGCCGCTCTCCACTCTCTACCTGTGATACAAGCGATATCAGGGTCTGCTTCATGGAGCGGGTCTTGATTTCCAGTTCAAAGTTCATGGTGAAGCCGGAGGAGGTAGACGAGTAGACCTCGCAGCTGCTGCATGGTGAAGTGGCCATGTCACCTCCGCGCCGCGCTGTACCGCTCCCCGGTGGCCCCCCTGCGGCTCCCAGCACTCTGCCCAGGGCTCCCTCCAGGAGTAAGCGCACCTCTCCTCTTCGCAGCATGTGCAATCGGAACAGCGAACGCACCTCTGGCCAGCGAGCGACACGCACCACAGCCGGCAACCGATGGGGAAGCAGCGCAGCGGCTGAGCAGTGTGTGCCCGGGCCCTCCCATCACCAGACCTGCCTCCTCTCCTTTCCTCCTCCTCACACAGGCATCAACCGGCCTTCTGCGAACCATCTACTGCCCGACCCAACAAAAACTTTCTCAAAATACAGGCAAACAACTTCTCATCTAGCCACCCGAAGGGCCTGGCAGACGAGCGCCTGAGAAGCATCCATAACAAGTTCATTTTAACCTGTTTTTGCTTTCTTGTATTAGCTGACCAGTTCAGATTTGAAACACCAGTATACATTTAAATGTATCAAACCTCTGTAAGCAAGTATAAATAAATACAAAAAACAGTTGCAGAAACTGTACAGTATGTCCTGCCTATAGTGTGACACCCAGTACCGCCGCGTACAGAGGAGCTTGACGGGGGTGGGGTGGAGCAGAGCTCCATATACAAGAAGCGGCTGCCATTGTCTCACGAGTCCTGTGTGGGCGTGCGGAAAATGGAAGAAGCGGCCACCAATGTCCTGCATACATTAACCATGAAAGAAAATAGTGCTCACCGACTACATGATGCAGACCGTGTAACACCGCAAGTAAAAGGTCCAGACGTTATGAGCAGTAACTAAAGGAGACAGGGCGGTAACAAGGAAGGACTAACAAGCCTCATATTGAATCGGAGCCAGCGTTTAACAAGGACAATGACATCAGCCAATGAAAAGTATGGATAGAGAGTGGGCAAGGCTTCCACAACATACTCAACTACTGCATGCCTCGCAGAGCAAGCAGTAGGCTCGACCTAAAAAGAGTGTGGGCTTTAAAGCACTGTGCACAAAGCTCTCCACGGTACAGGCCTGGATTATCTAAATAAAAAATTCTTATGGTATACCCCACGGAAATGTCTGCAGCTTTCAAAAAAGCGACTGTTCCTAAAGCCCAGGTGAAGGTCAGCTAACTCAAGGAGGTCAGATCTGACTTCCTGCCAAGCCTGAAGACGCCAGCACTTCCACGAGCCATCCTGCACCAATTCCCCGGGTACCGGACCCTTGCTATGACAAACGCTTGTTGAAAGTCCTGTCCAGACTTCAACGAAATCACCGACTATCAGTCGCCGAGGGACACCGCACTGCAGAGGCCTGCACCAAGAGTGGTCCAGCTATCCTGTTTTTGTCCCCTTTACTGGCCCTGACCGATACCAGCAAGTTCCTTGACGCATGAGAGCCAGCTGAACACAAACATTGTGCACTGAGCAGCTCTGGCCCGAAGAAACAGACTGCTCTCCCTTGCTTTCAGGTCCCTCGCACCCCGTTGTGAGCTCTTGGATTTTTCGCCCAAGTCCATCCTTGCAGCCTATTTCTAGGTGCCCCGCCCCCCTGCCTTCTACCGTATAGCGTGCAAGGCTACCAACCCGTCCAGCAACTCTGCACCAAGACTCACCATGGCAGACACAACCGATCTTCTGGTGGAACTTTGGTACTGAGAGGGAGGGAGAGAGGGAGAGAGGGAGAGAGGGAGAGAGGGAGAGAGGGAGAGAGGGAGAGAGGGAGAGAGGGAGAGAGGGGGAGAGGGGGAGAGGGAGAGAGGGGGAGAGGGGGAGAGGGGGAGAGGGGGAGAGGGAGGGAGAGGGAGGGAGAGGGAGGGAGAGGGAGGGAGAGGGAGAGGGAGAGGGAGAGGGCGAGAGAGAGAGTGTGTGTTCTTTCTTCCGTAGGAAAGCTATATGCGTAAAAACGCACTGTTGGTTAACTGTGCTAAAACTGTAAAAAGTCTATCACGAAAAAGTACTTACCTGATAACAACATTCTTGGGTTCAAAATATACAGATACAGGTCATTTTTCCAATTTGGTGTGGAACCCTTGTTTGTGTGTGCATCATCTATCATCTATTGACTATATGTTGGCAAAGAATTTCTAACACTCCTCTCTAATAAGCCTAAGGCTGCTTGACCGCACTACCCTAGAGAGAGCAAAATTGGGATTGCAAGAGCAAGCCCCTGTTCATTCATAAGGGATACCTGGACTTTTTACACAGCATACCTCTTTTTGGTAAACTATATAAAGAGCCAGCTTGCTATAAGGAGATTATTCCATTTCACACAACCTTTACCTTTTCAGTTTATTTTTGTTTTTTTTAGTATAGTCTCTTTCTGTATGCTTACATTTGATAACCATGTAAGTTGTCCTCTCAAGCAAAGCACTCATTCCAACCCAGTTGCTGCCCCCTTTGTACTCTGGTTCATTCATCCTCAAGATGTTTTACTTTAGTGTCCTACTGGATGGCCCGCATATCACTTTTTAACATTGCCAATATTTTTCCATGTGTGTACATCTGAATAGGATATCATCTTAGACAACCGCTCAGGTTGCATAGTGCCTAGGTGGTTTCAGGTGGGTTTGATGTAGCATTTTGCATGGAGAAGTTAAAGATTGGTTACCCCGATTAGCTGATGTCATGCCACAATCTGTTGGCATGGAGCAAGGGATATCTGCCTTGGCTTGAGTTTCTACTAAGAACTGAAGTTGACCTTGAGCTGACCATTGCACCTCTTATTCTGTGCCACATCTCTTCCCAGACCAAGCAGTACTAGCACCCTCCTACTGATCATCTACTAGAGGAACACACGGCATGACTTTGGTAAGCTGAAGCCATGCCACTGTCCCCTGTTTCTCGAAGATTCAGGTCCACGGTGTCAGTGTGCTTGTGACACTGCCACGGCTCAGGCATCTCCCAGCAAAACATAAGTCTCCGTGACCTTCTGCCCAAATGAGGGCTGCATACAACTGACAAACCTCAAAGTTTTCAGCCAATGACTGTAGATCTAACAATGCCACAGTTATCAGCACTGCTTTGCAGCCAATCCATCCCCATGGTGCAAGGTTCAGTCTAGCTCATTGATTTAACTATCATACCACACACTTTGGCATCCGATAGTCCGCATTCAAATCAGCAGAGCTACCACCTTGGATTCCAAACATATTTCTTGTTGTATCTTTTCACTCATGGCACAACGAGCAAGCTGTCAAGGATAAGATTTGTTTCTCTTTCATTTAAGGAGAACGCGCTCTAAAGAGTGCCTTCAAACTGAAGTTTTAAGGAATTTTCATACACCCTAAGCAATCTGGTCGACAAACATCAATTCAAAAATCAAAAGAATCATATAACCTCCTCTTAAGGTAAGCGGTCAAATTAACCCTCAACCGTTACGGCACCTTCCATCCCCCACTGACGCTTCTCCAAGACAGATAATCTAGCTATCCTCTATATAATGCTCACGGCAGAGACTGAGCATTACATATCACTACATGCACTGGCAAATGAAGGAATGTATTGCAGACCAAACATCTGTGGATTGTGGATACTTAATGCCCCCCACCTAAACCAATGGTTAAGAAATTGTTTGAGTGCAATTTGCAATGAGACAAGCCACTTACTGTCCTCCAGGTGCTCTTTACGATGTTGTGTGTTAATGTTGGATTTCAGATTACGGTAGTCCAAGGTGAGGGCAGAGATAAGGCTAGCATGGTTGGTCGAGCGTGAAGACCATTGTTGCTCATTTTCAGGAAGGTTTGCCCATGGCAGCAACAGCACATTGGAGAGAGCTCGGCAAACCAAGACATGTGCCTGTAATGATCAGGAGAGAAAAATTACAATAGTTAAAACATACTAAAGAGTAAGGAAGCATGAAACATTATGGTAAAACTGTACAGATGAATCAAACCCCTTTTTAGAGTGTCCCTGCAAATGCAATACAAACTGACCTGACTGAAAACAGTTGGTCTCACACAGAATGCTGCATTAATCACAAATATGACTCCTACGCCAAGCCAGTTGTCCGAGTACTTATAATATAAAGTGGTGTTGGGGAATCAAAGCGCAGGAAATAGTGGTCAACAGAATCAAGAGAATAATAATTACAGATTTCCTGTGCACCCACAATTCAATAATGTCCAGTAATATGACTTATCCACAGTACACTGTTATTTTTTTCGTTTACTCGGTTCCAAACAATTCTTCCCATATAAACATGTTCCTAGATGTAGCAGAACAGAATCGGAGCCTGTCCATCGTATCTCCTCTCACAGCATGGTGCAAGACATGGAAAGAATGGCCCATTTGGAAGGCCATAACACATAGGCTACAGTGTTGTATAGATATAGACTATGAAAAGCATTATCTGGTTTTCATTTTGTTTTATGCAGATGATTAGATTTGAGATTTATCAAAAATTGATTAACAAATACACAGAGCACTGTGGGTGCTCATATGGTGAATAATGCATTTAGCATAAACATACTGTAGGAATCTGGCTCTCTACATAGTGCACCAAAATGAGGTGCACTGTGTAGTGTGCCAGGTATCCTTTACCAGTTTATAGGGGCCTTCTTTAACAATCCCACAGTGCTCTATTTGTGGTAGTGTGGTCGAGCAGCCATAGGCTTATCAGAGGGGAGTGTTAGGCATTTGTTGTATACACAGAGTCAATAAATGAAACATATATTCAAATAAGGAAATCCGACACCAATTTGTAAAAATAACAGATTTATATATATTTTAGCCCCCAAGATCTTCAGGATCAGGTAAGTACTTTTCAGTGACTTTAATTACAAATGACTTACAGGACTGTTCTTCTGAACTTCAGGTAAGTAGGGGCCAAGGTCCAGGGAAGCATCATGTTTACCTGCCCTGGGATGTCCTGCGGAAGAGGTGCTTTCAGTGGTGGTAGCCAACACTACATGTTGAAGCCAATGGGGAACAGCACCTGCAAAGAAAGACTGCAAGGGGGCCTGGGGCACCAGTCGGGCAGAACCCAAAGGCGTCTCGGCTCTGGAGGGGCACAGGACCACAGAGACACCATTGGTTTCAATTGACTAAGGCTGGGGGGCTCTGGTGCACAGGTTTTTTGTCCGGTGGGTCGGCAAGTTTGAGGCTCTCACAGTTATCGGTGCACTTACAGAAGAAGGAGAAGAAACACACAAAGACTACTTCAGGCATGGAGCTGGCCTCTGTTAGAGTCCCTCGAGGAGAAGGTTGTTTTTTGCTGTTGTGGTGTTCGGACTGAACACAAACAAGCCCTGGTGCTTGCAACAGGCTACGGTACCCCCGTTGTTGGTCCAGGGAGCCTCAGGGGTGCATCAGTGTCTCAAAGAGTGGAAGCGTTGATGGGGCTGACCTCCTGGAAACATAGTGACCTCTTCCTGGGCTGCTGCGTCGGTGGACCTGGTGGTCGGCAGACTGGTGTACCGGACTGTGCGGTCGGTGCTTGTAGGGAAGTGGCTCCTCCAATTCAAGGGATATGCTGGCTGGTTGGCGAAGCGATGGCAGCCCTCCGAAGCTCTCATCAGAGGATGAACAGTTGGAACAAGAGTTGGGTCTTTGGAATTGTCGGGCAAGGAGCAGGTAGGCAGGGTTCGGCTACAAGTACACAGCTAGCCCACAGATCTTGCGTTCTTCTGCTCCTTTGTCCTCCTCCTTTAATCAAGCGAATCGTAGTGCCTGGTGTCAGGGGGTCATCCAAATACTGAATTTTGGGCATTGAGTGGGGGGTAGCAGCCAATGGGCTACTTGCCCTTGGGGTCACTAGACTCCCTATATGGCCACTTCCTGTGAGGAGAGGGCATAACCCTGACCCAGAGTTCCTAACTCCGCCAAAAACAAGATGGTGAAATACTTCTTTTGTGGAGCACAGCTGGTAGCCCACATTAGGGGGGTGACTAGCCTGGTGGTGCAACAAACCTACTGTATAGCTAATTTCCTCCCTGTCCTGGTGTCAAATGGGCCTCAGGTCAGGGGAAAGCCGGGGTAGCATATCAAAAGTGGCAGGAGCTTTGGAGCTCCTGGCCTTGATATGCTGAATCACTAGCCATCTGCTGGAAAAGGGGTGAACACTTGCCACTGAGAGTGGGCTCTCACCTTCAGGGATTCAGAAACGTGTCTGTGGTGGAAGGCTGGATGATATCAGTCAGATAGCACACTAGAAGTAGGTTTCACGGGCACCGCTAAGGTGCTCTCTGGGTGCATTTCATAATAAGTCCAACACTAGGATCAGTGTGGATTTATTAAGACAAGGTGTTTGATAAACACCATAGGTTTCAGTGAAACCATCATGTAGTTGGGTAACTTGTAATGACCAGTGCCCAGCACATGTACATAAGATGGCTTCCCTGTTCACTTCCAACAAGGCTTCCCTGTTGACTTCCAATGTCTAGTCCTCGAACTAGACCTCACAGGTGGCATGCCTGCTCATGCAGATATTTTCGCACATGTAATATAATGCACACTGCTTTAGGCTGTAAGGCCTGCTGTAGGGATGTAGAAAGAGGGCTCTTTATAGGATATATATGCAGACAGCAAAAGAAGGACCAAGAGAACTTCAGCACTGCCAAAACCAGACACCATCAAGCACCACTGCACCTGAACCCCCCAGCCCATTTTGAAATCGGTCAGCGGTGTCAGTGTAGCCCCCACGCCCTCAAGGTACTGAGTCTACTATGGAGTGATGTCTCGTAAACTCCCCTAAGCCGGAAGCCTCTGTTAATATGCCCGCTCATCCGTGAGTGTTGCTGGATAGCGAAACCAGACACCCCAATGACCCTCTGCACCTAGATGCCCGTCCCGAGAAGAGAATGAAAGGTGTACGCACATCCTCCTAACATCGCAAGAACCAAAGTCACTTGTTGGCTTAACCGGACTGGCCTCTCAGTCCCCTCATGAAGCCTCTTTGTTACCGGACTGATTCCCAGTTTTTAAAAAGCTCCCAACTACTTTAAAACCATGTCTGAGGCAGGGACCTCCCAGGAGCTCAACCTGGTACCCTATCAGTACCTTAGATTGCTCCAACTTGAGGAGCTCTACAAAGCACAGAAACTTGCCATGGAACCTAGACACACAAAAGCTCATCTGCAGCAGATGCGGGCAGAAAATGACAAGGTCTTAGCAAGTAAATGTCCGCCCACTGGGGAAGAAGATGAGAACCCAAAGGTGGATGATTTGGACGCGACTCCACTACTAACCCTACTGAAAGCAATACCACTGGGAGTACTACTGACGGCACCCTAGAAGAAATAGATAGTGTAGATGCAGGTCTTCAAAACCTAGCCAAAAGGATAGCATTAGAGGTTAAATTTCTGGCCATAGGAAAGAGGTGACACAGGCCTAGGACCCATCTCTGGTGGCAGCAAAATCATAAATAGGGACAAGGATGAAGCTTTCAACCCTAAGATCTCCAAAGGGATTGTTCAATAAGCATTTGCAATGCAATAGGTCTTGCATTTACGCAAGTTTGAGTTATTGACATTGTAAATGACAATGCCTTTTATTTATATTTTGGTTTAAAAAAAAAAAAAAAAAGGCATTGTCAATTACAATGCCAATAGCTTAAACACGCGTAAATGCGAGACCTATTGCATTGCAAATGCTTGTTCATCTTGATATGTTACAGGGTGCAGTACCATATGTGGCCAAAAGGGGTCCCAGGGGACCTCTTTTGGCCACATATGGAACTGCACCGTGCAGAAGATATGGCAAATCCCATAATGCATTGTATGCAAGACAGTACCACGAGTACATTCAACTAGCTATGGCAATATATAAAATGAGTAGCTTTGAAATGTGACAGAAGAATTATTATATTAATTCGTGATTAGGTCTACTCTGTGTGGAGCTGATGAAGGGAAATTAATAGAAGGTCTCATATAAATGTGAAATGTGCTAGTGAGTAAAGTAACCACTGCCAGCCTTACAGAGGACATAGCTTGTGGTGCTGAGAACACATCAAGGCTTCCTGCCCAAGGTGGTCTCGGATTTCCATATCAATCAAACCATCACTCTGCCTACTTTCTTCCCTCAACCAACTACTCCCCCGGAGAGGTCTTTACACTCTCTAGATCTCCGGAGGGGTTTGAAAATTTTATCTGGCTAAAACTCTTCCACTTAGGAAGTCTGACCGGCTCTTTGTTAATTAAGGTACAACTAATACCGGTCTGTCAGCTTCAAAACGGTCTATCTCGAGATGGATTGGCTCCTGTATAGCTCTGTTTTACCAATTAGCTAACAAAGCTTTACAGGGCAAACCTCGTACACATTCTACTAGAGGGAAAGCTTCTACAACAGCTCTCCTTTGCAACATTCCAATATCTGAGATTTGTAAGGCGGCTACATGGCGTTCAATACATACCTTTACCCGCCATTACTGCCTAGATTCAGATGCACAGGCCGATGCCCAAGTGGGACAGGCCTCTGCGGAATTTGTTTGCATAACTGCATTATAAATGTGATGTTGATTCATGTTTTTTTGCTGTATACTTGATTGCTCGTCCGCGAGACTTTGGGTATGGGCTTGCTAATATATTGATAGATTATGACTATTGATGAGTATCCCCTGGATGAGAAGGATTAGTTACTTACCTGTAATCCTAGTTCTCATCCAGGAGTATACTCCTCAAAGTCATAAGAGACCCACCCACCTTCCCGGACGAGCATTACTGCAAAGTTATGGTGTTACTTACGGATTTACTCAGGTGTTTATGCACCTCCAAAAAGAACTGACCTAACTGCCACCTGTGGTGCATCATGGGAGCAGTGGGTCGCCTACAGGTCTTAAAGGCAGGGTACCCCTACTCTAATGCCTTAAAGGCAAGGAGTCAGATTTCTTTGTTTCTTTATACTCTGCTGCAGCCTACAGGCAAATGCCTGCAATTACAGGTTTTTCTATGGCAATAAAGCATTGTTGTATGACAAATGTTTACTGCGCTCTTTCTTCCTTAGGGGTTAGGAGAGTATAAGTGCTACTATGCAAACCTATGTAATTTCAGCATCTTTGCCATTTTGGAAATATTTTAGGCTGCATGTATATGTTTTCCATATGCATATTTTTAGGTTTATATATGTATTTTCTATATGCTCCGGGATCCCGCACATGGGCGGGGATTATTCATAGATTAGGACTATTGAGGAGTATCCCCTGGATGAGAAGTGTCTGGTGCGGAGCAAGGTAGAACACCAATTGAATTTGTAAGTGTTAGCGCAGCAGAGCAGGGTCGCCGGCGTCGCCAGTCACTAGCGTAGCACAGGGTGGGCCTGGGTGGAGGCTGAGATGCAATGGCAGAATGAGACAGATAGGGAGGAAGTTCACCAGGGCATCAGGGAGACCAAGCAGCAGGTGGTGAAAGTCCCATCCCAATCAGGGAATGCACAGAAGGCCAGCTATTAATGTGAAAGTAGCTTGGGCAGCAAAAGAGGTGAGCACCATGGTCCTTGATGCCGCCACAGGCCATGCCCATCGGGTAGGCATGCAACAGTTTGTCTGGCCAGTAAGGAAGACTGCACACTAAGCAATCTGTCAAAGGGGTATGTTGCAGTCGTGGCCGTGGGGTCCACTAGGTTGGGACGCCTCCGCAGCCCCTTGTTGAACGCTGCAGCCCCCCCCCCCCAGGTGACAATTCCAAATGCCAATGAAATCTCATTCTCAGGGGGAGGGGGCCCGGGAGATAGCATTCAGGAAGGGGCGACCAAGCACAAATTCACTGCAATGGTCGTAACGATAGGAGCAGCAGATTTTTAAAGACCAATATGACCCCGTTCAACTTATCTGAAAAAGAGGCAATTGTTGGCTAGGAAAAAGTTAAATGTTCTCGTGTGTATAATTTCTTTTCCGCGCTTTCCCATGTTGCATGTCTGTAGCTAAAACGTAATTTTCAGGGAGTCTCAATCCCCAAATATTCTTAGTCTGTTGCTAAGGTACAATACTCCACGCCACTTCACTCCATAGACCAAATGTATAAGTTTCCATTACTTATGTATGCAGTTTTAATATGCATGTTTCCCTCTGCTTAAATGAGTCCCTTAGTGTGATCGGTCAAGGACAGGCGACCCGGTGAGGCCACTTTCAGAACAAGTCTAAAGCAAAATTTGTTAAATGTCATCATGCACATGGTAGATCTGTTATGCTGAATTGGTTGCAAAGTCTGCATTTTCTAACATTTATGGGGTTAAGGCATCTGCATAGGTGCCCAGTAAATATCAAGAAATAATAGTGGGTGAGAACTCTGGAGGTTAAAACATTTGTTGGGGAAATCTCGATTTTGTGTCGTCCCAGATCTGAATCAAAGTAGTTTAGAAGTTTAATGTGTCTCCTGCAAAGCACCTCATGTAGTATGCAGATGACAGATTTTTTTTAGTGTAGCTAGGTTAGTGAGCTACTGCTTTCAACACAGATCCTTTTGTTACTTGCAGTTCATAATTAGTAAGCCTTTTAATATTGCACAGTGAGCTATGTAGGATATGTGTCTGCTACATCTTTTAACCATCACCGAGTCATGCAACACATCTTGTACAATGATGTACACACTTGCAAGATGTATTGTAAATGTGTATGGTATGTAAAGCACTCTAACACCCTGCATTACGTTGAGTAGCGCTATAAAAAATAAAATTGTGCTATTTAAATTCTGTGTAAATAGTTGGTCAGACCATCACATCTGACATTTTAACATTTCATGTACTTACATAAAGGGACTGAAAAAAGTCAAGCATGCCTCTCTTAAGCACCTGTGCCGCTCTTAAGTACCTATGAAGAGATAAGCAGTGTACTTTTATTTCCCTCCGTTGCATTTACATTTAAGTGTGAGCTTCCATCAGGCCACTCGATCGAACAGAGGCCAGATGGCCCATTAACTTGGCCTTTATCTATAAATGAAAAACTGGAACTAGACAAAACATGGATCCATCCCTCCAGCAAATACATTATCCTCCATAGTTTTCTTACCAGGGGCATATGTGCAAGAAAAATAAATGAGTTTAAAAATTTTTTTTTTTACAAGTGTCTGTTTCACGTTACAAAGTCACAATGAGGACTGGCCTTAACAAGCATTTGCAATGCAATAGGTCTCGTATTTGAAAGTTTAAAGCTGTTTGGTATTGTAAATAGCAATGTTTTTGCATGGTGTGGTCTATTATACACTCTTAAACCCCATGTGAAGCCCCCCACCACCCCACCTGAGAGCATGACGTGGCCTCTTGTACACCCTCTGCCCCATGTTAAGCCCCCTCCTCCATCTACGAGAAATATACTGTGGATATTACCCAACAACAAGCCCAATTCCTTCCGATTCTACACTAACCACTTTGATTCTTAAACAGAAGTGTAAAGTAACGGCTTCCAGTGTGTAAACCTTAGAATATGAATGCTCACGTGGCTGGGTCGGCCACTACCGGAAGAGATATTGTTGTTTCTTCTGGGGCGGCTGGCTTCATATTTTCCGGGACGGGATTTTACCTTCTAGTCAATAGGAGGCGTTATCAGGTGGTAAAGCCAACCTTATGCCTGCTAGTGCAACCCTTCAGCTTGTCAGTCAGCATAAACTAAGTTTTCCATTGGCTCTAAGAATCGAAGTTGTTACTGTGGAATCAGAAAGTTTTTACCAAGAGCCATGCTACTGGCTAAACCGGCATAAAAACTCCTATCTTTTGTGAACAGGCTAATTAATATCCGAATACGGTATTTATGCCTCAAGGAGGCAAACAAACCTGATACAGCTGTCCGCTATCTCTGCAGGGGCTCTAGGGTTCTCGGAGCTAGGTCCAGTCGCATAGGTCTCCACAACAGAACAGCAGCAACACAGTCAAGTAGGGGAAAGTGGCCGAAAATGTTAGAAGCCGCCGACAGGCCCACTTTCTGGGCGTGATCTGGCTTATACGGAAGCAGGCACTGAATCGACCCATTTAAGGTGCCCCTTAGACATGCATTTGTGCTGCTGGTGGTGGGAAGAAACGAGCGGGTGGCAGCTTAACCCTTTGGTGACTTCCGGTCGAGTAGACCCATAAATCAAGCTCGTAAAACAAACAGAAACAAAACACCTTGCAGCAGAGATGGCTCAGAAACTGCTTTTGCAGGGCTGGTCCACAGCCGTCAGAGAGCCAGGAAGTGAACGAGGTTCTGGCTGGCACCTTTCCCGCTGCTTTCTGTTCTTCCAGATGTTGCTTGCTGCCAAAACGAATCTTCTTTCCCATTACTATAAAATACCGACAAATCCAGTGGCTGTAGCCTGGCGTCGTCCGATATCCCGGAACACCAGGAAATGTACTGTGTAGTTACTTTGTGGGGATAAAGTTTGGGGATTTTAGTGCTGGCGAAAAGTGTTGGATTGAAATGAGCGAGAACGGAAAGCCCGGTGTATCCGGGAACTGGTGTGTAGAGCGAGGGACTTGGGGGTGAGGTGAGGGGAATACTGCCCTTGCATAAAAAAATAAACTGCAAAGCACAAACAGTGGGGAAACGTTTTTGATGTATTTCTTAGCTTCAGTCGCAACAAGTTTGCCCGGTTGGCTTGTGAATATGTTCCTGGAATGTTTGGTAAACCTTTGGCAGTTCTCGCAGGCTTGTTTTTTAATGCACTCGGGGCAGCGAAAGAGAGAGGGAAACAAGATTCCGCTTTTATAGTTTAAGCTGCAGAGAAAGAAGGCTCCTCCTCGAGGCTTTATTTTACGTTTCAGATCAGCCGTGCACCGCCCCACAATAACAGACAGCAAGGCTCAGGGGAAAGTAGAGCGAGCAGGGTAGAAGAGGTCACAGTTAGAGCAGCAGGGGGAAAGTGAAAGTAGAAAGCATGCGAGTGGTCAGACACGTGCGCCATTGCTCCCCGCCCCCACCAGAATTGCCTCGGTCCCAAGAAGAAGGGCTGCCTCGTGAAACGCTGGAACGATGCAGATGCTTTCAGACTGCTGAACATACTGAATGGGCTTTCACTGACAGTACACAGCTTGCTCAACCCCAATTGTAAATGAAAAGCGCTGTGCAGGCGAAGAGGCAGTCGCACTACCATCAGAATACAGCACAATTCCACCTACTGTCACATTCCCAACCACAGTTACGATAAGAAAAAACAAGCACGAATCGAAACCAGTGGTGCGCGCAAACCACAGAGGAGCGGGGGAGCGCGGCAGCAAAGCAAACGCGCGCTAATTATAAACACATGTTTATAATTAAAACCAGATGTCGCTGCTGCGCGTAACAGACACCAATAGGCTATGCTGTCTTTTTTAAAAAGACGCACGCAAAAGCCAATTGCAGCCACCGAAAACAAAAGTACGCGCAAAATCCCGTTGTCAGCTTTCAGAAGCCCCTACATGAAGTCTCGCTGCGCGAGCAGTCCTGCACACTGCAACGCTAGGCGCGAAACCTAAAAATAAGCAGTATTAAGGCATTTGCCCATTTAACTCCCTCCCACTATCTGTTTATTGAATAGAATGTATATTTGTCCTTAAAATCGTTTCTGATGACTATTTCTACATAATTTGAGACTTGCTACTTTTGGCTCATTTTTGGGCTGAGACTGGTCTATGTTGGGCGGAATTTGGGCTTATACTTGAGAGGCCTTGGGCTTAGGATGGGTCTCAAAATCTGGCAACACTGTTATCACTATTGCCAATGGTATAAAAAAGCAAAAGTAAAAACATTGTCATTTTCCGTACCAACAGCTCCAACTATAACAAATTTGAGACCTATTGCATTGGAAATACAAGTGGTCTTGCATTTGTTGGAGTTACTGTCATTATAAATGGCAATTTTTTTTTAGGTCTCGCCTCAGCCAGTGCATGCTTTGCTCTGCGAGACATTCAGTAAGGGGTTTTTCAAAGTGCTACCAGAGGTTTTTACTGGCCTCAAGCTTTCGGTCACGCGCGCAGCCGCCATGTGGGTTTGTGTCATGGCTTTGAGCCTTGCGTGCCACTCTCTGCCTTGCTTGCGCTACAATTCCCTCCCCCTCCCCCATTTCCTCCCCCTGTCCCATCACAGATCGCGTCACCACTCGAGTGTTTTTTTAAAAATTTGCGCGCGCACCACTCGCGTGTTTTAATTTTATTTCACAGAGCGTACTCTAACTTTTCTTTCAGCCGACAAACAGAAACAAGTTACCTGTCTGCGCGCACTGTATCCAACATGCAAAGCTCCTCTTTCAAAGCACAGGGCGATCTCCGGGCATCTTATGTAAAGTAAAATCAAAGGCACTGCTGTGGACACCTTTCTCGCGCCGCCGCTGCAGGCTCTGCGGTTTAAGACCGAACTGAAAACACCATTAGCGCCTGGGCTACTTCTGTGTCCTACAACCGCAGCAGCTGATTAGGTCAGTGTCTGTAACCTCTGCCGGATCCGCCCCACAAAGTCAACAGCACCGCGTTTCCAGGCTCATTAAGGTTCCGGACCCGCCTCACAAAGACAACAGCACCAGCGTTTCCAGGCTCATTAATGTTCCGGACCCGCCTCACAAAGACAACAGCACCAGCGTTTCCAGGCTCATTGATGTTAAAACAGAAGCTGCCATACCCGTTCAATGCAGCGGGAAGCCTTGTGTTACAAATTTTGTGATATTTGTGTCTTTTCACAGCTTGGTTGGCAGCAAGGAAGCGAGTTGTGTTCGGAGTATTGCAGAAGCGATGAATGACGCACAGTTATGTTCATGGGCCAGGCACCTCACGTGAACTTGTTCTTACTACACTGGCATGCGTTCAACAGGCAGGCAGCCTCTAGGCAACAACAAGGCACGTTTTAAATCCAGTGCCTCAGTAAGAGTGCCATGGGCCCCCTCGCAAGCAAAGTAAATAGGCCCCTATCCGTTGGTTTAACAGTAACAAGCATTGGCATAGCCAATAGGTCTCGCTTTTGGGACCTTATAAGTATTTAGTTTTGCAGCACAATATCCTTGGTGCAACAACATCAGCTGTTGCATGGCTAAACCTTGTACCTTATAAGTATTTAGCCATGCAACAGCTGATGTTGTTGCACCAAAGATATTGTGCTGCATAACTAAATACTTATACGGTCCCAAAAGCGAGACCTATTGGCAATGCCAATGCTTGTTTATCTAGACATGCTGCAGATTGCAGTACCATATGTGGCCAAAAGAGGTCCCAGGGATCCCCTGTTGGCCACATATGGTACTGCACCCTGCAGAAGCTATGGTAAATCCACCCTACTCATAATGCATTGCATGAAAGACACGAATACATTCAACTAGCTAGTCCATTTATAAAATTAGCTTTGAAACATGACAAAATAATTAATTCCATATTAGGTTCTTGTAGGAATCTGGATCTGTATATACTATACCAAAGTGAAGTATAGTGTGCACAGAGTCCAGTGGAACCCCAAAGGTGGGCAGAGGTAAAGTTAGTTTGAACCTTACTCTCTATTTGTGGCCGTGTGGTAGAGCAGTAAGGCTGTATCAGAGGACCGTGTTAAGCATTTGTTGTACACAGTCAACAAATGAGACTGAACTTCAGACCAATTGTTTTTGTATAAAAATATTCTTTTAGTTATTTTATTTCTAGAACCAAGCAAGCCTGGCACAGGTAAGCAATAAATACTTTACAATAGTAAATGCGGATTGTAAAACAGTTCAATTGCAATTGTAAATGTACTATGGTTTGACTTACAGTATTGTTTCAGGGAAATGCAATCACTTGTAAATACAGTACATAGACTTGAATGGGATTTTCAGTAAAGTAGCAGGTAAGTTACTTTTGGATTACTTTTCTTAATCAGTGCTGTATGCAGCACTGGGACATTTCCTTTAAACAGGTGAGTAAAAGCGTTTTTGTTAAATAGTAATATTTTAAAGAATTTCTTTAGATTTCAAAACTCCACACTTTGAAACTTTTTCACAGAAAAATAGTCAATGTTATCCTATGGAAGAACGGAAAATGCTACTTACCAGTATGCAGCTGTTCTTGGCATGTAGAGCTTTAGATTGGTACACTTAGCTTTAGATCGCCACCTGGTGTTGGGCTCGGATGATTGCATGTTGTTGTCGTCTTGGAAGAAGTCTTTGTAGTCACGAGATAGGCGACTCCTCCCTTGGACGATAGTGCGCATGGGCATCGGCTCCATCCTTAGATTGTTTTTCGCCATGATGGGAAATGATTGAGTCAGTAGAAGTAAAGAAAAAGGATGTCCATGCGTGTGCATCTAAGTAAGCTAAAACTGGAACAGATACAGGTCCCGGGGAGGCGGGAGGGCGCGTAGCAATCTGCAGCTCTACATGCCAAGAACAGATTTATACTGGTAAGTAGCATTTTCCGTTCGAGGTATATGAGCTGCAGATACTACACTTAGCATCGATTGTGCAGCAGTGTCTCCCCTAGCGGTGGTCACCTGTATCCGTTGTGGTAGTTTGAAAGAGAGTTTTTAGAACAGCTTGGCCTACTGCAGCTTGCTGCTTGGCTTGCACATCAACACAGTAGTGTTTAGTGAAGGTGTGTGTTGTAGAACATGTTGCTGCTTTACAGATGTCTTCTAGGGGGATGTTCCCTAAGAAAGCCATAGAGGCTCCTAGTTTGCGTGTGGAGTGCGCTCTAGGAGGAACTGTTAATGTACGTTTTTCTTTTTGATAGCAGATTTGTATACATTTTACAATCCACCTTGCAATTACAGCTTTAGAGATGGGGTTGCCTTTATGTGGTGGACAGAAAGATACAAACAATTGCTTTGTTTTACGAAAAGATTTGGTCCTATCTATATAATAGAGAAGAGCTCTTTTAACGTCTTGTGTGTAGAGTTATTTCTGCTACAGAGTCAGGGTTTTGGAAAAACACAGGTAACTACAGATTGGTTTAAATGAAAAGGAGTAATGACTTTTGGAAGGAGTTTTGGATTAGCTCTTAAAACCACTTTGTTACGATGTAGTTGTAAAAATGGTTCTTGTATTGTGCAAGCTTGTATCTCACTTACTCTTCTGATAGAGGTAATAGCAATAAGGAAAGTTGTTTTCCACGTGAGGAATTGCAGTTCACTTTTATGTAAAGGCTCAAAAGGGGGTCTCATGAGTCTTGTAAGAACAACGTTTAAGTTCCACACTGGAGAAGGTGGCAACCTGGGTGGGATGATTCTTTTCAATCCTTCCATAAATGCTTTAATTGCAGGTACTCGGAAAAGAGACAGATGTTGTCTATTTTGTAAATATGCTGCAATTGCTGCAAGGTGCAGGCGTATGGATCAATATGCCAATTTACATCTTTGTAAATGTAAAAAGTAGCAAATGATATTCTGGATGGAAGCATCCAGGGGATCAATTTGGTTATTGTTGCAATAAATGGCAAATCTCTTCCATTTAGTAGCATAACAAGCTCTGGTAGTAGGTCTCCTGGCCTCTTTAATGATGTTCATACAGTCTGGTGGTAGGTTAAGATAACCAAACTCTAAGACTTCAGGAGCCAGATCGCCAAATTCAGTTGATTTGGGTCTGGATGTCTCCATGGTTCTGCGTTAGCAGGGATGGAGTAAGTCGTAACTTTTGGTGTGGAACTAGAGAGAGTTCTAGCAACGTGGTAAACCACGGTTGGTGTGCCCATGTGGGAGCTACCAGGATTAATTTGAGAGACTGTTGTCTGAGCTTGCGTACTACTAATGGTATTGGTGGTATTGGCGGAAAAGTGTACGCAAATCTGCCTGACCAGTTCATCCATATTGCATTGCCCTTGGACAGCGGGTGTGGAAACCTGGCGGCGAAGGTTGGGCATTTTGCGTTTGTGTATGGCGAACAGATCTATGTCTGGATGACCCCACTTGTGAAAAAATGGTTGAAGAACCTGCGGATGTAGTTCCATTCGTGAATTTGTAGTGTCTGCCGACTCAACAGATCTGCTATCGGATTGTGAACTCCTGGAAGGTGCTCTGCCAACAGATATATGTTTTGTGGAATGGCCCATCTCCAAATGATCTGTGCGAGCTGGGACAGTTGTAGAGAGTGTGTCCCCCGCCCCCCCTGTTTTTGTTTATAATACATGGCTATCATGTTGTCCGTCGGGATTAAGACAGCTTTGTTTTGTACTTGTAAAGTTTTGAGTGATAAGAAAATTACTAGCATCTCTAGATGGTTGATATGGAACAATTTTTATTTTTTATTTTTTTTTAGTTGTCCTCATATATGCCACCAGTTAATGACTGCTCTATAGTAGGCGCTCTTCAAGCCACTGTCACAAACTGTCCTTTCCAGCCCTCGTGTTTGTGGATAGCTGTAGAAGATTGCCCAGAGGAATGGTCGTTACCCGTCCAACTTCCTTTCGGATTGGTACTTGCTGCTAAGGAAGGACAGGACCACTTACCTCTGGCATAATCATTGGACTATTGTTACTTTTCGATCCAGGCATTCATTGCTGACCACAACCTGACAGCTTTATCACCCCCTCATAAAATATCAAATTTACTCACCGCGACGATGTATTTAAGACACTCTGCAAATTTCGGGGGGGATACAGACTTCCATGCTTTGCAGATCTCTCTTCTAGCAATGGTCATTACATAGAAAATAAACTGTGACAAATTACTGTTAAACACAATCAGGCAATAGGCCGAAGAAAACCAATCTGGGTGTACATTGAATTGGGACCGACAGTACCTCTTCTAAGAATTTACACAATTGTTCCCAAAAATTAGCTATGTTAGGACATTCAAAAAACATATGAATGTCATTTGCGCTCATTAGATTACACCTAGGGCAAAAATATTGCGCCCCAGAGATCCTAGAGAGTTTAGCTGGGGTCCAATATACTCTGTGCAATGTGTATAAGTGATTTCTTCTTAGATTAGAAGGTTTGATTATCTTTTGGGATAATGAAAAAGAATCAATCCATAATTTCTCTACATCCTCGGCTATCTGAACTGTAGAGGGGTCCCATATTTTTGCAATCTCTATTTCCAAATTGTCTTTATTATTCAATAATATATTATACCATTGTGCCGTTTCCCTTTTAATTTCTCTAGGCTTACTAAACAGTTCTAGGAACGGTTCCTCATCATTTATGTCCCAATTTTGACTTCCCCACCAGGCCGATAGTTGATAAAACTTAAACCTCGTTAACGTCCCTCCAGTTATGCCCTCTAGAAATTCCCACTTTAAAGCTTTCGATTCATCACATAAGTCCCCCCATTTCAGGAGACCTGCTCTTTTTAAGGGGAGAGCCAATTGGTCCATTAAACATTCCGGGGTGCCTGGTGAGTCCCAAATTGGGGAGTATTGGTGGTAATATTGAATACACAGCAACCTACACATCTGCGACCAATAGTATAAAGCAGCCTTTAGAACTTTCAGCCTAACTTTTTTGAAAACATTTTTGTCACCAAATTTAAACAGAAAATAATCAGTACCAAACGGGAGATCCTGCAGCATAGCCTGGAATAGTTAACTATTTGAAGTAAAATCCAATTTATTAGCTAGTATCCTAAAGTTTTTAAGCTGGAAAGCATAACAGTAAAATAATAAGTCGGGGAGAGCTAAACCACCTAATTTTAATCCTCTCCTTAGCTTCTTCCAAGCTATCCTTGGAGATTTTGTTGCCCAAATAAACGACCCTATTCTACCTTGCAAATTAAGAATATCTTTTCTACTGAAAACTAAGGGAATAGAATTAAACAAAAACGTAACCTTGGGAAGAATGATCATTTTAACAAGATTCACTCTGCCATAGATGTTTAAAGGCAGAGTGTTCTACCTAGACAGAAGTTTTTTAATCTCCTTTATCACTGTTTCCCAGCTAACCTTCGGAGTGTCATCTATATTCTGGGTTAAATAAATACCTAAATATCTCATCTTACATTTGGCTTCTGGAATGGGGAGTAAGTTATTCCAACACATTACCTCGGTTTTCTCCTTGTTAATAGTATAACCTGAGACCGAGCCAAAACTCGCCGCGAGCATAAATAGCCTAGGAATTGCTACAAGGGGGTTTGAGGTATACATCAGAAGATCGTCTGCATATAGTGCTGTCCTAATTGATAATTCCCCAATTTTAAACGAAGAAATAATAGAATCATGCCTTAAAGAACAGACAAAAGGTTCAATGTAGACATCAAACAGCAGTGGAGACAAGGGGCATCCTTGCCTTGTTCCTCTGCCAACACTGAACCATTCTGACAATCCTCCGTTAACCAGAATCTTGGCACTGGGACCTCTATATAAAGACACCACACTTTTGATATAAATTTCAGGAAAGCCAAATTTCTTCATCGTTGACCATAAATATTTCCAGTTTACTTGGTCAAAGGCTTTCGCGGCATCTATTGCGACTATGGCCAATGGTTTTTTATTTTGAACTGCATAGTCAATAGCTCCAATTGCCTGAAATGTGAGTTCATTTAATTGTCTGCCCGGGATAAATCCGCGTTGGTCCGGATGTATAATGGATTTGATCACCTTAGCGAGCCTGTTTGCCAGGATACCTGAATAAACTTTTAAGTCCGAGTTCAGTAAGGATATGGGTCGATATGATTCTATCCTTTGTGGGTCTTTGTTCGGCTTCGCAATTAATGAAATGGTTGCGTCCAGCCAAGAAGACGGGATTTGCTGACCATGAATGAAGATTTCATTGAAAAGTTTAAGCATTGGAGCAATAAATTCATCCAAATTATCCTTATAGATTTCTGTTGGGAGCCCATCCGGACCTGCAGCTTTCTTTCTTGCCATTTTCTCGACTTGAGATCTGATTTCCCCCTCGGTAATTTCTTTTCCTAAAAAAGATATTTCTTCGTTGCTCAAACAAGTTAAATTTCTCAGAATATCTAGGTTTTCTATTTCCTCCGATGAAATATTCACTTTTTCACGATAAAGATCTTCATAGAAAGATCTGGCCTCTTCTTTAATATCTTCATCCTCAGATAGGACGGCGCCAGTTCCTCGTTGTATTAGAGTTTTAATGCTGTTTCTGGACCTGTCAGATCTGGCTTTCCAGGCAAGTAATGATCCACATTTCTCCCCATATTCAAAATTACGCAACTTGCTTACCTCCCACTTATCTCTTAGTATTTTTTCAGAGCATAGTCTATGTTGAATTTGTAGGTCATCTAATTCTTTTTCCAACCTCGATATTTCAGTTCGATCATTAGAGATGGCATGGAGAAGTTGCTGCTCTTTTATTTTAATTAAGTTGAGATTGTCTACTTCTTTTTCTTTAATTAGCTTTCTATTCAAGGCCATTTGAGAACCGTATATACCTCTTAAAAAAGATTTAAGAGCGTCCCATATGATCCGGTTCGGGGCTGAATCATTATTAAATAGGAAAAACTCTCCTATACTTTTCTTAGTGCTAGTGTTGAAATCTGCTTTTAGTAAAATAGTCCTGTCCAAAGTCCACCTGTATTCTGATGGGTTCCTTTTTTGCATGCTAATGCACAACTTAACCACGGAGTGGTCTGATAATCCATTCGGAATATATGCAATAGAATGTATATCTGATAACATCGCTCTATCAAGCAAGAAATAATCTATCCTGGAGAACTGGTGGTTTTTTTTGCTGTAAAACGAATACTCTCTCTGGGAGCCATGTTTGATTCTCCAGACATCGCACAGCGCATACTCCTTAATAATATTATGTAGCATACAAATCGATTTTTTTGGGCAGTTGTATCTAGCCTTTGAAGTGCGGTCTAGATCTGCATCCAGTAACAAGTTAAAGTCTCCCCCTAGCACTATAGGGATAGAAAATTGTAATAAATAGCTTGCTAGTTTATGAAGGAAACATGGATTATCTTCATTTGGGCCATAATAAACCCCACATAAAAGTTTAACAGTGCCCACTGATACCACTACCGCCAACCACCGCCCTGACTGATCTGTAGCCCAATCATGGACAACTATTCCTTTATTGGCACAAATAATGATTGCCACCCCTCTCGTAGTACCCGATTGTTTTGAGCAAAAAATTTCCTGAACCCACTTGTGTTTTGTAAAGATATCTCTACATTTATTTGCTTCCAAGTGAGTCTCCTGTAGAAGAATTAATGATGCTCCAGAATTTTCTAAGAAGTGAGAAACGTTGAATTGTTTCTTATAACTCCCTAATCCATTCACATTCCAGGAGAGGATTATAGTTTGGCTAGCTTGAGTCATACTCTAATTTTAAATTTTGAATGTGGCTAATAGCAAAACGTAGTACCTTATAAGAATAATAATTATTAACAAAAGTAAAAAGCTTTTTCATGGTGCATGAGGAAATTTTTTGTTTTTTTTTACCCCTTCCCCTGGAACACCCACCCACCCACCCTGTGGGGAACCCTTCCCTCCTGATTATCGAAAATACGCCCTAGGAGGCCTTGTTCCCTGATTGCCCTACTCTAAAAGTAAAGAAAAGCATATGTACGGGTCTCATTCCCCTATCTTACCTGTTTATTTCATGCAAACTCTTAACTAAATGTGTGTAGTGGAAACATTATATATATATATTTTTTTTTTTGTATCTTTTTTTTTCTTCCTTTTTTTTCCCTGCACTCCATTGCAAACATACTCTACCCTCCGCTAAATGGTAGATTTTGGGGAATGGAACATCTTGACCGTCTCTAATTATGCTATGCTATTCCTCTTGAGCCTTCATTCTATCAAGAACAGCATCTACTTCCTCTGGAAATTGGCACGTGTACATTTTATTGTTCCACATAATTTTGAGAAGTGCTGGAAATTTCATCTGTACATTTGCCCCCATGGAACGTAATTCTGGCATTCTAGACCCTAACTCCCACTGCCTTTGAGCAGTTTTGCCGCCTATATCAGATCTAATGTGATATGGATTAGCTCGAAAGTGTAGGGAAGTGCGTGATAAACATCTGTTCAGGATCAGTTCTTTCACACTGTATGTTTGGAAGTATACCAAAATCTTCCTGGGGGCCTTCCTGTCTGGGTGCAGCCTATATGGGTCTCTATGTACCCTCTGAATTTCTGCTTCTAGGTCGATATCCGGACGGTCCTTGAGAATATCTTCACGTAATAATCTGCAAACAAAACTTTTTATGTCCTCCACCTCGGCCCCTTCCGGAATTTTTAGAATCCTCAAATTGTTCCGGCGAGATTGGGTTTCCAATCTCTCTAGATCCATAGACAGAGATCGATTCTGGGCCTTCAAAGCTGTTATATCTTTCGAATTGATGTTTGAGGTCTCTGAGAGTGTTGAAACCTTCCCTTCCAGCGTACTAGTTCTAATACTGATACCATCAATTTTTGCCTCTAGTAGATCAAATCTATCATGCAGACGCTGTTGATTTTTGAACAATTTTTGTTGACTGTTCCATTGTCCTTGAGTTGTATGATGTAGGAGATGGGCCGCCCTTTTGTCAAGTTTTTGGTGTTCCACCACAGCAAAGAGCGATGTGTGCGGCTGTCTACCAACACCAGGTCTGTTAGTTGACCTTGAGCCTGGTTCCACTCTTGTGGTAGAAATTCCTGTAACGGACGCATCTGCAGTCTTGCATATGGTACAATAAAGATGCAAGATGCCATCATGCCTATTAGTCTGATGAACACTCTGGCTTGCAGAGATTGTTGGTGCTGAAAGGCTGTGACTAAGGTTTGAATGCTCTGTATCCTTGCTGCACTGGGATACGCTAGAGCTGTAGACGTGTTTATTGTAGCCCCTAGATACTGATGTATATGAGAGGGTTGCAGGTGCGACATGGTGTAGTTGATTGTGAACCCTAAGTCGTGCAATGTTTGAATTGTCTGATGTGTGTGTTGGACACACTGATTGAATGACTTGGTTTTTATGAGCCAATCGTCTAGATAAGGGAAGACATGCATTTGTTGTCTCCTGAGATGTGCTGCTACTACTGCTAGGCACTTTGTGAATACCCGTGGTGCCGTTGTCACTCCGAATGGAAGGACTTTGAACTGGTAATGTTGTCCTTCCAGTACAAACCTTAGATACTTTCTGTGAGCAGGATGTATAGGATTGTGGAAGTAGGCGTCCTTTAGGTCTAGTGTTGTAAGGAAATCGCCTTGTAGCAGTGGGAGCACTTGTAAGGTGATCATATGAAAATGATCTGATTGTATGTAATGATTGAGGGGCCTGAGGTCGAGAATTGGTCTTAGTGTCCCGTCCTTTTTTGGGAATTAGAAAATTCAGCGAGTAAACCCCTGTTCCTTGTTCTTGTAAAGGAACTATTTATATTGCATCCTTTTGTAGAAGTGGCAGAACTTCTTGTTTGAGCAGAGTAAGGTGTTCTGTAGACATTGGACGCTGCCTGGGTGGTATGTGTGGAGGGGTTGCTGTAACTTCTAGGCAGTAGCCATACTGGATAATCTGTCTTACCCACTTGTCTGTTGTGATGGAGTTCCAGACATGCAGGAATTGCGTTAATCTGCCCTCCCACAGGAGTGGAATGCTTTTGGGGGAGAAGAGGGAAGTCACTGTTTTGTGGTGGAAGAGGTTCGATTATTGTTGTTACCCCGACCTCTTCCTTTGTTGTTATTCCCTCTATATCCTCCTCTAAAATATCCCTTGTTAGAGGATGTTTGTTTGTTAGATTTGAAGGATGTTGTATTGTCTGCACCAGTTTGTTTGGAGCTTCCTCTGTAGAAGGAGCGACGAAAAGAACTTTTAGTCTGTGTGGACTGTAAAGCCCCCATGGATTTGGCAGGGTCTGTATCCTTCTTCATCTTTTCAAGTGCTGTGGCTACTTCTGGTTCAAACAATTGGTTTTGATTAAATGGTTCATTTAAAATGGTAGTTTGCACTTCCTGTTTAAATCCTCAAATGCGTAGCCACGCATGCCTCCTAAGTACGACACTAGTATTTACAGCTCTAGATGCAGTGTCTGCTACATCTAGTGCGCACTTGATTGAGGCATTAGAAATTAGCTTGCCTTCTTGTATAAGGTCATGTGCCTGTGTTTTATATTTGTCAGGTAGATGTTCTAGTAGTTTCTCTAACTGATCATAATGAGCCCTATCATATCGTTAAAGGAGGGCTTGTGTGTTAGCTATGCGCCATATGTTGGTAGCTTGCGTAGCTATTCTTTTTCAGGTGGGGGTGCCTCACCTGAAGTTTGTGAGTTGGCACTTTTTTTAGCATTTGACACAACTAGTGAATCTAATGGTAGTTGTACTTTAATGTAGGCTGGATCTGCAGGTGCAGGCCTATATTTTTCTCAATTCTAGGGTTTAGGATCCTAGTACGTACAGGGTCTTTAAATATCTCTGGAGCATGTTTGATGACCCCTTTAATCATGGGAAGAATTTGAACAGACCTTTGCGATTGTTCGAATGTGTCTAACAGAAGGGTGCATAGGAGATGTGGCAGAGTCCTTCTTCTTGGCAGGAACTACAGGTGTGGATGTTGCATCTGCCTTCCTCTTCTTGTGTGGTGTAGTGGATACATGACCTGTCTTTGGGTCAATGTAGATCTTCTTTTGCAGAGGATCTGGTTGCAAAAGGTCTTCTCCTTGTGGAACCTTTGTCGGCGCCGATTTTTTTGGTTCCGGACGGGGTTGCTGTCTGTCTTTAGCATTAGGAGGTGTTACAATGTCCTTTGGCGTACTTTTCGGCACTGAAGGTGTTGTTTTCGGTGTCGTAGGCTGTTTCGAGTGCTTGGACGCGTCAGAATCAGGCCTTGTCGGTTTTAGCACCGAAGACGATGGTTTCGGAGTGGAAGCTGGTCTCGCCGGCTTCGAGGCGTTGGACGATGGCATCATACCTTTGTCTTTAGAAGTCGATGGTTACGGAGCCGAGACTTCTTTCGGTTTCGGTGCAGAGGGAATTTGTGGGATCGGCACGTGCAGCTTGCTCGGTACCGAGCTACCGAAAGGCTTAATGACTTTCTTCGGAGCCAGGCTCGATGGCGGGGCTGTCGAAGGGGTCTTTCGGTCGCGACTGGGCCCCGGAGGCGGAGTGTGGACCTTTGCCTTCGGTCTGGGTGCTTTGTGTGGTGCAGGGGCAGTAGTACTCACGCGCTGACCCGATGGTATGGAGTCATCAGAGTCGTCTGCCTCTGATCCGATTTGGAGATCGGAATCTTCTTCAGGAACGAGCGGAACCTCCTCGTCGAAGATATCCACCGGTTCCGGAGCCGATATCTGCATGTCGTGTCGACGGGCCCTCCGATCTCGGATTTTTTTTTGGATCGAAAGGACGTGCAGGCTGTACAGCTGGATTCGTCGTGTTCTGGCGATAAGCACAGGTTGCAGACCTCGTGGTGGTCACTGTGTGGAAACTTTGCTCCACACCCGGGGCATCTCTTGAATGGCATCCTTTGCATGAGGTGTAGGCCTCACGGCGTGGATAGACCCAACGGCCCGCCTCGACGACCGGAATCGAGCTGATGGAGTCGAAACGATGTTAGTCGATATCGAAAGTAGTTTGATACATTTTATGAGCTTCGAAGTGCTTGAAAAGTCTATTTGTAGCCGGAGCGGAAAACTTTCATCCGAACCCAGTGGCGGAAAAAAACAATCTAAGGATGGAGCAGATACCCATGCGCACTATCGTCCAAGGGAGGAGTCCCCTATCTCATGACTACAAAGACTTCTTCCAAGACGACAACAACATGCAATCATCCGAGCCCAACACCAGGTGGTGATCTAATGCGAAGTAGTATCTGCAGCTCATATGCCTCGAACATAGGGTTATCGGTTTTTAGTAAGTAGTCAGTCGTTGGAGTTGAGGTTCTGGGGTTAGAACAAGGGTTCCCCCAGGGTCAAGAATGCACTCTTGTTACACCGTTAGCGGCCCTTGGGCGGCCGGGTGCAGAGTGCGGGCCCCAATGTTATCCACTGGGGGATATGGGGCCTCTGGTTGGTGGCTTCTGGCAAGCGGGCGACTGGGTTGTGGGAGCAAAGCTCCTGGTATTTAGCTCAGGGCAAATGGGGAAACAAATTAGCACCAAAGGTGCACCCTCAGAGGCAGTAGGGCGGCTGGGTGCAGGGTGCTGTTTCGAGGCCAGATACCCTGTTTCCAATGGAGAACCTCCGGTTTGTAAAAGCACTGCAGGCCGGGAGACGAAGGACTTCTGGGCGCGGCCTCCACCTCGAGAGGAAGTTGGGAAGTTATGGGTTGGTTAGGCACTGTCGGTTTGGTCACACAAGGCCGTGGGGCGTCGGGTGCAGGGGTACCTTTTGGGGTAAGATGTACTTACCAGCTCCTGGTGGCGGTTAGGGGGGTCCTTCTGGATTTAGGCTGCAGGCGTTGGCTTGAGGCAGGTCAGGGGTCGTCGGATCTCTGTTCTGGATCACCGGGGTGACCTCCTCATGGTGTTTGCCCACTCTAGCTCAGGCCGCGGACAGCGGGTGCAGAGAGGGGAGGATTCGCGGTCTCCACCTGCTGCCAGAGGATGTAGTTGAACAAATCTGATATTCACAGGAGAAGCAGTCTTTGGAAGTGAAGGCAGGCAAGTCCTCTGGGGTTTTTGAGGTTGCTGGCTGCATGACACACCGGGATTTCGCTGTAGCAGGTTCGAGGGGGAGACAGGCCGGTAGGGCTGGGGCCAAGTCAGTGGGCATCTTCCTCTTGTTACCTGCTGTTAGGTCTTCTTCTTTAATCTGGTTTCTTGTCTGGATCTGAGGAAGCAAGTTTCGGGGTGCCACAAAGTACTAGATTTAGGGGTGTTACAGGTAGGTAAAAGGCAGGGACCAATGTGTCCCTTCCCAGGAGTGGGTACACCCCCTATTATGCCACCCTCCAGTGGGAGGGGGCATGTGCCGGTCCCTGGTTGGCTGAGTCCCCCCATCTTCAAGATGGTGTGGACCGAGGGTTGTGCTTCACCTCGCCTCCCCCATCTAAGGTGTGGAGTTGGCAGAGGTGGGCACACCTCTCTTCCTCAGTTTTTCCCACTGGTTCTCTCACCCAAAGTGGGGGTCAGAACCAGTGGGGACCAGTTGCTGAAAGCAGCAAGTGGCTGGGGAAGCTCACAAAGGCGACAATCCTTTAAAGCTTTCCCTTTGTGGACCCTGCCCATCCTGGGGGAGGAGGCTTGGCACCTCTGCCCAGAATGTGTGTGTAGGTCCTCTAAGGGTGGCACAATATGTGCTGAAGACCTTAGAAGCCTTCCCTGGTCACAGGGTCCTTGGTGCACATGGTACCTTTTACAATGGGCCTACAGTTGACCAAAGTGGTGCCAATTGGGCGGCCGGGTGCAGAGTGCGGGCCCCAATGTTATCCACTGGGGGATATGGGGCCTCTGGTTGGTGGCTTCTGGCAAGCGGGCGACTGGGTTGTGGGAGCAAAGCTCCTGGTATTTAGCTCAGGGCAAATGGGGAAACAAATTAGCACCAAAGGTGCACCCTCAGAGGCAGTAGGGCGGCTGGGTGCAGGGTGCTGTTTCGAGGCCAGATACCCTGTTTCCAATGGAGAACCTCCGGTTTGTAAAAGCACTGCAGGCCGGGAGACGAAGGACTTCTGGGCGCGGCCTCCACCTCGAGAGGAAGTTGGGAAGTTATGGGTTGGTTAGGCACTGTCGGTTTGGTCACACAAGGCCGTGGGGCGTCGGGTGCAGGGGTACCTTTTGGGGTAAGATGTACTTACCAGCTCCTGGTGGCGGTTAGGGGGGTCCTTCTGGATTTAGGCTGCAATTGGGGGGTAAAAAGGTGCAGTTTTGAGAACACAGGCCGTGGGAACCCGATTAGTAGGGAGCCAGGGCACATCTAGTCAAAGTGCCTCAGAGATCTGGTAGAAAGTGGGGGGGTTACTGCAATAGAAACCGAGCTTCCTACAAGAGCATGCCTTTTTGCTGCCCCCTTATATAACATTTTTAGTTAATTTACACAACACCTTCCAAGTTTTCACTGTAAACCGTAATGGCGGGCATGTCTCTTCTAACATTTCAAAAGCCATGTAATCAGAGTGCCCGCAAGACTCACAGGAACCTCTCGCTCCCACAAAGGGGTAAAGGCTTACGGGAGAAACGGGCGTCATGACCAATCACAGGGCTCCCTTTTTGATTTTGCGATTTTGTGGGACTTTTTCGAGCTCAACTACCCAAATATACAACTGTTTGTAACCATTATTTTTTCTTAAACCCTACTGAATGGATTTACACCAAACCACAACAATCATTGGCATAGCCAATAGTTCTTGCCTTTGGGACCGCATAATTGCTTAGCTGTGCAGCACATTATAGAGACAATAAACCTTAATTCATAGAGTATGGTAAGAAAGAAGACCTGCAGTAGCAGGATATGAGATCTGCGATCGTGAATGTGGGAAGACTTATCAGAGATAACTGCTGATATATACATAATAATAAAACACCACATACCTCTGTCATTCGTACACCTCTTCCCCATTCTATCTGAACTACGCTGCCACTTCCCCAGCAGGTGGGTAGTGAAGTATAAAAACCACGAGGCCTCATTTGCTCTATATAATAAAATAGTGGCGTGCTAGACAATAAATAGTTTTAAAAAAACACAGAGCATAACTCTGAAAAGTCTGAGGCCAGCAATCAAAACTATCTCCCACGTGGATGGCTGGAAGCCATGGGAAGCTGCCTGATGGAAATTGCTGCGGCTTCCTTATATACTTCAACATTAATTGGAAAAAGTACAACCCACATTATTGAGTTAGACATTTAGTAAAAATACATACAATATCCTTGGCAATATTAAAATTGACATACTGATCTACTGCAGCGCATAGAAGCAGTTCTGTTCATGTGTGCATACAGCGCTATTCCTGCAGAAGTAGGGCAGACAGCAGGCAAGAGTCACCGGCCCAACTGGGTACTTTAGAGGCCCTGCAGGCAGGCACTTTACCCCGGCTTCAGACAGCAGATGACCCATTGCAGGCGGCAAGGTAAAAATGAAAGCAGCTCATGCACTCTTTGTCATCTTTTTTTTTGTAAAATATATTCTCTTTGTCATCTTTAATGACATCACAGGAAGAGACAACGCACATTTTTTTAGGCTGATGAAATCAAATAAAGTCTAGCATGAAAATAATAAACAACTTCACAATCTCACACAAGTAGATAGAAGGCATGCAAATGAAAGAAATGGGGGCATAAGAGTGACTGGTACAGGTTTACCCCTCTGACTGCGGTACTGCGTCACAGATGACCTTGCACTGGGTGTGAATGACTACAATGCTCTATCACTGGTCCTATGAGTGCCAGAGAGAACTTTGGTTTAGAAGCAGAGCATCTCAAAAGCATGCAGGTTGCTAGGAACACCATAGCGGTTGCTACAGAGATCCCAGACAACCCCCTACATCACATCCGGAAATGGAAAATCAAATCTGATTAATGAGGAATTTTCCGTTAGGTTGATGTGGTAACTTAAGGTGGTACTGTTTATAAATGCATGAATATGTTTAGCTTAACTTCTAATAAGCTGCTATTTGTTGTTCAATAGTGAAAAATATTTGTTGACTTTAAAAGCCCTGGGGTGGTTTAAGGGCCAGGGAGGGAGATGGCGGTTCTTGCTAGGGTGTTAATGAGTTTTGGTGCCACAGGTATGGTGTGCAGGCAAAATGGATTCTGTTGCGACCTGCGCAGAATGTTTTAACCTTCTTCGATTCATTTAGCATTCATAGCTGTTCACTGTTTGACATAAGCAGGCTTACACATGAGTAGATGAGTGCATTATTTTAATGAAGCGCTATGTATTTTAAAGTTTGGGAAGGCGGCTGCCCGGTAATGACTTTCTCATTTCCTTTAAAATAAACAAGAGAGCTTAACTCCTGAGGGAGAATGGAAAGCGCTTATACCCTTGGAGCAACACCTACACAGCAATGCATGGTCTGGCTGCAGGGGGGAGTCACGTAATTCTTGGCTCAAGCTTGAAATGCAGGGTCAAGGGGCCTGTGTACTCCCGCCATGATGGGAATACCCAAAATGCATGGTGCAGTGACCTAGAATCACGGAAACACTCGCCTTCTGGCCACAGTAACCTTTCACTGTTCCCAAGGTCAGTTAGTCACCTTCACCTGGAAAGTTGCGGCCCTACAGACCTGGTGCTGCTGCACCATTGAAAACTGCGCTCCTGAACAGAAGGTCAGTCACTGAGTCCAATCCTCAACTATGACGATATGCCATGGCACAGGGAGAGAGTTCATTTGCTTCACTGCAGGTATGCCGAAAAAGCAACAACTCGGAAACCCTAACAGCGCAGGAAGACAGACGTACACAAGCAGAGACACGGTTTTGTGATAAGACTTCAAAAAGAGAGGTAAAATAAGGGAGTGACGTCCTTCAAAAACCTGAATATTACACCAGGCAATTTCGAAAATTAGAGAGAGGGGACTGCAGGTTGGGTGCTCCGAGGAAGGTGGTGGCAAAGAACATGCATCTTACTTTCAGTAGTAACAAGCGCGGGTGCGCGTGCCAGGTCGGCGACGAAAGTGAAAGCGCCGCGTTTGGAGCAAAAGTGCACCAGGGCCAGCGAGACCACCATCTGTTTCCAATTAATGCGTCCGCGAGACGCGGGCGCGATAATTGGAAACAGATGGCGCTGCTGCTCGCTCCCGAGCTCCCAAGACTAGGGGAGAGATAAGGTGGGACATGCACCCGCCTTTGGCCAATTGCATGCTGTCATTCTCAAAAGACGCAAGCAAAGGCCAATAGCGGGTGATTAAACAAGCATTGGAAATGCAATAGGTCTCGCATTAGAAAAGTTGGAGTTATTGGTCTTGTAAATGACATATTTTATTTATTTGTTGGTTTTTAAAATTGCTAAATTGATGGCTTTGTCATTTACAATGCCAATAGTTATAACTTTCGCGAATGTGACACCTATAGCATTTGGAATGCAACATGTTTTGTATTTACGTCACTTAGATGGCAGCTCTGGTCGTTAGGCCACATCTCTAGAGAGCAGGAGAGTGCAGCAGGGGAGAGAAGCACAGCAATGCAATAGGTCTCGCATTAGGAAAGTTTGAGCTATTGGTATTGTAAAGGACAGATTTTTTATTTATGTGCTTGTTTTGAAAATAGCGAAATTAATAGCTTTGTTATTTACAATGCCAATAGTTTTATCTTTCGCAAATGTGACACCTATTGTAACACAATATGTGTTGTGAGGGTGGGTGAGGGTGAGGGGTTGAGGGTGAGTGAGGGTGAGTGAGGGTGAGTGAGGGTGAGTGAGGGTGAGTGAGGGTGAGTGAGGGTGAGTGAGGGTGAGTGAGGGGTTGAGGGTGAGTGAGGGTGAGGGGTTGAGGGTGAGTGAGGGTGAGGGGTTGAGGGTGAGTGAGGGTGAGTGAGGGTGAGGGTGAGTGAGGGTGAGTGAGGGTGAGGGGTTGAGGGTGAGGGGTTGAGGGTGGGTGAGGGTGAGTGAGGGTGAGGGGTTGAGGGTGAGTGAGGGTGAGGGTGAGGGGTTGAGGGTGAGTGAGGGTGAGTGAGGGTGAGGGGTTGAGGGTGAGTGAGGGTGAGGGTGAGTGAGGGTGAGGGGTTGAGGTTGAGTGAGGGTGAGTGAGAGTGAGGGTGAGTGAGAGTGAGGGTGAGTGAGGGGTTGAGGGTGAGGGGTTGAGGGTGAGTGAGGGTGAGGGGTTGAGGGTGAGTGAGGGTGAGGGGTTGAGGGCGAGTGAGGGTGAGGGGTTGAGGGTGAGTGAGGGTGAGGGGTTGAGGGTGAGTGAGGGTGAGGGGTTGAGGTTGAGTGAGGGTGAGTGAGAGTGAGGGTGAGTGAGGGGTTGAGGGTGAGGGGTTGAGGGTGAGTGAGGGTGAGGGGTTGAGGGTGAGTGAGGGTGAGGGGTTGAGGGTGAGTGAGGGTGAGGGGTTGAGGGCGAGTGAGGGTGAGGGGTTGAGGGCGAGTGAGGGTGAGGGGTTGAGGGTGAGGGGGTGAGGGTGAGTGAGGGTGAGGGGGTGAGGGTGAGTGAGGGTGAGTGAGGGTGAGGGTGTGAGGGTGAGGGGGTGAGGGTGAGTGAGGGTGAGGATGAGAGGGTGAGGGTGAATGAGGGTGAGTGAGGGTGAGGGTGAGTGAGGGTGAGTGAGGGTGAGTGAGGGTGAGTGAGGGTGAGTGAGGGTGAGGGTGAGTGAGGGTGAGGGGTTGAGGGTGAGTGAGGGTGAGGGGTTGAGGGTGAGTGAGGGTGAGGGGTTGAGGGTGAGTGAGGGTGAGGGGTTGAGGGTGAGGGGTTGAGGGTGAGTGAGGGTGAGGGTGAGTGAGGGTGAGGGTGAGTGAGGGTGAGGGGTTGAGGGTGAGGGGTTGAGGGTGAGTGAGAGTGAGGGTGAGGGGTTGAGGGTGAGTGAGGGTGAGGGGTTGAGGGTGAGTGAGGTAACCTGGCATGGTAACCTGAAAAAAAGGTGGGTGTGAGCCATGTGAAGGGGTCTGCGGTGAGTGTGAGACCCGAAAAGGCAGAAGTCGGGAAGGAGAGGCTGCGGGTAAGGGTGTGCACGAAAGTGAATGTGCACAAATGGGGCCATGCGGTGGGCGAACAAAGCAGAAGCGGCTGGCAGAATAAGCGGGCCAAGGCCGAGAGTCCACTGGGTGCACGCGTCCTACCCGGAAATGACTGGGGGATAGGTGGGGAATGGCATGGTAACCTGAAAAAAAGGTGGGTGTGAGCCATGTGAAGGGGTCTGCGGTGAGCGCGAGACCCGAAAAGGCAGAAGTGGGGAAGGAGAGGCTGCGGGTAAGGGTATGCACGAAAGTAAAATGTGCACAAATAGGGCCATGCGGTGGGCGAACAAAGCAGAAGCGTCTGGCAGGATGGTGGTGCCGGAATAAGCTGTGCACATGTCAGGCCATGCTTCGAGTAACTTATAGAGATGCGGCTGACAGGATAGTAGGGTTGAGAGCAAAAGCGCTGAAGGGGCGCCTGTGTATATGCTGCTAATAATTAAAAAATGCATATGAGAACTGTATTATCGCAAATGATGGAAAAGATATCTCACCTGAAAGAAAAACAAGAAAGGAAACAAGACGGAGGGCATTGCTGTGGGGAGGGGGGGGGAGGAGAAATGCACACGGCGGGCAGGGGAGGGGGCGGAGCGGGGAGAGCGGCAAGAGGGTGTGAAGCAGCCGGGGCCTTTGAAGTGAAGCTAAGCTTCACTTCAAAGGTGTGGGAGGAGTGCGGCTGAGGGAACAGACGGGATTTGGTGATGTGCACGCGCATTTTAGGTCAATGCGCAAGCGCATTGACCTAAAAGCCACGGGCACAGCACCAAATCGCCACAGTTAGGTAAACTTTGTTTAAAGCCCTATAGTCTCGCTTCTCTCAATGCGCATGCGCATTGATAGGTCACGAGACCTAAAAAAGTACACACACAAGCGTGTATTCGAAGTTTAAAGCCCTTACTAAAAGCCTCGCAGAGCAGCGTATGCGCGCTGGCGCAGGCAAGACCTAAAAATCATTATCTGTGGACCAAGATCTAGATTCCTGCCAAACAGGGTCTTATTCTGTTCAACAGTTTTGGCTAAAAGTGGTCTTAAAGAAGTCTATGGAAAATGCATGGGGATTTTATGTTTTGGAAATCCCCTTTTTTCACGCCTCCCGCTTTACATTATCACCCCCAAACTTTCCAAGAAAAGCTAAGGTGGATGAATTATTTTGAAAAGTTTGTGAAGTTTCACCAAAGGGGGCCAAAGTTATTAGCAAATCAAAAAACGCTCCGTCTATGGAAAAACAGACCTAAATATAACTGCCTACTGTAAAAAATAGAAGTCTGTGAAAAAAACAATGGTTACCGAGATGATATAGTTAGGTTCATGTTTTACCCACACAAAACCATAGAAATTCAACGGTTATACTTATACTTATGTTAAGAAACTATAACTCATGGCCTAATTGTACTTAATGGCACAGGCTTTAGTTTCTTCAGATAAGTGTGGCTATAACTGCTGATTTTTTATTGTGTGGGTAAAACGTCACCCTATCACATCTCTGTACCCTTGTTTTTTTTAATTATTGAATTTCTATGTTTTTTTAACGCAATATAATGAATATGCTACTTACCAGTATGCATCTGTTCTTGGCATGTAGGGCTGCTAACATTCATATCTTAGCATTAGATCGCCGCCTAGTGTTGGGCTCGGATGATTGCACATTGTTGTCCTGGAAGAGTCTTCGAAGTATCCTGAGATAGGTGGCTCCTCCCCTGGACTACAGTGCGCATGGGCATCGGCTCCATCCCCAGATTGTTTTTCGCCATTGTGGCAGGAGATGGAGTGAAAGTGTAAAGGATGTCCATGCTAACGAATAAATACAATAGTATATCTGCAGCTGCGACAGGCACCGGGGAGGAGGGCGGGCGATATGAATGTTAGCAGCCCTACATGCCAAGAACAGATGCATACTGGTAAGTAGCATATTCAGTTCGAGGCATGTGGGCTGCTAAATTCATATCTTAGCATAGAATACATAGCAGTCCCTCCATCAGCGGCGGTTGCCCGTGCCAGCTGCAGAAACCTGAAAAAGTGTCTTGAGAACAGCCTGTCCTACAGCTGCTTGCTGCTTGGAATGCACATCAACACAGTAGTGTTTTGTGAAGGTATGTGGTGTGACCCACGTGGCTGCTCTGCAAATATCCTCTAAAGGAATGTTCCCTAGGAAAGCCATGGATGCCCCCAGTTTGCGTGTGGAGTGCGCTCTGGGGGGTATTGTTAAAGTGCGCTTGGCTTTTTGATAACATATCTGGATGCACTTAACAATCCACCTGGCTATCCCTGCTTTGGAAATTGGGTTGCCTTTGTGTTGTGGTGCGAAGGCAACAAAGAGTTGTTTTGTCTTTCTAAAGGGTTGTGTTCTGTCTATGTAGTACATCAACGCCCTCCGTACATCTAAGGTATGGAGCATTCTTTCCGCCACCGTTTGCGGGTTTTGAAAGAAGGCTGGTAAGTCAATAGTTTGGTTAAGATGAAACTGTGACACCACCTTAGGAAGGAATTTAGGGTTAGTGCGTAGCACTACCCTATTTGGGTGAATTTGAATGAACGGCTCTTGTATGGTGAGCGCTTGCAGCTCACTGACACGCCTCAGAGACGTAATAGCTATCAGAAAGGCCACTTTCCACGTAAGGAATTGGAGCTCACACGAGTGCAGTGGCTCAAATGGTGGCCCCATCAGTCTGGTGAGAACGACGTTGAGGTTCCACACCGGAGCTGGTGGTGTTCTTGGGGGAATGACTCTCTTCAGACCTTCAAGGAAGGCTTTAATGGCGGGCACTCTGAAGACAGAGAGGTGCTGCCTGTTCTGAAGATAAGCCGCTATGGCTGAGAGATGTATCCTAATGGAAGTGTACGCCAGATTGCACTTGTAGAGATGTAACAGATAGCAGATGATATTGGGAATAGATGCATCTAGTGGGTTGATGTCATTGGACGTACAGTAGATGACAAAACGCTTCCACTTAGCAGCATAGCATGCTCTAGTAGTTGGTTTCCTCGCCTCCTTGATGATACTCATGCATTCTGGAGGTAGGTTAAGGTATCCAAACTCTAGGACTTCAGGAGCCAGATCGCCAGGTTGAGCTGTCGTGGATCTGGATGCTGAATGTCTCCATGGTTCTGCGTCAAAAGACTGGGCGTGAGGCGCAGTCTTTGATGCGGCACCACTGAGAGTTCGAGGAACGTGGTGTACCAAGCTTGTCGTGCCCACGTTGGAGCAACCAGGACGAGAGTCATGGAGTGCTGCCTTAGCTTTCTTGCGACCAGCGGTATTAGAGGGGCTGGCGGAAAAGCGTATGCAAATTTGCCTGACCAGTTCATCCATATCGCATTCCCCTGCGACTGTGGGTGAGGGAACCTGGCGGCAAAGAGTCGGCATTTTGCGTTCTCCTTTGTTGCGAACAGGTCTATCTCCGGATGACCCCACTGCTGGAAGAACGGGTGGAGAACAGAAGGGTGTATCTCCCACTCGTGCATCTGATGGCTGTATCTGCTGAGCAGATCCGCCATCTGATTGTCCTTGCCCGGGAGGTGTTCTGCCATGAGGAAAATGTTCCTCTGAATGGCCCACTTCCACATGCTCTGAGCCAGATGAGACAGCTGTGGCGAGTGGGTGCCCCCCTGTTTCTGAATGTAGTACATCGCGGTCATGTTGTCCGTCCGGACTAGCACGACCTTGTTGCTCAGATGTACAATGAAGGACTTGAGCGCCATGAAGATTGCCATCAGTTCCAGATAGTTGATGTGCATCTTCTGTTGCTGCGTCGTCCATAGTCCCTGCACTGTGTAAGTGAGCACATGTGCTCCCCAGCCCTGGAGAGATGCGTCCGTCGTCAGGACAATCTGCGGCACGGGCTCGTGGAACAGTCGGCCCTTGCAAAGGTTGTGTGGAGTCCACCAATGCAGAGAGTCGTATGCCCGACTGGTAACCAACACTAGGTCTGTCAATTGCCCACGAGCCTGTGTCCACTGATTCGCTAAGCACTCCTGGAGCGGGCGCATATGTAACCGTGCGTGAGGGACTATGAAGATGCAGGAGGCCATCATGCCAATCAACTGCATGAACACTCTCGCTGGCAGGGAGTGTCGTGGTCGGAATCGTTGGATCAGCGACTGAATGCTGTCGATTCTGACTTGGTTTGGCTGAGCCATGGCTGTCAGGGTGTTGATCGTAGCACCCAGGAACTGCCGGACATGTGCCGGCTGAAGATGCGATTTTGGGTAATTTAGGGAGAAACCCAGATCGTGAAGAAGGTGAATTGTAGTCGACATGTCTGCGGCGCACTGTTGCTCTGACTTGGCTTGTACGAGCCAGTCGTCTAGGTAGGGGTAGACATGGATATTCTGCCTCCTGAGGTGCGCCGCCACTGTCGCTAGACACTTGGTGAACACCCTCGGGGCCGTAGTGACTCCGAAGGGTAGGACTTTGAACTGGTAGTGCCTGCCTTGAATAGTGAACCTCAGGTATTTCCTGTGTGACGGGTGTAGTGGAATGTGGAAATAAGCATCCTTGAGATCTAAGGTCGCTAAGAAATCTCCCTGGTTTAGCAAGGGAAGAATCTGCTGCAGTGTAAGCATATGGAAATGCTCTGACAGTATGTACAGGTTGAGGGGACGTAGATCGAGAATGGGCCTGAGAGAACCGTCCTTCTTTGGAATAAGGAAGTACAGGGAATATACCCCTGTGCCTTCCTCCCCCACCGGCACGAGCTCGATTGCGCCTTTTTGCAGCATCGCCACCACTTCCTGCTGCAATAAGTGCAAGTGCTCTGCGGACATAGGCCTTTGCCTCGGCGGGATGTTGGGTGGAGTGGATTTCAGCTCTAGGCAATAACCATACTGGATTAGTTGTCGCACCCACCTGTCTGTGGTGATGTTTCTCCAGACGGGCAGGAACTGCTGCAGTCTCCCCCCGACAGGTGTTAGGTGGTCGGGGGGCAGTGACAGAAAGTCACTGTTTGCTTGGAGTAGAGGTGCGGGAGCTGTTGTTTCCTCTGCCGCGACCTCTGTTGCTGTTATTCCTATAACCTCCCTTGTTCTGTTTAGTGAACGAGGATTGCGTCCCACCTTTGGAGAACTGGGATTGTTGACCCATCTGTCCTCTGGTGACTCCACGTGCACCTGAGCGACGAAAATTGCTGCCACGAAACTGTTGGGACTGCAGGGCCCCCATAGACTTAGCAGTTTCCGTGTCCTTCTTTATTTTCTCTAGGGTGGTGTCAACATCCGGACCAAACAGACTATCAGGATTGACTGGCTGATTCAGAATTGTTGTCTGAATATCCTGCTTAAACCCTGAGATGCGGAGCCAGGCTTGTCTTCTCAGCATAACGCTAGTGTTGATAGCCCTAGCAGCTGTGTCCGCAGCGTCAAGTGCACACTTGATGGCTGCGTTTGATATTAGCTTTCCTTCCTCAATAAGCATTTTGGTGCCTTCTTGGAACTGTGGGGGCAGGTGTTGTATAACCTGTTCTAGGGTGTCGTAGTGCGCCCTATCATAACGCGCCAGGAGCGCCTGTGTATTTGCGATGCGCCAAAAGTTTGCCGCCTGTGCAGCCACTCTTTTGCCTCCTGCCTCAAGCACTTTGGACTCTTTATCCGGGGGAGGAGCTTCACCCGTTGTCTGGGAGTTGGCACGTTTCCTGGCATTGGCAACCACAAGAGAGTCCAGTGGCAATTGTCCCCGGATGTAGACGGGGTCCGCAGGTGCAGGCCTGTACTTCTTTTCAATGCGAGGGTTGACCACTCTCGCCCTCGTAGGCTCCTTAAAAATGTCCCCAGCATGTTTGAGAACACCTTTCAGCATAGGAAGTGTCTTTACTGTCCTTTCAGATATGGCAAAGGTGTCAAAAAGGAAGTCTTCCTCAACCGGGTCGGCATGCATGTCCACATCATGATTGGCTGCCGCCCGTTCAATTAGTGCATGAAATCCTGCTGAGTCCTCAGTCGGGGATGCACGTGCATTAAAGGTCTGCGGGTCTTGGCCCACACCTTGGGTGTTCTGGTCACCAGTGTCGTCGTAAGAATCTGGTTGTACATCAGGTTCATCGATAGGGAAATTGTACTGTTCATCCTCATCATATTCCTCACCCACAGAGTGTTCTGGGGAGGGAGTAGGGCTCCGTCTTGGAGGAGGCTGAATCGGTTCCGTGAGGCCTGAGGCGTCAAGGGGCACCCTCTTCTTTTTCAACGGGATGACGTAGGGGTCCACCGGCTCCGAAGTGATCTTCCGTTTATAGAGTGTCAGCTTGCCGGTGGCAGCATCGATGAAATGCTCTGAATCGTCTTCCGATTCGAGTACACGACGTGGAAGAGGGTCAGGCAGCGAGGAACCCTGTTTCGGAGCCGATTTCGTCGAAAACGCTTTCGGCGCCTCCTTAGGTGGCAAGAGAAAGAGGAGTTTCCCAGAAGGCTTAGCCGGAGCGTCCTTTTGCGGCTGCGGTGATGGCATCGGAGCCGATGGAGCAAAGGCTTTCTCCCTGATTCTCTGCAGTGACTCCGCAATGGGGGACGGTACACTGCCAGTGGGTTTCGTCGCCGACAAGGATGCTTTGAGCGGTCCCTCGGATCCGACGTCCTCGCGGGCCTTGTGCGTTTTGGGCGCGGAAACCGTCTTCGGTACCTCCGAATCTTGAGGCCGGGGCGCAGACTTCTTGTGCGTAGCCTCTTTGGAGCCGACCTTGGCGGGCTTGGACGGCGCCGGAGCCGCTGATCCGTGCCGACCATCTTTCTTGGGGGCCCCTTCCTCGGGCGTCGGTTTCGATTTCGGAGCATCGGAATCGACAGACTTCCTCGGCTTCTGCGGACCGGAGGTCGACGGAGCCGACGGGGTGACGGGCACCGACTTCTTCACAGGCACGGCAGCCATCTTAGGGACACTCGAGTCCTTTGGTTTCAGTTTCGATTTCGGGTCGGCCATTTTAGGTGTTGACGACCCCGACGGTTTCAGTTTCGGTTTCGAAACAGCGTGCCCAGCAAGTGAGTCCGTAGCCGGGCCCGAAGGCGGGGCTGTGGCTTGCGGCAACGGGTCCTGGGTAAGGCCGACAGGCGATCCCGTGTCCCGGTCGGTATCCTCGTAACCTTCGGGGCAGAGCTCGTCCGCAGAGCTATCCGCCGCGGCCCCATAAATCTCATCGTCGTCTCCTACCTCTTCGACTTATTCGAGGACCTGACCCGCGACTCCGTCGTCGTCTCCCGGATCCGCCTCGACCTCCGTCTGTGATGGGGAGATTTGTAGAAGGTGACCCTGGACCTCTTCTTCCGGGTCGCCGAAGATGTTCTCCGGATCTGGGGCCGCTTGCCTAGCTTCCAAGCGCACCGCGCGCCGAAGCTTGAGAGTTTTCTTGGAGCGGAACTGTGCACAGGCCTTGCACGTGCCGTCGTCGTGGTCCGGTGAAAGGCACTTGTTACACACGGGGTGTAGATCGATGTGTGGGTACTTGGACCCACAGAGCGGGCAGTACTTAAACGGGCTCCGCTCCATGTCCGTAAAGGCTTGCTGTCGTGTCGCGATGAGAAGGCCTCAAAGTTTAGAAAGCGAAGAAAACTCCGCTTATTCCGGCTTCAAGAGACGGAAGACTCGAGACCGAGCGCAGACAATACCGACGCAAGAAAATCGAGGCCTTTTGGCCGGTAAAGATAGTTTTACTTGGTTCCGACAGTAAGACGTCGAGACCACATCCGAACCCAATGGCGGAAAAAAACAATCTGGGGATGGAGCCGATGCCCATGCGCACTGTAGTCCAGGGGAGGAGCCACCTATCTCAGGATACTTCGAAGACTCTTCCAGGACAACAATGTGCAATCATCCGAGCCCAACACTAGGCGGCGATCTAATGCTAAGATATGAATTTAGCAGCCCACATGCCTCGAACTATATAATTACTGTACATGAATACCACAAACGCTGAGCACAGCCTTTGGCCGTGTGCTTTGGGGGTATGGTGTGTGAGGTTTTGGTTTTCCCAATGGGATTCAGATCTGTGGTACCTGCGGATCCTCAATTCATGCCCCAAATTACTTTTGGGGCAATTTCTTGCCCATGAGGGGTCCCATGACTGAAACTTGCAAAATTCCCAAATACAGTGCATGGGGACAAAGTTTTGGGGCACCCCACTTGTTCCTCTGTACCCGCTTAACTAATTAACACAAAACTTTCCAGACAGCAGCTGAACAAACTTGCATACTAGATTTGAAAAATTCATGAGGGTTCATCGAATGGCGCATCGTGGTGGTACATGGCGGTGGCAGTGGATGTGGTGGTAGTTGTACATTTAAAACTGAACGAAATTACACCACATTTGTCAGGAAGCTAGATCTTGGTCCATAGATTGTGCTTTTTTTGATCTGGTGTAAATCCGTTCATCAGTTTTTGAGAAATGTAGAGCAAAAAACAACTGTATACTTTGGCAGTTGGATCAGCGAGAGTTACGAGAGACTCTTGCGAGAGTGCCAATTTAAAAATAAAGCGTTCTGCTTGGCTCGGGGAACTTTATTTCCCTTGGGCCAGCTTGCTTTCCTGGGACTAGGGGGAAGGGATACCCTGACTCCCCAGACTCCCATGAGGGTGAGCCAGGGGGACCCCACCCCTGTGCCAAAAAAGGAAGTAAAAACAGTAAAAACTAGAATGATCACAAGACTCTCGCAGGATTAGAAGGAAAAAAAAAATAAGGAGGCCGGGCTGCATTTATGTATTATAAGCCCCAGGAAGCCTTCCTCGGTGGCTGTGTTCATAAAGGAGAGGTGGGGGTGCTTGACACTCCCCCTCCCCTGAGCCTCCAGGGGTTCCCTGGCTGAAATTGGCCCGGGGGGGGGGGGGGGGGGGAGGGGGGGAGATTGGGGGGCAGCTCACCGCCACACTACCCGTTATTCAAGAATGTGGCCCTGGGGGATGGGGTCCCTGGTGCTGATAAACGCTTGGGGAGGATGGTCCTGAGGCCTTCCTCCCCTTTTAACTTATATGTATGGACCTCCCCTCTATAATAATAATAAAAGACCCTGGAGGGTGGGATTCCAAGGGACAGGCGCTGTGGCCAACCCTCGGCGCAAACAGCCTTCCGGGGAGGAGCGGGGGGCGGGATTAATGGTTGCATTTACATATGGTGACTAGGTTTTACTTTATAGTAGGAAAGTAGGAAAGTGTCCCTTTTTGACAAGGTCATTGATGGGATTTCGACTTGAAGTATACTGGGCTCCCGCAAACCAGGTACCCAGTGCCAGATCTCCTCAAACTGTGCAATTATTACCCACCTGGCAATACTTTCAGCACTCTCTGTAAGTCCCTAGTAAATGGGAACCCTGCTACCTAGGGCCTAAGGTATTAAAGAGTTGTAGCACAAATTGTGCCACCCTAAGGGACCCCTCATCAAGCACACTGCAAGACTGTCATTGCGTGTTTTGGTGCAGACGAAAGTGAAAACGCAACATGACGCACATCCCCGTGTGCCATGTCCCCTAACACTGTATGTAATATTTGTAAGTCACCCCTACAGCAGGCTTACAGCTGTAAGGCAGGGAGGGTGCTTAGTACTACATGTGAGGGCATACCTGCATGAGCAGATATGCCCCTGTGCTGGTCCGTTCCATTACTGCCAGTACAAGTGACCAGGGAAGCCATTTAGAACATTTGCTTGACACTGGTGAAAATGAGTTCCTCGGGTACATGGTTTGGTATCAAACCTCTCATATTGGTAAACCCACACTGATGCCAGTGTTGGATGTACCAATACATGCACTTATAGGTCACCTTAGAGGTGCCCCCTGAAAACCTAGCAGCCTTTGGTGTACTTGCTGGCTGGTTTCTGCCAGCCTGCCACCCGAGAAGCTGTTCTGACCTCCTAGGGTGTGAACGTTTGCTCTCAGGAGACCCAGAACAAAAGCATGTCCGGGAAGGGGGACTAACACACCCTCCCAAAGGATGACCTGCTAATTAGCCTCCATGGGTCGGAGAATTTCAAAGAAGCTGCTGTCTTTGGAATGCGAATCGGACTCCTCTCAAAGCAGAGGTGTTCAAAATCACCTTGGCCCCTGGAAAGGCAGGAAAATTAGCTAGTCAGGTAGATGTGCCACCTCCAGACTAGTACCACCCCTAAGGTGGGCTACTGTGAGGTGGACACAATTTTCCACAAGTAGCCATCTCTGTGATGGCATACTTATGGATTCTGGGACACAGTTATGCCCACTTCCCACAGGAAGTGGTCATATAGCGGGTGCAGTGACCCCAGGGGTAAGTAACCTACTGCTCTACACTCCCTTAACACCCCTAAACCTAGCATTTAGAGGAGCCCCTGGCACCAGGAAATTAGATGACTGCAAACTTCAGGAGAACACCGAAGGGCCGCGAGAAGCAAGGACTGTGGAGAAGCAACTGGCTTGGCATCAACTCTGCCGGCCTGACTGCTGTTCCTGCCAGACTGTGCTAAAATCGTCTTGTCCTGTAGCTGCTGTGCCTCCAAAAACCTGGGAGGACTGTCTGCTTCAACAAAGAACCAGGAACTCCAGTGAAGTAGCGGAGATGCTTTCCTGCATCCTGCAGGCACTCCAAAAGAACTGTGAGGACCCCAGCCCACTGCAAACCCCACACTGGAAAGCACCACTGCACCTGGGCCCCCTAGCCTGAGTCGAAGTAGGCCAACGGTGCAAGCATGGTCCCCTGACCTTCCAGAGACAAAGCCCAACTTTGATTTGCCTACAGTGGACTCACTGCCACCGCCTGCAGTCCTATTTGTGCAGGTCCCCTCTACTGCAAGTGTCTCCAGTGATGAAAATCCAACGCCTAGGAACACCTCTGCTCCCGGCCGCACGGCCAAAGGAGAAAAAGATTAAAGTTATGCCCACATTCCGGAGCATTGTTTGTTCAGCCTGACTGGTCTCCCAGTCCAAGCTTCCAGCCTCTTTGCAACCAGATTGTTACCCATGAAAATGAATAGGAAACCAGACGCTGTAACACACCTCTGCACCTGGACGCCCCAGAGCCTCCCAAGGTGACCTGTTGGTGTGGCCTTGGACCTTACCTCATACTTAGCTTAAGGCCAGAAGATTGGTCCTGTAAGTCACAGTGAAGTACCTGTACGCAGTGTATGTCTTTCCAGCATATGATAACATAACATAACAGCTTCAAATCTGCACTATGTGTCCATTTTTAAAAACTGTAAAAATTCATAACTCAAAAAGTACTTACCCGATTCCAATCTTATCTAAATTCATATAAAAGTGTGGGTTATTTTTATAACTTGGTGTCAGATTTATTTATTGAGTGTGGTCTCACTTACTGCCCTTGGCAATAAATGCTTAGCACTAACCTCGGATATGCCTAACTGCTCACCCACAGTATCACTAAAAAGCATTTTCGGGTGTCATTTGTGCCTCTGTAATTCCCTTGGGGTTTGCCTGGACTCTACACAGTGTAACTCGTTTTGGTCCACAACATAAAGAGCCATCTTCCTTCATTGGTGGTTCAGCGGTGGGATGCAAGACTTTGCATTTGCTGATTCCACTTGGTAAATAGAGGACTCCACGAAGATGACCCTTTTTGGTCCACTACATAAAGAGCCAGCTTCCTACAATAAGTATATACACACACACATTTTTAAAAGGTTAAGTACAAAAATATTTTCAGATTACCGACTAGTTATTACCTGTGAAATAGTGACTCCTGATGTAACTGTACACAACAATGTAATGACTCCTAAAATACTGCATGCAATGTAAAGGCTCTTGATGTACTGCCTGAGGTGTAAAGGCAGCACACCATACTGATACAATGGTAGCACGGATTATAGGTTAAGCCTCTTTCCACTCATTCACTGACTAAGAAAATTAAGTTTATTCACCATAGTGCTGATTATGTTCATGTGCTTCCTCAGACTACCAATTGATAGCAATCATATTCTCAGTGGAGAAAACTGGAAGGTGTCTAGTTAATGGCTTTAGTTAAAATCGTGGCAGATAAATGGAAACAAACACTCCAAGATGAGCTGGGAAGGTGGCTCTACTTTGATTCTTTTTATTGCATGTAATCAGAGGATTGAACGTTCCCAGTTTTTCTTAGCTGTGATGTGCAGCTCTAACATTTTCACAAACTGACAACCGTGTAAGAGGGTTTTGAGATAGTAGCAATGAAAGTAAATGTGAGGTTCGATGCCAAAAGACTGAGAAAAGCAGTTTGCCCAAAGTAACCATCCAGAGATAAATGAATGCTTAAAAAAAAAAAAAAAAATCAACGAATTAACACATTTGTTGCTTTAGGACACTCTCTAAGTGACTCCCTGTAGGGCTGGCTTCATGTCCTATCCAGTTTCAGTTTTCGTGACTGTCCAAGCATACATTAAAGGACACAATTTGTCCAAGATATACTTGGGGGTAAACTCGCAACCCCAATAAAACTTGTCTGTGGCTCCTTTCCAGTATCAACAATCTGGGCCAGTATGTTACGTGATGCCGTAGTTGCCTACATATTTTCAAAACATAAACTAGCTTACTTCAGTTTTGATAAGTGTTTATTTCAGATTACGGAGAGTGAGGCCCTTGAGAAAGGGTAAAGTAGACCTGCATTGTCAGCCATAAAATGTGAATATGAAATGAAAAGGGTTCCTATAAAGGGCATGGCTACCCTTCTCGGGTAAAGGTCCAGCCTTGCTGCAGCCCCTGATGCATTTATATGACACCAAGAGGACTTTGCGATCTAGCAATAAACATTTGTTGTTAGTCCCGAAGATCAAACGGTCCCGGACTGGAGGATGGCTGTTCTCCTATAACGCGGCCAGCCATTGGAATCTGCTTCCAGACTCTATCCGCCTTGAAGTTGACCATCTTAGGTTCAGGAAACAGTTGAAGACTTTTCTTTTTGCTTGATCATCGATGAATGATTGGTGTTACATTATACGCTGGGACGCCCTTTGGGTAGCCATGCGCCATATAAGTGTGTATTCATTCATTCATTCATACCCGGGAATGTCCCAGCGCTGATCAATCGCAAGAAAAAAACAAAACATGATTAAAGTATTTAAGGGAAGAGCCAGGTCTTTAAATGCTTCAGGAAAACAAGATGGTTCGGTTCTTTACGAAGGTGCAGTGGGAGAGCATTCCACAGTTAGGGAGCATTATACGAAAAAAGCCTACCTCCTGGCCTTCCTGATTCTGGGAATTACGGCTAGGTGAAGTGAGTCTGAGCGAAGGTTTCTTGAGTCTTTAAGAGAGCGAATCAGGGATTTCATGATGGGAGGGCTATTCCTTAGTAGGGACTTGTGGACGATAGAAAAAAAAAATTCTTAAAGTGGACTCTTTCTTGGACCGGGAGCCAATGCAAAGCACGACTAGCTGGTTTTGCAGAACAGCGGTGGCTGACACCAGTCAACAATCTTGCCGCCGCATTCTGGAGAATCTGCAACCTCTTAATCACCGGATTTGGTGTCCCCAAATAAAGAGCATAGCCAAAATCAATCCTAGAAAGGATCAGGGCCTGAACCAGTATCTTTTTCGCTGGAAACGGAAGCAAAGGAAGTACTTTCCGAATCATTTTCAGCAAGCCAAAGCAAGAAGCCACAGTTTTTCGAGCTTGAGTTTTAAAAGAAAGATCTTGATCTAGCCTATTGCCGAGACTTTTTATTTCTGGTTTAGGGACTGGAAGGGGACCCATGCAAACTGGCCACAGTGAGTTGATGTTAAGGCTGCTCTGATTTCCCAAGAGCATCAGCTCGGTTTTGTCACTGTTTAACTTCAAATGGGAAAGGCTCATCCATTTGACCACTTCCACTTACATGTAAGTAAAGGCCTATTTGTCTTACACGTGACTGGTCTTATTGGACTTAGGGTTTATTGTGAGTTACTTTACTCGGTCAATCTGTATCCGATAGTTTTTACCCACTACCAATTCGCAGAGCAAGCTTTTTACTCTCAGCTTCACCAACCCTGGAAAGACTAGTGCCCAAAGGGAGGGACTTATTTAATTAGAGTGCACCGGTACATCTAGCACGGGGAACCTGTGCTAAACAACAACACTAAACATAGATTGCTTAATAAAATCAAATGACCAAGACACCAAAGTATGGTGGTACACACAACTTGTTTTCCCCGAGGAGTTCTTTGCTACTGAGGCACAGCTGCTGCCAAAGGTGAGCTAATCTAACCTTAAATGAAATCAGTTTACCTTTGTAGGCCCTTTCAAGGAGTCTGTGTGGGACTGCATCATACCTTATATCAAGCTATTGCTCCCTCGGTCCCATGGTTTTTCGCTGAACTTCCTAGATCAACCTTCTTAAGCAGAGGTCTCCTCCCAACCCTCTACCCAGGACCATAACATATTGCCCCCGTACATCAGAAGTAAAAAAATACAAAAAAGCCAGCTCCATGTGCAGCAGGTTGACCCTTCAAAAGCAGAAGACCAGACACCACTTTTCCGAAATCATGCACAAGTCATGCTAGCATTTCATCCTTCAAAAACAGTTACCAGAGCAGTAACTGTGGCCTTATAAAGTGACAACCTCATGTGAGTTTCTTTTAAGAACAGGAAATCATGTCCTCCTCACCTCGTCTGGCAGTCTCTGGGCAGAGCTGTCCATAATCCTGTTGAATATCTTCTGCACTGCTGAGATGCTGATCAGGAATACTGGTCGCACTGTGGTGGCTAAAGACACTAACAAGTGGCATGCAGATAACAGCAACTTTTCCTGCACCTGGGAGAGAGAAGACAACTTGCCAATGACTTCAGATCTGCCAATACTTTTGCGAGTCAATGATGAAAAGGTGAATAAGAATAGTAAAGGAAGACTGAAGGTTTCTAAGTTTTTCGCTAGCATAGAATAAGGAAGACGCATATGGAGAACAAAATAAACCACACTGTACAGAGCAGAAAAACGTGATAAACAAGAAGGAACAACTGAATGGCATACAAAGAATGGAAAAGAAAGAAGCACAAGGGAAATACAGTAATCTTCTCTGTTGAAAACTAGCACTAAGTGCTGTTGTCTTGTGGTCTTGTAAAAAGGTTTGACTGTATTTATACACCGCGCTGACAAAGATGCAGTAAGAGATGAGTGGTTGTGGTTTAGCCCATTAAGTAAAGCAACAATTACTAAGTGTGCTGGGAATGAAGCAGGGGGCAGGCCAAAACAGTGTTGTGTTCAATTAGAGACCTCAAAATTGCTAATTGTTTTTCAAAGACTATAGTGGAGGGTGTGGGACTTGTGGTTATGTCTTCTGTATGAGTTGTAAGCCACATCGATTCTCCACGTGGGCTCATCTTGTTTGTTATTTTTTGCTTATGTTTATTTAATTACATGGAGAAAGATGCCCATGCTCAGTGGTCAAACTTATTTGAAATAAAAAAACTGTTTAGAAATATTTAAGTTAACATAATTGAGGGACAGAAGATAAATAGGGAATCCTTAATACATTACCTTAAATTCAAGGCTTGAATTATGATTAGGGTGTGTTGAGGACTCTCTAAAATGCTATAAAATCAACCCTTCAAGTGCCACAGCATGATTCACAAAGCAGCTGATATTTCAGTCAGTGGGCAACATACCGCTAATTAGAGAAGTAAATTAGCCCTCCCTTTAAACAGAAAGCAACCGCATGGGAGTGAAGGAATGAGGTTAGTTTAAATCTTTCATACAAGAGCTATATTCTATATCTATGGACACAAAAACCAACATCAGAAAAGTACAACTCCACATAGTATTAATCTTTGCCCCAGGGTGGGGCACATACTAATTAAGCAATGCATGTACACACAATCTCAAACAATTAAGAACGATCTATACGACTCGTCATTAAGACTATGTTGTCTTCAAATGTGAGTGGCTGCTGCTAAAGATGCACTAATGTCATGCCAATAAAGGACAAACCATGATCCACTGGGGTCTTTGAGCATTCATGAAGGGGAATTCTTCTAATTGAAATAGTACACAGCATTTCGGCATAATAAATATCCAAACAAAAAGAGAAAGGCATGATAAACTCTTTGGCCTTCAAACATACACACTATCTCTTTACACCCTAAAAGCAATATTTAAACATATGACTTATCCAAAGGTCAGGAGACTAGTCAGTGAATGTCCAAAATAGTAAATAACATAACATAGCGTAATGTGTATTTGTAAAGCGCACATTCACCCAACGGTGTCTTGGCGCTGAACAGATGTTTATTGTTACTCAACGGTACTCATTTTATCGACCTCAGAAGGATGACAGGCTGAGTGGCCCTGCCGAGATTTGAATCTGTGGCCATGATGGCGGACACAGACCCCTATAGTGAGCGGATTAATCCACTAAGCCACCAGACTTGGCTTACATTCTTGCTAACAGATTATATGTTTATCTATAACTTTAAAATTGGTTGCTGGCTTTCTCTAGCCAAAGTTGAAACACTGCGCTGTGTGGGGTTTCTTGCTCATTTAAGATCACAATACCAGTCCTTTTTTTTGGGTAATCTGCCACACTCGACTCCAATGGAGCTTCGGCCAAAAGAATTTCAAGTTAATTCTGTAAATGAACATGCTGTTTTGTGAATAACATTTTATTTTGTACCTCCATTTGGTCTAATACAGACAGTCATTTCATTTTTCAAAAGTGGTTAAGATATATCATGCGCCACAAAGCAGCTTCACGCATCCGTGGTTTTCCCATATTCGCCATCACTTTGGCTAATCTTAGTCTCCCTAATTTCTGTCAGTCACAGAGAATATTCCCAAAACAACAATTGTTAGGATATTACAAAAAACACTGTCTCCAATCATGGGACCTTCTTATTTTCAACATGATCTTATTCAGAAACTGAATGCTACCTTGAATGGGCAGTTCAGGTCGATTTAGATTACCATAATAGATTTACCAACATATTGCTCAGGTCTTGCTCATTGTTTTGTGGTTGCAATGTGTTGTATATTAACCTTTCTTCTGTTTCTATGCTGTACCACGATCCGAGTCCAGCAAATGCATGAAGGTCCTAGACTCACATAAGTCTTCTCCTCATCAAGAGGTCTCTGTTGTTTCTGACAAAGGTACTGTGGCGGAGTGTGAACATTGCTGTGGAGACAATGTTGCTGTAGTGAAAAACAGACCCAAACCTCCTGCGAAGAAACAACCAACAAGTAGATTCTGCAATAGGTGTGGCAGTAGTAGCCACTCTTCTGAAGCTAGGTTTTGCTTTGCCACAAACAAGGAATGTTTGAAGTGCGGAAAGGTTGGACATTTCTCCAAAATGTGCAAGGCAAAAGCTAGGCAGAGAGTTGCTATCGTTGATGACTACGTCGATGACTCTGTAACTGAACCTGATAGACTCCTGGTCATTGACGATGTCGATGTTATCTGTGATGATCCAAGACAAAACAGACCCAAAGCCATTTTTAAAATGGATTCCCATGAGGTGCTGTTGATGGTTGACACTGGTTCTCGCCATACCATCATACCAAAGTCTACCTTTGACGCTTTTTGGAAGGAGGTGAATTTACATGACAGTGACATTTCCCCTAAGAGTTTCAATGGTCAGAAGATTGAAATCCTTGGGTTCTTCGAGTCTGAGATTGTCTTTGAGAAAAGGTCTATATTTGGGAAGGTTTATGTTTCGATTGATGGGCCCCCCATTCTGGGTTGGGTACATCAATATGACCTATATATAGTTATCAACCCAAGGGCAAAGAATCAAATTATGGTTGTAGATGATGACTATCGAATTTATCCTCTCTGAATTTGGGTCTGTGTTCAGGGAGGAGTTGGGTGAGCTTCGGGGGTATGCCCATCTTATTAAACTAAAGAAGGGTAGTTTGCCTGTGCAGCATCGTGTAAGGAGGATTCCCATCTCTATCCGTAATGAGGTGAGACTCCTGATTGAGGAGATGCTTCAATCCGGTGTGATAGAGCCTACAGAAGCATCAGCATGGGTTTCGCCCGTCGTGATTTCTAAAAAATCAGACGGAAAATTGAGATTCTGTGTGGACCTCAGGTCCCTGAACAAGTGTGTCGTTGCGGACACCTTCCCTTTACCCAACATTGCAGAGATGGTGTCCACTCTTCAAGGGGCCAGATATTTTTCCAAGCTCGACCTGAAGAGTGCCTACCATCAGGTCAAACTCCATGAATCTTCGAAACACCTTACTGCCTTCATCACCCCTGATGGGATTTTCCAATTTACTCGCCTTCCCTTCGGGTTGATATCGGCAGCGAGTGTCTTCCAAAGACTTGTCAGTGAAATATTCAAGGGGCTGAAGAACGTGGTGTTCTTTCAAGAAGACATCTTGGTTTTTGGAGACTCTGTGGCGGACCACAACCTTGTGCTAAGAAATGTTTTGCACAGAATTTGGGACACTGGCCTTACTTTGCGTAAGGAGAAGTGCTCTTTTCTCGTCCAGAACATTGAGTACTTGGGACATGAGATCTCAATCAACGGAGTCAAACCAAAGAAGAATCTTCTTGACGCAATACGCCTAGCCCCTTGCCCGTCTGACAAGGACCAGTTGCGGTCGTTCATGGGCTTAATCGAATACTACTCCAAATTTGTGAAGAGGTTCTCGGAGAAGACCTTGCCTCTGAGGGCTTTGTTAAAGAAGGGTTGCAAATTTACTTGGGGCCCAGAACTAGAAATGTGTTTCAAAGAAATCAAGGAAGCTATTTGCAGTGCGAAGGTGCTGGCACCCTTTGATACTTCCAAGACTTCCACTATCTTGGTGGATGCCAGTGCTCATGGTCTTGGCGCTGTTTTGCTGCAGTCTCATAGGGATGGTGACAGGCCGGTTGCTTTCGCTTCACGCACTCTGTCCAAGTGTGAACAGAATTATTCTGTTATTGAGAAGGAGGCTCTGGCTGCTGCGTGGGGTGTTCACCATTTTCGACCCTACTTATGGGGCATTCGTTTCAATCTTAAGACGGATCACAAACCCCTTATCCGCATCCTTTCTCCTGGCGGGGGGGCTTTTGGTTCTCCAAGGTTGGCGAGATTGGCTTCCAAACTCCAGGAGTACCACTTTGACATTTCCCACATCTCTGGTTGGAAGAATTTCCAGGCTGACTGTCTGTCTAGGTTGGCTGTTCAGTCTGGTGCCGATGTTGGCTTTAGTCTGGAGGGTTTTGATGAGAATGTTGCCTGGATTGATGATGTTCTTCTACTGACTGAGAGCTCCTTCTCTCGTTCTGAGTGGGTGGATGCCATGTCTCGGGATAGTGTCTTACAGGAAGTCATCCAGCTGATTAAACTTGGTTCCCGCAGGGAGAGTTGTGTCCACGTTTCGGTTCGGCCCTTCCTAAAAGTCATTGATGAAATGTCTGTATGCAGTGACAATGTTGTGATGCGTGGTGATAAGTTTGTGCCTCCTGTTGATTTGAGATCCAAACTCATTTCTTTAGCCCATGAGGGTCATCTTGGCCAAACCCTGACACAACAACGTCTCAAGTTAAACTTCTGGTGGCCCGGTATGGACTCTATGGTGTCTTCTTGGGTTGAGGACTGTCATACTTGCAAAGTGGGTGAAAAGAGACTGAAGGTTGCTGTGGGGTCCCAAATGGGTGCGTTGCAGTTTCCAGAGATCCCGTGGCATACCATCTGTTTGGATTTCATAGGTCCTATGGCCGCGTTACCTCTTTCACAGAGGTTTGCCGCTGTCATTGTGGACTGCCATTCAAAATGGTTATCCGTGGAGTTCATGAAGGATATTACTACGGAAACTACCATCAAACACCTGAAGTCCTTATTCTTTATGGAGGGTTTTCCAAGTGTTCTTATAACTGACAATGGTACTCAGTTAGTCTCGCATGCCATGCAGGCCTTTTTGGCTGATTGCGGTATTTCTCACCATAGGACTTCTCTCTACAATCCCCAAGGCAATGGCCTTTGTGAGCGCCTTAACAGATTGGTGAAGGGCACTGTTCAGATGGCTCTCTCCAGCAGTTCTTCTGTCTCTTCCCTTGTTCGTGAGATGGTGTATGCGTATTGTACCACTCTTCATGCCCCTCAGTCCAAATCCCCTTTTGAAATAATGAGGGGTAGAATTCCCAGCACCAAGCTTATTCCCTCTTGGCTCAAGGACATGGTTTGTCAGTCAGTTTTGGGTAAGGTGCCTGGTGTTCCAAGGCCTCCTGGTAAGAGTTCCGTGGGTCTGCCTACTAAGCGTTCTCCTGGTGAGAGTTCTGTGAGCCTACCTGCTACTAAGGGTGTTTCTGGTAGTCGTCCTATACGGGCCCAAGGTGTTCCTAAGCCTTCTGGTAAGGGTTCTGTGTGTCTGCCTTCTGGTAAGGATTCTGGGTGCCTCCCTCCTCGACCTTTTTCAAGCAAACTTGCCAAAGGTGATCTCGTCAAAATAAAGTCCGGTCGCCTTTCGGATGGTTTGTCCAAATTCCGTGGTCCCTTTCTTGTAAAGATGGTCTATCCTCATTATGTAGTTCTCTCTAATGGAGAAAAATGGAATTTAAGGAGGGTCGCTCTCTATCAGAAAGCTGGCACTGGTCCTGTTTCTGTTTCACCTTCCTCCTCTGTTCCTGCCCAGGATTCCCCATCCTCTGGGTTCATGCTCATTCCCTCTCAGGATCCAGCTCCTGTTGCGTCTGCTCCTGTAGATGTTTTGGTGCGGGGCGATGGGGGTGGGGATGCTCCTGATCCCGTTCTCTCTTCTTCCAGCCCCGTTCCTGATTCCAACACTCCTTTGTCTGCCTCCAGGCCTCAGAGGTGCCGTAGACCCCCTGCACACCTGAATGATTTCTGTTGCGATTAGTTTTTTTTTAGAGGGGTGGCGTGTGTCCATTTCAATGCTTAGTTTCACTGGTGATCCTTTCTTGTTTGATTGCTCAATTTACATTGCTGACATCTCTAGCTTTCTTTAGTTCGGCTAACTCTCTTTAGTTTTGGCTAAGTTTTTGGCTAAGTTTCCTTTCCATGACATGTTTACTTTAAGCGTTAAGTTTCCTTTTTGTGACATGTTTTCTTTTCTATTCTACGGAAGGAGATGTGTTGTATATTAACCTTTCTTCTGTTTCTATGCTGTACCACGATCCTTACCTGTGTTCTCCATTCCAGAATGTAGTTGGCTCTGTTCCCTCCTAGTGTTCTAGGTGGCGACAGTTTGTGCCTGGCCAGCTTGTGTCGTGGTTGCTTCCTGTTACTTTCCTGCAATAAACCAGCTGTACTTCCTTCGTGGTCTCTAGCTACTTTACCACACAATGCTGGAGAATACCAAGATGAACTACGTATAATGTTATGCTCCGTTTAATGGTATGGGTGAACACCAGATATGCGGGGATTAACCTTTGGAAAGGCTACAAAAATGCAGAGGCCCAATTTATTTTATCCTGCAGATTATATCTGGAGTGCTTTGAAGGTAAGATGTAAATTAACACTGCTCTTAAAATAATTCACAAAAGCATTTAGCTAATTTGGTAAATTAGTACAGCTGGAATTGAATGGACAATGCAAGAGGTGCTTTTAGTTGTTTTTTTAGATTGGTGTATTGCTATTGATAATTTTTGATTGTGTCTATTTTCTAATACATTGTTAAATAATATATGGAGAATCACATTCTGTAATGACATTTTATATTATTGGTTAACCGTTTAGAGCTGAATAAACCAAGTGAATGAAGGACTGCTCCATGAAACCTAGGAATGGGCAACTGAACTTATTGCCCTCGATGCTGGTCCTGGAAGGGAATAGTATATGGTGAGGAGAATGAAGAATTATGTTACCTACTCTTTTATCACCTGTTTGTGGCATGTAGTGCTGTAGATTCACATGCTTTGCATACTCCGGCCATCTAGTGTTGGGTACAGAGTTGTACAAGTTGGTTTTCTTAGAAGAATTGTTTTGAATCCAAAGGTAAAGTGCTTCCTCCTCTCGCTGATACAGCGCATAATCATCGACTCCTTTGTTAGATTGTTTTACCCGCAGGAGGGCGAGAAAGGAGTGTAATGAATGCATAAAAATAGACATGCCCATGCTAATATGTGAATATAGGATAGAAATGTGTGAAACCATAACTGCAATGGCCACAAGCGTCCGTGGAGGACGGAGGGAGCATGTGCATTTACAACACTAAATGCCATGAACAGATGCATACAGGGTAAATAACATAATCCGTTTGATAGCATATGTGGCTGTAGATACACATGCTCTGCATGGACTGTAAAGCAGTTGATCTTTAGAAGTAAGTGGTGGCTGGCATGTGTGGGTTGCAGTTGTTTGAAAAAAAGCGTGTAGCACTGCCTGACCTACATTGGCATGCTAAAACATCCATTCAATAAATGTGTGTGATGTAGATCATGTAGCTGCTTTACAAATGTTATCTATTGGAATATTTCCTAAAAAGGCCGTAGTTGCTCCCTTTTCCGAGTGGCATGTGCTCTAGGAGTTACAAGTAAAGGTCTCTTGGGTTTAATGTTACCAGTTCGAACGCATTTACCTATCCACCTACCTATACCTGATTTGGATATAGAGTTGCCTTGATGAGGTGGAGAAAAAGCTACAAAGAGTTGCTTTGTTTTTCTGAAGTTTTAGTTCTATCCATGTATTATGAGCGCACTTTTAACACCCAAAGTCTGAAGAGCTCTTTCTGCTATATAATTAAGGCTAGGGAAAGAAACAGGAAGCTCAATAGATTGATTGAGGTGAAACTGAGAAATTACTTACGGTAGGAAGGAATATGCTACTTACCAGTATGCATCTGTTCTTGGCACGTAGGGCTGCTGATATTCATATCTGTGCATAGATCGCCGCCTAGTGTTGGGTCCGGATGATTGCACTTTGTTGTCTTGGAAGAGACTTCGAAGTATCACGAGATAGGTGGCTCCTCCCTTGGACTACAGTGCGCATGAGCATCCTCTCCATCTCCAGATTGTTTTTCGCCATTGTGGCAGAGATGGAGTATAGTACAGTAAGAGATGTCCATGCAAAGAGTGAATGCTGCAGCTGCGACAGGCACCGGGGAGGTGGGTGGGCGATATGAATATCAGCAGCCCTACATGCCAAGAACAGATGCATACTGGTAAGTAGCATATTCCGTTCGAGGCATGTGGGCTGCTGAATTCATATCTGTGCATAGAATGTATAGCAGTATCTCCCTTAGCGGTGGCTACCTGTGTTAGCTGCAGCAGTCTGGAAAAGAGTTTGAGAACAGCCTGTCCTACAGCAGCTTGCTGTTTTGAATGTACATCTACACAATAGTGTTTTGTAAATGTATGTGTGGTTGACCATGTGGCTGCTCTGCAAATTTCATGAAAAGGAATATTTCCTAGGAAAGCCATGGATGCCCCTAGCTTAGGTGTGGAATGCGCTCTAGGGGGGACTGTTAAGGTGCGTTTTGCTTCTATATAACATATTTGTATGCACTTAACTATCCATTTGGCTATGCCTGATTTTGAAATAGGGTTACCCTTGTGTTGAGGTGAGAAGGCAACAAACAATTCTTTTATTTTGCGAAATGTTTCAGTTCTGTCTATGTAATATAGCAGAGCTCTTTTGACATCAAGGGTATGCAAGGCCCTTTCAGCTACTGTTTGTGGGTTCTGAAAGAACACTGGCAGTTCAATAGTTTGATTTAACTGGAAATGGGATACCACTTTTGGCATGAACTTAGGGTTTGTTCTGAGAACAACTCTATTTGCATGTACTTGAATGAATGGCTCTTGAATAGTTAGGGCTTGCAGCTCACTAACTCTTCGAAGCGAAGTAATGGCAATAAGGAAAGCCACTTTCCAAGTAAGAAATTGTAGTTCGCATGAGTGTAGTGGCTCAAAGGGTGGTCCCATTAGTCTGGTTAAAACGACGTTTAGATTCCAGACTGGAGATGGTGGGTGTCTTGGAGGAATTAGGCGTTTAAGTCCTTCTATAAACGCTTTGATTGCTGGCACCCTGAATAGTGAAAGGTGTTGCCTGTTTTGCAAATATGCTGCTAACACAGCTAGGTGTATTCTGATGGACGAAAAAGCTAAGTTGCACCGTTGGAGGTGCAATAGGTAGCAAATGATATTTTGAGTGGAAGCATCAAGCGGGTTAATGTTATTGTTATTACAATAAATAACGAAACGTTTCCACTTTGCTGCATAGCATGCTCTGGTGGTGGGTTTCCTTGCCTCTTTGATAATATTCATGCAGTCTGGGGACACGTAAAGGTATCCAAATTCTAGGATTTCAGGAGCCAGATCGCTAGGTTCAGCTGTTGGGGATCTGGGTGTTGGATTTCGCCATGGTTCTGCGTTAGAAGACTGGGTGTTAGTTGTAGTCTTTGATGAGGAACCACTGACAGTTCTAGGAACGTCGTGTACCATGGTTGTCTCACCCACGTGGGAGCAACTAGGATTAGCGTCAGCGAATGTTGGCGCAGTTTGCGTGCCACCAGCGGTATTAGTGGAGCTGGGGGAAAAGCGTACGCAAATTTGCCTGACCAGTTCATCCATATCGCATTGCCTTGCGACTGCGGATGTGGGAACCTGGCGGCAAAGTACTGGCATTTTGCGTTTTTGCTTGTGGCAAACAGATCTATTTCCGGGTGTCCCCACTTCCGGAAGACTGGTTGGAGCACTTTCAGGTGAATCTCCCATTCGTGCATTTGTTGGCTGTGCCTGCTTAAGAGGTCTGCCACTTGGTTGTCCTTGCCTGGGAGGTGTTCTGCCATGAGAAAGATGTTCCTCTGAATGGCCCATTTCCACATTGCTTGAGCTAGGTGTGACAGCTGTGTGGTGGAGTCCCTGCACTGTGTAGTGTAGGACATGGGCTCCCCATCCTAGTAGGGATGCGTCCGTTGTTAACACTATTTGTGGGACAGGCTCTTGGAACAGTCGACCTTTGCAAAGGTTTTGGTGATTCCACCAATGCAGAGAGTTGTATGCACGACTGGTCACCAACACTAGGTCTTTTAGTTGCCCGTGAGCCTGGTTCCACTGCCTTGCTAGGCATTCCTGTAGCGGACGCATATGTAGTCTGGCGTGGGGGACTATGAATATGCACGAGGCCATCATGCCTATTAGCTGCATAAACACTCGAGCTGGTAGTGAGTGTTGGGGTCTGAACTTTTGTATTAGTGTCTGCATTCCCTGGACCCGTGCTGTGTTGGGATATGCTTTTGCTGAAAGTGTATTTATTTTCACTCCCAGGTACTGTTGAATGTGGGAGGGCTGTAGGTGTGACTTTGGGTAGTTTAGTTAGAATCCTAAACTGTGCAGTAGGTGTATGGGTTTTGACATGTTGGCACATTGCTGGGCTGTCGGCGCGTGTATTAGCCAGTCGTCCAGATAAGGGTACACGTGTATGTGTTGCCTTCTGAGATGTGCCGCTACTGTAGCTAGACATTTAATTTAGACATATAATTGGAGCGACGAAAGGAGCCCCGGTGTTGTTGGGACTGGAGAGCTGCCATGGATTTTGCTGTTTCTGCATCCTTTTTCATTTTGTCCAGAATTGAATCAACTGCTGGACCAAATAAAAAGTCTGGGTTAATTGGCGGATTAAGAATTGTAGATTGGACTTCATTCTTAAAGCCTGATATGCGAAGCCATGCGTGTCGCCTTATTAGCACGCTGGTATTGATGGATCTGGCAGCTGTGTCTGCAGCGTCTAGTGCACACTTAATGGATGCATTGGTGATGAGCTTTCCCTCTTGTATAAGTTAATCTGCCTGCTGTTTGTAGGGATCAGGTAAGTGCGCCCTATCATATCTGGCTAGCAAGGCCTGTGTATTGGCTATCCTCCAGGAGTTTGCTGCCTGAGCCGCCACTCTTTAGCCTGATGCCTCAAATATTTTAGATTCCTTGTCTGGAGGTGCAGCCTCACCAGTAGTCGGAGTTTGCACGCTTACGTGCGTTTGATACCACTAAGGAATCTAGGGGTAGCGGTCCTTTGATGTATGTAGGATCTATAGGTGCAGCTCTGTATTTTTTCTCAATTCTAGGGTTTATGACCCGTGCCCTAGCAGTGTCCTTAAAAATGTCACCTGCGTGTTTTAACACCCCTTTTAGCATTGGGAGTGTTTTAACTTGTCTTTCAGATGTTGTGAGTGTATCAAAGAGGAAATCTTCCTCAATAGCATCAGAGTGCATATCTACATTGTGGTAGGTTGCTGCTCTATCGAACAGAGAATTAAATGCAACTGTATCCTCTGTGGGTGATGGCTTAGTAGGGTATACTGCAGGGTCTGTAATGGGCAGAGTCCCTTCATTGTCTGGCTCCCCTCCTGTACCCCGTGGCTGTGTGTCTGGGTCTGTATTTGGGTTTTGTGGATACCCAAAGCCTACATCTGCGTCCTGATCTTCATCAGGGTTGTAGTCAGAGCGTGTTGGTGAGGTTGGGGTATAAGGGGTAGTAGGCATAGCAGGAGTGACAGGTTCAAAGAGAATAGGAGAGGTAGCACAGTCTCTCTTTATCTTTAAGGGGATTCTGGAAACGTCTTCTGTTGGTAGAGACCTTTTCTTTTTAGTATACACAGTCACTTTACCAGTTATTGGATCAATGTAGATTTTTGACTGGTTCTCTGTGGAGGGATCTGGGTGAAGAAGCTCCTCTTCAACAGCCCTTGGTTTTGGTGTTACAACCTTTGTTTTTTGTTTCTTCGGGTCGATGGTTTTTGGTACCTCGACCGTTTTAGGTGGTTGTATGGTTTTTGGTTGTTTTTCAACGGGTTTCGTTGGTTGAACGACCTTTGCTGGCTTCACAACTTCTTTCGCACCGAGCGGTGTTGTCGGTTCGAGAGTCTCTTTATGTTGTTTTGGAGCCTGTTTTTTCGGTTCGACGCTCTTTTTCGGGTCGATGGACTTCGGCTCTACCGACTTCTTTTCGTCCACCTTCGGTTTCGATTTAGGTTGGACGTTAGTTTTGGGCGTAGGCCTGGTTTTGTCGTCGACTGGTTTGTTCCCCTTGTCGATTCCTGAGGCTGATTTGCTCGATTCGACGTGCTTTTTGGGGGTCGATTCGACGTGCTTCTGTTTTTGCGTCGAATCGACGTGTTTTGGCTTTGAGGTTGACGCGACGGCCTTTGGTTTGGAGCTCGAGTCGACTGCTTTTGTCTTCGATGTCGACTCGACGATTTTTGGTTTCGAGGGTACTGTGGCCTTTGGGTCGACGCCTTTAGGCCTTGATACCTTCGGGTCGACATCATTCGGTCCGAAGACTGTTTTGTCGACAAGTTTCGGTTTTGATGGAACCGATGTTGTGTGACGTGTCTCAGAGGGCTCTTTCGATATGTTCTTAGCCGGGCGGTATGCCGGGGCTGTAGAACGTGGTTGTTGGTCTCGGCTAAGGCCTGCTGGCGATGCCTTGACCTGAGTCTCTGATAGAGGTGTAGTGTCTATATGGGGGGGTGTACTCACGGTTCGCCCCTCGCCGTCATCGGAGTGGTCTTCAACTGCTACGATGTCCTGATCATAGTCTTCGAGATAGACGGTTAGTTCTCCCTCTTCAGGGTAATATTCGGAGTCGGGCTCCGAGTATTGTCCGTCGTCTCAGTCTGAGTCTTCGGCGCTTGCTAGATCGTCTTCGTCCCTGAAGATGTTATCGGGTTCAGGTGCCGATCGTTGAATTTCTTGCTTCGCCGCCCGCCTATTCCGAATAGTTTTCTTTGATTGGAATTGGGCACAGGCCTGGCAACTATCTTCGTTGTGATCCGGAGATAGGCATTTGTTGCACACTGGATGTTTTGTCTGTGTGCGGAAATTTTGAGTTGCACTGAGGGCAGTACTTGAACGGACTTCGTTCCATCGACGGTCGGTCCACGTGGTGTCGAGAAGGCCTCACGGCCCGATTTGACGACTGGAGTGCAACAGAGTTGTAAAAAGTGTATCGGCACCGAGCGCTTAACAATACCGACGGTATCATAAGGCCTTCTGGCCTTTTGAGAAGTTTTCTTGATTCCGAACTTGGAGAGTAGGAAAGTACATCCGAACCCAATGGCGGAGAAAAACAATCTGGGGATGGAGAGGATGCTCATGCGCACTGTAGTCCAAGGGAGGAGCCACCTATCTCGTGATACTTCGAAGACTCTTCCAGGACAACAAAGTGCAATCATCCGGACCCAACACTAGGCGGCGATCTATGCACAGATATGAATTCAGCAGCCCACATGCCTCGAACTTTAGGATTAGTAAGGAGAACGAGGTTCTTCTGAGGTTAAAGCCTGGAGCTCACCAACACGCCTGAGGAAGGTAATGATACTGAAATGGAAGAGTGCATGAATGTAAAGGCTCAAAATGAGGACCCATGAGCCTTGTAAGTACAATATGTAAGTTCCAAGAGGATGCTGGAGGTACACGAGGTGGTATTACTCATTTAAGTGCCCCCATGAATGCATTAATTACTGGAATCCTGAAGAAAGATGGATGCTATCTTTTTTGTAAATAGGCAGCAATGGCAGCAAGATGCAATTTAATGGAAGCATATTCTAAATTGGATTTGTACAAATGAAGCAAATATCAAATAATTGTTTAGGATGACAATAATAAACAAAACGTTTTTCATTTTGAAGCATAACAAGCTTTAGTTCTGGGTCTGCGTGCTTTTTTAGAATGTTCATACATTCTGTTGGCAAGCTTAGGTAACCAAATTCTAAGACCTCAGGTGCCAGGTCGCTAGGTTTAACATCTTGGGGTCTGGATATCCAAATTGTCTGTTCTTTTTAGTGAGCAGGTTCGGCCTTTCAGAGAGCTTCTCGTAAGGGACAAGTGAGAGATCTAGTAATATTGTGAACCAGGGTTGACGTGCCCAGGAAGGAACTACAAGGATCATTTGTAAAGATACTTGCTTGAGTTCCCCCACTAGATATGGAATGAGAGGGAAAGATGGAAATGTGCAGGAAACAATCCCTGAGCAACTCATCCATAGGGCGTTGCCCTGGAATAGGGGGTGTGGGAACCTGGAGGCGAAATTCTGGCATTTTGCGCTTTTTGGCTGTGGCGAATAAGTCTATTTGTGGAAACCCCTTCTTTTGAAAGAATGGAAGGAGAACTTGTGGATTGAGTTCCCCGGTTGTTGATTTGCTGGTGGGCCCTGCTGAGCAGATCCTCAAGAATGTTGTACGTTCCTGGCAGAAGTTTTGCCAAGAGATGAATGTGATGGTGAAGAGCTTAATTCCTTATGCTCAGAGCGAGGTGTGACAGTTGAGATGACGTGTCACCAACCTGTTTTTGTAGACAGTACATGGCTGTCATATGGTCCGGACAGATTAGGACAACCTTGTGTAAGAGCTGAGGAAGGAAAGCTTTCAGTGCTAGGAAAATCTTCCAAGAGGTTGATGTCAAGGGATTGCTGTCTGACATCTGACCGACCTTGTATTGTTAGGTGTTGGAGATGAGCACCCCAGCCTGTTTCTGATGCATCTGTGGTTAGAATGATTTGAGGCACTTTGTCCAAGAAACGCCACCCCTTCAACAGACTGTTGGTATTCCACCACTGCAGAGAGGACGAGTGTGGCGGACTATTAACACTATATCCTGTAAGTTACCCTGTGCTTGAGACTACTGGCGAGAGAGACCCTGTTGAAGTGAGCGCATGTGTAGTCTTGATTGTGAGACTATACCAATGCAAGACGCAATAATTTCCAATAGATGCATGACAGTCCGAACTGTGAGAGTTTTGTTCAGCTGGAAGGGAGAAAAAGTTGCCTGAAAATGTTGTTTGCGACCTGGAGTAGGATATGCTAACCCCAACTGTGCGTTGAGTGTTGTCCCCAAGAAAGGTTGAATCTGAAGAGTTTGAAGGTAAGACTTGGGGATATTGATAGTGAAACCCAAGTTGAGAAGTAGATCAACTATCCACTGAATGTGTTGTTGACATTGGTGATGAGAGCTGGCTTTGATGAGCCAATTGTCTAGGTATGTAAATACATGAATGTTTTCTCATCTCAAGTGCGCTGCCACTACTGGCAAGCACTCTGTGAAGACACGACGAGCAGTAGTGACTCCAATGGAAGAAGTTTGACTTGGTAATGCTTTCCTGCTATGATTAACCTAATGTACTATAAGAAGTATACTCCTGTGCCCTGTTGGTGAATAGGGACATTTCTATCGCCCCTTTGAGGAGTAGGGCTTGGACGTCTTGTTTGAGAAGTGCTAGATCATCCTGTGATGACCTGTGAGTACGAATGTTGGGTGGTGTAGTAACGAGCTCCAGACAATAATCATGTTTGATAATGGCTAGTAGCCATTGGTCTGCGGAGATGGATTCCCAGACTGGATAGAAAAACTGAAGTCTTCTCTCAACAGGTGTTGTGTGGATGGGGAGAGGGTGAGGCAGTCATTGTTTGGTAGTGGAGGATGCTCCACGAGTGGAAGCACCTCTTCCTCTGTCCCTATTGTTACCACCTTTAAAGCCCCTGAAAATACCATTGGAGAAGGTGGAATGGCTCTGCTTCTGTTGGGAAGTGGAGGCTTCTGTGTTTGAGGATTTATATCCGCCCCTGTACCGTGAGCAACAAAAGGAACCTCTCAGCAAGGCACCCTTGGTCTTAGCTGTCTACAGATTTTGATTTTATCTAGGGTGGCGTCCACCTGAGGACTAAAGAGATGTTCCTTGTCAAAGGGCATATTAAGGACCACTTATTTCTGGCTTAAAGCCAGAACACCTGAGCCAAGTGGGACACCTGTGAAGGACACTGGTGTTTATTCCTCATGCGGCTGGGTCTGCAGCATCTAAGGCACATCTGATAGAGTTATAAATGATGGCCCGATCCTCTGTCACAATCTGCTGCCCCTTTTTACGATACTCCTCAAGGAGGTTTTGTAACAACTGTTGCACTTCAATCCAGTGGGCCCTATCATAGTGGACTAGGAGCCTGGGAGATGGCAATAAGTCAGTGGTTAGCTGCTTTAGCCGCTAACCGTTTGCCTGCTGCATCAATAAGATTGTTCTCTTTTTCAGGGGTGGGTTATCTCCAGATGCTTGACTATTAGCTCTTTTACGAGCAGTGGTGGCAACTATGGAGTCTGGTGGAACCTGTCCCGTATGAAAAGAGTGTGTAATTGGGATGATTTATATTTGTTAGCCACAAGTGGGGTACTGACCCTAGCACAAATGGGTTATTTGTGTGTGATCTAGGTGAACCTGGGGGTGTAGCATCTATTGGATCATGATGTGGAGATAAATAAGAGGAAAGAGGAAATGGTGGAGGTGAAGATTGTGGTAGTGGTGAAGTTTCCTTTGACCTCTTTTTTTGTGGCACAGGGGTGTCCAAATCCTCCTCAAAAGTTAATTGTCTCTTTGGTGGAGAAGAGGCCACTATTCTTTCAGTTCCTTTTTGAATCTGGATTTTTCTTTGTCGAATATCCATCGTTTCGAGGATAGGTTCAACAGGAGACATAGAAACTGCAGAATGTTTAGAGATTTTAGTCTTCAATGATTTAGAAACCGTAGACTGCTTCCAGAATTTAGGCTCAGTTGGATTCGGAACCGAAGATTTCAAAGCAGACATTTTTTGCTTGACTGGCACCGAGGCAGAAGCAGTCAGAGGTCGGATCGATTCTGAAGATTGGGAGGACACAGAGGCATGTGCCCGATCGGAGGTCGATACCATGGATTTAACCAAGGTAGATCGTTTTGGTGCTGGACTCAAGGGTGGGAAAGCTAAAGTGTCTTTTTGGATCCAACCATGGCCAGATGACCGTGTCATTCAAGCGACCTGCTGTAATGTAAAGGGTGAAGATTTGGAAGTCGTTTTAGGTAGAGGGTCAGGGTCGATGGTACTCACACACTGCCCGAGTGATAGGTTGTACTCCAATTCCTCCTCCCCGTCGGCGCCAGAAGTCTCTTCGATAGACGAGGGTTCTTCTTACTCTGCAGTATGCCTTCCTGGACATACTCCTCTCTGAAAATGTCGGGAGCGTCTTCTTCAGAGCAACTAGACATTTTCAGCCGATACGCCCTTGGATCCTGGAGAGTCTTCTTCTAACGGAAAAACTTGCAGGTGTCACAATCAGCTTCATGATGATCGGGTGAGGAAGACAGAGGTTACAAACAAGATGTTGGTCCGTGTGCAGGTACTTAGCGTGACACTGGGGGAAAAATCAGAAAGGTTCCATCAGGATACATTTTCAGTGCTGACAGTACATGTGGAAAGTAGGCCCGAGACGGCGGCACCCCGAGGGGCTATCAGTCGGTATCCAAACCAGCGAATTTAAAGTGGCACAGAAATGGAAAAGCGCGATCGAAAGAACTAAACTGTCGAAGACACGATCGGACCGAAAAGCCTAACGAGTGGAAGCTAAACACAGAGGAGAGGCACACACATCCAAACCAGACGGTGGAGAGAAAAAAAATCAAACAAAGGAGTCTTTGCCCCCAGTGCAGTATCACCGAGAGGAGTCGTCACTCTACCTCGTGACTTGAAACAATTCTTCAAAGAAAAACAACTTGTACAACTCCGAACCCAACACTGGATGGCAGGAGTATGCAAATCACGTGCATCTTTAGCCACACATGCCAACGAGCACAAGTTTCTCATTTGTGGCTTTCTGAATGATAGGATCTTTGTGGAAGTTATTTCAAGCGATGGTAGGATGTGCAATCAACAAGGTCTTGACAATCCTGTACTGGGGCTGTGTGCTGGCTTCACCTTAAGCCAGTCAATGGAATTACAATGACCTCCACTGATAGTAGAAACTAGACACACAGAATGCATATGAAACCACTTAAAACCTACAAAACTATTAGTGTATTCTAGTTGTGGATACACTATATGCAGTAATAGTTGCTGAATTTGTGTTTTCCTTGGACAGTGTGTGAACATTTCTTAAAAAGGCTAACAATTCTCCGAGACCTAGCCATCCGTTCTATCAAGGTACCTTAGAACTGATGAGTGGTGCAATGGCTTCCATAGTCGTGGAGATGAGCGAGACAAACTGCTGGGGATTCTGCCGATGGACTTCGCTGTAATACTGTGCCAGCCAATGAGAGTATGCTTGCAACGCAGCGAGGGACTGAGCATGCCTGGACAAAATAAGAAAAGGGGGAGAGTAAATGTATTGAATGTTACATTCAAAGATGTTACAAGCCTTCGCAGAACCAATCTTACCACACAAATCATTAAGTGTTTCATAGACTACACCAAAATGACTCATGGTACATAGCTTACAAATTAAAATGGCAGAAACCCAAAGAGTTTGGACTAACTAGCATGCAGAGATGCTACATACAAAGAGTAGACATTAGTACTGGGTAGTTGCCTTGCTTGATCCGTGATGCCCGGCAAAGAATGAAAACATTACTTGCTTGTAATAAAGGTTCCCCCAGCTGGAGAACACTTCTGAATTACAAACTTTAAAATATTAATATGGCGAGGAACAATGACTATCTGCTAGCACTTTAAGAACATAGAGGTTTGCTTTATGCAGTTGCCAAAAATGAGCTGTTGTTAATACCATAGGAGAAGAGGAAAAATGGGAGGCTTAGGAACCCCATGTTGAGAAATAAGTTGCAGTTAGTCTTCCTGGACTGAAAAAATGATTTTCCATTGAACATCCAGTATGTACCCATCAAACCCCATCCCTGAAAATAGGAAAGCCAGAATGAAACGCACTTTAAAGCATGTCAAGGATGTGAACCCCGAGTGTTCTCCCCCTAGTATTTACTACTTCTAAATAAGTAAATGAAAGCAATCACAGGTGGTAATCTTTCTGAAGCAGAAGACGACAGTGGGTGGGAACTGGCTTTAATATAGTTTGCTGCTTTAGAATTGGTGGTTCCCCAGCACCAGGATGGCTTCACTGAAACCAGGAGAGTTTGGCACCTTGTAATAAAATTGACAATGATGATAGTGTGCGATTTATTAAACCCTGTACTCAGAGGGCACTTCAGAGGTGCCCCCTTAAAAACCTACCTACTCTGGTGTGGCCACTTACCGGCTTTAGGCAGCCTGCCACCCTGGGTGGAGAGCCTGGTCAGGGATGTCATATCTCGTCACCCAGGATGGGCCCAGGGCTCAAAGAATCAGCTTCAAAGGCCTGCCACCTTTGTAATGCGACCCCAGCCTCTGCTGCTAGCAAGATGAGGGACTCTTCCAATCAGGGCCAGGATTATGCTCCTCCCACAGGAGGGTGACATAGTTGAGGTAGTAGTCACTTCAGGTAAGGTGCCCATTGGTCCTACCTGCTACTCTCCTAAATCTAGTATTTAGGAGGCTCCCTCAGACCTTGAACCTAGATTCCTGCAACATACAGAGAAGGACTAAGACGACGTCGTGCAACAAAGCCTGAAGAAGACTAGACTTGGCCACAGGCCTACCGGCCTGTCTCCAGCTCTAAAGACCCTGCAAAGGCGACGATGCCGCCTGTCTTGTGGTCAGCGACTTCCAGAATCCTGAAGAAGACAGCCTGATCTTCAGTGAAGACCAGATATCCCGAGGACAGCAGCCCTGTCCAGAAGAATCCAACTACAAGAACTCTGGATCCAGCAGGAAAAGCCCCTTCTGCCCACTCGCACCAAATGCCAACAGCCAGAGTTGGAGTGGCTCCCTTGTCCAGTGAAGTCTCCACAGCGATCCAGACCTTGAGTCAAGCATTGGCTGACCCCTCCTGGACCGCTTGAAGACACCTACAGCATGAATCCAGTGGCTTCCCCTGACCGCGACCAGCTCCGGAAAGAAGACTGACTTCTAAAGACACCCCTGCACCCAGTGCTGCTAAGCCTTTCTCAGCTGAATCAACAGTGCCCCTACGACCCTCCACATTTCAACTTACCTCTGATGTTGGCCTTCCCCCTGAAACCTCTGGTGCGCCGCCTGCCGCCAGTTTGTCGAAAGCAGAATCCTCACTGAAAAGCATTGGGTGCCTGAAGCTGAATCTGAAACAGCACCCTGCACCTGGCCGCCCCTGTGCCGCTGGTGGTGTATGTTTGGTGCTGCTTTGTGCCCTCCGTGCTTAACCGAACCTCCAAACCCCTGCAACCGATCTACTTACCTACAGGCACTGTGGCTTCGAGACCCAATCTCCATTGAAACGCATTGGGTCGTACTCAGATTTTGACCTCTGCAATCGGCCCTCACGCCGTACCACTGGTGGTGCAGTTTTGGTACTCACCTGACCCTTGCCCTATGATGACCTTTGGTCCCGAAGACTTGAACTGTAAGTATGATACTTACTAGTTTAACCATATTATTGTTTTCCTTCATAGGATAACATTCAACTGTGAAGAAATTGTTCTAAGTATCAACTTTTGAAAGTGCAATGTATTGACATTTAAAAAGGCACTTACCTTACTGTGACAATCTTTGTGTTAAAATAAAATACAAAGCATATTTTTCTAAAATGGTTGTGAATCTCCTTTTCGAGTCGTTTGTCCATTATTGGTCAATTGTGTGCAGTAAATGTCTTACACTCCTCTGTGTTAGGCCTAAGGTTGCTCACCCACACTACCAATCATAGAGCACTTTGACTTTCACATTGGCCCTGTACACTTTTGGGGGGCCCCTGAACTCTGTGTGTGCACGGCATAACCACTGACTAGCATACCATATACAGAGCCAGCTTCCTACACATGCCAACCAGAGGACAGACCTCATTCAGTATTATTCTTTGTGCATTGCACAATCTGTCACTAGTATCACATCACAGTGGTTTCTGTAGATCAGAGATGACTTTCCAATTGGATCCAAGGTCTCCACAGCAAGACTGAGGCGGATTTGGTTTGTGGGGATGTGATTACATCATGCTGATCCCAGATGGGAGTCCCCAAGTGCTAAAAATTTAAATTTAACATAATAGTGTGTAGAAACCCTTCACTGGGTTAAATGGATTGGGACCTAGGTCTACAGGAATCTAGTTCTCTATATAGTGCACTAGCATTAAGTACACTGTGTGGAGAGTCCAGGCAACCCTTACTTGTTCACAGGGGATTGCTTTAACAATCCCAACATGTCCTATTAGTAGTAGTGTGGGTGAGCAGCTTTAGGCTCATCAGAGGAGTGTCGAGCATTTGTTGTACACAGTCAATAAATGTGCACTCAATAAAGCAATCCAACACCAATTTATAAAAATAGCACAGATTTTTATCTTATTTTAGACACCAAGATCTTCGTGATCAGGGAAGTACTTTTTAAGAATGGTTTTTAGCATTTAAATAGTCAATACTGTATTCGTTAATCTATGGGAGAAAACCTTTACTGCACACGCCCACTTGTCAACGACTTACAGGACTGTTCTTCTGGAATTATGGTAAGTAGGGGCCAAGTTCCAAGGCAGCACTAACCGGTCACCTCAGTCAGCTCTGGGGCATTGAGGAGTACAGGTGCTTTCTGTGCTGGGTGCCCTGTTTAAGTCAATAGGAAAATGATCTGTAATAAAGATGCGGCAAATGGGGACAGGGGGACCAGTCAGGTTGGACCAAATGGGGGCTCAGGTCTCGAGGGTCTCTGTGTCCCAGGGACACTGTCTGTTCACTTGAACGAGGAAAGGGGGCTTGTACTCTGTGCAGCTTTGTCCAGCGGGATTGCGTTGCAGGAGGCTCTTGTGGTTTTCTGTCTCCAGCAAAAAAGGCTGCAGGCAGTGACTTGGGGACCAGTCCTGCCAAACCTAAAGGGGGTCTCAGATTTTAAGGGTCTCAGGACCCTGTAGGCATGGTTGGTTCACTTGGACTCGGGCTGTGAGGTTCTAGGAACATGGAACACCGCCGCCTGGGTGGCTGTTGCTTTGGGGAGCCCGGTGGTCAGCAGTTCAGTAAACTGGAGCTTGCGTTTCGGTACCTGCAGGCAACGAATAGTTTCTTACCTGTCGGTGTAGTTTTGCAGCTTGAAGATCTTTCTGGATTCACTATGCTGTGCAGATTCCGCAATCTGGTGGTTGGGTCCGGAATCGTAGTCTTTTTTTATTTTGTTTGTAGCCCAGGTAGGCGTCGACGTCCCACCATTTGGTGTACCTTTGGTGACGTCGGCATGCTTCCGGCGGAAGCTCCCACCCCTGGGCGCCATCTTCGGATTCTTTTTTCTGTCTCTTTTCTTTTCTGTGTTTGTAGTGTATCCATGGCTATGTTTGTTAGTCCTTCTTTCAACGTAATTCTTTTCACGTATCTTGTAAGCTTCATCTTGCTTTCTTTTCTATGTGTTTCCACCTTCTTCTCCAGCTTCATCTTTCTGGCGAAGGCGGGTGGGTTCGCTAGTGAATCCAGAAAGATCTTCAAGCTGCAAAACTACACCGACAGGTAAGAAACTATTTGTTTTGCAGCGTGAATCTTTCTTGATTCACTATGCTGTGCATAGATTTTGTAGCGTTTTTTTTACTTTTGTGGCGGCTGGGTGGAAGATGAGCGTTGGTTGTTGAATATATGTTGAAGCACTCTTTGTCCTACTTGTGCTTCCTTGTTCATCTGTACATCCACACAATAGTGCTTAGTGAACTTTTGCACTGAAGCCCATGTTGCCGCCAGGCATATGTCCTGAATTGGTGTGTTGGCCAGAAAGGCAATTGTTGCTCCTTTCTTCCTGGTTGAGTGGGCCTGTGTCCCTCCTGTTAGCTCCTGCCCCGCTTGCTTGTGGCAGAATTGTATTGTTTATGCGATCCATCGAGCTATGATGTTCTTAGTCACTGGTCTACCGATGTAACTGTTTGCGAAGGATACGGAGAACTGTTTTGTCTTCCTTCGTCCTTTCAATGTAGTGCATTACTGCCCTTCTTGCGTCTAGAGTGTGGAGCGCCCTCTCAGCGCTTCTCGTGGGGTTCTGGAAGAAACTAGGAATCTGAATACTCCGATTCATGTGGAACCTTGACACCACCTTTGGCATGAAGTGCGGGTCTGTTCTCATCACGACCCTGTCACTGTGTAGCTGGATGTAGGGTTCCTGCAGTGTTAGTGCCTGTAGTTCGCTCACCCTACGTAGCGAGGTGATAGCTACCAGAAAGGCCGCTTTCATCGTCAGCATTTGCAGTGATGCCTTGTGGATGGGTTCGAAAGGTGCTTTCATGAGCTCTGTCAGTACCACATTCAGGTTCCAAGCCGGCGGCGGCATCCTTTTTGGTGGCGCTATTCTCTCCAGGAATCTTTTTACTACTTGAGATGTAAAGAAGCTTCTCCCTGTTTCTCCTCTTGTGTATTTCAGAATCGCTGCCAGGTGTACCCTCAGCGAGGATGAGCTTAGCTTGGCTCTTATTAGGTGCGTGAGGTATCTTAGCACCGTTGATACCTTGGTCAGCTTTCTCTGGAGTTTCTTCTTGCAGCACCATTGAGTGAATCTTTTCCATTTTTCCCCATAGCACTTGCATGTGCTGGGCCTCCTTGCCTCTCGCAGCACCGTAGGGTGCTCTCTGGTAGTTTTAGATGTGCGAACTCTAAGTCCTCAGGAGCCAAGCTGATAGGCTGAGGCCCTCCGGCTCTGGGTGTAGAACTTCTCCGTTTTCCATGGAGAGTAGGTCTTTTCTTTTTGAGAACTTGTGGGGTGGACCCTGTGCCATCTCCATTATATGTGAGTACCAGGTCTGCCTGGCCCATTGTGGTGCCACCAGGATGAGCGTCATGTTGCTCGTCATGCATTTGTTGAGAACCCTGGGAATCAGTGGTATTGGGGGGAAAAGCGTAGGCAAATGTTTTTGACCAGCTTATCCATAGGGCATTCCCCTGGGATAGTGCCTCTGGTTGTCTGGATGCAAAGTATTGGCATTTTGCATTCTGGCGTGTTGCAAACAGGTCTATTGTCGGAGTGCCCCACCTTCTGAAGAGTCTCTCTGTTTCCTGTATGTTGAGTTCCCACTCGTGGGATGCTGAAGTTTGCCTGCTGAGCCAATCTGCTTCTACATTGTCCTTCCCTGGCAGGTGTATGGCTAGCAGGTCTATTTTGAGTGGTATTGCCCATCTCCAGATCACCTGTGCCAAGCTTGACAGAGGGAATGATTGTGTTCCCCCCTGCTTGTTGATGTAAAACATAGTTGTCGTGTTGTCTGTCTGTATCAGCACCTTCTGGTTGTACAGTTGTTTCTGAAAGGCTTTGAGGGCAAGCAACACTGTTTTCAGCTCCAGGTAATTTATGTGTTTGACCGCATCCCCTGGGCTCCATAGACCCCTCACTCTGAACTTGTTCATGTGTGCGCCCCATCCCTTCTGGGATGCGCCTGTGGTGATGGTCACTGTTGGGTCCGGTGGCATTAGAGGCTTCCCTATTGTTATCCTTTCTTTGGTCCACCATTTTATTTCTTCCTGCACTTTGTGTGTTACAACCACTAGATCCTCCCAACTTCCTGTAGCTTGTAACCATTTTTGTTGCAGCCACTCTTGAAGTGGTCTCATCTGCAGGCATACATTGGGGACCAGGTGTATGCATGACGCCGTCATTCCAAAGATATTGCTCACTGTCCTCACTGTCAGAGCTCGCACCTTCTGGTAGTGACGTTTCTCCCTCAGTAGGCTGAGTGTCCTCTTTTCGCTGGGTAAAACCCTGCACTGGACGGTGTTGATTTGAGCTCCCAGGAAGACCTTCACTTGCTCCGCTTCCATCGAGCATTTTCCCCAGTGTATGGAGAATCCCAGGCTTGCTAGCGTTCTTGTGACCTGTTCTGCATGATCTTTGCATGTCCTGTAAGAGCTTGCCTTTACGAGCCAGTCGTCGAGTTAGGGGTACACGTGTATCCCCTCTCTTCGCAGATGTGCGGCCACTGCTGCGAGGCATTTGGTGAATACCCTTGGTGCGGACTTTAGACCGAATGCCAGGGTTGTGAATTACGAGTGATCCTTGTTTACTGTGAATCTTAGCATGTGCTTGGGCTGCCTGTTCATGGTGATGTGCAGGTACGCATCTTTGAGGTCTATGGTGGACAAGAAGTCCCCGGCCTTTATCTGTGGGATGACCTCTTGTAAGGATGTCATCGTGAATTTTTGAGTCTTTACATATTTGTTTAGGAACCGTAGATCCAGGATGGGTCTTAGGCTTACGTCCACTTTTGGCAGCAGGAAGTAGTTTGAGTACACTCCCCAGTTCGGTTCTTTGAATAGGACCGGTTCGATGGCCTCTTTGAGGAGCAGTTCTTGGGCTTCCTCTAAGAGCAATTGCAGCTCCCTTCCTGAGTGCTCTCTTTTCTTTGGCTTTCTGTTTGGTGGTCTCCTTTCCAACTCTATGCAGTATCCAAACTGTATGATGTTGAGTATCCACTTGTCTGTGGTTATTTTTCTCCACTCTCGGAGGAAAAATCTCAGCCTGCCTCCTACTGGTGTTACATGTTCCTTTGTGTCTTGTCCGTGTAGCCCTCTCCTCTTTGCTTTTCCGTGCTCTTCCCTCGGAGGGTACGGGTGGGTGAGCACCTTTTCCTGTGTGAAGTCACTTAGAGTGGGCTTGTTCACCGCCTCTCATTCTCTGGCCCCGTCCATTTCCTCTCCCGCGAAAGGACTGGCCCCTGTTCTGGTAGTTCCAGTTTTGCTTCTGCTGGCCCTGGTGATCTTGGTCGTCACTCTGTTGACCCTGGTGGAACGCCTGGTGTGGTTGACCTTGCTGGTTTCCACCCCTTCCGTTCGGTTTTCCGCGTAGGAGTGCCTCTTCTCATCCCACTGAATTGCAGGGCCCCCATGGACCTTGCCGTCTCGTTGTCTTTCTTCAGTTGGGTGAGTTTCTCATCAACTGGGGCTCCAAACAGTGTTTCTCCATTGAAAGGGGTGTTCAGAATGTTGTTTTGAACCTCCATATTGAAGCCTGAGATCCTGAGCCAGGCTTGCCTTCTCTCTGTGATTCCTATAGCCATAAGCCTGCTGGATGTTTCTGCCCCGTCCAAGGCTGTCTTCAGGCACGAGTTTGCGATGCTTTTCCCCTCTTCCACGAGGTGAGCGGCTCACTGCTGGTGTTCCTCTGGGAGGTGCTTGAGCAATTGGCCCATTTCGTCCCAATGCTGGTACTGGTGCCTGTTGAGAAGGGAGTTTGCCATCCACCAGTTCATTGCTGCGTTTCTCTCAATTCTTCTGCCTGTTAGGTCCATCCTCCTGCTTTCCTTGTCAGGTGGTTGCCCAGATGTTGTTGGGACGTTGGCCCTTCTGGCCGTTGCGGCTATAATTGAGTCTGCTGAAACTGTCCCCTGGATGTAAGGGGGGTCCTGGGAGGAGAACTTGTACTTTTTCTCCGTCCTTGGCGTGACTGACCTGCAGGTAGCTGTTTCTTTGAATGCCTCTTTGCCCTGTGCCATAACACTCTTCAGCATGGGCAGGAAGTGGCTTTTTGTCTGTGCGGGGAGCAAGGTTTCCAGTAGGAAATCTGCCTTAGCCTTCTCCTCCTCCAATTTGACTCCATAAGCTGCTGCAGCCTTCTTGACGACCTCATAGTAGGCCCCAATGTCATCTGGCAGCGAGGGCCTCGAGGAGTATGTCTCCACAGCCACCTCCGGGTTTTCGGCCTCGATGTCCTGCCAATCCTGGTCCTGACCCGTCGAGGATCCCGAGTCGTAGCTTGAACGCGGGTCCCCATAATCACCCTATGTGTAATAGAGGTCCTCCTCTTCTCCCTGCTCCGAGGGCTCCGGAGTTTTCGGCGGCTCTTCGGCGTCGAACTCCTAGTGTTCTTCTATCTCTTCGAGGACCGTCGTGGGCTTCGAGGGGATCCTGAAGCTTTTCATTTTGTCTTCGAAGTCCTTCTTCCTCTGGATGATGTTTTCCATCTCGGCCTCGAGCCTTCTTTTCTTTCTCTCCATCTGTGCGGCCTGCTCGGCGTAGAGGGTTTTGGCCGCCCTCTTCGGCGGTCCCGTCGACGTCGAAGCGGCTCTCGACTCCTTCTCCTTCGAAGTCGAGGATCCCTTTTCGGGAGCTTCCTTCGATGACCTTTGTTTTTCACTGGTCTTTGCCGCCTGGGAGTCCTTCTCGAAGGATCCGCTGGGCTGTTTTTCAGGAATCGCAGCTTCGGTTGTCGAAGATTTCGACGCCGGTGTTCCCTTCGAGGTTCTAGACTGATTTTCGAGAGTCAGCCTCCGGTTTTCGAGGCCCTGTCGAGGGTTTCGGGGTCATAGACTCTTCCACCTTGTCTGACGTTTTCTTATCGGTCTCTGCGACCGTGGAGACATCTGGACCTTCGGCGATGTTGTCCTAGTCGTCGGTGGAGAGGCCCAGGTCGTACAGCGACGGGGCCTTGCCCTTGCCCTGCATCGTGTGGTGAGCTATCCTCTGTTTTTCCCGAATCCTCGGCGTCTTCGGCGTGAAGACTGGGCAGGCGTTGCAGTCCTTGCTCCCGTGGTCGATAGGCAGACAGAGGTTGCAGACCGGGTGCTGGTCTCTCTGCGCGTACTTGTGGTGGCAATTACGGCAGAATTTAAATGGTGTGTTGTCCATTACTGCGCTCAGGGGGCCCCCTGTGTGCGCATTCTCTGTCGGACATCGAAGATCTCGAGGTTCCTCTCCTTAGTCGTCCCGGCTCTGATGATGATCTTCTCCTGGTCTTCGAGTTTTTTCCTTAAGAAATTTGCTTATTTTTGTCCTTTTCTCCTCCAAAACTTCTGGAGCTTCACGCGACGATCCAGACCCAACGACGGAAAAAATTATCTGAAGATGGTGCCCAAGGGTGGGAGCTTCCGCTGGAAGCATGCCGACGTCACCGAAGGTACACCAAATGGTGGGACGTCGATGCCCACCTGGGCTACAAAAAAAAAAGAGAAAAAAAAACTACGATTCCGGACCCAACCACCAGATTGCGGAATATGCACAGCATAGTGAATCCAAAAAGATTCACGCTGCAAAAGTAGTAGTTCACCTGCTCCACGGGAGATGCTGGCAGATTGGCTAAGGGCTGGAAGTCCTCCCAGGCTTTTGGAGGTTGCACAGTGGCAGGACGAGTCGTTGCAACTGTTGGGAGAAGCAGATAGACTGGCAGGGTTGGCACCAAGTCAGTCGCAGGTCCTCAGTTTTTGCTTCTTTGGCTCTTTTTTGCCTTCCTTCTAGAGTCAGTCGATTCTGATTCTCTTGTGTTAGAGGCTCCCCTAAATACTAGATTTTGCAGTGTTAAGGTGAGTGAAGGGTAGTAGACAATGGGCTACTTATCCTTGGGGTCAATATACCCCCATATGACTGTGGGGAGTGGGTATAACCCTGTCAGAGTTCCTAATACCACTAAAACCAAGATGGTGGAATTCTTCTTTCGTGGGTCACATCAGGCAGCTCACCTTAGGGTGTGACTGGCCTGGTAGTGCACCAAGCCGCCCCGCAAATCAAATTTCGCCCCTGTGCCAAATGGGCTTCAGGGTGGAATCTCCCAGGTCTGGGGGAAGCCGGTGGTTGCATGTGGAGGAGTGTGGCTGAATGGTTAGAGCGGCAGACCCTGATGCAGAGTTCTGGCCAGGGACCAGGGTTCGATTCCCGCCTCGGCGGGGTCTCTGGCTCAATTTCCTCAGACCTGTTAATTCTCGCCTCGGTGCCTATTCTAATCACGGGCCCCACGCTGCAACTCTGGGCAATAGCTTGCTTAGCCTCCACACCGGCCCCAACAGTGCTAAGGATGCCTGGCTTCACCCTGGGGGTGCCCAGGAGTGGATACTTCACAGGGAAAGCCAGGAGGGGTTCCACAGCGGTATGAGTATCAGCGCCAGGAAACCGCATAGACGACACCGCAAGGTGACCGTCTGGTGACAGTGCGCTCTATAAGTACCATGACATTTACATATCAAAGGCTGCAGGAACTTTGAAGTCCCTGATACTAAATCACTACCCATCCTGCTGGAGGACGTGTGAACATCTTCCTCTGGAACAGGCATAGTTTCTAGCCTCAAAGCGTGGGCTCTCACCTGCAGAGGGTCGGAAATTGGTCTGTGGTGGCAGGCTGGACTACACCACTCCGCCAGCACACTAGAGGTTGGTAGGTTTTCAGGGGGCACTTCTCAGGTGCCCTCTGGGTGCATGTCTTAATAAATTCAATACTGGAATCAGTATACACCATACGTTTCAGTGAAGCTATTGTGTTCTGGGTAACTTATAATGACCATTGGCCAGTACATACCTTAGAATAGCTTACCTGCTACATCTAGTAATCTTGAATAAACATCACAGGGGCATATATGCCCGTGCAACCATGTCCTCGCGCAGGATACAATGCACCCTGCCTTAGGGCTGTTAGGCCTGCTGTAGGGTTGACTTACATATATCATACGCAGTGACTTGGGCATGGTACACAGGGTTGTGTGCCATGTAGTGTTTACACCATTGTTTGCAACATGTCACACAGCCTGAAATGGCAGTCTGCATCCAATTTCTATGGGAGGTTCCTTAGGATGGCATAAGATATGCTGCAACCCTTATGGACCCTCTGTGGTACCCCTGCCCTGGGTACCAGAGCTTAGCATTTACTAGGGATTTATAATTGGCACACACTGTAGCACCCTTGTATCAGTTTACCTTATTAATGGAAAGAGCATTGGTAATGGGGCCTGGTTAGCAGACTTCCAGTGCATTCAGGTAAAAACCATCAGTATTGTGGGCAACAAGTGGGGGGTGACCACAACAAAAAGGGGCCTTTTCCTACAAGGTCCACTTGACACTAGGTGGAGATTGACCAGAAACACAATCCGCCTCAGAACCCAGGCAATCAATCAATCAATCATAACATTTGTAAAGTGCACTACTTACCCGTGAAGGTCTTAAGGCGCTGGGGGGTGAGGGGTGCTGCTACTGCTCAAAAAGCCAGGTCTTGAAGAGTCTTCTGAAGGTCAGCAGGTCTTGGGTCTGCCGTAGGTGGGTGGGGAGTGTGTTCCAGGTCTTGATGGCAAGGTGGGAGAACAATCTGCCGCCGGAGGTCGTTCTTCGGATGCGGGGGATCGTGGCGAGGGAGAGGTTAGCGGAGCGGAGCTGGCGGGTGGGAGTGTAGAAGCTGAGTCGTCTGTTGAGGTAAGCTGGTCCGGTGTTGTGGAGTGCCTTGTGTGCGTGGGTGAGGAGCTTGAAGGTTATCCTCTTGTTGACGGGGAGCCAGTGCAGGTCTCTCAGGTGGGGTTGATGTGGCTGTGGCGAGGGATGTCAAGGATCAGGCATGAAGAGGCGTTCTGGATGCGTTGCAGCCATCTCAGGGGTTTGGCCGAGGCTCGTGCGTACAGGGCGTTTCCGTAGTCCAGTCGGCTGCTGACGAGGGCCTGGGTGACCGTTCTTCTCTTTTCGGTGGGGATCCACTTGTAGATCCTGCGAAGCATGCAGAGGGTGTTGAAGCATGAGGACGAGACGGCGTTGACCTGCTTAGTCATGGAGAGGGTGGAGTCGAGGATGACCTCTAGGTTGCGTGCGTGGTCGGTGTGTGTTGGAGCTGTTCCCAGTGTGGTCGGCCATCAGGAGTCATCCCAGGCCGAGGGGGTGGATCCGAGGATGAGGACCTCCATCTTGTCCGAGTTCAGCTTCAGTCGACTGTTCCTCATCCATTCGGCGACGGCCTTTATCCCTTCGTGGAGGTTGGTTCTGGCAGTGTGGGGTCTTTGGTGAGGATCAGCTGGGTGTCGTCGGCATAGGAGATGATGTTGAGGTCGTGCAGTCGGGCGATGTGGGCGAGTGATGCCATGTAGATGTTGAACAACTTTGGGGTGAGCCTTGGGGTATGCTGCAGATCTCGGTGGCTTCGGAGCGGAAAGGGGGGGAGGCGGACTCTGTGTTCTGCTGGCAAGGAAGGAGGTGGTCCAGTCCAGGGCCTTCTCTTGGATCCCGGCGTCGTGGAGGTGTGTTCGTAGAGTGCAGTGGCAGACCATGTCAAAGGCGTCTGACAGGTCCAGAAGGATGAGAGCCACTGTTTCTCCGTTGTCTAGCAGGGTCCTGATGTCATCGCTGGCGGCAATGAGAGCAGCTTCGGTGCTGTGCTTGCTGCGGAACCCGGATTGGGAAGGGTCCAGGATGCTGTTCTCCTCGAGGTAGCAGGTCAGTTGTTTGTTGACGGTCTTCTCGATGACCTTCGCTAGGAACGGGAGCAGGGAGATGGGCCGGAAATTCTTGAGGTCCTTGGGGTGCGCCTTGGGCTTCTTGAGTAAGGCGTTGATCTCGGCGTGCTTCCAGCTCTCCGGGAAGGTTGCCGTCTTGAAGGAGATGTTGATGACTTTCCGGAGATGGGGTGCGATGGCTGTGCTGGCATTTGGAAGATGTGGTTTGGGCATGGGTCTGACGGAGATCCTGAGTGGATGGTGTTCATGGTCTTGATGGTGTCGTCATCGGTGATGTTGGTCCAGGCGAGCAGGCGGTTGGTGAGGATGGTGGTCGTGGGGGCGGAGGTTTCTGTGGTTGTCGGGGCGGACGTGGCATTGAGGCGGTCGTGGATGTCTACGATATTGCGGTGGAAGAAGGTGGCTAGCAAGTTGCACAGGTTTTGCGAAGGTGGGACGTCTTAGGTGTTGGAGCTGGGGTTGGAGAGTTCCCTCACGATGTTGAACCCAGTCCCAAAGATCCAGTCAGCAAGGCTGATTCAACTGGGAGCTCCCATTGCTGTGATTTGTGGGCGAAGGATTAGCTAGATTAAGGACAGTAAGATTAATCTGAGCACCAAACTACAGACTTGTGTACTACTCTCCACTGAAAATGTTTTAGGACACTGTTTTATTCCTACAAATAAGGTCACAACGCTCTGAGTGAAATACAAATTTTTAAAAAGGTATCTGCCGGTGGGGGACTCTCCGCCAACCTGGCAAAGATGGAGAGATGTTGATACAATTTACTCACTTCTCAATGGCCTATTGTGTTCCTGATCCAATCATCTTGCGCTTTGCACAGAGAGGACCTGCAGCTAGTACTCCTGTTAGCCACCAAATAATGAGTGGGTCCAAACCGGAAGGGCTACATGTTCCCCAGATGCACTCAACTATAGACTGCTGGGTCTTCTAAATATAGTCACCATGGGGAAAGCTAACGGAAATGTTTTGAATCCTAAAAGGGACAAAGTGGAAACACCTGCATATGGAGTTTCTGGGGCCAAAACCAACCTAAGAGACCCTGTCCCTGCCCTGATAAGACAGACTTCTGGTCATGATGAGGTAACATCCTCAACCTCAGAAGGCTCCCTGTAGAAGGAAAGCAGTAAAAGGACAGAAAATTTGTGAAACGTACTTAATCACCAGGGAAATCAGCACTTAAAGACTTGTCATCAGCAACAGTAACACCGTTGACAAGAAAGTCTACTCCCAGAGCGGAGATGCTATTGTCAACAAAACATCCATGGTTGATGACTTAACCACCACAGACGACTCCACCAATGACTACACAATCATCACGGACAAAAACCCTTCAGTTGATGAGGACTATTGAACGGAGTAGCTAATTTTACTGACCAAGGTACCATTGCCAGCGAAAGCACAGTCAACAACACATATGCACCCACTGACAACTACGCTACCAGCATTGGATACGTCTGCAGCTCCTGCACCATTAACTGTAAAGATTACATCTCAGAGGGCAATAACAGCTACATCTTCCACAGCCGCAACAGGGGTTACATTGACAACTACTGCATCAACAGCCCATATACCTTTGTCACTACACCATTACCACAGACACCAATAAGGACTATGCCAATCTTACTACAGTTGTTTTCTCTAATAAGAAATACTCTAGAGCCTACACTACATCTTCTATATGACTCGTCTTAGGAATCTACTTCTAGTGATGAGGAACATTTATTTTGATAATGACAGCATGTTGTCAAGCGTGGCTTCAGGTGCAGAATGCCTCCATGGTCTTGACCCACAATGTGTGTCCCAAAATGTGGATGAAGAGGATCAGTCTTGACTACCAGGAGCAAAACCATTATGGTCAAATTTGAAAGACTGATATTTCTCAAATTTTAGCTTTGCCAATGGTCCAAGTGCTGATGGATTTCTTGCATTTAATGAAGATGATGATGGAGGACTTGTACTGAAGATTACATACAGCACAGCTGGAAGTTCCACTTCTGGCACCCATACAGACCTCGCTTCACGGCCACGGACTTTCTCAATCTGAAGATTTGTCCCACACAAAAATATTATGTCAGGAAGAGTCTATGACACAGCCTCTAGTTCCTAGTAGGGGCACTGTTCATGATACATCTCAGGCATCAGGTCAAGATGAATGCGACAGGTAGACTGATCAAGTCTCACGCCTCCCAAGAGGATATTTAAGATCCTGATGTAAATATTAAGTTCCAGCAGTGCAGCTAAGTTCAGAACAAATCCAGAAGACTCTCTACCAGATGATGTATACAGCTTCCAAATGCAAGTGGAAAGAGGGTCAGAAATTTGATTTGCCTACGGCCATTTTAAAGAAACTTTAAAAGGGACTGTATGTCAACATCTCGCACTAAACAGAAATTCCAATTTCTCACTCACACAGTGACTAAGTGACTGAGCATAACAAGTGCGTCGACTCATTTATTTTGGAAATTTGTACAGCACAGTATGCACCAACCAGATGGGCTCTTGGCAGAGAGAGAATTTGAAACAACAAGATGAAGTCCATTAGCACAAGAACTGAACACCAACGTTTCTCAGAAGTTTCCATGATGGTCTATTTTACAGATGATGGTGCAGAGTTGTTAAATGTTAGATGTAATGACAGGGAAGGAACAGCTACCTTGTCTGAATAGTCAAACGACAGAACAGGAAGAAGCCATTCTGATGAGGACCTCAGGAAAATAGCATGTAAGTTTTGCAAACAAAGTCAAGTGGTGCATATTTGTACTAAATCTGCTAGATAATATAGCAGGATTTTCTAAAATATGGTTTAAAAAAATAATGTAGCAGGATTTTAATAGCATGAATTCATCAAATGGAAGTCAGTAAAGAGCGGCCAACACTAGGTAGATATGGTCAGGCCAGATTAACTTCAATAGTCATCAAGCATCTTCAAGATTGTAGTGCTTACCAATATGGAGATTAAATACTTTGGAAGGGACATAAAATCATTCTATTTTTTTTTCAGAACAAATTTTATTGGGTTTCAGCAGTTGACAGAATATAAACGAGACACCGCTTCCGTAATATCAGGAAGGCAGTGAAAGTAGAAGAGCAATAAGGGTCAAAATATTCAATCAACGTTTACCCAAGCCCCCCTCCCCGTATTCCAACCCAGCACCCACCCCCCACCCTGCACGGTGTCTACATTGTCCAGAACATGAGCTGAGGCATCGTAATAGCAGCATGTGTTACAGTTCACTCAGAGGCAGAACCAATAAGGTCCAGACTTGTGGCTCTTGTCGCCGGGGGGTCCAGTAGTAGGCCCCGATAATCCGCCCATTTCTTCCAGATTCGGCAGTGTTTTCTGGGGCAGCCCCTGGCCTCAAAGATAGGACGTTCCAGGCCCATGTTGAAGTCCATGCCTCGCTTCCACACCCCCACCAGCGGAGCTCTGGGCGCTTTCCAGGCCCGGGATATGTCCCTCTTGGCCACCGTGAGACCCAATAGAAGCAAGTGGCGTTTGTATCTATTACCCCCTACTTGCTCCATAACATGGAGGAGGCCCAACTTCGGCGTGCGAGGGAGTTCCCATGCCAGTACTTCCTCCAGACAGTCCCACACACCAGTCCAAAATCTCTGCAGCCGTGCACATCCCCATACCGTATGTAAGAAGGAGCCCATCGCACTTCCACACCTCAGGCACTCCGGGGAGGCTATCAGCCCAGCCGTCCACAGCCGTTCCCTCGTATAATATGCCCTATGCAGGTATTTAAATTGGATGAATCCCAGGCGCACCGCTATTGCTGCTCCCCTAGGGGCCTCCAGGGCTTCCCTCCAGTCCTCCTCCTCCAACTCCCCCAGCTCACCCTCCCAGACCGCCCGCAGTTTATCAAGGGAAGGGGAACAATGGGTAACCAGCGTTTGGTATATGGTTGAAATTTTCTTTTTTTCCAATTCCCCCATAAATATCTTAGCTTCCAAGGGGCTGAATTCCTGCAAGGACGTTAAGTTCGCTATTGCGGGGGTCAGAGCGTGTCGGAGCTGCAGGTATCTAAAGAATTGAGACTGGGGCATGTCATATTCATCCCGCAATGCCTGGAACGACTTGAGGACCGTGCCCTTTAATACGTGGTCCAGTGCCGAGATGCCAATAGCATCCCAACCTTCAAATCCCCGCAGGGAAGCCAAGCCGGGCAGTCTCCCATTGCGCCACAGAGGAGTCTCACTTATTAGCCTATTCCACCACCCCATGCGGCAGAGAGCGTCGCGCCACACTCTGAAGACCACCTGAGTGACCACCGGGAGTCGTTTCCGGATAGCAGCCGAGTACAGGATAGTATGGAGCGTGTCCGGGTCCATCATATACCTTTCCAGGGCATAGGTCGGGTCACCCCGATCCCCATACCACCATTCAGTAAGGACAAGCAGGTGCGACGCCGGATAGTAGGATTGGACGTCCGATGTGGCCAGCCCCCCACAGTAGGTCGACAGGAAGCAGGTACGGAGCGCCACTCTTACTGCTCCCCCGGTCCACAGGAACCGACCCAAGGCAGAGTTCACCTGCCGAAACCAATGCGGTGGAACTGGGTACGGGTGATTTTGCAGTTGGTATAGAATACGGGGTAGGGCTACCATCTTGAAGATGGCCGAACGGCCATAGACGTTCAGGGGCATCCTGGACCACGTCTGCATATCCGAACGGATCCTGTCCCAGACTGGCACTATGTTACGGGACCACAACACTCCCGGCACATCCGTCAAAAAGACACCTAAGTATTTAAGGCCTCCTGCCGCTTCCTGCAGGACCGATGCCCAAGGACCCAAGGTCCCCCGGTCACCCAGGACCCACAATTTCGACTTTTGTACATTGATTCTAAGACCGGACACCTCTCCGAAAATGCGCATTATGTCCAGGACCCTCGGTCCCGATTTATTGAGGTCTGTGAGGAAAAAGAGCACATCGTCATCATAGAGTGCAATCCTATCAGATGGGCCTCCCACCCATTCCACTCCGTGCAATTGGGCATCCATCCTCACCCAAGCCGCAAGCGGCTCCATAGCCAAGGCGAACAGGTAAGGTGAGAGAGGGCATCCCTGTCGGGTGCCCCGACCAATGGGGAACGAACTGGAGACCGCCCCCGCAACCCTGACCGCTGCCGTCAGGTCCGTATACAGCAAGTGTATGTACGACAAAAAACGCGGGCCCAGATTAAGCCGGAGGAGGAGCGCTCGAAGATATGGCCAGCTGAGGGAGTCAAAGGCGCGGTCAATGTCCGCCAGCAAGAGGGCCGCAGGGATGCCCGCCGCCCGCACCGCCTCCACCACCAAATGCGCGCGGCGTATATTATGTCTTGTCGCTCTGTGGGGCATGAAGCCCGCCTGGTCCGCGTGGATCAAGTCCGTGATATATGGGAGGAGGCGATTCACCAAAGCCTTTGCCAGTATTTTCGCCTCAAAGTTCAGCAATGATATTGGACGATACGATTCCGGGCTATCTTGGGGCCTCCCCGGTTTGCAAAAAAACACGATCTCGGCATGTCGCCAGTCTGCCGGCAGTCTGCCACGGTCTCTAGCCACTTCCAGGGCTTTCTTATAGCGCAGCCCCAATTGGAGATGGAACAACTTCATGAATTCACAGGGGAACCCATTGGGCCCAGGGGCCTTGCCCGTGTTTAGTCCGCCTAGAGCTGTTCCCAGCTCCTCAGCAGACAGCGGGAGATCCAGTCGATCCCTAGCTTCATCTGAGAGCGCCCGGGGCGGAAGGTCCGCAAGGAATCTATCGATCTCCTCCGCCGGGAGGGATTCTTGGGGGGCATACTGCGTCTCGTAGTATTGGGCAAATGTTTGGGCCAGGATCTCGGGAGCTGAGATAGGGTTCCCGGCGGCATCTCGGAGTCCCGGCAAGGGCTGGGCTTGATAAGTATCCTGACACAGCCTATAAAGCATCGTGCTAGATTTGTCCCCCCATTGATAAATTCTGCTCTGCGTAGCAAGCCAATTCTGTCTGGCTTCATCTAGCAGTAAGGAGGTGTATGAGCGCTGGAGGTGCAGCAACACAGTCACCGCGTCTCCACTCTCCCCTGTCAGGCAGGTCGCCTCTTGGGTACGCACCTGGTCAGCCGCTTTCGCCAGGGCCAACGTGCGGGCCTTACGATTCACGGCGCACCACGCTATGTCCACGCCCCGAAGCACAGGTTTCAGGGCCTCCCACAAGGTCATGGCATCCACACTCGGGTCTTCATTCTCTATCCAATAATGCGCTATTGCCTCCCTCATGCGCGATTGGTAGTCGTTGCGCTGCAAGTACCACGTGGAAAGTCGCCAGCAAAACGGCTGTCGCCGCACACCTAGACTCAATGTCAGTGCAATCGGGGAGTGGTCCGAGAGGCCCCTAGGAAGTATGGATGTAGAAACGACTCTCCCTATCCAGGGCCGTGGGACAAATAGGCAGTCCAGACGAGAGAAGGATTTGTGGACCGCAGACACAAAGGTATATTCGCGGGTGCATGCATGATGATGCCGCCAAGTGTCAATCCATCCCATCCCTCGCACCATTCTACTCAATCGTGTAGTAGTATCGAATAGCTGGCCTCCCCCGGGTCTACAGCGATCAAGCCTCCCGTCCATCACGTCATTCCAATCGCCACCCACAATCGTCAGCACAAGCGGGACGTCAGTCCAGACATCAAACAGTCGTTCAATCAGAGCGTCTTGTAGTGGGGGTGGAGCATACACGCTGCCAAAGACCACAGGCTCACTCCCCAGCTTCCCCTTGACAAACGCGTACCGTCCATGCACATCCAGCCATTGTGTGTCATGTGTGTATGGGACCCTGCGATGAATCAAGATTGCAACTCCCCTGGACCCTCTCGTGAACCCAGCATGAAACACTTGGTCATATCCATGCCTCCGCAGACTAAGAACTTTTGTGCCCATGAGGTGCGTCTCTTGGAGTAACAAGACATCCGCCTTTTCAGTCTTCCCCAATCGTAGAACCGCACTCCGTTTAATTTTATCAAGCATCCCTCTCACATTCCAGCTCAATATGCGCATCGTAGCATGCGAAAGGCTTGCCCCCCTGTTGTTCAGCCGCCATCAATCACCCAAACCTTGAGATTATCGGGCCACCAAGACCACACGCGCACATACAGTTGCCCCCAAGTTCTCGTAAACACCGTGCTAGAGCTAGATCCAACTTCCCCCCCCATTATTCCCGAACCCCCATACCCCTGGTTCCCCCCCCTGCACCCCCTCCCCTGCCCCAAACTGTACCAACTACCCCCCCTCCAACCCCCCACCCCATACCTCAGAAACATTGACGTACCTGTCGCGGTGCAGGCAATCACAAACCTCCAACGGGAGGTCCAAGACCCACTACACCAATGGATCCCACCCAACTACCCGCAAAGTGTCTAACAACCTCCCACCCAACACGTGGGAACGAACTCCGGGAGTAGGCCCGCTCTCGTGTAAGCGTCTCCCGACCTACTGCATACCCATGAGTAAGGAATTATGTAGTCCATCTATAAGTGGCATGTCCAAGAGCAGCGCCAGGCCTACTCCATCCAGCCAAGCACCTCTTCAGCCCAGTAGATCCGTTGCCAGAGTCAGCGTGAAAGTAAGGGTGTCAGGATTTCGAGGGGGAAGAATCCGTCTCCTCCGGTGCCTCGGCCGTCTCGTCGTGGGGAGGCAGGCGCTTCTGGGAGCGCGACCTCCAGTTACTCCTGCTGCGTGACCTTCTGGGCGGTTTTGGGGGTCTCCCGGTGGTCGACGAATCAGAGTTCCGCCTAGGGGGGGTATTCACCTTGACTCGCACTGTCTCGTCTGTCCATTCAAAGACTTCCTCCGGGGAATTGAAGAACTGTGTGCGGGACTGGAAGACCACAAACAGGCGAGCCGGGAAGAGTAGAGCATATGGAATTTTGAGCTCTCGCAGACGTGCCTTTGCCGCAGTGAACGACTGTCTCTGCTGCTGGACCAATTTTGTGTAATCCGGGAACACAAGGATTTTGTGATTTTCAAACATTAGAGGGTCCTGGGCGCGGGCTTGTTGCAGGATAATGTCCCTATGGGGATAATTGAGCAATTTGGTCATTACCGAGCGGGGGCGAGGTCCAGTAGGTGGTTTTGGAAGGAGTGCTCGGTGCGCCCGCTCCACCACAAAGCAGCGCGACAGGGTGTCCGGGGGGAGCCATCCCGTAAGCCATTGGGTCAGGAAGGCCTCCATGTTCCCTTTTTCACAGTTCTCCGGGAAGCCCACGAAGCGCAGGTTGTTCCTTCTGGCCCTCCCTTCCGCATCTTCCACCCGCAGCGCAAGACCCTTCTGAATCCCCTCCATGGCGGCAACTTTCTTCTTGAGAATTACCACGTCGTCCTCGACTTCCGTGATCCTGGATTCCGTTTCGGTGATGCGTGCCCCCGCATTGCGTAGGTCCTGTCGGAGCAAGGTCACCTCGGCTCCGACCGCTCCGATCTTCGCATCCAGCATGTCCCTCGACTGCGTGATCGCCGCCATCAACGCCGCGTTGTCAGGTCCAGTGCCCTGGGGACCACCAGATGCCCCCGCACTCCCACTGGGTCCTGCAAACTTGTCCATCGGGCCCTGCTTAGAAGCATTGCCGCTGTTGCCCCCTCTCGTCATGTCTCGGGCAGAGTGATGATCTCGACCACGGGGGACCAGCAGTCCAACGCACCCCTCACTGTGTACACGTTTTCTGATGATGAGCGTCTCCCGGACCACCGTGGACCTCCGAATAGGAAGCGCACCCCTGCGGAGCTCCCGCAAGGCGCTATGTGTTCAGTGGCAGGGGATGGTGCCCGGCCTACACAGCCGAACCACGCGGCAACGGGGCCACTCACTCCGCCGCGGGGGCCGCCGAAATCAATCCAGCGCCTGCGCCACGTCTCCCAATGTCAACGCCAATGCAGTTAGGGGGCCGCCTACAGGCCCAGAACCGTGCCAGCAGACTGTGGGGGTCTGTCCAATTCACCCCCCTTCACCACGGCCCGAGGCGGCCGCCGAGTAGGAATGTGCCAGCAGTCCGGCCCCGGGGAAGAGTCTAGTAGGGTCACAGTCCAAATGTGGAGGGGGGGACGAGTAGGGGGTCGGTATGACGGCCGCCCCCCGAGCGTGCCAGTGTCCTTGAGCCCCGCGGCTCGATTCCGCCGCCGAGTGAGGCCAGGCACAGTCCCAGAGCGTCCCCTCCCCCACTAGGCCTCACGCCCAGCCACCTCTCCTTACCCCACCTCCGCCGATGTAGGGGCGCCAACTCAGTCTTCCCCCAGCCGGCATTGTCGCTACCACGCCAAGCGTCCAGGCGCTAGCGGGGCTAGATTAATCCCGGCCGCCTCTCCGCAGCTTCACTCCGCTGGGGCGGCACCTTCCGCCGGCTCGCCCCGGCTGCCCCACACTTCCGGGCGGCCAACCATTAATCGAGGTCCCGGCCGTGGCGTGGAGGAAGGCCCAGTCGCCGTCAGGGCTCCCGGCGGCTGTATCTCCTCAGCCGCAGACCGCCGGGACACCAGAGTCACTGCCGATGCGTCGCCGTCGGATCCGCTGTCAGCCACCTGATTTGGGGCGCAGTTCGGTCGGGGCGACGTAGGATGCAGGCAGGATAAGTAGGTGGCGGGACGGAGCTCACTTAGGCTGCGTCCGCCATGTTCGTCGTCTTGGCCACGCCCCCCAAAACATTCTATTTTGAGTCTGAAAGAAATTGGAGTAGGGGAGCAACTGGTTCAGAAGCGTTAAAACTTGGGACTAGGCTGATGCTTCACTCCCTCTGCATTATTTGACAGGCTATTTAAGGGAATGTTATGAACGCACACTTGCAGTTTTTGTTTGCAGTTTCTGGATTAGTTTGGTATGACATAACTATAAGATAGGTTAGCTTTATTACACACAAAGTTTAACGGAGTTCTGAAGAGAGGACTTACACTACGGGAAAAGACTATGCGAGAGAACAGAGAATGCAGAAACATCTAGAGCGGGCCGCAGCAACAAAAATGTAAACAGTTTAACAAGGCCCCATCATGAAATAATGAAGAACGTCATCACATTTTGAATGTAGCAATGAAAGCAAAAAAAGTTGCAAATCTATATACCAATAAAGAGGGTTTCTGAGCTAGCAATAACAAATCAATGTTTGTAGTGTTGTCGTTGACCATAGCAATCAGTGGCAACGGGGGCCATTTAAATTTGGGCTGAGTTAGTCAGCCAGTTTCCCCTGTTCGTTGTAATAAAGCGCAACCTAATAACCCCGAGAGCATGGGTACACAACCAATATAAATAGCTGCTCCAAAATCAACTGCTTATTAACTTAATTGCAGTAGTCGGTTGAAATAATCTTGAGCGAAAAGTGACAACAATCAACAAGTAGCATACATTTCAAAGCTCCAAGCAGCAATAATTAGGAATACATGACCAGAACAAGGAGACAGGGGCCACCTCACTTGAGTCTGATCACACAAAGGCATTTGTTCTGTATAAAATGTACAGCTTCATTTACTTTTTCACATATTACTACTTATTAAGTTACATTTATTGCTGAAACAGGTATGACGTTGGGCATTTTCCTATCAAGAATCATTAAACTGACAGCATATTTATGCTATAGAGCAATTCCATTGGAAACAACTGTTTTACGTTCCCCAGTACAGCATTTCTACAACTACAATGTTAATGAGCCTCCAATCATAGTATGAAAACGGACAGAAAATGTAGAAACTTCTCTTGGCACTATAGTCCTGGAAGCTTGAAGATGTGAAAGGACCGCAAAAGAACCTTAAATGATACAAATATTACCATAGTGACAACTCCATCTGTCTTAAAAACTGATTTAGTTTTGTAAAGGTAACTGCACTACAATGAAAGCTAGCCTTGGCTCAGTGACAGCAGAACATATGATAAACGTTTACATTTGTGCATCATTGCCAAATTTTCCAAAAACTGTACTTACACATCCAACAGGTCTGGTTTTAGCACCGTGGGTACCGCCGTTTCAATACTGTAGAGTTTGCACTGGGATCCATAGAGGGTTCCTTTTACCAACCTGAAGGAAAAAAGATGAGCTTTTAGGAATTGTGTCAACAAGGCCTACTGTGAACACAGTTTTTAAGATTGTGTCTCAATCTCATCTTCTCTTGACAGTTCTTACTGTTTAACTGATTCTGTCCTTTCGTTAATGCAGCTTCTGCCATGCAGGAGCTACAATCACTTTCTCATTTCTCCTCACAGTGCTCCTAACATGCTGCTGAGGGTCTTATTTTTATTTCTTTAGACCAGATGCCCACCCTCACCTATGAAGCCAATCTGCTCACTTCAAACCATTCCTTCAATGGAAATCTATCCTTTTGACTGCTCAAACTTACAAGATTTCTTTACTTCACATCCACTTTTTACATAGCTGTTTTCCACTCATCTCCTATGAGGCACATTTTAGAATCCACATCCACTTCATGGTCTTTATCTTTAGTTGTGCTGCTCCACTTAATTACCCTAGTTTAAGATGTTCTCATTCCTATTTGTTTAGAACCTATTTTGACAGCCTTAGATTCTGATGAACCAGTTCATTTTCGCTTTCACAAACCTTTTCTACTTCTTGCTAATCTCACACCCACCCCTAAAAATACCACCCTCTTCTATCTACATCTGCTGCGCCTTCCACAGACTTCATGATGCCAATTGGACGCTCAGTAACTTCCAGTGCACATCCTTCTAGTTTAAGTCGGACTGGTCTCTCAATGCCTCACTAGGAAGCAATTTACTTACTTTTGTAGAGTAGTGACCAAGATTCCACTGACAAAGAACTAATGTTATGAATGAAAGCCTTTGCCAAGTCAGGATTACTACTTCAACAAATCAAATGAGTTATTATTGAGCCATCAAAAATTAAAGGTTGTGTGTGGACACCACCTCAGCTAGGGTGGATTTTTTGCTGAATGTTATCCTTACCGTTCCACCACTGTGTGCGCATCATTAAATCTTGCAGCAAAGACATCTCCAATGAAGTACTCAGCAAGCCGTCCTACAGCCTGCAGCAAGGAACTCAGATCTCGCAGAGAGCAATGTAACCTTCGGCAGTCATTCTCGGCTGTGACATTCAACCTATGGCCTGAAAAGGAAACGGATCATTCAGTTCAGCATGTGGCATGACAGGTATACCAGCACAGAGGAAGTAGCGGTAGCGAAGGAAAAATGTGTGCTATGGCCAGTACGGTTACAGTCCTCTTTGTTCATGCTATTTCCCACTAATGAATGGTTCGCAATTTCCTAACTTTGCGTAAAGGATGAATAAAAGATTTTCCATAAAGAAAACTCTTGAAATGTTTTCATTAACCCCTTATTCTAGTGTCCCTTCATGCTCCTATGCCCGGTCTATACCCATGCCTGACCAAGTGTTTCCGCCAAGTTTCTGTGGGGTTCTGGAATATCTAAGTTCTAGGGTCATCATTGTTGGTGTTGTGAAAGGGGTGACAGCGAAGACTAAAACTGCCTGAAAAAGTTGCATTTAGAACCAAGCAGGACTTAATGTAAGTAAGTAAAATAGTATTTTTAAAAAGATGATACAGTTGAATGGAATGCAGTTGACTTTGTAGCAGGTAGGTCAAATGTTCAGAATCAGTTGAAATTACTTTACAGTTACTTTTTGGATTACTTCCCAGATTAATTTTCAGGATTACTTTTTCTACTCAGTGTGATATGCCTAGATATCAGACTGGGACATTTCCTGCACAAAAGGTAAGTCAGTTTTTCTTAAAACACAGTTTCATAAGTTCTCATCCAATTTCCAACTCCACATTTAGAACTATTTTTCACAAAAAATCAGTTAATGCAGTCCTATGGGAGAAAATCAGGTTGTCGGTTTTAAGTTAAGTATTCTGTCTTGGGGGTTGGATTTCTGGGGTTAGGACCAGGGTTTCCCCAGGGTCAAGTATGCACTCAAAGAAACTCCTCAGTGGCATTAGGGCGGCTGGGTGCAGAGTGCTGAGGCCCAATGGTATCCAATGGAGGATAGGGGGCCACTGGTTAGTGGCTGCTCACGGGCATGCCACTTGAATGTGGGAGCAAAGCTCTAAGGGTTTAGCTCAGGGCAAAGAGGGATTCAACACAGCACACAAGGTACACCCACAGTGGCACAGGGGTTGCCGGGGTGCAGGGTCGACATCCGGAGCCCTGTTGGTTTCAATGGGGAGGCTCCGCTCAGAACAAACACTGCAGGCGCGGGCACAAAGATCTTCTGGAGGCAACCACTGGTGGGAGAGCTAAGTTGGGATGTCGAGGGATGCTGGCACACAGTTGGTTTGGCCACTCAAGGCTGTGGGGCATCGGATATAGGGGTGTCTTTTGGCATCGAGTTTTCCTTACCGGCTCTGATCGGGGGGGGGGGGGGTTGGTCAAGGAGGATCCTCCAGAAAGGGGCTGCAGGCGTCAGGAGACTTGCAGTAGGTCAGGGATCACTCAAACTCGGGCCTTCGGGTGCAGAGTGGGGCAAACTCATGGATTTGGCCGGAGCCAGAGTCTGTTGGTGAGCAAATCAGTGCTGACGAGAGACAAAGTCTTTTAAGGGAAGGCACTGCAGGTCCTCCAGGTTGTAGGGGGCTTTTGGCTGCAGGACACACTGGGATTCCATTGGCTGCAGGACACACTGGGATTCCATTGCAGTAGGTCGAGTTTGGGGCTGGACGGTAGGCGAGGGGCCAAGTCAGTTGGTGTCCTCCTCTTCTCCCTCCAGCGCGGCTCTTTGGTCATTCTTCTTCGGTCTTCTTATTTGGGGAGGTAAGGTTTGGGGTTGCCCCTAAATACTAAATTTAAAGGCGTTTCAGGTAGGTACAGGTTGGAACCAATGGCTTCCTTTCTTGGGGTGGGTACACAACCTATTAGGCCACCCTTCAGTGGGAGGGGGGCATAAGCCTCACTCTGGTTGCCCGAGTCCCCCCATCTTCAAGATGGCGGGGACAGAGTTGTGCTTCGCCTCTCCTCCCCACCTGAGGGGTGCGGTTGGCAAAGGTGGGCACACCTCTCCTCCCATTTTGGTTTTACCGCGGATTCTCCCACCCAAAGTGGAGCTCAGAACCGGTGGGGGGCAGTTGCTACCAGCAGCAAATTGCTGGGTCAGCTCACAAGGGTCGCAAGCTTTTGAAGCTTACCCTTCGTAGACCCTGCCCATCCTGTGGGAGGAGGCTTGGCACCTCTGCCCAGGATGTGCCTTGTTTCAGGACCTCAAGAGCTTGAGGCTCTCGACCCAGGGGGTTCAGAAACATGTCTAGGGGTGGCATCTGGTGAGCAGCCAGTCAGCCCGGGCCCTAGAGTTAGGTCATTCTTCAGGGGGCATCTCTAAGATGTCCTCTGAGTGTATTTTTCATTTAATCCCACACTGGCATCAGTGTTGGTTTAATGTGCTGGGAAGTTTGATATCAAACTTCCCAGATTTCAGTAAAGCCATTATAGTGCTGTGGAGTTGGTATTGACAAACTCCCAGATCATATACTCTACTAGGAGGATGCAGATTGTATAACCCACTGAAATATCATTTTCATGAAAGATGTACCTTTGGGTCCATTAAAATAGTCCCTCTCAATTGCTGAAAATAAACATGAACAAGACGAAACAGGATTCCGCCACGGAAACAAGTGCCGAAAGATGGATCCTCATGAATGCAATTAAATGCCACTAAAACCCAAGATGGACAGCTTGATCCTTTTTCACTTGGAAGGGAGTAACACATTCTGTAAACATGTCTAGGTATCCCAGTTTGGTAGTTCACAGCAAGAAAGTACAGGTAATGTGAAACCCATTTTAGAAAAAGTGGCCCGTGGTAGGATTATTTCCCTTGCTTTTCCCAAGCTGTAACCTCTTTATTCTACCACTGTATAAAGTTGACGGACAGAGAAGCTTTACTTACCAAAAGCTCCAGTATCTATGGCTGGTTGGGCTGTACACGGATAGTTTATGCATTGGACTTTTGTACTTGATATCTGAAGCGTTAGATACACATGAATCTGAACGAAGGCTGATGTTTTCATGAGGCTGGCTCACTATACAGTGTCCACCTCTGGTGAGGCACTGTGCACGGAGTCCAGGCAACACTCAGTGTTTAGGTCCATGAAACCCAGAGCTCTTGAGGGGTAGCGCTGGAGAGCAGCTAAGGCTTAGTCAGGAGGGGAGAAAAGCAAGTGCATTCATCACTATAGTCAGTCAGTAAACATTTCACGCAAGAAAGAATCACATCAGGTGAGTATAAAAACACTTTATATTTATTACTACACACTAGGCACTGACTTTGTATATCTCATCCACGGAGATATCAATTTCAAATAAATACTTCAGATAAAAGTAGGTAGCATAGGTAAACACATAGGGCCCAAACCGGGGACCAAATCATATACTAAGATAGTGGAATTTAAGGTAAGTAGCCAACCAGGATTAGACCCAAGAATGGAGGATCCCAGGGGCACACAGAACCACCCAAGGAGAGTAGCCACCGACCCCCCAGGCGCACGGGTGCAGAGTGGTTACACCAGATCAAACGTCCATAGAATAACAGGTTAAGCTGCCAAAAGACCTCAAATGAACTGCTTTGAATAAAGGAAGGTAGAAGAGCCACCCCACATGTGGATACCCCAGGAACCAGAATACCTACATCACGGAGCCCAGGTGAATAGGGGTGAAGTGGAGTCGGAAACGCCCATAGATGCCAATGGAGGTTCGTGGAAGACCTGCAGCTACAACGTCTCTTGGACCAGGCCGGTGCAACCAAGATGAGGAATCCAGATGAGAAGAACCTGAAAGTAGAGGGAACAGAGTCCAAACTACCCGGAGGGGACCACGAGGCACAGAAGGACTATACCAGCGCTGGTTGGAGGTTCTTGCTGTGTTTGGTGAGGATGAAGCAGCAGCTGTGGAGCCCAAGCGACGATGCAGGAGCACAGGAGCCAGCCACGAGCGGTCCTACACCGGTCGACGAGTGCAGGGTGGCCAGCGACCTGCAGGACCACCAACAAGCCTTGGCAAACGCAAACATTGGTTTGCAGGAGAAGATGCTGTGCTGCAGACCAGCAAGGTCTGCGGGACTAATCCAGCAAGGGTAAGTCAGGGCCGAACCTCAGCATGCAGGAGAGCCAGAAGAAATCGATGGAGCCCCCTCAAGGACCCTCTGGAATCCGGTACAGGGAGTGCAAAGAAGCCTCGACAGCACACAGGGGATGAAGGCCCACGATGCAGAGAGCACATCATCCTTGGAGGTGTGCAGTGCTGAGGCTTCTTGGAGCTTGAAGATCTTTCCTGAAGAGAGCGAACAAGCTTTGGTAACATGAGACAGGAAGGCGGTTCACATTGGTTGGAGAGGGATTACAGTCGCCCAAGTTGCAGGGAAGAAATGTCAGGCCTCTGAAGAACCAACAAACCACCACCTATTTTGCAGAGCTGGGCGATGTCCATAGGATAACAGAATCAGGAAACCGGTCATCGGCGTAGAAGTGCCTGCGGATGCAGGGAAGTGACTTCTTCACTCCAAGGGAGACTCATTCTGGATGGGATGCAGGCTGAGTCATTGGTGACTTGGAGGATGCACTTTCATGGAGTTGCAGAACTTGGAAAACCACAGGGACGAAGATGCAGCAGAAATCTTCCCAACCGAGCAATCTTGTCGTAGTTCCTGCTTGAAGAACAGTAGAGTTCCAGTGTCCACCAACAGAAGAGTCCTGGGACAGTCTTCAGATGACAGGCAGTCAGATCTAGAGGTTGAAGTTGAGACGAATTTAAGGACCCACCCTCCCGGGAGCCCTTAAGTAACCCTAAAAAGGGTCACACCTCCTTCGCAGGAAATCCTCTGTTCAGCTTCCCCTGCCAGAGTTAAACTCATCATTATATAGGAAAAACAGTGGTTCCTGTGGAATGATATACATTTGATATGCATTTAAAAAGCTGATATTCCCACCGCTGTTTGGCGGCTCGTTAGCTGGTCTGGGGGTAGGCGCCATCTTGGGAGGGGAAGTGCCAAAAAGGGACGCCATCTTTGTTGCCGCTCTAGTTGTCGCGGCAGACATAGCACGATTGGGTGCTACTTAAGCCGGCTAGAGCAGGTGCCCGTTCTGTTCAGGCAAGCGCTAGTGCAGGCGAGGCATTATTTATCGCGCTGCTGCTGCGCTTGGTTTGTTGGAAACACCTAAATCAAATGGTGATTGAAACTTAATTGTTTTAGCTGCTTATGCTCGGCGCTTAAAAACGTGAGTCTGTGCATTTTAACTTGTGTAATTTTTATAGTAACTTTTCACTATTTGGAATTGCGGTGTGCAGCGGGCTTCTTAGGACATACCTGCATTTAAAAAGCTGATATTCCCACTGCTGTTTGGCGGCTCGTTAGCTGGTCTGGGGGTAGGCGCCATCTTGGGAGGGGAAGTGCCAAAAAGGGACGCCATCTTTGTTGCCGCTCTAGTTGTCGCGGCAGACATAGCACGATTGGGTGCTACTTCAACGCCCCCATGACAACGCGCAGCGGTGACGCGCAGCGGGCGCGCCTGAGACGCGCCGGAGGCTCGCCAGAGGCGAGCCCATCTTTGCCCATCAGTGACCATCCGGGACCCGGGGCCAGAACCCCTGGTCCGTTTCTGCGCTATTCTAGAGGCGAATTATTGGAGCTTAACTTGGGTAAGTCTCAACTTGATCAGGAGTGCTTACATTTGTTGGCCCGGGAGCACCTGCTGACTTTACCTAAGAGCATTAGAGCGAGGCAGGGCGGCCCCAATGTCCGCACTTTAAACTTTGGTCTGCTAAATACACGCTCTCTGCAGTGCCATAAGCTGGAGGTCTTTTCATTATTGGAAGACGGAGAGCTAGATGCTCTCGCACTTACCGAAACATGGCTGGAGGACTGTTCGGCGCCTGATTTAGTGGCGGCACTGCCAGATAACTTTTTGGCACTCCATGTCAATAGGGAGGGAGCCAAGAAAGGAGGGGGAGTAGCCCTCCTCTACCAGGCCCGTCTCAGCGCCGAAAGGTTTCTATCCGAAACCATGGGGGGTGCAGAGATTATGGGGGTAAAACTCAGGCAGGGGGTGGCCTGTCTGGTGTTCCTGGTGGTATATCGTCCGCCTTGGGCTTCGCCTGATTTCCCGGTTCTTTTTACAAGACTAGTTCAGGACCTGCGCTCACGATACGATAAAATGATTGTTGTCGGAGACTTCAATTATCATTGGGAAAAATCCCCTAAAGAGGGGCAAGCACTTCAAATTGAGGAAGCAATTCTTTCCTTGGACTTCACTCAACAGGTGAAGGGTCCGACACACGAGAAGGGACATGTGCTCGATCTAGTCTGGACTACGATGCCAGTCCAGGGCGCGGTAGAGATCTTGCCATGCGCTTGGTCAGACCATTTTCTAATAAAGGGCAAAATACTTTCGAATAGCCACCTGCCTAAGTCGGGGGAAGGTTGGAAAATGGCGCGGAAGTGGAGAAACCTTGATGGGGATACAATGGTGTCTCTTCTAGAACAGTCTCCCCCAGTAAAGGAGAAGAACGACAGTATTGATGCCCTTTGTGGTCATTTATACCTCAAATTGGGGAGAGCCATTGATTTGGTGGCACCCCTTCGTAGGGTGAAGAAGGTGGAGAGAGGAGCTGGGGCTCCTTGGTACAATGACTCCCTACGTGACATGAAACGTGAGGTGAGGAGGAAAGAACGGGCATGGCGGAAAGAATATGACGCCACTGCTAAGGAAGAGTATAGGTCATCATTAGCGTCTTATAAATTAGCCATCCAAACTAGGAAGGCTGCTTTCTTCGAGGAAAGAATAGTTGCAGCCAGGAATCCACAGAAGGAAATCTTTCGGGTTCTGGCGGAGCTCAGGATTAACAAAGAGCAAAGCACTGAGTTCGTGCAGGAGGATTGCCAGAGGTTCCAGGACTTTTTCGTGAATAAGATCTCCGATATTCTGGGTGAAATTGCTGCAACTACACCCCTCGAATGTTCCTGCCCACCCGACCATACTGCCCCACTGGACATCATCCCGCTAGTTGGATTCCCCCCAATTTCGAAACAGGAATTATCCACAATCACTGGCCGAGTTAAATCCGGCTCCCTGATGGATCCATGCCCCCCTGAAGTGTTTAAGCTGGCATTACCAGGTATCGAGGATGAAGTTCTGCAATTGCTAAACACTTCCCTCTATACAGGACAGGTCCCCCTAGCTTTTAAAGAGGCTCGCCTGATTCCGTTATTAAAAAAACCTGGGTCGGACACAAAATGTTTAAAGAACTTCCGTCCCATCTCACAGCTGCCTTTCTTGGCTAAGGTGGCTGAGCAGCATGTGTTGGCTGTGCTCTCTAAACATCTAGAGTGCAACAACCTGCTGGAGGCTAATCAGGCAGGGTTCCGTGCTAATCATAGCACGGAACTAGTTATGCTATCAATCCTGGACGAACTGAGGAGTCGGGCTGATAAAAAAACACCGAGTGCCCTGGTACTATTAGATCTCTCCGCGGCCTTTGATACCGTGTGTCATGAACAACTTCTGTCGCGGCTGAGATCTTTTGGTATCGGGGGCTCCGCTCTTGCATGGCTTACATCGTTCCTGCAGGGCAGGACACAGAGTACAGTTGGGGGACCTGCTTTCCACCTCCGCACCCATCACCTGCGGGGTCCCACAGGGCTCTGCCCTGTCGCCCTTACTCTTTAATGCCTACTTACAGCCACTAATTGCACTCCTGAACAGGATGGATTGCTTAGTATATAACTACGCCGATGACACCCAGATAATCATTCGGCTGGATGATGGTCCAGGAGCGTCTACCAGGCTGCAGGACATACTTAAAGCCACGGTTAATTGGATGTCTAAAAACTCCTTAAAAATTAAGACGGAAGTGTTGCCCATTTCCATCACGGGCAACCCCTGGAACGAGAAATTCTGGCCTGTGGAGCTGGGCGTACCACCGAAACCGGCGGCCGCAGTGAAAAGTTTGGGCTTGTACGTGGATGAGAAGCTCTCCATGGGAAAACAAGTCTCGACGGTTGTGGGTACCTGCATTGGCCTGATGCGACAATTGAGAAAAATTTCATCTTTACTCTCATTTTCCACCTTGAGACGCGTGGTCTCAGCCATAATTTTGGCTAGGCTGGACTACGGAAACTCCTTGTATATAGGGCTACCCCAGCGGCTGCTGGATAAGTTACAGGGGGTAATGAATGACGCTGCCAGGCTGATCTACAAAAAACCCAGGACGGCACATTCGTCCCCACTGATGCAGGAGCTACACTGGCTCCCGATTCGGCAGAGGGTTGCATTCAAAGGATTGTGCATTGTACATAAGGCGCTATATGGCAATGCACCTAAATATGTGAAATCTCGCCTATCTCCCTACACGCCGAGCAGGACTTTGCGCTCGTCGGATGCTACCTTCCTTTCTCAATCTCGTTTTAAGTTGGCCACGATGGGGGGGCGTGCCTTTTCTAATACACTCCCTGCTTTGTGGAATAAATTGGCCCCGGAACCAAGGAAGGAATGCAATCTGTTAGCCTTCAGGAAAAAATTAAAAACGGTTCTGTTCAAACAAGCATGGAGCAGCTCTTAGATGCATTGTTAAGATCATGTACCTGCCAAACCGTACTACGCAATCTGGACAATCAGCGCTTAGAGACCCCTGTGGTTATAACGCGCTATACAAATTAAATAAATAAATAAATAAAATAAATAAATATACTAGGAGGTTATGATACATAAGCACAATCGTAATATAAAGAGTTAGATAATGGCATTGTACCCGATCAAGCTGACCCATGCAGCTTTTTCTGAATCTACACGAGGAGCGCTGTCCCGCTTTTCTAATCTTCTACCGACAAACTCCCAGTGCATTCTCACTGCTAATCCACAAAGGGATTCTACAACGCTACGGCTGTGGCGTAAAATTAATTGAGCCCCTCTGGCCTACCTACATACCCCGTTAGATTGACAGCCGGTCCTCACATTGAGTACCTGGACGGGTCCTCATGTGAGTAAACCCCTTTACTCTATTCTTCACTTGTGGCACATTATTTTCACAAGGCTGCCTAATCATAAATTCAGATGTCCCTTCATCAATAGTCCTGAAGAGACCCTGCATTGTTTTGAGGGTCGAAACACCGTCGACAAACAGAAGAAGCAAACCATTTTCCCAGCACATATCATTGTATATGGCTGTTGTTCACATGGAATTATTTTGATAATGGTCGACTTGTACAAATGGGAAGAAAAACCTGAACTGGATGAGCTAGGTATGTTTGAAATTGGGAAAACAGAGCAATGGTCTGAGTTTTATTTGTTTTAGGAAAATAGGTCATCTCTTTCCTTGTGGTTCATGGGGCAAAAATCAGTTTTAAAAAGAAACAGATGTATAACCCAGGTAGCACCAATGCAGTTCTTTCCAGGACCGTGATGGGATTATCAAACTTCTAAGGGAGCTGGTTCTGGAAGCATGGTTAAACACGAGTTGCTTTAACCTGTTATGAAACTGGTACAAAGGCAGGATATGTTTTTGTGGAACGTTCATATTCTTGTCAGGTGTGAAATGTTTATTTGATGCGGCGTGATCCCAAGCTTTGCAACCCAGTATGGTTCCTTGAAAAGGTATTTGCAACGGTGTAAGCCCGTATGAAGTCTCCTATTTTACTGGTAGTTAAAAGCCCCGAACATGGTCACATTGTGAAAATGGTACAGATAGTCTTTGTAAACTAGAGCAGCATGCCCACACCTGAATTTGCCTTTCCCAAGCGTCCGCTTACTAAATCCATTACAAAAGAAATATTCACCTTTGCGACTGAGAGAAGAGAGTTCCACAGTAACCTCTGCCAAAGTCCTGAAGATAAAAGAAAGACTAATGGAGGGCAATTTGCCTAACATTGAATACCTTTGTTTCAGAAGAGGGTGGCAACTTTTTCTGGTTTTGAAATTAAGATGAGACTTCCATCAAGAGGCAGAGACAGCTAAACAAAGAAGGAGCTAAAAATAGGGAGGAACGGTAGTACTGGGAGAACTCAATCCCTGTCTCTTGACAATTTTGGGTGGTGCTAGAATAGGTGGGGAGGGTTGACCAGGAAGAGCCCAATAGAAAACAGCTAACACAAGAACTACGTTGAGCCTGTCAAAAAAAACTGCTTTGCCAGCATGTCTACAGCTGCAGGCACTTCTCACCAGCTGGGAAAAACAACTGCATTTGGAAGCAAAAACATGGACAGCTCATGCCACCAAACTTAAGCAAAATACCCACTGCTAATAGTGAAAACACTGAATGCTGGGTTATACACCTACAATGTACTACACTATAATGCAGACCCTGAACGCTATAAACATAGCTATCACTGCCAGCCATAAATAGCATATCTATCTAGTGGTAGTTATGAATTCTACACCACCTGCCACCAGTCAGTACTACAGCCACAGCTAACAATGTCAGCAGAATAACAGTTAACACAGCAAATCATAAATTACATATCCCCAGCTAACACGGTAATCAAAGGGAAGTGGACCACATAATACAGGCACACACAACCCCCTTTGCCCAGTGTTCATACCACTAGCCCTAATGACAACCTGCCCTAAACGGTGCATTGCTGGCCCTGAACTGTTTACACACTGTTAATCATTGCATTGAAATGGATATGAGATGAAGGCAAGTCCAAGATACTCACCTGTACCCGAAGTCACAACAAAGCGCTGCAATCCCAGATACACATCCACATTCTCTTGGAGCACTGAAAACTGAAGGAAAGAATATGTTTCAGGGTAACCGATAGAACTGATGTATTTATGTTTTTTCTAGTGTCACAACTGTAACTTTACTAGCACTTCAGAGCTTTAGAACATGATCACATAGATATGAGAATTAATGAGTCACATTTCAGCAGGTATCGCTTTTCACAAGCTGAGCCGTCTGTTATGAGAAAACCAAAGCCAGTTACTGCACTCTTTGAAAGCTTCCTGAAACTTCTTATCATTGTAGAAATGTACAGAAGAACATGCCTTCGTACAGAGAGTAGATCTTTCCTTCCACTAACTCCCACGTGTTACTAAGTCTTTATCATCCATCCACCACCAAGATGCACCATAGAGTTCATTTTTGGTTTACTTCATTTGTGGCAAGACGTTGATCACTCAATCTACAATATTATCAACTTCTCCCAGTTATCTAACATTTTTGCCTCATGCCCTTTAAATGAAGTCTCAATATTTTGTAGTCATTTCAACCACTGTTTTGCTTGCATAGTAATGTGATTTTGGAAACTTGCATGGAGTCTGGCAAAGTCTACAACTATAAAAGCCTAGACAGCTTGGACACAGTAAAGGAACATTGTAAAAAAGATTTTAAAGAGCAAGAGGTCTGCTAGAATTCCTCAATGGTGCAGGAGGAGAGGCTGTCTCGGTTCTTTAACAGGAAACACATTCCCAGGCTGGATAACGATTCACAGACATAATTTAAAGATGGCGGACTCAAGATAAGTCTAGCCAGTATAATTAACTAGGACGCAAGAAACTTTCAGTTCCAGCTTTTCACCTTGTGTATTTTGTTAATTCCATAACCTCCAGAATATCTCCACCATGTATTGCATCTTAAAACAGTTTTTATGCCTGCCTAGCCTGTGGCAATTTTTTAATATTTGTGTATGGAATTAAATTGAAAACTGGCTTAGAAAAGTAACAAGGGTATTTATGTCTCCTTTTAAAAGTTGCACTTCTTTCAAAAATGAGAAAATAATTGTACTCTGCCACTTTAAGTCAAAATGGGAGGAGAAAGAAAATCACCTATAGTGAAGTCATTCCAGACGAGAGAGCTGCTAGGATTGAGCAGTAGAGAAGCATAATGTGTGAAATGTGTGCATCATATAATGGGGATTAGCGGTCAGTGTTGAGAATGGAACATTGCTGAAATGTTTTTAAAGAGCAGCACTTTCTTGAATGCATCATGAGGTTTTCAACTACACTAATGACATCATAGGAATCCCCGTTACTCTTCTGCCAAAGCATACTTATTTTGGAACTGAGCCCAACATGGAGGGGAAAAAACGATTAGCTTGGAACGTATGACAAGTAGCATACGAATATACAAGAAGCCTGTTAAGAGAGGTTTACAAAAGGTTTATTAGGCACACTCGAGAGCCAAAAATACCATTAAATGACCACTCCTTTATGATAGCGAAAAGGAATATTGCCCAACAGTGGGGCTCCGAGTTGCCGCCCACCCTGGAGAACTGAAAAAAAGACCTGGACTGGAGTATGTTTCGAGAAAAAACTGTGTACATGGCGAGAGGACGTCCCCGAAAATGGGCATCAATCTGGGATCAGTGGAACAAGTATAGAGGAGAGATTTGTGTGCCGCCTAGAGACTCTGTTTTTGATGTCCCCTCATCCCAGTGAAGTTTTTGGCAATTATGTAATCAGGTTCTTCAACCCCCCTCTAAAAATGTACTGCAGATTATAATGTGATTCTTCTGTATTGTGTCCTTTGTTGATGCCTTGTTTCAATAAAGAGAATTATATATTTTTTTTAAATGACCACTCCTTGTGAATACATTAAAACAAAATGCAAATAAAACATTTCGTTTCCCATGAGCTACTAATGTAGAACAAACACCAGCAGCTTACTGTATCCCCCACCAGATCTGCAGCAACCTCTTACAAGACAATTAACTGCATCAGCGACTGCACGGACCAGTCTCCTCTCCTTTGTCACATATTATGCCACTGTACACTCAACTTCTTGCAGTGTATTTTTACTGTAGTGTAATGGCAGTCATAGCTTGATTTGTCAGCATGGATTAAGCTAGGCAAAATCTTGCCCAATCTTTCAACAAGAAGATAAGAGTAAATTGTGGCATCAATACTAAGCAGAGCTAAAGGGCCTTAAGAGGTGCACATCACACAATTATGGGTTGCAGCCATGCTGGGTATAAGCACAATTATGGCTTCTCTCTTCTTAGGGGTAACCCTCTCCATGTCCAGCAATGTACTTCGAGTTTTTCCAAGTCTGGGTAGTGGTAAAGTCTAATAGGTTTTGCAGGAACTATACGAGAAGTAGGTCATTCCCAGGGCTGTTTTCTTCTCAAAGAATTTTGTTTGTAAAATGTTTCCCTAAAGGGCCAAGATCTTTCTGTAGCCTTTGGGAACTCTGAGTAAGCTGACCGCACTGAGATTGAATCTGTTGAGCTAGTTTGCACTCTGCCATGATAAAAGCAATTTGCAAGATGTTCTAAACTCTTCCAATTTATTGTTATGATGCTGGAAGATTTCCCCTGTGGAGGTTTGGATTGCCTTAATATATTTTCTTCTCTCTCAACAGTAGCCCCCACCTTTTTTCAGCAACAAGAGAATGTTGTTTTAGACAAAATAAGGAGACTTCAGCTTTGTTAGTATGGATAGTCCTCAACTGTCCCCTGATGTGCACCAGGTTGCTCATACCATCAATGGAAGGTCTTTCCCTGTATGCAATTCAATTAGCTTTATTTGGAGTATAGAAACAAACCATAAACACACAAACGTAGAATACATAAAAAACAGTAAAAATAAAATAGTTCATACGATTAAAACATTGCAGTATCATTATAGGTCATCCAACAGGTTCAAATTACAAACAAAATCATAACCACACAAATTGTGCAAATCCAACGAGGTCCTCAAAAGCTGAAAAAATCCATATGCATTCCAAATCACAATCAATGGCCATAAACATGGTTGTACAATTAAACCAGTAAAGAGTGCCTCGTCGTAATGCATGCTTAATGAAAGTGGCCACGCCTGCACACACCTCATGTGTGGGAAGCGACTGCAAGTATAAAAGTGCAGGAATAGGGCAGAAATTAGGGGGCTTCCCTTAATAGCAAAATAAAAAACAATCCTGGTATAACAACCAAAGAACTTAGTAAACAATGCAAAGTGTGCCAAGGTTTGCAATGAGCGCTCATCACAGCGACAAACCAAAAATTCATTTTGGGTCAAATTGGTCAAACGGGAACAAAAGCAGTGTCCGGGCGCAGAGGTGCTGAACAGGTTGGTAGCCTTATGCACTACACTGCAGTAAAACAAGGCAGGGACACCTAGAAACAGGCTGAGGAGGGATCCAAGTCTGGGAGCTCCCAACCGGGGGTTCCGTTTGTGAGGGTCGTGGAAGAAGGGGGCACAGTCTGTATTCGTGCAACCAAGCCAGGGAGCTAAGTTGCAGAGGGTTTTTGGTTGGCAGGGCCCGTGCATAAAGTCACGGTTCTCTGTCATACCTGCAGAGGGGAACAAAAGAGGACAGCTAGGACACTTTCTGGGCTGGCCTCTGCGATGCTGACCTCCCTGGTCAACTGGTCAAACTTTGCGGTGTTGGAGTCCAGACTGAACTTCAAAAACAGCATTGGTGGGGGAGGAGCTACGACAGCAAGCAAGATGGCCGCATAGTCTCCCGGCTCCGCTGACCTCCGTCTTGCGCTCCAAGATCCTGTCACTTATCCTGATTTCCTGCTCCGGATCTGTGTGTGTGAACTAATCTGCACTCCGATGGTGTGATCCCGGGGTTTTTCTGACATTGTGGAGCTGAGTAACTTAGAGGACCGATTTGTGGCCTAACCCAGTCTGAAAGCCTGGGTCTCGAGTGCTGGCTTAGCCGGGTCTGAGTTAAACAACAGCGGAATGTTGAGGGCGGCAGGGTCTGGTCTGTGGAACTTTCGGAAATTTTTGGATTGCTTTGCTATCATCTGCAGCCTGGTGTTGTGTTGGAGGTGAGGAGACGAGTGACGCTCGGTGCGGTGTTGCGGGGGTCCCTGACCTGGAGGCCCGGAACTTGCATCGCCGGCGCACCTGGGTTGGAGTCTCGTCGCGTACTAATGCATACTGACGGTTGGTCCCTCACCGCACAGTCCTGCTCCTGCTGATCTCACCCCGGAGAAGGCGCCTCTCCGTGGGGACTATTATGCCTGAGGAAATGTGGAACCAGGCGGAGCAGGCCCAAAGGGGCCCGTCATTGCGGGAGGTGCTGGCGGCCCTAGAGGCACTTCAGGCGACTGTGGCAGCTCAGACCTGCGGCCTGTTGTCGGCGGCAGATGGACTTAAAGGACTGAGACCGGATCCTGTCTCGATGCCCGAGACCCGGCAGCCAGCTTGCCTCTTGATCGACGCCCCAGTGGCGCAATTAGACCCAGTGCTGGAATCTGTGCCTGCCCCTACAGAAGTGGATCTCCTTGAATGGGCTGTGATCGGTGACTTAACTAATTTTTGGGAATCCCCGGTTTTGCAGCTGTCGGAACATCCAACTGCTGTCCCTATCCTGGAACCTTTTAATTGGTACTGTGCACTGTTTTGGATTGTGTCGAACCGCCTCCCCAGTCGGTATATCAAGATGGCGGCTGTGATAAGGCCTGGCTTCGGAGACGGGGAGGGACATCGTCGGTACCAGCTGCTTACTTTGGGATCTACTGTTCTTCTTCCATCTACTGAACTATGCTCCGACCACTTCTATGTATCTTTTGACATTTTGAGGATGGGGCTTTATTCGTCTGAGGGACTCGGCGAATTCGATCGACGGGGCCAAGGCTGAGACTGTTGTTTGGGTTGTTCATTGTGGTCTTATCGGTAACAGGACTGCTTCATTAGCTTAACTGAGTCCGGGGCAGGGCTGGTGGTTCCCCCCGGGATGTTTTCTCAGTTTGGACTATTCAGATGTGACAGTTTCGGGGGGACCCCTTTGTTAGGGCGGGGGAGAGGGACCGGGAGCACGTAGAAGATAGCCCTCCTCCATTTCCCCTCTTTGGGTGGGGTTTAATTTCTTTCTGTCTTTCTCTGGGTCTTTCTATATTTCGGGTCTCAGTTCTTGGGCGACAGGCACGCTGCTGGGGGGTAGGCCATAGTCATCTGCAGGGGTTCAGGGTGGGGGGTTGGGGGATGGGTGTTTTGTTTTCGTTTTATTTCTATGGCCTTTTTTCTTCTTATCTTTCTTTGCCCTTTTCTTTTCTTCCTTTCCGGGTCAGTGTAATGGGTTCAATTTTATGGCCATCTCTGCTGTTTCATATGTGCCTCAATTCTCGCGATGTTTCAGTGCTACTGGGCGGGCACTCAGCTGGCGTGAACTGTATTTGTACGCTCGCTTACCATTAATAATATGTTTTAACGCCGCTGACTTACACGAAGATGATTTAACTGTGGACATATGCTATTTCACCCCCCCCCCCCATTTTTTCTCAACTTGAGATATTGTATGGCACCTGATCCTTCTATCTTCTATTATAAAATGGAACCTTTTTATCCTGTTACCAACTTGATATGTTTACAACCAGTACGTATATTGGACGTGGCGAATCTGCTCCCCGGGATGCTGAGTCTGGGTTTTGATTGTTTTATTGTGTTGCAACTGCTTAGCGGCCGGCCCTAGGGGTTGTAGGCCCGTGTTTGTACTTGGTTGAAATGTCAAATAAAGGTTTTCGGAAAAAAAAAAAACAGCATTGGTTGCTGCAAGGGCTCTGGTACCCCGGGTATTGGTGCAGGGCGGCTCCTGGGGGTCCTGGTGTCCCCAAACGTGGTGGAGAGATGAATATGACCCTCTGGAGCACGGTGACACCGCCTCCCCTTGTATGGCTGTTGCATCGGAGGACCAAGTGATCGGCAGAACGGTGAACCGGACATTGCGGTCAGGGCCTGTAGGTTGCAGGGAAGAGGCTCCTCCACTTCAAGGGAGATGCTAACGGCTTGGCGATGTGCTAGTAGCCCTACAAGGCTTTGGAGAGTGCAAAGCTGCAGGACGAGTAGGGTTATTGCGATTGTTGGGACAGGAGCAAGCAGGCAGGAAGCGTTTGGCGCTATAAATCCACTGCTGGTCTACAGTTCCTGCTTTTTTGTCTCTTCTTAGTCCTTCTTTTGTCAGGTGGATCTGAGTTCTTGGTGTCAGGGGGCCACGTAATACTGAATTTAGGGTCGTTAAGGGGAGTGAGAGTAGTAGCCAATGGGTTACTACATCCCCTATAGAACCTCATCCTGTGGGGAGTGGGCATAACCCTGTCCCAGAGTTCCTAATTCCACCAAAAACAAGATGGTGGAATCCTTCCTTCGTTCAGCACATCAGGCAGCCCACCTTGGGGTGCGACTAGCCTGGTGGTGCAACATGCCTACTATAATTTCTGGCCTGCCCCATTTCAGGTGGGCCTCAGGGCAAGGGGTGGCATCTCCCAGGTCTGGGGGACACTGGGGTTGCATATCAAATGTGGCAGAGGTTTTGATGCCTCTGGCCTTGGTATACAGATTCACTTGCCATTCTGCTGGAAGAGGTGTGAACACATTCTTTCACAGCAGGCATTGTTTCTGACTTTCTGAGAGTGTGTGCTCTCAACTCCAGGGGCTCAGAAACATGTCTGTGGTGACAGGCTGGAAAATACCAGTCAGCCAGCACACTAAGAGGCTGATAGGTTTTTTTGTGGGCACCTCTAAGGTACCCTCTGGCTGCATATCTTAATTAGTCCACTACTTGAATCAGCATGGATTTATTAAGACAAGGTGTTTGATACCAAACAACATAGGTTTCAGTGAAGCAATCATGTAGCTGGGGAACTCGTAATGACCTGTGCCCAGTACATATGCTCAAGATGGCTTCCTTATTCTCTTGTACCATCTAGTAATTGAACTAGATACCACAGGGGCTTATCTGCTCATAATGCAGATATGTCCTCACATGTAATATAATGCACCCTGCCTTAGGGCTATAGGGGTGACTTACATATATAACATGAAGTGTCTTTGGGCATGGCACACAGAGTGTGTGCCATGTCATGTTTTCATACTTGTTTGCGCTATTTCATGCAGCCTGCAACGGCAGTCTGCATGAGTTTGGTGGTGGGTCCATTAGGATGGCACAATACATGCTGCAGCCCTTAGGGATCCACTTTAGTAGTCATGCCCTAGGTACCAGGGGTACAGTTTACTAGGGACTTAGAGGGGCCAGAGGTCTTGCCAATTGGGGCAAAACTGAAGTTACCTTGTTTTAGAGAAATAACACTGGCTCTGGGGACCTGGTTAGCAGGCACCCAGTGCACTTCAGTCAACATTGCATCAAATATCAGGCAAAAAGTGGGGGTGACCATGTAAAAAAAAAAAAAAAAGGGGGGCACTTTCCTAGACTGACATCTTAACTAACCCAGCCAAAATCTAGTTAGGATAACACTGTCTCGGACTTTTAGGGCCATGGCCATGTAGGGCTCCAGCCCAGGTGATGTTTGTACCTGCAGGTAATCTCAGAACGTGATCTTCCTCAACTCAGACGGCTCTCTTTACCTTCTCTATAGGTCAAGAAATGCAAATTTGAGCAGACTCTTATCCCTAAGGATGATGTCACCAGGCAATGAAAAAAAATGGGTCACCCCCAAATCAACGCACATAACCTTAATTTACTTGAGCCAGGGGATATGAAGGCCCTTATCACAAATATAGGTAAGAATTGTACACACTTCCTTTTGTAAATCTCAACTAGGGCCGCTACAGGCTTAGTACCCATTTTTGACGCCAGGCTAAATAGGAAACCTTCCGAATTATAGAACTTAAAGCATCTCTGCTGAAGACAAGCACCCTAGGACCTTTGGGAATCAAAAGTGACCCCAAATAGGGGAAAATCATGGATTCAGCCAATGGACGTTCACTGAAGAACAAAACTGCACAATTTCAGGCTCCTCGGCCCACAGGGCATAACAGTTTTGGCAAGATTTGTGTGAAGACCCAACCCTCCATACCATTAACCGAAGAGCCCAACAATACCTGAAGACCATTCAGTGTTCGAGACATTAAAACCGCATCTTTTACGATAAAAGAACTGGGACACACCAACCTTACATGGTTATGTCCCTTACCCCCGTCCACCTGGGCCGTGTCCAAATCTGTATTCTCTCATCATCCTAAGCTCCTGTTTTAAATTCAGAATTTTGAGGATTCTGACCTATGGATACGCACCATGAGCATGTTATTTTTAAACCCATACACCACTTTGAAAGCATCCCAAACTAGGAGGAGTGTAGCCTCTGCATTATCATTGAACATAAAATATTCTTCTGTTTAAATGGTCACTTAATAAAGATAGGTACTGTTGGAAATGGGATCCCCGGCTGGCCAGGGCTTTCGCCAAAGTCAGTCAGAGACCACCACACCCAAGTCAGGGCAAGGGAGTTACACGCCAAGATAACCCCTACTCACCCTCTAGGTAACGTGGCGCGAGCAGCAAGGCTAAACCTGGAGGCGATGTAGGCTAAGTATTTGCGCACGCACCCCAGCAACAACAACCAAAGGCCCACCACAAAGGAAACTCCACACAAGGTTATAGAAAAATAGCCTTTGTATTATAATAAATATACATCAGATAAAACACACATCTTGTTACACTGTGCCAACAGGCACGGGCGGAATTTACAAGGGATATTGCACAGGACAGGGCCACTTGGACCACTGTCAGGGGTATCAGCACTTTTAGAAATAATACTTTCAGAAATAGCACTTTAGACAGTAAAATCAGTGTAGCACACAATATAAAAGTAGAGCATTCAACCAGTAATCACTGGTAACAGGACCTCACTAGCACCACCTGTACTAGGGAGAAAAACAACCACCTACATGTCACACTACCTGTAGGGATGTAAAAACAACACACATGATGCATTAACATTCAGAGGTGTAAAGGCACATGACGCATAAACCATACATTCAGAGGTGCAGCAATAACATTGCGCAAAACTTAGATCAGTCACCACCTGTGACAGTCCCTGTGTCCCAATGTCAGGGCCTAAACGTCGCAGTTGCCCACAAAGTGCTGGGCAACTGGTGCAGGGAAAGCTAGGGCAACGTTGGAGCCTCTCTGGGCTCAAGAACCACCACTGTGGCACTGTGGGGCCTCACTGGGCTTCTGGACAAGAAATGGCGCCCTGAGCCTCGCTCAGGCACTTCTTTCCAGAACCACTGCCCCAGAGCCTCTCTGGGCTCCTCAACAAATAGCGCCTGGAGCCTCTCAGGCTCGTAAATCAAATGCAGGCTGGAGCCTCTCTGGGCTCCTACACGAGGGGATGGCACCCTCAGAGCCTCTCTGGGCTCAACGAACAAAATGGCCCCCAGGAGCCTCTCCGGGCTCCTCAACAATGATGCGGGCGTCAGGGCCCCTCACGGGGGACCCTCGAACACGTGGGGGCTCTTGGAGTCCCCCCTCTGGGTACTCAGGACGAGAAATGCCCCCTAAGAGCCTCTCTGGCTCTATACACAAGGGCGCGAGGTCGCGCTGCTGAGGGGGGCAGGGGGGCAGACACCGACAACGTGTCCCGGCGCCCCTCCCCTCGCTTCTCGCAACACTCACCGGCTCTGGGCTGCAGGACGGCTCCTCTCGCCGCGGGGCTCCTTTCCCCTCGTCCCGGGGCTCCCCTCTCCACTCGGGGAGCCTCGGGGACCCGGCCGGCAGCTTCTCCCTCCCCGGCTCGGCTGAGGAGGCGGGACTTCCGGTCGGCCTTTCCTGGGCCGCGCTGGGATTGGCCGGGCCGCTTACCACTTCCGGGTCGCCGCGGGCAGCGCGGCGGCTCGCTTCTTAGGCAGGCAGGCGGCTTCCCAGGATCCGAGGAGTGGGCTCCCTCGTGAATCCAATAAAAACGGGCAAACAAAGCGGCAATGAGCGGGGTGGCACCCGCGCCGTCAAACCGCCACACAGGGCGATCAGATGCCGGGTGGGCACCGGCTGTGTTCTCAAGGCGCTAGAACGAAGGGTAGGCGCTCTCCAGCGCCACAGGATGAAAACACAGCGCTCACAGCGCTAGGGCCAAAATCCAGCACTTCCAGCAGGCGATTTCAGCGCTCTCAGCGCTGAAGGGCAGAGAGCAGCGCTCTCAGGCTGCAGGCAAGGAGTCCTCAGTGCTCCCCAGCACTGGAGGACAGGACAAGGCTCCAGCAGGGGCTGGAGGCAGGCAGGGGGGGCAAGGCTGGGCCAGAGCCAGCACACTGGGTCTCCAGGCAGGGAGACACCCCAAGTGGCGGTCCTCCTGGCCCCAGCAGCAGCAACAGCCCCCTCTGGCAGGATCCAAAAGCAGAACATTTTCCAAGGGGACACAGCCCCTTCTTATAGTACCAAATCCTTTGTTTCAAGGTGCAGGGTGGGGGGAAAACCAGTTTCAGCTGGCTCTGGAGCACTCTTAATGGCCCAACCACCCATTTCATTCACTGGGGAGGCTAGGGTCGTTAGACACACCACAGGGGGGCAGAGCCAGCATTGTGTGGGGAAAACCCAGCCCATCCAGGACACAGGTACACTCCTCCCACACATCACTCATGCTAATCTCCCACTCACCACCGGGCAGACCCATCCAGACTTCCTGGAGCCTGGCATGCCAGCCAGCTCCAGCCAATCACGCTCCAGCACCCTCACAGCACACGCACACATATCTCAATGTCCAGAAGTAGCACTTCCCTTCTAGACACATACATGCCGCAGACACCATCTCGCAGCATTCACTCTCACGAGTTTACACATACTAAACTCGAGCCTGCACTCCCCACGCATCAGGAACTACCAGGGACACACACATTCCCCATGCATTCCTATGGGAGGGCAGGCCAGCCATGCTACACGCACGCACTTTCACTCTGGGACCCAGGGAAAAGTGCGCATAGACCCAAAAATCACTGACACAGGGTCACACATAAGGCAAAAAGTTCAGGGGTGAACCAGCCCTGCGGGCCAAGTCCAACACAACCCCCTTCCAGCCAAAACGCAGGGGAGAACAATCACCACCGTGATGGACTTCCCTGCTTGGGGCGATAGAACACGGACGCAGGCCCGCCACTGCCGGGACATCCTCCTGTTCTATGCCATGGTGAACCCCTAGGGTTCCTTCTAAAGCTACTGTAAGGACCAACTGGGCTACCCCACTGGTACTCCTCAGTTGTCCGCGGCCAGGACCAGGCCCTAGGCCACCCAGGTGCCACTGGTTCCTGCCTACTCACGAAGTGGGGGGTAGTAACCCCAGGCCCATAGTAGCCATTCTCCACTCCTCCTGTCTGCAAGACAGGGCTAGACTGCCACTGGTTCTCCAGCCTAGGGTCTACAACCTCAGGTGGACCAGGAGTCTCAGGGAAGGCGCTCCTCCCCTTTCCTCTTCTTTTAGGGTTCCTCCTCCCCGTGCGAGGGGGACACCTAGAACGCCATTCCAACCTAGGGTTTAACCCCTCAGGTTGCACCGGGGTCAGAGGTGGGCTCTCCCACCCTCTGCACCCCCTTCCAGAGGTCTGCCCTCTCCCACCTGGAGAAGTTCCCCTGGAAGAAGAACCGGTCAGGACACTGGTTACAGTCGTCCTACCCTTCAGGTCAGGCTGATCCTGAACCTGGCCATCCAACCTCCGGTCTAAAACCTTTGGTGGAACAACTGCCTGGCACTCCAGGACTTCTGGGGACTCACACACAATCCCCCTGAGGCTAACAACTGACACATCTGTTGTGTGACTGTCTGTCTGGCGCAGATCTCCCGCCCTCTGTCCACCTGACAGTGCGTGACGATCCCCCAGACCAGAAGTGGTGCCACCCGGGTCCCTCCAAGAAGATCTAGCCCAACTGGCTAGTCTCTGGTCCACTGGTGCATCCACTGGGAAACTCATCCCCCAATCACTCTTCACGCTGGACTCCTGTACCCTCCCTACCGGAGCGGTACTGCCAGCCTCTAGAAACACAGGAGCTCTGGTTACAGACGCTCCAGGTCCTCTACTCACTAGGAGATCCTCCTCAAATGGGCTAACAGGACAGCCTAGATCCCCAACCTGGTGTTCCCTCAAGAACCCACCCAGGTTCTGAGACAGGGCTTCGGGCCTCTGGGGGCTCTCAGCCACCCACTGACTCCTGCTCCACTGAGCCAGGCAGTCAGCCCCTACACCCTTCTCACTATACTGGGACCTAGCTGGGCTACACTGAGCCTCTTCCACCACGCTGGGCTGGAAGATCCCTGACCCACTACTTTCGGAGTCACTCACCAATGACTCTACAGAACCTCTGGCCCTTTCCCAGCGGTCTGCTTCCTCTGCCAGGTCAGATGGTTCAGACAATCCACACCCTAACAGGTGTTGGCGCAATCCTGGATAAACAACACTGAGCAACTGCTCTCTGAGAAACATAATCGAACAATATGTCCCAATCACATTTCGTGGGCTCCCGTACCCAATCACACAGGGCTCCACAACAGTCATCCTCAAAGTCTACCCAAGACTGGTGAGACGGTTTCCTAAGGTTCCTAAACCTCAACCTATTCTCCTCCTCTGGGGAAACAGGTACCAGACTCTGGGAACTGGGAATTTCTAGACTGGAATCTAAAGAGCTGCCACCACTGGACTCAACCCTCCCTGGGGAATCCAGAAAACTAGGACTGCGGTCAGGGGATAACCTACACTCTAGGGCTATCTTCTCCCTGGCCAAGGCCCTCTCAGCCTCTGCAGTCCGCTCATTCACACCCAGCTGCGCCATCTCTCTGGCATACTCTAACCGGAGCTTCTCCATGGCCAGCTGGTGCTCCCTCTCTTCTCTCCTATCCACCCACTCCTCTGGGGACAGGGAAAGGGATGGGGTGCTACATCTGACACTGGACCCAGCAAGGGACTCCCTATCTAGGGGGTACTCGCTCTCTGCTGGCGCCCATCCACTGTCAAACTCACTCTCCACATCAGACTCTTCAGGGCTCCCCTCAGACCCACCACCCTCATGGTGTGCGGCCCGGGCCCTCTCCCTCTCACTGTGCTCACGCTCCCAGTCACTCTTCTGCCACAGGATCATGTTATCCCTAAGCTTGGACTGGGTGTCTGACTCACTCACTGGGATGTCTCTCTCCTTACATAACCGTACCAACTCATGCACACTGTACTTAAACAGGCCACAGAGGTTAAAAGGAGATTCCATCTTGACAGGATGCTCACAGACACGTGCAACACACGGGACCTAGCAATCTGAAGTAAGAGTACACAATTCCAAAACTTCCACACTCTCCTTAAAAAAGAACTCACTCATGCGTCCAGGAAAACACACCATTCATCCACACACACCCTCCCCTCGGATCGGTAAGGCAGTTTCTACCACCCCTGACTTCTCAACCTGACCAAAAGCGACACAGGCACCAAACTCTGGAAGCAGGGCGGGGGACAAATGTACTGAACACAATTATAAAATGACACTCTTCAGGAGAAGAAACAATGGAATTTCACCATAACAATAATCCCCAAAATGTGGTTATCTAAAATGCAGAGTCTTGTGGTGCAGCCAGCCGCTACTAAGGTACAAGGCAAACACAAATCCTTATCCCACCGCTTGCCGCCAATGTTGGAAATGGGATCCCCGGCTGGCCAGGGCTTTCGCCAAAGTCAGTCAGAGACCACCACACCCAAGTCAGGGCAAGGGAGTTACACGCCAAGATAACCCCTACTCACCCTCTAGGTAACGTGGCGCGAGCAGCAAGGCTAAACCTGGAGGCGATGTAGGCTAAGTATTTGCGCACGCACCCCAGCAACAACAACCAAAGGCCCACCACAAAGGAAACTCCACACAAGGTTATAGAAAAATAGCCTTTGTATTATAATAAATATACATCAGATAAAACACACATCTTGTTACACTGTGCCAACAGGCACGGGCGGAATTTACAAGGGATATTGCACAGGACAGGGCCACTTGGACCACTGTCAGGGGTATCAGCACTTTTAGAAATAATACTTTCAGAAATAGCACTTTAGACAGTAAAATCAGTGTAGCACACAATATAAAAGTAGAGCATTCAACCAGTAATCACTGGTAACAGGACCTCACTAGCACCACCTGTACTAGGGAGAAAAACAACCACCTACATGTCACACTACCTGTAGGGATGTAAAAACAACACACATGATGCATTAACATTCAGAGGTGTAAAGGCACATGACGCATAAACCATACATTCAGAGGTGCAGCAATAACATTGCGCAAAACTTAGATCAGTCACCACCTGTGACAGTCCCTGTGTCCCAATGTCAGGGCCTAAACGTCGCAGTTGCCCACAAAGTGCTGGGCAACTGGTGCAGGGAAAGCTAGGGCAACGTTGGAGCCTCTCTGGGCTCAAGAACCACCACTGTGGCACTGTGGGGCCTCACTGGGCTTCTGGACAAGAAATGGCGCCCTGAGCCTCGCTCAGGCACTTCTTTCCAGAACCACTGCCCCAGAGCCTCTCTGGGCTCCTCAACAAATAGCGCCTGGAGCCTCTCAGGCTCGTAAATCAAATGCAGGCTGGAGCCTCTCTGGGCTCCTACACGAGGGGATGGCACCCTCAGAGCCTCTCTGGGCTCAACGAACAAAATGGCCCCCAGGAGCCTCTCCGGGCTCCTCAACAATGATGCGGGCGTCAGGGCCCCTCACGGGGGACCCTCGAACACGTGGGGGCGCTTGGAGTCCCCCCTCTGGGTACTCAGGACGAGAAATGCCCCCTAAGAGCCTCTCTGGCTCTATACACAAGGGCGCGAGGTCGCGCTGCTGAGGGGGGCAGGGGGGGGGGGCGGACACCGACAACGTGTCCCGGCGCCCCTCCCCTCGCTTCTCGCAACACTCACCGGCTCTGGGCTGCAGGACGGCTCCTCTCGCCGCGGGGCTCCTTTCCCCTCGTCCCGGGGCTCCCCTCTCCACTCGGGGAGCCTCGGGGACCCGGCCGGCAGCTTCTCCCTCCCCGGCTCGGCTGAGGAGGCGGGACTTCCGGTCGGCCTTTCCTGGGCCGCGCTGGGATTGGCCGGGCCGCTTACCACTTCCGGGTCGCCGCGGGCAGCGCGGCGGCTCGCTTCTTAGGCAGGCAGGCGGCTCCCCAGGATCCGAGGAGTGGGCTCCCTCGTGAATCCAATAAAAACGGGCAAACAAAGCGGCAATGAGCGGGGTGGCACCCGCGCCCTTCAAACCGCCACACAGGGCGATCAGATGCCGGGTGGGCACCGGCTGTGTTCTCAAGGCGCTAGAACGAAGGGTAGGCGCTCTCCAGCGCCACAGGATGAAAACACAGCGCTCACAGCGCTAGGGCCAAAATCCAGCACTTCCAGCAGGCGATTTCAGCGCTCTCAGCGCTGAAGGGCAGAGAGCAGCGCTCTCAGGCTGCAGGCAAGGAGTCCTCAGTGCTCCCCAGCACTGGAGGACAGGACAAGGCTCCAGCAGGGGCTGGAGGCAGGCAGGGGGGGCAAGGCTGGGCCAGAGCCAGCACACTGGGTCTCCAGGCAGGGAGACACCCCAAGTGGCGGTCCTCCTGGCCCCAGCAGCAGCAACAGCCCCCTCTGGCAGGATCCAAAAGCAGAACATTTTCCAAGGGGACACAGCCCCTTCTTATAGTACCAAATCCTTTGTTTCAAGGTGCAGGGTGGGGGGAAAACCAGTTTCAGCTGGCTCTGGAGCACTCTTAATGGCCCAACCACCCATTTCATTCACTGGGGAGGCTAGGGTCGTTAGACACACCACAGGGGGGCGGAGCCAGCATTGTGTGGGGAAAACCCAGCCCATCCAGGACACAGGTACACTCCTCCCACACATCACTCATGCTAATCTCCCACTCACCACCGGGCAGACCCATCCAGACTTCCTGGAGCCTGGCATGCCAGCCAGCTCCAGCCAATCACGCTCCAGCACCCTCACAGCACACGCACACATATCTCAATGTCCAGAAGTAGCACTTCCCTTCTAGACACATACATGCCGCAGACACCATCTCGCAGCATTCACTCTCACGAGTTTACACATACTAAACTCGAGCCTGCACTCCCCACGCATCAGGAACTACCAGGGACACACACATTCCCCATGCATTCCTATGGGAGGGCAGGCCAGCCATGCTACACGCACGCACTTTTACTCTGGGACCCAGGGAAAAGTGCGCATAGACCCAAAAATCACTGACACAGGGTCACACATAAGGCAAAAAGTTCAGGGGTGAACCAGCCCTGCGGCCAAGTCCAACAGGTACTGTAAGTAAAAAAATGGGTCTATTCAACAGTGAGGGAAGTATCCTGCTCCCAATTTTATTTCAGCCTGACTGGTGACTGGTCTGAGACCATGATCTGTTTGATTTCCAACCTATCAACAATAGGTGCCATGGTGTTGATAACGAGCAATTAGTGAGCAGGTGCTGTGGCTGTGAGAGAAATATCTATAGTCTCCCAAAGTCTCAAACTTTCTGGACTACTGTACTCACTGTGACTACGAAAGTGGAGGCCACAATCTAAACTGTACCCACCAAATCTCTATGGATTCTATCATCAGACCGTGACATATTTCAATGATTACAAATGTGTAAATGTTCGAGCCAAGATATTAATTTGAGAGTTATTTCCATGGGGTAAAACTTTACTCTGGGAGGAGGCTTTATCCGAATGTTCCTCTTCCTTGACCCTGCTAGGATGTTTGTGCTGTCTCTGTTTCCATCTCTGCCACAGTGCTATTGAAGTTCTATGAGAAGATCTTAAGTTGAATCTATTTTCGGTCTTCTCTTCCTTCTCTGTAGGGTACCAGTTTCAGGATTTCTGCTGCCTCTAGCTTGTCAGTTAAATGGTGTGTAGTCCAAGTATTTAGGTTAAGATGATTCCAAATGGAGGAGACCTTTAGTAGGGAAGATTTAAGTTGCTCAATATCTTTAATAGGTTGACATAAGGCCCGCTTTTGCTTAGTGGCTTGTGCCAGGTCTAGAACAAACTCTCCACATGGCTTACTGGACCACTTTTCCCCTGAAATAATGTAATTTTGCTACAATGTTCTAGAGGGCAAACATTTTGTTTGCATTTCTTTGGGCCCACTCTGTGTGTTCTCCCCCAAGCAATTTCTGGTTTGGTCCTCTCCCAGTAGCGCAGAGAATACATTGCACATAAAGGTCATTAGATCAATTCCTTTGGCTACTTCGGTCAGACCGCTTGGTGTAGATTTTCTCTTATTGCTCCATTAGCCAAGTCTAGACTCTTTTCGACTGCTTCCAACCTAGACATGTGACTCGTTTTGGACATTTCAAGTCTGTTCAAATTTACACTTCTCGAATTTTGGATTCTACAGCATCAATATCCTTTTAGAGCACGTCACTCTTGCAGCCTAGGGTTATTTTCAGATCTTGGATACTCCTATCGATCTCTTTTTTGTGTAATAACTTATTTATTGATTGTAGGAATGCAAGTAGATAACGGTACAGTACATCAGGGATAGACACCCCCTGCCCCAAACAGAGTCCAACAGGCAGATTAAAGAACCACCTATAGAGCCCCGGCATTTGTATTCGATATCACACCAGCAATTGCCCAGGACAGAAGTGAAGTACCTGCCCCCTGTCTATGTATGCCAGTGGTGCCGTAGCCACCAAGAGGCATGTCTTCCCCTGTACCGTCCCCAACCCACCACCCCTCACACCCCGCCCTCCCTAGTCCCAACCCAACACCCCCCCTCTCCCACCCCGGAACCGGTGTGCCTTGCCCCATGGATGTACAATGGATTACCCATCCGGGGACCTTTCCGCAGGAGTCCGAGCCTCTGTGAGTTGCAGCAATCGCAGATACTTAGGGCAAGACACTTCATTAAATTCTTGCGCCAACAGGGAGATTATCGGGCGCCACACCTCCTGAAAGGAGGCTATCGAGGCCTTAATGGTAGCCTGCATACGCTCTATGCCGATAACGTACCATAGCTTATGCCATCATCCCGTATGAGAGGGCCGAGTCTTGGAGGCCCAGAGAGATAAGATATGATGAACAGCTGCACCTAGGGCTATCCCCGTATAGACTTGAGTGGGAAGGTGAGGGCGTTAGGCAGTCCAAGAAGGGTGTAAGCAGGGAAGCGGGGAATCTCTGTTTCAAAGGAGGCATCCACATCCGTGAGAACTGCGTCCCAGAACTCCTGCACCTCCCTACATTCCATCAGTAGGTGAGTCAAAGTACCCATTTCCCCACATCCCCTCCAACACTCAGAACTACGGGCCGGATTGATTTGATGCAGGCGGGCTGGTGTCAGATGCCATCAAGTGGCTACTTTTACCGCCTCTTCCCTACTCCCCACATTACGTGCCGTGTGATGAGCCCTATAATAGATCTGGTGCGATTCCTTTAGCGATAGACTACGGCCTAGTTCTGCTTCCCAACGGCGTTGACCCGCTTACTTCTCCTGCGACGCCGGTGGAAGCAGCATAGAGTACAGTTCAGAGATCATTTTACGATCAGAGTGCTTGGACAGGAGCCATTTCTCGAAGGTCGTAAGTTTACGGCTGACCCAGGGGCGAACATCGGGATGGAACAACCAATGACGGATCTGCAAATATTGAAATCGTTTGGGGTCCTTAATTTCATACCAATCAGGTAGATCCGAATAGGAAATAAAGCCCTGAAGATCAAATAGATGACCTGCCGATCGGCAGGGCGATACCCGCCACTGAGGGACGGCTCGCGCGTCGGCACCCGGAGGAAAGGCGGGGTTATCAAAAAGAGGAGTAAGAGGCGAGGGGAAGGACGTGAGGTTTCTTTGCAAGGCGATTGAGTCCCACACCTTCAGCGCTGATCGGGTAATCGGAGATCTCTGTATATACGAGGGGCGATCGCTGGTTTCAGGAAAGGAACCTTCCACGGGGGTAGGCGAGCCATAGCCCTGTCCTGAAAAAGCCACTGTCTGGTCTGCTCCACTCTACTAGGTAGCGGAGCTGGGCAGCTCGATAATATGTCGAGATGAGGGATCCCTCGGTCTTTTCCCACACCATATAAAATGCTGAATCTCAGACTGTAGCACCCGGATGTAATGTAGGGGAGGTGTGGCCGGCAATGTTTGAAAGACATACGGTATCTTAGGCAAGATGGACATTTTCACCGCAGCCACCTTCCCCAACAGCGACAGGGGGTACGTTCTCCAGCGCTGCAGAGCGGTGGTCACCTGAAGGGTGAGCTTAGTGTAGTTACGGGTGAGCTTGGAGCTAGTAGACGGGGTTAATGTGATTCCCAGGTAGGGGATTTCTCCCTGGATCCTCAATCCCCCATCTCCTGAAAGGCATCCGCCGGGGCGCCCTCATGGAGGCCCAGGGGTAGGAGCATAGATTTCCTCATGTTGACCTTGAACCCCGATACCCTGCCAAATTCTTCAAGCTCTCCTAGAAAAGCAGGGACAGACTGCCGGGGAGAGGTGAGCGTCGCCACGATATCGTCGGCGTATAAGCTGACTGTGTGCTGTTCCCCCCCTAAAGGGATGCCAGATATTTGAGGGTGGTCTCTAATGAGCTGCGCTAGGGGTTCGACATACAACGCAAAGAGCAGGGGGGAAAGGTGACAACCCTGTCTTGTGCCCTGCCGTATCTCAAAAGGATTGGAGCACAATCCATTAACCCGGATCGTTGCCCTGGGCCTGTCGTAACAACTCACCACCCAAGCTCAGAAGCGCTCTCCCACACCAAAATGGGCCAATGTTTTATCCAAGAACCCCCAATCCACTCGATCAAATGCTTTCTCAGCATCGATCGAGAGCAATAGGGCGTCCAAGCCCATATAACGGGCTTTATCAATGAGATGCAGGATTCTCTTGGTGTTATCGCTGCTTTGCCTGTTAGGAATAAAGCCAGACTGATCAGGTTCAATTATTCCTGGAAGGCGCGGGCCCAATCTAGCTGCTAGAACACCCGTGAATAATTTCAGATCGAGATTCAGGAGGGAGATCGGCCTATAAGCCGCGCATTGGGTGGGATCCTTCCTGGGCTTAGGAAGAACGACAACGTCCGCTTCCAGCATTTCTGCCGGAATCGACCCAGGCCCCCTAAAAGAGTTGAACAAGCGCGGGTGTCAAGGTTTGGCAAAAGGTCTTTTAAAAACCCGCGGAGACCCCATCTGGGCCCGGAGACTTCAACGGCTTGAGTCGCGCTGATCACCTCTTCCACCCTAATGGGAGCGTCCAGCGCCGCAGCCCCCGAAGCATTGAGAGCTGTAGTAGCGGCTCAGCCAAGATATTCCTCCCCGGCGTCATCAATGGTGGGGTCCCTGCTGTACAGTGGGGCGTTCTACGCCCGAAGAGCTTCTGCAATCTGCTCGTCCCCTTCAACCGTAACCTCATCTGAGGTATGAACGGCCGCAACCCTGGAACGCTCCGTTCGTGCCCTAAGCTTGGTGGTAAGAAGCTTCCCCGTCCTGTCACCGCCGATGTAATAGGAGTGTGACGCGGAGGGCGGCATATTCCACCCGGTCAAGATCCAAACTTGCCAACTGAGCACTGGCTGCTTTGAGTTGTCGCCACATACAAGGGGCCCCAGTCCTGCTGTGCACCTGCTCGAGTTCCAGCACCTTTGCAGTCAGCTCCTCCCTCTTTTCCCTATGCGCACGGTTATCGGCTGCGGAGAGCGCGATGAGCTCGCCTCTCACCATTGCCTTAAGGGGCCCCCATAGAGCCCTTTGTGAAGTGCCCCCGGTGTCGTTAGACGCTAAGTAATCTGTCAGACATTTCCGAACTTGCCTACAGGCGTCCGGCCGCTGCAACAGGGACTCCCGTAAACGCCACTTCCCTCTGCTGTGACTCGTCGGGCGCCAGTCAACAGTCAGCTGTATCGCATTGTGATCAGACAAGGCCGCGGGTGTGATATCGACCGACCGGACCAGGGCATTAAGTTCGGAAGACCCAATAAAATGGTCAAGGCGGGCGTAGGTATGGTGGACATGGGAACAAAAGGAGTATTGCGTACTAGGGGGGTGGGCTACCCTCCAAATATCCACCAACCCTCTATTTCGGAGCCAGTCAGCCCCCACCTTGGAAATAGCCCCGGTGGCCCCCTGCCTACGTCCCGATCTGTCCTTATCCAGGTCCATCACTATGTTAAGGTCCCCTCCCAATAGGACCCGCCTGTCATGATAGCGAAGCGTATTCGAGATAGAATCGACGAGAAATGGCCCCTGTCCAGAATTGGGGGCGTAGATAGTACCTATGACAATAGAGGAATCCCCAACCCAAAACCTATGCACCAAAAGCCTCCCTTCCACTTCTGCCATCTTATCCCCACCTTTCCTCTGGATGTGTCATGCTAGGAGTATGGCTACCCCCCCCCCCTCTCTTATCCGGCAAGGAGGAGTAGAGCTGCTGGGGGAAGGCTCGGGACTTCATTCTATGTCAGTCCTTGGGTAATACATGTGTCTCCTGTAATAGGCAGATAGAGGCCCCGGGATTCTCTAGATAACTCAGGATCGCCCGCCTCTTAATTGGGTTGTTCAAACCCTTTACATTAAGCGATAAAACCTGAGTCATAAGAAGGGATTAGGACCGGGGTCTGATGTACAGCGGCTCATTGGTGGGGGAAAAAGCGCAAGCTGTGCCCGCTTGGATCCCTACGAGGCAGAAGCTCCATAGCACTCACTCCCCAACACCCGCCTCCCCTCCCAGACTGCACACCGGTTCCACCCTCCCCCCACCCCCTTCCCAGCCCCCCCCACCCTGACCCCAACAAGCCAACCCCCTCCCACCCCAACACCAACAAAACAGCCTCCTACCCCTCCCTAACTCCAACAAGGCAGCCCCAGCCCAACACCATTGTCTAGCCCCGGGTATCCACAGTTCCCGGTAGGTGGAATAAGGAACAAAAAGAGGGTCTGCGTAGAGTCCGGGCACTCCTGCTCCTCCCCTCTCGATGCCCAACAAGTCGCAAGTTTCCTGAAGGGATCTCAGCTGCTGTATCTTGCCATTCCACTTGAAAATGATGTAGAAGGGGTGTCCCCACGAATAAGGCACCCCTTTGTCCCTTAGGAATGAGATCACTTCCTCAGCTGGTCGTAACCCTCTCACATCCCCACCACGCCCCATCGGATCTCCACGGCTGCCTCTCCGAAGTCCACCGATGGATGAACCTCTCCTCACTCAAACTGAATGGGTCCAAGACTGAGATCCTCCTGATGGGCCACAAGGGGCTCTCTTTACCATCTCACCTTTGGCCTAGCTGCCTAGGTGACCCTCCCACACCCAAGGAAGAGGTCAAGAGCCTGGGTGTGTGGATTGAGAGGGACATGAGCTTTAAAACCCAGGCTAAAAGAACGGCAGGGACATGTTTTGGGCTACTCAGAGCCTGCAGGAAGATCTTCCCCCTTACTCCCTGAGACCGCAAGGAGGCTCCTCATTCAGGGTCTAATCTTGGCAAGATTAGATTACTGTAACGCCATCTACCTAGGAGCCCCTGAAGCCACCCTGAATCATTGCAAAAAGTTCAAAACGCCGCCGCCCGCCTACTCACGGGCACACCAGGAAGATCCTCCGCCAGGCCGGCTCTTAGATCTCTCCACTGGCTTCCAGTCAGAGAAAGGGTCGCTTTCAAGGCCCTGTGCCTGGCCCATAAAACCCTCAACAATAACGGCCCCCCCCTTCTCAAAGAACTCCTAGTCCCATACAAAGCGAAAAGAGACCTCCGGTCCGATGCAGAAAATCTTATCACAGTCCCAAGAGTCAGAAAAGCCAAGACCGGTGGCCGTCGCTTCTCGGTTCACACGGCAAAACAGTGGAACCATCTGCCACGTAAACTCAGGTCAGAACCGAACTACCTCCAGTTTAGAAAAACCCTAAAGACCCTCCTCTTCCCGCAGACATAACTTCATCAGACGGCTGAACCCCTTGGAGAACAGGTCAGCGCTGGGATGCTCCTCGAGTTACTACGCGCTTTACAAAACCTTTAAATAAATAAATAAATTAATTAAAGGCTTTCCTCTGTTGTAACATGATGGAGGCAAGATCTTGATAGAGATCTACAGCATGGCCCTGGTATTGGAGAGGCTGCTTCTTCCTAGCCTCCCGATAAATACGCTCCTTCAGGACGAAGTCTGGTAGGAAAGCCAAACTATCTGGAGGGGGGGCCGGCGCCCGTCTGATCAGGCCAACCCGATGTGCCCTATCGATGCGTATCTCGAAGTCTGCAGCTTTGCCCAAAATGTCCCGAAAGAGGCCTTGTAGGTAGCCCACCATGTCTGGCCCTTCTTCCCTGGATGGGACACCTCTGACGCGGATGTTGTTGCGCCGAGACCTGTTTTCTAGGTCCTCGGCGTGCGCTTGATGGTCCATTTGCTGGTCTTTTAGGCGGAGGATTTCCTGGTGAAAGGCCTCGATGTCCTCAGAGTTGGAGTGTGCGCTCTCCTCGACTGCGACGACCCGTTCACCCTTCCTTCCACATCCCTACGAATGTCTCTTACTTCGCCCGCTACGTCTTCCTTCAGTGAGCGATCGATCTCCTTTTTGAAGTCTTCTCAGAGATCTTGCCTGAGGATTTGGATGTCTGCATTTGTAATGGACATCTTTGGCCTGTTGGTGAGGATGATGATATATCTGTCCAGTATTTTGATTCATTGACATTTTGGCCTGGTGGGGAAGATGGGAGAAGTCTGGGAGTCTGGGTGTAATGCTGTGTGGATACTGACAGCTTCATGGTGCGGAAGTACTGGGAAAGGCCCCTTTGGGTCCCTTTTGACAGCATTCACATAGCATGCTACCATCCCCAAGTTAGAGGCCAATGACAGGGCCCTGGGTGAAACAGACTCCTTCCAATCTTTCCAACATAACTCCACATCTCCCCTTCTCCACTTCTCCACTTCTGGCAGACAGATCTTCGCGTGTATTCCTTTGACTTTCTTATGGGACAATAAAGGTCATACAACAAGATTACTTCTGCTTCATGCCTGTTGAAAGTTAATACATTCTTACTCAGGGGAAGGCACTTTATGCTGAGTTTCCCCCGAGGTCCGTCCATGGGTCAAGGCCATATTGAGGCACGATCCATGTCTGTCGTAAGCAGGCTCCAGTCCCAATAAACAATCAGGGCCCTGTAGCAATGCCCACTGACATCCAGGAAATGCTGTTTCTGCTGCAGAGCACATCTCTCTCAGGCATTCCTGGCTACCCCCACCAGGCCCCAGGAGTGTATGACCCACAGGGGACTCTGCTACGCCAACAATGACGCACTCCAATCCTCATCCTGTCTCTTGGGAGGCTGATGCAGTCTCATCTATGCCGCAAGACCACAGAAGAAATCGTAGGCTCCAATGACACTATGAAATAGGTCAGCAGTAATTTGTCTTCATTGGGATGACTGGACCAAATGCATCAGCTTCAGGCAGGCATTTAGCTTTGTCTCAAATTGCCCCCTACAATGGAGAGTGTGATGGGGACGTGGCAATTCACTCCACCCTCTTGGCTCTTCACCTCGCAACAGTTTTTAACAGTGACATGGCCATTCTAGTATTCTATTTATTTATTTTTATTTCCAGGTTTGTATAGTACCCAAATCACCCCTGAATGGGTATCCCTGCGCTCGTGGACTGACGTGAATATACTGGCACTATGGAACGTCTAGAACAGATATGTTTTCAGAGATTTTCTGAACTTAAGATGGTCCGGGTACAGCCTCAGTGGGATAGGGAGCGAATTCCAGTGTCGAGGGGCAAGATACGAAAAAGATTTTCCCCCTGTCCTAGCCTTATTAATCTGGGGGACTCTGAGGAGGGAATTAGAGCTAGATCGCAGGGATTGTATTGCTGTACTTTCTCCGCAAGGTATGCTGGACCATTGCCAAACACCGCCTTATGAGTGATGCAGCAAACCTTACATTTTATACGTTTGCGTACCGGCAACCAGAGAAGTTTCTGCAGCAGCGTGAGCGACGGAGATCTGTGAGGGGCATTCAGTACCAGCTGTGCTGCTGTGCTTTGGACTACCTGTAAGCTATCTAGCAATGCCTCGTTAGCCGAGATCAGTAGAGCATTACAGTAGTAGAGTCGACTCAAAACTAGCGCCTGAATGAGTCTTCTGTGTATGGTCTGGAAGAAAAGGAAATACTCGCCTCACCATGTGGGCCACCTGCTCCTTCATGTTCAGGCTTTGCTCAATTTGCACCCTTAGATTTTTCACTGAGGACTTTGGGGCGGACAAAACACCCAGCTCCCTTGGCCACCACTCTGGCGTCCACATCAATGCTGCTTCTCCGAAGAGCAGAATCTCAGTCTTCCTGGCATTCAATTGTAGATAGTTGTTATGCATCCACTGAGATATTGCTAGCATGCCGGTGGAGAAGGTGGTCTGGGCCGTCTTAGAGGATTTATCAAAAGAAAAGGTAAGCTGGGTGTCATCTGCATACAATATTGGCTTGTTCCTGTACGCCCTCAGGAGATCGGCCAGGGGAGCAACAGATATTAAATAGGGTAGGGCTTAGACAGGAGCCCTGTGGTACTCCCTCGGTCAGCCTCTTGGTCCTAGATCTGTAGGACCCAAGGTTAACTGTCTGGGAACGGTCTGAAATTAAGCTGGTCATCCACCGCAAGGCCTCTCCTTTTACTCCAGATTCCTCTAGTTTCTTTAGCAAAATCTTGGGATTGACTATGTCGAAAGCTGCTAAGAGATCTAGCAGCACCAGCAAGGTGGATTGCCCTCTATCTAGTGCTAGCCGGAAATTGTCTGTGACAGCCACCAGGGCTGTCTTCGTGCTATGTTTAGCCTTGACTGCGACCTATCCAGGCTGCCTGACGCTTCGACGTGAGCTGACAGATGTTTATTAATGTGTTTTTCCAAGATTTTGCTCAGTAACGGTAAGAGGGTTACTGGACGCTAATTCGAAAGGTCTTTCATAGAGGCCTTGGTGTTTTTGTGGTATGGGATGATCTGTGCTACTTTTCATTCTGATGGTACATGGCCACCCTTTAATGACGCATTCAGGAGGGAGCAAATTGGTGTGGCCAGTTGTTTAGCGAGGCCTGCGGAGATTTTGGCCGGTATTACATCGCATGGAGAACCTGACTTTACATTGCGTAAAAATCTCCACTTCTTCCCCAGTCAGTCAGGGGAAGCTCATCAAGGGCTTCCTTTCTTTGTGTGGATTGTAGTCATAAGTTCTAATTGATTTCGTATTATTGGCTGCATTGATTTGATATAAAGCAGCTCAATTTTCTGCTCACAATAATCAGCTATATGGTCACATATGGCTTGGGTTGGAGGTTCTTCCAGATCACACGCTTTGGGGTTCGCAAAAGATTCTAGTTAAGTAATATTAAGCAACGGGCGGGGTAGTAATTATAAACCTGGGAATGTAGGAAATGAGCCAGAGGAAGAGCAGAAGTGTGTACTTTAAGTACTGGGCACCAAGTACTATTTTCTTTAACTTTGTTTATGCAAATCAGATATTTAAAAACATGGGATGTTATTCACCACATTTAAATGGATAACATGGCACTATGAAGAGCAAATGTTACAGGAACAAGGTGGAAGAGTAACTAGTGCACTGCTTTGGTTATTAGGCAGGTGTAATTTGTTTTCTCAAGGTTTTCAGAGATTACACAAACAGTGAACATTTGCAAAGTGGGAACAGTCACCTGGGAACTGTTCTTTTGCCACCCTACTTTTTTTCGCGATTCAAAGCGGGTGGGAGAAGGGGACAACGAACAAAGAACACCCACCTAGGAAAGGACACTAAATACCCTCACCTTTGGGAAGAGTGGGGGGGGGCAAATAAAAACCCCTTCTGCATGTAGGCAAGTCGTGGGGTGGGGCTTAAAGCTCATAATGCACGTTGCTGCCTTTGGCCAAGGTGCGGCAGGGAATAATACATCAGCCATCCCCAGTGGCAGGCATGGGTCATGAGGCCATTGTTACACCCTCCACCCGCCATTGAGGGTGGCTGAGGGCAATGACCGATGTCACCACTCATCGCAAGGAGGAGGGCTCTTAACGTACCAAGGCCACTGATATCCTGTCTCAGATCTTCTTCATACTTAAAAAGTGAGTGAGGAGGTGGGTCTGGGCAACTCAAAATCGGTCCTAATAGTGAATGGGATATATTCTAAATGAAGGACGCCTCAAACAGAAGGGTTGTACAGTAACGCTAACAATGACATTTCCTGAATATGAAATAGGTATCGCATTACTGAAAGTTTGAGCTATTGGTGTTGCATTATTGCATTATTATTTGCAACGGCAATAGGTCAAACTCCTAGTTACGCGAGACATATTGCTTTGCAAATGCTTGTTATGTCCTTGAATCCAGAGCAAATGTTTGTTGTGTTGACTGGTTCACTGTCTAAGCTTCGCGGTGACGTTAGAAGGCAAAGTAATTAAAAACTTAACAAGCTCAGTACCACAAAGGCTTGAAAGCAGGGCTATCAAGTATGTTGGTAGGATGTGAGGCACTTCCTGTGAAGTTTTTTGAGTGGTTGAAATTCACAGTTGCTTCCATTAAAGATCGCTGAACTCCTTTTGAGATGTGATTTTATATTGTCTATGTTATGCATAGGAACGGGAAAACAAAAGTCATCAAAGCCAACAGGTCTGGCTTCACTGTTCAATTATAAATCAGATATATTGGCCTAGCCATTGATTGTTACAACGGCACTTGGTTTGTGAAATAAAGGATGCGTATGTTTTAACGGCACTGCATTTCGATTTGTCTTGTTCAAGAAACTAACTAAGCAACACCTTTAAAAAAAGTAGTGTTTCCATTGGCTCTGAACTGCTAAGTTTCAGCACACATCAGCATGCGAAACTCATTTATTCTTTAAAAACTAACAACAAGCTAAATGTGCTCTTGAAAACACAATATATAGGTTGTTGTGTTAAGCCTCAGGTGGCACTGGATCTTCAAGGATTCCTGTCAGCACTTCCAACTCAGATTGCCATAACTACTAAAAGGCAATTAAAAGTACTGCTCCGGAGCAGCTTTCATTCAGACTGCTGGCGGCAGGGCCAGAGCAGTTGTGAGGATTGTGAAAATGTGCTGAAAGGGGACGTGTTCTGCTTACATACAAGTCCTCGCCCTGACCAAGTATTTTTAGTTCCACCTTTCCATTTCCTGTGAAAGGTGCACCCACTGTGAAAGCGAAAGCAGCTTCAGCCACTGTCTTCTCAAACTACGGCACAGTGGTGTTACATACTGCACGTTCATTACAAACTGAACTACAGTACTGGAGCATGTACCCTCTGTACGTTCATTAGAAACTGAACTACAGTACTGGAGCATGTACCCTCTGTAAACTCTCCCTACTTCACAGTAATAACAGCAACCTCTGGCATGTCATGAACATTGCCACATTGAATAATTTGACTTTATCGTCCTGAAAACAGTTTATTTTAACAGTCCTTAAAAACATTTATCCCCCATAGTTACAAGACAGCAAGCAATAAAACCATCACTCCTTAACACATCAAAACTAATCCTAAAACAAGCGCAAACTACGGCGGGAGGGGGGGGAGAGAACACGGACAACAGGAGGGAGGCGGGAAAAAAGGCAACACAAACTACTGCGGAAGGGGGCGGAAACAAAGGGAACACTGTCAACAGGAGATACGGGAAGAAAGACAAAACAAACTATGGCGGGAGGAGGAGGGAACAAAGGGTACATGGACAACGGGAGGGGGCGGGAAGAAAGACAACGTGGACGGATGGCGCTCAGAGATAGCAGCAGAGCTCAGAACACGAAGAGGAAAGTTACATAACAAGCCGAGGCAAAAGAAAAAGGTAGTGCGCCAACCAAAACACATGGCCCATATCGAAAGGATCCATGTAGCAGGGGCAGTCCACCAGGCGGGAAAAAAACAGCCACAAGGTGGAACAAATGTACTCTATCCACAAACAAAAATGAAGAAAGTTATAAAGGCGGACCAAGCAACCAATGAAAAGCTGTGGGCGTGTGGTGGTTGTGTTCAAACTCCACAGAAGGATTACAGCATATCTAGCAGAGCAGCAAATGCACGCTGTCTCTAGGCTCGACCTAAATATTAAGGCGAAATTAAGATTGACAAGTGGGTAGAAGTTAAGCAAAATGTAACACCTTTACTTGTGAATTTCATGTCTTTTTAGGTTTTGTGTCTAAGATAATTATCTCACCATTCTATGGTTATCACTGGTTTGATTGTTGGAACTCGACCCACAGACCGAATCCTTTTTGACAAAATATAGTTCAAAGATGGTAACCGTAAAATGAAAGGTCTATATGGTCTAATTTGTCAGCACAAGCAAAAACACAAAATCTTGGACCCATCAACTGAAATTAAGGCAATATCATTGATAGTCAGTCACATGAAGACACTCACAAGGATTTGTTGCTATTAGTTATGTATTTTATACAACAGAGGCTCTACACACACCCAACTCAGGCTCTAAAAAAACTCAAGTATTTTTTAAGCACAGGTTTGCCAAAATGTGCCATCTCATTATGTAAGGGCGTAATGTGTGGGAGGAGTTTATTAGAGCACATCGCTTTGAGTCACCTTTACTGGGTAGCATCCTTTTGTTTCTGAACATTCTTTAGGTCAAGAAAACCACGCCAAAGTACAAAACAGGATCAATATACCTCATACAAAACAAACCTATAATGAATAAATCCATATAAATTGGATACTCTTCGTCTAACTAGGGCCATATGGCTTGACTGGGTCATCCAATTGCCTCTTTAGTCATTGAACCATGCATAGGCTTTTGGACCCCGTCTGTTATCCATTCACAATTTGATATTGTCAAAATAGGCAATATCCAAAAAGACTAAATCTAAACTCTGTCATAGCAAAGTTGTCAACAGCAGTAACATTTACTCTCGCCACAGCAATTAGTAGGTGGGGAAAACGCAGCACATACTATGCTGTTCAAAGTTGGCATTGCCAGCCTGCAAATGGTCTTATTAACATCTCCAGTGGGAATGAACTACAATCTCATGTGTACAATCAGCAGCAAAAACCAATAGCAAACAACTTCAATGAGATGGTTAAGACCGTGCAAAGTCAGACACAAGACAAAACCATTGGAAACGATTCCTAACTTTTTCAAGATGGCTTCGAACATCGAATGACTAATGGTCAGAACATCCTTCAGATCTAGGAGGCTATGATGCAAAAGTATCTTACCAGCGTGGAGAAGGTATGTGTTGGCAACAGCTCCATTACTTTGGCCACAACTTCCAAACTTTGGCGTAGATATCGCTGCCATTCTGTTTGCTGCTGTGAAAAATAAACAGAAGATAAATCTCCACAATCTGTTTCTGTGACAAACACCTGCAAGAAACATCCCTTCAAGTGCTGCAATACACATTCTATTTTTGTGACACAAATATGTACTTTAACAATCTGTTACCCAGAGCTCACAGGCATGGCACTGCCTCTCACCTTGTGCGTTCATGGTGTCTATGGAAGATCTGAACTTGTGTCGACATGATCTTGTTTAATAAGAAATCTGTATTAGCTAACTTGTTGAACTGTACCAATATACACCTAGTGGGACTGGAAGCTGCACTCACCAACATGCCTCAAGCTGATCAGAAGGCCTCTTGCACATTGTGCTAAATTAACTGTGAACTGTGTGTGAAAGCAAGCCTATTTCATGGGAGCCCTTTGGAGCAGAAAGTGTTGTCTTACTTGTGTTATACAGTACAATTGTCTAAGTATAACTTGTGTTATGCTGTAAACATTTCTCAAATACTTTGTCTTTGATTGGCTTTACTCTAATCTTTGGTGGGTAGTAAGCTCCAATTCAACTGTGCGTATATACTTTGCAAGCTGTGCCTGTCTGACATGTGCTACTCTTACAGGGCAGAAAACTCATTCTTCCTCTGTATCCACATAGGACATTACACCTTGATTATTTGCTTGTAGGACCTATGTGAAGGGCAACCTTAATTACACCACAAACAACAGTAATATAGTTGAATAACTTTTCAAAACGTCTTCACCCGTAAAAAGATTCCTTACATCATCATCTAGAGTCTCGTCATCAAGCTCCTCCAGCTGGGACTGGTTATACCTGAACTGGATTCGGTTCAACACTTCTGTCAGCAACAAAACCAGCGCATCTTCATACCTAATAAGACAAGAAGTGAAAGAGCAAACATCAGTACATGTGCAAGGAACAGAGAGCTGGTTTAGCTAGTTTTATATCAATGTCCCAGAAATGCCTTTTTTCATTAAGGTTGCTCCCTCTTGTCAAGACATCACCACACATTATGCAGATGGAGGAGTATTACTTATATTCTAGGTAAATGTGTGCTCATTATGTACTTGGCAACAGCTGGGAAAGAGGAAATGTTTCACTGTCATAGTTCGGGTTTGTTAATAAGCCTACTTTTCTTTTGAAAACCAACTTAGTTACAGTCAGCTTTATGGATGCATTACAAACTAACAAAGAGTGCTAACATTTGTAGGACATATTCGTGTTTTGTACAGATGTCCCATTTATTTATTTTATTTTATTTTGAAGGTTTTGTATAGCGCGAACAAGACCCTTGCAGGTATCAGAGCGCTTTACAGGGCAGCTGTAAGATACAGAAACAAGCATAGAAAAATATAGGTGTGTCTAAAACAAATTAGCATCCAATACAAACTGGCAATCCTATTACAAGTTATATACATAGATCATGTAAATTTAGCCAAGAGAATAGATTTCACTTCTTTTTTGAAAGATGCAGTAGAAGGATTCTGTCTAGTTTTTGGGGGCAGAGAATTCCAAATCCTGAGAGCCATCCCTGAGAAGGTTCAGTTCTATGTTTTCTTCTTGGCAAATCGTTGTGGTTTCAGTAGAAGATTACTGGTGCTCCTGGAGGATCTGTTACCACAAGAAAGCACCAATTTCCGAGCTAGATAACTTGGAGTATTGTGATGTATGGCCTTGTGCATCATACATGCGATTTTTAGTTGAATTCTCGCTGAGCTATCTGCAGTCTAAGTTATAGCACTGAGTGCCAATTATGAAAACAAGGCTGGTTCTCATTGAAAGCTAGAAGGCCTGATCAGTTAGATAGGTACAACATGAACATACAAAATAGCCGCAGGTTAATCGACATAGCAGACCACAATAAGAGGCAGTTGTCCATGCAGTATTAAAAACGTATAGGTTAATGAGTTTACAAGGTGCAAGTAATTCTAACATTGATGCAGCATTTACTGGAAGCTTCATGAGCAGGGCAACGACCTGGACACTTGCAGGTCTACGCTCAATCTCTCAGGTCATTGTCCTGTTGTTCATCAAGAGCCCAGGACAATATCTAAAGGTAAAACCATATAGTAGTAATAATATCACTGCAAGATTTTGGCTCTTGTGCAAAGGCAGTTCTTATCTATTTAATTTTTTTATGAGTGGCCTTGTTTTTCTTAGGGTCCGCCCCAGTGCTGGCGAAAGTTATGGTTGGGAATACTAAGGGAGCCTCGTCATGATTCCACCTAAAATCTTTCTTTCCTCACCCTACCCAGTTTCCTATTTCACTCTTACAGACTGCTTTTCTACATGCTTTCTCCCTTTGTTCCTGTTTTATCATCTTTGTCTGCCTTCTTCTTTTTCCCTTACTCTCACTTGCTCTGGGTCAAAGTCTGATGATGAAAGGTAAGCCCTGGTCCCCCAAGATTAATGGCAGTGCCCACCGCCAGTACAAATAGAGAACTACACAAGGGAGAATACACTTTATGAATAATGTTACTTTTTCTGTCATGTGATGTGGTAATACTGCATCGCTGATGAGGTAACACCAGTTCACTCGGATCTATGGAAGGCCAAAAAATAAGCATTGATGGTGTTACAGTTTATTTTTATACTGAAAACACATGATCCCTGGACTCTAAAAGAGGTCAATTCCATTTAAGAAGAGGACTGATGAACTCAGTGTGAATTAAGCCAACTAGCCTGAATAAGCACATACACACAGCCCTCTCTTTTAGGATGTTCTATAAGTTTAGCACTGCCTCCCCGGTTGTATTAGCTAGCAGGATCTTGACTATCCTCGAATGTATTGACTGTGCTGAGAAGCTGGTCCAACTAGTGGACTGTATTTGAAAATACCTTACAATGGAAGTCCTCATTGAAAAACATCGAATTCACTGGATTTTAAAGTGGCCATCCTGTGTGGAGGAAAAAAGTCTAATTTGTTTCAGCAGTAGACATTCCAGATTGTTATTGTGATAGAGGATGCCTGTTTGGGGTTTGACACCTTTTGGCCCTTTTACATATCTAAGATAAGGGGATTTTGAGACAATTACCTAAAATGACTTTTGATCCCATGACCCATACATATAAAAACACTCTGTTAGTGGGGGACAAAGCCATCAGCCCTAATTCAGAATGTTTCAGAGTATCTAACAGCACAATGGGGGGCACCTTAAGGCCCACAAAAAATTGTTTATTTGAAGTTAAAAAAATATTAACTGCATAAACAGAGCCACAGGAAACCCAAATTAACGGAGAATCATACTTTAAATAATGTTCATTCTACCAATAAAAATGAATAGGAGAGAAGTACTTGATGCTGGAGCTGGATACACTACCTAGCAACAATAGATATCTTCTCTGCACTGTTGTGATATTTATGAAAGGCTATATACACATGTACCTGCCAGGCAACAGTGGGAACTTAACTCGGTCTTGACATTCTTCATGTGTACGCCTTTCAACCATATGTAATTCTGCTCGCTGCATCTCCAGACCTTGAAGACTGTCTTCTTCATTTTAATTACATCAGCTCGTTGCACGAGTGGATTGCAGGCACTGTCCTTCTAACTGCCCCGCAACATGTTTTTTTGGGACAAGTTGGTGGTGAGATATGCAGTGGCCTTCTTACCAGAAGCTGCAACTCCCTTCTACATTCGGCAATCCATCACGCTACCACCATTCTTTGCCCCCACTCACCCCTCCTGAAAGAGGGGGAGGAGCTCCACTTATTGGACCCCAAAAGGCATTCAAGCTTTTACACAGATTGTACCAGTGATCATCAAGTTGATGATCAACTTTTTGAGGTGTTCTCCAGAGCAAAGATTGGGATCGATGTAAAGATGCAGACCTTGTCAAGGTGGATAGTCATCTGCATCAAGATCTGCTATGCACTGGTCAAAAACAATCCCCTGAAAGATAGGAGGGATCATTCTTCCATGGCCGAGGGTATTGTCAATATGCTGGTGCAAATAGGCGCCTGTCCTTGATATCTGCCAGACTGCTATGTTGACTTCAGCGCATAGGTTCACGAAACACTACTGCATTGACAGTCACTCCATGTTTCAACATTGTACTAGGTAAAAAGGAACTCTGTTCTGTTGGCAGAAAACACACCCGAAATGAGGGAGAAGGAAGCATTTTTCCTTTATTCCATTGTGAGCACAGCGTTCCCATAAAAGAGTAACTTTAGTTCCCTGAGTTCCCTGGTTGCCCCAGTCTGAGTTCAATCAACATTATCATCTTAAACAGTTCGGACTGGCCTAAACCAGGACTTTGTCTTTTTTCTTGTAAGTAAAAGAAAAGATTAACTTTCTCAGATTAAGAGGGAGGATTAAAACTCTGAAAAAGAAAAATGGTTGGTTGGCCCTAGGGTTCTCGGCAAGTAACTCCTTTGAAGACAAGACCTAGGCCATACATCTGTCCTGAGAGTAACAGAGCGATACAAAAGGGGATGATGGACGGAGCGTTTGAACAAATCAAACACTCACCCCCAGTCAACTGATCTGGGTTTAATCCATCACCATTCTTTAGTTCACTCAGCCACCCCAGTTCAGACATGGCTATATGCAAATCAGTCTGACCCTGTGCCTTGTGGGAACAGTCCAGCCCGAACTGCCAAGCCATGTCTTCCCTGGACCGGAAACAAGCATCCTGGGACCGGTTTCGGATTCATAATCCTCATCAGCCAGGCTATCTTGAATCCAGTGGCCAAGTGAACAAGGGACTCACGTCTGAGCATACCCTGCCACACTTAGGGCGAACAAAGCGATACAAAAGGGGATGATGGACGGAGCGTTTGAACAAATCAAACACTCACCCCCAGTCAACTGATCTGGGTTTAATCCATCACCATTCTTTAGTTCACTCAGCCACCCCAGTTCAGACATGGCTATATGCAAATCAGTCTGACCCTGTGCCTTGTGGGAACAGTCCAGCCCGAACTGCCAAGCCATGTCTTCCCTGGACCGGAAACAAGCATCCTGGGACCGGTTTCGGATTCATAATCCTCATCAGCCAGGCTATCTTGAATCCAGTGGCCAAGTGAACAAGGGACTCACGTCTGAGCATACCCTGCCACACTTAGGGCGAACAAAGCGATACAAAAGGGGATGATGGACGGAGCGTTTGAACAAATCAAACACTCACCCCCAGTCAACTGATCTGGGTTTAATCCATCACCATTCTTTAGTTCACTCAGCCACCCCAGTTCAGACATGGCTATATGCAAATCAGTCTGACCCTGTGCCTTGTGGGAACAGTCCAGCCCGAACTGCCAAGCCATGTCTTCCCTGGACCGGAAACAAGCATCCTGGGACCGGTTTCGGATTCATAATCCTCATCAGCCAGGCTATCTTGAATCCAGTGGCCAAGTGAACAAGGGACTCACGTCGGAGCATACCCTGCCACACTGAGAGTAACAGAGTACAGTCAGCTTTTCATAGTACAGAAAGATGCTTCTAACAGAATTGAAATGACCCGCCTCAATTCAACAAGAAGAATCTATAACATTCTAACAGCTCACTTACTGCAGGTATTGCTTAAAGTTGAATTTGATTGCTTACAGATGGAATTAGTTGAGAAGACATGAAAAAGTTATTTTCCTTCAGTAACTCATTTCAGTGTGTGCTCCATCTACCTTCAGATTCCTCACCTTTTGAATAACTCCACGTACTCCACGGGATCAGGAAATTCTGCAGTAGCTTGTCTGTGCTGGTAGGTGGCTTCAGCTCAAATGTGGCACTGGTTACTATCCAGACATGGCGGCATTGGAGCTATAAAGGACCACCTGGATTCCTAATATCAGTTACGTTTCAATTTTTTCAGTGCCCTTGTAGGTAGAGACAAGGTCAGCTTAAATCCACAGTGAATAAAGATTGCAACAAAACAGACTTGTAACCTTATTACTAAGATGACTGCCACAGTCCTTCAGAACATGGAAGTAGGGAGGATTGAAGAGAAATCTGTAGCTAGGTAAGAGTATGCACCAGAAATATTGTTACAGAAGGTAAGAAACATTTTCTTGTGATCTGCATATTCCTCACCTTCCTAAAAGGTACCACAGCAAAACCCTGCAGGAAGGTGGATATCTGACTATATGGTTACCCCAACTTTTTGCCTTGTGTTTTGCTGGTTTTCGACTTAGTTGTCCTAGGATCCTGCTATTCAGGGCCCCAGGCTATCTGCTCTCTCTATAAAATGGACTCCATGTACTTTAGGTACATACCAAATTGGATATTGGGTCACCTCTGTGAGCCCCTGTATAGTGTACCATAGGTACCCAGGGCCTAGGTGCATCCAAGGCCTACCAAGGGCTGAAGCATGTATTATGCCACCCCTGGCTGGCCAGCCAAACTGACACCACAGGCTGATCACTCAGCTTGGGTAAGGTGGTGTAATCACCCCTTACTTAGATATAGTATGTTTATATCTACCTTATATATAGACACATACGCACCTATAAGTCACTCCTATGGTAGGCCTCGACAATCCTGGAGGCAGAGTGCTTGGTTTTATGTGAGAGGGTGCCCTAGCATGAGCTGAGCCCCTCTGCAGCTTTTGGAACCATGTCCTTATAGCTGTTCTATGATATAGCCATACCATATACTCTTAAGTGCACTATAATCCTCGCGGTTAAATGCTAACTTTGGTTTGGCTTTATCAAAACCTGTCGTGCAAGGTGTCATACGCTTTGGAATACTACCCCCCCCCCTGCCAATTCTGGTGGCGGGGGTAGCATTCCACCCTTCTAGAGTGAGAAGACATGTTGGTTACTGCTTTACCCGGTTAAAGTTAAACAGAGCCTCAGCATCACAACATGGATGCTTCTGCCACAGACACGAGTCTGACCTCCTGCTGCTGGACGAAACTCCGGCAGGGGAGGCCTGGACAATAGGTTTCCTGCCTTGGGAGGTGCTAGCACCTCCCCAGACAGGCTTTTAGTGTATTGGGGCAGGGAGGGCTGCAAAATGAGACACTGCCTGGGGCACACAAGGTGCTCCATGCATAGCCCGGTTCAAACCAGTTGCTGGGGCACTCCAGCCCCAGCTCTGGCGCGAACTGGACAAAGAGAAAGGGGTGTAACCACCCCCTTCTCAGGGTCCACCCATAGGGGGGACCTAGCAGGTAATCCAGCCCCTTAGTTTGGTATAAAGTTAGAAGCTGTGTCTAGAGACATCAGATTACCCTGGAAAGAAACTATGAAACGAAACTCTTGGACTTCGACATTATTTGCTGACTAGAAGACTGAAGAAGATTTCCCTTGTGGTCAAAGAGTGACCACCCTGTTCAAACATTCACCACCAGTAACTTGCCGGTTTGCTTTGTCGACGCTCCCGACGGAACCCGACGACTCAGCTACTCAGGACTGGACTTCCAGACTTCTTGGACTCCGACCCACATCCACAGCAAAGCTGAGACCCGTGGCGGACACGAGAGACGTGGGACCAGACTCCCTGGACATCCTGCAAATTGCTAACTGCATCGACTCCTGAGGTAACTCGCAGTTGTGCATTGAGGCACGAGAAGCCCCAGACCCGAGCAATATCTGCACCAGAGCTCAGCCCTCCACACTCCACGAGTGCCGCGTGGGGCCCGCTCCTGCATTTCAGCTCAACGTGTCTTTCCGGTTGCTAGCCCGTTGGCTATTGAGCCCCCTGAAGATGATCCTTTTAATTTTCAACGCTTGCCTGGTTGTTCTGTGCTTGCTCCAGCTTCCTTCCAAAAGAGAAGCTCCTCAGACCTCGCTGGTCTGAACTGAAGCGAATCTTCACTGCCTGCGTGGGTTGCGGTTACCAAGGCTTGTTGGGTCCAATCCGGATACCGACACCGCAGTCAACTAGAGCCTTCGTGGGACAGCTCAACTCCAGCTCCTGGTCATCGTCGACACCTCCTGGCTGCAGAGACAAGCTTCACCTCTTCACCTGTTTGCATCGCGACATCACCTGGTTCCATCCTGGTCACTGGCTAGTGACCCAGACTCTGTCCCCTCTGCTTTCAGGTTCTTCAGCACCTTGATCCATCCGGACACTCTTTCTTCGGCCTCCTGCAGCACTTCTTTTGCAGGTTTCCATTGAAAGCATCGACGAAAACCGACATGAAGACACCTATGCACCCGGCTTCCCTGGGTGAGGTAACTCGAGTACTCCGGTGCTCCCGTGGGTATTGACTATCCAAGTGTCCTAGTTTAAAGGGGTTTCACCGTAGTCCACCCGGAAGTGTCCCTAATCCAGAGGTCTTCAAACTTTTGTAGGTTGAGCCCCCCCAGCTGATTTTTTTTAGATGTTGGGCCCCCCCCCACCACCTGACAGAAATTTCTGGACTCGACCGCCACGCGCACATTCCGGGCATATTCAGCGAATAACATTCAATACAATAAGAGTGCTTAGTAAACTGCAGGTTTGTGAGTAGGTGGGTGTGGTGAAATGACAGGCTTATTACACAGCTCAATACACCACATTCCAAGATAAAATTGGGGGCGCATGTTAGTGCAGAGTGGGACGAATGAATGTATGGTTAGTGGTGGGCTTACTGGAGCGAGATTGCAGATTGAACAGTGAGGGGGACAGGTGAGTGAAGTGTCATGAGTGCAGGTTGAGTAGTGTGTTTGCGTGACTGCAGGCTGAGGTACAGGGTGAAAAGCGCAAGTGCATTGTGAGTGCAGAGTGATCACTGTGAGTGGAGGGTTAGTGGGTGAATGGTGTGAGAACATGGTGATCAGTGTGAGTGCAGGGTGAGCGGGTGAATGGTGTGAGTGCATAGTGATCAGTGTGAGTGCATTGTGATCGCTGTGAGTGGAGGGTAAGTGGGTGAATGGCGTGAGTGCATCGGGGTCAGTGTGAGTGCTGGGTGAGAGTGAAAGTGAAGGGCGAGAATGAGGAGTGAGTGGTCTGAATGCTGGGTGCATTCCCAGACACTTGAAGTAACTCAGCATATTATTGACGGCAGCGTAGGGTTTCAAATGTGTTTAACTATTGATATTATGGCAGTAACCAGGAATCAGGGTGGAGGAAATAAATAATGTGCTGATCCCTCAACAAACTTCCAGTCTTATGATTACGGTTGCCAGCTCATTATTTTGATGTCACAGATGGTATACAAATAAGCAGTCACCTAAAGCTGTATTTTCAGCACTTGTCTGTGCATACTTTGAACAGCAAATATAAATAGAAAGAACTTTTAATTGATTTCTAGAGCTGCATGAATGATCCATGACTGATAATAAAAGGGAACAAAGATAGAAAAGGCACATTACAAATGAATATACAAAAAGAAGGGGGACCGGGAGCTCGTTAACATTACAAATGAATACATACTTCTTATTTATAATCATATTTAGCAATTTGAAAGCTGTTTAAACACATGGCTGGCTGGCATTTTGCGCGCCTGCCTGTGTAATTTTAAAATAAACTTTCAGGAACGTTTTAAGGATTTTGAAGCCTGTGGGCCAAATGTATTTTTGGGGCCCCTGTTCGGACCAGCTTTGATTTTATGATCTAGTCTCAGCTCTTTCATGCCTTCTTTGGTCAAATACTAAATGTGTGTACATCGGATATTCAGGGACAGTGTTGTGTGTTTTCAGTATGTTGCGTAATCAAGAGAGAGAGGTAGGACCAGAAAGCTAGTCCATGTCCCCGGTTAATATATGATTAAATCAAAAAGAGACTAGCTCAAGTTACTTTTAGGGGAGGGGGAAGACTCTGATATGTTTTGTCACGGAGTGTGAACACCCAGCAGGTGTGTTCAAAAAGCCCTCACCGGTATGCGAAGGAGGCACTACAGGTCCAGAGCAGGCTCAACCCAGAAGTACTGGTCAAGCCTTTTGCCACCTCCCAACCTTGAGGTCAGACTGAGCAAATAACTTGCGTGGTCTTGAGAAGGGAATCCCCCTCTCACACGTAGATACACTTTAGGGCGTGTAGACACATAGTCTCCCCTACACCCCCACTAGGTAATTTGCACTCACTTATTTTAGGTCCTGAAGAAAGCCAGTCTAGTCATAAGGCACTGGCTGAAACATGTTGACCCATTGGATGTGAGAGGTCGTAACTCGCCTCTTACATCCCCTTGCCTTATTTTTAACCGCTGACGGAGGCCCAGGTATTAAAGTCTAATTTTACCTTCGGGTACTGGGACCACCGTTCAGCCGTTTTAACATCACTTCCTTAACTATCTTCACCGCACACTCAGTAAAATACCAGCTCCGCTGTAGTCAGGCGTTGAAGCACACCCGGGGCACGCTAGGTGCCACTAGGTGGGCCCGATGATGAAGCATGCCACCAACCAGGTTGGTGGGTGAGGGCTTTTTGAACACACCTGCTGGGTGTTCACACTCCGTGACAAAACATATCAGAGTCTTCCCCCTCCCCTAAAAGTAACTTGAGCTAGTCTCTTTTTGATTTAATCATGTTTTCAGTATGTAACACATCAGCAGTTCACTAATATTACTGTAAATAATGTGTCACCACCTCTATTTCTCATATGTGAAGTCATGTATTGATCTAAAATAAACGTTTTATATGGAAGTCGCATGACGCATAAACACATTTTGTCTGCAAAATGTTTGTAATAGACTTTAACACATTAAAAATTAATGATTGAAAAACGATATTTACAACATTGTGTTTAAAAAGGATTCAAGGTCATGAGGGCAAGACTCTGTAGAATAGAGCTGCCTCTTTCAGACCCCCCCCCCCACCCAACCCCTTTATTTATTTATTTATGCGTTTTTATATAGCGCAGACTTTAGCCGAAGGGGTCAGAGCGCTTCACAATAGGAACAGAACTGATACATGAGAACATTACAAGTGAACAAATTACAAAAGCAAACGCTAAATTACATGAGGCAAAAGTGCCAATCATGAGCAAACAAATACAAGAGGTAGCAAACGGAGCATTATGTCCCTGGAAACTTTGTCTCCGTTCTGGGAAGAGCTAACTCTCCCAGGAGGGGGTTAATTCACAGAGCTGACATGCTTCAGGTGCAGTGGGAGGCGAGGGGGTCTCCTCTGCTAAAACCAAAAGCGTGTCCCACTGCAGCTGAAGCGGTCAGCTCTGTGATTAACCCCCTCCTGGGAGAGTTAACATAACAAAAGAACGGGCACCTCCTGCCCCATGGATCTTCCCTCCCTCCCCCTTCCACATACCGGAGTGCTTCAAGAAGACTTGCACGGGCAGACGGACGATTACAGGGCACAAAGGTCAGATTGAAGTGGAGTGGCGCCCCCCCCCCGGGAAGGTGTCGCGCCCCCCCAGGGGGGCGCGCCCCACAGATTGAAGAACACTGCCCTAATCAGTAACTTTGTGACTTCTTCGTTCTCCATTGTAAGTTAATGTTAGCTTGCGTCTGTGTTACCACACTGTACGCGTCTCCCGTGGGTCTCCTACTTCCAAACCTTTGGTCCTGTAGTGTAGCCCCAGAGATTCCCTGGGCCCTAGGCCTATTCACCTTTCCTGAAGTGGCTTTTATACCACTTACTTAGTACATGGTTCGTGAGGCCCCTAGGGCAGAATTGTATTTGTGCAAATTATAGTATGCTTAATGAGTAACTTGTAACGTATCTCGAACTCTGACCTCATAAAGAGTGCAGAGGGGTTGTGTTAGTAATAAATACATATATATTTGATATATACTTTATGTGGTGTCCTTTCATTTGGTATTCAAGGGATTATATATGGTAAAACAGCTGGCTTCACATGCTCTCTGAAGGTTTAGCCTAAGACTGCTTGTCCATGCTACCACTAGGATAGCAGGTCTATAAGGTTGACTTTACATAAGGGTCGTTTAGACTGGTGCAAGGTGCCCACTAGAATAGTGGACAACATATGCCAGGCTAACTTCTCACAAACCCCTTCACAAGTGATGGGTCTGAGGAATGGTCAAACCACAAAGTCTTGGATTATGGAATAACTAATAGAGTATACCTTCTCACTCTGAATTCAAGCGATAGCACTTGTCCAACATAGGAAAAGAAGCTCATGTTGCCTCATGGCATAATTCCACTATGGTCACTCCCTTTTCTACAACACAGGCATATACCTTACTCTAGTAGAGCGACCTCAGATGCCTTCTTGTATTTTCTTGTTGATATCTGATATAATTGGTTGTCAGATCTGAAATGCTTACTTCTGTCATTGTAGTAGCTAACCCCCGCACAAGGGTACAGTCTATATAGCCTCTCATCCGGCTTGGTGTGATGAGACAGAGCAAAATATGAGGGAAGCGTAATGGACTGCCCCATATTAAATGAACTAACCACCTTAGAGAGGAAAGCTTTTTTTAAAAACCGAAAACCAACTTGTCTGGGTAGAAACAAACAAAAGGTAGCTTGGACCACAGTGCTTGCAATTCACTTATGCACCAAGTTGAAATAATGACCACCAAAAACACTGTTGTCAGAAGCTGTAATTGCTGTGAAATGGTTCAAATGTGAACCCCTTCAAGAATGTTACAACCAAATTAGGGTCGCATTGGAGAATAACTAAAGGGGAAAGAGGAAATATGTACAATGCCCTCTGAAAAACTCAAAACTATTTGGGATTTGAACAGGAAGGGCTGGCAAAAAAAATAAGATAATAAGGTTGCACCATAGCTTTTAGCTGTGGCCATTGCACAACCTAGCTGCAACAAAAGCACAAATCACAACACATCTGAAACATGTGCCTTGAAAGGGTCAGTATTCTCCTTTGCACACCAGGCACAACAAGGCCATCGTCCGGTGCAAACATTATGGAGGAGAGAGGGACTGAAAGGATGACATCAAGCACCTCTGGTGGCAGATAACTGCTGCCCCTCATCAGTCTCCAGGTGTGAAGAAGTAGGCTCTTCAAAGTTTGGGAACCAACCCCTCCAACTCAGTGGGGGTAGTCTAGTCTGAGCAGGAACTGAAGTAGGGAAATTGCATAGTCCCTTTCTACAATTATCAAAGACCACCAGTCTATCGTAATGACCTTTCAGACTTTTAGATGGGACAACACACTTCCACTCACATGTCGTATGAGCTTCGCTAAGGGAAAACAGATGCTCTTTTCAGGTGGTGTCAGAGAGGATGAGGGTGCTGGGCCGACTTGCCATGGTTTGTGAGCAGCCCTAGAAACTGATTTGGCATCTTAATAGGTTGGCAAAATGGTAGCTCTTGGAGTAGCCATGAAAGTTACTGTAGTATCTGTGGTAGTCTAAGGCTGGAGACCTATAGACAAACCGCGTCTGATCCAGCCTTAATTCTTTAGATGGCATAGTCAGCATCATTGCCGAAGAGGCAAAACCCATCGAAGGGAATGTCTATCAAAATTGCCTGGACATTCCGAGAGAAGCCTGCACAATGGAGCCAGGCATGCCTCCTCTATGGCACAGAAGAGTCCATGGCCTTGGCCCCCAAATCCACAATGTTCAAACCTGCTCAGTGTCTTCCCAGAAGAGTGTTGTTATTCAAGACCAACTGTGCAAAATTATACTTCAAGAGATCCAGAAGGTTCAGTACTACCATGCCTGCATTCTCCAATGGTGCAGTGGTGTATTTACCAGTAAGCAGGTACCGTTCATAGACCAACGCTCCAGACTCCCTACAGAAAATACTTTCTTTCCCATTGCTGCTAGCATCTTGGATTCCTTATCATGGGAAGGATGCCAGGTTTTACTTCGAACTCGAAGAAGCCTGCATCATAGGAGTTCAGGTGATGGGTGGATCCTGCAGAGTGAAACACTCATCCACCACTTTTCATGCATTGAGACAATTATTCCTGGCAACAGTCCTCCAGACATGGCTAATAAACATCACACTTTGAGAGCTCAAGCTGGTCTTAATGAGGACAGCAAGGCAAGTCGCCCACCTAATTGTCTGAGAGGACCAGAAAAGAGGTTCCCCCAGCACTGGAGGAGATTTGCGACTTTTGAACAGTCAGCGACTCTTTCGGACTTTGGCAGTGCAATTGTGGCCACATGAGAAGAATAACTACTGTTTCTCTCAGCCAGTACTATATTCAACAGAGGGGCTTAACATAACAGAGGCCTGTGCATCAGTACAGGTGCAAACAAGGGGCGGGAGTGGAACAGCATCGTTGCCATTATCCCTTCAGATGGGTCATTAGCCTGGGAAGCCCATGGAGATGCCTTTAAGCTTGCCCTTTGGGAAGAATGAAGACCCAACTGTCACACTAGGAGCTTAACTGGGCCTGCGATGTGCAGTGACCTGATCTATGGGAAGAGAGCACAAGGTCTACTTTTCAGGAAGGAAAATTATGAAGATAGGGCAAGGAACCAACACTGCCCAACAAACAAAAGGTCACTGTAGAACAGGGAAAAAAAAGACAGACATCCAGGTCAAGGAGATGCGTTATGATCTTCACAAATCGAAATATGTAAGCATGAACCAACTCAGACAAGCTCAAGCTGTGGGACCTTTGCCTACCTCCTCTGTCGCTCTAGAGTAACCTAGAGACAATTGTCTTCATCCCCTAGTGGTGGTCACACTCCTATTTTCAGGAGGTTGTTGTTAATCTGAAAACATCTGAAGAATAATTTTCGCTCTTATTGTTAAGAGACATATTGACAGTTAAAATGTCAGTCATCTTGTCCATCAACCAAACCAGTCGTCATAGTAAGAGCTATCGGATATCCATTTTTATAAGCTATAGGTTTGGCCTCTAGAGCCCCAGTTCATTCAGAAGTGCCCTTACATACCATAGGTGGTTAGATCAAAGTAGAGCCTGGGTAAGAGTATCTCTGAATGAACCCCATTACACAAACTCCTTCTTGGTCTTCCAGGCATATCCTTACACGTAGGTTAGATTAGCATTGCTGCCAAATCCCTTACATTACATAAACAAAAGGAATCCTACTCACAGTGGCAAGGGAAAGGTGTCTACCACAGGTGTGGGGACACACAGTGTTTTGTAAAATACCCCTCACACACCAACAGGCCCCTTGGTGTCATGCTTCATCATCGGGGTCTTCGCACCCCTCTAACGGGATGCGGCGTGCTGCAACCTACGACTACACGGGAGCACTGAAGGTTGGACTATGTGTGGTGCGTGTGATGCAAGTGGTAGGGGTATTGAAAATGTGAGTGGTGGGATATAGTGAAGGTTAAAAAGTACCTGGCTCGTGGGTGTATAGGAAAAAACTTTATTCACAACCCCGGACTGGTACTGTTAAAAGAAGTGCAGAGTGAGGTAGTTAACTGTCGTGACTATGGACAGTACCTCTGGTGTGGGTCGACATGTTTCGGAGCATGTGCTCCTTCTTCAGGACGGGGGCACAACTTCCCCACCCACTAGTTTGTCTCCGTGCTACCCCTCACGCTGATACCAGCGGAGCAGCGTGAGGGGTAGCACGGAGACAAACTCGTCCCGAGTATATTGCAAAATTAGCAATCAACCCCAGACGTACTTGAATGCTCATGAAGCAAGACATCTTTTTTCAATGAGTCATGCAAATGCATGGTCACAAAACCGCTGTAGGCACATTATAGCCTTTATTTAGTATTAATTCACTGTATATAGTCCTGCACTTTTAGTTATTGACACCAATTATAGAAATACGTGAGTAAGGTGGGGAAGTTGTGCCCCCGTCCTGAAGAAGGAGCACATGCTCCGAAACATGTCGACCCACACCAGAGGTACTGTCCATAGTCACGACAGTTAACTACCTCACTGCACTTCTTTTAACAGTACCAGTCTGGGGTTGTAAATAAAGTTTTTTCCTATACACCCACGAGCCAGGTACTTTTTAACCTTCACTATATCCCACCACTCACATTTTCAATACCCCTACCACTTGCATCACACGCACCACACATAGTCCAACCTTCAGTGCTCCCGCGTAGTCGTAGGTTGCAGCACACCGCATCCCGTTAGAGGGGTGCGAAGACCCCGATGATGAAACATGACACCAAGGGGCCTGTTGGTGTGTGAGGGGTATTTTACAAAACACTGTGTGTCCCCTCACCTGTGGTAGACACCTTTCTCTTGCCACTGTGAGTAGGATTCCTTTTGTTTATGTAACAGTGCCCGTGGAGTAAGAATCCTACCCCTGTACTCTACCTCCCTCCCATTGTTTTTTTCGAAATCCCTTACATTGCCACACCCAGGAGAACAAGTGTTCTACGTTACTAATAAATACATGATACAAATGTACGTTCACAGGCAGTCCCACAATAGTGACACATTTATGATTATATAGAATTTTGCAACAATTGTTTCAAAGCTACACCTCACTTCATTATGAAGATGAAAGGTTCATCAATTCCTGATGATATAACTTTTGTGGCACTTGATGCCAAAGTTGTACACCAATATTTTACAGTATTAACATACATGCATTGTTAGGGAATGAGTATTAGGACAAAAATTAACAGAAGTACAGTTTTAGTTTACCATGACACCAGAGTTTAGTCTTGAATTATAGCACCTTTGGGTTACAGTAACAGTTCTACAAACAAGTGTTTTACAATAGCCATAAGTTCCACCAGGACTACTAACTAAGGAAACCTATAGAGGGACGATTTTTGCTGAGAATGTAAGTAATTGTTGTCTGATAATCAGTTTATGATAGTGCTCATACAACAAATATAATCTTGGGCTATACTCTACAAGAAATATTTTTAACTGCCTTCATTTTAGTCAACCTCAATATTTACATTCTAACTAGAACTCTCAACTTTCTCCAGAATGCACATTCAAGACTAATATTAGTTTAATGTGGAATGATCATAACATTCTGTTA